>NC_132933.1:9154759-10569669 GCF_047675955.1 Chlorocebus sabaeus | reverse complement strand
AAAACATGCACTTGCTTATCTGGTGCAGAGCCTGGGAATAATAGACATATGTCACCATAAAGTTACTATGAAGAATTCTGCTGAACTTGGTAATCATTTGGTAGAGATGAAGAACGACAAGTGCGATGTACAACACTTGGGTGATACAGAACGAAGAGGGAATTGTCCTCATTCATTCACAGGCTCTTTTGCACAATGGTAGCTCAAAAGAAAGATTAGAGCCAGGGAAGGAGATCTGAAAAAGTCTTCTGTATGGTACAGACGTAGGGGAAGGGAGAAACATCTACCAAGGAAAAGGGACAAAGGAACACCTGGAACCTTCTTAATCCCCGACTAGGGAACAGAAGCCTTAAGCTTTTGGGAAAAGGACAGCAAACCCTGATGTTTTCAAGTCATAAGTAGCCCTGTTGTGGCTAGAGGAAGGCATCATAACAACACCATTTATCTTAGGGGAGAGGCAGGGGTTGATCCCATTAGAAAGCTCTAACCACCATGGGACAGGTAACATCACTGTGCAATCCCACTCTTGAGAGTCAGGGGGCACAAGGTATATTTAAGATTAAGGCTAACTAGGACCATGTCCATTGTTCATAGATTGGAAAATTCAATAATGTTAAGAGGACAAGTCTCCCCAATTAATGTATAGATTAAATATGAGCCCAATTAAACTGCCAGCATGATTTTTAAAAATAGATGACAAACTGATTATAGAAATTCTAATCAATTTGGAGGAAAGATTTCAATAAATCTTTCAATAAAATTACAATAATCAAGGCAGTCTGGCATTTGTGAATTCACAGGCATATAGAACTATAAAATAGACTATATAGTCCAGACATATACCTAAACAAATGTAGCCAACTAATTTGTGACAGGGCGAAAAGGCAATTTAATTAAGGCAGGATAGTCTTTACAACAAACAATGCTGGAAGATGCCGTCATCCATAAATTTTAAAAATGAACTATACCACACACTTTATAAAAAATTAACTCTAAACAGAACATAGACCTCATTACAAAATTAATTATCAAACTCCTAGTATAAAACCTAGGAGAAAGTCTTTGTGACCTTAGTTTAGGCAAATAATTAATAGATATGACAATCAAATCATAAGCCACAAAAACAAAAATTATAAATTAGACATTCTCAAACATAAAATGTTCCCTCTCTGAAAAATAACTTTTAAGGGGATAAAATGATGAACTACAGACTCGAAGAAAATATTGATAATTCATGTATTTGTCAAAATATAAAACACCAAAATATATCCATAATATGAAAACACCTCTTAAATAACTTAAATCTCAAAGGTAGGAAAATAACCAAATAATACAGAGGGCAAAGGATATAAATGTCCAGTCACTAGAGAAGATGTACAGATGGTTAATAAGCACATGAAACTTTACCCAACATTATTAGTCATTACAGAAGCGCATACTGAAACCACAATTAAGTATCACTTCATATTCATTAGAGTAACTAAAAAAACACACATGGAAAATCCAAATGCTTGTAAAGACACTGATACTGAGCAACTATAATATTTTTGCCTTGATGATGAGAAATGCAAACTTGTATAGCCACTTTGGAAAACAATTTAGCAGTTCCTTATAAAGTTAAACATATACTTTCCATATGACCCAGCAATTCTTGTTCTCACTCATAGGTGGGAATTGAACAATGAGATCACTTGGACACAGGAAGGGGAACATCACACACCGGGGCCTATTGTGGGGAGGGGGAGGGGGGAGGATAGCATTAGGAGATGTACCTAATGTAAATGACGAGTTAATGGGTGCAGCACCACAGCATGGCACATGTTTACATACGTAACAAACCTGCACGTTGTGCACATGTACTCTAGAACTTAAAGTATAATAAAAAAATAAAATAAAATAAAGTTTTTTCATAAAAAAAAAGAAAACTCATTCATACACAAACCTGCATGTGATCATTTACAGGAACTTTATTCCTAATCACTAATAACTCGAAACAACCTGAATGTCCTTCAAGCAGTAATGGATTAACAAACTGTGAAACATTGATGTAATGGAATATTATTGGCAGTAAAATCATTGGTATGATTCCACTTATCTGGTGGTCTGAAAAGGACATATCTATAGGAACTGAGAGCAGATTAGTGGTTCCCAGGGTTTTACTGTAAAAGGGCCACAACAGGGAATGGCTTGTAGTTATGGAACCGTCCTATATCTTGATTGTGGTCATGTATACAGGACTCTATGCATTTGTCAAGACAGCTAAAACTGTAAACCAATAATGAATTTTACTGTATGTAAATTTGAAACAGTAGAAATGAGGATAAAATAAAATTTTTTTTAGGAATAAAATTTTAGAGAATTAACTGCCAGCCAAGCTGCACTATAAGAAGTGTTAAAAGGAAATTCATCAGACATGAAATTCCATCTACCCTAAATGAAGGGCACTAGAAATGGTATAAATGACTATAAAGAACATAATAACTTTCTTATCACTTCTAATTGTTTAAAAACACAATTGACTGTCTAAAGCAAAAACAGAAGCAATGCATTATATGTTTATATTATATGTAAAAATAAAATGAATAAAAAGAATAGCACAAAAATGGAAGGAGAGAATTGGTAGCATACTTTTTACTTTGCAGTATAAAGTAGTATAGTAATATGAGCACATAGTGTACGATTAATAAGAAATATACATTGTAAACACCAGGGCAAACATTATTTGAAAAATAAAATAAATAAACATAAAATGGAATTCACAATAAATATTTATCAAAACGTAGACAGAAAACAAAGAAAAAGTTACAAGGACAAGTGGAACAAATATTTAAATATAGCTAGTTGGTAGAGGTTAAACCCAGCATATCGTTGCACTATACTGACAATTTAACATCTGCCAGTTGCAAAAGAGAAATTTTTATAATATTCTACTCCATTATCATAGGGCCATCTCAGAGGGATAAATTTGGAATTGAGAGACAATAAATTGTTAACGGGAAGAAACACGTGTAAAACAACTCCATAGTTAACATCATACTTAATGGGGAAAAAACCTTAACGACTTGGCCCTAAGAACAGGACCAAGGCAAATCAGTTTTTCTTTCTTTCTTTCCTTCTTCCTTTCTTCCTTTTTCTTTCCTTCCTTCTTTCTTTCTTTCTTTCTTTCTTTCTTTCTTTCTTTCTTTCTTTCTTTCTTTCTTTCTTTCTTTCTTTCTTTCTCTCTCTCTCTTTCTTTCTTTCTCTCTTTCTTTCCCTCTCTCTCTCTTTCTTTCTCTCTTTCTCCCTTTCTCTCTCTCTCTTTCTTTCTTTCTTTTTTTTTTTCCACGTCTATTCAAACTTGTACTGTAAATCCAAGCCACTGCAAAGAGGCAAGGAAAAACAAATATATATCATACAGATTGTTTGTATGCATGCACAAACAGTATCTAGAAAAGTATAAAAGATTGTATTCACACAACATTTATTGACAATTGTTTTTAAAGCTTATACCGAAATGCAACAGACCCAGAATAGCCAATGCAATGATGAGAAAGAGGGAAAGAGTTAGAGAATTCACATTACCCAATATAAAACTCACTATAAAACTACAAAAATTCAGAGACTTTGGTATTGGCAAAATAATACAGTAAGTCCTCACTTAACATTGTCCATAGTTTTTGGAAACTGTAACTTTAAGGAAAATAAGGTATACAAAAAAACCCCAAAATTTTCCCATAGCCTAATTGAAATAAATAAGAGTTGTATGACATATTTCTGGTCATGAAAACATTACTAAACTTCTAAATAGATACCCAAGTATTTCTAGTATTAAACATTAAAGTAAATGTGAATTATACATACATTAAGAAAGAGTAATAAAGACAAGTAAGATAATTATTTACCCAAATTTTGATTAATCCATGAGTGATGACAGTTGTAGTGGCGGTGGATTAAATCAAATAATAAATGTTTCCAAACTAAAAATTATAGGGAGCACCTCCTAACACCATGCAGTCCAAAAATGAACAAGAATAAACTGGACAGGCTCACTGAGCACTTTTGTATCACATCATTTATTGTCATGCATCTATATGATTGTTGTATACTTTATACATTTTTATTTGACAATAATATGTGTTCATTCATTTTCCAACCCAATTATTTTAGTTCAGGGTTACAGGTGGCCAAAGTCTATCTCAGTAGCTCCAGGCACAATGTGGAAACCAACCCAGGACAGGATGTCATTTCATCACAATGCACATTCAAACCTACAATCTACAGCCCACATTCACATGGAGTGGCACAATGTAGACATTCGTTGAGATGTGGGAAGAAATCAGAATACCTGAAAAAAAAAAAACATACACACACAGATATGGGGAGAACATGCAAAGACCACACAGACAGTGGCCCCTGCCGGGAACCAAAAAATTGTTTTCTCATCAACGTTATTTTTAAAATGGCATTAAATGAAAAGATGTTACTCAAGGATCTGTTGTACACACATAGATAAATAGGACACAACACAGAGCCTAGAAAGAGACTCACACAAATATAGTAAATTGATTTTTCACAAAGGCCAAAAGCAATTCAATGAAGAAATGATAATCTGTTCAACAAATGACCCTAGAAAAATTGGACTTCTACATGTAGATAAATAAATCTAGACAAATAATTTAAATGTTTTACAAATATTAAGTCACTATGTATGATAGATGATGATATAAAATGAAAAATGTAAAATTTCTAGAAGAAAACATTGTAAAATGCAAAACTGTAAAACTTCTAGAAGAAAACATTGGAAACAATCTGATTGAGTTGGGATTTGGTGATGAATTAGTAGAAAAAAGACCAAAATCATGATCCACAAAGGAAAAAAAAAATTATAAGTTGAACATTACTAAAATAACAAACGCCTGCTCTGTGAAAGATACTGTTAAGAAAATGAAAATACAAGAGGACACCAATAAATGGAAAAACATTTCGTGCTCATTCATAGGAAGAGTCAATATCATGAAAATGGCCATGCTGCGTAAAATAAATTATAGATTCGATACTACTCCCATTAAATTACCATTGACATTCTTCATAGCATTAGAATAAACTATTTTAAAATTCACATGGAACCAAAAACAGAGCCTCAATAGCCAAGACAATCCTAAGGAAAAAAAAAAAAACTGGTACCAAAACACAAATAAATCAATGGAACAGAATAGAGAACTCAGAAATAAGACCACACACGTACAATCATCTGATCTTCAACAAACCTGACAAAAAACAAGTAATGGGAAATGGATTCCCTATTTAATAAATGGTGCTGGGAGAACTTGCTAGCCATATGCAGAAGATTGAAACTGGACTCCTTCCTTATAACTTATACAAAAATTAAGTCAAGACTGATTAAAGACTTAAAAGTAAAACTCAAAACTATGAAAACCCTAGAAGAAAATATAGGCAATACCATTCAGGACATGGGCACTGGCAAAGATTTCATGACAAACACACCAAAAGTAATTGCAACAAAAACAAAAATTGACAAATGGGGTCTAATTAAACTAAAGAGCTTCTGCACAGCAAATAAACTATCAACAGAGCAAACAGACAACCTACAGAATGGGAGAAAAATTTTGCAATCTATCCATCTGACAACGGTCTAATATCCAGAGTCTACAAGGAACTTAAACAAACTTATAATTTAAAAAATGCCCATTAAAAAGTGGACAAAAGACATGAGTAGACATTTCTCAAAAGAAGACATTCATGCAGCCCACAAACATGAAAAAAAATATCAACATCACTGATTATCAGAGAAATGCAAATCAAAACCACAATGAGATACCATCTTATGCCAGTCAGAATGGCATTTATAAAAATTCAAGAAACAACAGATGCTGGTGAGCTTTCAGAGAAAAAACAATGCTTTTATGCTGTTGGTGGGAGTGTAAATTAGTTCAATCATGTGGAAGACATTGTGGTGATTCCTCAAAGACTTAGAGGCAGAAATACCATTTGACCCAGCAATCCCATTACTGGGTACATCCCCGAAAGAATATAAATCATTCTATTATAAAAATACATGCACGTGCATGTTCATTGCAGCACTATTCACAATAGAAAAGACATGGAATCAACCCAAATGCCCATCAGTGATAGACTGGATAAAGAAAATATGGTACATAGGGCCAGGCTCGGTGGCTCATGCCTGTAATCCCAGCAATTCGGTAGGCGGAAGCAGGTGGATCACCTGAGGACAGGAGTTCAAGACCGGCCTGGCCAACATGCCAAAAATTCTGTGTCTCCTAAAAATACAAAAAATCAGGTGGGCATGGTGGGGGGTGACTGTAATCCCAGCTACTTGGGAGGCTGAGGCAGGAGAATCACTTGAACCCGGGAGGTGGAGGTTTCAGTAAGCCAAGATTGTGCCACTGCACTCCAGCCTTGGTAACAAGAGCGAAACTCTGCGAAAGAAAGAAAGAAAGAAAAAGAGAGAGAGAGAGAGAGAGAGAGAGAGAGAGAGAGAGAGAGAGAAAGGAAGGAAGGAAGGAAGGAAGGAAGGAAGGAAGGAAGGAAGGAAGGAAGGAAGGAAGGAAGGAAGGAAGGAAGGAAGGAAGGAAGGAAGGGAGAAAGAGAGAAAGAGAGAGAGAGGGAGGGGAGAGGAGGGGAGGGGAGGGGAGAGGAGGGGAGGGGAGGGGAGAGGAGGGGAAGGGAAGGGAAGGGAAGGGAAGGGAAGGGAAGGGAAGGGAAGGGAAGGGAAGAAAGAAAAGAAAGAAAAGAAAGAAAAGAAAGAAAAGAAAGAAAAGAAAGAAAGAAAATGTGGTACATATACTCCATGGAATACTATGCAGCCATAAAAAGGAATGAGATCATGACCTTTGCAGGAACATGGATGGAGCCGGAAGCCATTATCCTCACCAAACTAAGGCAGGAACAGACAACCAAACACTGCACTTTGTCACTTATAAGTGGGAGCTGAATGACAAGAACACATGGACACATGGTGAGGAACAACACACACTGCGGCCTGTCAGAGTGGGCTGGGGGAGGGAGAGCCCCAGGAATAATAGCTAATAAATGCTGGGCTTAGTTTCTGGGTGATGGGTTGATCTGTGAAGCAAAGCATCATGGCACACCTTTACCTACATAACAAACCTGTGTATCCTGCATATGTACCCCAGAACTTAAAATAAAAGTTGAAGAAAAATAAAATGAAAATACAAGCTACTGTCTGAGAGAAAATATTTGCAGTATACATATCTAATCACAGACTGTCATCCAAAATATACAAAGAACTCTTAAAATTTAACAATATGAAAACAAATTAACCCAGTTTTAAAACCGCACAAAATATCTGACACCACACCTCACCAAAGTTAAAGAGATGGCAAATTAAAGAGATGACAAATAAGCATATGAAAAGAAGCACAACATCATTTGTTATTAGTGAATTGCAAACTAAATCAACAATGATATAACATCACATATTCATAAGAATGACTAGAATACAAACCAAAAACAAAACAACCTGACAGTACTAATTGCTGCTGATTACATGGCACAATAGGAACTTTCATTAATTGCTGCTGGGTATTAAATGGTACAGCTACATTGGAAGATAACTTGGGCGTTTTTACAAAGTTAGAAGGATGAAAACATGATTATTTTTAATAGATGCATAACAACCATTTGACAATGTTCATCACAATTCCTGATCAAAAGATCTAGAGACATTAGGAACAGAAAAGATTTCTCCTCACCTAAAAAATGTCTTCTAAGAAAACCATATAGCTATCATTAGAGTCAATAATAAAAGAATAAGTATTTTATTCCTAGGATGAGGAAAAAGGAAATTATGCTCACTCCCACACCATCTCTATTTTTTTTTGAGATAGAGTCTCACTCTGTCACCCAGGCTGGAGTGCAGTGGCGCGGTCTCGGCTCACTGCAACCTCCATCTCTCGGGTTCATGCCATTCTCCTGCCACAGCCTCCTGAGTAGCTGAGACTACAGGTGCCCACCACCGCGCCTGGCTAATTTTTCGTATTTTTAGTAGAGACGGGGTTTCACCGTGTTAGCCAGGATGGTCTCGACCTCCTGACCTCATGATCTGCCCGCCTCTGCCTCCCAAAGTGCTGGGATTACAGGTGTGAGCCACCACACCTGACCCACACCATCTCTATTTAACATTGTGCTGTAGGTTCTAGCCAGTGTAATAAGAAAAAATAAAAGCATGAAGTTTTAAAAAAATAAACTTCTTTTATTTATAGATGACAAAAATACTATATGCAGAAAATCCTAAAATCACACCCACAAAACTTCAAGAATTAATAAGCTGGTTTAGCTATGTCAAAAGAGAAATGATCAATAAAGAAAATCAATTGTTCATATAAACATAAACATATACACACATATAATGTGTGTGTGTGTATATATATATATAAGCATTGAACAACTAAAAAATAAAATTAGGAACACAGTTTCATTTACAGTAGCATCCAAAAAATAAAATACTTAGGAATAAATTTAGCAAAAGAAGTGCAATATCTGCATACTGAAAACCACCATACATGCTGAGATAAATTTTAAAAGACTTAAATAAAAAGAGAAGCATTTTATGTTCATGGATTAGAAGACTCAGCATTGGTAAGATTGCAATTGTCCCCAACATTGTTCTCTAGAGTCATTACAATCACTATCAAAATCCCATGTGTAATCTTTATTTTTTTAAGTTTTATTTAAGTTCAGGGGTCCATGTGCAGGATGTGCAGGTTTGTTACATAGGGAAATGTGTGTCATGGGGGGTGCCTGTATGGACTATTTTATCACCCAGTATTAAGCCTAGTACCTGTTAGTTATTTTTCCTGATCCTCTCCCTCCTCCCACCCTCCACCCTCTGATAGGTCCCAGTGTGTGTTGTTCTCCTCTGTGTGTTCATGTATTCTCATCATTTAGCTCCCACTTATAAGTGAGAAAATGTGGTGTTTGGTTTTCTGTTCCTGCATTAGTTTTCTGAGAATAATGGCTTCCAGCTCCATCCATGTCCCGGCAAAGGACATGATCTTGTTCCTTTTTATGGCTGCATAGTATTCCATAGAGTGTATGTACCACATTTTATTTATCCAGTCTGTCATTGATGGGTATTTGGGTTGAGTCCATATCTTTGCTATTGTGAATAGTGCTGCAATAAACATACACGTGCATGTATTTTTATAATTAATAGAATGATTTATTTCCTTTGGATATACATCCAGTAATGAGATTCTTGGATCAAATGATATTTCTGCCTGTAGGTCTTTGAGGAATCACCACACTGTCTTCCACAATGGTTGTACTAATTTATACTCTCACCAACAGTATATAAGTGCCCCTTTTTCTCCACAACTTCACCAGCATCTGTTATTTTTTTTACTTTTTAATAATAGACATTCTGACTTGTATGAGATGATATCTCATTGTGGTTGTGATTTGTATTTCTGTAATGATCAATAATGTTGAGCTTTTTAAAAAATATACATGTTCACCTCATGTATGTCTTCTTTTGAAAAGTATCTGTTCATGTCCTTTGCCCACTTTTTAATGGGGCTGTTTTTTCCCTGTTAATTTGTTTAAATTTCTTCTAGACTCTGGATATTAGACTTTTATCAGATGGATAGTTTACACAATTTTTCTCTCATTCTGTAACTTGTCTGTTTACTCAGTTTCTTTTGCTGTGCAAAAACTCTTTAGTTTAATTAGTCCCATTTGTCAATTTTTGCTTTTGTTCCAATTGCTTTTAGCACCTTCATCATGAAGTCTTTGTTCCTGTCTATGTGCTAGGATAACTGGCTAGCCATATGCAGAAAATTGAAACGGGACTCTTTGCTTACCGTAGAATTGAGAGTGCAAAAATAAATACTTAAATTTATGTTCAATTGATTTTTAATAAAAAGGAAGGCAATTTAATGAGAGAAAAGATTGTATTTTCAACAAATGGTGCTAGAACAACTGTACCTAAAAATGACAACAAGTAAATTGTATTTCATCAAAATTTAAAACTTTTCACTTCAAAATATATCATTAAGAAAATAAAAATACAATCTACAGATATAGAAGAAAATACTTGCAAATAGTGTATATCCTAAAAAAATCTGTAAATAACTCTTACAACTCAATAATAAGACAAAAACCCAATAATAAATTGGCAAAAGATTTGAATAGGCATTTCACCAAAGAAGATACATAAAATATGCTTAAGAAACATGCTTAAGTTATTGAGCACATGCAATTTAAAACCACAATAAGGTATCACTTTATACCCACCAGACTAACTAAAATACAAAATAGCACAATAACTGTTTTTGAAGTTTTGGAGAAATTGGAACCTTCATATAGTGTTGTTAAAAACTGTATTTTTATAGCCACTTTGTAAAACAGTTAAGTCTTACAAAATAAAACATCGACTTGCTACAGTACCTCGTAAAACAGTTGATGTCCACATGATTACTTGTGAGTGAAAGTTTATGACAGTTTTATTAATAATAGCCAAACAGTGGAAACAACCTAAATGTCCACCAAATGGTGAATAGATAAAAATAAACAATAATTTTATACAATGGAATTCTATTATTCAATTCAAAGCTATAAAGTACTGGTATATTCTAAAGCCTGGTTGAACCTTTAAAAACATTATGTTAACTAAAAGAAGCCAAACCTAGACACCACATATTATATGATCCCATTTTAATGAATTGCCAGAAAAGGCACCTCTGTAGAAGCAGAAACCGTAAATGTTTTCCTGGGCTTGGGATGGGGACAAAGATTGACTGCAAATGAGTTGGAGGGAATTTTAGGGAGTGATGAAAATGTTTTAAGTCTAGATTCTGGTGATGCTTGCATAGCTCTATAAATATACTATACGTCATTGAATTGTACACTTTCAATGGGTGAAGTTTCTGGTGTGTACGTTATGTACCTTATTAGAGCTGCAAAATATCAATCTGCTAATAGTCATAAAATCAGTCTAATTTTTGTCCACCACTAGTCTAGATGAGTAAAAGTAAAATCATGTACTTTAGTGCCATTAAGCATTAACCAGGTTGTAATATTATTTTTAAAAGTATTTTTCTGATCCTTACACTCAACACAGGATAATATTGGCTTTATAAGGCTTTTATGATCTGCCTTGTATGTTATGAAGACAATTTTGCTCCACAGGCGATAAAGACAGTTATAATTGAATAAGAAATCAAAAATATATAATTAATAAAGCCAATTGTGAGTACAAATTGTTTCAGAAATAATCGCAAATTTAGTGATCATGTAACTGCAGTATATTCCCTTGAGAAATAGTAGAATAACATTTCTAGCAATAAAGAACAGCTATAGTAAATAACAAGTGCATTATTTATGGCATATTAATAGACTATAGTCCACATATAGGAATATTTGAAATGGGGAGATATTGGTCAAAGAGTACAAAGTTTCAGTTTTGCAAGATGAATAACTTCCGGAGAGCGTGGTGACAATAGTTAACAATACTTTCTTGTGTAGTTGAAATTTGCTAAGAAAGTAGATCTTAAATGTTCTCACTACACAGAAACACACACACACACACACACATGCACAAAGGAAAATGTTACCATGTGAGATTAATATGTTAATTAGCTTCATTGTGATAATTATTTCACAATGTGTATGTATATTACATCAAGTTATATGCCTTAAATATACACAATTTTGTCAATTATACCTTAGTAAAGATAAAAGAGGAAGTACAACCTAGCACTGTTGTTTATCAATGACTTTTAAAGAGATCTGACTACTGGAAAATATATTTTTTAAAGTATATATTTATTAAGCAGAACAATCAAAACATAGACTCATAAAGTCAAGTCTAGAAGCAATTATTTAACTTTTATCTGTGCGTCAGTGCACTTCAATTGCTATTTTAATAATATAAAAAGTGTTTATATATGTAAATTCCAAAGACATATTTTGCATTAAATTTACATGAGAATTAGGGCACTGCTTAAGATGAATATGTAATATTCAGTATCCTCTGAAGCTAAAGGATTTCAGGTATTAACAAAATTATGTTTCACCTCTAGATATGAGTAATGTGCTTTCAAATAGACAAGTAAAATTTGAGCTATATGCTAGTTAGAGAAACACTATAATAATAAGCTGTTGCAAACGTGATAAATTTAAAAATGCCATAAATAAAAGTATAATCTTTAATACATTCAAAGTAAAATATTTGTGTTATCTAAATAAAATATAGTAATAATTTCTGCTTAAGGAATTGGAGAACTGGAATGAGTGGCAACTCCCACTTTACAATGAAGGAGATAAAACAAATCTTCAAATTCATAATTTTTCATGAACTCGTGGGAGGTTTGAGGTTTCAGGGCAAACAACTGTCCCCACATTCAAAGAGCAACATGAGCACTGGCTTCCTTAGAGAAGACACAAATAGAAGACAGTAAACAGAATCCATCCATGATGTTCAGTGAATTGGTGGAAACTGGACAGACACTGGAAAACTGAATCCATGAAGTCCACAAAAACTGGAAGAGTCTGGAATTTCTTGATGGTTTTCTTTCTATGCACCTTACCGGGTGCTCACAGAAAAGACTGAAGAGTGTCCTTCAGAAGTTCCCCTTATGTTGCGGACCGGAGGAAGGAGAACAGCAGCCACTTTAAGAGGTCATAAAATTCCACACAAACCCCTCCCCCTATTATCCCTATAGAACAAAATTATTAATCTCTGCGTATTGGAGGGCGGTACCCATACTTAGCGCACTGGTTAAAATCCATTTTGACTTGGAGCAAGAATAGATAAAATCTATTCTGGGGGCAGGGCACGAATGAGTGCTGGAACAAAAACTGTTGCTGGAGAAATAATAAGAGGACTGAGCTATACCCCTAAGACCTACGTCTACTGGGCCTGCTTGTGATGTGCTTAGAAGGATACACTATTCTTTGTTTTCTGTTTTCATGAACATATATATATTATATGTATGTTTCATAAACATATATAATATACATATATTTACATGAAAAATATATATTATATATATTATATATTATATTCGCTCTGTCGCCCAGGCTGGAGTGCAGTGGCGCGATCTCGGCTCACCGCAAGCTCCACCTCCCAGGTTCACACCATTCTCCTGCCTCAGCCTCCCAAGTAGCTGGGACTACAGGTGCCCGCTACCACGCCCGGCTAATTTTGTGTGTGTGTGTATGTGTGTGTGTATGTGTGTGTGTGTGTGTGTATGTGTGTGTGTGTTTAGTACAGACGGGGTTTCACTGTGTTAGCCAGGATGGTCTCGATCTCCTGACCTCATGATCAGCCTGCCTCAGCCTCCCAAAATTCTGGGATCACAGGCATGAGCCACTGCATCTGGACTATATTCATTTTTTATATACTTTAAGTTCTGGGATACATGTGCAGAACGTGCAGGTTTGTTACATAGGTATATATGTGCCATGGTGGTTGATGGTTTTCTGCATCCATCAACTTGTCATCTACGTTAGGTATTTCTCCTAATGCTATCCCTCCCCTTGCCCCTAACCCCCTGCAGGCCCTGGTGTGTGATGTTCCCCTCCCTGTGCCCATATGTTCTCATTGTTCAGCTCCCACTTATGAGTGAGAACATGCAGTGTTTGGTTTTCTGTTCCTATGTTAGTTTGCTGAGAATGATGGTTTCCAGTTTCATCCATGTCCCTGCAAAGGACATGAACTGATTGTTTTTTATGGCTGCATAGTATTCCATGGTGTATATGTGCCACATTTTCTTTATCCAGTCTGTCATTGATGGGCATTTGAGTTGGGTTCCAAGTCTTTGCTATTGTGAATAGTGCTCCAATAAACATACATGTGCATGTCTTTATAGTAGAATGGTTTGTAATCCTTTGGGTATATACCCAGTAATGGGATGGCTGGGTCAAATGGTATTTCTGGTTCTAGATCCTTGAGGAATTGCAACACTGTCTTCCACAAAGGTTGAACTAATTTACACTCCCATCAATGGTGTAAAAGCATTCCTATTTCTCCACATCCTCTCCAGCATCTGTTGTTTCCTGACTTTTGAATGATCACCATTCTAACTGGCGTGGGATGGTATCTCATTGTGGTTTTGATTTGTGTTTCTCCAATGACCAGTGATCATGAGCTTTTTTTCATGTTTGTTGGCCACATAAAGGTCTTCTTTTGAGAGCTGTCTGTTCACATCCTTCACCCACTTTTTGATGAAAGATACAATATCATCAATATATATTCCATGATATTTTTTCAAAAATTGCATAAATTCACTGTATTCATGAGAAAGCATTGGATGAAGTGAAATTGAGGGACATTCTACAAAATGCTTGACTCTTCAAAAATGCCTATATACTGAAAGACAAAGAAAGACTGAGGAACTGTTATAGACTGGAGGGAACTAAGGAGACATGAAAACTAAATGCAATGTGCTATCATGGATTGCATCCTGGAACGTTAGTGGAAAAACTCATAGAATCTGAATATAGTCTACAGTTTAGTTAAATGTACAAATTTTGGTTTCATAATTTTCATAATTGTACTATGCTTATGTGAGATGTTAACATTAGAGGCAGCTGGATGAAGGGTATACAGAAACTCATTCTAGTATATTTACAACTCTCCTATAGTCTGAAATTATCTCAAGTGGACATAATGTATTATGGTTTCAGCGATGTAATTCAAGGATATGATTTTATGTTGTCTAGCACTTATATGTGCTTTGTGGTAAGTTGTTTTTGGGGGTTCCTTTTTCTTATATATTTCCAGAAATAGAAATACTCATCTGCTCTTAGGCATCCACTAAAACTGTGCTGACAATATACCGAGGTTGCAAGTGATTTACTTGCTGTCAACTCCACTAACAACTTTTCAATCCCTTCTTAGTATCACTTACTACTCCTCAGCATTTCTCCCATCTTCCCTGAAACACTCTTTTCTTTAGGGTTTATGAGACTATGCTTTCCTGCTTTTCTAAATACTCACCTCTAGTCATGCATTCTTGGAATTATCTGAAGATACGTTTATTTGCTGCATCTATCACAGAAACTTAGAAGTCTCCTTTTTGTTTGTCTTCCACTTCTCATAAATCACTAAGTCGTGCTGGCAGTATTTTTTTTCTTATACGTTTTGTGGGTATATAGTCGGTGTATATGTTGATGGGGTACATGGGATATTTTAATAAAGGCATACAATGTGTAATAATCACATGAGAGTAAATGGGGTATCCATCACCTCAAGCATTTATTCTTTCTTTGTTTTACAAACAATTCAACTATATTATTTTAGTTATTGCAAAATGTAAAATAAATAATTGTTGACTGTAGTCACCCTGTTGTGCTATGAAATACTAGATCTTATTTATTCTACCTAACTAGTTGACATTATTTCTTAAATGCTTTTTGTATCTGTTCATTTATCTTCATCACCACTGACTCTATCTTTGCCCAGGAAAGCATCATTTCAATTACTGCAACACTCTTAACCGGTATCTGGGTCTCTGGCTCATTCTTCACTTAGAGTAATTGTCCCCAAACAAATCTGATCATAAGTCCCTGCTTTAAATCATTCAGTAGCTTCCTGTTGCCCTCAGTATGGTTTTCAAGGCCCTTCATAATCTGACCCCTACTCACTTCTGCAGTCCCATCATTCTCACCCTTAGACTTCCTTTTTGAGATACACCTAGAACACCGTTATCTCTCCTGCATCTGGACCTTTGCAGATAGTAGTCACCAGTGTCTTTGGAACACTTTTCCGTACTCTTCCCTCTTTGATACTGGCTTATGTCTCCTTTGCATCTCAGGATTTTTGTGACTTTTTTTTTTTTTTTTGAGATGGAGTCTCACTCTGTCACCAGGCTGGAGTGCAGTGGCGCCATCTCTGCAACCTCCGCCTCCTGGGTTCAAGTGATTTTCCTGCCTTAGCCTCCCAAGCAGCTGGGACTACAGGCATGCACCACCACACCCAGCTAATTTCTGTATTTTTTAGTAGAGATGGGGTTTCACCGTGTTGGCCAGGATGGTCTCGATCTCTTGACCTCATGATCACCTGCCTCGGCCTCCCAAAGTGCTGGGATTACAAGTGTGAGCCACTGCACCCGACTTTGTGACTCTTATAATTGGATTAAATACCTCATTACATAAACTTCCACTGTGACCTCTACCTGCCTCTATTAAAGTATATATTATACCATTACTAGTTACTTGTTTGCTTATATCTGTCAATAAACGGTAACTTCCTGAAGAGCAGCAGCCTTGTCTTATTCCTTGAACAGCACAATACAGGGCACAGAGTTAGCAATCCGTGCTTACTTGCTAAGTAAATAAATAAATAATATCAAGAGAGACTATTCCTCATTATCCATGAAGGACACTGCAAATGAGGGTTGAAGCTTTGTTTAGGTATGTTCATCAGTCCTCCCTTCATTATTTAGGAACTAGTTTTTCACTGCATTATTCTGAATCCTTATTTCTTTCTTACATTTTCTCTGCCATGCAGCTTTCTTAATGTTTTCACCACATCTGGAGAGTCAGTGAATAGAGACCAAGTCAGTGACATTTATGGGGCCTGTCCTAAAAGCACTCGTATTATGAACACTGTTCACATTTCACTCCCTTCCATATTGCCTATGCCCATCTAGCATCTTTCTATGAATTGAAATGGATATTTGTTTTGTTTATTTGTTTGTCTTGAGCATGTTGGAAAACAGTATGTGTGTGTGGAAATATGGTAGAGCACCTACAGTGAGAGCACATCTTTTTATTGCTTGTCCTTTAGAGCCATTTATGGCTGTTTGTCTTTGGCCCTCATTTTCCCCCTGTTAAGAGGAGATGTTGCACTGCAGCCAATAAATTAGTAATTTTTTCAATCTCTCAATCTGGGGACAGTCTTTACAATTTGGTTACACACACGCTCATGCCAATAGGATGAGGTCATGTTGCTTAGCGATATTAATTTTATTATGCCTTTTTCTTTAGCCAGAAAACACATGTAATTTAGTTTTTGGCCTATGCTAGCCTGTTTGGTTGTTGTTTTATTTAATGCCCCATTACATCTTACCAACTAGGCTATAAAATTTTCAAGGATAATGAAAAGGTCTTATGCTTTTCCGATAATGATCACTTGATAATTGTTTGATGATTAAGATCATGTATTCTATATCATATTACCCTATGCAATAATAATAAACACAAATGTTACCATTTATTATACACATGACATATTCTTAGGTACGTAAACGCATGGCTTCATTTCAGACACAAAGTAAGTCTGTGGGGTATTATCCATATTTTACAGATAAGGAAACTGAAGCTTAAAGAGTATCTTAGACTGTTCAGCCGGCTGTAACAGAAGTATCATAGACTGGGTACCTTACACACAACAAATATTTATTTCTTATAGTTCTTGAGGCTGAGATATTCCACATCAAAGCACTCATAGATTTGGTGTCTGCTGAAGGCCTGCTTTCTGGTTCATAGATGTCTATCTTCTTGCTGTGTGCTCACATGGTAGAACGGACAAACAAGCTCCCTGGGGTTCTTTTTATAAAGGCACTAAACCCATTCATAAGAGCTTCATCCTCTTGACCTAATCACCCCCCAAAGGTCCCATTTGCAAATACTATCAAACTAGGAATTAAGTTTCAACAGATGAATTTTGGGAAAATGCAAATATTCAGTCTATAGCAAAGAGGTAAGTTACTCAGGTCCAAGGTCACGTAGGTATTATGATTGAAATCTAAATCTGTCTGATTTCTAAACACATGTCCATTATACTGCCAGGTGGTTTAAAATATTATTTTTCATAGTAGACCCTTTTAAAAACAAAATGCTATCCAAGTACAGTTTATAAAGATAAATGCAGAACTTCTTTGTTAGGTAGGAAGTCAAACGTACTCTTGATTGTCCCTTTTCTCACTTGTCACAGTGGCAGGCATGGATTGACTAGGGCTCTAAAGTGTAAAGTCCCTTACTCTTATTTGCTACCCTCTTCACTCTGACCATTTCATATCTGCATATGGAAGAGATTGCACTGAAATGACAAAATCACATCTTTTTTTGTCACACTTCCTTATCCAGAAATAATTTTGTTTTTTTGAGATGGAGTCTCACTCTGTTGCCCAGGCTGGAGTGCAATGGCGAGATCTCAGCTCACTGAACCTCCGCCTCCCAGGTTCAAACGATTGTCCCGCCTCAGCCTCCCGAGTAACTGAGATTAAAGGCACCTGCCACCACGCCTGGCTAATTTTTGTATTTTTAGTAAAGATGAGGTTTCACCATGTTGGCCAAGCTGGTCCCGAACTCCTGACCTCAGGTGATACACCCGCCTCAGCCTCTCAAACTGCTAGGATTACAGGCGTGAGCCCCCACGTCCAACCCAGAGAGAATATTTTATGAAATAGTTTCTATGCAACTGTTTCAACCAAGTGCTGTAGGTAGCTCATGATAATTTGAATAGCAATGCAGTTTTGTTTCCCTCAGGAGGAGTTTCAAGCAAAAAAAAAATTTGTGTTTCTCAGTAATAAGGAATATCTGGAGAAACTATTGAAAAATGGTAATTTCCTGAAAATGAAATTTAGGTGATTGCAAGAATGTGAGACAGTATGAGGAAAAGCCTATATGTGAAGATAAGCTGGTTTACAAAGGAAAACCATCAGATTGACTTGTCTTCCCATTTTCATCCTACAAGAATGAAAAAAATAGAATGCAGTTTATGATGTGTGTCTGACACTGGATCTTCTTGGGTAGGTTTCACTTACTGTGAGGTTAATGTGAAGCAAAGACAGAAATCACGAGGCAGATATTAAAGCTCTAGGTCCAGAATTCTGAAATCACAACAGAACAGCGAATAATAATTCAAGGGAATAATAATTCAAGAATGGGGTATATTCTTGACAGATAGCTAGGAAACTATACCAGGGTCTCAAGGGTCCAAAGTTCAGCCCAGTTTCGAATCTTATTTATCTTAGAGATCTGTCATGGCATTTAAAGCCAAATGGTATTATTTATGCACAAATGTACATGAAAAGATCACTTATTGTGTTGCACTAGTGTACCTTGCAGATTCTCTTCACTCCTTTTGATTCTTTTCATGAGACACAAATAATTGCAGAAAACCAATCACTGTGACTTGGGCAAAAAGATTCTGAGGAAATAGTCACTAAAATGAATACAAGTCATGAAAGTTATAGAAAAGAAGAATGCTACTTCTTTTCTTCTTCTTTTCTTTTTTTTTTTTTTCTTTTTTTTTTTTGAGATGGAGTCTCACTCTGTTGCCCAGGTTGGAGTGCAGTGGTATGATCTTGGCTCACTGCAACCTCTACCTCCCAGGTTCAAGCGATCCTCCTGCCTCAGCTCCCCTAGTAGCTGGGAATGCAGGCACACGCCACTATGCTCGGTTAATTTTTTTGTATTTTTAGTGGAGATGGGCTTCACCACGTTGGCCAGACTTGTCTCAAACTCCCGACCTCAGGTGATCCACCCGCCTCGGCCTCCCAGGGTGCTGGGATTACAGGTGTGAGCCACCGCGCCCAGCAGAAGAATGCTACATTTAACCCTTATGGACTTGAAGACTCATGATTTATATGATTATAAACAAGTCTCTAATCACGCTGAGCCTCATTCTTCTCTTTTTAAAATGCAGTATTTTGAGGATGGGCACACGAGAGTGATCATAAACAAAAAATTACTCTTAATGCTTCTACTTGGAACTATTATACTGTAACTTTCACTCTTATTCCATAGGTTGTTATGGACTTGTTAGTCTCATGGTCAAGCCCAAAATCAACGGGGTGGAGGAGTATATTCTGCTCATAGGGTAGACCTTGTCATGGATTGAAGGTGATAATTGTGAACAATCAGTGTCTATCACACAATTCTTAAAAGGTAACCATTGTAAAAACATATGTGTATTACTTTCATACTATGAGTATTAAAGTTGAATTTTGATAGATAATACAACTCCCACCTTTCTTTCACAAATATTATATATTCACATTACATTCTGGGATGTGGTTCTATAATTTTAGCAATAACATTTTTTCCTTCAAGTTTGCTTATGTACAAACTTGATTTAAATGAAATTTGGAATACATTAAATGCAAATCAAGTTCAGATTTATACATAACTATTTTATTCTGCTCCTTTAATTGTAATTAATTTGACTATTTTAAAAAACATTAATTAATTACCTACCTTATTATTCCTACATCAAACCACCCCATGTATTGTGGAACTTACAGCAAGACAAGTAGTAGATAATTCATTCTGATTAACAATGCCACACTTGAATATATTTTGAGAATTCTAAATAATGAGTTCACAGAAGAGACTGATTTGAAATATTCCTTCCGTATTCAGTGTAAAAACAATACACTCTGAAAGAATACAATCTTAACATGAATTCTAAATGATGAAGGGTGAAACTGTTGAATAAAATTAATGATGTATTTTCCAATCCCTTCTTGAAAATACTTTTCTAAATATGGGTTATTGTCATGATTTGTCTTAATTGTAAAGACTATACTAGATGCACAAAGAGTTCATATGCAATGAAGACATGCCTTAAAAGCACTTCAAGGTCAATATTAGCCCGCCTTCTTTTTTTTTTTCTTTTTTTTTTTTTAGACGGAGTCACACTCTGTAGCCAGGCTGGAGTGCAGTGGCACAATGTCAGTTCCCTGCAACCTCTGCCTCCTGGGTTCAAGTGATTCTCCTGCCTCAGCCTCTAAAGTAGCTGGGACTATAGGCACGTACCACCACACCCAGCTAATTTTTGTATTTTTAGTAGAGACAGGGTTACCATGTTGGCCAGGATGGTCTCGATCTCTTGACCTTGTAATCCATCCGCTTTGGCCTCCCAAAGTGCTGGGATTACAGGCGTTAGCCACCACGCCCGGCCAGCCTACCTTTTTATAAAAAGTTCTATATAGTAGATTCTTTCATAGATAACTAACACATATCCCAGGGAATAAAGACCATGCAGGAAATAGACACATTGATCATCCCATCCCTATTTATGGGATGTGGAGTTATTGTCCAGAATATACCTTTACACACTGTAATCTCAAACTGAGCTTTTCCTGCTAACTAGCTATGTGACCTTGGGCCAATCACTATCAATCTGTAACATAGTATTCTCATTGTAGCTTTGATATCCAAGCACCTCTGACATTTGACCGAACCTCAGTTTCCTTTTGAGATGATAAAAATAATTCTAGTATCTCCATCATGATGTTGCTGTGATGGTTACAATAGAAAACGTATATGCGAATAGGAACAGCTCCAGTCTCCAACTCCCAGCGTGAGCGACACAGAAGACCGGTGATTTCTGCATTTTCAGCTGAGGTACTGGGTTCATCTCACTAGGGAGTGCCGGACAATCGGTGCTGGTCAGTTGCTGCAGCCCGACCAGCTAGAGCTGAAGCAGGGCGAGGCATCGCCTCACCTGGGAAGCGCAAGGGGAAAGGGAATCCTTTTTCCTAGCCAGGGGAACTGAGACACACAACACCTGGAAAATCGGGTAACTCCTACCCCAATACTGCGATTTAAGCAAACAGGCACACCAGGAGATTATATCCCACACCTGGCCGGGAGGGTCGCATGCCCACGGAGCCTCCCTCATTGCTAGCACAGCAGTTTGCAATCTCCTGGCAAGGCAGCAGCGAGGCTGGGGTAGGGGCGCCCGCCATTGCTGAGGCTTAAGTAGGTAAACAAAGCCGCTGGGAAGCTCCAACTGGGTGGAGCTCACAGCAGCTCAAGGAAACCTGCCTGTCTCTGTAGACTCCACCTCTGGGGACAGGGCACAGTAAACAATAACAAACGCAGCAGAAACCTCTGCAGACGCAAACGACTCTGTCTGACAGCTTTGAAGAGAGCAGTGGATCTCCCAACACGGATGTTGAGATCTAAGAAGGGACAGACTGCCTGCTCAAGTGGGTCCCTGACCCCTGAGTAGCCTAACTGGGAGACATCCCCCACTAGGGGCAGTCTGACACCCACACCTCACAGGGTGGAGTACACCCCTGAGAGGAAGCCTCCAAAGCAAGAATCAGACAGGTACACTTGCGGTTCAGCAATATTCTATCTTCTGCAGCCTCTGCTGCTGACACCCAGGCAAACAGGGTCTGGAGTGGACCTCAAGCAATCTCCAACAGACCTACAGCTGAGAGTCCTGACTGTTAGAAGGAAAACTATCAAACAGGAAGGACACCTACACCAAAACCCATCAGTACGTCACCGTCATCATCAAAGACCAGAGGCAGATAAAACCACAAAGATGGGGAAAAAGCAGGGCAGAAAAGCTGGAAATTCAAATAAGAGCGCATCTCCCCCGGCAAAGGAGCGCAGCTCATCGCCAGCAACGGATCAAAGCTGGACGGAGAATGGCTTTGACGAGATGAGAGAAGAAGGCTTCAGTCCATCAAACTTCTCAGAGCTAAAGGAGGAATTACGTACCCAGTGCAAAGAAACTAAAAATCTTGAAAAAAAAGTGGAAGAATTGATGGCTAGAGTAATTAATGCAGAGAAGGTCATAAACGAAATGAAAGAGATGAAAACCATGACACGAGAAATACGTGACAAATGCACAAGCTTCAGTAACCGACTCGATCAACTGGAAGAAAGAGTATCAGCGATTGAGGATCAAATGAACGAAATGAAGCGAGAAGAGAAACCAAAAGAGAAAAGAAGAAAAAGAAATGAACAAAGCCTGCAAGAAGTATGGGATTATGTAAAAAGACCAAATCTACGTCTGATTGGGTTGCCTGAAAGTGAGGGGGAAAATGGAACCAAGTTGGAAAACACTCTTCAGGATATCATCCAGGAGAACTTCCCCAACCTAGTAGGGCAGGCCAACATTCAAATCCAGGAAATACAGAGAACGCCACAAAGATACTCCTCGAGAAGAGCAACTCCAAGACACATAATTAATTGCCAGATTCACCAAAGTTGAAATGAAGGAAAAAATCTTAAGGGCAGCCAGAGAGAAAGGTCGGGTTACCCACAAAGGGAAGCCCATCAGACTAACAGATCATTAAAAAGTCAGGAAACAACAGGTGCTGGAGACGATGTGGAGAAATAGGAACACTTTTACACTGTTGGTGGGATTGTAAACTAGTTCAACCATTATGGAAAACAGTACGGCGATTCCTCAAGGATCTAGAACTAGATGTACCATATGACCCAGCCATCCCATTACTGGGTATATACCCAAAGGATTATAAATCATGCTGCTATAAAGACACATGCACACGTATGTTTATTGCGGCACTATTCACAATAGCAAAGACTTGGAATCAACCCAAATGTCCATCAGTGACAGACTGGATTAAGAAAATGTGGCACATATACACCATGGAATACTATGCAGCCAGAAAAAAGGATGAGTTTGTGTCCTTTGTAGGGACATGGATGCAGCTGGAAACCATCATTCTTAGCAAACTATCACAAGAACAGAAAACCAAACACCGCATGTTCTCACTCATAGGTGGGAACTGAACAATGAGATCACTTGGACTCGGGAAGGGGAACATCACACACCGGGGCCTATCATGGGGAGGGGGAAGGGGGGAGGGATTGCATTGGGAGTTATACCTGATGTAAATGACGAGTTGATGGGTGCTGACGAGTTGATGGGTGCAGCACAGCAACATGTCACAAGTATACATATGTAACAAACCTGCACGTTATGCACATGTACCCTAGAACTTAAAGTATAATAATAAATAAAAAATAAAAATATACTTTACAGCATTATTACAAATATTTCATTTTCCAAATAAATTATTTTTGAAATGGTAAAAAAAAAAAAAAAGCGTATATGAAAACACTTTGTAAACTGTTAGGCATTACATAAATGCTAAAAGGAGCATCTATCCAGCTTACTTTAAAAAGTGGTGAGAAAAATGTGAGTCAATTCATGTCAATGAATGAATGAATGAAGGGTTTCTACCCTTTGCATCCTCATTTGTTTGTGCCTTTATCATTGAACTTGTAATAGTTTGCCGTACACTGCAGATATTTATGTTTCTGTCTCACCTACTAGATTCTAAGTAATTGGAAGGCTTAAGCTATATTACTTCATTTATCTCTTTCTTTCATGCAATGCCTATGGCATATTGTGGTTCCTCAGCAGTTTGAATTATGATGTGCCAGACACTGTTCTCAGTACTTCATATATATTAATTCATTTAAACCTCAAATGTTCAAGTGAGAATGATGAAAGCTTAGGTGAATTCAGTGACAATGAGGATGGAAAATGAATTTAAGAGGATGAATAAGCAGGCCCTCTCAACAGTTTTTTAAAAATCTTCTATCAAATTCAAGGAAATAGTTTGGGTAACACTTTATCTAAGAGAGCTTTGATATTTTATTATCTTTAATAATTTTACCCTTTGTTCACCACCATATGCTTCTGTCTTATCAAACAAAACACAGGACAGGTTCCCAAGTCCTCTGATTTTTAATTCAATGCTAATCAGCTTCCAGAGAATTCTTCTAGGAGAAATATGTCCCAGGTCCATTCTATGTTGTAGTGAGCTTTGGACAAATCACTTTCCCTTGTTTTCCTCCTTATGTATTCCTAAGCTGTAGGAAATAATAATGACTATTTCCTTAAGACAAAATACATAATTCATAACCATATTAGTGACTTTCTTGGAGCAAAGCTACTATATTTAAGTGTGACTATTAATAGTGTTTATATAAGCAGTAATCCTGCTTTCACACGTCCTAAGTAGAAGGAAATGTATTTTTATATTGCAAGTGAAAATCTAAATATTAAAGGATAATCAGATATAAAAAATAAAAATAAATTCAGTATGTCATCCAGAGTTTCATTAGCTATGCAATATTTATTTTTAAAAGTACCAGCAGGACAACAGACTCTGTGGATTCTGTGAGCGGAAGGTGTTACTGCCATCCCAAAACTCTGAGATTAAGGATAAGCTATTGCTGTAAACATGACGGGGAAGCTGCTTATACTATAATCCCTGAGTTGGCAGCAAGAGAAAGGATGACTCAATTTACTATATTTACCCCAGCTCCCCCATGGGATTCTTGGATACCTTGGAGGAAGAGCTATAGCAACAACCAACTTAAAAAATACATAAGGTTCAGCCTCAGGATCGCCTACCAGTTGAAACTCCTAGAAAAGTCATCATTTCATTACACACTCTTCCTGGAATTGACACAACTCCACGGTTCCAATCTAGTCATTGTCTATTTGTTCTGTTTTGTTTTGCCCTGGTTGAATGTACATTGCACCCAAATAATTGGTTTAAAATTGGCAAAATTCAAACAAACTTATTACCTAACATTAGGTAGACTACCAAAAAGTCCTGGCCATTTTACTGAAATCAATCCATGTGTTTCGCTGATTTTTTTTTTCTTGATGATCTGCATAGAAAAATCTGCTTGAAGGACTTCTGGTAGTGAAGCTGCAATGGCAGTCTGCTGGTGGGGCAACTGTCATAAAGAAAATGTAAAGAACATGAAGAATTTCTCATATTTTCCTGTTATATTTAAACAGAACTGGGGTTAAATATTTTTTATTCATAATAGCCCTTCATGTTCTTATATCTATTTCTATTTCCTATGCATTATTTATAGAGCAGTGGATCACTTCTGAATTGTCTTATAAAATTTAAAATAAATTTGAATCCATTCAAATTCTGAAAACTCTTGAAATAAAAGTTACAGTCGAGATACACGAAGTATGATTTAAATATAAGGTGAGGAGCTCGCACATAACTAAACATGTGGAGGCTCCTGAAAGGTGCTGCACCCGGGGAGGCATGGAAGCTCTGAACCCCTTTCCCATACCTTGCCCTCCACACTTCTTCATCTGTATTCTTTACAGTATCTTTTTTTTTAAGAGATGGAATCTTTCTCTGTTGCCCAGCCTGGAGTGCAGTGGTGCTATTATAGCTCACTGCAGACTTGAACTCTGAGGCTCAAGTGATCCCAGCCTCCCAAGTCGTTGGAATTATAAGCATGAGACACTGCACCCAGCTTGTAATATCTTTTATAATAAACTTGTAAACATAAAAAATAAATAAAAATAAAGTGATTGATTTTATAATGTGAAGACTTGAACTCATCCATTCAAACAAGTGTCATTCTCTTCTAAGTGGTCCACATGACAGAATGTATCCTATTACCATAATTATTATATTATTATAATCATCATATCATCATTATTTCAGTGAAGAAAGCTACTGATCAAATAATTCTTTTTTCTTCTTTTTTCTTTCTTTCTTTCTTTTTTTTTTTTTTTTTTTTTTTGAGAGAGAACCTTGCTCTGTCACCCAGGCTGGAGTGCAGTGGTGTAATCTCAGCTCACTGCAACCTTCGCCTCCTGGGTTTAAGCGATTCTCCTGCCTCAGCCTCCCAAGTAGCTGGGATTACAGGTGCATGTCACCACGCCCAGCTAATTTTTGTATTTTTAGTACAGACGGGATTTCACCATGTTGGTTAGGCTGGTCTCAAATTCCTGACTTCAGGTGATCCACCTGCCTCGGCCTCCCAAAGTGCTGAGATTACAGGTGTGAGCCACCGTGCCCAGGCCAGCTCAAATAAGTCTTGAATCTTCTTCATTCTTGGAGTTACCTCTGGAGCCTGTTTGTCCTTCATTTATCCATGAGATCCATAATTTAGCATCTTCTATGCACCAGTAACCATTTTTGTATTACTCTCATCATTTGTGGATGGATATAATTTTCTTAAACTAAAAGTAAAAAGTAATTTGAAATTACTCTAGTAAAATTGACAAATATTTTACATCAAATATTTTGGTGTAAAACATGGTGCAATAATTGGTGAAAACAGGTTTCTCAAGTGGTTTTCAGTTGGCTTCAAACAAAATTCCAAATGATGAATTCCAAACCTGCTTTGAGCACTGACAATAGTATTGGAGTAAGTGTTACTTTGCAAAGACACCTTCATTGGATGTAAAATGCCTAGAATATATTAAAAATAGAATATTTAATTTGCATAAATAGAATGTGCAAATTGTTTTATGTGTACATGTGTTATTTTATATCTTTGACTATACTGTATAGTGTGCTCTTGCTTCATAAAATTAAATCAATGTCTATCATTTCTGTCATCTATTCTATTCATGATAATGTAAACTAAATTTTAGTGAGTTAATCACAGCTGTAATGTAAAGTACAATCATCTGTTGCATTCTCCCCGTACTGTAAAATCACTGGATAGGGGCTCCCTGTAAAACTAAGGCTAGGACCTTTGCAAACAAAACTAGTGTGATAAGGAAAACTTCAAAATTATGCTTTTGATTCCACAGATTTAAGATTGATGTTTCATTATGATATGATATAGTATTCTTAACTGGAGTATCTTATTTTATTGCCAGTATCTACTACTAGTTTATGACTGGAATATATGTGTTGGATACCTTCTCACCAGCACGGTTGTTAATCCTCTTTGAAACTTTAAATTATGTTCATGTTACTTTCTCCCATGAGCAGCTGAAAGATGTAATTTGGTTGTCTTTGATTATATTTTTTTCTTTACCACATATCAAATTATTTGTCACTATGTCAACACTAAAACAATTAATGCTGTTTGTTGAAACATCAAGAGTATTAATAGTCCTATTAAAATGAGATGGGTTATAAATATTATCAGAGCTGATCAATGCAGCATATTATTATGGAAAGAAAGGTAGCTGCCTAAAGGAAAGATGCATATTCTTCTCAAACGTTGGCTAAGGCAGAATGACTAAGGTTGATTTCACTCACTATAGAAGCTGTGCATTTTCAATTGTAAAAATAAATTTATACTTAAAAAAAGCTCCAATAGAGCATACAACATAGCTATCTTGTGAGTAAATGACATATATTTTGTGCTTTCTGTTCTTGTCAATTGGAGTACTGTGGCTACAAAGCCCCGTAGACGCCTAGTCTAATATAAAAAGTCTGTCAAAACTAAAGAAAGGATGAAAGTCTATGTAGACAGACAACACTCCATCACCGAATAGTTATTCTGATAATTGTCTATCAGATTAAATAAAAACCTGTAATTGCATAAACTCTGGAACCAAATTGCCTGGATTTGAAACCTAGCTTTGCCATTAACTAGTTGTGTTACTTTAAGCAAATTTATTTCATCTCTCTGTGCCTCAGTTTTATCATCTATAAAATGGGAATAGCAATAATAGTAATAATTTCATCACAGGGTTGTTGTGAGGATTACATGAATTCATACATACAAGCACTTTCAACAGTACCTGGCATATAGTGAGTGCTCTTATTACTAACCGTTGTTGAGACAGTTTTGTTTTCAGCTGAATAAATAAGATGATGATATTTTCTTTCATGGCTACTATTTGAAAATTTTCTTCATTTTATGTCTTGCTGGTGGTAGTCTGGGTTATAAATGTGTGTTTTGAATAGAGACTATTTTTAAAAGTTAAATGATAAATTTGGTTATTTGACTTATAAGATCTGATCAAACTCTGAGATGTGATGATACTTAAATTCTTAGAAATGCACATGTATATAAATATCTTGTGTATCTCAGGAGTAATTAACCTGCTATTAAAGATAATCACAATAATCAATAAAATGTCAACTCCGAAAATAGGATAATAAACTACCTACTATTACCAGTCACTTTAGCAATTATGTTAAGACAGAGCTTGGTTGGTATAATGCAAGTCAACATAAAGTGTGAAAGGACAGACATGTTCATGGTGCATAAACAACAAATTATTGAAGAATTTGAATAATTAAAAACGTAAATATTTAGGTCTCCTTCAAATAATCTGACATCCTATAACTAAAGGAAAGAAAAGATAATACAAAGCAAAACAAAAATAGATTTATTTTGGCATACAAAATAAAACCTTTTATTTCCAGGAAACAAAATTAAGACAACATTTATTTGAAGTATAATGTCTTGTAAATACTTGGTGTTTGAAAGCAGTCCAATATAGACTTGGAAGTGATCACATGTATTACTACAGTTCTAACTATTTCTCAAATATTACTTTTTCTGTTTATCCATCCCCCAAACCAAATAAAAAGATCATTTAACCACTTGGAGTAAATAGACAGTAATAATTAACATTTGGGCTCAAGTTCACAACAGTAGCACTTACTAGTTATATGACATTAGCAATTTACTTAATTTCCCTTTAATATGCTTTTCAAATGAGGTTAATATATATCTTGCATTAGTTTGACAAGTATAAATTAAGATAACATTTGTAAAATACTTGTGCCAGGCACAATGTTAATACTCAATGGAAGATATTGATTTGCTGCAAGAGCAGAAAAGGCATATGATAGCATTCATTTTGATTGTTTTTTCATGAGAAGGTTAGATAAGTAGCAAACCAAGGTGTGGAGAGCTCAGTCTAGTAAAGAAAGAAAATGGCCCAGGAGAAGTCTGTGATATGCAGTGATCAATGCACTGGTTTATAACTTCTAGGAGCCGAAAGGTGATATCTAATGCATCTTTTATCCTCCACACCACCCAATACACATTAACTGCTACCTTCTTATTTAAATACGGATTTAAATAACAAATTTAATATATGAACATGTGTATGAACATATTGAGGAGAAAGGGAGATTTTATTTGGAAAGTATGGAGCTGACCACATATAAATTAGAAGAATGATTTGTAAGTATGAGATGTAAGGCGGGATAATATTGTTGAGTACATGACGTAGAATAGAAATAGTTAAAATATGACAATGTAAACATTAATTCCCTGAAGGATTAGCAACATGAAAGTTACTTTACCTCATGTGTTCTATCAATCACCATTTTCTAACAATTTTGTTCCTAAATATATTTTAATCTATTACCTACTGCCTATTCCTACTCTTAATATTATAGTTTTAGGCTCTCATCTCTCACCTAGGTTCCTGCAACAACCTCTTAGCTGCTTTTTCTCCCCTTAACCTTCCATTTTCCACGCTCTAGGCATAACGCGTTTTTTCTATAATGCTAATCTTAATATGTCACTTTCTTTCTGAAAACATTTCATTGACACCACGTGAACTATATGATTAAGCTGAAATAATAGCATTATCAAAGTAAGATCATGTTGAGTTTTGTGTATGTCTAGAAAAAGGACAATGAGATTATGAAACTGTAGAGTATTAGAGATGGAGACAAGGAAGCAGATTTGTAAACTATTTGGGAGATATGATGTTCACAAATTTGTGATTAAGTGGTTGATGAGTGAGGAGAAAGTATAAAAGTTTGAAAGCCTCTTTCTCATCAATGAATATAGGAGTAGGAATAGTAATAAAAGCTTCATATAGGTAGAAATATCTAGAAGGCTGACTAGAGCCTGGAAGAGAGCCCTGGCTGGAAATACAAATGGAGAAGTCAGCAGGTAGGTGGAGTTGAAGACAAGGAGATGATAGGATTTTCTACAGGCAGTAGAATCAAAAGAGCATTGGCCCAAGATTGAAACCCTGCTGAACACCTACACTTAATTGGAGGGTGGAAGGAAGAAGAGCACACCAAAAAGGACTGAGAGAAACAATTGGGTGTTATGAAGTCAATGTATGACAGTACAAAGACCAAGGGAGTAGGGCATTTCAAGAAAGAGGGGATGATCATCAATGTGAAATACAACAACAACCTTGAATAAGGAAAAGCATGAAAAGTGTCTTTGGATTTGAAATAAAATACCTACTGATACCTGAGCCAAAACACTGTGGAGCATAGAATCCAGATGAAGTAAAATAGGGTGTGAAATAGAGTGATGAAGTGAAAAAGCAAGTATACATTATACTTTCAAATGTTTCATGAGAGACTGAATGAAAGCTAGAGGGGAACATAATATGAAATGACATTTTGGGGGTTTCTTTGTTGGGGAGAAAAGAGAAAAGCTTTAGAAAAATTATAGACTTAAAAAAACTCAGGGGAAAATATTTTTATCTCTACATCTCTATATTTATCTACCTACCTATCTATTTAGACTGAAGGAGGAAAAAACAGGAAATCAATGATGGAACTAGGGCCCAAAGGCAACAGAAATGGACACAAGATGGAGCCAAAGCCATCAGTAGATGTGTAAGCCACAATGTACAGGATTAAATAAGAAGAAAATCTGCTGAGAATCACAAGGGTCAGGAGTAGTAAAATGTGAGGAAAATAAAAAAGCGTGATGAATAAAGACAAGTAAAATATTGACTGTCAATCCTCCACACACAGAAAATAGAGCAAAAACAAGGTATTTGATATGATGCTGGCCTGCTGAGTTTTGCGGTACTCTTCAGCACTGTTTAGCTTCCCAGAATATGGGAAGAATATGTTTGCTAATAGTCGTAGGATTTGAAGTTTTGCCGGTTATATTATGTGAAATATCTGGGTGTAAGGGATTCACTATAATATGAATATGTGAGCCCCCCATTCATATCTTGAAATCCTAATCCCAAAGGTAATGAAATTAGGAGGTGGGGCCTATGCGAGGTGATTAGGTTATGAGACTGGGGCCCTTATGAATAGGTTCAGTGCCCTTATTGAAGCAGCCAGAGAGATCCCTCCCCATTTCCACGATATGAGGAGGCAAGGCAGGAAGAAGGTGCCATCTGTGAATCAGAAAGCCCTCACTGGACACTGAATCTGCAGGTGCTTTGGTCTTCTACTTCCCAGCCTACAGAACTGTAAGCAATAAATTTATGTTGTTTACAAGCCATGCAGTTTATGCTATTTTGTTATAGCAGCCCAGGTGAACTGAGACAGAATTGAAGGTGCTAGTTAGAAAGCAAGTAGCTTCAGGCCGGGTGCGGTGGCTCACGCTTGTAATCCCAGCACTTCGGGAGGCCGAGGCGAGCAGATCACAACGTCAGAAGATCGAGACCATCCTGGCTAACATGGTGAAACCCTGTCTCTCCTAAAAATACAAAAAACTAGCCGGGTGAGGTGGCGGCGGGTGCCTGTAGTCCCAGCTACTCGGGAGGCTGAGGCAGGAGAATGATGTGAACCCGGGAGGCAGAGTTGCAGTGAGCCGAGATCATGCCACTGCACTCCAGCCTGGGCTACAGAGTGAGACTCTGTCTCAAAAAAAAAAAGAAAAAGAAAAAAGAAAGCAAGTAGCTTCAATGATTAATCAAAAACAGACTGGAGATGTCTATGTGATTTAAAATGCCCAGAGGAAATACAGTAGTGAGGGAAATAAACTAACAGGTGGGTGGTTGAGATCATTGAGTAGAATACTTAAATCTAAGATTTCTGAGATGGTTCCAGATGAAATGGGTGGCTAAAGTGATATGAAAATCACTGGAGTTAAGGATGTTCAGGTCGGGTGCAGTGGCTCACGCCTGTAATCCCATTCTGGGAGGCCGAGGTGAGAGGACTGCTTGAGCTCAGGAGTTCAAGACTAGCCTGGGTCATGTAGTGGGACCCTATCAAAAACAATAACAACAACAACTACAACTACAACAACTTCACCAAGAATTGTGGCACACACTTGTAAGTGCCAGCTACTTGGGAGGCTGAAGCTGAAGGATCACTTGAGCCTGGAAGGTCGAGGCTGCAGTGAGCAAAGATTATGCCACTGCACTCTGCCTACATGAAAGAGCAAGACGTGTCCCCTTCCCCCCAAAAAAAGGAAGGTTCAAAACTCTGCCAGAAATTGTGATAAATTGGTCATTAATATGAATACTGAAATATTCTAAGACTATGGCAGAAATTGTGAATTTCTGCTATAATTTTGTGATTGTGAATCACACAATCACTTGGTATTGTAATGTAATCTTTACATAATTACCTACTCTCCAAACCATAGACATGCCTATAAACTAGAGAAAACTGAGTTCGAGGGGGGCGGAGATCAGTCTCCAGACACCTCAGCATTTGAGAGAATCAATAACAGCACATGTCTGAACCATTCTTTATTTTTTATGGTATTAATAATGTGCTGGTTAAGGGCCTGGATTCTATTGCTAGATACTTGGAATCAAGATCTGATTTTGTCACTTACCGGCAATGGAATTTTTTTTTTTAATGTTGTGATGATCATAGTTTTTAGCATGGGAGGCTTGTGAAGTTAAAGCTAGATAAAGCATTTCACATCGTGCTAGGTATGTACTTACTGTTCAGTAAATGTTAGTTATAATTACTGTTACTACCAGGAATGTTTTGAGGAAAACTATGTGTTTTAGGGTTATTCTTGGATGAGAAGATTGTCAGAAGTTTTTGAACACATTCCTTGAAAACATCAATAGATTCTTCTGTCGGGATTTCATTTGGCTGGTTGGTCAAGCTTCTCCATTCTTTGTTAAAAGATACGAACCTATATTTGCATGCATTGCTCATGTAAACACATACACACTCACAAAAATGTTGAGCAAAGTGTGTTCAACAAATCGGTATTTTGTTAAACTTAGTAATTAGTGTTTATCATGACAATGATGGCTACAAAGAGTAAAAGGAAAATAAATACTTTAGGAACTCATTATTTGAATTTTTTAAAATTTTTATTTTAGGTTCGGAGGTACATGTGCAGACTTTTTATATGAGCAAACAGCATGTCACAGGAGTTTGGTGTACAGATTGTTTTACCACTCACATAATATGCATAGTACCCAATAGTCAGTTTTTTGATCCTCACCCTGCTGCCACCCTCCACCCTCGACTTGGCCCCAGTGTTGTTGTTCCCTTCTTTGTGATCAGGTGTACTCAGTGTTTAGCTCCTACTTATAAGTGAGAATATGTGGTATTTGATTTTCTGTTTCTGCATTAGTTCAGTTAGGATAATGGCCTCCAACTGCATTTATGTTGCTGCAAAGGACATTATTTTGTGTTTTTTGTGGTGAATTTTAATTTTTTATTTCAAAGACTATTTTATACATTTATTAAATTGTAGTGCTTGACAGACAAAATGTATTTCAATTTTGAGAATTCAAAATGTTATATGCTTTTTAACAAATTATATAAAAGGGGGTAAGAGAACACATTTCAAATTATACTGAATACCTCAGAAAAAACTTCTAATCAGTCATACAATTGTGATTTTTCTAATTATGCCATGTATATTAAAGAATCTAAGTGAATGGGCCAGGCGCAGTGGCTCACGTCTGTAATCCCAGCACTTTGGGAGGCCGAGATGGGTGGATCATGAGGTCAGGGGATCGAGACCATCCTGGCTAACATGGTGAAACCCCATCTCTACTAAAAATGGGAAAAAATTAGCCAGGCGTGGTGGTGGGTGCCTGTAGTACCAGCTGCTCGGGAGGCTGAGGCAGGAGAATGGTGTGAACCTGGGAGGCGGAGCTTGCAGTGAGCAGAGATTGCGCCACTGCACTCCAGCCTGGGCAACTGAGAGAGACTCTGTCTCAAAAAAAAAGAATATAAGTAAATGATATGGATAATGACATGGTTTGGCTGTGCCCCCACCCAAGTCTCATCTTGAATTGTAGTTTTCATAATCCCCATGTGTCATGGGAGGGACCAGGTGGAGATAATTGAATCATGGGGCCAGTTTTCCCCATCCTGTTCTCATGATAGTTAGTTCTCACAAGATGTGATGGTTTTATAAGGGATTTCCCCCTTCACTCTGTATTCATTCTTCTCCTTCCTGCAGCCATGTGAAGAAGGATGTGTTTGCTTCCCCTTCCACCGTGATTGTAAGTTTCCTGAGGCTTCTCTAGCCCTGCAGAACTGTGAGTCAATTAAAGCTCTTTTCTTTATAAATCACCCAGACTCGGGCAGTTCTTTAGAGCAGTGTGAGAATGGGCTAATACAGAAAATGATAGAGAAATGTATTTCTCATTATCCATGAAATGATAATAATTACTTTAAAAATAAATCTTACATATCTGAATTATACTGTTTCTCTAGAGAAAGATTCACAAAGCAGTCAGGAACACTTGGTGAGTATATGCTCTCTGTCAGATTATGTGGATAGAAAAATTATATAAATTTTTTAATGTTTTCTGAGATAATTTATTTGCTTCAAGGTCTCTTGTGTCTTTGTGCTAAAACTGATGACAGGTAAAAATTATGTATAAGTTATGCACTAACTAGAAAGGAATATTTTAGATTCACATAACTGAAATCACAAATCTTCTCTGTAAGATTGAAACATAGCATATAAACTAAACAATCAAAATAAAACATTATTCAGTTTCAGCTAGATCATAAATCTCAGCCATGACCTTAAACACATGGCAACTACATAGCTAAAACAATATTTTAGAACACCTAATATCATGGGAAAATAGTGATGGTGTATTATTAAGTAAAAAATGTTACAGAGTAGGAACCCTATTTGTGGACAAAATGTAGGCATGCAATATATTTAAATAGAGATAACTGTAGAAAAACATACAATCATGTCAGGTCTTTTGATTGTTGAGTCATTGTACTATAGATATTTTCTTGGTTTTAATATTTTTCTCAGTAATACTTCTATAGCCAGAGGTGGAAGTAAAATTTTAAAAAAGTTTTTAGAGCAGCAATTTTATGTAGAAAACCTGGTATAATATAGTCTGTTATAAGGATATGCTGATCCTGTTCCCCAACATTCAATGCTGGGTTTGTAATGGGGTTCTCTGCCAGAATTCTTTAGTGCTGCAGTAATAGAAATGGCTGCCATAGGGATTTATCAGTAATTCTACAATGTCTTGAGGAAACCTTGACAAGGTCCTAAAATGGAGTTACAGATTAAGAATTTTTACATTTCCATTCTCCACAGTATGAAAATAATGAGTCACTTACAAGTCTTAAAGACATTCATGAATGTTTCAAATCCTTTCTCAAGTAGAATTGCAACATAGACTACAATGGAAACAATGTGGATATAGAGAGAATAATGTTATCATTCCCATTTCCACATGCTAATTTACAGCTAGGCCTTGATTTAGAAATGCAATGGCAGTTGAAAAGCAATTATCGATCACTTCGACGCAGAGTTTTCCTGATGAAGTCTATTATAGTTTCAGGAGTCAATAAACCCCTAAATTATCTTGAATTTTTTAAAAACAACTTGTTGAATTAATGCTTCCCAGTACCATCCTACCGAGAGCAAAGGAATGGTAAAAAAATTTGCTGTACCTAATAAACTCCTTCAAGATTGCTGTTGACAAATTGAGTTTTGAACTGTTCTCTCTGAAGGTATAGTTTGAATATCGCAGTTTTTCTGATTTGTTTTTAATACAGAAATTATGCAAATCCTATTTAAAAAAAGATATTTAATTTGGCAGCAGTTCATGGAATGAATGGAGTACAGGGTTGAAGGCACTGATGATAAGAGTTAAACTCTACTGCGTAGTAGAAATCTATAGCCACCTCCTAACTAGCCAATGCAGTGATCCTCCTAACAAATAAAATAAATTTTTCTGCCATGGTTTGTTATGACCGTACACTATAGTGCTCACTCTACGTCTTTCCAAATACTCTCAAGACATAGAACAATCTATTAAACATGTGTGTGGTATTATTGTCAAATACACTGGGTGGTAGTCTGCAAAATAATGTTTCCTTCTTGTCCTTTATAAAAATGATGACATTCCTCTCTTATAATTTTTCCATCATTTCTCTCTTTCCTTGTGATTCTTAATAACTACTGAGACTGGTGCGAAACATTTATCTGCAATTTTTTTTCAATAAGCCGGAATGCAATTTATCATTTCAAAAGCTTAAAGGAAAATAATTTTTTAAAGGCAGGGGAATTCTGAGAAAATATACATAGAGAGATGAAAAATAAGTCAGAGGATGTTTATTGAGTAAATAAAATGGCACAATTACAAAATAAAGTGGGAGAAAATAAATGGGCATTCTCTATGTGTTTTTAATTCTGTTCTACAATAAAAATCTTGGGGTAAAGGTGAAGCAGATCTCCTCTGCCAAGAAATGTAAGACGAGCATTTATTACATTAACTAAAGAGACATTTTCGTAAGAGGAAGAGGCTATATCTGTGTGTATAATTTTTATATGCTATGAGATGTTGGGAATTTGTTTATCTACTTCGTGCATTTATTTCTTTATCTGTATAATGGAGGTAATAATATATCCTCAAGAGTTGCTCTGATTAATAGGTAGGATAATTTATTAAAGCCTCTGGCACAATTACTTTGATTTAATTTAAACCCAAATGCAATAAACCTGAATAGATTATTTCTTAATTTTCATTTGTCTAGGTTTTTATGTAATCAAGTATTTTAGTTTCTCAATATTTAAAATATTTGATTAGAATTTTTCTTGGAGCATATATTCCTGACTCACAATATTCTTGAGGGATTATGTTTTTGTTTATAATTTGGGAGATGTATTGGTTTCAGAAATATTTATTCTGACTCTCGCTGATATTTATAACAAAACATGGAAATGATAAATACTCAAGGTGAAGGATACCCTAAATATTCTGACTAGTTGATTACACATTCTATGCATTTAACAAAATATTACTAATATGCTTTGGCTTTGTCCCCACCCAAATCTCATCTTGAATTGTAGCTCCCACAATTCCCACGTGTTGCAGGAGGGACCCGGCGGGAGACAATTGAATCATGGGGTCGGTTTTCCCCATACTGTTCTTGTGGTAGTGAATAAGTCTCACGAGTTCTGATGATTTTATAATGAGAAATCCCTTTCACTTGGTTTTCATTCTCTCTTGTCTGCCACCATGTAAAATGTGCCTTTTGCCTTCCACCATGATTGTGAGGCCTCCCCAGCCATGTGGAACTGTAAGTCCATGAAGCCGCTTTTTCTTTATAAATTATTCAGTATTTGGTATGTCTTTATCAGCAGCATGAAAACAAACTAATACAATTACATTCCCCAACAAATATGCATAAATATTATGTAAAAACAGAAATATATAACTTTAAAAAATTGAAATATAAATTATTTAAACTATTACAACATTAAAATACTGTTTGAGAAAGTGAGGAAGTAATTTTTAGTTTCTTGTCAGGTGCTGACCATATTTCTCACATGACCCAAAGCTGCTTTCCTTTCTGGATTATCTCAGAGTACAAAACCGTGTCCTTCCTTGGGATGGCAAATATTTTAGGCAAGCAGAATAGAATGATTTTGTGGTACATTTCTGAGTGGTTCTTGCATTCCCTTAGAAAAGTATCTGTTGTCAGGTTCACAGCCAGCTTAGTATTGTTTTCTAGGAAATAAATGGGCAAGGAAAACTCCTGTACCAGGTGTACCTCATAATAGGGATCCAATTTTTTCCTAACTGAGGATGCCTTGTGTTTCAGTTCTTTAAATGGTGTGTGTGTGTGTGTGTGTGTGTGTGTGTGTGTGTGTGTGTTTCTGTTCCTCTGATCAGACTGCCCATTTTGGGGGGACTCAATCATCTTTTTATGTTTCCTTTTATCTCTCACAGCTTCTGGAGCAGTGTTTGAACTATATCAATAAAGGCTCACAACAGAGTTAGTGAATAGCAGGGTGAGAAACCACTCATTACATAGGACAACTCTCTAGGTTCTGCCACTTACAAAAACTTGGGTCTGTTCATCTCTAAATCAATGAGTGGGTTTTAGCCATGAACCATGCTGTGATGAGAATAGCCCTTATCAGATACAGAGGGTAAGTTGGAGAACAAATGAGATAGTGAAATAGCAAGTCTATCTTGTTCTTTTTAAAATATCTATGATTATCTGGCCGAGTAGAATTGTTTTGGGTGAAAACTTACTTCTATAGAAATAGTATCATTTTACTTTCATTAAATCACTTCTATTCTCTTCACCATAAATATTTATTAGGCATTGACCTCAAGAGTTGGCAACATTACACAAGTTAGAATACTTTAGGGATAGTTTAGAAGCATCAAATGAAGGCTGTGAACATTCAGCACTGATAACTGGTACAGTGGAGCCAGATCATGAATAATTCCTTGGGAGAAGTGTTAACTCCCCAAACTAAGTTAGGCCTTAGTAAACCTCTTATATGCTCTCCTAGCTCCATATATATATTTTGGGTAACAATTTATTCTTATATAATTTCAAATTTACAGGAAAGTTGCAGGAATAGTAGAAGAAAATCCTGCTTTACCCAAATTCTCCAGTTGTTTACCTTTCATCCCATCATTTTCACTCTCTCTCTCTTTCTCCCACTCCCTGCTTCCTCATTTCCTCTCACCCCTTATCATGTCAGAATATGTTGCATACATGTTCATTTACCTCTATTTGTCTTTTCCCTAGGAAACCTCTTACATAACCTCAGGAGAGTTATCAAAATCATGATGTTCATACAATATTATTATCTAATTCACAAAAAAATTAAATGTTGTAAAATATCTCAATAATGTCATTTATAACTTTTTAATTTCCTAGTACAGGAACCAATCAAGAATTGCCAATCAGGCATTGTGCTCAGTTACCATATCTCTTTACTTTCCTTTGGTCTGGAGTAATTTCTCGGCCTTCTTTTTTATTCCATAATGTTGACCTCTTTGAAGAGTACAGATCAGTTATTTTGTAGAATATTCACCTATTATAGTTTGTCAACATTTCCTCATTAAATTCAAGTATTGCATTTGTGGCAGAAATACTCCAGGAGCTAAGGAGTGCCCTTCTCAACACATCATATAAGAAGGTATGAGAACACATGGACACAGGGAGGGGACATCACACACTGAGGCCTGTTGGGAGGTGGGGGGCTAGGGGAGGGATAGCATTAGGAGAAATACCTAATGTAGATGACGGGTTGATGGGTGCAGCAACTCAAACCATTGTGGCACGTGTATACTTATGTAACAAACCTGCACGTTTTGCACATGTATCGCAGAACTTAAAGTATAATAATTTTAAAAAAAGAAAAAGAAAATAACACTAACTTAGCATAAGAGGTCTTGGGTTTAGAAGATGACACAACAACATCTAGAGACCCAACATGATTGTCAAAGACTGAGGAGCTTGCTGAGTGGCTGAGCAAACACATTCTGAGTAGCCCCTGTATTGGGAGGTGAGAAGTCCTATCTAAAAGTAGTAATTATCTGCATTAATTGATTTGTTGGAAAGAAATAAATAAATAAAAATAAAATCACTTACTAATAGCCAGAAAGAAAAGAAGGTATGATATCTATTTGTCCCTTTAATGGATAATTTTGGTCACTTGGTGATGGCAGTGTATGCCAATTTTCTCCACTGTAGAATAATTGATTCCTTTGTAATTTATAAGTGATTGGTGAAGAGTTATGTTGAGATGATATAAATATCCTATTCCTCATCTAACTTTCACCAACTCTTTTAACATTCATTGACTCCATCATTTCTTATACATTTATTTGTTGGCATTCTACTGTGGGGAAAAGCTTTCCCTTCTCCCTCACTTAGTTATCATTTATTGACATGAGTATGGGACTATTAAATCCTATTTTATTCACAGATTACAATTTCTTAAAATCATTATTTATTTTGATGCCTACATTATCCTAGAATTGACCAATCTCAGAAGTGGCTCCTATGATATAACCTCCATCATTATTGGATACTTAATTACCTTTAAGTACTAAAAAAGCTCATCTTTTACTTCCCCTGGTCCATCCTTGGAATTAACCATTTCTCCAAAATGTCTTGATTCATTTTAGAAGCCAAGATTTCAGTGGTAGGTGTGCTGACCACATTGAGCCTATCTCAGCTGACCAAGTTCATACTATGAGCTTATGTTGAAAAATCCAGTACAAATACATCACAGTTTTCATATACTTTCCCCTATCTATCATTCAATTACTGTAGTCTAGAATACCTAAAAAGTAGCTTAAAAATTTCTGATCCATTCTGTTGTGAAGACTCAACCTACCAACCTTCCAAGTAGAATTCACTATTTGCATACAGAGAAACAAACATTTGAAATGTACCTGTGACAAATATATGTATTCCCATGTATCCAGCATGCCTATCTAGATATAGATTATTTCCAACCCCCAAAAGTTTCCTCCTTCTCTCTTGCAATCAACCGCTGCCCTATAAAGGCAATAACTGCTGAAGTTTTAACCATAGATTACTTTGTCTTTCTGGAATGTTTAAAACTGTAATTATAATATTTTATGTCTGGGTTTTCCCACTCGTACCATAATGTTTTGAGTTGTATCTATATTATTGCATGTATCCATTGCTAATTATTTTTGTTTAGTAGAATTCTATTGTGTGGATGTAAGTATTTTTTTATCCACTGTTCCATTGATAGAAATTTGTGTTATTTCCAGGTTTCAGCTATCGGGAACAAAACTGCTATAACAACTTACATACAAATCTTACTGGTGACATATATTTTCATTTCTCTAAAACAAACATATAAGACTAGCATTGCTGGGTCATAGGGTAAGAATACCTTTCCCTTCTTAGATTGACTTCCAAAGTGGTCATACTGTTACACTTTCCCACCCTTAATGTACGAGTCCTAATTTCTCCATAAACTCTACAACATTTGGTGTTGTCAGTCATCTTAGTTTTAGATGTTCAAATGTTTGTGTAATGTTATCTGTTAATGATTTTAATTTGTATTTTCCTAGTAACTGATGGTATTAAACATTTTTCATGTGAGTATTGTTCATTTGCATATTTTCCTTTCTAGTATATATGTTCATGTATTTTGCCCAATGTCATTGTGATGTTGGTCTTTCTACCATAGAGTAGTAGGAATTATTTATAGTTTGGATAAAGGACTTTTCTCAGCTATATTTTACAAGTATTTTTTCCAGACCGGCTTAAACATTCATTCTCTTAATGACTACTTTTGAGGAGAAAGATATTTTAATTTTGATAAATTTTATTGTATCAAATTTTTCTTTGTTAGTGCATTCTGATAGAATACTTTATCCCGAATTTATGACGATATTTTCATGTTTTTTCTCTAGAATTTTTATTTTACATTTTTAGATTTATATGACTTTTCACAAATTAACTTTTATGAATAGTATAAGATATGAGTTGAATTTTTTATATTTCCATATGAATATCCAGTTGTTTCACCCTTTCTCCACTGAATTGCTTAGGCACATTTGCAAAACATAAACTCACCATACAAGTGTGACTCTTTCTGTACTCAGTATTTTATTCTATGGAGGAACTTACCTATTCTCATGCCAATGTCATGCTATCCTGATCAGTGTAACTTTACAGTAAATCTTGAAAACAGGCAGTGTACGTTCTACATTATTGTTCTACTTTTCAATATTATATTGGCTATTGTAAGTCCTTTTGATTTCCACACACATTTTAGAATAAAACTCATACCTTACCAAAAGAAAAGCTTTCTTGGATTTTAATTTTTTTTAATATTTATGGGTACATAGTAGGTACATATATGTGTGTGTGTATATATATATATATTTGTGTGGTGTGAAATATTTTGACACAGGCGTATGATACATAATAATCACATCAGAGTAAATGGAGTATCTATTCCCTTAAGCATTTATCAGCTTTTGTATTACAAACATGTCAGTTATACTCTTTTAGTTATTTTACAATGTACAATACATTTTTGTTGACTGTAATAACCCTCTTGTGCTATCAAGTACTAGATCTTATCAATTGTATCTAATTATATTTTTGTAGCCATTAACCATTCCCACTTGATTACCTTTCCCTGCCTCTGGTAACCATCATTCTATTCTCTATCTCCATGAGTTCAACTGTTTTAATTTTTAGCTCCCACAAGTAAGTGAGAACATAGGATGTCTGTCTTTCTGTTTCTGGCTCATTTCACTTAAAATAATGATCTTCAGTCCCATTAACGTTATTGCAAATGATTGGATCTCTTTCTTTTTTTATAGCTGAAAAGTATTCAATTGTGAATATGTACCACAACTTCTTTATCTACTTTTCTGTTAATGGACACTTAAGTTGTTTCCAAATCTTGTCTATGGTGGACAGTTCTGCAATAAACATGAAAGTACAGATATCTCTTTAACATACTGATTTCCTTTCTTTGGGGTATGTACCTAGGAGTGAGATTGCTAGATCATATGGTAGTTCTATTTTTTTTATTTTCTCAAGAACCTCCAAACTGTTCTTTATACTGATTGTACTAATTTACATTCCCACTAACCATGTAAAAGGGCTCCCTTTTCTCCACATCCTTGCCAGCATTCACTGTTGCCTGTCTTTTGGATAAAAGCCATGTTAACTAGGGTGAGATGAGATATCTCATTGCAATTTTGATTTGAATTTCTGTGATGATTAATGATGGTGAACACCTTTTCATACACCTGTTTGTCATTTGCATGTCTTCTTCTGAGAAATGTCTATTCACATCTTTTGCCCATTTTTTAATCAGGTTATTAGATTTTTTTCCTATAGAGTAATTTGAGTTCCTTATATTCTCTGGTTATTAATCTATTGTCAGATGACTAGTTTGCAAATATTTTCTCCCCTTCTGTGGATTGCCTTCTCAGTTTGTTGATTTCCATTGCTTACAGGTTTTTAACTTAATGTTATAACTTGATAGCTTGATGTTATCCAATCTGACCATTTCCGCTTTGGTTGTCTGTACTTTTGGGGTATTACTCAAGAAATTTTTGCCCAGATCAACATCCTGGAGAGTTGCCGCAAGGTTTCTCTTTAGTGGTTTCATAATATGAGGTCTTAGATTTTATTCTTTAATCCATTTTGATTTGATTTTTGTATATGGTGAAAGATTGGGGTCTGGTTTCATTCTTCTGCATAGGATATATCCAGTTTTCCCAGCACCATTTATTAAAGTGACTGTCTTTTTCCCCAATGTATGTTCTTGACACCTTTGTTGAAAATGAGTTCACGGTAGATATATGGATTTATTTCTGGGATTTCTATTCTGATCCATTGTCCTAAGTGTCTGTGTTTATGCCAGTACTATGCTGTTTTGGTTACTATACCTGTATAGTAAAATTTGAAGTCAGATAATATGACTCCTCCAGTTTTGCTCTTTTTCTTCAGGAAGGCTTTGGCTACTCTTGCTATTTTGTGGTTCCATATAGATTTTAAGATTATTTTTGCTATTTCTGTGAAGAAAGTCATTGGTATTTTGGTAGGGATTCCATTAAATCTATAAATTGCCTTCAGTAGTATGGACACTTTAACAATATTCGCTCTTACAATTCATGAGCATGGAATATCTTTTTACTTTTTATGTCCTTCTCATTTTTTACATTAATGTTTTATAGTTTTTATTATAAAGATTTTGCACTTCTTTGGTTAAGTTTATTCCTAAGTATTTTATTTTATTTAAACCTATTGGAAATGAGATTACTTTCTTGACTTGTTCTTCAGATGGTTCGCTGTTGGTGTGTAGAAATGCTACTTATTTTTTATATTGATTTTGTAGCCTGCAACTTTATTGAATTTATTTATCAGTTGTGAATTATTTTGTGTAGTCTTTAGGATTTTCCAAATGTATGATTATATCATCTGTAAACAAAGATAATTTGACTTCTTCCTTTCCAATTTGGATGTTCTTTACTTCTTTCTCATGTTTGATTGCTCTAGCTAGGATTTCCAGCATGTTGAATCATAGTGGTGAAAGTAAGCACCCTTTTCATGTTCCAGATCTAAAAGGAAAGGCTGTTGGTTTTTTCCTGTTTAGTATGATACTAGCTGTGGGTCTGTCATGTATAGCTTTTGTTATATTGAGGTTTACTTATTCTATGCCCCATTTTTCTGAGGATTTTTTATCATGAAGAGTTGTTAAATTTTATTAAATGCTTTGGCAGGATCCATTGTGATGATCATACGGTTTTCGTCATTCATTCCGTTGCTATGATGTATGACACTGATTGATTTGCATGTGTTGAAACATCCTTGGAGTTTGGATTAAATCAAAAGCTTCTCCTCCATCTATGGAGATGATCATGTTTTTTTGCTTTTAATTCTGTTTGTGTGGCAAATCATATTTACTGATTTTTGTTTGTTGAACCAACTTTACATATCAGAAATAAAGCCAACTCAATCATGGTGTATTAACTTTTCGATGTACTACTGGAATTTGTTTGCTAGTATATCATTGAGGATTTTTGCATATATGTTCATTGGGGATATTAGCCTGAAGTTTTCTTTTTTCGTTGTGTCTCTGCCAGATTTTGATATTAGGCTAATGTTTACTTCAGAGAGTGAGTTAGGGAGGAGCCCCTCTTCCTCAATTTTTTGAAATAGTTTCAAAAGGATTGTTAACAGTTATTTTTACATCCAGTAAATTTCAGCTGTGAATCCATCTGGTCCAGGGCTTCTTTTTTGTTGCTGGTATATTTTTTCTTACTGATTAATTTCAGAGCCTGCTGTTGGTCTATTCAGAGTTTCATCTCTTCTGGTTCAATCTTGGGAGATTGTGTTTGCAAAAGTTTATTCATTTCCTCCAGATTTTCAAATTTGTGTACATAGGGTTGTTCATAGTATTCTGAGTGTCTTCCGTATTTCTGTGGGATTGGTTGTAATTTCACCTTTCTTGTTTCTGATTTCGTTTATTTGAATCTTCTCTCCTTTTTCCATTGTTAATCTAGCTAGCAGTCTAGCAATTTTCTTTATCCTTTCAAACAACCAATTTCTGGTTTATTTGATTATTTGTATGGATTTCTGGGTCCCAATTACCTTTAATTCTGGTCTGATTTTAGTTATTTATTTTATTGTACCAGTGTTCGGGTTAGTTTGTTCTTGTTATTCTAATTCCTCTAGATGTAATGTTAAATTGCTAATTTGAGATCTTTCTAACTTTTTCAAACATGCTTTAGCATTATATACTTTTTGCTTAATACAACTTTTGCCATACCACAGAGATTCTGATATGTAGTTCCTCTGTTTTCATTTATTTTGAAGAATTTTTTCTTTTCTGCCTTAATTACTTTGTTTACCCGAAAGTTGTTCAGGAGCAAGTTGTTTAATTTCCATGTAATTGCGTGGTTTGGAGAGATATTGATATTGATTTCTATTTTTATTCTAGTGTGGTCAGAGAGTATGGTTGGTATGATTTTGATTTATATAAATTTATTGAGACTTCCTCTATGGCTGGGCACATGGTTGATATTGGAATGTGTTCCATATTGCAGATGGTAAAAATGTATATTCTATGGTTAATAGGTGGAGTAGTAACTGTGGAGGCCTCTACTCACTCAAGAGCGGTGATCCATTCTCTTTTCGAAGACTAAAATGCCTGTTTGGCCACACTGCCAAGTTGCCACAGAATGGCTGACTTTATATGTGCCTGGATTTAAATGGCATCCTGCTATTAACTGTTGGTCTGGAACAACGTGTGCAACATTTTCTGGTGTCTTTCTCTCACAACATCTCCAAACCTTTCCCCACTTTAACTTTAAGGTATGGAAGAAACAAAATGCTCTCCCTTGACTGGGGTTGCTTGGATTCCCAGTGGAAAGGTGAGTCACAGAAGGAGGTTCTCGGCTTCTCTCATATATTAGGGGTTCACTCACTTTTATCAGCCAGATGCCATAAGGGGGGCTGTTTGCTGACATTCTCCTCCCCAGGATCTGGGATGTTCTTCATGATTCCAGTGGATTCCCATTTTCCTTCTTGATTTAAAGCACACAGAGGTCATCTTTATGCACTATCTTGTGAATCCAAGTCACAGAGGCATGCTAAAAGCCTCTAATCTGCCATCTTGGACTTGTTTGTCATCATTTTTGAAATTATTTCTTTGTTCACTTTAAAAACGTTATCACATAGACTTTTGACTCTTTTTGGGGGGGGGATGAGGTGAGAGGGAAGGCAGCTGTTATTCATATCATTGTTCCTCTGTGTGAAATGGATTACTTTTCTCTGGTTGTCAAGATGTTCTCATCATCATTGCATTTTAGCAGTTTGACTATGATGTGTCACAATGTGATATGCTTTGAATCTGTCTACCATGGAATTAGCTGAAATTCTTAAATTTGTACATTTATGTTTTTCACCAACTTTTGAATTTTCTGACTTTTTTCCTCAGATATGTATATTTTATGCTCCAATTTTTCTTTCTTCTGCTTCTCAACTACAATAAGTGTATGTTATATCATTCAATATTCCCTCACAGGTCACTTGGGATTCTTCTTTCTTTTTTCTAATGTTTTCTCTCTTCTCCAGATTGTATGATTTTCTTCTTTTTCGCTCTCGTTGCCCAGGCTGGAGTTCAATGGCACAATCTTGGCTTTCTGCAACCTCTGCCTCCCAGGTTCAAGCAATTCTCCTGCCTCAGCCTCACAAGTATCTGGAATTACAAGCGCCCGCCACCACACCCGGCTAATTTTTGCATTTTTAGTAGAGATGGGGTTTCACCATGTTGTCCAGCCTGGTCTGGAACTCCTAACCTCAGGTGATCTGCCCTACTCAGCCTCCCAAAGTGCTGAGATTACAGGCGTGAGCCACCACGCCTGGCCGATTGTATGGTTTTTATTGGTATATCTATAAATTCACTGACATTTTGTTCTTTCCTCTTCATTTAGCTGTTAATCTTATCTGGTGAATTTATTACCTCTAGTATAGTATGTTTTCATTTCTAGGATTTCCAAGTTTTTATTATTTTAATTTATCTGCTGAGATTTCCCATAAGTCAACTTATTATGAATATATTTTATGTTTTTGAACACATTTATAGTTGTTGTTTAAAAGTGCTTACCTATTAATTCTGGCATCTAGGTAAACTCTAAATTACACCCCATTGACAGTGTTTTCAATTTGTTTTCTCGACTAAAGATAAAAATCTCATTTCTTCACATGTCTACTAACATCTGATTAGGTACCGAGTAATGTAAATGACATGTTTTAGAGACTCTATGTCCTGCTATCTCCTTTTGAGAAGTGTTTTTTTTTTTTTTGCTGTTATTGTTTTGTTTCTTTTTTGTTTGCTTGTTTGTTTGTTTTTGGTGGGGGATATATTAGGCAGCTAACTTGTTTATAATCAGATTCCAAATTTGTCTCTCTTGTGGTGGGCAGCATCTGAAATTGCCACTCAACTTCCTTTGATTTCCTGCCATTACTTTATATTGTACTTCTTGCAGTATCCTCATGTATAGTTCTAAGGATTCATATAGATCTTATATACAGATTTGCATGGAGCTCATACACAAATTTTATGGCCATCCCCTCTATGGCTCCCCTGGTACTGCAACTTCCACTCTTCCTGTCACTCTAGAAACACTGAACTCCATCTTTGACTTTTCAACCTTATATGTCTGCAGGTTTATGTCAAATTTCTAATCACACAATGCTGCATAAATTGTCAACATGCAAAGAGCCAAATAAATAGTAGTGTCACACAGTGACATTCAATCATTGATTCCTATTCAGTTTCTACTTACTTTTGGTCACTCTTCAGTGCCTTCAACTAGTTATCTTTTAAATATTTCATATAGAGTTTATTACTTTATCTGAGAGAGAGTTTGTCTAATATAATCTATTCTGTCATTAATGGAATTCGGAATCTGGTACACTATTTATTCTTAGTTAGATATTTGTACAATTACTTATCTTAAACTCTGTCTCAAAGGCTAGATTGTATAATTTTACTTGTGAAAAGTCTTGTTCACTCTTTTAACCCCCTAAGCCTAGCCCATTAACTGGCAGAAAGGTCTTGTTTACTGTTTTAATCCCAGCATTAAACACAGTCCTGGCATTAAAAGAGACATAATACATATTTAAGAAGTGTGTAAAATTTACTATAATACATTATCATTTACAAAAATTTGCTTCCTCACTTGCAAAATGATTATATCCAGCCCTGTTGAACTCAAGAAAAGCTATGTTATGTGCTTTGACCAATGACATGCTAGTGAGTAGTGATGGTGTCTTATTTTCAGTCAGAATCTTTAAGATTATTTTTTTCTCCAAAACTATGGAGTTGTGGAAGCATGTGTTGAGATGAAACTCCTATGATCCCGGGCCTCAGGATAGCCATGATGAGATGAGAAAAGTCATATTTTAAAGCAGAATAGAAAAACAGCAAAAAAGAAAATAAATAAAGAAATACACACAGCACAGTATTGTCACTGAGATTTGTGAGTTGTTTCTTACTGCAACTTTATTTAGTCTTGCTTTACTTACACATGAAATAATGAAACAATAACAAAGTTACCCAAGTCAACCCCATCATATAGAATACAACCTCCATGACAGCAGGGATTTTTTGTCTATAGTGTTCACTGTTGCATTCCCAGTGCCTAAAACAGTGTGTGGAATAGTACAGGTTCTCACTAAATTTTTATAAATTTGTTGAATTAATTTAACATGGATCATAAATTAAGGTCAACATCAATGGAAAATAAAGAAATGTAACTTCTGGTAATTTGAAATAATGACACTGAACAGAGCTCCAACCTTTGGAAAAACTCTTCAGCCTACATTCTCAACTATTTGGACCTTTGTTTACGTATCACAAATATACATGCTTGTGTTTGCTATTTGTAAGCAGAAACTGAAGAAAGTCACTATTGACTTTAATGCAAAAGGAATGGATCTTAGAAAATCAAACATCCAAAGTGACATCAGCAAGATGAATAGGATGTCCCAGTTTTCTTCCCCCCACAAAACACCAATTTAATTGTGATACATGAACCAAACTACCTTTATGAGAGGACCAGAATCCAGTTAAGAGGTTGCAGTACCTCAGATGAGCACAAAACTGAGAACAGCCAATACTGAATTGGGTAAGAAGAGCAACTTCACTGTACCAACCTTAGTAATTCCAATATTGCACAGCTTAGTGCTATGAGTGAGCACCTTGGCTTACAACTTCCTTCGTAGGTGGAATGAGATTATGTCTAATGTTTCCGGATTTTTGGGTGAACTGCCTGAAGAACCAGTTTCTGTCTTTTTCTATCTTTCCTGATCCAGAGCACTGGCAGAGAAGGCATAGTTTATATGTCTTGGGGCACTTAAGAACAAAGAAGAGTGGCAGACAGTTTGCTGAAGCTGGCACAGCTCTGCAAGATTGAGACATGGTGCAGAACCTGTGGCAGCTCTCCCAGAAAGAAGGAGAAGTGGAGTATGCCTCCAGTATCCCAACCCATGGTATAGCAGTAAGACAGCAAAGAGCCCAAAAGATTTCAGGCTTCTGAAAGAAAATCAACCAATAAATCCCTTTTAGTAGAAATCTACAGACAAAAGTCCAAAGAAGACACATCTGTAGAAAGTTTGAGAAGCTACCAGAATCTCTAGCCAAGCTAAATGGAGGCCTTTCTCTGTCAAAGCCAGTCCATAAGAATGGGGAGATGTGACTCTTTCATCAAATATGAAGACACCAACACAAAGCACAAGAAACATAATTAGGAAAACATGACCCAATCTGTGAATTTTTTAAAATCTCATCTAACCAACCCCAAAATGATGGAGAACTATAAATTACCTGGAAAGTAATTAAAAATAATCAACTGAAGAAACTCCGTAAGATACAAATAAACACAGATAAACAGCTAAAGTAAATCAGAAAAATGACATATGAACAAAAGTAGAATATTAATAAAGATAAATTATTTAAAAATAGAAATTCTGAAGCTGAATAATAAAAATCTGAACTATAAAACTCACTAGATGACATCGACAGCAGATTTCGATCTAGCAGAAGAAAAAGCAGTAGGCTTAAAAATAGGTTATTTGAAATTATTCAGTCTGAGAAGCAAAAAGAAAAAAAAAGACTTTGAAAGAGTGAGGAAATCATGCTGGACTTACAAGACGCCATCAAGCTAACCAGTAGCTGCATTATGGAAATCTCAGTAAAAGAAGAAAGGGAAGAATGATTAAAGAAACAATAACCAAAATATTTAGAAATCTGAGGAGGTAGATTTATGAAGCCATATAAATTCCAAGTAAGATGAATCCAAATAATTCTACACCAAGATCTATTATAATCAAGTTGTCAAAATTCAAAGGAAAAGAGGTAATGTTGAAAGCAATAAGAGAAAAGCAACTTGGGATGTAATAGTACCTCATAAAAGTATTAATGGTTTCTCAGCAGAAAGCTTACAGGCCAAGGGCAAGTGGTATGATATATTCAAAGTGCAGAAAGGGAAAGAAAAACATGCCAACCAAGGATGTTATGCCTGACAAAAATGTCCTTTAAAAATGGAAAGATGAAGACTTTGCCAAACAATACCTGAGCTAGCTCATTAGCACTAAATTTTCCTTACAAGAAATGCTAAAGAGAATTCTTTAAGTTGAAATGAAAGAATGCTAAACAGCTGCACAAAAGCATATGGCAGTATAAAATTCATCAGAATATGTATATAGATAAATATATAATAACATAATACAGTAATTGTAGAGTGTAAATCGCTTTTAACTCATAAAATTTAGAAGACAAAAGTATTAAAAATAAATATAACTACAAACATGTCGATGTATATTAAATATGAAATGATGCAAATTATAAAACCAATAATGTAAAGGGTTGGGGTAAGTATATAGAGTTTTATTTGTATGTGATTGATTTTAAGTTGTTATCAAGTTAAAATAGACTTTTATAACTGTAAGATGTTTTGTGTGAGCCTTATTCATGTTAAACACAAAGAAAATATCTATAGTAGATACACGCAAAAAATATCCCAAAAAGGAATCAAAACATATCACTATAAAAATCAATGAATCACAATGTAATATAATAAAAGAGGACTAAAGGACAGACAAAAAACCATGAAGAAAATGACAGTCCTTCTTTTCTGATCAATAACTACTTTAAATGTAAATAGATTACATTCTCTAACCAAAGACATAGAGGAACTAAATTGATTTTTTTAAATCTAAATATATACTTTCTATTACAAAATCATTTTGGATTTAAGCACACATTTAAGGCTGAATATGAAGGGATGGAGAAAGCTATCCCATGCAAATGGTAATCAAAAAGACTAAGGCTGGCTATATTTATATCTAAAAATCTACCCTTTGAGTCAAAAACTATCATAATAAAGGGGCCGGGCGCAGCGGCTCACACCTGTAATCTCAGCACTTTGGGAGGGCGAGGCGGGCAGATCAGGAGGTCAGGAGATTGAGACCATCCTGGCTAACATGGTGAAACCCAGTCTCTACTAAAAATACAAAAAATTAGCCAGGTATGGTGGCATGAGCCTGTAGTCCCAGCTACTCGGGAGGCTGAGGCAGGAGAATCGCTTCAACCTGGGAGGCAGAGCTTGCAGTGAGCCAAGATCGCGCCACTGCACTCCACCCTAAGCAACAGAGCAAGACTCCATCTCAAAAAAAAAAAAAAAAAAACTATCATAATAAAGAATGCATATTAGCTATATATAATAATGCATATAATTATACACAAGAATACATATAAAAGACAAAATAATGCATATAATGATAAAAGTATAAGTTTAAGAGGAAGACATAATAAATATATATGCAGCCAACATCAGAAGACATAAAAATAAATACAGCAAATATTGATAGGACTAAAGGGAAGAATATACAGAAATACAATAATGGTAAGAGACTCCAATATTCCACTTTCAGTAATGAGTAGAACATCTAGACAGAAAGTCAATGAAAACAGTTACTTGAACACTACAGACCAAATAGAACTAAGAGACATACACAAAATAATCCATTCAATTTACATAGGTCAAAAAACAAGTCATGACAAATTTAAGAAGATGGAAACCATACGAAGTATCTTTTCTGACCACAATAGAATGAATCTAGAAATCAATTACAGAAGGAAAACTGGAAAATTCAAAAATATGTGGAAACTAAAACATACTCTTGTACAACCAATCAGTCAAGGGGGAAATCAAAAGGGAAATTGGAAAATATCTTGAGATAAATTAAAATAGATTTACAATACATCAAGTCATATGGGATGCAGCAAAAGCAGTATTAAGAAGGAATTTTACAGCAGTGAAGGCCTGCATTACAAAGGAAGAATTTCAGTTGAACATCTTAACTTTACACCTCAAGAAACTAGAAAAAGAAGAACAAATTAAGCCTAAAGTCATCAGAGAAAAAAAAAAGTGACTAAAGGAGAATAAATGAAACAGAATAGAAAAACAATAGAAAAAATTAAAATAACAGTTGATATTTTTAAAAGACCAAGAAACTTGAAAAAAAGAAAAGTGACAAACCTTTAGCTAGATTAACCAAAACAGAGAAGATACAAATAAATAAAATGAAAAATTTGATATAAGACATTACAAATGATACCACTGAAATAAAAATGATGAGACGATACTGCTATGAATCATTATATGCCAAAAATTGGATAACTGAGGAGAAATGGGTAACTTCCTAGAAACAGACAACCTAACAAGACTGAGTCATGAAGAAATATTATATCTGAGCCATCAAAAATGAGTAATGAGCTGATGTATTAATAACATTTTTTATTATTATTTTCTACTATAAAAGCCCAGGACAAGACAGCTTCAGTGGTAAATTCCACTGAATACTTGAAGCATAATTAACACTAATTCTTCTCAAACTCTTCTAAAAAATGAAAGGAGATAGTTTGCAAACTCATGTTTTGAGGTCAGCATTACCATGACACCAAAGCAAACACAATGACACTACAAAAATAAAAATTACAGCCCAAGAACCCTGGTGAACATAGATGCCAAATATTCAACAAAATACTAGCAAACTGAAATTAAAAGCACATTAAAAGGACCATACACCATGATCAAGTGGAATTTCTCCCTGGGATGCAAGACTTCACAAAACACACAAATCAAAAAATGTGATACACCATATTAACAAAATGAAGGATGAAAATCATATGATCATATCAATAGATGCAGGAAAAGCATTTGACAAAATTCAACAGTATTTCATTAAAAAAAATCCTCAGGAAACTAGGTTTAAATAGAATTTAACTCGACATAATGGAAGGAATATATGACAGGCTCACAGATACGTCATTTTCAGTGGTGAAAAGCTGAAACCTTTTCCTCTAAGGTCAGGCACTAAAGCAGGATGTCCACACTTGCCACTTTTATTTACTATAGTATCAGGAGTCCTGGCCAATATAATTAAGGAAGAAAAAAAATAAAAGGCATCCAAATTGGAAAGAAGTAAAATTATTTTTGTTGGTAGATGACATGACATTTCTATATGTAGAAAAGCTCTAAAGATGCCAAATAAACTGTTAAAGAATTCAGTAACTTTGCAGGATACAAAATCAACCTACAGAAATCAGTTGCTTTTCTATACATTAACAATAAACTACTCAATAAAGAAATTAAGAAAATAATCTCACGCACAGTAGCATCCAAAATAACAAAATACTTAGCGATAAACTTAACCAAGGAGGTAAAAGACTCATACACTGAAAACTATAAAACATTGATTAAAGTAATTAAAGAAGACATAAATAAATGAAAGATATCCCATGTTCCTGGATTAGAAGCCTTAGTATTTCACTATGCTACTGGCATAAAAACGTGTGTGTGTATATATATATATGCACACACACACATATATATACACACACACACACACACACATATACACACATACCAACAGAATATAATAAAGAGCCTAGAAATAAATCCACACCTATATAGTCAACAGATCTTTGACAAGGATGCCAAGGATGCACAATGGAGAAAGGATTGGTTCTTCAACAAATTGTGCTGGGAAAATTAGATAGCCATATGCCAAAAAAATTACTGGAGTCTAATATTTTATCACACAAAAAAGTATACTCAAAAGGGATTAAAAATTTAAGCATAGAACCAGAGACTATTAAACTCCTAGAAGAAAACAAAGGGGAAAAACTTAGTGCCATTGGTCTGACATGACATCAAAAGCAGAGATAACAAACATATAAATAGACAAGTGGGAATACATCAAACTAAAAAGTTTCTGCACAGCAAAGGAAACAATCATTAGTGATGTGGACAACATATGCTACAGAATGAAAGAAAATATTTGCAAATTATAGTTGATAAGTGGTGAATATCCCAAATATATAAGGAACTCCTACAACTCAATAGCAAAAAAGGAAAAATCAATTACAAATGAGTAAAGTATTTGAATAGACAATTCTCTGAAAAAGACATACAAGTAGACAAGTATATTAAAAGATGCTTGGCTGGGTGCAGTGGCTCACGCCTGTAATTCCAGCACTTTGGGAGGATGAGGCTGGTGGATCATCTGAGGTCAGGAGTTCAAGAACAACCTGGCCAACATGGTGAAACCCCATCTCTACTAAAAATACAAAATTAGCCAAGTGTGGTGGCGAATACCTGTGATCCCAGCTGCTTGGGAGGCTGAGGCAGGAGAATCGCTTGAAACTGGGAGGCAAAGCTTGCAGTGAGCCAAGATCATGCCATTGCACTCCAGCCTGGGCGACTAGAGCAGAATCCCCGTCTCAAAAAAAAAAAAAAAAAAAAAAATGCTTAATGCCTCTAATCATCAGAGAAATGCAAGTCACAAGTCACATTTCACCACAATGAAATATCACTTCACAACTGTTAGAATGACTAGTATGAAAAAACAAAAGATAAGCTTTGGAGAGGGCACAGAGATACTGGAATACTTGTACTCTGTTGGTGGGATTGTAAAATGGTACAGCCACTACAGAAAACAATACGAAGGCCCAATATGAAGGCTCATTTCTAAAAGTTCAAAATCTATCTATAATACTACTTGTGGATATTTACTGAAAAGATTTGAAATCAGTATGTCAATGAGATTTCTACACTCCCATGCTCATTGAAGCATTATTCATAATAATGAAGATATGGAAATAACCTAAATGTTCATCAATGAGTGAATGGATCAACAACATGTGTTATACACTACTGAACATTATTTACCTTCTATGGAGAACAGAATACTCCCATATTGACTGAATATGGATGAACCTTGAAGACATTATGCTATGTGAAATAAGCCAGTCTCAGAAAGACAAGTATTGCATGATTCCACTTAAATGAGGTATCTAAAATAGTCAAACTCATAGAAACAGAGAGTAAAATGGTTGTTGCCAGCACCTGACTGTTCAATGTGTAGAAGTTTCAGTTATGTAAGATGAGTAAGCTTCAGAGCTCTGTCATAAAACCCTGTGCCTACAGTTTAACAACACTGTATTGTGCACTTAACATTTGGTAAACGGGTAGATCTCATGTTATGTGTTCTTACCACAATGAAAAAAAGTAAAACAAAAATATTTTCTGTAGGTTCTATCCAATGCAATGGATTAGAAAAACACAATAAATTGCCATATATTTAAATAGAAGTGAAAATTGTTACAATTTTTATAATTATATATTGCCAACCTAAAATAACAGAAAACCAACTGGAAGATTTTCACAATCTACTAAAAGATTTTGGTGTAATGTTTATATGCAAGGAAAACTTTGAATAATTAATAACTATAGCTGACTAAAGCCATTCTGTCCAATGTCGTATCGGCTAGCCACATGTAACTATTAAGCACTCAGTATGTGGCTACACACAACTAAGATGTGTTCTGACATAAATACTGGATTTTTAAGTTTTAGTATGAAAAAATAATGTAAAATACCTTATTAATGGTATTTACAAACTACACGTTGAAAATGTCAATATTTTGATATACTGTGTGAAATAAAATTTGTTATGAACAATTTAGAAAAAAAGATCAAATATTTAATATAATTATGTGTCCTTAGAATGAGTAGGAAGTTTACTTGATGTTTACTGTATGTAGATGATTTTGCCAAGTTCTTCCTCAGGGCTTCCTGGATACCTTGGTAATTCCGGTCTGTAGTTTGAGTGACCACCACTAGAGGGCAATCATATCCTCTAAAGCACAGTTTTCTTTCACATACAATTGTCTCCGTATGGAGACACAGATATAAAATTAATCTGCAGAAATAATTGAGAAGACCTACATTTTTAGGTCAAAAATATAAAAAAGAGGGTTCTTAGGCACCTCGAAGATATTCTATGTTCCATACACATGCTAGATGCCTGGTCTTTTATTTATTAACCTTCCTACCTCAGAACAAATGACAAATCCAGAATATCTTTTGTTACTGGCCAGAGATTGCAAAAGTAAACTTGATGTTGTAATATTTGTTAAAATTCAGTTGCAATATAAAGATTAATCCCTTTAGGTATATATTCCTGTTATTGCTGAGGGCTTAATTTGTGTTTGACTTCTTAAGTATTACCGACAGAGCATCTTGTGCTATTCTAGTCTAAAGAGTCATAGATCCTATGTTCCCTTTGGAGTTTATTCCACCAAGGCATTCATGTCTCTTTCTTAAATTCTAACTGGATTTTTCATGCTGGTCAAGTTGGAGTAAAGCCAACTACAGCTTTTCTCTCCCTCTGATTGCTAATAAGAAATATGGATTACATATAGAAAGTAACTATCTGAGGACTTTGAAAATTAAAGAATAATAGGGTGTTTGAAGAGAGAAGTTAAAATGTGAAGGACAAGTACTGTGATGCTTTTCCTGTTTATTTGTTTGTTTGTGTGTTGCTTTTCTCCTTGATCTCTTAGCTTTGATCCAAGTTGCAGAAATCCACAGACAGAAAACTCCTATAAACATCTCCTCTTTGTGGCGCAAGGACCAAGGAAAAGGCCCCCTTGACAACGGAGAAGTAGAGACGAATCTCCCTTCCTCCTTTCCTCACTTTCTTTTTTTTTTTTTTTTTTTGAGATGGAGTCTCCCTTTGTCGCCCAGGCTGGAGTGCAGTAGCCGGATCTCAGCTCACTGCCTCCCGGGTTCACGCCATTATTCTCCTGCCTCAGCCTCCCGAGTATCTGGGACTACAGGCGCCCACCACCTCGCCTGGCTAGTTTTTTGTATTTTTTAGTAGAGACGGGGTTTCACCATGTTAGCCAGGATGGTCTCGATCTCCTGACCTTGTGATCCGCCCATCTCAGCCTCCCAAAGTGCTGGGATTACAGGCTTGAGCCACCGCGCCCGGCCTTTTTTTTCTTTTTTTATCATTGACATTATTAAGATGTAGAAAAGATTTTCTTCCAAAGGTGCAGCATGAGGGAATTTGGGGTGGGTGGGTGATAAAATTGTTCTCTATATCAATTGTGGTTGTAGTTAGGGGCTCTATGCATTGATCAAAACTCAGAAACCAAAAAGTGAAGTTTACTGTATGTAACTTAGAAACTCAATTACTAAAATATCAAACTGTCCCTAGATGGCATGTTCTTTTGAATGGAGCATAAAATTTTGAATTGGGAAGTCGTAGGTTCAAGTCTAGTTCTGCCACTTACTAGTTTTTTAATCTTGCATGAATCACTTAACCTCCTTGTTCCTCAGTTTCCAATCCTGTACCTGATTACATAGAACTACATATACTCAGAATATATTCCTCTCTCTCTCTCTCTTTCTCCATCACAAAGAGAAAAGGAATTCTACTGCATAGAAGATTAGAAAATCAGTATTTTTCTCTAACCATAAGTTTCTCCAATCAGACTTGGCCAACCCTACTAGCTTCTACCTCTACCTATTACACAATAGTGACAGAAAATATATGGGTCCTCAGATCTTCCTCAACCTGCTATGAATATGGCTATTAAATTAAGAACTTAATAGACCTCTTGCTCCTTTTTGATCTCAAAGTGCCTTCTGGAGCTAAATTTGCAAAGAAAAGGCCTTCGTTAAAAAACTAAGTAAATTTAAGGCCAGGCACAGTGGCTCATGCCTGTAGTTCCAACACTTTGGGAGGCCAAGGCGGGCAGATCACTTGAGGCCAAGAGTTTGAGACCAGCTTGGTCAACATGGAGAAACCCTGTCTCTACTAAAAATACAATAATTAGCCAGACATGGTGGTGTGTGCCTGTAGTCCCAACTACTCAGGAGGCTGAGGCAGGAGAATTGCATGAACCTGGGTGGCAGAGGTCACAGTGGGCTGAGATTGTGCTACTGCACTCCAGTCTGGGTAACAGAGTGAGATCTTATCCTAAAAAGAAAAAAGGAAAAAAAATCTAAGGAAATTTAATATTAATATGTGGCTTACACATGTAAGTTTGTGGGAGTAATGAAAGGCTATATAATGCCACACTGACTATATAAAACAGCAGGATTTATTGTATGTGCTGATAATTGATGATATATGATATGATATCATATCATATACTATAAATAACATATTAAAATAAACCAAACATTTAAATGGAAGCTTCTCCACACACATAGGTGGTTGGAGTTAGAAGGGTCTGCAATTACTACTGTGTCAGTGCTCAAACAATCCTACAGAGGTTTTAGTTATGTTTATTTTTTCAGTTTAATTTGACTTGCTTTTAAATGAGAAGTATAACCTTTCACGAACAGAAGCATGAAAAGCTTTGAGGGGGAGGGAAATTACAGTGTTTTAACAGACAGGTTCTTGCTGTATCAATGTAATTAGTTGAGAAATACTTAGATCTTTGGTACACTGATTATTCAAAGATGTTTGACAGCTCTGTGCTAAAGAAAAATAAATTATATAAAGATTGTAAAAGTTCAAAGGCATATAGAAACTGCTTTGGATTCAGACACAGACAACCTTTGGTCATTGCCTTTTTCTAAACTATTCTCTATACTTGAACACAAACAAGAATAGTTTGTGTAATTTCATCTCTTCTTTGAATTCAGAATACCCCTTTGTTGTGCGTAATTTTATACTAATAATTTCTGTTGCAAAACAAAAAAAATACTGTATTATTTTGATCCAAGAAAATATTAATTAGCTTTCTCCTGTTCAGTAATTATGGAATGATGTGTTTTCTGTGAAATAACATGTTCTCTGAGGAAGGTACTCGTGGGCAAAGAGAGATTCCAGAGGGGAATCACAGCCCAATTTGCATATTCTAACCCTTTCTGGAATGCTGAATTTAAGCTATCACTGTAAAACAATGATATCACTTTTGTCTTCATTCTGCCCAGGAAAATATTCTGTGGTTGGCAATTGATTTAATTTCATAATCCTAAAACTATCTTATAAAAGTTGAAGAGCTAATTGAATGGAATCCCTTCTGAGTTGACTATATGAATTGATATGACTTGGCTGTATCCCCACCCACATCTCACCTTGAATTGTAATAATCCCCACATGTCAACGGTGGGGCCAGGTGGAGATAATTCAATCTTGAGGATGGTTTCCCCCATACTGTTCTCATGGTATTGAATAAGTTACATGAGATCTGATGGTTGTATAAATGGGAATTTCCTTGCACAAGCTCTCTTGTTTGCTGCCATGTTAGAATTGACTTTGCTCCTCATTTGCCTTCCTCCATGATTGTAAGTCCTCTCCACCCATGTGGAACTGTGAGCCCATTAAACATCTTTCCTTAATAAATTACCCAATCTCGGGTATGATTTTATTAGCCATGTAAGAACAGACTAATACAGTAAATTGGTACTGGTAGAGTGGGGTACTGCTGTAAAGATACCCAAATATGTGGAAGCGACTTTGGTACTGGGTAACAGGCAGAGGTTGAAACAGTTTGGAGGGCTCAGGAGAAGATAGGAAAATGTGTGAAAGTTTGGAACTTCCTAGAGACTTGGAGGGCTATGAAGACAGGAAGACGTGGGAACATTTGGAACTTCCTAGAGATTTGTTGAATACGGATTTGACCAAAATGCTGATAATGGTTAATAAAGTCCAGGCTGACATGGTCTCACATGGAGATGAGAAACTAGTTGGAAACTGGAGCAAAGGTGAATCTTGTTGTGCTTTAGCAAAGAGACTGACGGCTTTTTGCCCCTGACCTAGAGATACGTAGAACTTTGAACTTGAGGAGATGTGGGGTATCTGGTAGAAGAAATTTCTAAGTGCCAAAGTGTTCAAGAGGAAGCAGAGCATAAAAGTTTGAAAAATTAGCAGACTGACTATGCGATGTAAAAGAAAAAAACCATTTTGTGGGGATAAATTCAAGCTGGCTACAGAAATTTGCATAAGTAATGAGGACCCAAATGTTACTCACCAAGAAAATGGGAAAAATGTCTCCAGGGCATGTCAGAGACCTTCATGGCAGTCCCTCCCATCACAGCCCCAGAGGCCTAGGAGAGAGAAATGGTTTTGTGCGCCAGGTTCAGGGCTGCCCTGCTGTCTGTAGCCTCTGGCCTTGGTGCCCTGCATCCAAGTTTCTCCAGCCATGGCTAAAAGGGATCAAGGTACAGCTCAGACTATTGCGTCAGAGAGGGTGCAAGCCCCAAGCCTTGGCAGCTTCCACATTGTGTTGAGCCTGTGGGTGCACAGAAGTCAAGAATTGAGGTGTGGGAACCTCTGCCTAGATTTCAAAGGATGTATGGAAACACCTGATGTTCAGGCAGAAGTTTGTTACAGGGACAATGCCCTCATGGAGAACCTCTGCTAGGGCAGTGTGGAAGGGAAATGTGGGTTGAAGCCTCCACACAGAGTCCCCACTGGGGCACTACCTAGTGGAGCTGTGAGAAGATGGCCATCATCCTCCACGCCCCAGAATGGTAGATCTACTGACAGCTTGCACCATGCACCTGGAAAAGTCACAGATAGTCAACACCAGCCTGTTAAAGCAGCTGAGAGGGAGGCAATACCCTGAAAAGCCACAGGGGTGAAGCTGCCCAAGACCATGGGAACCCACCACTTGCATCAGCATGACTTGAAGGTGACACATGGAGTCAAAGGAGATCATTTTGAAGCTTTAAGATTTGACTGCCCCGGATGCGAGACATGGAGTCAAAGGAGATCATTTTGAAGCTCTAAGATTTGACAGATAGTCTCAGACTTGCAGGAGACCTGTAGCCCCTTTGTTTTGGCCAATTTTTCCCATTTGGAATGGGTGTATTTACCTAATATCTGTATCCCCATTGAATCTAGGAAGTACTAACTTGCTTTTGATTTTACAGGCTGATAGTCATAAAGGACTTGCCTTTTCTCAGATAAGACTCTAGACTGTGGACTTATGAGTTAATGCTGAAATGAGTTAAGACTTTGAGGGACTGTTGGGAAGGCATGATTGGTTTTGATATGTGAGGACATGAGATTTGGGAGGGGCAGGGGTGGAATTAGATGGTTTGGCTGTGTCCCCATCCAAATATCACCCTGAATTGCAATAATCTCCATGTGTCAAGGGTGGGGCCAGGTGGAGATAATTGAATCATGGGAGCAGTTTCCCCCATACTGTTCTCATAATAGTGAATAAATCTCACAAGATCTCTTGGTTTTATAAATCAGAGATCCCCTGCAGAGGCACCTTGTCTGCCTCCACATAAGACATGACTTTGCTCCTTATTTGCCTTCCACCATGATTGAGACGCCTCCCCAGCCATGTGGAACTGTGAGTCCATTAAACCTCTTTCCTTAATAAATTACCCAGTCTCAGATATGTCTTTATTAGCTGTGTGAGAAGAGACTAATACATGAATGATGAGAATACTTTTCCTGCAAGGCTGTCTACAAGAACATTACTGATAAGATGGTGACAAAATAGTACAGCCATGGTGACCAGTGAAAAGAACTGAATCAGCAAAGCTGACTATGCTATGGTCCATTTGGATGGTCAGCCTTAAGTTCTACAGTAGAATCATAGACTCTTCAAGGTGGAAGGGATCATAGATGTTCTTTAATTCAATCTTCCTTCCAATTCAGAAGTCTCTCAAATGGTTGACTCATTGGTATCCAGCCTTTGCTTCACCACTCTTAGTAATGAGGAAGCATACTGACTCAATTCTTTTTGAGGCACAGGGCTTCCCATAATAATATTTGACTAGCTTACACCCTAATCATTATTACAAGAAAAGAACTCAATTCCCAAACCTGAATCCAGCAAGAAAGGCGGTCTGCCATTTATACAAGTAGTACATTGAAAGATTAAAATGTATATGGATTTAGGAAGATGGAATAAATTATTGTAAATGAATATAGTGCTATAGTTAATGATAAAATGATGTGTGTTAAATACTTTATGTGATATTTAAATTTTACCCACATTTTGATAATAAACTAAATGTGAAGAGGTTGTGACTTAATTTTTAAATTATTCCATTTGTATTTCTAGGGTTATTTTATTGATTATTTGCAACTGGTATTTATTGCATTCCACTGTTTTCAAGGTTGTGGAATATGTTGAGTACTGGTTGAATGTTTATCACTGGTTATTGAGGGGAACATAATTTAAATAACTCCAAATATAACACTGCTCAAAGCTAGATGACATTCAAATTTATAAATCTGATCATATACATATATTTTGACAAACATTACTTAAACCAGGTCCATATAAAATGACCTGGCATATACAAAACAAATTTTTTAAATATTTGGAATGGCTTGCATGATATTTTTGTCTCCAGTACCTTTTTGCATACATTACAGTCTGAGAAGAATAATTTGAAAAGTATGATGAGTGACGATCTCAGTCAGACAAGAAGACATATAGATGTATTGGAAGCCCCAAGGTAAAAGTGTTGTTTAAATGACCAAATCTCTCCCTGATATGTCTATTAAAAAGGCAGAACTTCAAGATGCAACAAAAGTTTTAAGTGAAAACATAGCACTTTCACTGGTAGGGTCTCTGTATTAGTTCATATTGATGCAAACTTAGTGGCTTAAAATAACACAAATGTATTATCTTATAGCTAAGGAGGTCAAAAATCTCAAATGGATCAGCAGGGCTGTGTTCTTTCTGTAGGATCTAGGGGACAATCCATTTCCTTGCTTTTTCCAAATGCTAAAGAGTACCCACGTTCCTTGGCCCACGGTCCCTTCCTCTGTATTCAAAGCCAGTAGTATCTTCAAATTAATCTCTCTCACTCTTTTCCTTTTTCCTGTTTCTTTTCTTCTTTCTCCTCTCTCCCTTTCTCCTCTCTCTTTCTCTCACATATATATATGTCTCTGCTTCTGTCACCCTATCTCCTACTCTGACTCTGAGCCTCCTGCCTTCACCTTATAAGGATTATTGTGATTACATTTGGCCCATCTGGATAAATCCAAGATACTCTCCTTCTCTCAAGACTGTTAACATTAAACACATCTGCAAAGTCGTTTTTACCACATAAGCATACGTATTCAAAAGTTATGGGGATTAGGACATGGACATCTTTGGGAGGCCATTATTCTGTCTACCATGGTATCCATGTGCCTGAATGTAGGGGTATGGCCTAGATGACCTAAATGTAATAGTTATGTAGTTAAAAAATATCCTGTTCCTCTAAAGTAAAGGAAGTTGTAAGGTGTTTATATATTTATTTTAGGTCAAAAAATTTAAAGTAAAATATTATGATAATAATTAAGTGAGTTAGTGATAATTATGTCCTTATGTGTTGGTAAGAATAGTCTTACTAAAAATGTCTAAGTTAGAAATTCCAAAATAAATCTTACAAGGTCATTCTGTTATTGATTTGCTCATGGGAAACAATTTTCACAAGCTTGTTTAGACAGTTGTTTGAATCATGCTCCACACATCACTCATTTTCTTTTTTATTTATTTATTTTTTTGAGACGGAGTCTCACTCTGTTGCCCAGGCTGGAGTGCAGTGGTGTGATCTCAGCTCACTGCAAGCTCCGCCTCCCAGGGTCAAGGATTCTCCTACCTCAGCCTCCTGAGTAGCTGGGATTACAGACACGTGCCACCATGCCTGGCTCATTTTTGTATTTTTAGTAGAGACGGGGTTTCACCATGCTGGCCAGGTTGGTCTCAAACTCATGACCTCGTGATCCGCCCGCCTTGGCCTCCCAAAGTGCTGGGATTACGGCGTGAGTCACTATGCGCGGCAACATCACTCATTTTCTATATACTATGCCCCAAGTTAGTACAACACTGACAAATGCTTGAACAATAATCATTTGTTTCAATACACACAGATTTAAAATATAAAGATACTGCTTCTATCAGGTAGGATATTCTTTGAATAATAAATATTTTTTCTGTCAGTGTTCCTTTCTAACTGCGCCAACGATATGCTTTTGATGTTTAACTGGTCTTGTACGCTTTATTTGTTCACCATATGGTTTTTAAGATAACTGTAGCCTAAATGGTTTGAATCAAGCAACTGACACGAATATGCAAATATAGTCAGAAAACAAAATATTTCTACCATAGTTCCCTTCTGCACTATTGTGGAAATATGAATGCTTAAAAATAGGCCTGTAGAGCTAGTCTATTTGAATAGTTTGTAATTACATTCATTATCAATTGTCCACATTCAGGAGTATGATGCTAACAAGGAAAAATGACTGACCAAATGCATTTATTTAATGTAGTACCAACTCTAGAAGAACATTATGCTTGTGATTATTTGTATTCAGTTAGCACAAAATTGGCGTATTTCTCAGTAAAACTGCTGTTAAGAATATACTGTTGTATGACAAAATTCAATGCTGGATTACTAATGTTAGATTATTTACTTGGTAAAGTTGTTATTTTTTAAAGGAATATTTATTACAGAAAAACTTGCCTTTCTTTCCTTTATGCAGCTTCTTACCATTTGGTTTTTACAGAAAGCCAAGTGGAGTTTCTTTGATTAAGATCTCTAGCTGGTTACATCCCTGTGTTATTTGCCATCATCCTTTTTTTCCTTCTGACCTTCCACAAGCTGTTCATATTAAATATGAGGTGGACCATGTCATCAGTGAGCATATTTTCATTTGAAGGATTGCCAGGATAGCTTTCTGCCGTTCCTTTCTATTAGCTCAAAAGTATTGATGAGACTATATTAGCCTCCACTTAGCATTTAGTTTCAAACAGTTACCAAAGCCTTTCATCAAAGCCGAGTCACCCCTGATTATTCCCTACTCTATGTATCAGCAATTCCCTTCTCACTGTGAACACTATCTATCATGATTATCTATTTTGATACTAATCCCAAAGTCATTTTTTTCATGAATATATATTATAAAACTCCACAAGACTGAACATTTGAAGAAGATGAAGTACATTTTCTAATTCATCTATCTCCCCATAGTACGTAGCACTAGGCTTTACATACAATGATAACTCAACAAATGCTGATGACTGTCGGTCCATGTATAATCACAGCATATTGTGAAATAATGCATTCTCTAGGCCAATTTTCTCTAGCATATACTTAGTCTCTTAGTTTTAGGAGGGTAAATATAAATTACTCAGGTCACTGAGACACTTCTGAAAAAGCATCCTTTATAGTCAGTTAATTGTCACCTTAATAATAGTTTGCAATTATTAGACTGTCTCCAGAATTTAAAAATGATGAATGAGAACATATGAAGTCTTGTTGGGCTGATTTTCCCCCTTCAGGTTGATCAGCTTATAAAGCTAAGTATACATTAGGTATTTTTCTCTTTGAAATAAGCCTATGTCCAAGGAGAGTTCAGTGGATCTGTGCCTAATTTGAAACTGATCCAACAATAAAGCACAAAGATAAGCAGAGACTGAAAACAATTCAACCAAATACATTGTTTTGTGTTAATCACTTTCCATTTTTAAATAATCCAGGAGGAATAATGGTAACATTACCTTGATATTGTTACTTGTATTATATATCAACTATCAGACAATCCAGAGTACAGAAACTATGCCACTATTAAGCTCTAGCTGCCTTTTTTTTTTTTTTTTTTTTTTTGAGGAAAGTAAACTATTCTTTATTTAAGAAGTGATTCATCAGCCAGTATTTTTCTTAGCACTTAATCACGTCTTAATTTTACTTTCTTATCCAGGCATTTTCCCCTAAGGCTGGTGATTCTTTCAATAACAGGAGTTTAATGTTCAAGATAAAAAACAAAAAAAAACATGGATATTAGTAAAAGCTTCTAAAGAGTGAGATTTATTTTTATCCTTGTATTTGGAATATTGTTACTATGATGATTTGACTTTTCCAATAACTTATTTACTTTTTTCATTGAAGTCAGCATTATCCCACCTATTCACTCTCAATTATGTATACATGGAACTGTGGACATGCACATTTTAGTATATGTTTGGGATAATTGCTGTCTTTGAATTGGTTGAGAATCAGACCACTAAGATCTGAATTAATGCTATTTGACATAGAAACCAGATGGAGGAATGGGCAAAGGTTGTGTGTAATGACCCCACTATATAGGAGACGAATTATCTTTTGCCAAGATGTACTCTCAGTTCTCACTAGGGAATCTTATTCACTTCTGTATCTTCATGTGCCATCTGAGCCCTGTCCATCTGTGATTTGCCTTCAGGCCAAAAATCACTTGTGTTTTTGATCCTAGTGAAAAATAACACTCAAAACATATAGATTATTGCTTCCTCTAGCCCATATTTTCATACTAAGTCTATCTTGTGTCAATAGTCTACTTTGTAGCACTTTGAATTAGAAAAGAATAAAGAATCCATCCGACCATTTCCCGACCAAGAAGAAACCATCGCCTTGATGGCAGACAATATTTAGCATTACATGACTTGCAGTGACACTGAGGTATATCATGCATGATCCCTACTTGCTCACAAACATGGCACATAAAGACATCCATATGGACCATGACTAATTGGCATGAGTTCTAAACTATTGTGTGTAACCAACTGAAAAGGAAAATAATAGATGGTGAAAATGATTATGAAAGTTAAAAATCCCATTATAAATGCAATACTAGAATTGTATTTACTGGTATTAATGTACTGAAACTATTTGTAAGACATAGGATATTTAACATCCAGTAGGTATTCAGTATTTATAGAAAGTTTCTGCTTCTACAATTATTATTATTATTGTTGTTGTTGTTGTTGTTGTTGTTATGTTTTAGTGCCATATACCGGTTCATCACAAAGCATTGGTCAAATCAAGGGCAGGGAACTGGTTTACTCATGTTACCCTACGAGAGCACTATTTTATGTGCATCCCTTCTGAAGCCATGTTATCAAAGAGGACAGCTTTTCCACATGATGAAGGAATAGTCCTTAATAAATAGTATACAAAGAGCTGTACTCTCCAACTAGAGTCACATTTAGTAAATATTACTAGAGTTCTTCAAATGAAACTTACTAGGTAATCTCAGTTCCTTACTGAGGGTTGATCACATCTCAAGTGAAGTGTAGCCATCAGGTAGTCCTACCACTTTTCACCACCTGTATTCCTATGGCTTGGTTCCAAGCAACCATCTCTTCCCACCTAGATTATCACAATAGTCTCCTGACTCATTTCATAAACTTTTTCAATAGTCTCTTTCAGTCTATTATCAATATAGCAATCTGCATCATTACGCTGCTCAAAATTCTGTAATAGCTTCTGCTCTTACTCAGAAAATAATACAAATCCATACATTGTATGTCAAGGGCCAACTTAACTTACTGCTCCCTCATTTTCTTACTGACTTTAACTGCTACTCTACCTCTCAATCACTTTGCCACAGACATACTGCCTACTTGCTATTCCTGGAAATTACTGTAATTTTGCCTCAATCTTTGTGCACTGTTTCCTTTGCATGAAATGTCCCTCCCTTAAATGTATGCATGACTCCGTATCTCACTTCTTTCAAGTCTTTACTCAAATTTCAGTTTTTCAGAAAGGATGTTCATGGCCAGCCTAACTAAAATGCAGCTAATCATTCATATCCCATTTTTCCATTTTTTTCTGATCACTTATTGTCTAATATACTATATATATATTTACTAATTTTTATCTTTTGCTTTCTATATCTTCCATTGCAATTTAAGATTCACAAGTACAATTCTTATGTATTTTATTTATAACTAACTCCCTAGATAGTGCCTAGAATATTGACTGGTCTGTAAGAGTATAGAAAGACACTAATCCAAGCATGTTTTGGCATGTTTTGTAGGTAAAAATAAAGTAGAAAAAGATTTAAATGTAAAGTTGAAGTGATTATTTTATTTTACCATATAGATTACCTTAAGCCAGCAACAACAACATACATTCAACCAGCTATTATGCCTGATACTGCTGCTATTGTTCCTTCTTACCCATATCGTCATTCACTTATACCTCTAGTGATGTATTCCTCAAAGTAACACAAAACAGAAAATGTGTGTATTCTCAGCTCATCAACTAAAAGCATTCATGCTTGGTGCAGTGGTTCACATCTGTAATCTCAACACTTGGGGAGGTTGAGGTGGGAAAGATTCCTTGAGCCCAGGAGTTAAAAACCAACCTGGTCAACACAGTAAGACACCATCTCTACAAAAACAAAATAATTTTTTTTAAAAGCCTAGTGTGGTAGCATGTACCTATAGTCCCAGCTACCTGGGAGGCTAAGATAGGAAAATCATTTGAGCCTGGGAGGTGGAGGCTGCGGTGAGCTGTGATTGTACCACTGTACTCCAGACTGGGTGACAGAGCAAGACCTGTCTCAGATAAAAGTCATATAATAAAACAAACTTGGCTTATACAAAAGAGTCTTATTATGGATGGAGAGTAGGGAGGTGGTGGGGAGCACAAGCCTAAAGAGATCTTTTACTAGGCTGTCATTACTGAAAAAATTATAGTAAATGGAAAACCATGGAGAATCATTGATTTAATTCAGTGTTTTATTGTGTTTCAGCCAATGGAAATAGAGAAACAGATTCTTATCACAAAGAAAATTTTAATAACTTTATAATTTTTGAGAATCAAATTACTTATCAGACAAACTAGAGTATGATTTGCATATTTATCCATTTATAGTGTTAGTGGACCAATATTTGTACAATTAAATTGATCCTCCTATGGTAGAAATTGTTAAAATTTAGAGCTCTGTATTAAAGTTATTGACAATATTAAAGAGTGACCCTATTGAATTGCCTTGTTAATGTAAAAATGAACATTCTACACAAACAAGAAAGGAAGTCAGATATTGTGCTCTGTTGACTTTCAGAATCAAACTAATCTCTTATTAGTGGGGATTTGGTGTAACATAAAAGTTTATTCTGCCTTTTGACATGTTGATATAGAGGTTTTACTGTCAGGTTCCAAGAAATTTGTCAAGCTCCAGAATATTTTCTCCCCTTTCCTATATCATGCAGAGAGAGAAAAATGGAACTGCTAGCCAAAAAGCATTCATACATTCTCTTAAATTGTTCTACATTGCCACTTTTTCAGGAACAGGAAACCTGGAAAAAATAGTGCAGTGTAACTGGAAAGTCTTCAGATTTAATGGAGATTTTCTTTGTTCTTATAGTGAGTGATATGGTTTGGCTGAGTCCCCACCCAAATCTCACCTTGAATTGTAATAATCTCCATGTGTCAAGGGCGGAGCCAAGTGGAGATAATTCAATCATGTGGGCTGTTTCCCCTACACTGTTTTCATGGTAGTGAAAAAAAGTCTCATGAGATCTGACGGCTTTATAAAGGGGAGCTCTCTTGCCTGCCACTATGTAAGACATGCCTTTGCCTCTCTTTTGCCTTCCACCACAATTGTGAGGCCTCCCTAGCCATGTGGAACTGTGAGTCCTTTAAACATCTTTCCTTTGTAAATTACCCAGTCTCTGTTATGCCTTTATTAGCAGCCTGAGAACAGACTAATACAGTGAGTCTGGTTTAAAATTAGGCACATAGACAAATAGCTTTCAGATTGTGAGCTACTCAGGGACAACTTATAAATCCAACCAATATACATGCCCACAAAGGTCAGAATTTAAAACTTCTTGATTCAGGGGTTCGACTGTGCAATTATTGAAAGTGCAGTGTACTCCTTGGTGTGGAAATACTTTCTTTTCATTCAGATAGCAAAAAGTAAAAGATAATATTAGCTTGAAATCAAAGTGGCAATTTCTCAAAGGAAAATGATCATGCACTGGGCGAGTTTAATCTCTCTGTGATATGAGTTCACCAGGAATTTGTAGAGCTAGGTGACATGCATTAAGTATTTTAAATCGCTCTAAAGTGTTTGTTTTGTCTCATCATTTAAATCTAGTTACTTCCAAGGAGGAACAGAGAGAAAATATTCAATTTTAATAATACACATACAGAACACACGACTTAGGATAAATATCAGATGAAAGTTTGGAGACTATAGAAAGAAAAGGGAGAGATAATAATGTGTAGTGTTATGGATAATTTTTACTTTGTAAAATGCAGATCTAATATTTTTAAAGCCATTTCTTTTATTTATCCTGGATAAAAGCACATGTCATAGAAAGGAGTAGTGGCTGTTTGAGGAGAAGGTCAGGGGTAGATAAGGTAGAGAAGTCAAATATGTTCTCTCATTTCTTGGGCTGCCTTTTCGTTATGTTGATTTTTTTGCTTTTCTGCGCAGAATCATTTTAGTGTAAAGTAGCCCTATTTGTTTATTTTTGCTTTGGTTTCCTATGCTTTTGGTATCTTTTCCAAAACTTTATTGTCAAGACCAGTGTTCAAGGAACTTTATCGTTTTGTTTTCTTCTAGAAGTTTTAAGGTTTCAGATGTTACATTTAAGTCTTTAATCAAATTTGAGTTAATTTTTTATATGGTTTAGGATAAGGGTCTGATTTAATTCTTCTCCATGGGTAGGTCTCATTTTCTAGTACAGTTTATTGAAAGAACCATTCTTTCTCCATTGTGTATTCTTGGCACTCCTATCAAAGATTGGTTGACCATATATGTATGGGTTTATTTCTGGGGTTTATATTCTGTTCCATTGATCTAAGTGTTTGTTTTATACCAGTGCCACACTGTTTTGATTATTATAGCTTTGTAATATAGTTTGAAATAAGGACGTCTGATGCCTCCATTTTAGTTTTTCTTTCTCAAGTTGCTTTAGCTATTTGGGGCCCCTTGTGGTTGCATATGAATTTTGGGATTTTTTTCTATTTCTATGGAAAATACCATTGGAATTTTGGTAGGGATTGCACTGAATCTGTAGATCTCTTTGAGTTGTGTGGATATTTTAATAATATTAAGTCTTCCAACCCATGAACATGGGGTTTCTTTCCCTTTATTTGTATAATCTACAATTTCTTTCACTAATGTTGTACAGTTTCCAGTGTACAGATCTTTCACACCATTGATCAAATTTATTTCTAATTGTTTTATTGTTTTCATGTTATTGTAAATAGAATTATTTTCTTAACACTTTTCATAGTTCATTGTTAGTGTATAAAAACACAACTTACTTTTTTTGTATTGTGATTTTGTGTCCTGAAATTTTAGTTAATTAATTTCCTAGTTCTAACAATTTTAGGTGGAGTCCTTAGGGTTTTCTATATATAAGATTATGATATCTGCAACAGAGAAAATTTAACTTCTTTCTTTTCTATTTTGGTCCCATTTTGTTTAATTGCTGTGGCTGGGACTTCTAGTACTATGTTGAATAGAAGTGGCAAAAGTGGTTCAGAGATAGATTTTTAACATCTATATGTGATATTTATTCACAGGGACAATAGCATATTCATCTCTTCTAAATTCAGACACTGGACTTCATAGTGTTGGCTATAGAAAGATATTATTGTAGACTATATTTAAAATAGAATTTATCAATAAATACCTAAAATATATTAACATTTTGTTAATTGCTATTAAGAGCTGCTGAAATGCCATAACTTATATTGTGTCTAGCTGTTTTCAAGGTAATTTTGCTTTAATTTTATCTTTTTAATTGTTCATACAATTGTGGTAATAGTGTGTGTGTAATTTTATTTACCGTCTTTTTCACATAACATGCATTCCTTATAGTTTCAAATACTCTATATAAATTAATTTAATAGCTACAAAATATTCTGAAATTTATCTTAGCTATTTTCCAGTTGTTAAAGACTTGGATTTTTTCCTCATATTCTTGAATATAATACTTCTGTAATGAAAATATTTATGTTTAAAGGTTTGTTCCATATTTGGGAATACTTTCTAGTATAAATACATAGAAACTAAAACCAATGGATTTGCAACTTCAGGTCTTGTGGAAAGCGTATGCCAAGAGGGAGTTAGAAATGTAAGAGATTTATTGAGAAAAATACTTGTGAAATTATAGAGGGCACAGAAGTAGGCAGGGAGAGATCCAGATCACAATGTACATAAGACACTTGTGAAAGAGAGGGAAAGAAAAATAATTATTATGAGAGATTTTCAAACTGTCATGAAGCTTGGAGAAAGTCTTCACTAGACCAAAAGAGAGGAGCTCTGGTTATTATACATTAAGTGTCCCATGTTGTGCAGAAATGGCTAAGCTTTGGTAGCCCTACCATGCTCAGTCAGCTGCCAGGGAAGAGCACGGCCTTTGGGGAAATGTTACAACAAATAATGAAGGTACTATATCTAGTGGTTGTCAGCTAATTGCATTCCTCCAGCTGAGCTGCAAGTGATTTCTTGACTCTCCACAGCTATTCCAGCAAATATGGACATTTTTAGCAATAATGGAGTATCAAGTTATTTTCTGAAAGGTCTATAAAAATTTATACTCTACTACCCATGTTTTGTCACCAGCTTTTACTGCCATTATTAGTAGTAATTATTAGAACTTTGAAAGTTAAAATTGCTATTCAACTGTTACCTTCGTTTGTATTTTTTGATTAGTAATGATGTGATTTTTCCCACTGGTTTGTTAACCAGTTATTGTTCCTTTCTGTTAATTTATTCCTAATGGAGACTGAATGTTATTATATATTTATATATGTTACAAATAGTTTTCTTATTGTTTGCTTTTACTTTTTAATTTGTTAAAGCTATACATTTTAATTTTTAGCGATTTTTGCCTGTCGCATTAATATTTGAAAATACTCCACAGATTAGAAAACAATTTTTCTCTTTTTTCTAATTATTAAATTCTTATTTATATCAGAATGCTATATAATTTATATTGATGTGCTATGACAATCAAAATTTAATCTATCCTAAATTGACAATGTTCTCAAAATCAATTACTGATAAACTTTACTTTCTCTACTGATCTTTTATAATAGCATCAATAATTTTAGATTCCCATGAAAATCCATTATCCATATCTTGAAACCACAATGGGTGTCACTGATATTTACACGTATGCACAATGGCTACAGATGATTGTATTTCATTATTTAATTTGTATGGTACTGCCTGCTAGTGACTCTAAGCATCTTTTCATTCACTTCTTCATTCATTCCAGAAATATTTATTAACTCAGCAAAAACAAAACTGACAACGATCCCTTGTTTTCTCTACAGAATAGTTATATTCACTAACTAGTTTTTCTCTTCTTTTATGAATTAATCAATCACATATTTAAAATTGTTCTCTACTTTTTTCATTTTTTCCATTTGTTGGGTTTTCTTTGTATTCAAGAAACATTGCCCTTTCCCTGTTTAATGCAGTGTTAGTATTTTCTCCCAGCTTTTGACATAAAAAAGTTTTAAAATTTTAGGGAGGCAAATCTGTTGATCTTTGTTATATTTCATTCCGCCATGTTACTTTAATAACATAGCATAATGTATTATGATATGATGACATGGTATGACACAAATGATATGATATATGATATTGAACAATAATATAATGAACATCTGTGAATCCTCCTCTCAACTCAAAAGCTAGAACCTTTTTTCTCTCAAGATGGTAGATTAGAGGCATTGCTACCATATCTCTCCCACTTGGAAGGACAACATAGTGTGTACAGGAGAACTGAAGGAATCTATGGACCCTTTGAAGGAGTTGGGTAAAGAACTGTGAGTCCCCAGAGTATGAAAGGAAAGTTTGCCTTGAGGATACACACTCCCACTGGGGACCCTGAAAGTCCAGGCCATGGGGGAAGGCCCTAACCCCACCTAGCACAGGAACTGACTTGGGGAGTATTGTGGAATATAAAAGGAGGAGCAGCGTTGGTAGACCCTTGCATGCACTTCCAGACTCCAGTGCGGACCTAGGGCAGCCATTCCTCACTGCTCTTCACAGGTAACCCAGCAGAGGACAGCAGAATCTTCAGGCAGTGGTTACAAGTTGAAAGATGCCCCCAGAGGGGGTTTCCTGATATAACCACAAGTGGGGATGAACTCCTTCAGCCAGGGCCAGGATAAAGGAGAGTGAAAAGTGGGCTGTGAATGCAGGTGTTATGAGTGCAGGAACCACAGGTGCAATAGCCTAGTGCTTGACTTTGCAGTGGATGGGGAGGGGAGTGATCTGAAGACCAAGGTTGCTGTCTCCGTGGGGAAAGCCTATGGCTCCAGGGAGTTGCGAGTTCTGATTACAGGCTGACTGGAATTCAACTCGCTGCTGTCAGTGAAACACTGTAGGAGTGAATCTGCTTTAGCAAGGGCATTGGGAATGGTGTGGGGCTTACCACCACTTGCTATTCCTCACTCCCTGCAGAAACACTTCTGTGCAGCAGAGACAGCAACACTCCCCAGTGGACTATAACCCAGTGGTCTGAGACACATTCCCATCCTTCAATGCCCACAGAGGTTGCTGCTTGTCCTGCACATGAAGACAAGAGCACAAACCTGCCTGATCCAGCCTCTACCTGGCTTTGCCCCATCACTCATCCTGGTGGCTTAACGAAAAGGACAGAATCTCTTGGGAGCTACGTGGCCCTACTCATTGCCTGAGAAACCAGAGTACCCTCCCTGAGCAACATAAGACAAGTAAAAATCCCACTGCTACTACCACAGCTGGTGCTCTTTTGTAAGTGCTACTTTCTTGCTGGAGGCCAACCAATACAGTCCATTACAGCATCTCCTGGTAGAATAACACTGCACCCAGAAAGGAGAAAATAACTGTGTGATAGCTATCACCCCTTCCTGCACCACTCTGGCTAACTTGTTATTGGTCTGCCAAGGCAAGACTAAGCAAAAAGAACAAATCTAGAGGCATCACATTACCTGACTTCAAACTATATTCTAAGGCCATAGTCACCAAAACAGGATGGTATTGGTGAAAAAAAGACACATAGACCAATGGAACAGAATAGAGAACTCTGAAATGAAGCTGAATACTTACAGCTAACTGATCTTTGACAAAGCACCCAAAAACATAAAGTGGGGGAAAGGACACCCTATTCAACAAATGGTGCTGTGATAATTGGCAACCACCTGTAGGAGAATGAAAGTGGATCCTCATCTCTCACCTTATACAAAAATCAACTGGATTAATCAGACTTAAATCTAAGATCAAAAATCATAAATATTCTAGAATAAAACCTTGGATAAACGCTTCTGAACATTGGCCTAGGCAAATAATTCATGACTAAGGCCCCAAAAGCAGCTGCAACAAAAACAAAAATAAATAAATGGAACTTAATTAAACTAAAAAGTTTCTGCATAGCAAAAGAAATGATCAGCAGAGTTAACAGACTCCCAAAGAATGAGAGAAAATATTTACAAACTGCACATAAGGAGAGAAGACTAGAATCCAGAATCTACAAGAAACTCAAACAAATCATCAAGACAAAAACAAATAGCCCTATCCAATAGTGGGCAAGGGAGATGAATAGACATTTCTCAAAAGAAGATATACAAATGGCCAACAAACATATGAAAAATTGCTCAACATCACTAATCATTGAGAACATGCAAATGAAAACCACAAGGAGATACCGCCTTACTCCTACAAAAATGGGCAGTATTAAAAATTCAAAAAACAACAGATGTTGGCTTGAATGTGGGAAAAATTGAATGCTTATACACTGCTTGTTTGAATGTAAATTTGTACAACTTCTATGCAAAACAGTATGTAGATCCCTTAAAGAGTGAAAAGTAGATTTACCATTTGTATTACTCAGGGTTCTCTAGACAGACAGAACTAATGGAGTTTATTAAGTATTAACTCACAGGATCACAATGTCTCACAATAGGCCCTCTGAAGGCTAAAAAAGGGAGATCCAGTCCAAGTTCCAAAACTTAAGAACTTGGAGTCAGATGTTTGAGGGCAGGAAGCACCCAGAATGGGAGAAAGATGTAAGCTGGGAGGCTAGGCCAGTCTCTCTTCACATTTTTCTGCCTGCTTTATATTCTAATCATATTGGTAGCTGATTAGATTGTGCCCACCCAGATTAAGGGTGGGTTTGCCTTTCCCAGCCCATTGACTCAAATGTTAATCTCCTGTGGCAACACCCTCACAGACACACCCGGGATCAATACCTTGTATCCTTCAGTTCAATCAAGTTGACACTTGGTATTAACCATCATACCATTTGATTGAGCAATCCCACTACCCGGTATCTACCCAAAGGAAAATAAGTCATTATATGAAAAAGACGCCTGTGCATTTATGTTTATAGCAGCAAAATTCTCAGTTTCAAAGATGTGGAACCAACCTAAGTGTCCATCAACTAATGAGCAGACAAAGAAAATAGTATTCCATGGTATACCATGGAATGCTATTCAGCCATTAAAAGTAACAAAATAATGTCTTTGCAGCAATGTGGATAGAGCTGTACGCCACTCTTCTAAGTAAAGTAACACAGGGATGGAAAACAAAAAACCACATGTTCTCACTTTTAAGCAGGAGCTAAGCTATGAGTAGGCAAAGGCATATAGAGTGATATAACGGATTATAGAGACTCAGAAGTGGGAGAGTGGGAGAAGGGCTAGGGATTAAAAAAAAAAGTACACATTGGGTATATGTACACTACTCAGGTGATTGGTGCACAAAAGTTTCCGAAATCATCACTATAGAATTCATCCATGTAACAAAAACCTCTTGTACCCCAAAAGCTAGTAAAATAAAAATTAATTTTAAAGACATGGATACTTACAAATGTCTTCAAGCTATCTATATATTCCATCCCTAGGCCATTCAAATGCTTCCCTGTCTCCACAGTACCATCTTGTATTTTTTATTATCATTCACTTGTTCTTTTTAAAAGGGACAACTGTTTCTCATTACTTGAAGTCTCTGAGTTTGACAGTTTACCTACTAGCTAGAATTTATTTTTAATGACTTCGATACTTTAGCATTTATTTTCAGACAAATGCAGAGTGAGAAAAATTTTGATTTGCCTGATATATATGTTTCCAATTGAGGTCCAACAATGCAATGCTCTACTGGCTTATTTCAGCTGTTACACCAAAAATAGTGTATCGTTTTTGTGTGCGTGTGTGTGTGGTCTACTTAGTTCCATTTCTTTTGCATTTCCATGGAGGTAGGTCCACAAACAGTTAAAAGTAACATTTTCCATGTGTGATGAAACTGAAAATGTGACTAAATTTGTGGATTTATGAGATGATGTCTTGATTTTTTTTTTTAAATGTATAGTACACAACAATTTATTGTTATATTAACCTGGGTCAAGAATAGCTGAAACTCTTCTCAACTATTGTTTTATTATAAATAATTCCTGCATATAATTTGTTATTTAGAAGAAATATGCACTAAATAAGGTGTCTTTAAACATAAACACACATAAAACGATGCTATGTATTGATCAATTGATGGAAATATTGTGGCAACATGCTTTGCAGGATGCTAACTCTGTAATTTCCCTAGGAACAATGACTTGGTATTTGCTAACTCACTATTTCCAGTGACTTTATATCACATAATCCCCACATGTCAAGGGAGGGACAGGGTGGGAGGCGATGGAATCATGGGGGCAGTTTTCCCCATGATGTTCTTGTGACAGTAAGTCTCGTGAAATCTGATGGTTTTATAAGGGACTCTTCCCCCTTTGCTCCTCACTCTTCTCTCTCCTGCTGCCTTGTTTCCCCATCGCCTTCCACCATGATTGTAGGTTTCCTGAGGCCTCCCCAGTCATTTGGAGCTGTGAGTCAATTAAACGCTCTTTCCTTTATAAAGTACCCAGTCTCAGGGAAGTTCTTTATAACGATGTGAAAATGGACTAATACAACCATTATAGTGATATGGATTATTTTACTCATATAGACATATGTACATGTATGGTGTGTGTGTGTGTGTGTGCATGCATGTCTGTGTATATAAATATCTATATTTTAAAAATTATATGCGGTGATCATAGAAGTACTTTATAATTAGAAATAAAATTATTACAAATATTTGATAACTGTTTTCTATCTGTTTATTTGCTTTGACTTTGTTGGTGTGGTCTGATTTATAAGAAGGATTTTTAAGGGAAATCCTGTTTTCTTTCATATGGGGTCAGGGAGGTCAGTAAAATTGTCATGAGTGAATTTACTATAGATGTTATTAAACCAGGTGTATTTTATAAATTACATGTGTAAGCACATAGATAAAAGCAAGCTCATGAATTTGAATTCAGCATTTCACATTCTGGGTCATTCTGGGTGCCATCTATGAGAGTACAGTGGTGTAGTGTCTTGCGCAAAATCAACTTCTGAGCTAGAGAGATGAGATGGTAAGTAGAATTATAAATGTGAAGACCCATTTGACAGACTAGGATTTGAATGAAGCTTATTATAGTATAAAATGAAATGTAAACTAGTAACAGCACAATAAGACATAAGACTGCCAAGAACTTTGTGATGGGAGTTTGAGCATATACACTATTACTAAAGATTAGACTGGAGTTAACTTTATTCTCTTGGTACATTTATACAATTACAGGAAGTCATGTATCCTCACTCACTCATCCTATCCCATTTATCACATGAATGTGCTTTACAAATGTTACTGCCAAGACAAAGGAAAGCTACACGATGAAAACGTCTTTATTTTCCTCTTCTCTTTAGTGTCTAACGTTCTGCAAATAGTAAAGTCTATTTTGCTGTGTTTAGAAAAATGCCCAGCACGCTATAGAGGAGTCTTCAGACATTTAGATGAGATTACAGTGCTACAGAAAAGAGAGTTAAATCTTCATAGGGTTTATTCTTCTTGGGGAAATTTCTTTCCCTACTGATAGTCTACTATTTGTGAGAGTATCCTGACAAAATCAAGATTTATTAATTCTTCATCTGGTGTCCTACAAAACTAACTAGGCGCCTAAGGTGTATACTCAAAACACTTTATCGGTTCCTTGTTTACACATTTTTCTATGTGATTTCTTAACCAGAGAAACTATTTTGAACTGCATATTTCTTATTAGGACTCCACTAATACCCGCCTCCACCCATATTGACAGCCATATAGCTATTCAGCCACCAAACTGCCTGTCATTCATTGGAGTTGATAAGAGAAGAATAAAAGTCAAGAAGTCAAGGAAGTGTTGGTTCTACATTAATTTTAAGACAGTGGTTTTCATTTTGGAGGAAGGAGTCCAAAGATTCCATTGAGAATCTGATAAAAGCAGTGGACCCTTTCCCTTAAAGGTTTTGAACAGATATATGCCATGATTCATGTAAAAACTGAAAGTATTTTTTAAAATGTTATGAAAATGTGTTAAAATGTTATAAAACCTGCACACGCATTCTTTAAAAGTATACACATTCCAGGTCTAAAACTTTCACTCATTCTGTTGCAGAGAGAAATCAGCTCTGCTATCATTGAATTCACTTTGATAAACTGGACTGTGGAGATACAGGGTTGGGCTTTCATCATAAATGAACCTTGAGCAGCAATATCCTTATATAAAATACAACAATGGTACCTGAAGGATAGGGGCCCATAAGGCCACTGAATACATCCTCCAGTTCAGTCAAGTTATCTTGCTTCTCAAATGGGTTTATCCCATTTCTTCAGGGTCTAGGGTTGCATAGCTAAATTCCTAAATAATATACATTTATCTAATGTAACCTGTGTTGATTCACCAATATATATGGGATGGCAGTAAATTGTTAGAGTAGTAATGAGGGTTTTCACATGTGACACCACTATATCTTTCTTTACTGTAGGCAAAATTAACACCAGTCAACTAGGAAGAAGGCAGTATGATGACAGCAAGCTGAGCTTTTAAATCTACTGGAAGATTCTTTCTTGTACAGCTTCTGGAGATATGATTGCTATGGAGCCAATTTGTACATGTGAACTAAGATGTGACTTGCCAACAAATTTTGGATATGAGAGACTGAAATATCCCCCCATGCTAATGAGGTATAGACTCTGATTTTTATTTCAATGATGTAATGTTGGAGTCAAACGCCTTTGCCTGAGTGAAAGGAATATAGGTTTTGAAGTTAGCTAAGTCTGAATTCTAGCTCAGGCACTTCCTATGACCTTGTTTATATTGTACTTAACCTATGAGTCTGTTTTCTAATCTGTAAAAAGAGTACAAATACTATTTACCTCAGGCACACTGCAAAAATTCTAAACAGTTTAAAATTCCTGCTCTCAGCTCTCAGTAATTAGGAACCATATCTGATTATCACCCTGGGGCCAATGCTTGTGTGCCAGTGTGATTCATCAAGGTAATTATTAAAACTATCAAACAAATTTTGGCATTTCTTGATACCAGGATAAGAAGCCCATGCTTTTTTCCATAAACAATGGGGAGTCATTGAAGATTTATCTCTCCTAATTTTTATATGAATGAAAACAAAAAAATAAGCTAATTGGAAATAATGAAAAATTATTTCTGTATTACTGCAAATTCAGATTGATTGAATTATCTTCTGCAGGCCTCAAAACGTAGTCATTTTTCAAGTGAATGATTTAACATTGCAATGACATTGCACTCTGTTGTAGTTAGTGTTTTCATTATTAGAGGAGCACGTTGCATTGTGGACAATTAGCCTGCACTTCAATGATGACATTTGTTCAAAAATTGCCAGGATCACTCATGAAGGCTTGAACTGCACTATTTGAAGAAAAGTGAAGGACTAAAAAATGTGAGGTTAACATAAGTCATATTTACTTTTATCATAGGAGTTATAATTGCTGAAAGCCTTCTTAGTTGGCCCAAATGGGTAAACTGAGTCCCCAGTAAGAGAAGAGAGTTGCCTTCAATTGCATAGCAAGATAGAAACAGATTTTGAAGTGGAACAGGAGCACGAATTTTATTTCTAATACTGAGAAGTATGAATGAAACCTTTGTGGGTGGCAGGTCTTCATTCAACAGCTACATGATTTCCTACTATGGGTGGTGTCAGTAATCCAGTGAGTGTGTAAGTCCCCATGATTTACCATGCACTATACTAGGTGAACACATCAGAAAAACCCACAACCCTTATGGGGCTTATAGACTAGAAAATTCAGACAGCAACATGTACACACTTGTTCATCTAATAATAATTCTGTAACTCTGATACAGGAGATGCACAGGCCTAAGAAAGACTATAAAATGGGGAGATTATATAGTTAAAGAGATCAGCACATATTACTGCAGTCCCAAACAAGTTTTTAAATTATTTTAGAGGCTGCTCTATCCATGAAAATAATTCTAAAGGCTATGGGAGTCTTTATGTATCAAGCAACTCACAGTTTATTCGCATCCTTTCAAAAATCATGATCTTAGAGTAAGGTCCAACCAATATGTTGTCTAACTCGACTTTATATTTTCATTACAAAATTTCTTACTACATAAATGCAAAAATTATCCTCAGATTTCAGTTTGTGTTTCACTAGTTTGGGGCTATGAACTTCACCAGGGGGTGATTTGGGCAGGTTCAACCACTAGGGATCCCCTTGGGACAGGGCCCCAGTAAGAGGACCTTGAAACTATGTCTGTGGCTGTACAGTCAGCCTATACACAAAACAGTGTTTAGAATTTGAGTTGGGCCTGGAAAAGCAGTAAGATTTTAGATAGAGTTGGATGTGAGAAGAACCTCAGTTATTCCAATCAGCAGAAGCAGAGAGGGGGATGTGTAGGAGGCTAATTTAGTTAGAGAATAGCAACTAAATCAGTTGGGCTGGGACATTGAGTATGTGAAGGATATAAATAGAACATGAGATTAGAGCGGCGGCACCACAAAGAAATAATAAATGCTTAAAGTGATATATTTGAAGTGAAATTGTTTGAGTCTCAACCACCAGGTTAAGGAATTTTAATTTTATCATGTTACCAATCGGGAGTCTTTGAAGCTGTTTAAGAAAAAAATATAAACAGAGGAAGCAGTGTTTAGGAAGCCTTTTAAATATACAATAAGCAGTTGAAAGGAAAAAAAAAAAGTGGAGTCTGACAGAGAGTGAAGGATACCAAAATATCAAGGAAAATAAGCATGGCCACATGGTTAATGTCCCAGGATACTATATAACAATAGAAGCACAGAGAACCTAGGATAGGCATTTGGAAAATTGTTGGCATTTAAGTATAGGATATGGACGAAGCAAGAGAGAAAGAACAGAGGAATAGTGGCGAGTGGTTCCGATTCTGCTGAAAACAGTCAGTGTGGGAACAACTAGCAAAAACAGTTTTTATATACTCTACAGAACTGGAAAAATCTATAGAGCTAGACAACAAAGAATAAAAGTCAGTAAAAATAAAACTGTGCCCTATGATTTTAAAAGACATAGATAGAACTTAGCTAACTAGATTAAGTAACCATGAGATGGACAGTAAAGCAAATAAATGGAGAGAGAGGAGAGCTCAGTAAGATGGAGTGAGGTTGGAATTCTGCTCTGCTGTTTGACCTTACAAACCATACTTTCCTCTCTCAGCATCATATTTCTCTTATGTAAAATGTGGTACTAATACTAACTCATGATGCTTTTGTGACTAATACATTTGATAATGCATAAAGTATTTAACATAGTGCCTGGAGTATAATATTTATTAAGAGCTTAACCTGAGTTGCTTATTATGACATTTGGTATAAAGGGAATGGCCCCTATGCCTTTCTATGGCCTCTGAATAAATCCTCACATGCAAGATTATTATAGAATATGGCATCAGGAAAAATAATGTTGGCTTTCCTTAGAAATTGCTGCGCTTCCTGCTTTGTAATAACGAGGGCTATGCAAGTTTTAGTTTTTGTTCACAGGTCTGTTTCCTTTTGACTTGGTTTCCTGATATATTAGGACTAATTTTGAAACTCAAGTCTACCAAATAAGTTAACTCTTACAGTTTTCATATGTTCTTCTTTATTTTCGTGCTTCTGATTTTGTGTTTTTAATGAATTTCATGGTTTTTAATTATCATTTATTATGCACCGTTTTTTTCTTGGTATGGTGTTATTCTACATGCAAGTTCAGAACACGCTTGTAAAGTAAAAATCATTGACCTTATTTTACATATGAGCAAACTAAAGTTCAGGGAGGTGAAGTTACTTCCAAACTCACACAGTTAATAAGTGTAAGAGTAGAGATTTGAAACTACGTTTCTCAGGCCTCAAGCTTTTGCCATTTTCTTTCTTTTTCTTTTCCTTTTCTTTTTTTTTTTTTTTTTTTTTTTTGAGACGGAATCTCGCTCTGTCACCAGGCTGGAGTGCAGTGGCACGATCTCGGCTCACTGCAAACTCTGCCTCCCGGGTTCAAGCTGTTCTTCTGCCTCAGCCTCCTGAGTAGCTGGGACTATAGGCATGTACCACTGCGCCCAGCTAATTTTTGTATTTTTAGTAGAGATGGGGTCTCACCATATTGGTCAGACTGATCTCGATCTCTTGACCTCGTGATCTGCCCACCTCAGCCTCCCAAAGTGCTGGGATTATGAGCGTGAGCCACCGCGCACAGTCTGCTGTTTCTTTTACATTTGTTATGAGTCACAAGAATGGGTAAAGTCATAATAATATAAAAATGACTTAAAAGCAGTATAGTTGAAAAAGTCTGGGGTTTTTAAGGATTGTACATGTAAAATATGTGAACTCTATGATATGATTTCAAAAAAAATTAGCATATGGGACCAACCCATCTACTTCTTTCTGGTCTGACTACATTCAGTTCTGGCATTGTACTTCAGCAGAAGGACAGTCAAGGTAGACTGTACTCAAGAGATGCTAACCAGATGGTGATGAGACCTTAAACTAGTCATGTGAGGATCATTAGAATAAACTTGAGAGCTTTGCATGAAGAAAAGACGTAGTGCAGATATCTATCTATCTATCTATATATATTTTTTTGTTTTTTACATTTGTGAACTGATAAGAGATTAAACTTGCTTTATGTGGTGCACCAGGACAGAACTAGAACCTGTGACAGAAGTTGCAGAGCGGAAGATTTGAAATAAAAATAAAAGGTTCTCGTATTAAAGACTATCCATTAATAGAATGAGGTGCCTCAAGAGGTGAACTGGAAAGCATTTGAGTTTTTAAGAAGAGGTTGGATAGCCACTTGGGAAAAGCATTGCATAAGAGTTTAAAATAGTAGGCATGGGATTAGACAGGTGCTAAGGCCATTCCAACCACTAGTTTGTGATTGAAATAAAGATAACTGTATTGCCCCATCCATATGTTTTCAGTCAGATGTTTCTGCATCATGAAACTAAGTCAGGATAAGAAGTAATACTGAACCCCAATACCTCTGTTGTGTAAAGCAGAAAAGTTGTATTTGTTTTCATACTTGAGCTCTATTGTGGGTCAGCAAAGAAGCTCTGCTCTGCCTAGTCACTCAGCGCAATTACTTTTGATGTTAACTATCCCAGGTTAAGGGTACAGTCCTTCACAAGAATGCCCTCACTTTACGTATCAGCCACAAGCTTGGAAGTTTCCAGGGTCACCCACACTTCTGACCAACTAGCCAAAAATTTGGAACGTTCACAACCCCTTTTTGTTCAAGAACTTGCTAGAACAACGCACAGAACTCAGGAAAACTCTATACTTAAAATTAGTTTTATTATAGCAAAATCAATACAAATCAGAAAGAGCCAAAAGAATAGATGTATAGGGTGATGTCTGGGAGTGTCTGTAACACAAAGGTGTCTTCTCCCTATGTATTTAGGATGGATAATTCTCTCAGTATAGAGTGTTCTTAACCAGGGAGGCTCACTTGAGCTTTGTTGTTGGTAGTTTTTATTGGGGTTCCATTACATAGTCACAAATGATTGAACCATTGGCTAAGAGGTTGAGTTCAATCTTTTACCTCTCCTCCCCTTCCTGGAGGTTGGACTGATGCCACCTGGCTCAAAACTCTAACGCTGTAATCATATAGCTGGTCTTTTTGGCATGGCCAATCCCCACTCCTAGTCACTATCTCACTATCTTAGTATCAACTATGCAGGGGCCCACCAAGAGCCACCTAATTAGCATAAACTACTAAGTGTGGCCTGCAGGGCCTGCAATGAATGACAAAGACATTTCAAGTACTCAAGAAATCTCAAAGTTTAAAGGCTACCTCCCAGAAATGAGGAACATAGGCCAGCTAAATTTTTTATTACATAACACTCAGGGACCCCAGGAGGGTGAAAATGCCACCATCTTGAACTTTGATCATTGCAGTGAGAGACAGAAGGAGAAATTTGGGTAGTCTCACACTGGTAATTAAATGTCCTGTCCCAGAAAATGGAATGTTATTTCTATTGACAACTCATTGGCCCAAATTAGTCACATGACTCCACCAAACCATAAGGGGTCCACAAAGTACAATTCTTCAATGGGATTGGAAGTGAAGAGTAAAAAATATTTGACTGATAGCCCTAGTGACTCACCATAAAGTTTCTTCAGTTGAACATCATATTCTTAGCATAGTCACTTTTTACCAATATTTTCATTCACAAATTTTTGTTTTACATGGATGTGGTCTTTAAAACTAGCTAAATATCCATAACATATCACTATATTGAATGATCTTATTTGGACACTCATAATTATTTTCATAGATTTAAGGTTTTATTTTGAATAATACAGCATCTGTGTTCGTCTTTTATTTCCCTTAACCATGTTAACTTTAAATTGTGTGTTAAAAATAGAAATGACATGTAGCAGAGTATTGAGTACTTTAAATATTTTTGTTTCTGTGTGAATTTATTTCAATACAAATAATTGTAAAGGGTAAAATAAAATCACACTGTTACATTAAACTAATAACTTGGGTTTGAAAAACAAGTATTTCTTTTGTATTTGCCAAGTAATCTAGACTACTACTTAGATTTATGTTGGTATCACAAATACTAAGGGGAATGAAGCAGTCTTACACTATTAGTCGTAATGTCACACAAACACACAGTTACATAGTTATTAAAATTAGTTCAGAAGCTAATAAATTTTTTCCTTTGCAAAACAGAACTGATAAATAGAGTAAATAAATTAAGAAACTCAAAAGCAGTATTCAAGGCCATTCATCTGACATTCAGTGCTCAGTATATATTACCACTTCTGGATTATGTCAAGGCTATCTCATCTGTGGGGAAAAATGAAAAGAATTGAGAAGGGAAAGATGATTATTTTAGAGAAGAGATTCCCTTTTTTGTAAAGAATTACAATAGTTGAACCTCCTGCCTTTCCCCATGCCCCAGGCCTATGTGAATAATTGACAGATCTATTGCTTCACATCAGTCATCACCTAAGATGGCACTTCTAGTATCTTTCTGAAATTTCATCATACTTTCCCACATCTCCTCTTCTGCTAGAAATTCAAGGAAGGAAATACCTAACTAGTTAGGAAATATGAGAATTTACAGTTAATTTTGACAAGGCTCTTACAGTATTAGAAACTTTGTTTAGAAATCCAGTTTAAAAGGAAGAATACAGTCTTGAAATCAGAAGTCAAGAGATATCATATGAGATAATTAAAAAGTAATTAACCAGTAACAACAAAAATTCCAATTAGAGTCTTCTCACCAGTCCTTAAATATGAAAGTAATTTCCATATATTAAGGACCTAATATGTATGATTTATATTCATTATCTCGAATCATCCTAATAACATGTGAAATAAATGTTAGGATCCTTAATGGTAAGGTGAGGAAATGGAGGCTCTGAATAATTAAATTACCTGATCAAAACCAGCATAGTCACAAGATTTACAACTAGAATCATTCTCTTTTCCTTTCAACTAGCAGTTAGTTGGAGCTGACCTTTACTGGTGCACAGGAGCCAATTGTTAAACATTCAGGAATTATTTTTGCAGGCTTGTTAAATACAGCCATTATTAAAAATGAAATTATATAAAACTACAATCAAATGAATTATATTAAAATATATAATAAATACTAAAAACTCATCACTTTCCCATTATTTTACTATGTTCTACTACTATCTGTGTTCTTGAGGTTATTACACACATTGTATCAGAATGGTGAAAATAAAAACAGTGTACTGCTGGGAATCTCTTCCTAGCTCCCCATTCATTAACATCATATTGGTAGTTTGAATTCATCCATTGTAGAAGTAATTACTTCCAAGACCAGCTCAGTCGGGGAGACCCTAACCCAGTGGTGCTAGAGGAATTAAAGACACACACACAGAAATATAGACGTGTGAAGTGTGAAATCAGGGGTGTCACAGCCTTCAGAGCTGAGAGCCCTGAACAGAGATTTACCCACATATTTATCCACAGCAAGCCAGTCATTAGCATTGTTTCTATAGATATTCAATTAACTAAAAGTATTCCTTATGGGAAAGGAAGGGATGGGCCAAATTAAAGGAATAGGTTGGGCTAGTTAACTGCAGCAGGAGCATGTCCTTAAGGCACAGATTGATCATGCTATTGTTTGTGGCTTAAGAATGCCTTTAAATGGTTTTCCGCCCTGGGTGGGCCAGGTGTTCCTGGCCCTCATTCTGGTAAACCCACAACCTTCCAGCATGGGGTCATGGCCATCATGTACATGTCACAGTGCTGCAGAGATTTTGTTTATGGCCAGTTTTGGGGCGAGTTTATAGCCAGATTTTGAGGGGCCTGCTCCCAACAATTTACACCATGGAAATCAACACATGTTATAAACCAGGACTTGGCTTGTTTGGGTGCTTTTCTAGATTTAGGAAAATAATAAAGTGTTAATAATGCAGATTAAACTTAAAAATGTGCCATGCCTACAGCCATTATGTTGTGAATAGCATAAATAATTGAGGAAATAGTCTTCCACCATTTGAAAACTGTTATCCAATTCAGCAAAAATTGACTCACTTCCTTGCCAAAATTAGTGAAGTGCTGAAGTATCTTTGATACTTCACTTTCACATTACTTCTTAATATAAACGAAAGTCTCAGTCAACATTTATGTTAGAACTACATTAATTCATCAATTGTGATGAGAATATAAAAATTAGGAAAAATTAACAAAAGCATTCTGTGAGAATATCAACTATATGGATTGACAATAAAGTACAATAAAGAGTGTTGTATATTTCATTCATATTCGTAAATTGCATGCAACACATTGTAAATATCATCAACACTTATTTAAAATATGCAGATATGTATGCATATACACACACACACATACACACATATATTTATATATTGCATGCTGCTTAATCATTTGCCAGAACACCAACAGCTTTCAATGGTATTATGTCAACATTCAGTAAAACCGCTTCTGCCAAAAAAAATGAAAAAAAAAAAGAACAACTGATAAGCCCCCTAGTTACTAAATTCAGTTCTCTTTTATTTTATTTATTTGTAGCATTTGGCACATCAGCAACTCCTTTTAATTTTTTTTTTTTTAGTAAATTATTCTTAGTTTCCAGGAACCACTCCATCTTTGCTTTTACCATTGTTCAATATAAGTCCCTACATCCTAAATATTGATATTCCAAGGCATTCTATTATATGTTCTCTAGTGTCACAATATTTACTCTTTGGGCAATATTAGCTACTCACACAGTCTTAAACAACTAATAATTTGATAACTTCCAAATATGTACCTCTAACACAGCTATCTCGCTTAGCATTGTTTAGGCAAATGTATAGATATCCCTAAGTGGATATTTATTAATAACTTTGCACTTAACACAGCCAAAATTAAATATGACTTGTCCTGCAAATGTGCTTCTTCGTTATTTTTTAACCTGATTAATGGCATTATGCAGTGATCCAAAAATAAGTGAATCATCGTAGACTTCTCACTCAAGTGTATTTTCAACTAATTATGAAGTCCCTTGATCTGATACAATTCTCCTTTCTTTCCAAACTTTGAGCTAATGTTTTATTTGGGCTCTAGCCATCTGTTGTCTGGACTCTTGTAATAAATTTCTAACTCACACGTATTTTTGTCCACCCATACTTAGTCCAACAAACTGCTGCCAGCGAGGTATTTATAAAAATGCATATATAATCATATTATTTTCCTAGATGAAATTCAATTTTCTATAGTAGTGTTTCAATCTCTTTCACTGCAAACTCTGGGAAGAGATACTTTGTTTGTCAAGACCCAGTGTATACAACAGGCATGTGAGCATGTACCTACATGCACACACCCAATAGAAAAAAATATATAATAAAACAATGCATTGCACTCTGATATTTGGTATTACATATAATTTTTTTAAAATGTTGGCTGACTATAGGCCACAAAATTATTTTATGAATGCGAGCCATCAGTTTATAAATTACTGAAGTAGAAAAAAATATATATATCTTACGCATAGCACACAATGTCATTCACAATTAAAAGTAAAAATAGAAAATATTTTGAAATGAATAGTAATAAAATATAAACTATCAAAATTTGTTAGAGGATTCCAAAAATCTAAAACTATTCAAAAATAAAGTTCATTAAAATGTTGGATATAGCAAAAGCAGTACTTAGAGGATAATTTAACATTTTAAAGTTTTATATTAGAAATGAATAAAGGTTTAAGATAACTGACGTAAGTATTCTCCTTGAGAAGCTAGAAAAGTCAAATTAAATTAAGCTCAAAGTACATAAAGGAAATGATAAGTATAAGAGCACAGATCAATAAAACATAAACAAAATATATAATTATAAAATAAAACCAAGGCTGGGCATGGTGACTCACACCTGTAATCCCAGCACTTTGAGAGATCAAGGCAGGTGGATCACCTGAGGTCCAGAGTTCGAGACCACCCTGGCCAACATGACAAAACCCCATCTCTACTAAAAATGCAAAAATTAGCCAGGCATGGTGGTGCACGCCTATAATGCCAACTACTAGGGAGGTTGAGGCAGGAGAACTGCTTGAACCCGGGAAGTGAAGGTTGCAGTAAGCCGAGATCGTGCCACTGCACTCCAGCCTTGGAGACAGAGTAAGACTCCATCTCAGAAACATAATAAATAAAATAAAATAAAACCAAGTTGTTTATTTGAAATAATTAATAAAGTTTATAAACTCCTAGGATAATTGAGTAAAGAAAAAAAGACATAAAAATAATTTATCGACATCAGGATAAAATGGTAGGGATAGTCCCAGCAGAATGTACACAAAGGGTCAACTAAATTTTTTACAATGACGAAAATGTTCGATAACCTGTGCTGCTTAGTGATGTCACTTCTACTCACATTTAGCTATTAAGCACATGAAATGTATCTACTGTAAGAAAAGAACTAGAACTTTAATTTAATTTTTAATTGAATTGAATTTAAATTTAGATAGCCACATACATGGAATCTTGAATCCATGGACACAGTATGTCTGTAATTATTTAGATTTTCTTAAATATTGTTAAGGTAATAATTCTCGTTAATTTTAGAGATGTGTGTGTGCCTGTATGTGTTTATGCAATGTGATTTCAACCATAACACCAATGGGCTTTTTCATAAAAATTGACAATCTGATTCTAACATTTATATGAAAAGAACTAGAATATCCAAGGCAATCTTGCGAAGGAAAAAACAAACAGGTATCCTTATTTAACTCAATTGTAAGACTTAGTATATTGCACAATAATCACTACAGTATGATGCTGACTTAACAACCATGCCAGGCACAGTGGCTCATGCCTGTAATCTCAGCACTTTGGGAGGCCAAGGCGGGCCGATCGAGAGATCAGGAGTTCAAGACCAGCCTGGCTAAGATGGTGAAACCCCGTCTCTACTAAAAATACAAAAATTAGCCAGGCATGGTGGCACATACCTGTAATCCAAGCTACTTGGGAGGCTGAGGCAGAGAATTGCTTAAACCGAGGAGGTGGAGGTTACAGTGAGCTGAGATCACACCACTGCACTCCAGCCTGGGTGACAGAGTGAGACTCCATTTCAAAAAAGAATTAACAACTAGATCAATAGCAAAGAATAAATGTCACAGTAATAGAGCCAAAATAGATACCCATCGGATTTTCAATAATGACAGTGATGGAGTCCAATGAGGGAAAAGTATTTTTAATAAATGAAGCTGGAATAATTGGACAACTATAAAGAAAAAGAATGAACCTTGTCCCTGCCTCACAGTATACATAATAAATAATGAGATAGATTATAATCTTAAATGTAAAAGCAAAAACCATAAATTTCTTAGAAGAAAACCTAAGATAATATTTTCATGATTTGGACTAGTCATAGAGAGCAATAATCACAAAATATAATTTATGTATTTGATTTAATTAGAATATTAAAATGGTATCTATATATCAAAATAATACATTAAGAGAGTGAATAGGAAAGTCCCAAACTAGGAGAAAATATTTGTAAACACATATCTGACAAAGAATGTCACCAATTTTATAATTAATGACATTATATAATTTACTGCATAATTATATAATTTGATTACATTTCAATAATTAAAAGAAAAGCAACCTGACAAATATGGGAAGAACACTTGAATAGACATTTCACAGAAAAAGATATACGAATGGCCAATAAGCAAATGAAAAGGTGCCCAATATCATTAATCATGAGGGAAATACAATGTAAAACCACAGTGTGATAACACTCCACATTTACCAGATTGCCTAAGACTTTGATATGGCTTTGCTGTGTCCTCACCCAAATCTCATCTTGAATTATAGTTCCCATAATCCTCACCTGTCATGGGAGGGTTTCAGGAGGAGGTAACTGGATTATAGGGATGGAGTCTTTCTGTACTGTTCTCATAATAGTGAGTAAGTCTCATGAGATCTAATGGTTTTAGAAAGGGCAGTTACCCTGAACTTACTCTCTTGACTACCGCTATGTAATACATGACTTTCCTCCTCCTTCACCTTCCTCCATGATTGTGAGGCCTCTCCAGCCATGCAGAACTGTGAGTCTATTAAACCTCTTTCCTTTATACATTACCCAGTCTTGTGTATGTATTCATTAGCAGCATGAGAACAGACTAATACAGTAAATTGGTGCCAGATAATGGGGCGCTGCTATAAAGATATCCACAACTGTGGAGGCAACTTAGGAGCTGGGTAACAGGACGGCCACCATCCTCCAAAACCCAGAATGCTAGATCCATTGACAGCTTGCATTGTGAGCCTGGAAAAGCCACAGACAGTCAACACTAGCCCGTGAAAGCAGCCAGGGTTGGGCCGTACCCTGCAAAGTCACAGGGGCGGAGCTGTCCATGGCAGTGGGAGCCTACCTCTTGCATCAGTGTGACCTGGATGTGAGACACGGAGTCAAAGGAGATCATTTTGGAGCTTTAAGATTTGACTTTGCCGCTCGATTTGGGACTTCCATGGGGCCTGTAGCCCCTTGGTTTTGGCCAAATGCTCCCATTTGGAATGGATGTATTTACCCAGTGCCTTACCCACATTGTATCTAGGAAGTAACTAATTTGCTTTTGATTTTACTGATACACAGCAATATGCATGAATCTCAAAAATCATTATGCTGGATTAAAAAAAAGCCTTTCAGAAAAAAGTATGCAATGATTTCATTTATATAATGTTCTCTTAGGCAAAACTAATCTATGGTGGGAAAACGTGAGAGCAATGATTGCCTTTGGAGGATAGAGATGAGGATTGACTACAAAGGGAATGAGAACATTTTCTGGGGTGATGATAATATTCGATACCTTTATTGTTGATGCTATGCAGATGTATGCATTTGTCAAAATTTAAGAAACAGTGCTCCTAATATTTGTGCATTTCACTGTATATAAAATTTACCACAAAAGAAAAAAAATGCACTATAAGGACATTTTGAATTATACTTAAATATATGATCACTTGATCACTGAAGTAGTTAGGAAATGGTATACTGATATATATGTGTGTATGTATATACATATATACATACACACATATATAAGTATATATATACACTTTTTTCTTTTTTGAGACGGAGTTTCACTCTTGTTGCTCAGGCTGGAGTGCAATGGTGTGATCTCGGCTCACAGAAACATCCACCTCCCGGGTTCAAGCAATTCTCCTGCCTCAGCCTCCTGAATAGCTGGGATTACAGGCATGCGCCACCACGCCCAGCTAATTTTGCATTTTTAGTGGGGAGGGGGTTTCTCCATGTTGGTCAGGCTGGTCTCAAACTCCCAACCTCAGGTGATCCGCCTGCCTCAGCCTCCCAAAGTGCTGGGATTACAGATGTGAGCCACTGTGCCTGGCCTATATAGCTTATTTTTATATGCATGAGAATATAAGATATATTGAAGAATAGATATGTGAGAAACCAAGTATAGGAAAAGGTTAATGATAGCCTCTAGTTGGTGGTTGTATGGGTATACATTCAAACATGGTATGAACTGAATGTTTGTGTCCTCCCAAAATTCATATGTTGAAATCCTGGCCAGGTGCAGTTGCTCATGCCTGTAATCCCAGCACTTTGGGAGGCCAAGGTGGGCAGATCACCTGAGGTCAGGAGTTCGAGAGCAGCCTGGCCAACATGGTGAAACCCCGTCTCTACTGAAAATACACACACAAAAAAATAGCTGGGCATGGTAGTGGGCGCCTGTAATCCCAACTACTCAGGAGGCTGAGGTAGGAGTATCACTTGAACCTGGGAGGCAGAGCTTGCAGTAAGCCAAGATCACACCACTGCACTCCAGCCTGGGCAACAGAGTGAGACTCCATCTCAAAAAAAGAAAAGAAATCCTAACCCCCAAAGTGATGGCATTAGGAGGAGTGGCCTTTGGAAGGTAAGTAGGTCACAAGAGTGGATCCCTCATGAATAGGATTAGTGCCCTTATAAAAAGCACAAAGAGGAATTGATTTTCTCTCCCTGCTCTCTGCTATTTGAGGACATAGCAAGAAGTCATTAGTCTACAACAGAGAAGAGAGCCCTCACCAGAACCTGACCATGTTGGCACCCTGTGCTCAGACTTTTCAGACTCCTAAACTGTGAGAAATAAATTTCTGTTGTCTAAGCCACCAAATATATAAGTTGTTACAGCAGCCCAAAGACAAAAATCTTGTAACTTTTTAATATGTTTGAAATTAGTTTTAGTATTTTTTTTAAAATCACACTGTATGAAAAAGGCAGAAAAAGAAGAGTGCATATTGTCTTTTTACATTTATTTGATATTCAAGAGCAGTTACAAGTAATCTATGGGGAGAAAAGTGAGAACAGTGATTAACAGTAGGAATGGGGATTGACTGGAAGGCGTAAAAGGAAGTATTCTGGTGTGACAGAAATGCTCTATGTGGAGGATGGCTGCATGAATGTATATATTTATCAAAATTTTTCACATCTACACTAAAAATGTATGTAGTTAACTCTATGTAAATTTTATCTGAATACAAAAAATAATTTAAAAATAACATTCAGCAGCATCTTAATACCAGATGTTGAGTTCAGAGACAAAAGTATTAAATGATACAAAGAAAGATACTGTCATAATATGAAAGTGAACAATTCACGATGCAGATTTTAGGTTATGATATTAATGTACCAAATAAAATAGCATCAAAATGTGTGCTGTGTAATACCACAGGTGTAATAATATCTGACTCTGTTGCTGTGTTTAACTTCTTACAGCTTTCTAGCCTCACTACTCTCTGTTCCTCTTCTGCCCTACATGTGGGCAAAGTAGTAAAAGAATCTAGGTGTCACCTACCTCAGTGTTAGTGGTAAGTTCAAACTATGAAAGCCCTGGCCATACAAGGGAGAACCCTCACTCCAACCCCACCCCGTGACCGTGATGAAAACCTCAAGTCAGTCTCCCTTCTATACCATATCAAGTCATTTTTGTACCTTGCTTGGGAGCTGCCTAGCTCTCTGTGGAAAGCCTCATTTTGTGAGTGATAAATCATTTCAAACCCTCTTGTGTGGCATCATCAGTGTCAACATTTGAACCAAATTATGAGTGAGGGGATTCATCCCACCTCTATGAAGTGATCACTTACAATAGGGGATGCAATAAATAGAAATAGATTATAGGGATAAGTTTTACCTTTTTTGCTCTTCAAATGCCACATAAAAACAACAGAAAAAGCATTTCTCTTTCTATTTCTGCATAACAAAACACCTCATTACTTAAAGGTGTAAAACCAATTTATTATTATTTCTCATAGCTCCTACTGTTGACTGAGCTAAGTTGGGTAGGTCTCACTAAGTTGTCTTAGATGCCATGGATGGAGTCAACTGAAGGCTTCTTCACTCACATGTCTGATTCAGTAATGCATATAAATGAGGCCGGACATGCTGGCTCACACTTGTAATCCCAGCACTTTGAGAGGCCGAGGCGGGTGGATCACCTGAGGTCAAGAGTTCGAGACTAACCTGGCCAACATGGCGAAACCCCGTCTCTACTAAAAAATACAGAAATTAGCTGGGTGTGTTGGCATGTGTCTGAAATCACAGCTACTCAGGAGACTGAGGCACGAGAATGCTTGCACCTGGGAGGTGGAGGTTACATTGAGCTGAGATCATGCCACTGCACTACAGTCTGGGCAACAGAGTGAGACTCTGTCTAAATAAATAAATAAATACATACATACATGTATAGACAAGACATACTCATGAATCTTAGAGTGTAATGAGAAAGGAAATAATTATCACATTATATTAATTGCAATATACTCATAAGTAAGATCATTTCATCAGTGAAAATAAATGAATTATAGCAGTATCAACATGTATAAATCTTCGAAACATTGCACAATGAGAAATAAGTTGCATAAGTCTACATTGTACCTGATACACACACACACACACACGTGTGTGTGTGTATGTATAATTTAGGAATCTTACTTAGTAGTTAACTAGTTAAGACACGTATGTAAGTGATGAGTACAAAATTCAGGATGGTTGTTAGCACTGCAAAGGTAAAAGGGTGAAAAAAGAAAGGGAATCGTCATTTGAAGGAGGTTTGGAGGCTTTGATTGAATTTGTAATGCTGTGTTTTTTACCTAGGTCATGGCCACACAGGTGTTCATTGTATTATATTTGTATGCTTTTGTAAATCTGTACCATTCATAATGAGAAGAAAATTCTGAATGCACTTCAAAGTAAAACCATAATTCTATGCAGATATTCAATCATAAATTCATATACAAGTGCTTTTGTCATTATCATCAGTAAATATTTATGAAAAGTTTTTTTAAAGGGCAGAGGGAAGAGACACAACATGTATTATTCACTGGCCCAAAGATTGCTAGACACTGTGGAAAGTTTGATGATTGGAAAGTTTGATGATTTGATCTATTATTTTCATGAGCATCTTTTAGCCATAAGATGAGTTCCTTATATGGCCAATCTGGCCATCCCTGATTTTGTCTATTCAGATGATTTCCTTTTTAAAGTGTCCCCCAATTCTACTGACAAATTAGTAAGGATTTCTCCATGGTTGAAGCAGGGTGGAATTTTCTGCTAACTTAGAGGGCCATTCCTTCTTGGTGCTAGTCTTCAGAATTGAGGATTGATTGAGAGGCTGAGCAACCATATGTCACTTAACAGATAGGTTTTTAGAATTATAGATGGAATAAAACCTTAGTTGACTGCCTGAAAATGTATTTTGAGGAATTCTATTTGATAGTAACCAATGCCAAAATCACCATTGGGTCATGCTGTTCAAATCCCTGAGTGAACAAATGGAAAAATCAATAATAGGTTAATCCTCTAGGGCTTTGTTTCTCTCCTGGATGTAACGCCTTTTCTTTTGCTCCCTGTTTAATGGCTTTGGCCTTGCATTTTGGATAAAAACCATAGGCTGGAGTGTTGTGTTGGGAGACATCTCTAATATTCCTTAGAGTAACAGTGACCTCCATGTTGCATTCGGGAATAGTCAGTATCACTTATTTTTACTCAGTACAGGTCATACCAGAAGTCCACTGGAGAGGTCCTTAGTTCCTTGGCTCTCTAATTTCTCTGTTTCCTCTCAGACGTTATTCAAATCACCAGATTGCATTTTTACCTAATTAGCACACCTATTTTAATTTTAGAAATTTGCTGCAGCAGAGAATTTGGCTATGCAATTCAATAAATTTCATGATTATGGAAATGCTGACACTTTCAAAGTTATTGGCTATAGTCAGAAAGGCTGTCAGTAACAGACTGTGTTACCAGTAGTTAATTCTATGTTTTCAAGTAAACAATCATGGATTTCAAAACTTTTTATTTAACATTATTTTATCTCTCAAGGTCCTAGCGAGAAATTGATGGCATTTTCAAACTGAATAATTTGAAAATAAATTAGTAAAAAGACAATGTATATAGTTGTGTTCAGGATTCAGAAAAACCAACCACAGATAGTGCAATATCCCAGGACTAACAACAAGCAGCTCTTATGACACTTAGACATAAAAGTATAGAAGGAGGTACCAGTTACTCAAGCATAGTGGTTTGTTATATGAAGAGGGTTGCCTGGAAGGTGCTGTAGGTTTCCATAGAGGGACTGAATGATAGTAACCCAAAACAGTGGGAAGAAGGGAAATATAAGTCCTGACCTCACTTCTTTTGTTCTGCCCATCTATTTCCTCACATTGTCACATCCTGAAGCTCAAGAAAAAGTACTGATGCAGTCCATCGAGGTCACTTTACCATGTTACGGCACTGGGCAGAGAACAGACAAGGCGGTTCTAAAGGCCAAATGTAAGATATCTAGCATACCTCACTCTCTTGTTTCTTACTGAGGATCACAAGGCTCGCTTACACATTCTGATGCAATGACAGTTTGCTAAATCTACCCCTTAAACTTCAGCCACGGTGAGTACATATGCTGAATCAGATACTATGATTTACAAGTCAGTGAAAGGTACTCACTCTGTATTTCCTGAGATTGTATACGGTAACTCCAGAAAATCTAAGAAAGTTTGAATTGTTTTATATTGTCCTAATTGCAAATGCCTGGGGATGGGCATTCTTTTGGGCCTAGATGGGGTCAGGACCAAATTAACGTTGGTAAATGAACTGTTTCAAATTGAGGCACATACAAAGTCACAAGCAAAAAAGGCAGTTGCTTGGAATCACTCTTGTAATTATGTGGACCCAAGAATGAAGTAGGAAGTTCCATGGAATGAAAGCAAAACCCAATAGCTTTTCGATGACTGTTACCATGTTTATCCATGAGATCTATTCTTACTTAATATAAGCTATCATTACGATAGAATGAGATGATCTTTAGTCAAATTCGTAAACCTTCTTTTGATTCACTACTCTGAGACTTCCAAGCTCTGCTATGTGTTCAATAAATCGCTAAACTCTCTGAGCCTCAATATTATTTTTAAAATTGGCTTTAATAATACCTGTTCTAAATACTCATTGGGTTTTCATTACCAAAGAACTATAAATAAATTATTGTAAATGAATATAATGAGATAATGTATTTAAAAGTTCTTTCAGAAATTTTAAGTTGTGTGCATCATTTAAACAACCCCACATCTATTTATTCTTCTCTTTTACTAATTTCTCAAGTTAGATGCATAAGTCATTAATTTTCAGTCTTTGCCCCTTTTAAATATAAAATTAAATGCTATCCATTTCACTTTAAATATTAATACAACAGCTGAATCCCATGAGTTGTGTGTTATTTTCATTATCATACAAATCTAAATGTTACCTAACTTATATTATTATATATTCTTGTTCCATTCGTTTTTTAGGCATTGTCTTTTAAAATTCCAAATGTATAGATTTTAAAATTTATATTTTTCTTATTGTTTTCTAAATCAATCCCATTGTGATCAGAGAATGAAGTTTGTATTCTTTCAATTGTTGCTTTGGTGGCCTCCAATGAACCACACTTCCCTTTACTCATTCTCTTCTGTAATATCCCTACCATATTGATTCTGGCCATGTGATAAGCTATGGACAATGGGATGTAAGCAATAATGATACAAGATGGGGTTTAATAAGCACTAGTAATTGGGGCTTGTCCGCTTGTAACATTCCTTCTGGTAACTTAGCTACCATACTGTGAAAAGCCACACAGAGAGGCCACATGTTTTGGTTACCCATCACTGTGTAACAAAACACCCTAAAATCTAAGGACTTAAAACAATTAATTATTTCTCATTATTTTATGGGTTGACTAGGTACTTCTTCTGCTTAATGTGGATCTGATGGTGGCTGGAGTACTAGGGCAGGTGGAAAGTCTAATGTGACTTCATTCATATGACCAACAGTAGTTGCTAGCAGATGCCTAGGAACACAGCTGGAGAAGTTGGCCAGAGGCCTTGCTTCTCTTCCATGGGGTCATTCCCAAACAATTGCTTGGGTTTTCTCCCAACTTGGCAGCTGGGTTCCAAGAAGGAGTCTTTCAAAAGGCCACAATATTGCTTCACAGAAAAGCAAAATACTCCAAGGAAGAAACTTGCTCACAGGCAAAGATAACAATGCATTTTAAAAGTATCAACATTTTAAAAAATCTAGCATACTATATATGGATTTCACAAAAGCAAACTTATTAGAATATTGAGGATAATAATACATAGTTCATCTAATAAGCATACTAAAAAATAAAAAAGGAAGATATAAGCAATACGAAACAAGAACACAGAAGATAAGGAAGGAAATGATACCAGGTTGCAAATATATATATAATTAATGAAATAAACTTTGCAATAGATAAAATAAAGAACAGAATTATAAAGGTGAGTAAGAAATCAGCAAAATTATAGACAAGATTGAAGAAATGTCATAGAAAGAAAAAGGAAAAAAATAGGATGTATAAAATAAAAGCTAAGATATTTAGAGGATGGATGTAGGTATCATATCAGAAGGAAAACATAGTAGAATGATATGAAGCAATAATAAAGATTTTTTTCCAAATTAAAAGACATGAAAAACCTCAGAGTGAAAGAGCCTATAGGGGACCAAAGAAGAGAGATTAGCAACAGCCACACCTACACACATTGAAATTACATTCATAGAAAATAGAAAAATAAATAACATATTTTAAAAAGCAAAGATCATATGCAAAGTAACAAAAATCAAATTGACATTAGATTTTTCAACAGTGAAACTGGACTTATGAAAATAATGGAGTCAAATACTTTGAAGTACATAAGGAAAATAACTTAGAATGGGCAATTTATATCCAGCCAAATTGTCTTTCAAATGTCAAGTCCTTATTAAAATTATTCTTAAGTACATAAGGCCTCCAGAGTTTTTCCACACAAAGCCAGCCTCACGCTGCAAACAGTTTTGGATGAAGTGCTTAAATAAAACAGACAATATAGGGGATAGTACAAGAGATAAATGAAATTAAGGTGATCAAATATTTTCATGGAATTACTGGTATTATGTAAAAATCTAATACCAAGGGGATAAAAGAGAAAATACATTAATAGTAACTCAGAATAAAAATTTTAAGATAATATTTACATGACAGAATTTGGGAGTCAGAGAGAACAACAAATGTGAAATCATACTACAGTTATTGTCTTATTAAAATGACAAGATAGCATTTTAAAATTAAAGTGATAAAGAAGAAAGAAACATTATGGAAAAATGGAAATAATAAATGAGTATGATTGAAATAGGTCCAATATATCAATGATTATAACAAATGCAAATGGACTAAGCTGACCGGCTGACCAACTAAAGAACAAATATTGACTAATTGGAATAAATGCAAACATATGCAGTTTACCATGCAAAGGTTAAAAGTAAAATGATGAAAAAAGACAAACAGGTCAACTATAAATCCAAAGAGGGCTATTGTAGGTATACAAATGTGATATAAAATAGACATTGGCATGAAAAAAGGCATTATTAGGGACGGTCAAGGTCACCACATGTAAAGATAAATGCTTACGTTGAAGAAGATCTAACAAGGTTAAACATGTATGCACCTACTGAAATAGCTTGAAAATTTAAGAAGTAATATTTGCTAAATCTGCACAGATAAATTGTGACACTATCTTCCTTTTGAAAATTTCAACACAACTCTCAATTGATAGGAAAATCCGAAAAAGAAATTAAAAAGGATATAAAAGATACAAATTATATAATTAACAAGCTTTACCTAATGGATATTAGAATATTCTATAATAACTATTAAGATATATTAATCTATGTGGCTTGGTAGATAGATCAATAGATATACAGATGATACATAGATGATAGTCTTCCAAGAATTAGAAAAGTCACATTTTTCTCAAACACATATAAATCATGAAACATTGTATATGTACTAGGCCATACAATAAAGAAAGCCTCAATGAATTTCAGAGATAAACCATATCATATAATGATCTCATATCTCACTTCAATTACATTAATAATAAAAATACACCCACCCACATGGAAATTGAAAAATATACTTAAACTGAAAAATTCCTTAACACTAATGCATTGTGTTCCTTTTATGAGTCAGAAAAAGAGGAACAGTATAAACCTAGAAAGAATGGAAGAAAAAAGGTGATAAGAATAAGAACAGAAATTAATGAAATAGAATAAAAGATGCAGTAGAAAAGATTAATAAACAAACCTCTGGCAAAGTTAAGCAAGAGACAATGGAAGAAGAAAGCATATTAGAAATGAAAAGGGAATGTAGTTACAGATACGATGGAGTTTTTACAGGAAAAGAGACTATTCACAACTATACACCAACAGCTTTGAAGGATTAAACAACATGGAAAAATTTCTAGAGAAATAGAACAATACTAAAACTGAATCAATAATAATTTTATAATGTTTGAATGATCCTATAACTCTAAAGAAGTTGAAGTTCTGTTTTAAAATCTTTCCACAAAGTAAACATCAGATTCATATGGTTTAACACATGAGTTCTACCAAATTTTCAGGAAACAGATCATCCCAAAACAAAGTATTCCAGAAAATGGAAGAGGAGGGACTGAAGCTCAATTTATTTTATAAGATAATCATGAATCTAACAATAAAACCAGACACAGACATTAAAAGGAAGGACAATTACAGCTTCATGCATACGATAATATGATAATTATATGATCGGTGCAAAAATGTTCAGGGAAATTATTAGCAAATGTAATCCACTTTATTTTTATTGTTAAAAATGTTTGATTTGTGTCTTTTTGGTTAGTACTTTATTTGCTCCATGCTTTCCTATAATTTCTTGTTTTTCTAGACTATAACTTTAACATCATTTATATACCTGTATGTACATATGTGTGTGGATATATATATACACATATATATATACACACACACAGATACTGTAATCATCTCTATCACCCACCTACAATGTTATATTGTAGTTCTATCTTTTTGTATCCAACTACCACCCCACATCTTTCTGCTTTGTGTGAGCTACATGGGCAGGAGGATAATAATTTATTCACTTTTCTATCACCATTGGCTACTGTGTATCTTACTGACAATAGACATTCAATAAATATTTGTTGAATAAATTATTTAATGATTAATTTAGTTCAATATATTACATATACAAAAGGCATTGACAGTAAAATAGTAATTGCATTTTACTTACTGACAATAGACGTTCAATAAATATTTGTTGAATAAATTGATAATTATTTTAGTTCAACATATTACATATATTAAAAGCAGGGACACTAAAATAGTAATTTATTTGGCACTGAACAGATATATTAAGTTACCTGATTTCATTTGGTCAAACTAACAAAGGGAGTGATATGAAATCACTGAATACATTATACTCTAATGAGGAATCTTTCTAATACTCTTCTCTTGTGTTTTTGATTATTTCTATTATGTCCATATTAATGTTAATCATACATAGTTTGCATTCTCTATCCAGTGGATATCATCTGTACCTCTTGAAGTTCAGATCATGCTATTTGCTGTGTCTGCTCACTCTTACTTGTGGTGTATGCACTCTTTATGTGTTTTGTAATTTGAATTTCTTGTTTCTTTTTTTTCTTTTTTTTTTTTTGAGATGGAGTCTTGCTCTGTCCCCCAGGCTGGAGTGCAGTGGTGCAATCTCAGCTCACTGCAAGCTCCGCCTCCCGGGTTCAGGCCGTTCTCCTGCCTCAGCCTCCTAAGTAGCTGGGACTACAGTAGCCCACCACCACGCCCGGCTAATTTTTTGTATTTTTAGTAGAGATGGTATTTCACTGTGTTAGCCAGAATGGTCTCGATCTCCTGACCTCATGATCCACCCACCTCGACCTCCCAAAGTGCTGGGATTACAGGCATGAGCCACCATGCCCAGCCCCTGAATTTCTTGTTTCTTAAACAGCTTTCTTTGATATATAATTGATATACCAGGAACTGCACCTATTTAATGTGTACAATTTTATTAGATATATGAAGACATCCATGATACCACCTCCCAAAGTTTCCATGTGTCCCTTTGTTTTTGTGTTCATTTGTATGTGTGTGTGATAATAACACAAAATGCGAAATATACCCCAATATAAATCTTTGAAATGCACAATATTTATGTTCACCTTAGGTAGTAGTGTACATGACATCTCTAAATCAGAATAACTGAAGCTTTACACTTATTGAACAACTCCTCAATTTCCTCAGCCCCTAGCCCCTGGCAACCACTTTGTATTACCTGCTTCTATGAGTTTGACTATTTTAAATGCCTCATGTAGGTGAAATCATATATACATATGAATATATATGATTTCATTCATGAGTCTTTCAACTCATGAATATGAGATATTTTTCAATTTATTTGTATCTTTTAAATTTTCTTTTATTAATTTTTGTGGGTTTCAGTGTAGAACTCTTTTGCCTCCTTGGTTAAGTTTATTCTTAAGAAGCTTATTGTTTTTGATGCATTGTAAATGGTGTATATATATGTGTGTGTGTGTGTATGATTTCACCTACATGAGGCATTTAAAATAGTATATATATATCAGGTTACTTGCTTTTTGGCTATTGTTAGGAGTTCCTTATATATTTTGGAAATTAACCCCTTATTAGATATAAGATTTGCAAATATTTTCTTCAATACTGTAGGTGGCCTTTTTACTCCGTTAACTGTTTGTTTTGCTGTACAGAGGCTTTTTATTTGGATATAGTCCCATTTATCTATTTTTGCTTTTGTCGCTTGTGCTTTTGATTTCATATTCAAGAAATAATTCAGAAGACTAATGCCAAGAAGCTTTTCCCCTGTGTTTTCTCTTAGGAGTTTTACAGCTTCAGGTGTTACACTAGTTTATAATCCATTTTGAGTTACTTTTGTATATAGTGAAGGTAGAGGTTCAGTTTTATTGTTTTGCCTGTGGATATATTCAGTTTTCCCAGAATCATTTGTTTGAAGAGACTATCCACTATTGTGTGCTTTTGGAAACCTCATTGAAAACCATTTACCATATGTGTGGGTTTATTTCTGAGCTTTCTTTTCTGTTCCATGGGTCTATAGCTCTATTCTTAGGTCAATACTATACTATTTTATTGTAGCTTTGTATTGTATTTTGAAATCAGAAAATGTGGTGACACTAGCTTTCCTCTTTTTCTCAACATCTTTGCCTCTGACATAGCTCTGTGGTTCCATATGAATTTTAACATTGTGTTTTCTATTCTTATAAAAATTGCCATTGGGATTTTGATGGGGATAGCCCTGAGTCTGAATATCACTTTGGGACCTGTGTACATTTTATCAATATTAAGTCTTTCAACTCATGAATATGAAATATTTTCTAATTTATTTGTATCTTTTAAATTTTCTTTTATTAATTTTTGTGGGTTTCAGTGAAGAAGTCTTTTGCCTCCTTGGTTAAGTTTATTTTTAAGAAGTTTATTGTTTTTGATGCATTGTAAATGGTGTTATTTTCTTTTATTTTCATTTGTTCTTTGATAACATGTAGAAATGTAACTGATTTTTGTATGTTGATCTTGTCTACTACAACTTTATTGAATTTATTTATTATTTCAGTTTTTTTGTGAAGTCTTTAGGATTTTCTACATACAGGATCATGTAATCTGCAAACAGAGATAATTGTACTTCCTTCTTTTATTTCTTTTTTTCTTACCTAATTACTCTGGCTATAATTTCTAGTACTACTTTGAGTAGAAGTGGTGAGCATGAGTATCTTTGTCTTATTCCTAATCTCAGAGGACAAACTTTTGATTTTTCAATGTTGAGAGTGAAGTAAGCTATGGGATTGTCATTATACGGGCTTTATTATGTTTGGTTAACTTCCTTCTACACCTAGTTCTTTGAGAAATTTTTTCATGAAAAGGTGTTAAATTTTGTCAAATGCTTATTTTGTGTCTATTGAGATGATTGTGTGATTTATCTTTTTCATTCTATTAATGTGATATATCACATTTATTGATGTATGTTGAGCCATCCTTGAATCCCAGGGATTAATTTTATTTGATCACATTGTATGCCCCTTTTAATGTACCACTGAATTCAGTTTGCCAGTGTTTTGTTGGGAACCTTTGCACCTATATTGATCAGGGATACTAGCATGTAATTTTCTTTTCTTGTGGTGTCCTTGGCTCAGGGTAATGCTGGTCCCATAAAATGAATTTGAAAATGTTCCCTTCTCTTCAGTTTTCTGGCTTTTCTTTTTTTTTTTTTTTTTTTTTTTTTTTTGAGACGGAGTCTCGCTCTGTCGCCCAGGCTGGAGTGCAGTGGCCGGATCTCAGCTCACTGCAAGCTCCGCCTCCCGGGTTTACGCCATTCTCCTGCCTCAGCCTCCCGAGTAGCTGGGACTACAGACGCTCGCCACCTCGCCCGGCTATTTTTTTGTATTTTTTACTAGAGACGGGGTTTCACCGTGTTAGCCAGGATGGTCTTGATCTCCTGACCTCGTGATCCGCCCGTCTCGGCCTCCCAAAGCGCTGGTCTGGCTTTTCTTTTTTGGGAGTTTTTTTTTTTTTTTTTTTTTTTTAATTAATAATTCAATCTTCTTACTCATTTTTGGTCTATTCGCAATTTCTATTTCTTCATGATGAGTATGGATAGGTTGTATATAACTAGAAAGTTTTAAATTTATTTTTGGTTGTATAGTTTTGGTTTTTATTTATTTGAATCTCCTACATTTTTTCTCCATCTAGCTAAAGGTTTGGCAATTTTGTTTAGCTTTGTAAAAAACTACTCTTGGTTTCATTGATTTATTTTTTCTATTGTTTTCCTAGTCTCTACTTTGTTTATTTCTGTTCTAATCTCTATTATTTCCTTTCTATGGCTAACTTTGGGCTTAGTTGTTTGTTTGATTTTTTTCCAAGTTCCTTTTTAGTAAAGTTAGGTTATTGTGATCTTTCTTCTTTTTTAATGTAATCATTTTGAGCAGAGTTTGTGTTTGAGTATCATGCATGAGCTAGGTTGAGGATTTGTACCTCTGAGAAATTTCTCTTTTCTTCTGCTGGCTTCCCAATAGTATTGCCAGGTCACTGCTATATTTTATGTCAATTACCCAGTGTAAAAATTTTGGGAGCATGCAAGTAGTATACATTTGAACCTTAAAACAGAGTGCAGACCCATGTTTACTAATTCTGCAATTATAACAAGTCTAAATTAGTCACGCTTTATTTTCTTTTTACTATGTAGATGGACAGGTATTTCCCACCATTTAACTAATGGTGTGACTCATTAGGACATCATTAGGACCTCAGCTTTATTCAAGTGTTTCCATTCTTAAATGCCCATTTTCTGTGAGCTCAAAGCCACCTGTAATCATGACCTTTCAAATACAAACTCCTTACTTATTAAGACAAGCAAATTCACTCAATCTATTGCTGTGTATTTCTCTTCTCTCTCTTCATTTTATTCCCTAGGATTTCTCTAATTGTATTGTGATTTCAGGTATTCAGTTAAAATAATGTTGTTTTATTATATTGGGTATTTCTTCATGATTTTAGTTTTGTATTTCTGTTTACCTGGAGTGTTTTCAGAATATCTTGTCTATTACTGGAAATGTAAGTCTGTTCTCTTTTTTATTCATTCATATAAATTCATCTACCTCATTTTCTTCAAATCTAAATTGGTGAATATAAAATTTTCACTAAAGATTTCACAGCGGATATATTATCTATAATTATAAAAGCATCTAACACTCTACAATATATATCATAAATATCCTAAAAATAAAATTTAAAGATAGATGTTGAAACCAATTGAAAATACCAGCATTTTTTATTCATAACCATATGATACTTGGTTATTCACGTCTGATCTATTTCTTGCCTTCCTGATATCTTCTAGATTTTGTCATATATATTTTTTTGCAGTTCCTACCTCTGGCACAGCTAGAAACAGAAGCCCATTGGGATTTTCAATGCTATGACTGTGAATTAAATTACTTTGTCATCTGGACCACAAAGTGAACAAGCTCAGTAACAGTTAAAACCAAATACTTGACAGGTAACCACACCACAGTCCACCCTCTCCCTCAGCACATGTGAAAATAGATTTAGAAACTTAGAAACCTTTAGACTTTTAGACTTAGAAACTTAGAAGCTTAGAAAAGCCACACCAGGTGGCTATCTAAAAGCACCCACCCAATGACCAGGTGGCCATCTAAAGCACTCGCCCGATGTCCGTGTGGCTATCTAAAACACCCACCCAAATTCCTGGAATTCAAACAGAAGAACAAGTCCGGGAAATACCCCGTGCGGGTTCAAACCAGGTTCAAACCAACCAATTAGAGTAAGACATCTTGCTCAGGCCATAACCTGCTCCAATCATCTTGCGCCTCAAGCTTTGTGAATTTTTGTAGTTTTTGCCTTTATAAACTGTCTGTAACAAGCATTCGGGGTCCTGTGGCCAACTTCGGACATAGGACCCTAGCGCGCTAGCAATAAATCTCTCCACTGTGACTTCCGTGTCGAGTGGTCTCTCGCGACGACCCCTGCCCAGGAAGGAATCTAAAAACTAGGTTCCTACACATGGAGATTGCAGCAGTTTGTGTTAGAGGTCTTAAATGTCAAAATTTCCTGCCCAGGATGTGGATGGTAAACATATGCTTAATCTTGAACCTCGCAATACAGTAACTGTTAAGGACAGTTTTTTTGATGCTTCTGGTGTAATGTTTCCTTGTTTACTTCAAGAGGCACCTCTCAGAATTTCTGGAACAAAGATAAGGTGCCTGTGCTAATAATAATGTAAAACAATTTGAAGCTAATGTTTTACTCATTTTTTTTCTTTCATTATTTGAGTATAAGTTGCCTAGATGGCTTAACTGCTCTTGAAGCCCGTGCAGATCAGTGATTTCTTTCCATATTTCCCTCATCCTGGTAGTCTATGGCATCTTGTTTGTGCTCTGTGTCTTTGCAGCAACGTCTCTTCTCACTTCAGGATGTTGATAGACCAATAGCTGGCTGAGCTACAGTTTATGAGTATACGACAATAAATGACCCCTCGTTTTTGACCTGACACAGTCTTATGTAGATTCATATTATTGAAACTAAGAGTGATTTTTAAACTACAGCAAAACAGAACAATTATGTAGCTTTTACCTTTGGATATGGAGTGTGATACATGGTTTAGAGACCTTATATAAATATCCGGAATTTCTCCTTTATAAAATGTGCTCTTTACAATGCTGACTTCCAAGAAGTTATAGAATTATCCATTATTTCCAATTTATTGAACTTTTAAATTGAAAATAGCACCTTTTGTATATCTCATCTTTAGCGCTTTCATATTTGTAGACAGTACAAAAGCTTGATCTAATTTTACCAATATTCTCTAGCATAAAGCACTCCATCGCCTCATTTCCCACTAAGGCCTTGTTCATGATGCAGCCACACTGGACTATGGATTTCTTTTATTAATTACCAAAACACTTACCTTATTCCTTTTCCCTACATTAGCCTGTGTAAGCCAGATAGGAGGCCCTGAAGGAAATCTAAGTATTTCATCTCCAAATATATTTCTTTGATATATTTTTAAATAGCCCTGCAAAGCTGTCTCTTGTGGGAGAAATTTACACTCCTTAGAGAATGTTTCCCTTACTAGGTCTTTTCCAGTGGAGTCTCACACCTTTGAAGGTCTGATAAGAGACATTCACCATCTATTCTTTTCGAAGCTTGCTATCTAGAAGTTTCATCTATGTGACAAGAACCTTGGCTTTCACAATCCCTCTTATCTTAACTTAAGCTGATTTCAATGCTTTAGGTAGAGCTTAATTCTTTCAACTAATTGCCAATCAGGAAATCTTTGAATCCACCTATGACCTGGAAGCCCCAATTTGAAACATCCTGCCTTTCCAGGCCAAACCAATGTATACCTTATGTGTAATAATTTCTGTCTTTGCCTGTAACTTCTGTCTCCCTGAAATGTATAAAACCAAGCAGTAACCCAACCACATGGGGCACATGTTCTCAGGATGTCCTGAGACTGTGTCACAGCCCATGGTTCTTAACCTTGGCAAAATGAACCTCTAAATTGATTGAGATCTAACTCAGATACTTTGTGATTCATACCTGTCAACTCTTGAAGGTGGGGAATTTGTCCTTTTTTATCTTTAATCTTCCATGGTTTCTAGGATTTCTCGATAAGAGTAGGTGTTCAACAAATGCTGAACTGAATTAAACCTAAAATCCTAATTTAGACATCACTTATTTTCTTTGTGGGGCAAAATTGCCACGCACAAGTTCCACAGATATCTAATTAACTCAAATTTCATATTTTATATTCTTATTTTTTATTCTTTTTTTTCCAATATGAGGATGAAACTTCAGTCAGGTTGTATTTTGTCAGAGTCCTCCAGAGCGATAGAACTACCAGAATATATGTGTATATGAAAGGGAATTTATTAAGGAGAATTGATTCACATGAGCACAACATAAAGTCCCACCATAGGTCATCTATAAGTTGAGAAGAAAGGAAGCCAGTAGTGGCACAGTCCGAGTCCCAAAACCGCAAAAGTAGGGAAGCCAACAATGCAGCCTTCAGTCTTTGGCCAAAGGCCCGAGAGCCCCTGGTAAACCACTGGTGTAAGTTCAAGAGTCCAAAAACCGAAGAGCCTGGAGTCTGATATTTGAGGTCAGGAAGCATCTAGCATGGGAGAATGATGAAGGTCAGAAGACTCAGCAAGTCAGCTCATTCCACCTTCTTCTGCCTGCTTTATCCTATCTGTACTGGCAGCTGATTGAACAGTGCTCACACACATTGAGGGTGAGTCTGTGTCTCCCAGTCCACTGACTTAAATGTTAATCTCCTTTGCCAACACCCTCACAGACACACCCAGAAACAATACTTTGCATCCTTCAATCCAAGCAAGTTGACACTCAACCATCACACAGGTCTAAAGCCTATGCCTAATGGGGTGGATGCCTGGAGCTGGCCTCTGATTTAATCCAGGTCACAGTGCCTTGTAGTAGACTATTTACTTATAAAGTGAGTGAATAGATATGAATATCCAAGGTTGATATGCATTAATATTCTAATGCAGTTGATTTATACATGACTGCATGAATCCAGGAGGCTGGCATGAAATCAGAATTTCTTCATGCTTCTCATAAAAGTTGGAGGGTGCCATAGGGGAATGAACCCTCTTCCTCAGTAGAAAACAAAGAGGGGGTGGTCAGGTTTCTCATTTTCAAAGTCCTTCCATTAGAAAACAAAAATGGAGGTAGTCAGGTTTATATTTATGAAAGAATTGATGTAATCCTTATGCTGATTATTCAACATTATTGACAATTATATGGCCTTGTGTGAGGCCAGAAGAGTTGCATCTCCAACAGGGAAAATGCCACTGTATCTCTTTCTCTGTGCAACAATTTTACATCAGTTAGTTTGTAGTAAATTTTACTAACGAACCTGTATCATGTATCTCTGTGTTGATATTAATGCCACTCTTATGACACTTGTCTATGTCTTAGCTGTTCTGTATAATACAGAAGCATGATTATAGGAATATAAATAGTATTTTTAAACAGAAACTCTATAATTTATGCAAACAAACAGGTGCTATCATTTTTTGAACTCCTCTTCAACAATTTTTTTTATTAAAAGAAAAACTTCAGCTAAATTAAATTTAACAGAGTTTAATTGAGCAAAGAATGATTCACAAATCTGTCAGCCTCCTGACTCAAAGAAGGCTCAGACCCTCTAGCACAGTCATGTGGTGGAAGAGGATTTATTCACAGAAGAAAAGTGATGTACAGAAAATGAAAGTGAGGTACAGAAACAGTCAGAGTGGTTATAGCTCCACTTTTGTCTTATTTGAACACAGTTTGAACAGTTGGCCACATCTGATTGGCCAAAACTTGGTGATTGGAAAAAGAGTAGAATTTAGTCTGTTTACAATTCCATTTAGATTGTAGTTCACTATGTACAGAGAAATTTTTAGGCTGAACTTAAAATATGTAAGGAGATGGCTTTAGGCTAACTTGATTTAACAATTCCCTTTTTCGTCATCCTCACACTTTTGAGAGATTGACCAAACTCTAGTCATCAGTGTTACTCTCACCATCATAAATGTACTTATTTGGTCTTGAAAACCACTGGGGAACAGTAGAACGGTGAGTTTTGTAAAGTAGGAACTGGGATTTCAGGTTATTTTTTTAAGAGTTAGAGTATAGGTTAACTCCTTATGTTGGAATATCCTGTTTACAGGAGAATAAACAAAACCTGGTCTCTTCCAAGATATATGCTTTCTTAAAGTCTTAGTTTAACTATGTCACATTTAGCACAAGTGATGCTATTTTGGTTTGGTCTGGTCTGTTGGGCACTAGTGCATAAGCTTAATCCAAAACAATGATCTCCCATAATTTTGTTTTAAAATTTCCCCCTTTTGGTCAGATTCTCACTTACGTAAGAGTGTGACAAAAACTGAGGTCTTTAGTGCCACTCTCAGTTACCATCATTTTGCTTGTGTTTTTTGTTTTTTTTTTAATCTTTTGATCTGAGCATATTATTCATAGGTTATGGTGTCCTCATGGTCACATATTTCTTTCAGCTCTTGTCATTTTTGTTGAAGAGAGACCATTTGACATTCTGTATGCATTCAACATTGAAAACTTTTGAGAGAATACAGCTCATCAGGGAGACTACTATTATGACTATCAGGAGGATAGTCCTTACCTAGGAGTATGCTCCTTACCTAGCATCCTCATAAAACAAACCAACTAAAATAAAAGAGATGGAAGAATGAGCTAAAGAGTCTACTCACTTTAACTGAGCAGTCTCTTCATTAATCCCTGAAAACGGAATCTCTATAATACCCGATGTGATGTATTTCTCCATGGGAACAAGTGCCAGAAGCTACACTGACTCTTCTCTGTTTAGGTAGTAAATAATCTAGAACAATTCTATTATCTAGCATAACTTTCACAAGAGAATTTAAAGTCTGTTGTGTTACCATAGCCTTTACAGTAGAGTCGGCTATAGAGCCTATCATGATGAATAAATTGCTAATTATTGCCTCTTTTACTCCAAACCATGGAAAAAGGGAGCTAACAATGATGCCCTTCTAGAACAGCAAACACTTTCAGGCAATGGTCTCTTCAGGTTCTAGATGTGAAAGGGTTTATTGTCCTCAGTAAACTATGAAAAGCTTTCTTTGCCTGGTGAAAATACACCGTGGTATAAGAAGCTGCTGTTTAAAAAAAAAAAAAAAAAAAAGAACCCCTTTGCATGGGAAACCTTTAATACAACAGAAAACATGCATTTGAGACAGCAAGGTGGATGGGGGTCCTTGGGAAAACTCCAACTAGCCCACACACTGGGGCAGGACCTTGGGAAATTTGTGCCATTTGCAAAGGGGAGGAGCCTGGCACCTCCTCTTCCTGTGTGAAACCTGGGATTCAAGCTACCAGCGGGAAGCACTACGCACAGACTGTGGCCTAAAGGAGTCCCTGTTTCCCTTTTTTCTTCCTTTTCACCCAATAAATCCCTGTCTTACCATTCAAATTGTCTGCGAGCCTCAATTTTCATGGCTGTGGGACAAAGAACCCCATTTTTAACTGAACTAAGGAAAAGTCCTGCAACACTTTTGGCATACAATGTGGGAACTCAAGAAGTGGTGAGTGAAATGGGGACTCAAAACCTCTCACTGTTGCTTCTAAGCCATTTCATCCTCACATTCCTGAGTGTGGGGAAAACCATGGTCCCACCTCCCCATCATTCCTGTGCCTTGTCATGGCTTTTTATTTTCTTTTTCAGAAGGGACCAGCGAGCAGCAGCTACCCTCCACCCCCCACTCCCTGATGGGCCTGGGACGCATGGTCCAAGGGTCCTGCACAGCTGGCTGGCTGGTTCCCAGCCACGCACCACTGCCACAGCCTTCCCCTTTCCTGACCAAGGGGTATAACTCAATCAGACAGTAATTAAGCTTCAATTGTTCTTTCCCTTGGAGGAAACAGTTGAATAAGAAGTTCCTCCCCAGGCATTTTTAAACTGTTTTTTCCTTCTTCTCTACCCCATCAGCAGTTAACTTTTGAGGGTCTTTTCCCCTTTTAGAAGATGTTTTACCAGGCTACCCCTTCACCCCCAGCTATCACTGTATTCTCTGCAAAATTTTGGTTGTGAAATCAAGCCTCCATCTTGCTTTACATCCTGGCGCCCTGGCCAGTAACCACTTGGCAAGGCTTTGTGTAGCAATCCTGCCTGAGGGGATGAGCCCTCTGTGGTCTAGTTTCACATCTGCCTGTTTTCCTAGCCCTGTCTCTTAAAGGGCCCTTCCCAGCAACTGGGTTTTCTTCTGCCTCTGTGTGTGTGTGTGTGTGTGTGTGTGTGTGTGTGTGTGTGTACTGTGTGTGATGTCTGTTAAAAGAGCTCTAATTAGTTTGGCCTAAAGAAAGACAAGCGCAGGCCAGGTGGGGTGGCTCATGCCCGTAATCCCAGTACTTTGGGAGGCCGAGGTAGGTGGATCACGAGGTCAGGAGATCAAGACCATCCTGGTCAACATGGTGAAACCCCGTCTTTACTAAAAGTACAAAAATTAGCTGGGCGTGGTGGTGCACACCTGTAGTCCCAGCTACGTGGAGGCTGAGGCAGGAAAATCGCTTGAACTCGGGAGGCAGAGGGTGCAGTGAGCTGACATCATGCCCTTGCATGAAAGAGAAAGAAAGAAAGGAAGGGAGGGAAGGAAGGAAGGAAAGAATGAAGGAAGGGAGGAAGGGAGGGAGGGGAGAAAGACAAGCGCTTGGATCAAGTATTTTTTTTTTTTTTTTAAGGGAAGCTAAAAGCTGTGGTACCTTTTAGTTCAGATGACTTTAATCTTTGAGAAATAAAAACAGCCTTAAAGATTATTAGGAAAACGCAGGTCAAATGCAAGGTTTGCTAAGACTTTTGAGGTTACAAGGTGCTTTTTGGGTTTTGAGAACTACTTGACTTGCTGGCTTCGTAATTGGTAAGGCCTGGGACATATGGAACTAACCACGCCCTTAATTATGCTACAGTCAAACCTTGGCTGCACTTAGCAAAAGTGGCACAAAATTAAAGCAACTTACCAAGTTTTTACCTTAAAGTGAAAATCGCCGGGAGCTATCATTTTGATATGCAATCAAAACTACTGAAAATAGATTTACATGCAAGGTGTGTAAGAACAATAAAATGTTTTTTTGTTTTTTGTTTTTTTTTTAAGTAAAAGGATATATTGAGTCATGGAGATGTAAATTTTTGCCTAGGGTTAAAAGATTGTATTAAATTCGATAAGAAAACCCTGAAGGTTCAAAGAAGTGGTGGAAGAATTGTGGAAATTAATCTTGCAGGAGAGGTTCTCTGTGTGAACTTATTGACTAAATTCAAAAAAGGGTATTATATGGTTTTTCTGTAAATTGAGCATTGACATAAAAGTATAACAAGGTTTTCCTAAGGCACTAATCTGCCCTTTGGCAACATTTTTAAAGGGTTATAAAGGGTTTCTGCTTCTTTAAAATTTCAGAGTCATCATTTTGGCAAAAGAAATAACTTATGTTAATCTAGAATTCTATTTCATAATATGAAGTGTTTTAAACTTAACATATTTAACAGCCTTCCCAAAATCAAACTTAAGTTTCAAAATTGTCTTTCCTGACACCTGGCTTTTCATATACTTCAGAAGGCCTATGAATTGTCCAGAAAAGAGGTAAATAGGATTATTTAACATGTTTAGGTACATGGAATTGCCAAAATGATGTTCAGTCTTCTTTAGGTTATATGTTTGGTGAATAATGTTAATATATGTTCCAAAATGGTGTGAGATTTCTAAAATTCTAATCTCTGAGTATATGCTATCAATCATAATAAAGGCTGTTAGGTTAAGTTATTGTAAACCATGACGATAACCAATTTGTCAATTGTGTCTCTAACTGTAACTACCCTGGACATTTTGTTATTCAAAGACAACTGTTGTCTTGCTTTAGTCCTTTTCAAAGATGGTTTATAATAAGCCATAGGACTCTGACAGGTGCTCTCAAACACAATTTCTGATTTTATTGAGACAGTCAGGTTTCTGATAAATTTGGAGATTATAACATTAGAATAAAGGAAAATGTACAGGACTCGTAAAGAGCTGAAATGCTCACAAGTATCAAGCAAAACAAGAGTTAACCAAATGGCCTAAACTCAGAAACTGAAGCAATCCTTTTAGATTTTGCATGGAATACCGGTGATCCTTGTATTGCTTTTCACAGTCAAGTTAACTTATTTTGAACTATTTATGGCCTTTAATAATTGAGTGAGGTATACTCCTATGACTAAGATTTGGAGCATGTTTGTTTCTCTCTGCTTGGTTCCTCTAGAATTTGGAAATTATGTGAGTATTCTTAACTTATGGCAATGTAGTTGTTTCCCTCACTGCAGTAAGAATTTTTTTTTTTTTTTTTTTTTTTTTTGGCAACAAGACACAATTTTAAAAACTGGTAGTTTTACCAAGGCTTTGACTGGAATGGTATACTTCACTTTAAAGAGTGAATCTTGACTTGCAGAGCCAATAAAAGCCCAGTGGGGAAACTGGCCTCATAACCCTCATCTACACAGTCCCTGTATAGGGTTCCTGACCGGTGGTCAATAAGGAATGTCACTTTCTAACAGGCCTAGGAGTTCCAAGTTTATCTTGGAACCTTAAGAAGAGAGAATCACCCAATTTGGCAGGTATTTGGTATTTGAAGATACAAACTTATGGCTGGACTTGGCTTTAAAAGGTTTTATCTGAGATTCCTTGGGAAACAGAGTTTCATGAAAGCCAATCCAAAAGGCTTATGTAGAAATAATTATTCTCGCTGCACTTTATGCAAATAATCAGGCCAAGTATAAGACTAAAGTATTCTGCAAGCCAGTTGGTCCTATGATAATTTGTTTTTTAAACAAACATGAGGACTGGAGAGAGAGAAATCATGTTTCAAAACTTATCATACATGTGTCATTAAATTATAATCCCATTAGTTGTTTTTAAGTTTTCACCTACATTTTTAGACTAACCCTGCTTGGTCCTGTGAACCAACCAACGATCTCTGACTGCAGCTCAGAAAGAACAAAAAGGATGGGTAATGTAGAAATCCAGGTCAGTACTCTACTTCTGGGTAATTAGCCTGCAAATCCTGCCAGGTGATACGAATAAATAGGATGCCCATCACTTGGAGGTTTCCTTTTTGGGAAAGTAAGACGAAAGGAGCTAACCAAATACAAGCACCTGTGCCCAAATCTTAGTAAGCATAACTATAGCCACCAATTATCTGGGTGTGTCACAAGACATCCTTTTTTCTCTCTCTTATTGGAAGAGGACTCAGTGCCACAGTTTCACCTTAGCATTCGACTTAACGATAAGGAGTCCATGCAACCCCTCCCGCCAGACACATTTTTGTCCCAGACTCAATTCCAAGCTTCTAGTCAAAGTCCTAGAAAAGAAAACTGGATTGGAGGGATCCAGAGGCAAATGACAACAGTGGTTAAAAGGCACAGCAAGGGTGAGCGTGGCTGATTCTTGCCGATTAAGCCAACCCCAAGCTTCCTGTATCATGGATAAAGGCCAGGTTAATATCCATGGTATAAATGAGGTCTAGGGCACTCCAAGCTACTGACAGTAGGGGGTATAGAGGCATAGGTGAGAGCAGATAATTCCTATTCTCTAGGCCCTTCGTGCTTCATGGGTGCAAGCCACTTTAGCACTGATGGCGGAACCTGCCAAGGTTACCGGGACTCAGAGATGCAAAGATGGAAGAGGTAAAGGGGACGCTCTTCCCTCTCTCCTTCATGTACCGTGGGTATCTGCTAGGAAGAGAAGGGAACCAGGGATGCCTGCTCCCCTCTTTCTAGATGAGTAGCCATTCATTTTCAGTCTGTACCCCTTTAGAATGCATCATGAACCCCTGGGACTCCTTTGAAAACAATGCCTTCTTTTTTCCTTTCTTCTCCTCTGTCTTCTCTTCACTGATAGATAACTGTATCTCTGCACTAAAGGACACTTCCCTCAGATGCATCCTCCAAACTGTAAAGTGTTAATTTCCCAAACCTTAAACTGGTTGGCTTAGGATCGAGCTCAGGAGAAGCGAACCCAGAAGCCCAACATGCCAGGAAAGGGTAAAGTGTTTTTACCAATCGGGCTTTTGGCCTGCTTCTCCCTGTGCAAACTGGTAAAAGGCCTCAGAATTTCTGAGCTGACCTTATCATGTTTTCTAATAACTTGGTTTCATGATACATGTTTTCATGTTTCATAAATTTCATGATACATGTTTTCTAATAACTTGGTTTGTCTATTCTTGCCTTCAGACCATCAAACTCCAAACAGTCATACAACCGGAGCATCTGACAATGGCCCCTTCTGCTGGAAATCTTTAGATTGGCCTCTGAGGGAGCTCTGACTGCCATTTTCCCAAAACAGCACCCCCTGTCAGCAGGAAGCAGTTAAGATGTGTCTTCGTGCTTATCCTTAATCTAATGGCAGGCAGATGTACTTCTTTAGGCGGGGAATGAAACAGCCAGGGTGGGAGAGGGTCCCCAGAAAAACTCACACTGGGATGGAACCTTGGGGAGTTTCCACCATTTGCAGTGGGGAGGGGCCTGGTCCCTCCTCTTCTTGTGTGGAACCTGAGATTCAAGCTGCCGGAGGGCGGGGGGCGGGGGGGGAGAAGCACTAAGCAGAAACTGTGGCATACCGAGAATCCCTGTTTCTTCCTTGTCTTCCTTTTCACCCAATAAAACCTTATCTTACTCACCATTCAAATTGTCAGCAAGCATCAATTTTCATGGACTTGGGACAAAGAAACCCGTCTTTAGCTGAACCAAGGAAAAGTCCTGCAACACTTTGAAGATGACAATTGAATGAAATCACTCTATAAATGTTTAAGTGGTCCATCAGGTAGCAGAATATACCTGAATCTTTCATGGGCTTCTCAGGAATATTGGTCTAACAAACAAAACTTTGGTCATAAACTATTTTAGTAATTGAGAAGTCACCATACCAATATAATATTTAATTTTGATCACTTTATCTTTTCCATGATGAGTCGTGGAATGCAGAACTTTCAATAACAAAAGGTTTAAGAACTCAGGAAGGACAGGTGGCCATCCTGGTTCTCCCAGAGTCCTTGTTTAACACTGGACAAACTTATGTCCTTTCGAATACTAGTTGTTTCTCCAATTTAGGTACATAGCACTGATGACTGATAGATTATCACAGGTAATTTGACTTAGACCGTGGAGTTCACTCAAATCATACATTTAAACAATATCAGTATTGGCTGATTTAGCATATCTGGCAACATAATCTTCTTGGTATTTAATTGATTTTTGTTCTACTTGGGTTAGCAGTTTTATAAACTAGTCAGTCTTTTCATTGAAGTTCCAGAAATTCTTATCCATCCAAAAGAAATGATTCTAAAGTTATAAGAAACCTGAATTCCAGAGTGGTTTTCAGAATCCTTTACATCCTTTCATGAACCTTCTTAAAGATACCATATTCTAGGATTTCGCGTGCTTGTGAAGTTTTAAGAAACTGCATCAGAATTAAGCAATTAACTGTGAAAATGACTTTAAATAGTCATAACGACACAATTGACAAGGAAATTTGGTTATTTCTGTGGTCTATAATAACTTAATAACCATAATTATGATTAGTAGCATATAATCAGACATGTTCAAACTTTTGAAATCTCACATAAATTTGGAACATATATTAATAACATTCATTAAAATTTAACCTGAAGAAGGTTAAACATTATTTCTTATTTTGACAATGTTTTCCATGTAATATAACGTGTGAAATAATCCTGTTACCTCTCCTTTGGAGGCTTCAGGAGCCCTCTGTAGCATCTCAAACTTAGAGGTCAAAAAATACTTAATTTTGAAGCTAAAATTTGATTTCACGCCTAATAATTTAAAGGTTTAAAAAGTGACCAGAGTAGAATCACAGATCACAATTAAACAATAGTCATTAATTTAGCCAAAGTGATAAAAGATATTTAAAAACAAATATTCATCATACTTGTACTCTTTGATAAAGGAGACTTAGTTTCCTAAGCAATCAGAATACTTAAGACAGCATGAAACAATAACTGTCTCCTCTTGTTTTCTCTTTCCTTTATTTCCGTTTACTCAAAAAGTGAATTGAAATATTTTACTGTATCTTATTAATACTACACAAATTTTTTTTCCAAAAGAGAAAACATAATTTACTTTCATATTAGTGTACTATTAATACTAAAACTAATTTTTAAAAAATCTCATAAAAATTTATCAAATTTGTCATCTTTTAACTGCAAGATTTCCATAAACATTTTATATTTTTCCTCAACTTTCTATATTTATCTTGTTTTATCTATTTTTACTCCTTCAATTCGAAGACTTTAAGTAACTTTAAACCAGACAAAATTGTTAACACACATTTTTATGCTTGTATAACTTTCCTTATCAAATGCATATTTTGCTTTGGTTATACACTATATACAGAATTGTTTCTCTCATATGTAGTCGTTTTTAATGCCTAACAACTGGAAATTTCTAGTAAAAACCCTAGAAAGAAATTTTGAACTGTTTTATATTAGGATTTGCACATTTGAACCCATTTTATAATTTTTGAGAAAAATAGTTTTTCAAATTATTGTTTATTGACAGATCTAAATGTATTTACCTTTTCTATACCATGTAAAAATAAGATGTCAAGGTATATAGACTTAAACTCCTGTTCAGTAATTAATATTTCAGCATCTTAACTTACAGATGACTCCGACATTTTATGATTTTTAGAAATGCTTGTTCCCCAGTGCTGTAAAGAAATAGCACTTGAACATAAATTTAATTTCCTCAAAAAGGCCATTTTTACTTTCTGCAGAAAGGGTACACTCACCAGCAGTTTTGCCATGAGAGTACACCGAAAAAAGGAGACAGGGTCATTTATAACCTGAGGTGTCCACCCTACTGCTGTGTCCAGTTTCCATTGACTGGAATGGGACCTCACATTCTGTACTTGCCCAGATTGGCTAGCAACTTAGAACTTTTTAAAAGAGGCAAAGGCAGAGAACAAAGGAAGGAGGAAGTAACTTGTGGAATGCTGAGAAAGGTAAAAACACCTTCACATAAGGAAGAGGAACAGGCTATGACCTAATGTTTGCTTGGACCAGTATAAGCATGCCAGGGCAAATATTTAGGCTAAGTTGTGGGAGCTAAGAACATAAAATACATTGATTTGTTTATTACCGCTAGCAGATATTTAAGAATGTTCTCATAGGTCTTTTAATACATTTCGTTTCTGAGAGAAGTTACTGTTTATTCCTAATTAGATGGGGAGGAAAGTCTTTGAAGAGGAACCTCTACTTTACTTTTTACATGATTATTACTTAACATCACTCAAAGATTTTAAATGACTGAAATGAATTTTGAAACTGTGACACATGTCACCTCTCTAATATCTTCCCCCAGTCATTTCAGGTCCCAAGTAGCCACCTGGCAACCAGGAGGATCTGAAGGCCAAGGCCTGTCTGAGACCATCAGGACAGAAGACAGAGCTGTGAAGACTATACCTGAAGGATCCAGCCCCTCCCAAAATAGCCAGGAGGCAAAACAGGGAACAAAGAGGAATAAGGGATCATATTGGGCTTGGTTCTGGCTTGCAGTTGCTGGTCTAGGCACTAGGAACTTGTCTCCTGACTTTGTCATGGCCACCTATCTAGACCCCTAAATCCAGAGACTCTAAACAAAAGACATAAACTCACAGTTAAATCAAGCAAGTATCTAATTATATTTAATTGATAATTTTAAAGCCATTTCTATTTGACCAACAATTCAAAACCTAGCTTTATTTACCAAATATCATATCTACATAACACATACAGACATACGAACACACAGAAGCAGACCTTACAGCTCTCATACGGGATTTTCATTTATCTGCTTTTAAATAGTTTGTCTTTTCCCCATTCGGTCTATCAGTCTTCCAATTACCAGTTTCATTACTCTAAGCAGTCGTTAACGAGGCAGTTTTGATTTCTAAAAGGACAACTCTTAGGTGGAACCAAAAAAAAAATTTCATGAGCACAGAGGTAAGATTTTAGGCCTAAATATTGTATCATCATTTGCTCAAACCAAGGGGAAAAAATGACACTCTCATGAAAGTTCCGTCAAGACAAAATGGCCAGAAAAGTACCTTAAATAAAGGTATGACTTATTATGTAAATTTAAAAGAATGGTAAGAATTTCTAATGTAATAAGTAGATGTCCATAAAAATTGAGATTTCCTTTATAGAAGTACATTTCTTTTTCAAAAGTGTTTCAACATAGCCAATTAAATTCCAGAAAGGTGTAGCATACTTCCATGGGGTGTTCTTTTAACTGAGCTACTGTTTTTAGCTAAAATTCCTGAGTTCAGGGTAATGGGTGGAGTCCGTTAAAGAACAGGACCAACAAAGCATTGTATGCCTGAACTCAGCATGGATAGATCTGAAAAGGTAGCAAGCCTATTTTACCTGAGGGCCTACCTTTTGTAAACACCATATCTAGGATAGCTTTCTTTCCACCTTTAGGGCGGGATTCCACCTTTGGCTTTTCCACTAAGCCAAAAGGTTAGCAGATTTAATTTTCTTTTTATCAATTAGTCGCTTATCCTTTTTATTTGCCTTTCATAAAGTCTTTAAATAAAAATATTGAAATCTTTTTAGAAACTTCTGCATATCAATAGGCATCCGTAGATGAGACTAATTTGGGAGCCCTCGATCAAATGCACTTCAGTGCAGTGTTCACCTAAAACATTCCACTGTAACTTATCTTTAGTAATATTTTGCCGTTTCTGTAAAATGTTGCTGCTTCCAGAGTCCAATACTTATGCATGTGTAAGACAGAAGGAATTTAATTCCTCAAAACTCAAATATCTCATTTTTACCTCAAATATTGGCTTTCCTCTCAGGTTCCCTTGGTCAACTTAGCCAACGATTATTTTCCCCCTACCTAAGTGCACAGGAAAAAATAAAACAAAAGGGTAGAACACAAAACTACTTGCAAATTTCCAAAAGCTAAATTTTACACCCCTCGCAATATTGCCATTCACTACTGGTTTCTTTCTGACCCAGTCAGAAGTAAGATGCCTCTAACTGGATCCAAGTCAGTATCCCGGACCCAGTCCAGTTTTTGTCATGAATTCCAAACCCAGTTTGGATCAAAAATTTGCTCAAAGAAACTTGGAGCGGCCCATACACAAATTCATACAGCTTCAGAATCCGAGAGAAAACTTACCATCGTCCCCAGCTGCTCCGAGAGAGCAATGACCACAATGAACCGGATGGGTACCTTGCTTGGTCACTCAGCACTCCTGGGGTTGTTAGAAGCTGTACTTCAGATCCCACTTCTGATACCATCTGTTAAAAGAAAAAGTTCAGCCGAATTAAATTTAGCAGAGTTTAATTGAGCAATGAATGATTCATGAATCAGGCAACCTCCTGAGCCAAAGTAGGCTCAGAGACTCCAGTGAAGCTGCATGGTGGAAGAGGATTTATGGACCAAAAAAAAAAAAAAAAAGTGACTTACAGAAAATGGAGGTAAGGTACAGAAACCTCACTAAGCCAGATTAATTCTAGCTTGATGATTTTTTTATTTGAACATGTTTTGAACAGTTGGCCACATTTGATTGGCCAAAACTCAGTGATTGGCAAAAGAGTAGACTTTAGGCTGTTTACAGTTTCGTTTTAGTTCACAATGTACAGAGAAACCTTTAGGCTAAAATTATGTATGCAGGTAGCTTTAAGCTAAACTTGATTTAACAGTTTTCTAAAATCACATTTCCTCTAAATAATACCTCTACATTGCTTTAATTTTCTTATTTTCTACAGTATCCTGATGATACTTCCATTGCCACTTAATAACTGGATGACCTTGGGTAAGTTACCTAATCTTTTGTGCACCTCTTTTATCATCTACAAAATTAAAATAATGGCACATATTTGAGTGTGAAGCATGTCCCCAGAGTTTTACAGAAAGGATATTTAAACATTTATAGAAAAGGGTCTACTACCAAATCTTTCCAAAGGGCATATGGAACCTGAAAAATATTTTTAGGAGACTAATTAGGTGGCTCTTTTATCAATCCAGGCCAGAGGTCATGAGAGCCTGAAATAAAGTAATGGCTGTGGGGATGAAGAGGAAGGGAAAGATCTGAGACAGAATGTACAAATGTCATGCTGTGGTCGGGGACTAGGGGTAGAAGAATCTGTGATGCCTGCCAAATTTCTTATCAAGGGCCACTGGGTGGATGGTCACATAATTAGCTAATACAGAGAACACTGAGAGAGGGGGGAATGATGAGTTCAATTTTTTCAACATCTAAATATCAGAACTTAAGTGCTTCATGGGGAATATTTTATTTAATGCATACAACTGTCTTAGGAAGTTAGTAACATTATTATTCTTTTCAGATACAGAAACTGAGGCTTAAGGCCGGGCGCGGTGGCTCAAGCCTGTAATCCCAGCACTTTGGGAGGCCGAGACGGGCGGATCACGAGGTCAGGAGATCGAGACCATCCTGCCTATCACGGTGAAACCCCGTCTCTACTAAAAATACAAAAAATTAGCCGGGCGCGGTGGCGGGCGCCTGTAGTCCCAGCTACTCGGGAGGCTGAGGCAGGAGAATGGCGTGAACCCGGGAGGCGGAGCTTGCAGTGAGCTGAGATCCGGCCACTGTACTCCAGCCTGGGCAGCAGAGCGAGACTCCGTCTCAAAAAAAAAAAAAAAAAAAAAAAGAAACTGAGGCTTAAATAAGTTAAATAACTTGCCCATATAAGAAATCAAATGGGTCATATAGTCAAGCACAAAATTACATCTGCCCAATTCCAGAGCAAATGCTCTTAACTATTACTAGTCCGGAACATGCTGGTTCAACCAATGATGGATATTGCTAATGTTTATTTTTAAATGCATCCAAGTGTCTCATTATAAAGCTAGCATATCCTCATTTTTCTAGTGGTATAGCCTTTAAATCTTTATTAAATGACTGTTTTAAAATGGTGATTGCAAAATATACAAAACACTGAATCCTGTTTTGTTTACTAAATGTGTATGAATTAATGTATCTGAATTTCACAGACATGTCCTCAGATACATAAAAGGTAAATTTTTGCATGAGTGAAGACTCTATTGGCACTCAATAGTGGTAAAATTATCCAAGCTGACTCAAGATAAACTAAGTCACTTCCAGCTCACAACTCAGTTTCTTTTGCATAGTCAATTTGGTAGTTTTCCCCTCCCTCTTGTTGTTCCATTATCCCTAAGAAGATGGAGATGTTTATGTTCTTAAAATCAGAGAGGATTCGAGCATCTTGTCCACAATAATCAGTAGTCTACCTGGCTTCCTCTGAGAGGGACCTCATATGCTTTTGTTGATTTCATTGTGTTTTGCTCTCTGTTGCTGATGGTTGTAGTCCTGCCATGATCTCCTGTCACTGGGTCATTGGGATCCTGGGAACTTGAGTGATTTCAGCTAAGTATATGACGCAAGCTCAAATATATTGGCCTAACCCCTGCACTCAGCCATGGCTGCTCTACAACTCTGGCCCATTCTAGGGCTTCTGTTGGTAACTCCCCTTGCTCCAGGTACTCTAGCCTATGCTGGAAAACTGCTGTTACCCTCTGCCTCTCCATTCTCAAACTATGGATTATGTGAGTTCAGTTTTAAATTTGCAGTTTGTCATTTTTGTGGGAAAATCAAGAAGAGATGGTTAGTGAGCAATTGGAAATACGTGTCTGGAACTCAGGAGAGATTTCTGGAATTGAGATAGACCTTACAGAAGCATCAGCATATATATATGGTGGTTTCTGATATGGGTGCTGATAACATCATTCAGGAATCATGCATGGACTTATAAAAATAGAGGCAAGAATCATTGGTTATGGTTATAATTAAAGGGTATGTAGAGGAAGCAGAGCCTACAAGTATATTGAGATAGATACATATCTGCATGGGCTAGCTGACAAATATACTCAGATATTTCAAGGAGTCCAAATAACTGGATCTAAAATACTAGAGAATTTTAACAGGAACTAATGTAAAGATTTGCACATCCATTCAAAAAGTCAGTCGTACATAGGTACAAGATGAGGAAAGTCAGGGTTAATATGTACAACTTGTTTTGTAAAAAGACCCAGCAAGATTAAGGCTGGTTGACTACAACATCAGTGACTACAGTAAGAAAGAATCCATCTGATCAAAACTGATTTTTCCAAATAGCTTTCTTACTTCCCTGCTTTATCTAATAAGGCCATTTATCTTCAAATTAGCATTTGGCTTTGTACTAGCTCTTAAGATGCAACGTGTGTATCACCCCATCTGCTATTTTTGAAAGCCTCTGCTGTAGAATTCCTGCAAGAGTTGCTTCACAATACCCCTATCTTCCAGTGTCTAATAGTCTACTCATCTCATAATAAAATATAATTGCTAATATACCTTATATCATTTTCTCTCTTGGCTATTTTGGCCAAATTTACATCCTCAGAATTTAGGACACCCAGTTATGATTGAGAACATATATTTGTCTTTCTGCATTTGGTTTATCTTAAGATAATGACCTCCAGTATCATCTATGTTGCTGCAAAAAATATTATTTCATTTTTAATGGCTGAATAGTATTCCATCATGTATATATGCCCATTATGCAATCTATGCATGTAACAAAATTGCACTTGTGTCCCATGTGTTTATATAAATAAATGAATGTAATAAAGCCAAATACAAGCATGCTTTCTTAAAGACGCACATAAGCTGTTTCTTTCAGTAAATGGAAGCACTTGACAGAGAAACACCTTTGGAAGCAAACACTGAGAATATGTTGTTACAACATAAAACAAGATAGGATAATTCAGTTTTGAATCAATTACATTCAAACACCTCTGCTTCAGTAACTTAGATCTAATAGTTGTCAAGCTGGGATAAATGTCTCAGACTGACACATTTCTCTAACCTGCTGTTGTGTTCAGTCTGGGCTGGCTTGATGAATTAGACCCTTTCAGTCAACATGTTTCTGGATGCTTGAAAAAAAGTATTAATGAGTTCAATAAGGACTAAAGCCAGCAGAACTTACAGTCTTTGGACATAGATCATTAAGCCTTTGTAAACCCAATATTGGTTAGTTTATTTTTGCTACTATAACAAGATATCATAGACTAGGTAGCTTATGAACAACAGACATTTATTTCTTACGGTTCTGGAGGCTGGGAAGTCCAAGATCAAGGTACCAGCAGATGTGATGTATGCTGAGGACCTCATTTCTGTGGTGTGTGTGTGTGTGTATATGTGTGTGTGTGTGTGTGTGTGTGTTTGAGATGGAGTCTCACTCTGTTGCCTAAGCTGGAGTGCAGTGACATGATCTCAGCTCACTACAACCTCTGCCTCCTGGGTTCAAGCAATTTTCCTGCCTCAGCCTCGTGAGTAGCTGGGACTGCAGGTGTGTGCCACCACACCCGGCTAATTTTTGTATTTTTAGTAGAGACAGGGTTTCACCATGTTGGCTAGGCTGGTCTCGAACTCCTGACCTCAGGTAATCCACTGGCCATGGCCTCCCAAAGTGCTGGGATTACAAGCGTGAGCCACTGTGCCCGGCCCTGATTTCTGTTTTATAGAAATCTGTCTTCTACCTGTGTCCCCACATGGCAGAAGGAGCAGGGGAGCCTTCTGGTGTCCTTTATTAAGGGCAGTAATACCATTTGTATCCTCACCACCTAATAATCTCCCAAAAGGTCTCAGCTCCTAATACCATCACTTTGGGGATTAGGTTTCAACTTACGAATTTTGGGGAGAACACAAACATTCAGTCTATAGCGTATTTCAAACGTTGTTTCATAATTATTGTATTTAACTTACTTTACTTTTAGAATTTTTCCAAGTAATGTCATCTTTCTTTTTGTCCTCAATCTTCCATTACTGAACTGCCAATGCCAATCTAGACTTTTCATATTTATTTATGTATGGTAATTCTGGAACACCTTTGTCCTTACATCTTTTGTCTATTCTTTCAGAGAATTGTATTAAATTACAGATATATTTGTTTCATTTTTATAAATTTACTACTACTACTACTATAATTTCCATCAATATAGCAGTGATCCCTGGCACATACCTGAGCAAGGGCATCAGCTCTCAATTATTAGCTTGATCCTGTGTTTGCTATAGCACATATATGTATGCTTGTGTAATATGGAGCATTTTTTCTCATCAGGAAAAACTTTATTGTAAGTGCTGTTTTGTACAGATCCTGTTATCTTCTGTAATAATTTCATTCAACCATATTATTTGAAAATATATCCACGTTATTGTGTGTTTACCTAGTTCATTGTTTCTCACTGCTACATAACATTACACAGCATGTATCCATCACATTTTACTTTTCATTGTACAAAAATGATGAATTAGCACTGTGTTTCTGCTCCTTTTTATAACAAAACTTATTGAAACAGATATTTACACTTGTTGTCTTCACTTCCTCACCTCTTATCCTCTCTTGAACACACAATAATTGGACTCTTGTCCCTAAAACTGTATTTTGCCACTGCGTTGAAAACATGTTTGTCAAGGTCTCCAGTGAATTCTGAGTTGCCAAATCCAATTGTCACTTTTTAGTGGTCATTTTAATTGACCTTTCAGCTGCATAATTCGGCCTACCACTTCAACCTTATACCCTACCATTTTCTGCTTTATTCCCTAGAATCCAACTACATGTGTTATATTGTTTTTCTGCAAACACACTATGCCTGACTTCATACTATTTTCTTTGCTTTTACTGGTTACTCTACCTGAGACCCTCTTATCTCCAGATAGGTATACACATAGCTCATTTCTTCCATTAATTAACACCTCCTCAGGGTAGCCTGTCACTATCATTCTACATTTCCTTACCCTACTTTATGTTAACTCATAACACTCTTATTATCATACGAAATTTTGTTATATCATTATTTATTTATTTTGTTTATTTTCTGTCTCTCCTCATTAAAATGTAAGTTCCTTGAGTGCAGAGATTTTTTTGCAATTTCTTTCACCACTATATTGCTATTGCCTCACACAATGCTTGGTGAATAGTAAGTACTGAGTAAATTTATTTGAGTCAATAACTGAATAATGACACATGAAATGCTCTTGTAGTTTATGTAAGAAATACATCTTTACTCAGTCTTTCATTTGCTATTTTAATAGTGTGGGTAGAAGTGAGACAAACCAGATAACAGAATTGTGAGTGTTATCATGGCCAATCATTTCTGCCTGAGGGTGTGTCATATCATGGATCAGACTGCTCTCCTATTCATACTACCAGTTGCTCTGGCATGGTCAAAACCCTCTTTGTCTACCACTGACCTTTAGTCCATGTAGGAAGCATAGAACTCTATACACAATATAAACAGAAAAGTCTCATAGGAAGAGGGCCAAAACCAGCGTGTATAACATATGAATGTTATTTAACATTATTTAAGCTAGAAGATAAAAGGGCAGAAGAAAAATTATTTAACTGGTTTATATATTTTGATTCTTGAAACTGCTACCTCATTGCTTATTTTGAAGGGACCAGAATTAGGTCTAGTCCAAAGCAAAGAATCATCCTTGAATTTGGTAAGTGCCTAAAAGAGCTATAAACTTGTAAAGGACTATAAAACATATATTACTTATATATATTACTAACATATATTACATATAATAAATGTAATGAAAATTTTATAGAAATAAAAAATTGCTCTTTCACCTATGAAAACCCCAAATATAAAAACCTCAATTTACAATGTACTTGCCTCAAAAATAATAACTTTATTGTATATTTCAAACTATAACCAAACAAAGTTAGCTGTTTCTTAAATGTTTAATTGTATCCTCTAATAGACAGTATTTCTTCCGCTCTAAGGAAATACCAACATAATCAGTATGTTATGAAATTTTAGAGGACAAGATTACCAGATTGGCCTCTATTCTAGAAAGCCTACTAACCATATCTAGAAAGCACAAACTAGTAATTATGTCACTTATCATTGCCATTTTTACTCTAAAATTAAGCTGTCTTGTTTTTTCAGCTCTTGTTATACTAAAGACCATTCGTTCTTGAAACAGATGGGCCCTTGCTAATTAAGAAAACTGCTCCAGTTCATTAAAGAAATAGCAAACAACCAGATGAAGTGTCAGTTCTTAGGGTCACTCAATGTGCAAAGCTTGATCACATTACTCACTTGTTCCCTCTTCCTCTGAAACATTGACTCAACCTAAGCATTTAACATAGATTACTTTAATTATTGTAATTGCAAAAACCACAGCATACTAAAAAGGGTTATGGATGTGTTTTATTATTTTGGGGATGAATAGCTCATAAAAAGATAATTATAAAATTATCATCATACTTGGAAGAGACATTAGGGATCTTTTAGTTTAACATCTTTCACTCAGTTGTTCAATACTTAACCAGCTTCTTCAAGGATTTGCTAAAATTTGTGCTAAATGCTTACGATGCAGATATTAATAGGGTTATCTTTGCCCTTAAGGATTCCATAATCTACTTGAGGATATAGATAAATACAGGGCAATCACAATAAATTCTATTACTTTGCTATTAAAATATTTAAGAAATTTTGCGAGTGCAGAGAGAAAGAAATATCTAGTGTGGGTGGGGTGGTAAGATAAGGGTTTTGGGGAAGAGAAAATATTTGAATTATGTTCTGAGACATGGAAATGTTCCCTTGGGCTAGGAATAGGGGTAAGCATATGTGGAATGAGAAAGATTTCCAGGAAGATGGATTAGCAAAATCAAAGGTGCAAAACTATAGACAGGTCTGACACATTTAACTAGATCAGACTGAAGAAATAGGCAGGACTGAGATCATAAAGATCCTGTTTGGCCATTGTTTATAACTTTAGAATTGATCCTAAAATAGTTCTCAGATAGGGAGGTTACATGGTCAAATACATATTGTAGAAATGCCACCCTGGTAGCAGTGTAGAGAAAATATTTAGCAGATATAAAACTATAGGTAGAGAAACAGTGAAAAATTTTTAAAAAATATTCTAAATGAGAAATAAAGACCATCTGAAGTAAGGTTACTGTAATGCTGGGGAGGAAACACCACAATGGGACTGTTCTTGGAGTATTTGAAGAATAGCAATGAAGCCAAAGTATTTGAAGTGCTGTGAACAAGTGGAAGAGTAATTCCAGGGGATTAAGAGACCAAGGTGTATAGCCATGGTCAGATTTGAACTTTATTGTGTATGTGATGGAAAGACACTGGAGGGTTTTGAGCATAGAAGTATCTCGTCTCACTACTTATAAAAAAATTTCTCTGGCTGCCATATTGACAACAGTATACAAGAGGACAAGAGGGAAAGCACAGGGATCAGATCGAAGGCTATTGAAACAATCCAGGGAAGAGATGATGGTGACTCAATTGAAGGTAGTAGCAGTGCAAGTGTCAATAAGTAGCTGGAATTTGGATACATTTTTGAACTATAGTACCCCTCTCCAGTCATAGTTTTAGTTTCCCATGGTTGCATGTTCCAAAAATATTAAATGAAAAACTCCAGAAATAAGCCATTCGTAAGTTTTAAATTGCAAGTCATTCTGAATAGTGTGATGAAATCTCATGCCATCCACTCCATCCTGCCTGGACTTGAATAATCTCTTTTTCTAGCATATTCATGCAGTAGGCACTACCCTCCCGTTAGTCACTTAGTAGCTATCTGGGTGATCAAGACTTTAAATTAACTGTCATGGTATTGCAGTTCTTATGTTCAAAGAATGCTTATTTTACTTTTATTACAGTACATTGTTGTAATTGATTCTTATTTATTGTTGTTAATTTCTTACTGTACTGACTTTACAAATGAAACTTCATCATAGGTATGTATATGCACATATATATACAGGAAAAAACATAGTATATATAGAGTTTGGTACTATGATTGGTTTCAAGCATCCCCTGGGGGTCATGGAATCCATCCCTCATGGATAAAAGGGGATCACTGTGGAGCTAATAGGATTTGCTGATAGCTTGAATGCATTTTGTGAAAAATAAAATAATAGACAATCTTGCCTCCAATTATTTTGTCCAGAAGGATGAAATTGACCATTACTGAGTGAAAAGGACTTGTGGAAGGATCAGGTTTTGGAATGAGGAATCAATAGTTTAATTTATAAAATATTAAATTCAATATTATTGTTAGACATACAATAGATGGCAAGTATGTAGGTGAACATTGGAGTCTAAAGTTTATAAGAAAAGTATTGGCTGGTGATATAAATTTGAGTCATTGGTATATAAATACAGACACATGCCATGAACGTTGCACTGGTTGCAAGTTGAGAAGAAGAAGAGAATCCAGCAAGTAAGATTGAGACATAACAGCCAGCAGAATAAAATGACAACTAAGAAAGTGTGATATCCCAGAAATGAAGTGAAGAAAGACAATGCTATATATGCTCTATAAGTATACACACACTCACACATATACATATTTATATAAATGTACAAATATCTATTTATAACTTAATGTGCATATACACACGCACACACACATAGATATATATGTATATAAATACATTAAAAAATGCCTGGATGGTCCAGGAAGAGGGAGTGACCAATTTTGCCAAAAGCTACTCAGTGGTTTATTAAGATCAGGACTGACAAAGTACCATGGAATTTTGCAACATGGAATTTATAGGTGGCCTTGACAACAGCAGGATCAGTGGATTATAAGGGATGAAAGCCTAATAGAAGTGGATTCAAGAAAATAGGAAGAATGTAAGTGAAGGCACTCACTACAGGAAATTAGTTTGAGAATTTTGCTAAAAACAAGGCTAATGCCTCCCCAGGGGGAAAAAATGTGTTACATGTAATGGTATCATTGACCAGTTAGAACCAACAAAATAGACGTAAATACAACAATATAAATATGTTTTTAAAGGTAATAGGACACAGAATGATATATTTAGCACAATACCATTTATTTAGATATAAAACTAAAGCTCACAAAATAATGTCTCCTCCTTCCCATGATCTCTATGTCCAGTGTCACCCTCAAATATAACCATTGTCATTGATGTCCATCCAGGAATACACACACACACACACACACACACACACACACACACAGAGAGACATGCACACAACACACTATTTTTGGTATAACTGACTCTTTTAGTTCTGCCATTCCCTAATATTGTCTTTAACTGCATGGGCAAGGTAGAACTGCCATTATGTCCATGTTCTACTTCATGAATAGATGGGAAAAATACTCTAGGGAAGGTCATTTTCTATCATTTAAGATAGTCCAGAATTTAAGTACCTGACTTCTATTCCCATTTCAAAAACACCAAATTAGACACATAGCCACTCCTAGCTGAAACTTACTGTCTGAGAGTTAAGGTGAGACAGCTATAAGAGCTTAAGAAAAGATGTGATAAAATATCATCAAAAAACAGAAAAGTAAATTGACGGGAAACAATATAATTGCAGATAGCATTTGTCTTAGTCTGTTAGTGTTGCTATAAACAAATAACTGAGAATGGGTAATTTTAAAATAAAAGATGTTTATTTGACTCACAGTTTTGCAGGCTGTACAAGAAGCATGGTACGAGCATCTTCTTGGCTTCCGGTGAAGGCCTCAGGCTACTTCCATTTGTGATACAAGGCGAAAGGGAGCCAGCATGTGCAGAGATTACATAGTAAGAGAGGAAGCAATGGAGAGTGGGGAGGTCCAGGATGGTTTTAACAACCAGCTATCACAGGAACTGAATAAGGACTCACCCCTCCCAGAAAAAAAAAATTAATCTATTCATGAGGGATCCCCCCTCATGACCCAAACACCACCCATTACACCCTCATCTCCAACACTGGGATCAAATTTCAACATGAAGTTTGGGGGAACAAACATTCAAACTACAGTGTTCCACCCCCGGCCTCCCAAATCTCACGTTCTTCTCACATGCAAAATACAATAATCCCATTCCAACAGTCTCCAAAATTGTTAAAAATCTGAAACCCAAAGGCTCTTCCAAGATTCAAGGTTAGATCCTTCCAGCTATGAGCCTATGAAATCAAAACCAAGTTGTCTTTAACTTCCGAGATATAGGATATCATTTTATAGGCATTTGGTGAATATTCCCATTCCAAAAGGGAGAAATTTTCCAAAAGAAAGGAGTAAAAGGCCCCATGAAAGTCCAAAATCCAACAAGGTAGACATTAAATCTTAAAGTTCCAAAATAATCTTTGACTCCATGTCTTGCATCCTGGGCACACCGGTGTCAGGAGTGGGCTCCTAAAACCTCCAGCAGTCCTATGACCATAGCTTTGCTGGTTGCAAACCACAGGGCTGTTCTCACAGGTTGAAGTTTAATTCCTGTGGCTTTTCCAGGCTAAGGTTACACACTGCTTGTGGTTCTACAATTCTTAGGTTCTTAATGCAACCTCACTCCTGTGACTCTACTAGGTATTGCCCCAGTGATGACTCTCTGTGGCCGCTCTTTGCCACAGAGAAGAGAAAGGTGCATGCCTCCTCCTGGGCACCCAGGATTTCGCATTCATCCTCTGAAATTTAGGTGGAAGCCACCAAGCCACCACCACTCTTGCATTTTGGGCACCTGCAGACTTAGCACCATGTGAATGCTGCCAAGGGTATGGCTTGCACTCTCAGGCGTAGCAGCCCAAGCCCTACCTGGGGCCATTTGAGCCACAGCTGGTGTCAGGGCAGGTGGGATGCAGGAAGCAGCATCTTCAGGTGGTGCAGGGCAGTAGCACCCTTGGCCTATACCCTAAAACCATTCTGTCTTCCTAGGCCTAGGGGCTTATTTTGGGAGGGGAAGCCTCAAAGATCTTTGAAATGCCTTCAGGGCCTTTTTCCCATTGTCTTGACCACTAGCACCAGGCTATAGTCAGGTTAATTGCTTTTAGCAACCAGTTGTTGTTGGCTTTTTCTCTGAAAACGCTTTCCTTCTCAACCATATAGTCAGGCTTCTAATTTTTGTTTAATTTTTATGTTGTGTTTTCCTTTTAATTATAAGTTACATATTTACATCATTCATTTGCTGCCATATCCAGTTATAAGTTGTTAAAAGTAGCCACACCATTTCTTTGCTTCTTAGAAGCTTCTTCCATCTAATACCCTAGATTATCACTGTTAAGTTTGGCCTTCCACAAAACCCTAGGACATGAATGTAATTGCCCCTGAGTTTTCTGCTACAGTGTAACAAGGGTGACTTTTGTTCCAGTTCCCAGTAAGTTCCTCATTTCCATCTCAGATCTCATCACCATGGACTTTACTGTCTGTATTTCTATCAGCATTTTGGTCACGATTACTTAACCAATTGTATTAGTTCATTTTTACACTGCTATAAAGATACTACACAAGAGTAGGTAATTTAAAAGAAAAGAGGTTTCATTGGCTCACAGTTCCACATGACTGGGGAGGCCTCAAAAAACTTAAAATCATGGCAGAAGGGGAAGAGGCACATCTTACATGGCAGTAGGTGAGGGAAAGCGAGCAAGAATGGGGAAAACTGCCTTATAAAACCACCAGATCTTGTGAGAACTCACTATCATGAGACTAGCATGGAGGAATATGTCCCCGTGATCCAATCACCTCCCGCCTGGTTCCTTCCTTGTCACATGGCGAATAAAGTGTTACAATTCAAGATGAGATTTGGATGGGGACACAGCAAAACAGTATCACCAATCTCTGAAGTTCCAATCTTTCCCTCATCTTTTTTTGTTGTTGTTTACTTCTGAAACTTCCAAACTCTTCCAACTTCTGTCTGTTACCCAGTTCCAAAGTCACTTTCCCATTTTCAGATGTCTTTATAGAAGCACTGAACTCCTTGGTACTAACTTTTTGGTCTTAGACTGTTGTTTGCTATAAAGGAATATCAGAGGCTTAGTTAGTTATAAAGAAAGAGGTTTATTTGGATCATGGTTTTGTAGGCTTTACACAAGCATAGCACCAGCATCTTCTCAACGTCTGGTGAGGGCCTCAGGCTGGTTTCACTCATGGCAGAAGGTGAAGGTAAGCTGGCATGTGCAGAGGTAACACGGCAAGAGAAGAAGCAAGACAGAGAGAGAGAGAGAGAGGAGGTACACAGGTTCTTTTTAACAACCAGCTCTCATGAGAACAAATTTAGTGAGGACTAACTTGCTCCTCCTCAGGGAAGACATTAATCCATTCGTGGGAATCTACTCCATGAGTTAAACAACTCTCATTAGGCCCCACCCAAACATTGAGGATCAAATTGTAACATGAGGTTTAGGGGTACAAACATCCAAACTATAATAGCATTGAAGGCTCACTTGAGATTTGTGATTGGGAATTTCAAGTGAGTTGTTCTGTCTCCAATCACGTTCAGCTTCACCAGGATATTTCCACACAGGAAAACCCTAGGACATGAACATAATTGCCCCTGAGTTTTTTGCTACAGTGTAACAAGGGTGACTTTTGCTCCAGTTCCCAGTAAGTTCCTCATTTCCATCTCAGATCTCATCACCATATACTTTACTGTCTGTATTTCTATTAGCATTTTGGTCACAATCACTTAACCAATTGTATTAGTCCATTTTTACACTGCTATAAAGATACTACACAAGAGTAGGTAATTTAAAAAGAAAAGAGGTTTCATTGACTCAGAGCTCCACATGACTGGGGAGGCCTCAAAAAACTTACAATCACAGCAGAAGGAAAAGAGGCACATCTTACATGGCAGCAGGCGAGGGAGATATTTCCACACAGGAAATATCCTGGGCATTGTATTCAACCAGGGTATCTTTGCCAAAGAAGTATAAAAAATTGAGAGAGAAGCAAACGAATCATAAATTTACACAAGGGAGTGATTATAATGGTTGACCACTTCATAGACAAACAGGTTCATAGAAGGTCAGTCAAGAATTCACCAAATATCATAAACTTGAAAAAACGTGGCGCCATGAGTTGAACCTAGATCAACCTGATGACAACTTCTGACCTTATGACATTGTAACACACAGGATTATTGCTTTAAGACAGAACTGAACAACACAGTTTGATGGATCGAATAAATCCTATGTATCAGGGAAGTAGATGTATAACTTTACATAAATAGTAGCCAACTATGTGACTTCACAATTAAGATAAAATGATATTTAAATAGAAAAATATGTGAATGATACCGAATAAATTAAAAAGAGCTCCCTAATGGATCTATATAGGCAAGGTTCATGGCCTTAAAAAGTTCTTTGTTATCAGCAAGTGACTAGAGTCCAAGTACTAATTCTGTTAATGAAGAAACTGAGGTCTAGAAAATCTAAGGCAGGGCCAGAACTAGAACAGAGGTCTCCTGGCTATCATTCTTTCTATTGCACCATGCAATATTAGAGGGCTTTGGTATAGTCCTGCCTAATACCAAGAAGATTGGACATATTGCCTTCATTCTGTTGTTTTAAGATATAGTCTCTGATCCTGTAATACAGCCACAGGGTTATAAACACTGATACCTAATAACTTTATTCTTTTAGCCTCTCCATGGCTCTGTGTCCTTTATCCTAAAGACTTACGAAGGTTAAGCATTCAATGTATTAATTCAACTATTCAAGAAAAACTGAGAGTAAAAATAAATAAGGGATGATAATAGAAAAAGCAGCAAGTTTTTCACAATCTCCTAAGCAATTTTCAAGTGAAGAAGCCTGAAGATGAGCTTAAGAACTGTAACTGGTAGATAGTACTTGTTGAATTTTTTCTTACATTGCTGAATAATTTCACATTACTTAGTCTGTGCCATTATGCATTTCTATCACAATAGGGGGAAAACATTAAACTAATGAATGCCATGCCTCGTTTGTCAAGATCTGAGTCATTAGCATGAAACGTCTTTTATTGTGAATGCAATTTGGGAGATTCAATCACATTTTTCCTATTTGAAAATACCCGAGTGGTTAGTACTGAGCCATTTTATTAATGCATTGAATATTAAAAATAATTTGACATCTGGAAAAGCTATTTGAGGCTACATGACTAAAAAGGAAAACAATAAGATGCTGCATATTTTATCTGTACAATCTACAGTTTATCTTTTTGTGAAAACAGCAAAGTTCTTATAAGAACGACTACTTACGGGATGTCATATTGTTTTAAATATTTTGTAGAAATCGATTTCCATTTTCCTAGACACTTTTGTCAAGATACTGCTCTTGCAAGTATCAAGTGGGTGTCCTTCAGTGTAAACATCTCAGCAGATGAAGGAATCAGTGAACACACTGTTTAAGGCAATGAACAAACTGGCTAATCCATATCTGGAGTGTCCAGCTATTGAGGCGAGAAAAAGGTTGAGGCAGTGAAAAAAATAAACCACTTGAAGGAAAGAAGAGGCATATGTCACACCTCCCTTTTTCAACCCCTGTTTATGAAACTAGGAACCCTTGCCTCCATCAGAGGAGTGAAAAAGAAACTAAGCCCAGGGAAATGGAAATGGGCAGATGTTTTGGCAGGGTTCATGGGATAGTATTTTCTGTCACATGTCGGATATGAGCTTTTGAATATTAGCATTCATGCCTGAATATTGAAATATTATTTGTAGATCTGGAAGAGAATGGGGTTGAGATCTGTCTAGACACATATGCATCACAGTTGTGTTGCCTGACTACAATGACTGGTTATTGAGCTATAAGTGACACAATATACCTCTGCAGGGGGGTACAGGAGTCTCTTACGTTAAAGATAATCTACCATGATGCATGTGGCAGACAAGACCTAAGGTGGCCCCTAGTAATTCCCACCTCCTGGTATTTGTGACTTTCTGTAACTCCCTCTCTGTGAGAGTGGGCATAATCTGTGATTTGTTTCTAACAAAAAGATTTTGGCAAAAGCAATGGAATGTCACTCCCATGATTAGGTCACATTATGTGGCAAAGATGATATGTTACATTATCTAAGACTTTTTATATAAATCTCCATCTTAGCAGACTAGAATTACAGACTCTGGGAGCTTGATGAAGCAAGTGGCCACATTGAAGATACCCACGTAGGAAGGAACTGCAGTTGCCCTCTAGGATCTGTGGGCAGCCTGTGGCTGATAATAAAAAGCTGTAACCCTAAATAATACAGCTGTAAAGAAATGAATTCTGCAGACACCTGACTGAGATTGGAAGTAAATTCTTTCCCGGTCAACCTTCCAGAAGAGATCTCAGTCCCAGCCAACATGTTGATTGCAGCTTTGTGAGATGCTGAAACAGAGAACCCAGCTAAGCCATGTCCAGACTCCTGATGCATGGAAATTTTAAGACAAGAAATGTGTGTGTTGTTTAAGATACAGAGTTTGTGCTAACTTGTTATGCAGCAACAGAAAACTAATACAATGCATTATATATGTTCATGAAATACCTCATAGTTTGTGGATTCACATATGGAGTATAAAAGGGTTTATGGAGAAAAGAGGATTGGAACAGACAACTTAAAAATCATGCAACTTCATTAAGAGAGCACCAACAAAAACAGCAATGATAAAATCCTGGAAAAGTCTTAAAATATATAATAAATTAGTAACAAACAAAAAATATAAAAGTAAATATATATCTTAGCTTTACCCAAAAGGATTAAAGGTAGTTTGATGGAGGGCAGTGTGAAGAAGGGTCAAGATGGTTGAGATACGTAAGCAAAGGTAAAATGCACAATGATCTAGGAGAAGTGAGCAGTAAGTACTTCCCAAGCAAGGCAGGTCATCTAAACCATTATAAAAAACAAGCTGGAGAATGGACATCACATACAGTATGTTAGTTGGCTAAAGAAGGTGTAACAAAGCATGATAGACTCTAAGGCTTAAATAACAGAAGTTGATTGTTTCATGGTCCTAGAAGCTATGGATCTAATATCAATATGTTAGAGAAGTTGACTTCTTCTGAGGCTATGAGGCAAGAATATCTTCCATGGCTCCATCTCTGGATAAGAAATGGCATCTTCTCTTTCTTTCTTCACATCATCACTCTATGCATGTGTCTGGGTCCAAATTTTCCCTTTTTATCAAGACAACAGTCATATGGCTAGGTCCCACCCTGATGACCTCAGTTTAACTTGATTATTTATGTAAAGACCATATCTCCAAATAAGGTCACATTCTGAGCCACTAGGGGGTTAAGACTCAAACACATCTTCTTTTGAAGGGACACAGTTCACACCACTATATGCAGTAATAGACTCCTCTGTGGCTTGCTGGACTTACTTATGTCCATTTATTTACATTTGGCTGCTGTTACTTGGTGGTACAAAAGTTTAATCTATAATAAGGAAAAATAGAGTATAAACCAACTCAACTTTCCCATTATGTTGACATTATTACAAATCCCCACTATGGGAATCTTCCCTGTAACAGAACAGTCTAGAAAACATCTATGCCCCCCTTTTATTCTTTCGGTCTCATATGATGACTTTGTGTGTGTGGGTGTGTGTGTGAGAGACAGACATTTACTGAGTGTTCACCACATTCAATTAAAATACAACATATTCTCACTCATGTGTGAGCTAAACATTGAACACACAAAGACATGAACATGGGAACAATGGGCATTGAGGACTACCAGAACCCAGAGGGAGAATAAGGGTGTGGCATTAAAAACACATGGCTGGCTACTATGCTCACTACCTGGGTGATGGGATCCATACCCCAAACCTCAGCATCATGCAATATTCCCAGGTAACAAATCTGCACACCTATGCCCCTATTCTAAAGTAAAATTTGGATTAAAAAAATATTTCTTCCTATCCATGAGCATGCATTATACATTTTTATTTTAGTAATTCCAGGATACCTCGTACTTTTGGTTGCTTTTGTGAATTTTTAAATTATTATAGCCTTACGTAACTGGCAGTGGCAGTGTTATAGAAACTTTTTGATATCTTGATGTTGTGTGCACAAGTTACTAAAGAAATCTTACTTTTCGCTGGATGTGGTGACTCATGCTTATAGTACCAAGACTTTGGGAGGCTCCAGCAGGAGGATCACTGAAGGCTGGGAGTTTGAGGCCAGTCTGGGAAATATAGTGAGATTCAATCTCTACAAAAAATTATATATATATATATATACACACACACACACACACACACGCATGCATATATATATGTGTATATATATAGTGTATAATGTATACTATGTAAGTATATATTTATATTTATATTATATATTATATAAATTTATAATATATTTATATTTATATGTCATAATTATATTATATATTTATACATTATATATTATATATACACCTATACTATATAAAAGTATATAATATATTTATATTATATATTATATAAATTTACAATATATTTATATTTATATAATATATTATAATTATATATTTACATATTATGTATTATATATTATATATATACATATATATTTTATATATGTATAATTTTTTGTAGAAATGGAATCTCACTATATTTCCCAGGCTGGCCTCAAACTCCTGACCTTCAGTGATATATATGTATAATTATATAATATATGCATATATATAATATATACATTTATTAATATATAATATATAATTATATATACATATTTATATTTAATATATAATTACATATAATGTATATACAAATTATATAATTTATAATATAAAATATATAATACATAATATAATTATATAATATATAAATTATGTAATATATAATTAGATCTATATATTATATATAATGTATATGATGTATATGTATACATTATGTATATATCTATTATATATGTATATATATTATATATATAGCCAGGCATGGTGGTGCACACCTGTAGTCATAGCTAGTTTGGAGGCTGAAATAAAAGATTGCTTGAGCCCAGGAGGTCGTGGTTGCTGTGAGTGAGCTGTGATGACACCACTGCACTCCAGCCTGGGTGACAAAGTGAGACTCTGTATGAAAAGAAAAAAAAGAAAAGAAAGAAATCTTACTTCTAACATTTCATTTTCAGATTTTTAAAATTTTAAAATTTTCTACGTAATCATATCATATATAGTTAATGTCTTTACTATCTATCGAAACAACAGACACCTTATGGCTTCTTATCTGAGATTTCAGAAACTGTTCGAAGTGTTGAATTTGTAGCCAACTTCTTGGGTTTCCTTTCAGCTATGGAAACTTATGGCATAATATTAGCTTTAAGTTGTCTCAACCATTTGTATTTCAGTTTTATCATGCTAGCATATAGGTTCATACTGGCTGCACCTTGAAAAATCGTGGTGAAAATTAAATTAAATACGATAATTAAATCAATTACATGGAAAGTACTTATAATTTTTGTGGTTTTTATAACTCTTTCTGGCACAAGGGATACTTTTCCTTGTTTTTCTTGAAATAAGTTATATATTAAATAAGTATTAAATTACATTCAGCATTTCTGTGTATTTGAAGCAAGATGAAGTTTAGCAGCATGAGCCCACTCCTCCAGATTTCAGTAAGTAAGCAGTGTTTCTAAAATTTAATCTAATTATGACCGGTTCCAAGTCACCTGAGATCCATCTTAAAATGGCAAATTCCCAGACACTCTAGACCAGTCACACTGAAATATAATTTTGTAGCATGACTCCTGGAATCTCCATTTTAAACACATGGTACCTGTGCACATTCAAGTATAATAGCCACCTTTTTGGGATTTTCAACTTAGTGCCTCAGGACAGAAAAGACAACCAAATCCCTATTAAAGGGAAGAATGCCATTATATACATTCTTTTACTTGATTTTTCACATAAATAATATCTGTCCCAGGAAGGCAAGGAGAAAGTCTTCAAAATGCTAGAATTATTTTGCTTTTTCTCTGAATCTCAGAGCATTGTTGACTTTTTTATTCTGCTTGTTTTAATAATGAATTCCTAAGTGTTTGGGTGCTTTTAGTAGGCATTCCCTACCAGATCTGAAATAATCAAGAGGACTTCAAGCATAGCAGAGAGTCATTAAAAGCCTGGTATGGGGGCTGGGCGCAGTGGCACATGCCTGTAATCCCAGCACTTTGGGAGGCTGAGGCGGGCGGATCATTTGAGGTCAGGAGTTCGAGACCAGCCTGGTCAACATGGTGAAACTCTGTCTCTACTAAAAATACAAAAATTAGCTGGGCGTGATGGCAGGTGCATATAATCCCAGCTACTCAGGAAGCTGAGGCAGGAGAATCACTTGAGCCCATGAGATGGAGGTTACGGTGAGCCAAGATCACGCCACTGCACTCCACCTTGGGCAATAGAGTGAGACTCCATCTCTAAAAAACAAAAACAAAAACAGAAACAAAACTGGCTTGGTTTAGGTGGAGAGAAAAAGTTAGGAATTTTCCACTTCAAGCCTACTGGAGGTTGTAGTGACGCTACATTTCATCTGTATGGAAAACCTTCTTACAACAATTAAATATAGCATATTTCAATTTAGTTTCCAATAAGTTTAGATTGTATAATTCAAGGTTACTTTTTTTTTTCAGGAGACATTCTCTGCACATCATGGTTTAGTATCTAATGCAGTGAGTTCCACGGTTGTTAAAGGACCATTTAGTGCATATTTAAACTATCAAAGCTTTACATTCAGTGGACAAAGAGGTGAGGCTAAGAGATGCAATCAAGTATCTGTGAAATGTCCCTTGGAATATAAGAAGATGATCACAAGGTTGGCTGTAGAGGCATGGTACTAATGATTTTTTTTTCCTCCTGCCAAATGGAAGAAAAGAATCTGGTATGCTGAAGCATTCAGGTAGTTAATTTTGAACTCTGGGAAAGAGAGTCAGCATTCTGTTTCTGATTGAGCAGCTGAGGTCCTATAGGGGAGATTCTTACGGTGCAGGTAAAATCTGAGAACAGTGATGTGATTAAGAAAAGAAGGCCAAGACCCCTGGGGTGGAGCAAGATGGTTTAATAGAAGGTTCCACTGATCATCCCCACCCCCCAAGGGTACCAATTTAACAACTATCTACACACCAATAAAGCACCCTCATAAGAACCAAACATCAGGTGAGCACTCACAATACCTGATTTTAAACAGGCACTGAAAAGGTAGAAAAACAGTTCTGAATACCCAATGCTACCACTCCTCCATCCCCAGGCAAATGGGGAGTGGTGTAGAGGGTTTTGGTGCACTGGGTGAGGAAAAGCCCAGCAATTATGAGGCATTGAACTCAGTACTGTCTTCTTATAGTGTAAAGGAAAACTCAACCAAACTCAGTTGACACGTGACCACAGAAGGAGCACTGAAACCAGCCCTAGACAGAGGGAAACTTGAGTTCCTGCAAGCCTCTCCAGAATGGTCTAAGGTACTCTGGGGTTCTAAATAAACTCGAAAGGCAGTGTAGGCACAAAAGACTACAAATCCTAGGTGAGTCCTAGTGCTGAACTGGGCTGCTAGCCAGTGGACTGGGGGGGCACAGGTACTATTGGGACAAGAGCTAGGGCAGCTAAGGGAGTGCTGGCATCAGCCCTCCCTTAAACCCAGGCTGCACAGCTCATGGCTACAAAAGAGATCCTTCCACTTGAGGAGATGAGAGGGAAGAGTGGGGAGGATTTTGTCTTGTATCTTGGATATCAGCTCAGACAGAACAGGATCAGACACTGGTCAGAGTCATGAGGTTCCCTTTCCAAGCTTTAACTCCCAGATGTCCCAGATGACATTTCTAGACACACTTTGGGCCAGAAGGGAACCTGTGGCCTTGGAGAGAAGGATCGAGTCCTGGCAACATTTATAACCTGCTAGCTGAATAGCCCACAGGCCCTGATTAACCAGCAGTGATACCCAGGTACTATGTCGAGGGCCTTGGGTGAGCCTCTGAGACTTGCTGGATTTAGGTGAGAATCAGCATATTCCCAGCTGTGGTAGATATGGGGCAAGACTTTTTCCTCTTGAGAAAAGCAGAGAGAAAATTAAAGAGCTCTTTGTCTTGAACATTAGGTACCAGCTCAGCCAAAGGAATGTGGAGCACCAGGTGGGCTCTTGGGTGTCCCGACTTCCAGGACGTGTCTCGTGGACAGCATTTCTGGACCTGCTCTGGGCCAGAGGGGAATCCAATGCCCTAAAAGCTGATTCCCTAACCAAGCAGCATTCACCACAAGCTGACGGAAGAGTCCTTGGGCCTTAAGGGAACATTGGTGGTAGTCTGGCAGTACTCCTTATGCGCATGTGGTGGAAGAAGCCATCATGTGATGCGCCTCTGGCTTTGGAAAGGGAAAAGAAGAATGGAAAGAACTGCACCCTGTGATTTGAGTGCAAGCTCAGTCACAGTACAATAGTGTACTAGCCAGGGTTCTCTTAGAGGGACAGTACAAATAGAATGGAATGGAATAGAATGGAATAGAATAGAATAGAATAGAATAGAATAGAATAGAATAGAATAGATAAACGGGAGTTTATTAAGAATTAGCTTACATGATCACAAGGTCCCACAATAGGCTGTCTGCAAGCTGAGGAGCAAGGAGAGCCAGTCCTAGTCCCAAAACTGATGAACTTGGAGTCCGATGTTCGAGGGCAGGAAACATCCAGCATGGGAGAAAGATGTAGGCTGGGAGGCTAGGCCAGTCTCTCACATTTTTCTTCCTGCTTTATATTCACTGGAAGCTGATTAGATTGTGCCCACCAGATTAAGAAGGGATCTGCTTTCCCCAGTCCACTGACTCAAATGTTAAGCTCTTTTGGCAACATCCTCACAGACATACCCAGGATCGATACTTTGCATCCTTCAATCCTATCAAGTTGACATTCAGTATTAACCATCACAAATAGAATACTAGGTAAACTTCTTAAGTTTTTGACTCTAGTCCCTGCTTCCAAAACAACACCTCTGGACCAACGTGGGGCCTGGAGAAACTTGCCACTCTTAAGGAAAAGGACACAGGTGTGACTGGCTTTGCCACCTGTTGATTATAGGGCCTCAGGGCCTTGATCAGACATAGCCAGTAGCCAAGGAGTGGTAACAGTCAGCTTTGTATGAGACCCAGTGCTGTGCTGGTATCAGGTCTGAGCCAGCACAGTCCTAGTGGTGGCCATAGTGATGCTTGTGTCACTCTACCCTCAGCTTCAGGTAGCTCAGAACAGACAGACAGACAGAGAGAGAGAGAGAGAGAGAGAGAGAGAGTGAGAGAGAGAGAAAGGGAGAGGGGGAGAGGGAGAGGGAGAGAGAGAGAGAGACAGAGAGAGAGAGAGACCATTTTTTTGTACATGAGTCTCTGCCTACTAATCTAAAGAATCATCCCAGAGCTTGTCTAACACCATCAAGATGGATGGTGTCTTTATGAGTCTGCAATAATCACACTATTACTGGGCTTGGGGCGGTGCGCTAAATAACATACACCTTAGACAACAACACCCAAGTATTTTCAAATATGTGGAATGCCATCCCAAGAAGGATAGGTACAAACATGCCCAGACTGCCAGACTGCGAAGACTACAATAAATGCCTTATTGCTCAATGCCCAGATATTGAAGCACATCTACTTATATCAGTGCCTACCAGGAAAACATGACCTCACCAGCTGAACTAAATAAGCCACCAGGGACCATTCCTGGAGAACAGAGACATGTAACCTTTCAAACAGAGAATTGAAATAGTTGTTTTCGGGAAACTAAAAAAAATTGAAGACAGCACAGAAACAGAATTTCAATTCTATCAGATAAATTTGACAAAGAAATTAAAATAATTCAAAAGAATCAAGCAGAAATTCTGCAGGTGAAACATGCAACTAGCATACTGAAGAATGCATCAATGTCCTTGAATAGCAAAACTGATCAAGCAGAAGAACTGGTGACCTTGAAGACAAGCTATTTGAAAACACACAGTCAGAGGAGACAAAAGAAAAAAGAATAAAAAACAATAAAGCATGCCTACAGGATCTAGAAAATAGCATCAAAAGGGAAAATCTAAGAGTTATTGACCTTAAAGAGCAGATAGAGAAAAATACAGGGGTCGAAAGGTTATTCAAAGGGATAATAATGGAGAACTTCCCAATCCTAGAGAAAGATATCTGTATCCAAGTATAAGATGGTTGTAGAACACCAAGCAGAATTAACCAAAAAGGGACTACCTCAACACATTTTATAATAAAACTCCCAAAGAAAGGATAAAGGATCCTAAGATAAAGAAAGGATCCTAAGAGAAGCAAGATAAAAGAAACAAATAACTTAAAATGGAGCTCCAATAAGTCTGGAAGCAGACTTTTCAGTGGATACCTTACAGGTCAGGAGAAGTTGGCATGACAACTTCTCCTGTCCTGTATTCTATTGGCCTAGAATAGTGTATCTTGTGAAAATATCCTCCAAACATGACGGAGAAATAAAGACTTTCTCAGACAAACAAAAGTTGAGGAATTTTACCAACACCAGACCTGTCCTACAAGAAATGCTAAAGGAAGTAGTTCAATCAGAAAGAGAAGAATGTTAAAAACTAACACAAGAACAGAAAACCAAACACCACATGTTCTCACTCATAAGGGAAATTTGAACAATGAGAACACATGAACACAGGAAAGGGGAACATCACACACTGGGGCCTGTCGTGGGGTGGGGGGCTAGGGGAGGGATAGCATTAGGAGAAATACCTAACGTAGGTGATGGGTTGATGGGTGCAGTAAACCACCATGGCACATGTGACCTATGTAACCTGTATATTCTGCACATGTATCCCAGAACTTAAAGAATAATAATAACTAAAAAAAAAGAAGTGAGAAATCACCTGAAGGCATAAAACTCACCGGTAATAGTGAGTACACAGAAAAACACAGAATATATGTATTCTGTGTCTCCCCACTGTCTTACGGATTAACATTTGACTCCTCATTAGGGCAGGCTGGAGTGCAGTGGCACAACCTCTGCTCACTGCAAGCTCCGCCTCCCAGATTCAAGCCATTCTCCTGCCTCAGCCTCTGAAGTAGCTGGGACTACAGACACCTGCTACCACACCTGGCTAATATTTTTGTATTTTTAGTAGAGACGGGGTTTCACTGTGTTAGCCAGGATGGTCTTGATCTCCTGACCTCATGATCCGCCCACCTCGGCCTCCCAAAGTGCTGGGATTACAGGTGTGAGCCACCGCGCCCAGCCAACACAGAATATTATAACATTGTGTATTCATCTGTTTTCACGGTGCTGATAAAGACATACCTGAGATTTGGCAATTTACAAAAGAAAGAGGTTTAATTGGATTTACAGCTCCATGTGGCTGGGGAAGCCTCACAATCATGGTGGAAGGCAGGGAGGAGCAAGTCCCGTCTTACATGGATGGCAGCAGGCAAAGAGAGAATGAAGAAGATGCAAAAGCAGAAACCCCAGATAAAACCATCAGATATCCTGAGACATATTCACTATGTGAAAACAGTATGAGCTCTGACCCCACATTTGCCTTCTGCACTGCCATAGCAGAGGTTCTCCATGAGGGCCCTGCCCCTGCAGCAAACTTCTGCCTGGGCATACAGGCATTTTCATACATCTTCTTAAATCTAGGTGGAGGTTCCCAAACCCCAATTCTTGACTTCTGTGCACTTGCAGGCTCAACACCATGTGGAACCTGCCAAGGCTTGGGGCTTGCACCCTCTGAAGCCTTGGCCCGAGTTCTATGTTGGCCCCTTTCAGCCACAGCTGGAGTGGCTGGGATGCAGGGCACCAAGTCTCTAGGCTGCACACAGCATGGAGACTCTGGGCCCAGCCCACAAAACCATTTTCGGGGCCTGTGATGGGAAAGGCTGCCATGAAGACCTCTGACATGCTCTGGAAACATTTTCCCCACTGTCTTGGGGATTAACATTTGGCTCCTCATTACTTATGCAAATTTCTGCAGCCAGCTTGAATTTCTCCTCAGAAAATGTTTATTTTTTTTTTCTTTTCTATCACATTGTCAGGCTGCAATTTTCCAAACTTTTATGCTCTGCTTCCCTAATAGAACTGAACGCTTTTAAGAGCACCCAAGTCAACTCCTGAATGCTTTGCTGCTTAGAAATTTCTTTCACCAGATATCCTAAATCATCTGTCTCAAGTTCAAAGTTCCACAAATGTTTAAGGTAGAGACAAAATGCCACCAATCTTTTTGTTAAAACATAACAAGAGTCACCTTTGCTCCAATTCCAACGAGTTTCTCATCTCCATCTGAGACAACCTCAGCCTGGACCTTATTGTCCATATCACTATCAGGCTTTTGGTCAAAGATATTCAACAAGTCTCTAGGAAGTTCCAAACTTTCCCACATTTTCCTGTCTTCTTCTGAGCCCTCCATACTGTTCCAACCTCTGCCTGTTACCCAGTTCAAAAGTCTCTTCCACATTTTCAGGTATCTTTTCAGCAACACCCTACTCTACTGGTACCAATTTACTGTATTAGTCCATTTTCACAGTGCTGATAAAGACATACTTGAGACTGGGCAATTCACAATAGAAAGAGGTTTAATTGGAACCGCTTTCTATTCCACGTGGCTGGGGAAGCCTCACAATCATGGCAGAAAGCAAGAAGGAGCAGGTCCCATCTTACATGGAAGGCAACCAGCAAAGACAGAATGAGGAAGATGCTAAAGTGGAAACTCCTGATAAAACCATCAGATTTCATGAGTCTTATTCACTACCATGAAAACAGTATGGAGGAAACTGCCCCCATGATTCAAATTATTATCTCCCACTCGGTCCCTCCCACAACATGTGAGAATTATACAAGTGTAATTCAAGATAAGATTTGGGTGGGGACATAGAGCCAAACCATATCACATTGTAACTGTGATGTGTAAACTACTCTTATCCTAAGTAGAAAGACTAAATGATAAACCAATCAAAAATAATAACCAAAACAATTTTTCAAGATACACATAGTACAATAAAATATACATAGAAACAATAAAAAGTTAAAAAGTTGGGGGACAAAGTTAAGGCATAGAGTCATCATTTGTGTTCATGTTGCTTGTCTGTTTATGGAAACAGTGTTAATTACTTATCAAGTTTAAAAAATTGGTTATAACATAGTATTTGCAAGCTAAATGATAACCTAAAATCAAAAAACATACAATGGATTCAAAAGAAATAAAAAGTAAGAAACTTAATTATATCATCAGAGAAAATCACCTTCATTAAAATAGGGACAGGAAGTAAAGAAAGAAAAAAGGGAACTACAAAACAACCACAGAACAAATAACAAAATGGCAGAAGTAAGTCCTTACTGAACAATAATGACATTGAATGTAAATGGATTAAACTCTCTAATCAAAGGATATGGAGTCATTGAATAGATAAAATAGCAAGTCCCATTCATCTGCTGTCTACAAGAAAGACACTTCTATAAAGACTGAATATAAAAGGATGGAAAAAAATTATCCATGCAAATTGAAGCCAAGATAGAGCAGGAGTAGTTATACTTACATCAAACAAAATAGATTTCATAAGAAAACCTATTAGAAGAGGCAAAGAAGGTCACTTTATAATGATAAAGGGATCAATTTAGCAAGAGGACATAACAATTTTAAATATATATGCATCAAACATTAGAGCATCCAGATAAATAAAGTAAATATTATTAAAGCTGAAGTGACAGATGGACCTCAATACAATAATTGCTACAGATTTCAATACCCTACTCTCAACATTGGACAGATATTCCAGGGAGAAAATCAACAAAGAAACATAAGATTTAATATGTACTATGGACCAAATGGATCTAATAGTTATTTACAGAACACTGCACCCAATGACTACAGTCTTCTCCTCAGCACATGCATCATTCTCAAGGATAGACCATATGTTAGGTCACAAAACAAGTCATAGAACATTGAAAAAAAAATAGAAATAATGTCAAGCATGTTCTCTGTCCACAATAAAATAAAACTGGAAATGAATAACAAGAGGAATTATGGAAATTATACAACCACATACAAATTAAACCATATGTTCCTGAATTGCCAGTGAGTCAATAAAGAAATTAATAAGGAAATTGAAACACATCTTGAAACAAATGATAATAGAAACACAACATACCAAAAGGGATACAGAAAAAACAGTAGTAAGGGGGACGTTAATAGCTGTAAGTGCCTACCTCAATAAAGAAGAGAAACATGGGTCAGGCGCAGTGGCTCATGACTATAATCCCAGCACTTTGGGAAGCCAAGGTGGGCAAATCACGAGGTTAAGAGATTCAGATTATCCTGGCTAACATGGTGAAACCTCGTCTCTACTAAAAATACAAAAAGCCAGGTGTGGTGGCACATGCCTGTAATCCCAGCTACTCAGGAGGCAGAGGCAGGAGAATCGCTTGAACCTGGGAGGCGGAGGTTGCAGTGAGCTGAGATCGTGTCACTGCACTCCAGTCTGGGCAACAGAGCGACACTCTGTCAAAAAAAAAAAAAAAAAAGAAGAAGAAGAGAAGAAGAAAAACACGAAATAACCAAATGATGCATTTTACAGGACTATAAAAGCAAAAGCAAACCAACCCCAAAAGCAGTAGAAGAAAATAAATAATAAAGATTAGTAGAAATAAATGAAATGGAAATTTAAAAACAACACAAAAATCAATGAAACAAAACGTTGGTTTTATGAAAACTTAAACAAAATTGACCAACCTTAACCAGACTTGCTAAGAAAAAAAAGAGAGGAGGCCCAAATAAAATCGGAGTTGAAAAAGGAGACATTGGCCGGGCGCAGTGGCTCAAGCCTGTAATCCCAGCACTTTGGGAGGCCGAGGCGGGCGGATCACAAGGTCAGGAGATCGAGACCATCCTGGCTAACACCGTGAAACCCCGTCTCTACTAAAAATATACAAAAAAACTAGCCAGGCGTGGTGGCAGGCGCCTGTAGTCCCAGCTACTCGGGAGGCTGAGGCAGGAGAATGGCCTGAACCCAGGGGGCGGAGCTTGCAGTGAGCCGAAATCGTGCCACTGCACTCCAGCCTGGGGCACAGAGCAAGACTCTGTCTCAAAAAAAAAAAAAAAAAAAAAACAAAAACAAAAAAAAGGAGACATTACAATTGATGCCGCAGAAAATCGAAGGCTCATTAATGGCTATCAGGGATAACTATAGGCCAGTAAACAAAAAATCTGGACAAAATTACATATTCCTAGACACATACAACCTACCACGATTGAACCATGAAGAAATCCAAAACCTGAGCAGACCAATAACAAGTAATGAGATTGAAGTTAGATTAAAAAGGCTCCTATTAAAAAATGCCCATCACCAGATGGCTTAACTGCTTAATTCTACTAAACATTTAAAGAATTAACACCAATTCTACTCAAACTATTATGAAAAAAAAAGGAAGGGGTAATATTTCCAAATTCATTCTACAAGGCTGCTATTACCCTGATACCAAAACTGGACAAAGACACATCAAAAAAAAAAAAGAAAAGAAAAGAAAAGAAAAGAAAAGAAAAGAAAATTATAGGCCAATGTCTCTGATGTATATTGATGCAAAAATCTTCAACAAAATACTATCAGATCAAATACAATAATACATTAATAATCATTCATCATAACCAAGTGAGATTTATCCTTGTAATACAAGTATGGCTCAACATACACAAACCAATCAGTGTGATACAAGGTATCAATAGAATGAAGGACAAAAACCATAGATCATTTTAATTGATGTTGAAAAATCATTTGATAAAATTCAACACCCTTTCGTGATAACAACCCTCAAAAAGTTGGGTATAGAAGGAACATGCTTCAACATAGTAAAGCCATATATGACACACCCACAGCTAGTATTACACTGAATGGGGATGAACTGACAACCTTTCCTCTAAGATCTGGAAAGAGACGAGGATGCCCAGTTTTTCCACGGTTACCCAAGATAATACTGGAAGTCCTAGGTAGAGCAATCAGACAAAAGAAATATATAAATGGCATTCAAATTGAAAAGAAAGATGCCAAATTATTGTTATTTGCAGATGATATGGTCTTATATTTGTATGAACCTAAAGACTTTACTAAAAAACTCTTAGCATTAATAAACATATTCAAGAAGTTGCAGGATACAAAAATCAACATCACGAACCAGTAGCGTTTTTATATGCCAACAGGGAACAACCTGAAATAGAAGTAAAAAAGACAATCCTTTTTACAATTGCCACAAAGAAAGTTAAATACACAAAAGTTAACTTAACCAAAGAAGTGAAAGTTCTCCATAATGAAAACTATAAAAGACTAATGACAGAAATTGAAGGGGACATAGAAAATGGAAAGATATTTCATGTTCATGGATTCAAAATATCAACATTGTTAAAATAATAATACCCAAAGCAATTTATAGATTTAATTCAATCTCTATCAAAATATCAAGGATATTCTTCACAGAAAACAAAAAAATTGTGAAATTGATATGGAACCACAAAAGATGCAGAATAGCCAAAGCTATCGTAAGCAAAAGAACAAAACTGGCCTGACATCCAATTATATTACAGAGCTATAGTAACCATAACATCATAGTACTGGCATAAAAATACATATAGACCAATGAAACAGAATACAAAACCTGGAATCAAATCCATACATCTACAGTGAACTCATTTTCAACAAAGGTGCCCAGAACATACAATGAGGAAAACACAGACTCTTAAGTAAATGGTGCTGAGAAAACTGGGTATCCATATGCAGAAGAATGAAACTAGACCCCTATCTCTTGCCCTATACAAAAAAATAGAATCAAAATGCATTAAAGACTTAAATCTAATGCCTCAAACCATGAAACTTCTACCATAAAATATTTGGGAAAATCTCCAAGACATTAAACTGGGCAAAAATTTCTTGAGCAATATTCTATAAGCACAGGCAAGCGAAGCAAAAATAGACAAATGGGATCACATCAAGTTAAAAAGTTTCTGCACAGCAAAGAAAGCAATCAACAGTGTGAGGAGACAACCCACAGAATAGGAGAAAATATTTGCAAACTACCCATCTGAAAAAGGATTAATTGTCAGAATATATAAGAGGATCTCAAACAATTCTATAGGAAAAAATCGAATAATCTCATCAAAAAATGGACAAAAGATTTGAATAGACATTTCTCATAAGAAGACATACAGATGACAGACAGGTGTATGAAAAGGTTCTCAATATCATTGATCATTAGAGAAATGCAAATCAAAACTACAATGAGATATCATCTCATGCCAGTTAAAAGAACTTACATCCCAATGACTGGCAATCACAAATGCTGGAAAGGATGTGGAGAAAAGAGAATCCTATTACACTGTTGCTGTTAATGACAATTAGTACAACCACGATGCAGAACAGTTTGGAGGTTCCTCAAAAAACTAAAAATAGAGCTACCAGATGATCCAGCAATCCTACTCCTGTGTTTAAACTCAGAAGGAAGGAAATCCGTATATGGAAGATGTATCTCCACTTCCAAGTTTGTTGCAGCACTATTCATAATAGCCAAGATTTGGCAGCAATTTAAGTGTCTGTCAACACATGAATAGATAAAGAAAATGCAGTACTTATACACAATGGAGTAGTATACATCCATAAAAAAGAATAAGATCAAGTCATTTGCAACAACATGGATGCAACTGGAGATCAATATGTTAAGTGAAATAAATAAGACAGGCACAGAAAGACCAACATCACATGTTCTCACTTATTTGTGGGATCTAAAAATGAAAACAATTGGACTCCTGGAAATATAAAGTAGGAGGATGGTTACCAAAGATTAGGAATGGTAGTAGGACTTGGGGACGTGGGGATGTTAAATGTGTCAAAAATATTTGTAAAGTATGAAGTCTGATTCATACTTTCTAAATATTTTTGGTGACTGTAGTCAAAATAATTTAATTGTACATTTTCAAAACAACTAAAAGAGGATAATCTGATGTTTTTGTAACACAAAGGATAAATGCTTGAGGGGTGAATATCCCTCCTTCATGATTGTATTATTGTGCATTTCATGACTGTATCAAAACAGCTCACATACCTCATAAATATGTACACCTACCATGTACCCACAAAAATTAAAAATTACAAAAATAAAAAAGAGGCCAAGAAACATCTCTGATGGGACTAAAGAATATTCAGGTTTCGATAATACTACCTATAAGAAAGAAAAATTCCAGCTTCTGGAATATTTTGCCCCTCCCCTAAGGGAAAACAGCAGTTAGATTAAGAGTAGTTAGATTAAGTAGTGATTAATAAAAAGGATTAGAAAATAAAATATAAAATTGGCATTAGGTATGTGGTTTCTTTGAATCTTCCTTTAGATTATAACCTATTAAGTGGGTCAGTAATATTTATTAATGAGCAATTTTAATAAAGGAGCTTTTGGTATTTTCTGTAAAATATAAATTGTAATTGAGTTCAAAAGTATACTACATATACATAATACATTTTATTCCTTTATAGAGTAGCTGGGAAAACTGAGGTGCAAAAATAATAAAATGTCTTCTTTAGTAAGATATTGATAGGTAATTGCAGAGCCCAGGTCACAGATTTCTATCCCAGCACCTACACTACGCTGCATTTTTTATTCTCTCGTTCAATTTATTTTGCCCGTGAAGAGACTAGTTGTTTAGAATGTGAAGTAATTGCCAAGACACTCTCATCCATTATGAGGCATAAGCTAAATACATTCTAACAACAAATAAAATGGCTTGGGAAGAAAAAGAAACTCTCAGTTCTCTTTCATGGAAACTTAAATTTACAAAATGGTGTGATAGGCCGCGGAGAAAGCCTATCACACCATTTTGTAAATTTAAGTTTACAAAGTTTACATTTAGGTTTTGGGGAAAACCTAAAAATGATGAGTGACCCATGAGCATACTTTTTGGTATGTTTGCTACTCATACACCAAACACATTTGTACACACCACCTACACGCAAGTGTGTCAAGAGTAAAATTAGTGGGTCTGTATTTTCCCTCTACCCCCCTGTTCTCCGTGAGAAATATCTCGGACAACTTCCTGGCTTTCATCACTATTCTGTTGGGCTTAGCACTTTCACTGAGTAGCGTTTCCAATTCGGCTATCTGTGCAGGTGCCTGAATGTGCTCACCAAATGAGGAGCTGCCAATCAGTTGAAAAGTGATACATAACGCTCAGAAAGATGTGTTTCTGTTGCAGTTACATTTAAAAATGAATCTGTAAGCACAGTGTCTGGAAAGTCTTTACTACTATAAATTACTGCCTTTATTTTGAAAATGTAACTCCAAAGAAGTGCAATGAAAGCATTTGAAATAACGGTATTTAATCTAACATGTTGCTATCGTTTGGCTGTGTTCCCCCCACTCGAAAATCTCATCTTGGATTGTAATAATCCCCACATGTCAAGGGTGGGGCCAGGTGGAGATAATTGAATCACGGGGGTAGTTTCCCCCATGCTGTTTGTGTAGTGACTAAGTCTCAAAAGGCCTGATCGTTTTATAAATGAGAGTTCCCCTGCAAAAGCTCTCTTGCCTGCTGCCATAATGTGACTTTGTTCCTCATTCACTTTCTATGATTGTGAGGCCTTCCCAGCCATGTGGAACTGTGAATCAATTAAACCTCTTTCCTTTATAAATTACCCAGTATCAAGTATGTCTTTATTAGCAGTGCGAGGACAGACTAATACAGATGTTTATAACTCAAATTAGTTCAGTCCTTTAAAAATTTAGATTGATGATTTATTTACCTATAAATTGTAGGGAAATAAGGAGAAACTACCTTACTCATGGTATTTCCAGTCCTACCAGATGTTTCTATTCTAAAATTTAAAACGCTACCTTAGCGATGGAGATTTGCTTCAGGTTCTTCCTAAAAGAAAATTTTTTCATAAACAAAGTTTATGAAGAAATAAATAACAGATTTAGCTTCTGGGCTGATGATATGAGGAATAAGGTGAACAAACTCCCAAGAGTAGCAACCACAATAGGTAAAAACTATTTTATAAAAACAACCATTTATCTTATCTGTAAAGAGTCCTAAGGGCACACAGAAAATGAAGAAATATTTACTCAAAAAAATCTACCAAATCTTGCTTAAAAAAGAAAATAAAAGAATAAACAGTGAAAACCTGTGTCACTTGAGGCACACCCTTCTCTCTCCCTCACCCCACTCAGTTCAGAACAGAAGATCCACATCAGGCAGGTAGGGCCAAGAAGATGGGGCCCTCTTACCCTCAGCTCCTAGTCAAGATGTATGGTCTGTCCCTGGAAGACCATCAGAATGTCTCATGTCCCTTAGCTCAATGTTGCACAATGGAATGAAATTACAAATCAGTACCAAAAATACGAGAAATTCACCAACATATGGAAGTTAAACAAGACACTTTTATATAACTAATGGATCAAAGAAGAAATCATATGAAAAATTGCCAAAAAAAAAGAGATCAAAGAAAATGAAGACATATCACTTAAATTTTGAGGAACCAGTGAAAGCAGTACTAAGAGGAATTTATAGCTCTAAACTCATATATTTTAAAAAGGAAGCTCTCAAATGTGTATCCCACCTACTTGGGAAGGTATTAAAAAAAAGATAAGCAAAATTAAACCTTAGACAAGAAGAAAATAATGAAAAATAGAGTAGGAAAACTCAAATAAAGACTAAGAAAATAGAGCATATCAATAAAATCAAGATTTCTTTGTTTGAAAAGATCAACAAAGCTGGAAAACCTTTATCAAAAAAACAGACTAAGAAGAAAAGAAAGTAAAATTAAATTACTGATATCAGAAATAAAAGAGGGGACCAACTGCCGAGAAATGCAGATTATAAAAAAAAAAAAAAAGACAACTCTATGACAACCAATTAGATAACTTAGATGAAATATAAGAATTTCTATAAAAATATAAATTACTAAAACTGTTTTAAGAACAAGTATAAAATCTAGATAGAACTATAAAAATAAAGTGAATTAGTACTTTTAAACCTTCCTGCAAAGAAAGCCATGCCCAGATGGTTTCCCTGTTGGATTCTACCCAATATTTAAAAAATAATAATCACCAATCTCTCTCGAAACTTTCCAAAAAATAGAAAATAAAGAACGCTTCCCAACTGATTCTATGAGGCCAGTAATACTCTTATACCAAACAAAATAATGGCATCACAAGAAAAGGAAAGTGAAAAACAATATACCAAATTAATACAGATATAAAAAATCCTCAATAAAATGAATCTAGCAATACACAAAATGCATTATACACCAGGAACAACTGAAATTTATTCCAGGTATTTAAGGATGGTTCAACACTTGAAAACCAATTAATGTGATATACTGTATAAATAGGCTAAAAAAGCAAAACAATATGATCATTCAATTGTTACCTAAAAAGCATTTCATGAAATTTAAGGCCTAATAATAATAAAGAAAACACTGTCCATAAACTAGTAACAGAAGGTATGCGCTGAGATGTGTCCCCAGCAAATGCATATGTGGAAGTCCTAACCCTCAGTACCTCAGAATGTAACTTTTTGGATATGGGTCTTTAAAAAGGTAATTTAGTTAAAATGGGGTTACAGGGGTGGGCCCTAAGCCAATATGACTTGTGTCTTTATAACAAAAGGAGATCAGGCCAGGCATGGTGGCACATCCCTGTGGTTCCAGCTACTCAGGAGTTTGTAGTGTGATGACTGCTTGAGCCCAGAAGGTCAAGGCTGCGGTGAGCTGTGACTGCGCCACTGCACTCCAGCCTGGGTGACAAAGTGAGACTCTGTCTCAAAAAGAAAAAATATATATATATTAGGACCCAGATATATAGAGAGTAAAGACCATGTGAAGATACAGAGAGAAGACAGCCATCTGCCAGGCGAGGAGATAAACCCCAGAAGACATTATCTCTGTCAATGCCTTGATCTTGTATTTTCAGCCTCCAGAATTGTGACAAAATGTAATTCTTTTGTTAAGATGTCCAGTCTGTAGTACTTTTATCATCACAGCTTTAGAAATCTAACGCAGAGGGAAACTTCCTCAACTTGGTAATGAACAAGTACAAAACCATTCAGTTGTAATTATCCTTAATAGTGACAAACTCGATGTTTTCCTCTAAGAGTGAGAACAAAGCAAAGATGTTACACTGGAAGTCCTAGCTAGTGCAAGAAGATAAGAAAAGGAAATAAAAGATATAAAGGTGGGGAAGAAAAAAATTAAAATGTCATTGTTCACAGATGACATGACTGCCTATATAGAAAATTCGGGGAGAAAATTATGAAAAACAAAACAAAACTGATGAACCTAATACGTGATTATAGCAAGTTTGCAGGATATGATATTAGTATTAAAAAATCAATGCCTTCCTGTATTCTAGCAATGAATGAGTAGAATTTGATATTAAGAACACAGTATCCTTTCTAGTAGGATAAAAAATGAAATAGTTACACATTTAATAAAATTTGTACAGGATATATATGGAGAAAACCAAAAAATGCTGATAAACAATACCTAAGAGAATATATATAAATGGAGAGATACTACGTTTTCCTGTACTAGAAAATGCAATTATTAAGATGTTAATTCTTCCCAATTTGATCTATATACGTTCAAAGCATATCGCAGTCCAAATCCCAGGAAGCTTTTTGTGGAAGTAGACAAGCTGATCTAAAGTTTATATGCAAAGGCAAAGACCTACTAGAATGGCTAAAATCCAAAAAAGTGACAAAACCAAATTCTGGCAAAAAGCAGAGCCACAGGAACTCACATTTATTGCTGGTGGGAATGCAAAATAGTGTAGCCACTTTGGATGACAGCTTGGCAATCTCTTACAAACTTAAACATAGTCTTAATACATACAATCCAGCAATTGCAATCTTAGGTATTTACCCAATTGATTTAATAACATACGTTCACACAAAAAACTACATGTAAATGTTTAGGTTGGAAGTAATCAAGATTATCTTCAATAGCTGAAGGAATAAACTGTGATACAACAATATAATTAATGGTTATTCAGTGATACAATAAAATGAGGTATCATGTCATTAAAGACATGGAAGAATCTTAAATTCATATTGTTATGTGAAAGAAGCCAATATGTAAAAGGTATGTACTTTATGATTCCAATCATATGACATTCTGGGACAGAAAAAAGAACTATGGAGACAATAAATGGATAATTGGTTACCAAGGATTCAGAGGGAGAAGAGAAGGATGAATAGGTGAAGAACACGGGAATTCTGGTGCAGTAAAATTATTCTGTGTAATATATAATGCTGGATACAAGACATTATGTATTTGTCAAAACCCATATAACTTACACTGCAAAGAGTGAACCTTAATGAAAACTATTTTTTAAAAAATCATTTAGAAGGTCAGGGGATCCTAGAAAGTAATGCAGAATGTGATGAAAGGATCTAACTGTATTAAAAATGTATGAAACAACCTCACCGAAAGGGACGAAGGGAAAGGTATTGGCTTAAGTATTAAATCACACTGGAAATGAGTGGTCTTTAAGATTAAAGGGAAGGACAAATGAGATCACATCAAGTTTAAAAGCTTCTGCACAGCAAAGGAAACAATCAGAAAAGTGAGGAGAAAACCCACAGAATGGGAGAGAATATTTGCAAGTTACCTATCTGACAAGGGATTAATAATTAGAATATATAAGGAGCTCAAACAACTCTACAGAAAAAAAAGCTAATAATCTGATTTTTTTTAGGTGGGCAAAAGGTCTGAATACACATTTATCAAAAGAAGACACACAAGTGGCAAACAGGTATATGTAAAGGTACTTAAAATCATTGATCATCAGAGAAATGCAAATCAAAACCACAATGAAACATCTTCTCACCCCTGTTAACATGGCTTTTATCCAAAAGAAGCAATAACAAACACTGGTGAGGAGTGGTGATGTAAATTAGTACAACCACTCTGGAGAATAGTTTGGAGCTTCATGAAAAACTAAAAAATACATAATCCAACAACCCCACTGCTGGGTATATCCCCAAAAGAAAGGAAATCAATACATCAAAGAGATACCTGCACTCCCATGTTTCTTGCAGCATTGTTCATCAATAGACAAATGGATAAAGAAAATGAGGTACATATACACAGTGGAATACTATTTAGCCATAAAAAGAATGAGATCTGGTCATTTGCAACAACATGGATAGAACTGGAGGCCATTATCTTAAGTGAAACAAGCCAGTCACAGAAATACAAACTTCACATGTTCTCACTTACTTGTGGGAGCTAAAAATGAAAACAACTGAACTCATGGGCATAAAGAGTGGAAGGATGGTTACCAGAGGTTAGGAAACATAGTGGGGGGTGGGCTACAGGGGAAATGTGAATGGTCAATGGGTACAAAAAATAGAAAGAATGAATAAGATCTAGTATTTTGTAGCACAACAGGGTGACTATAGTCAATAATAATTGAACTGTTGTATTTCTTTGTTCTCATACTGCTGTAAAGAACTACCTGAGACTGGCTAACTTATGAATAAAAGACGTTCAGTTGATTCACAGTTCTGCAGGATTAACAGGAGGCATGCCTGGAAGGCCTCAGGAAACTTACAGTCATGGTGGAAGGCAAAGGGGAAGCAAGCCCCTTCTTCACATGGCGGCAGGAGTTAGAGAGAGCAAAGGAGGAAGTATTACAAACTTTTAAACCGTCAGATCTCCTGAGAACTCACTGACTGTCATGAAAACAGCAAGGGAGAAATCCGCCTTCATGATCCAGTCACCTCCTACCAGGCCCTTCCTCCAATTTTACATGAGATTTGGGCAGTGACACAAATCCAAACCATATCAACTGAACATTTTTAAATAAGTAAATGAGTATAGTTGGATTGTTTACAACACAAAGGACAAATACATGAGGTGGATACCCCACTTACCCTGACGTGATTATTACACACTGTATGCCTGTATCAAAATAAATCTTACACACCTTATACCATATATATACTACATACTCACAAAAATTAAAATAAAAAATAAAAGAAAGATTAAAGGCAAAATACATTGTACATACACACTGAACTTTAGTAAATAAAGTTGTTTCCTATGAGGATATGGGTTAATAAATCTCACACTTTATATGCATATGGGAGTGAGCTAATTAAATAAATTATGGAAGATGGTGGGAACTAGGATTCTCATTGTTGAAATGGGAGTTTACAGATAAGCGAGGGGAGGAAGCTAGAATGATCTATGTGGTACTAGAGTTGGAGACATAGGTATGACTCAGGTTTAGCTTAATATAGATTTAATGGTAACACAAATATTTATAGAAATGTATACATGGATTAGTATACACATATATTTATTTGCTTTCTCAGCTGAGGGGGTCTCAAATAAATGACACCACAGCAGAAATGAGCACACCAAGCACTCAGATTTCAGTTTCTAATACAATTCTCCAATAAAAGGATCCAAGGCTCCCTGGAATAATGGCTGATTTTAGGGCTGACACAGGAAACACAAAAGATGAGCAAGTAGGTTCTTGTAGTGCCAGAAAGTAAGGAAATGCAAAAATCAATGGCTACATACATTGATAAGGGTATGTCAAAAGAGCACAGGAGTCAACTGAAATAGTTCCCAATCATCATAAAGATGGAGCAATTCACGGAAGAAAATAAATAAAATAGTACAGGATTAAAATCCAAAGTTTAAAATAAATACCCATGAGTCCATACAGATATAAATAAATCATGAAACAAATTACTACATCGTGGAGAAGGGCCAAGTCAAATTGGCCCTTATAAATTGAACATTTATATAGATAGGCTACCTTCAACGAGGGGAGCATAACTTTCCAGTTCTTAAGTATGTGCTATGTGTAGAGACTTCCCTCCAAAGAGTACAGTATGAAAAGGGGAGAAGTGAATAATTTTTCAGTGGGGAGAACTGATAAACTGACCGAGTTTCAAAAAGTAAGGGAGGAGCTGAAAAAGGACTCACAGACATAAAAGCTAGAAACTTCCCAGATTTATCAAAACATAAATATACAGATCCCAGAAGGTAAGGAAACCTCCAAACTGGGTAACAACCAAAGAAATCCACACTAAGACACACCATAATTAGACTTCTGATAAAGACAAAAAGAAAATTATGAAAGGAACCAAAGAAAATGACACTTCACCTATAAAAGAAAAGCAATTATAATGAGAGTGGATTTCTTATCAGAAACCATGAAAGCCAGAATGAAGCAGTACAATACTGTCAAGTGCAGAAACAAGAATTTGTTTGTCAGTCTAGAATTTTATACCTGGGAAAGAAAAAGTGTCATCCAGGAATGAAGGGAAAATCAAGACATTCTCACATAAAGAGAAATTACAAGATAATTTGTCACTAGCTAGTATATCCTACAAGAATGGTAGGATATACTACTACAAGGAAGTTATCTAAACAGAAAGAAGTAAAAAATTGCATCTTGGCACACGAGGAAAAAATAAAGAATACAATAAGAAGAAATATGGATAAATATAACAGACTTTTCTTTTTCTTCTGAAGTGTTCTGTGCCTACATATGTCTACTATTTTGGATAATGCAGTTCTTGATAATGGACCTGAAATATGAGATTTCTATAGTGGGAAGAAGGTCACTGAGAATAAGAGCATGCTAATGCCATTGGATTCGAAGTCCTGATGACAAAATAACTGAGAATGTAAGGGCACACGGGGCTAAGGTTATGTATAAGTAAGAGGCGATAATGAGAGAAGTCATGTTTTGCAGGTGGAGCCATCACTCATGAGGACAATATTCAGAGTGTAACCATGGGAGTCTTGGCTGCAGTGGAATGAAATAAAACATTTTTGGAAGTAAAGATGGCAAAGATCTGAAGGCATGGAGCTTTGGTTGGGATAACCATATACATGTTTAAGTCAAGGCAGATGGTGACAGGAATAGGAGAGGCAGGAGATGACATGAGCCTAGGCCCCAAATGAAGGAAGAAATTTAAACAGGGTGCTGGTAGAAGTGATAGCAAGATTTGTAGTTAGACAGTATGGGCTACAAGAGAGCTAGGTGATTTTTAATGGGGAGGGAATTACATGGAATCCAACAATGTCAGAGGATGAGGTGTTTCCTATGTCCATATGAGACCAAATAGAAAAATGAGAGAAAACTACTAATGATGACATTAGAAAGGACGAGTATCAACCTAAGGCTTTTGTCAAAATTGAATGCATAGTGACATGCCAGATATGACCATGGCCAGCATCCCTTGAGGCCCTGGGAATACACATGATATAAGGAAGAGACAAAACATTAAATAAAATAGAGTTTAGTTATTCCAAGGATGAATACTGACTTGGGAACCTGGAAATAGGGGCTGTAATGGTTTTTGTTATGGTTGATATTAAGATATTTTTTCAATTGGAATAGAAAAGCCAATAACTAACAAATAATTTAATTTTGCTGCTGAATATCAGTCATGATATTAAGGAAGGCAGTAAAGGGAGCCAGCTGGGGAATCAGGATAAACAACCATCTCTAACCCTCACAGGAAAGAGCTCCCTATAGAAGCAGTGACTCTACCTGGGGACACAAACACACAGCTCCATGTACAAATACAAAATACAGACACTTTAGTTTCTGTGAAGAAGGATCCAACAGGCAGATGAGGTTGCAGAGCCAGGACAACTCCTTGCACAAACACAAGTGACAGGGCAAAGTCTAGGGGCCAGCATCCTCCTGAACAGGGCCTGGACCCAGTAGTGTTCTGGATCCAAGCCAGGGTGGATTCGCTGAGGGCTTGTATCTCAGCAACTTGGAGATCAGGCCCAGGGCTCCGTAAAGCATTGCTAGTAGAAATTAAATTCCTACTGATGAGGATTCAGAAAGTAGAAAACAAGTTTAATAGTTTTCCTCTATCATTGCTTCTCTGTTCCCTGAACCCATTCCAGACTCCTGTTTTTGAACATACAAGGCTCCCTCTGGTTGTATCCAGATAATTCCAACCCAGAAACCATCACAGAATAGCTCCCACATAAATGCTCCAGGTTGTCCCCATTCTTGCAGAGTATGCCTCTGTAGGTCTCACTAGGTGAGGTAATCTTGAAGGCAGATTTCTCACCAAAAGCTCATAAGCTCATAGCACAGAACCCCAATGTAGATCAGATTCATCTCTTCACTCTAGGCTGTCCTCATGGTCATTTCAATTGAGTAGGTACTCCAGAGTCCCACACCATGTGTCTTCTTCCAGAATAGTGAGCAAAAGGACCAGGCAAAACAGTGAGCAGAGGACCCAGAGACAGGGATATTTTTTCTTCTCTGGTGACAAGAGAACTGGTAGCTGCAAGACCCCAGGAAGCTCTAGACAGACTGCTCCCTGAAAAAGAGGTTAATTAACTTGTCCAGGGTTATAGAGCCCATGAGTGACAATTTAACACCAATAGGCAGTCTGGCCCCAGAGCCCAGGCTCCCAAGTGCTACACTAAAGGATATGGCTATAAGCCCAATGTGGGGCTAGCAGCTGTGGAGAACATGAACTGTAGAGAAAAAGGGATATAAGTGGGAAGATTTTATGACATGGACAACAGGGACCAACTTGGTGACTCCCAGACTTTAGCATTCTGTGAACCAGCAAAAAATCAAAACCTGGGAAACTCACAGTTGTTTGGCTAGTTAAGTATATTTATACAGACATCAAGTATCATTTACTTTCCCCAGTATTTCAAAAAAGAAATGACGTTTAAAAGGAAAGAAGGCAGAGGACATCATCATAAAATGAAAGGCCATATTCTAAATTGAAACACACTGCACTGGCTGAACTTTTTTTTAATTGCCAAAGACTGAGATGCTGCATTAAATGAGTGGAACAAAAACAGTGCCTAGGACAGGCTTGATGACATCATATCAGTGCTCATGACATAGTAGTTGCTTGTCCTTATGTTGGCCCACAAGAGAAGGAAGGAAAGAAACAGCTTTCTCAGGCTGTCTTTCAATGTCATTTGATGATGTGTTTGTGTACCCTCTACAGTCATCTCCTTACCAGTGGAGGATCCTGGCCCATAACTTAGGAAACAAGGAACCATCCTATAGGCATAGGGAACAACTGAGATTTTAATCTGTAACTGAGACTATATTTTTTTTTTTCCCAAAAGATACCAGGTGACAGTGATGGCAAATGCCTCCTGGGTGTCTGCCTGACTTACCCTCATTCTTGGAGAACAGCTCATCAACAACGGCCCTTGCTAACTGGGCTGTGGGGACTCCCTTATCCAACCAAACTGGGCCACTCCACTTCCCTCTTGTGGAAATTTAGGCAGAGGTTCTCAGACTGAGGCCAGACTGTGATGGGCATTGCAGTAAGAGGTTGAGGGAAATATGGGGTCACATGTTTATTTCCCGCTGCAAGGACAACAGTAACAATTCCCACTTTACCAGGTTGTTGTGAGAATCACAGAGAAAATGTTCATACGGCAAACACTGGAATGCCGGCCCCGTGTATGCACCTGGTGGGTTTGCTACTTTTATTAATAATGCAGGCACGTTCAACTGCAGAGAAATATTGAGAGTAAAGATGTAAAACTTGAAGGGAAAAGTAGAGGCAAGGAATCTGGGGGCCTCAGAGAGTGAGAACTGGGGCAGATAATTCTTCCCTTAAACTCACTGCAGCAGAAAAAGGCAATCAGCAGACAGTGGCATAAGCGGGCACAAAGAAATAAGCAATGACAAGAGACCACCCCCGGCATCCAAGGCCAGGACATATCGTGGTTCCTTTCAGTTCTCGATTTCAGTCTCCCATAGGGCCCAGTGGACATTCTGCACTTAGCTTCCACAATATATCCTCATTCCCTTCCAGTACATTCTCTCTTTGTTATGAATCATTTTGAATGGGACGCTAATTCTAGCCACACCAATCCCTGATAGGATCATGGGGCGACCAGGCAGAATATGAGACCCAAGCAAGGCAGGAGCTACCATGGGGTATGAAGGTGGGCCCCGTATGCATTCCGGCCTAAGCAAGCCTGGAGCAAGAGGGCAGAATGAAAAAAGAGTCTGCAAGTTCCCTGAGTAAGGACAGGTAAGGACCTTCCCAGCAAGACTGTGTTCCCAGATCTGCAGCATCACCTCCTGGTTCAAGGTCCCTTGGGCCAGGTCCTCTGGGCCAGGATCTCTTAGTAAAGATTGTGTCTGCATTCACAATGGTCACTGACCCCTAGAAAGTCTAAGAGAAGCAGGGATGCCCATAGGATGGAATTAGAGCCTGTTACTGGGTCAAGGGAAAAGATCCGGAGTGAAACAAAGTCTAGATAACTGTGTACCTCCTGGGGAACTAGCTCTTTACTAGGCTTCTGGTGGGTGGGGAGAATGGATGCTGCCTTTGAAGAGAATGCAATTGTGTTAGAGTGAAAAGTCTTTCACAGGGGAAGCTACTGAAAAATGGCACAAGACAATCATAAGCCCACATGCCCAGAGAAGAGCAGAGAGTGAACACTCTAGGACGTCAGAGAAAGGAGGAAATAATGATGACAATAATCATAAGACCAATAGTGGGAACGGCAGCAGCAGCTGCTGCTGCGTTTGACTTGTCCTCACTGTGTGCTTGGCTCCATGCTGAGCACTTTACATACCATATTAAAGTGATTAAATGTTCCTAGCTCTGAAGCCAGACTCTCAAGTTTGCTTCCAGCCCTTGAGTCTGACACTTGCCAGGTGTGTGACCTTGCTTTCTCTGAGCTGCAATTTCTGCATCGACAACAGTAACAATTCCCACTGTACCAGACTGTTGTGAGAATGACAGAGAAAATGTTCATAAGGCAAACACTGGAATGCCTGGCCCATGTGTGCACCTGGTGGGTTTTGCTACTTTTATTAATAGTCCCATGGCTGATGAAGTAAATGCATTCATCATTTGCATGTAAGTGAAGCCTCACTCAGTGAGCTGAGGCTCAGGGAGCTCAAGGTAGTCACCCATATCTGAACCCTGGTCCCTCTAGTACAGGGTCCGCCTGTGTAGTCTCTACTCCTCCATCATCACAGTCAGTGTGGGATAAACCCCCAGCAAAGGGTCTCGCCATCTTGCCGTCTGGGACATGTCTCAGCATACCGGCGGCCCTCAGCAACCACATAGGTCCTCTCATGCCTCCTTGAGTGACACATACCCCTGCATTTGTCCATGACTGGACTATTCTCCATACCCTCCTCATTCCTCATTCTACCTGTCCTCCCTGCAAAGGTGAGTTTAGTTATCATCCTCCAGGCCTCCTCGGCCCACTGTGAGTACTGTGATTAAGACTGGAGGCTCCGGTGGTTGACACGCTGGGTTTCAGTTTCTACTACTCAAGAGCTGTGTGACCATGGGCAGGTAACTTAATCTCTCTGAACTGCAAGTTCCTTTTTTTGTAAAGTAGGAGTAATAACAGAATCTTAACTCAGAGGAAATGAGAGTTAAATGAGGTAATACATAGTAACTGACTCCCAGCATATAACAAGAGCTCAGTGAAGGCCAGCTATTATGGTTGATTTGTTATTTGTTAGCATTTTTCCTATTTTCTCCCTCAGCAGCCTGGAAAAGCTCAACCCAGTCCACATTTCTGCTTTGTGACTGTGCCAAATTCTTAGCATGAAAATGCCAAAACAAGGGCAGGCACAGACAAGGGTTATTTTAACTAGAACTGCCAGGAAAGGCCTCTCCAAAGAGGTGATATTTGGGAAGATCCTGAAAGAATGTGAAAGGGCGGCCAAGAAGAGATCTGGGGACAGCGTCCCAGTCTGAGGGAACTCCACAGGCAAAATCTGGGAAAAGCTTGGCAGGTTCAGGTCAATGTGGCTGGAGGCAATGAGCAAAGGAAGAAAGGGAGGAGACAAGGTCACGGATAGTCCTGTGGTGTGGGGTCTTCCAAGCCACAGTTTAGGGGGGTGGGATTATTTTAAGTGTGATGGGAACATCATTGCTTCACTAGCCATTTATTGAGCACTTATAACATACCTAGCACTGCTCTAGGTCTGGTGATAGAGCACAAACAGGAGCTCCTATTCTGGGAGTGGAGATGGATCATCCACAAGATACTAAATCAATGCAGAAGAGACTGTCAGCAGGATCGTACAGGTTCTGAAGACAACAAAATAAAAGCAAGGAGAAGAGATGAGGGGTATGTAAATTTTCATGGGACAACCAAGGAAAGCTTCCTGGAGGAGAACACTTTGGGGCGAGCCTGGAATGAAGCAAGGGATTGAGCCACAAGCACAACAAATGAAAAAATAATCAGAGGCCGGGCACGGTGGCTCACTCCTGTAATCCCAGCACTTTGGGAGGCCAAGGCAGGCAGATCACCTGAGGTCAGGAGTTCGAGACTAGCCTGACCAATATGGTAAAACCCCGCCTCTACTAAAAATACAAAAATTAGCCACTCATGTTGGCATGTGCCTGTAATCCCAGCTACTTGGGAGGCTGAGACAGGAGAGTTGCTTGAATCTGGGAGGCAGAGGTTGCAGTGAGCTGAAATGGTGCTACTTTACTCCAGCCTGGGCAACAAGAGCGAAACTCCGACTCAAAAAAAAAAAAAAAAAAAAAAAAAAAAATCAGAGAAGTTCCACTGGCAATAAGAGTAGAAAGGGTGGTGACTGCTAGATACTAACTCTGGTCTGGTATGTATTCAACCCAAAGGGACTCCTGCATGCTATTAGTGATAAATATTGAAATGGATTCACGTTAAATATCTAAGTGTCTTCCATAATCATACCTATTCATGGCAATCCGGCTTTGCTTGAAAACAGATGGCAACTGCAAAGATAATGTCAGTGGCCTTCTTGGCTTTCAGCGTGCCCCAAGGCTCTCTCTGCCCTAAATGAACAGCAATTCCAAAAGCACTGCTCACCTCAGTTTTGTCCACAGACTCTCCTCACCTCTCTCCCGCTCTCCCAGTCTTCAGCCGTGTACATACCTGTGGCCGGAAGGGGTTGAGGATTGGATTCCCCCTAGGGGGGTTCCTAACACACACCCAGGGGCACAGTCTTTTGGGTAGTTTCTGCCCTGAATACAGCTAGATTTAAGGCTTCCTGCAGTTTTCCATGGCAATGACAAATAGCACCTTAAGGTGTGCTAGGAAGTGGCGTTTCCCACCTCTGTGAATGGGAATGAGGTTTTTCCTCTTTCTGCGGCCACCTGGATATTCCTCACCCTGAGAGGTCTCCACAAGGTTACCTGTGTTCTGGAACACAGCCACTGGCGGCCTCTCAGGTCCACAGTCTCTAAATTGACCCTCGCCCCTCCCAGGCTATATGGCCCCGGGTGATGACACCTAAGGACATCAAGGACCAAAATGTAAAATTCAAACAGGAAGATAACTCCCTTGCCAGGCTTTGTAAAGTGACAGTAAACATTTCTTTTGTTGTTGTTGCTGTTGTTGTTGAAGAGACGAGTCTCGGAGTCTCACTCTGTCGCCCAGACTGGAGTGCAATGGCACGATTTTGCCTCCCTGCAACCTTCGCCTCCCGGGTTCAAGCGATTCTCCTGTCACAGCTTCCTGAGTAACTGGGATTAGAGGCGCACGCCACCATGCCTGGCTAATTTTTATATTTTTAGTAGAGATGAGATTTCACCATGTTGGTGAGGCTGGTCTCAAACTCCTGAGCTTGTGATCTGCCAGCCTCGGCCTCCCAAAGTGCTGGGATTACAGGCGTGAGCCACCACGCCTGGCCGACAGTAATCATTTCTTTAATTGAATGTTTACCAAATGGTGGTCCCTGGACTAGCAACTCAACATTGGTGTCACATGGAAATTTGTTAGAAATGTAAGCCATTAGGTCCCACTCAGATATACTGGATCAGAAACACTGTTGGTGAGCCCAGCAGTCTATGCTTTAACAAGCTGTTCCAGGGGATTTGGATGCTGATTCAACCTTGGGAACTGAGGCTCTAATTCAAAGTCCAGTGATGAAAATGGAAAAATACTCTTACCTACCTTAAGAAAGGTGATGTAAAAGTGCTCAGCACAGGGCCTGGCACATGACGCTAAATATGTAAGAGCTGCTATTATTAGCAGTCTTATTATTGAGATAATCATCATCATCACAAGGCTATTCATAAAGGGCTGTGGTACTATAATTCAGTGATGTCACTTGCAGGGATACTGGCACTATTTGTCAAAACATAAATATAATGACTCACTGACTCAGCAAGTAGCCTCGAGGATAGTGATTTACAACTTGACACAGAGACACCCTATTCCATCGTTTGACAAATTCGTTTATTTAAAACGATAAAAACAGCACTTATAGGGGGGCTTCATCCAATATAAGTAGGTCTCTTGACACACTTTCACAGGTCACATGATTTAACACCTGGGGACATCAGGACTAACGGCTCTCAGGCCTGAGTGGTGAGTGGAGTGACATGATTTCAAGTTCATAAAATGATATGTCACTATTTGTCTTACATTCTCAGGAAGCAGGACCCCATCCTGCTCCTGTCTTCCCTTCTGGCCTTCCCGGTAGCCATAACCATGTACAAATATGTGACCATGAGATGTTCTTGCCTGATGTCCAGTGGCTCAGGGACCACATCTGGACCTCATCAAGACACCATCAGCCCATCATCTGAACGTACAGCGCTCAAGGCAGCACTAAATTCTGGAGAAGTGTGAGAACCTGAACCACTGAGGTCAAAGGAAGTGACACCAAGTGGCACAGGAGAGAAAATATAATGAAGGTAACATTTCGAGTCCAGTGCAAAGAAGTGGTCAATGGTCTAAACTTCAGAGCCACATCACCTGGGTTCAAATTAGAGAGTTGCATCTTACCAGCAGCAGGAATTTGGACAAGGACTCAACCTCTCTGTGCCTTAATGTACTCATCTGTCAAATGGGCATAATAATGGAACTCATCTGTGGTGCTATGATATATATATAGATAGACAGATAGATATATTGTTTTTTTTTTTATTCATGATTCCTGGCTCATAATTCCCATAGCCCTTGTTACAGTTGTTTGTTATAATGTTAGGTGTATGAGGCCTCAGGGGCAGGCCTCTGACCCTCTCCTGCCTTTTCACTCTCTTCCCCTGCCTTCCTGATTGTAGGTCTTTAGACCTTGCCAGGAGAGTATCCCATCCTATACTCTGGGGGAATGAATGCCGACATCATGAATCTCCCTTAGAAACCCAAGAGGACTGGACTGGGTTCCTGGAGCTTCTGGATAGATGAAGACGTGGAGTTTTCTAGAGGATGGTGTACCCAGGGAGGGCATGGAAGCTCTGTGCCCCTTTCCCCATACCTCATCCTATGTGTCTCTTCATCTGTATCCTTTGAAATATCCTTTATAATACATGAGGAGATATAAGTAAGTGTTTCCCTAAGTTCTGAGGGTCACTCTAGCAAATTAATCGAACCCAAAGAGGGGATCATGGTAACAACTTGACGCCGGTCAGTCAGAAGTTCCAGAGGCACAGACTTGAGACTGGTGTATGTTGCAGGGGAGCAGTCTTGGGGACTGAGCCCTCAAATTGTGGGATCTGACATTATCTCTGGATAGATAATGTTGTAACTAAATTAGAGGACACCCAGCTGGTGTCTGCTGCTTGATGTTTGGAGAAAAAAAAACCCACACATTTGGTCACGGAAGTCTTCTGTGTTGGTTGTTACTGTGGTGTGAGACTAGAGGGGAAATGTGGTTATAGAGAATTTTCCCTCTACACCATCTCATAGAGCTGTTGTTGGGGTCAGCTGCTTTGGTACATGCCAAGTGCTAAGTATCAGCTTTTACTGTTCACAAAATTAACAGTTTTGTAAATGTTTTGGGTAAAAATAAGGTGACGAACTTTCAAAAATGTGAATTTTTTGTGCTTTTTAAGCATTTAAGAAACTGTAATATTTGACTTCTGATTTTAATCAAATGCTTAAATGTACTATAATTTTTCAACAATTAGTAAGAATTTGCATACATTTAACTAAACTCTTATGCTTCAAATTTCTATTCTGTTATTTATTTAGAGAATGTTTAAAGAAGCAATCATTAAAGGAAGGGAAACATTGCATGTTCTCATTTATTTGTGGGATCTAAAAATCCAAACAATTGAGCTCATAGAGATGGAAAGTAGAATGATGGTTACCAGAGGGAATGTAGTGGGAAGGGTAGTGGGGCTTAGGGGCAAAGTGGAAACTGTCAATGGGTACAAAATTATGCTACAATGAATAAGATATAGTAGTTCATAGTCCAACAGGGTGATAACAGTCAACAATAATTTAGTTGCATTTAAAAATAACTAAAAGAGTGTAAATTGGAATGTTTGTAACAAAAGGAAATGATAAATTCTTGAGGTGATGGATACCCCATTTACGCTTATTACACATTGTATGCCTTTATCAATACATCTCAGGTACCCCATAAGAATATGTACCTACTATTTACCCATATAAATTAAAAATAAAAATACAAAAATAAAAAGATTGTACTACAGTACGGGCCCACATCATCCATTTCCAGGTAATTAATTACACTTTGCAAATTTTTTCAACTCCTCTCCTTTCCATGACTTCAGGAATTCCTCTGTGAATTAAACTTTTAAACCAGTGCTCTGAGTATCACATATGTTGTAGCATAGTAAGGAGTTGCTTTGATTTTTTTGACCAAATAAATTTTTCATTGACTCTTAGAGAATTATTCCCTGACCCTTGAATTATAACCCTTCTCATGCTTGTGTGGAAAATTTCTGGTTTTCCTTGGCTCCTCTGTTGGGTATTGTGGGAGGGACTGTGTAAGGGAGTAATCAGGTAGGACTCCTTCATCCCTCCTATAAGGTCTTACATTTGATTTAATTAACTGACTCCATGTATAACTCTCATTCTATTGTCTTCTCTCCTTCCTTTTCTCATGCTGACTATATGCCTTCCATTATGACATTAATTCAATTCACTATCTCAAAATTTTTAATACACAATTTAGAGCTTTGGTGACTAACATTGTTTGTATTTTTTTTACCTCCAAATGTCATATAGAGATGTAATCCCCAGTGTTGACGATGGGGACTTGTGAGGTGTTTGAATCATCAGATTGAATTTCTTAGACAATGAATGGCTTAGTGCCATCTGCTTGGTAATGAATGAGTTATCCCTCTGATTTTATGGGAAATGTGATTGTTTAAAAGTGTGTGGTACTTCCTCCCTCTCTCTCTTGCTCCCACTATGACCATATGACATCTTGGCTTCCTGTCACCTCACACCATGATTATCAGCTTCCTGAGGCCCTCACCAGAAGCAGATGCCACAACCATGCTTCCTGTACAGCCTGAAGAATGATGAGCCAATTAAACTTCTTTTCTTTATAAATTACCCAGTCTCAGGTATATCTTTATAGTTATACATGAATGGACTAATACAGAATACTGGTACCAAAGAGTGGTCATTGCTGTAAAGTTACCTGAAAAAATGGAACTGGCTTTGGAACTGAGTGACAGACAGAAGTTGGAGGAGATTGGAGGACTGAGAAGAAGACAGAAAACTAAGGGAAGGTTTGGAACTTCTTAGAGATGGGTTAAATGGTTGTGACCAGAATGAAATGGTGATAAGGACAGTGATGTCCAAGCTGACAAGGTCTCAGATGGAGATAAGGAACTTATTGGTAACTGGAGCAAAGGTAACCCTTATTATGCCTTTGCAAAGAACTTGGCTGCATTGTCTTCATGCCTAGGGATTTAAGAGTGATGATTTAGGTTAACTGGTAGAAGAAATTTCTAAGCAGCAAAGCATTCAAGAAGTTACTTGGCTGCTTCTAATAGCCTATACTCAGGTGTGGGAGAAAACGAATGACTTAAGTTAGAACTTACATATGTCCAAGTGATCTCACTGTTCAATTTCCACCTATGAGTGAGAATGTGCAGTGTTTGGTTATTTTGTCCTTGTGATAGTTTGCTGAGAATGATGGTTTCCAGCTTCATCCATGTCCCTACAAAGGACATGAACTCATCCTTTTTTATGGCTGCATAGCATTCCATGGTGTATATGTGCCAGACACAGCAAGGGGAACATCACACACCATGGCCTGTCGTGGGGTGAGGGGTGGGGGGAGGGATAGCATTAGGAGATATACCTAATGTAAATGATGAGTTAATGGGTGCAGCACACCAACATGGCACATGTATGCATATGTAACAAACTTGCACGTTGTGCACATGTACGCTAGGACTTAAAGTATAATAAAAAAATAAATAAAGCAAAAAAAAATTTAATTTAATTTAATTTAATTTAATTTAAAAAATAAAAATCACTTATATGTGAAAGAGTAGAGTGTAAAAGTTTGGAAACTTTGCATCATCATGATAGGGAAGGAATCCATGCAGGCTGTGGAGAAACCACTTGCTATATATAGCAGCATGATTAAAAGGGAGCCAAGTGCTAATAGTCAAGACAATGGGAGAAAGGACTAGAAGGGATTTTAGGGATCTTCAGGACACCCCCTCCCATCATAGGCCCAGAGGCCTCTAATGAAAGAACGGTTTCATGGGCCCAGCCCAGGGTCCCTTTGCCCTGCTCAACCTCAGGACACTGCTCCTCACATCCCAGTTTCTCCAGTTCCAGCCTTAGCTCAAAGGGCCCCAGATACTGCTTGTGCCACTGCTTTGGAGAGCAAAAGCTACCATAAACCTTGATATCTTCCATGTGGTATTAAGTCCTTGGGCACCCAGGATACCAGAGTGAAGGAGGCTTGGTAGCTTTTTCCTAGATTTCAGAGGATGTATGGAAAAGTATGAGTACTCAGGCAGAGGCCTGCTCCAGTGGCGGAGCCCACACAAGGAAACTCTCCTTCCCTTCTCCATATCCCAGAATGATAGATCCACTGGCAGCTTGCATCCTGTGCCTGGAAAAGCTGCAGGCACTCAACACTAGCCCATGAGAGCAGCCACGGAGGCTGAACCCTGCAAAGCCATGAGGGCAGAGCTGCCCAAGGCTGTGGGAGCCAACCCTTGCATCAGTGTGCCCTGGATGAGGGACATGGAGTCAAAGGAGATTATTTTGAAGCTTCAAATTTTAATGATGGCCCTGCTGGGTTTCAGACTTGCATGGGGCCTGTAGCCCCCTTCTTTTGGCCAATTTCTCCCTTTTGGAATGGTAATGTTTACCCAATGCCTGTATCACTATTGTCCCTTGGAAGTAAATAAGTGTTTTTTGATTTCATAAGCTCATAGGTGAAAGGAGATGAATCTCAGGTAAGACTTAGAACTTTTGAATTGATGCTGGGATGAGTTGAGACTTTTGGGGTATTGGGAAGGTACAATTGAATGTATTTTGCAATATGAGAACATGAGACTTGGGGGCCCAGGGGTGGAATGACATGGTTTGGATCTGTATCTCCTCCAAATGTCATGCTGAAATGTGATTCCCAATGTTGGAGGTTAGGCTTATTCAGAGATGTTTTTGTCATCAAGGCAGGTCCTCCATGAATGGCTTGGACTTGGACCCCAAGATCAACCACTGAAAGGCTGGAAAATCTAATTGGAAATAGGGTGAATGTTTTATCCACTTAGATGGTCTTTCGAAATACCTAGATGGCCACTTGGGGTATCCTCAGTACCTCATTCAAAAATTAAGTCCACAGATTCCATAATATTTTATGCATCAGGGCCAAAAGAATTTAAGTGTCTCTTCCAAAAATATTGGTGGGGACACTTCTGCCCTCATATTGAGTAGGTAACCTCAAGTTGCTCCATCCACCAGAAATGCAAACCTAAAAAAAAAAAAAAATAGACCAGATGTGGTGGCCCATGCCTGCAACCCCAGCACTTTGGGAGGATGAGACAGGAGTATCTTTTGAGCCCAAGGGTTTGAGACCAGCCTGGGAAACATAGCTAGACCTTACCTCTACCAAACATTAAAAAAAAAAAAAAAAAATGTGGAATGTGGTGGTGTGTGCCTGTGATCCCAGCTGCCTGTGATGAGGCTCAGGGCTGAGGTGGGAGGATCAATTGGGACCAGGAAGTTGAGGCTGCAGTGAGCCACGATCATGCCACTGAACTCAAGCCTGGGCAACAGAGACCCTGCCCCTGAAAGCAATAACAATAAAAAAGTAAAGGTGGGCAAGAACCCACTCTTTATATATACCAATGAGTTAAATTTTAAAAATTATAGCTATAATCTCTCGATGCCTGTCTGTATGTGTGTATATATATATTATGTATGTATGTTAAATACCAGTGCTGGTCACAATCACAAAAGACACAATCTTGAAAGCTACAATCCTGAATGTTGAAATCCTGGAAGACAAATTCTGGGGACGGGGTTAGTGCATTTTCAGTTGCACACAGGATAGTTGCATCATCTTAAGCAGAACTGTTAGTTTGCTATTGTCTTTGTTTGGATATTAACTATGCTTTAAGGAGATATGCATGGCTGCCAAGTTGACAAAAGGCAGATTTGTAGACTTAATTTTAGATGTCCGCTTAACTGAATTACAGAATATCTAGAAACCAGGAAAGCATTGTTCTGCGTGTTTCTGTGAGAGTGTTTTCAGAGGAGATTAGCACGTGAGTCTGAGTGGAATAGGTGGAGAAGATCTACCTCACCTTAATATTTCAAGTGTTTTAAAGATCATAGAAGTGAAAATCTGGGTGAAAAATACAAGAAATTTCCCTTGCCCAATTTTTCAACCATATAGGACTTCTGCCTCTTCACATAGTGCCATGCTTGCCTTCAAAAAATGCCCTTCATCACAGAATGAAAAACAAAAAATTGACAAGCTCAGCGACCTTCAGAAACAAAGACACTTGCTGATACATAAATTCTTCCAGTGTTACAAAGTGCATTAAAGGGTGACCTATTCTTGGTTAGGGACTTGACTGTTGAAGAAAACAGACATATTTACCACACAGAAAAACTAGGGCATGCTTCACTTTAGCTAATGGATAGCACTTTCAAAACTGTCCCCACTGTTTGCTCTTTAAAAAATCAACTATATACAATTCATGGCCCTGTTGGATCTGAAATTTCTGAAACTCACCCACCCATTTATGTAATAATGACTGGAAAAGTGAAACACTTTATAAATGCTTATTTGAAGATTTGTTGGACTTTGCAGAAGAAACTGGCTTTCAATGGAATCCCCAAATCATAATGGCAGATTTTCAAACAGGTGCGATCAAGGCTTCCAAAAGTAAATTTCAAGGTATTATCTAGAGTTTCCTCCCCAGCTCCCCTCACCCCCCGACACACAATTCAGCCCAATGCATTTGGCAGAAAATTCAGATGAGTGGATTGGCCACATGATACAGCAGTGACAAAAACTTCAGTCTAAATGTGTCATTTATCCGCATTGGCATTTCTTCCAGGTGACAAGATTCCGTAAGCGTTTAATGAATGAAAGCCACATTTCCCTGAATAAGCCAGCAAAGTTACTGACTGGCTTGAAAATAATTGTGTGCACAGTAGGATAAGAAGACACTTAAGCAATAGTGTTGCTGTTTGATCACCAGTATTGTTTCCGCCAAATTTGTTCTCCATGTGTGGGTGCATGGGGAGTTTCTGCACACCCAAAACAACATAGAAGCATGGCACAGAATATGGGAAAATTTAATAGGGAATGTTCATGTTCATGTGAATTGAATCATACAAAAATTTCAAAAAGAGCAGTTCCACACAGAAAATGAATGTGAACATATTCTGCAAGAAGAACTATGCCCTAAAGGAAAAAAGCAGCCATTAATCAAAATGCAAGACTTCAAAATACAGTTAATGATTGTCAAAGTTAGCCAGCTTTTATGGACTACTTCTGTGCAATTGTTCATATCTAACCTCCTAACACATTTTCTCATATGTCAACTTTTTTAGTGTTTTAGATTTTTTCCTTTTTTAGTTTTTTTTACCACCATTTCAAATTGTCAGCATTATTTTTTTAAATGCACTCTGATATGTATTTCATCTTCACATCATTTCCAATAATAGGAGTATAAACTGCGTAAAGACTTTTAGAGAATTCTAATCAGTTTAAGCACCTTTTGCAAATTTGACTCTAGGAAAGTACATTATAACAATGTTAACTTTGTGTATAAGCATTGTGCATATATATAGAAACACGGATACTTCCTCAAGAAATGAAGAAACATCCTGTTTGTACAACTGCATTTGTAAAAGATAAAATTGCTCGAGATCTAAGTTCTTTGGACTATTGCAGATGTGGTGGTGACATATTGCGACTGATGTTTTCATCAAAAGACTTAGATTGACATGGAATTTCAAAAAACAGCAGTTATAAAATGAGGTGGACATAATTACGAACCATAGTAATATATATCCATACATTTTACTTTTGACCTATTTCTTTATGAATACTGGTTATCTGCTCATAGTTATACATGTGTGGCTGTTGTTAGGATATTTAAGTGCTTATACTTGCAAAAATATGTTATTATTGCACATTTTATTGTGTAAAGTGGTCAATGAATTATTCCATCATGTTTTTATGATTTTCAAATAAATCCCCCCTTTAAAGATGTAAATAAATGTCTTCTAAATTTTTTAAAAAATAATTTTTTCAATAATTATATTTTCAGGATTTTGACCTTTCAGGGTTTCATTGTTTGGGATTATAGCACTTGAGATTGTGTCTTTCAGGATTATGAAACCCATTATTTACTTACCCCCAGATAATACCGCCATATTAGAATATAAAATGCATTAAAGGAAAACTATTTTGATTTGCTTAGAGATTTAGAAAATGGTTGTATAAATTAAGTATTCCTGTAAACTTCAGAAATTAAGGAAATTAACCATCTACTATTTTCAAAAGTACTACTATATAAGTTAGTCCAAATATTTTAAAAGCTAAAGTTCATACAATTTAGGTAAATCATAATAAATGAGACTAACTATAAGGTAGTTGGCCTAAAAACAGTCTTCTGAGTTATCAAGGAGATATATATATATAGAGATATATATATAGATATATAGAGATATATATATCACATATATATAGGCATATATATATAGGCATATATAGGCATATATTTTTATTCTACTTGGGATAGTCTTCCTAAGTTTGTACAGGTTTACTGATTGAATGACTTAGTCTTAAATATAAAAAAAAGAAAATTTATCTTTAACCAAATTAAATTACTATTTTGAAAAACATTATTTCAACACTATGTTTTGTAATATGTCATCTAGAAAACAGTTTTCAAGATCTTTTGGTAAGTTAAAACCTTAGGTTTATGTTATATAAGGTTAATTTTTTGTTAAATATGTAGATTATTTCTAAATAAGATAAAATACTAAAATACTAATTTCTATGCATATTTTTAAAGCTATATATGTTTGGGTCTGTTGATGAGTGCATTAATTTTTCTCATCTTGAAAAGTTGTAGTGTAAGGGATGTTTATGCTTATAAAAAGTTGTGAGATGGCCAGGCGCAGTGGCTCACGCCTATAATCCCAACACTTTGGGAGGCCGAGGTGGGTGGATCACGAGGTCAGGAGTTCGAGACCAGCCTGGCCAACAGGGTGAAATCCTGTCTCTACTAAAAATACAAAAATTAGCTGGGTGTGGTGGTGGGCGCCTGTAATCCCAGCTACTCAGGAGGCTGAGGCAGGAGAATCGTTTGAACCTGGGAGGCAGAGGTTGCAGTGAGCCGAGACTGCGCCATTGCACTCCAGCCTGGGCAACAGGGTGAGACTCTATCTCAAAAAAAAAAAAAAAAAAAAAAAAAAGTTCTGAGATGTATATTTATGAGCTTTGCTAATTTGCTACGAAATACTGATGTATAACAGAGTTTACAGTCATCCATATCTCAATTTTCTCTCTAAAATGAAAGCTACTATGAATGAAAATTATACTCAATATATGTGAATAAACTCAACTAGGAGCAAAGTAGCATAGTCGAACAACATTTTATGCAAGATAAACAAGATATGTTTTATTAAGGAAAAACAGTTTTGTCTTAAAGTAAAATGACTAGTAGTTTCAAAATAAAAAGTGGTGGGATATAGTTCAAAACCTAAATTATATAGAAAGCTGTAAAGGAGAATTTTATCTATTATTTATTTATTTATTCATTTATTTATTTTTGAGATGGAGTTTCGCTCTGTCACCCAGGTTGGAGTGCAGTGGCACAATCTCGGCTCACTGTAACCTCCACCTCCTGGATTCAAGCAATTCTCCTGCCTCAGCCTCCCAAGTAGCTGGGACTACAGGCACGTGCCCCCATGCCCAGCTAATTTTGTGTATTTTTACTAGAGATGGGGTTTCACCATGTTAGCCAGGGTGGTCTCGATCTCCTGACCTCGTGATCCGCCCATCTTGGCCTCCCAAAGTGCTGAGATTACAGGCATGAGCCACCACGCTCGGCCATTTTATTTTATTTGTTGTGGTCAGAGCTGGCTAAGGAATACTGCGTATATATGTACTTTTACAAAAAGAACTAAAATATAAAATATACTAATGCAAAAGTAGAATGTTATTTTCTCTTTGTGAAAATGACAAAATTTTCATGCATTATTAGCCTGGTCATAGTGAGAAATTGTAAAAGTTGTTTTCATTTCCTTCCAAACCATCTGACTGAAAGACAAATATTTATGTCACAGAGTAAAATGCTATCCCAAATGTGTAGAAACAGGTAAATACAGAGATACAAAGATACATAGCTGAAGACCAGATTATCTGGAGCAGTAGACACTGGAGTCACTAGCTGGTGGTACTTTTATTTATTTATTTATTTATTTAATTTATTTTGGGACAGAGTCCCACTCTGTCACCCAGGCTAGAGTGCAACAGCACGATCTTGGCTCACTGCAACCTCCGCCTCCCGGGTTCAAGTGACTCTTCCACCTCAGCCTCCTGAGCAGCTGGGATTACAGGCACGCGCCACCACACACAGCTAATTTTTGTATTTTTAGTAGAGACGGGGTTTCACCACATTGGCCAGGCTGGTCTCGAACTCCTGACCTCGTGATCCGCTGCCTCAGCCTCTCAACATGTTGGGATCACAAGCATAAGCCACTGCACCCGGCAACTGGTGATCCTTTTATCGGTAATTTTCATGAATTCCTAGGAGCTGAGTGTGGACACGGTGAGCGTGAGAAACTCCTCAGGGCTGTAGTATCAGGGAGGCCACCACACTTACATGGGTTTTCCTTTCAGGAATCCCAGAAGGTTTTCATGACGTAGAGCCAAGAAAAATCTTCTATAGCTCTGGCAGGAGAAGGACAAAAGTATCCATCTTTAAATAGCCCAACACATTCTTGCATTAGGAGTCTCCAGTGAAAAAGAACCAATAGGATGACTATACATGTAGAGATTTATTATAAGAAATTTGTTCTTGTTCCCCTTCCCGAGTCCAAGTGATCTCATTGTTCAGTTCCCACCTACGAGTGAGAACATGCGGTGTTTGGTTTTCTGTTCTTGTGATAGTTTGCTAAGAATGATGGGGGAACATCACACACCGGGGCCTATCATGGGGAGGGGGGAGGGGGGAGGGATTGCATTGGGAGTTATACCTGATGTAAATGACGAGTTGATGGGTGCAGCACACCAACATGGCACAAGTATACATATGTAGCAAACCTGCACGTTGTGCACATGTACCCTACAACTTGAAGTTTAATAATAATAAATAAATTTTAAAAAAAAAAAAAAAAAAAAGAAATTTGTTCTTGTAATTTTGAAAACTGACAAGTCCCAAGATTTGCACTCACTAAACTGGAGACCCAAGAGAGTTAATGGTGTGGGTCCAGTGTCAGTCTGAAAGCCTGAGAATCAGGAGAGCTGATGGTATGTTTCAGTCTGAAGGTCTCCAGGCTCAAGAACTAGGAAGAGCCAATGCCTCAGTTTGTGTCTAAAGGCAGAAAAAGACTACTGTCACTGTTCAAAGGCAGTCAGGCAGAAAGAGTTCCCTCCTATTTAGCCATTTTGCTCTATTCAGAGCTTCAATGGATTAAAGGAAGCTCGCAGACATTAGGAAGGCAACCTACTTTACTCAATCTCCTGAACGAAAAGTTACCCTCAGCCAGGAACACCCTCATGGATACAGCTAGAATGATGTTTAACGCAATGTCTGGGCACCCCATTGCCAGTCAAGGTGAAACACAAAATTAGCCATCATAAATCTCTATAACAAAGGCCTACTCTCTACGGAAACTGATTTTTACTAAAGTCTTACCACACTCAGGAAGCAGACAATTTCTTAACTTCATCCCCCTCTAGCCTTCTCATCTTACGCAATGGAGAAGGAAAGGTAAGAAACGCTTGTGAAGGCCATAGCTCAGACACATACTACAAGACTGAGATTTAATAAGATAATAGAATGTGGCTCCTCCTCTATACATTACCACCAAATAGACAGTGCTCCAGGACACTTGCTCTAGCTGAAAGAGCCACGAAGCGTGCAAACTCTATTTAAGAATGTGTTCTTAGGAAACCCCAAAGACAAGAGAGACAAAAACAAGAACACCAGAGGAATTTGAAGTTTCTCACACCCAAAGCTACAGCTAAACTTAGATAAACCCAACTCCTAACCATACTAACAAAAAGCCTGGCAATGTTGACCTTTATACCGAAGCTCTGTAATCCTGGAAACAGTTACCATTTTAAAAACACCACAACCCGCTTATTGTTCTGGGAAACAGCTTATTGCAAAGAATCATCCTTCTCCATATGACTTATCTAAGTCTTGTAGGAAACCCATTTGTTTACCTAAGACAAGGCCACGCACAGACCTTCCAAATTCCCATTCTAAGTGATTAATTAGCTGAAGTGTTTGTTCCCACTGATTATTGCAAACAAAATGCCTGTTAACCTTGACTTAAAAAAATCTTAATTAACTGTCTTTCCTTCCCATAGTATCCTGAGGTTTGTCTCAGCCCTAAGTTTAAACAATCATTAGCATACAGAACAACCAGTTCTAATGATTACTACTGAAAATTGGCTGACATCGAGGAAAAAAATTTCTGGTTCCACTTACAGTCACACATGTAATAAACATGGAAATCTTATGAATAGTCTGATTATGTCACTGGTTTATCTCACTCCCCAATAACCAGTTCTTTCTAGCCTTATTTACTCTTTACTATGAAAGAGCATTTCATTCGTGCTTACTTTTGAGACACTTAACAGATTTTGTGCATTCTCCCTATTCCAATAGTCTTTTCAAATAAAGTCTGTCTTTACTGAAGTCTGGATTTTATAAATTTCCTCAACCTCACACTAAAGGCTTATTCACCTCAGTTGCTATTACCCTATATATCATGTTTGAATTTCAACAAAAATTACAAGTCTAAAGGCAAGAAAAAATAAAACAGCCTTCAGGGCCAACACAAACATTAGAACCAGTCTCAGGTATGGCAAAGATTTGGGGATTTTCAGGTAGGGAATTTAAAATAACTTTGATTAATACGTTAAGGACTCTAATGGAAAAAGTAAACAATATGCGAGAACTGATGGGTAAAGTAAGCAGAGAGATGGAAATTCTAAGTATTAAAAGAAAATGCGAGAAATCAAAAACACTAACAGAAATGAAGAAGGCCTTTTATGGTCTCATCAGCAGCAGACTGAACACAACTGAAGAAAAAAATCATTTAACTTTAAGATATGTCAAAAGAAGCTTTCCAAATTGAAATGCAGAGACAGAAAACAAATGAAAGAAACAGAACAGCCTAGAACAATGGGATAATTTCAAAAGTTGTAGCATATACATGCATTAAAATGCATAGCACAGCAGAATGAGAAGAGAAAATGAATCAGATGTAATATTATTACATCAAATATTATTATTGTTTGATGTAATAATGGCTGAGCAGTTTCCAAAATTAATGGCAGACACCAAACCACAGATACAGGAAGCTCATAGAACACTAAGCACAATAAATACCAAATAATATATACCCAAGCATAGCATATTCAAACTTCAGGAAACCATAGATGAAGAGAACATTTTCAAAAATACCAAGCTGGCCGGGCGTGGTGGCTCATGCCTGTAATCTCAGCACTTTGGGAGGCCGAGGTGGGCGGATCACCTGAGGTTGGGAGTTGGAGACTAGCCTGACCAACATAGAGAAACCCCGTCTCTACTAAAAATACAAAATTAGCTGGGTGTGGTGGCACACGCCTGTAATCCCAGATACTCGGGAGGCTGAGGCAGGAGAATTGCTTGAACCCTGGAGGCAGAGGTCATGGTGAGCTGAGATGGCACCACTGTACTCCAGCCTGGGCGATGAGAGTGAAACTCTGTTCCAAAAAAAAGAAAGAAAGAAAGCCAAAGAAGAGGGGAGTATAATAAAATGTTGAAAGAAAATAAATACCAACCTAAGAATTCTGTATCAAGCAAAATTACTATTAAGTGGTGAAGGAGAAATATAGACTGTCTCAGAGAAATTTGAATGATTCATTACCCACACACCTGCCTTGTAAGAAATGACTAATATTAATCAGGGTAAAGAAAAATTTGTATAGGTAAAAACTTCAGATTTGCATAAAGAAATGATGAGAAGGAACAAATGAAGTTAGAATAAAATCTTTTCTTTTTTATTCTTAATTGATCTATTAGATAACTGTTCAAAGTAATAGCAGTAACAATATATTGAGTAGTTGTAGCATATGGATAAATGAAATGAATGACCCACTTTTATAGGAGACATGAGGGAAGAATTGGGAATACCATGTTACAAGTTACCTTTACTAACCATGAAGTGGTATAATGTTATTTGAAAGCTGACTTAGATCAATAATGAATTTATATTGAAAACTCTAGGGCAGACACTAAAATCATTTTCAAAAGAAATATATTTGGTATGTTAAGGGAGAAGAGAAAATGGAAATGTATAAAATACTCAACTAAAACCAGAGAAAACAGAATAAGAAAGAAAGAAAAAAGAAACAAATGATAAGGTGCAACTAATAGAAAATAGCTACAAGCATGGTAGATATCAATCCAACTGTAACAATAATCACTTTAAATACAAATGGTCTAAATACCCTAAATAACAGATATTGCCATAGTGGATTTAAAAAGAAAGACAATACCCAACTGTATGTTGTTCTACAGAAAAATGACATTTAGAAAATGTATAACATTACAATTGGTTTTAAAAAAATTGAAATGAGCTAGGGAAAAATATCTGAACCACAAAGACACAAAAACTCTTTTTAAAAAACATTCAGTTAGCATTTGACTAAGAAGAAAAAGAAAACAAATTAATTTATAAAAAGTAAAAGAGTGTTGTAAAATGATGTTAATTATCTCCAGTCTGGTACACAGTAAGTAAAAAATAGATTGATTTCATATTTATTTGTGAAAAAAATCCCTAGTATTTAAGTGCCTACATTAAGTCTGTTTAACAGTAGCCACAGTTGGGATAGTTGAGGGTTAAGAAAAATCATTATATTCGCCTAGGAAAGTAACTGATACTTCAAATAGAATGTTCAGAAATACAAGTATGAATAAATTTAAAGTAATTGCTCAAAAGTCCTATCTCCTGGTAAAAATTTATTTTGTTTTAACTTGAGTTTCTTTTCACAAGCTCATTTCAATATTGAAACAAATATATATATAAACCTACTATGTATCCACAAAATTAAAAATTATAAAAGGTATCAAAATGAATAAAATGCATAAGAGAATTCCACTCATTTACATTTCAAGATTTTCTACTCCATTTGATGTGATTTTTCTCATTCAAAACAGCTAGCATTGCTGTGATCCCATGGCCTCATGAAGTATTTCAGTCCCACATTTACTCATACATATGTTTTTCCATATGTCTTCTTTGTGCTTTTTATTTAATATGCAAATTCAATGATTTAAAATCAGATCTAATAAGGTTGAATTCATTTATTCAAGACATATTTATTCAATACCTACTTTGTGCCAGGTATTCTACTGGACACTTGGGATACAACGATAAGCACAATAGACAAAAATGCCTGTTTTCCTGGAACTACATTGGAGAAGGTCAATATCTTAAATTTTGCACATCAGCTGTTATTTAATCCCTGTTGATAATTATATTCAGTATTTAAAAAATTATTTTACGCATAAAGAAACTGAGTCCTAGAGAGGTCAAGTGACTTGTAAATATCACATGGCTAATAAAAGGCTGGGCCAAGTTCATAACCCAGTTTTGCATTTGACTTTCAGGATAACTTCAGGATATGGCATTGTTCTTGTTACAGGAATGATGATGCTATATTTGAGTAAGAAATGTTTCTAAAAGCAAATTGGAAAATGACCAAGCACACAGCTACTGAGTTCCATCCTACTTGTTCAATCTTTAGGATTTAATGGCCATTCATTGGTTTCTGATGCCTTTCTTTTTTCCAGTACTTAGGAGAGATATACCATCTTCAGACAGAGGCTGAAGTTTGTATGAGAATCAGAATAGTTCTGGTATTCGGACCTGGTATTTGGGAAAGGGATTTATTTATAGAGAATCTGACATACATAGATGAATCTTTATAGTGGATCTTAAATCATAAGGAAAAAGTCCTTAGGATCAAAATACAAGACAATGAAGTAAGCAATGTATTATCTTGGCACGACAGGTCATATTACAATCAGAAAATAATTTTTCTAATAATCCATCATTTTGGAACTATGCAAAAAGTAACCATTTTAGAACAATTATATACCTTGTTATTATAGATTAGAAGGTATGTCTACCTTTTCATCATTTCCTTTTTGGTGAGAAGTTAGATAACAGTATGTTGACTATATACAGTGAAAGACAAAAATAAATAGTAAAAACAAAAATAGAACAAACATTCCATGGTGGGTTTTATTCTGTTTTTGCTGCAGTTATCTTCTTTGTTTTGTTTTGTTTTATATGGTTTCCCTTGAATGATTTATTGAACTCATATGAATTTACCTTCTTGCTATACTTCATTAACTCCTATTCTGAATTGTCTTCTAAAATCTGAGGTCATATTTTCAACTGCTAGGTGGACATCTCCAATTACTCAGAGGCAACTAAAACTCAATGGAACTAAAAGTAAATGAACTAATCTCACTCACTCCATAGCCATCTCTCTCTTTATATTAGCCTAAATCAGTTCATGTCTCTACCATCTATCTCTATCATATATCACATATATATGTGTGTGTGTGTGTGTATCTAATCCATTGGTAATATATCAATAAGTATTTTCAATTTCATTTTCATAACTCAAACAGATCCTGCAAACATAATCACAATGCTTTAATTCATGTGATACTCAGCTCTTGGCCAAACATCTGAAATATTTATCTATCTAGTGTTCTTATCCTCAGTGTCTCCCTGTGCAAATCCATCCTTTCTGCTACCATGAGAATTAATCTAGAAAACAAATCTGAAAATGTCACTCCTTTACTAAGGACCCTTCAATGTTTCCCTATCATCCTAAAGTCTAAACTTTTTAGCATTGAGTTCCAGGCCTTTCACCATTTTTTCCTCAGCTTACTTCTATTGTCTTCTGGCAGACTAAGAAGTTTGGACTTGATTATAGGGCATGGGAATTCATGAGAAATTTTAAGTATAAGATTGATAATGGAAAAAAATCCCATGTTAGAAATGTCACTCTAGTTGCAGTGTGTAGAAAAATTTGGAAGCAGTTTTCCTTACTCATTTCCCCTAGTTTATGTATCAGGAATTTCCACCAGTGGTCGGAATTTTCCTCTTTTGGAGCTGCATTTTGCACATCTAATTTCTCTTTACCCAACTACCCTTCAGATTATTAAAAGACAGTTTTTATGTCCCTTAAGAAGTTATCGTAAAAACTTTGGCTTCTTTTCCAAGTGAGATGAGTCTACCCAGAAAAGAGACATGAGTTGACTTGCAGTTTACAAGGATCACAACCTGGCTACTGTGTTGACAACAGATTGTGAGAGAGCAAGGAGACCAGTGAGAAGGCTATGGCAATAATCCAGATGATAGATAATGGTGGCATGAATTATGAAGGTAGCAGTGGAGGCAATGAGAAATTGTAGGATACTGATACATGTTAAAGATAAAACAAACAATAAGTACCACTGTATTGAATATGGATTGTAAGAGAAAGAGAGCAGTTAAGGGGGACTCCAACATTTTGGACCTAAGAAATTAATAGAATATCACCGCCATTTACCGATATTAGTAAAAATGAGAGAAGAGTAGTTTGAGGGGAAAATGTCAGTAGCTCAGATTTGAATATGTTGAATTGGACAGGCTCATTTGTCATCTAAGTGATGATTTAGAGTAATTTGTAAAGACAAGTATGGAACTTGGGCGAGAGGACTAGGCTGGAGAGAGAAACTTGGGAAGCATCAACATATAGATTATATTTAAAGTCCGCATCTAGATGAAACCACCAAAGGAGTGAGTACAGATACAAATGAGAAAAAATCCAAGGATTATGTTTTTAAGGCAACAATGTTAAGAAGCCTGTGATATGTGAGATATATAGCAAAGGAAACCAAGAAGGAGCAGCCAGAGATGTTGAAAGATAATCAGGAAAATGCATTGGCTTGAAAACCAAGTGAAAGAAAAGTATCTCAGGAAGAAGTGAGTGAGCAAGAGTATCAAATATTGTTGATAAATCAAGTATTATGAGGAAAAGAACTGACAGCAAATTTGGTGACAATGATAAAAGTAGTATTCCAGTTATCTATTACTGTATAACAAATCACCCAAACATTTAGTGGCTTAAAGCAACAAAACTTCTTAGATTATTATCTCTTACAGGTCTCAGGTTTGACTGGGCTCTGCTCAGTGTTTCTCACACTGGTCTCTCATGCAGTTGCAGTCAGAAGGTGGCTGAGTGGAAATCATCTCAGAGGCCGCCTCGGCCATGTCTGGAAACAAATGTTGATTGTCTGCTGGAGCTGTCAGCTGCAACTCCCACAAGTGGGCTTTCACTGTGTCCTGGGCTTTCTTGCTGCATGGTGGCTGGATTCCAAGAATCAACGTCGCAAGAAAGAAAGTCAGGTAGAAGCGGTATTACCTCCTTTGATCAGCCTTGGAAGTCACGTATTACTCCGGCAGTATTTTCCTCACTGGAAGTGAGTCAATAAGACCAGCGCTATTCAAAGAGAGGGAAATTAGATTCCACCTCTTGATGGGAGGTGTGTAGAAGAATTAGGAGAAACTGCTTTAAAACGGCTCATGCCTGTAATCCCAGCACTTTGGGAGGCCGAGGCTGGTGGATCTCTTCTCACTGAAGAGATTTAAACAAACAAACAAACAAAAAAGTCTGGCATCACTGAGCCCATCCCTCCCTAACCCCCCCAGTAACCAAGTGTGGTGAACATCTTTGGGCACTGGGGGAGAAAGAACACAGCAATTGTGAGGCATCGAACCCAGTGTCGTCCTATTAGAACAGAAAGAAAAGCTGGACCAAACTCAAATGATGCTCGCCCACAGAGGGAGCATTTAAATCAGCCCTACCAGAGGGGAATCGCAGATCCCAGCAGTTCAAACTTGAGTTCCTGCAAACTTAGCCACCAAGAGCTGCAGTGCTCTGTGTCTCCAGGTAAACTTGAAAGGCAGTCTAGGTCATAAGGACTGCAAGTCGTAGGTGTGTCCCAGTGCTGAATGACGACCAAAGACAGTGGACTGGTTGGGCATACAACCTACTGAGAAACGAGCTGGAGCAGTTACAGGAGTGCTGGCATCACCCTTCCCCTAACCCCACACTGTAGGATTAGCAGCTCCAAAAAGACCTCCTTTTTCCACTTGAAGTTTGAAAAGAGTAGGGAACATGGTGGATAAGCTTTTTGATGTGCTGCTGGATTCGGTTTGCCAGTATTTTATTGAGGATTTTTGCATCGATGTTCATCAGGGATATTGGTCTAAAATTCTCTTTTTCTGTTGTGGCTCTGCCAGTCTTTGGTATTAGGATGATGTGGGCCTCATAAAATGAGTTAGGGAGGATTCCCTCTTTTTCTATTGATTGGAATAGTTTCAGAAGGAATGGTACCAGCTCCTCTTTGTACCTCTGGTAGAATTCGACTGTGAATCCATCTGGTCCTAGACTTTTTTTGGTTGGTAGGCTATTAATTATTGCCTCAATTTCCGAGCCTGTTCTTGGTCTATTCAGTGATTCAACCTCTTCCTGGTTTAGTCCTGGGAGAGTGTATGTGTCCAGGAATTTATCCATTTTCTTCTAGGTTTTCTAGTTTATTTGCATAGAGATGTTTATAGTATTCTCTGATAGTAGTTTGTATTTCTGTGGGGTCGGTGGTGATATCCTCTTTATAATTTTTTACTGTGTCTATTTGATTCTTCTCTCTTTTCTTCATTAGTCTTGCTAGCTAGCAGTCTATCAATTTTGTTGATCTTTTCAAAAAACCAGCTCCTGGATTCACTGATTTTTTTTGAAGGGTTTTTTGTGTCTCTATCTCCTTCAGTTCTGCTCTGATCTTAGTTATTTCTTGCCTTCTGCTAGCTTTTGAATGTGTTTGCTCTTGCTTCTCTAGTTCTTTTAATTGTGATATTAGGGTGTCAATTTTAGATATTTCCTGCTTTCTCTTGTGGGCATTTAGTGCTATAAATTTCCCTCTACATACTGCTTTAAATGTGTCCCACTGATTCTGGCATGTTGCATCTTTGTTATCATAGGTTTTAAAGAACATCTTTATTTTTGCCTTCATTTCGTTATGTACCCAGTAGTCATTGCAAGGCTGGTTCAACATATGCAAATCAATAAACGTAATCCAGCATATAAACAGAACCAAAGACAAAAACCACATGATTATCTCAAGAGATGCAGAAAAGGCCTTTGACAAAATTCAACAGCCCGTCATGCTAAAAACTCTCAATAAATTAGGTATTGATGGAACGTATCTCAAAATAATAAGAGCTATTTATGATAAACCTACAATCAATATCATACTGAATGGGCAAAAACTGGAAGCATTCCCTTTGAAAACTGGCACAAGATAGAGATGTCCTCGCTCACCACTCCTATTCAACATAGTGTTGTAAGTTCCGGCCAGGGCAATCAGGGAGGAGAAAGAAATAAAGGGTATTCAATTAGGAAAAGAGGAAGTCAAATTGTCCCTGTTTGCAGATGACATGATTGTATATTTAGAAAACCCCATCATCTCAGCCCAAAATCTCCTTAAGCTGATAAACAACTTCAGCAAAGTCTCAGGATACAAAATCAAGGTGCAAAAATCACAAGCATTCTTATATACAACAGTAACAGACAAACAGAGAGCCAAATCATGAGTGAACTCCCATTCACAATTGCTTCAAATAGAATAAAATACCTAGGAATCCAACTTACAAAGTGTATGAAGGACCTCTTCAAGGAGAACTACAAATCACTGATCAACGAAATAAAAGAGGACACAAACAAATGGAAGAACATTCCATGCTCATGGATAGGAAGAATCAATATCGTGAAAATGGTCATACTGCCCAAGGTAATTTATAGATTCAATGCCATCCCCATTAAGCTACTAATGACTTTCTTCACAGAACTGGAAAAAACTACTTTACAGTTCATATGGAACCAAAAAAGAGCCCGCATTGCCAAGACAATCCTAAGCAAAAAGAATAAAGCTGGAGGCATCATGCTACCTGACTTCAAACTGTACCACAAGGCTACAGTAGCCAAAACAGCATGGTACTGGTACCAAAACAGAGATATAGACCAATGGAACGGAACAGAGACCTCAGAAATAATACCACACATCTACAACCATCTGATCTTTGACAAACCTGAAAAAAAACAAGAAATGGGGAAAGGATTCCCTATTTAAAAAATGGTGCTGGGGAAACTGGCTAGCCATATGTAGAAAGCTGAAACTGGATCCCTTCGTTACATCTTATACAAAAATTAATTCAAGATGGATTAGAGACTTAAATGTTAGACCTAAAACCATAAAAACCCTAGAAGAAAACCTAGGCAATGCCATTCAGGACATAGGCATGGGCAAGGACTTCATGTCTAAAACACCAAAAGCAATGGCAACAAAAGCCAAAATTAACAAATGGGAACTAATTAAACTAAAGAGTTTCTGCACAGCAAAAGAAACTACCCTCAGAGTGAACAGGCAACCTACAGAATGGGAGAAAATTTTTGCAATCTACTCATCCGACAAAGGGCTTATATCCAGAACCTACAAATAACTCAAACAAACTTGCAAGAAAAAAAACAAACAACCCCATCAAAAAGTGGGCAAAGGATATGAACAGACACTTCTCAAAAGAAGACATTTATGCAGCCAACAGACACATGAAAAAATGCTCATCAACACTCACCATCAGAGAAATGCAAATCAAAACCACAATGAGATACCATCTCACACCAGTTAGAATGGCGATCATTAAAAAGTGAGGAAATAACAGGTGCTGGAGAGGATGTGGAGAAACAGGAACACTTTTACACTGTTGGTGGGACTGTAAACTGGTTCAACCATTGTGGAAGACAGTGTGGTGATTCCTCAAGGATCTAGAATTAGAAATACCACTTGACCCAGCCATCCCATTACTGGGTATATACTCAAAGGATTATAAATCATGCTGCTATAAAGACACATGCACATGTGTGTTTACTGCAGCACTATTCACAATAGCAAAGACTTGGAACCAACCCAAATGTCCATCAATGACAGACTGGATTAAGAAAACATGACACAAAACGTGACACATGGAATACTATGTAGCCATAAAAAAGGATGAGTTCATATCCTTTTTAGGGACATGGATGAAGCTGGAAACCATCATTCTCAGCAAACTATCACAAGGATAGAAAACCAAACACTGCATGTTCTCACTCATAGGTGGGAATTGAACAATGAGAACACTTGGACACAGGGTGGGGAACATCACACACCAGGGCCTGTTGTGGGGTAGGGGTAGAGGGGAGGGATATCACTAGGAGATATACCTAATGTAAATGATGAGTTATTGGGTGCAGCACACCAACATGGCACATGTATACATATGTAACAAACCTGCACGTTGTGCACATGTACCCTAGAACTTAAAGTATAATAAAAAATAAATACATAAATAAATAAATAAATAAATAAATAAATAAATAAATAAAAGAGTAGGGAAGACTGTCTTCCATCCTTGATACCAGCTAAGCCACAGCAGGATAGGGCACCAGTCAGTCATAAGGCCCCTGTTCCAGGCCCTATCTCCCTGATGACATTTCTAGGCACAAGCTGGGCTAGAAGGAAACTGGCTGCCTTGAAGGGAAGTATCGAGTCTTGGCAGCATTTGTCTCCTGCTATCTACGATTCCTTAGGCCCTGAATAACCAGCAGCGATACTCAGGTACTACACTGAGGGCCTTGGTTGAGCCTCTGAGATTTGCTGGCTTCAGGTGAGACTCAGCACATTACCAGCTATGGTGGCTACAGGGTTTACAAAACTCCTTCTGCTTGAAAAAAGCAGGAGGACTTTGTATTGCACCTTAGATATCAGCATGGCCACAGGGGGATAGAATACCAAGTGAATGCTTGAGGTCCTCAATTCCAGGACTTGACTCTTGGACAGCATTGCTGGACCTGCCCAGGACAAGAGGGGAGCCCACTGTCCTGAATGTTGAGTCTTAGGCAAGGCAGCTTCACCACAAGCTGACTTAAGAGCCCTTGGACATTTAGAGAAGATTCCTGGTAGTCTGGTGGCACTCCTTGTGGCATGGGGTGGCAGTGGCTACAGGGTGAGGCTCCTCTGCCTTTACAAAGGGGAGAGAAGAGTGGGGAGAATGGCCCTGTATGATTTGAATGCCAGTTCAGTGACAGCACAATAAAAAACCAGGTAGACTTCTCAGGTGTTTTTAGTCCTTGACTACTGGATAGCAGCTCTGGACCCAACCAGGGCCTGAGGATCTTGCCTCCCTGAAGGGAAGGACACAGGCCTGCCTAGCTTTGTCATCTGCTGATTCTAGAGACCTAGGGCCTTGAGCGAACATAGGTAGTAACCAGTGAGTGGTTATAGCAGGCCTTGGATGAGATCCAGTGCTGTACTAGCTTCAGGCCTGGCCTAAGTTCAGTCATAGTGGTGGTGGCCACAAGAGTGCTTGTGTCTCTCCACCCCCACATTTATGTGGCTCAGAACAGAGAAAGAGACTCTGAATGTTTGGGAGAAAGTAAGGGAAGAGGACAAGAGTCTCTGCCTAATAATCCAGAGAATTCTCTAGGATTTTGCCCAAGACCATCAAGGCAGTACCTCTACGACTCTACAAGAACCACAGCGTTACTGGCCATGGGGTACCCCATAAAGTAGTTACAGCTTAGATCACAACACAGAAATCCTTTCAAATATCTGGAAAGCCTTCCCAGGAATGATGGGTACAAATAAGCTCGGATAGTAAAGACTACAATAAATACCTAACTCTTCTATGCCCAGACACTGAAGAATATCTACCAGCATCAACACCATCGAGCAAAACATGACCTCACCAAATGAACTAAGTAAGCCATCAGAACCAATACTGGAGAAAGAGAGATGTGTGACCTTTCAGACAGAGAATTCAAAATAGCAGTGTTGAGGAAACTCAAAGAAATTCAAGATAACACAGAGAAGGTATTCAGAATTCTATCAGATAAATTTAACAAAGAGATTGAAATAATTTAAAATAATCAAGCAGAAATTACAAGAGCTGAAAAATGCAACTGGCATACTGATGACTGCCTGAGTCCTATAGAAGCAGAATTGATCAAGCAGAAGAATGAATAAGAGCTTGAAGACAGGCTATTTGAAATTAAACATTCAGAGGAGACAAAAGAAAGAAGAGTGAAAAACAATGAAACATGCCTACAGGATCCAGAAAATAGCCTCAAATGGGCAAATCTAAAAGTTACTGGCCTTAAAGAGGAGGTAAAAAAAGATATAGGGGTAGAAATTTTATTCCAAGGAATAATAGAGAACTTCCCAAACCTAGAGAAATATATCAATATTCAAGTACAAGGAGATTTTAGAACACCAAACAGATTTAGCCCAAAGAAGACTATATCAACACATTTTATAATCAAACCCCCAAAGGCCAAGGATAAAGGAAGGATCTTAAAAGCAGCAAGAAAAAAGAAACAGATAACATACAATGGAGTTCCAATCCTTCTGGCAGCAGACTTTTGAGTGGAAACCTTTCAGGCCAGGAGAGAGTGTCATGACATGTTTAAAGCGCTGAAGCAAAAAACCAAAAACCAAAAAACAAAATTTTTATCCTACAATAGTATATATTTTCAAAATATCCTTCAAGAATGAAGGAGAAATAAAGACTTTCCCAGAGAAACAAAAGCTGAGGGATTTTATCAACACCAACCTGTCCTATAAAAAATGCTAAAGGGAGTACTTCAATCAGAAATAAAAAGACATTTTAAAAATAAATTTATTTTAAATCTTTTAGAACCTTATTTTGGATTGCTGCATGGTAATATAGGTTGTACATGTGTCATAATGTATTTATTTACTTATTCATTTATTTTTCAACTTTTATTTTAAGTTCACAGGTACATGTGCAGGATGTGCAGGTTTGTTACATAGTTGTGTGACGTGGTGATCTGCTGCACAGACCATCAAATCACCTAGGGATTAAGCCTAGCATCCATTATTTATTCTTTCTGATGCTCTCTCTTCCCCCGACAGGCACCAGTGTATATTGTTTCCCCCCAATGTGTCCATGTTTTCTCATGATTTAGCTCCCACTTATAAGTCAGAACACGTGATGTTTGTTTCTTTGTTCCTGCATTAGTTTGCTGAGGATAATGACTTTCAATTCCATATATATCCCTGAAACAGACATGATCTCATTCCTTTTTATGGCTGCAAAGTATTCCATAGTATATATGTACCACATTTTCTGTATCCAGTTTATCATTGATGGGCATTTGGGTTGATTCTATGTCTTTGCTGTTGTGAACAGTGCTGCAATGAACATAACATGTGCATGTATCTTTATAATACAATGCTGTATATTCTTTTGGGTATATATCCAGTAATGAAATTGCTGGGTCAAATGGTATTTCTGCTTCTAGATCTTTGAGGAATTGCCACACTGTCTTTCAAAATGGTTGAACTAATTTGCACTCCCATCAAATATGTGTAAGTGTTCCTTTTTCTCCACAACCACACCAGCATCTGTTATTTTTTGACATTTTAATAATAGCCATTCTGACTAATGTGAAATGGTATCTCAGTATGGTTTTGATAGGTATTTCTCTAATGATCAGTGACACTGACCTTTTTTCATATGCTTATTGGCTGTATAAATGTCTTCTTTTAAGAAGTGTCAGTTCATCTTCTTTGCTCACTTTTTAAATGGTGTAGTTTGCTTTCCTCTTGTACATTTGTTTAAGTTCCTTGTAGAATCTGTATATTAGACCTTTGTCAGATGGATAGATCGCAAAAATTTTCTCCCATGCTGTAGGTTGTCTGTTCACTCTGATAACAGTTTCTTTTGCTATGCAGAAGCTCTTTAGTTTAATTAGATCCCATTTGTCAATTTTGGCTTTTGTTGCAATTGTTTTTGGCTTTTTTGTCATGAAATATTTGCCCATGCCTATGACCTGAATGGTATTGCCTAGATTTTCTTATAGGGTTTTTATAGTTTGGGGCTTTACATATAACTCTTTAATCCATGTTGAGTTAATTTATGTATATGATGTAAGGAAGAGGAACAGTTTTAATTTACTGCATATGGCTAGCCAGCACTCCCAGCACTTTTTATTAAATAGGGATTCCTTTCCCCATTGCTTGTTTTTGTCAAGTTTGTTGAAGATCAGATAGTGTAGGTGTGGCCTTATTTATGGGTTTTCTATTCAGTTCCATTGGTATATGTATTTGTTCCTGTACCAGCACCATGCTGTTTTGGTTACCGTAGCCTTGTAGTATAGTTTGAAGTCAGATAGCATGATGCCTGCAGCTTTGTTCTTTTTCCTCAGGATTGTCTTGGCTATTTGAGCTCTTTTTTGGTTCCATATAAATTTTAAAATAATTTCCTCAAATTCTGTGAAGAATGTCAATGATAATTTACTGAGGATAGCATTGAATCTATAAATTACATTGGGCAGTATGGCCATTTTCATGATATTGATTCTTTCTATCCACAACCATAGAATGCTTTTCTATTTGTTTCTGTCCTCTCTGATTTCTTTGAGCAGTGGTTTGTAGCTCTCCTTGAAGTTGTCCTTAGCTTACCTTGTTAGCTTTATTTTTCGGTATTGTATTCTTTCTGTAGCAATTGCAAGTGGGAGTTTATTCATGATTTGGCTCTCTGCTTGCCTGTTGTTGGGTGTACAGAAATGAGAGCAATTTTTGCACATTGGTTTTATATCCTGAGACTTTGCTGAAGTTATCAGGATAAGAAGCTTTTGGGCTAAGATGGTGGGGTTTTCTACATATAGGATCGTGTCATCTGCAAACAAAGACAATTTGACCTCTCTCTTCCTATCCCAGTACCCTTGATTTCTTTCTCTTGCCTGATTGCCCTGGCCAGAAATTCCAATACTATGTTTAATGAGAAAGGTGAGAGAGAGCATCCTTGTCTTGTGTTGGTTTTCAAGGGAAATGCTTCCAGTTTTTGCCCATTCAGTATGATACTGGTTGTGGGTTTGTCATACATGGCTTTTATTGTTTTAAGGCACTTCCCGCCTCACTCTCTTGCTCCTGGTCCCACTGTGTGATATATCTCCTCCCCCTTTGCCTTCATCATGACTGTAAGCTTCCTGAGCCCTCCTTAGAAGCCGATGTCAATATTATGTTTCCTGTACAGCCTGCAGAACCATGAGACAGTTAAACCTATTGTCTTATAAACTACCCAGTCTCAGATATTTCTTTATAGAAGTGCAAGAAGAGACTAATACAAATACTCCAAAGTAGAATTGTTGGATCATGTGATATATGGTATATAATATGGTGTGGAAGGTGACTGGATCATGAGGGAGATTTCTCTGTTCTTCTGATAGTGAGTGAGTTCTCACGAAATCTGATGATTTTAAAGTGTGACACTCCCCCCTCCTCCTGCCACCACGTAAAATGTGTCTTGCTTCCCCTTCAGCTTCCGCCATGATTGTTAAGTTTCCTGAGGTATTCTCAGCCATGTGGAACTATGAGTCAATTAAACCTTTTTTCTATATAAATTACACATTCTCGGGTAGTTCTTTATAGCATTGTGAAAACGAACTAATACAGTATATATATTTGGAAAGACAGGGTATCACTTTGTCACCCAAGCTGGAGTGCCTTGGTGTGATCATAGCACACGGCAGCCTTGACCTCCTGGGCTCAAGCAGTCCTCCCACTTCAGCCTTCTGAGTAGCTGCTACTACAGGAACCCGCCATAACATCCAGATAGTTAAAAAAAAAAAAAAAGAAAAAAAAAATTGTAGATACAAGGTCTTCCTCTGATGCCCAGGCTGGTTTTGAACTCCTGAACTAAAACAATTTTCCCACCTCAGCCTCCCAAAGTGCTGGAATTGCAGGCACGAGCTACTATCCCTGGCCTGGTAATTTTATTTTTAGTTTTTTTTAGGAGCCTCCATAATATTTTCCACAGCAGTTACATCATTTTGCATTTCTACCAACAGCACACAAAAGTTCTAATTTCTCCACATCCTCATGGATATTTGTTATTTACTGTTTGATAATGGCCATCCAAAACAGAAGAGAGAGTATACTAACTCACTGTCACTTTGATTTGCATTTCCTTGATAATTAGTGACCTTGGGCATCTTTTCATATACCCGTTGGCCACTTGTCTTTGGAGAAATGTTTACTCAAGTCCTTTGTCTATGTTTTAATTGAATTATTTGTTTCTTTGCTATTGAATTGTAGGAGTTTCTTATGTATTTTGGAAAACAATCTTTTTTCACATATGTATGGTTTGCAAATATTTTTCCCACTCCATGGGTTGTCTTATTATTCTGTCCATTGTTCCTTTTGCCACGCTTTTTATTTTGAGGTAGTCCCACTTGTATATTTTTGCTTTTGTAACTTGTGCTTTTGGTGTCTTATTTAAAAAATTATTTCCAAGCTCAATGTCATGAAGATTTTCCTCCATGCTTTCTTCTAGTTGTATAGTTTCAGGCCTTGTGTTTAAATATTTAAACCATTTGAGGTGATTTTTGTATATAGTGTAATATAAGGCTCCAATTTTATCCTTTTCATGTGTCTATACAGTTTTCCTCAACATTATTTGTTGAAAAGAAAGAAGAATGGAATTCAGTAATGATAATCTCACGCAGAGAGGAGTGCCAAGCCTGTACAAAGCACACTGGGGTAAAGGGCCCTGCATCAAGCCTGCAGAATTCTGGGCCTCCAATTTGATCCCTGGTAATGAATTAATGTGCAGAGTCCTGTAGAGAGGTCATCTTACTCTCTGTTCATAAACTGCCTCTTGACCTCTGCTGAGGACGGGTTCTAGGCCAGCAGTATGGTGATTTTATTCTGAGTCTATGGATACTCTCTTAACCTCTGTCAATGGTATTCTGCAAAGAAGTGGTCTTTTAAAAGGACACAGAATTCCTCTTGAATTCTGATGAAAAAGAGTCTGGTTTAAATTCCTTCTACCTCTTACACTACAGTTTATCTACATTATCATTATAGTTTCAAAACACATATTTAGACATAGTTGGCAGAAGAGTGGTCCTCTCGCTCTATAATTCTAGATAACTCTACTACTGATAATGTACCCTGACGTCACATCACACTGTTATTTCCAGTGAACTTACCTCTCTGGCATGCATTTTTGATAAGCCACATATTCAAGTAACTATTACAAAAGCAGCATGTAGCAAACAGTAAAATAAATTTGTAGAGAGATTTGAAAAATTATACTTGATGGGATAATTGAGAAAAGAATTTGGGAAGTGGCAATTAGGCTGTTTTTGAAGGATGTTAGAATTGGGGTCACAGAGAATAGCATGCATACAAAGAGGAAAACAGGGGTACTTAGACGAAATCATGGAAGTAGTCATTTTTGTGCAGCATACATTGCTTTAAATAGAGGTTTTTATGAATGTGGCTAGAAAGGTAAGTTGGAGCCTGTTTACAGGTGACCTTTAGCGTAAATTGAAAAGACATTCCACCATATTTTGTAAGTGCTAAAGAGCAAGCGACATCTTTTGAAATAGGAAGTGATGCATCTAAAGCATAATATGCTATCCTTTTCACAAGGAACCATGAGGATAAGAACCAAGAGGATCTTGTTTTTTTGTGTGGTGGTTTCATTTAGATATATATTTTCCCTGATTATGGCTTCTTTTATCATTTCTATTTTTCTTTTTTAACACTGTGTACCCTTGGATCTCTTTTTACCTCTAAGTGTGCTTAATTCTTCCTGGAATTTGGTAATCTATCCATCCATGTTTAAATATACACCAGGGTTCTTTGGGGGAACAATCTCAGCTCTCCAGGCATAGAAATCTGTTGCCTTCCCCTATAACAGCAAACATTTCAGTAGATCCTATAACAAAAGATTAAGGCGCAATAGGGTTAAATAATTATAACGTATGCAGAGCAGGAATAACAGCACTGGTCTATCCCTGGGCATAAGCTCTCTGTCTACATCATCCTGGTAGCTGTTTAGGTAATCGATTTTCTGTAAACAAGGCATGAAAATGCTCCCACTTCCTTTGAAAGGACAGCACACCCAGGGTGTCTTTCACTCTTATTGATTTTAAATCACATTCAGTGACTGACTTTGAATCATTAAGTGGGTTTCCCTGGAGTTAAAGCACCAGAAAGATTTAATTAGAGAGCTTCAGTCCAGACAAAAGATACCATATCATTGACTTAAAATCTGAACTGAACTTCTCTTTTGATGCTGATGGGTGAAAAATGAAGTTGTTTTGGTTGTTTCTAAAATGTTTTCTGAGGCCCTGTGGATTTCTTGAGGTCAGGCAATCTATCTGATGAATTTATCTGCAAACCCCAGCAGAGGGCCTAGCACTGAGCAGGTGTTATGAAAAATTTTCAGTTTCTTTAACTGAATGGCCTTTCGACCTATTAAAAGCAAATCAAAATGAAAGTTAATTACAAATTGATTACTGCATACTCTAAAACTATTTGGAAATATTTGGTTCCAAATAATATAAATATCTTGTCTTTAAGTGTTAATAAGATCAGGAAGTATCTTACGTTATAAGCAGTTATAATGTGAAACTGAAAGGAGGTTTCCAATGTCACATGGAAATGATTTTAGGTACAATCCTCAGCAATAGTTATGTTTTTTGTCACAGCTATATTTTTATCCATAATGTGTATATTATATGAAAATATATTGATCTGCGTAAAAATTTCTTTGGGACAAATCTTCATAAAGAGATTTTTTTGGGTTTTCTTAAGTACATATGGTCACAAAAAAAGGAACAACAAACACCAGGGCCTGGTTGAGGTTGGAAGGAGAAAGAAGGGTAAGGCTTGAAAAACTACCTATCAGGCACTAAATTGTTATTACCTGGGTGACAAAATAATCTGTACACCAACCCCCAGCAAAACACAATTTACCTGTTTAACAAGCCTGCACATGTACCCTTGAACCTAAATGTTAAAACAAAACAAAACAAAAGGATTGTAAAAAGAACAGTTGTTGAGTTTTAAGATATACATATATTTGACAAATTGAATTACTCTACAGAGTGGCTGCATCAGTCAACATTCCCATCAACAGTGCAAGTTTGTAACATCTAAGCCTGGATTTGGCATTATCCAGCTTCCTAATTTTTGTCAATCTAATAATAAGGGCATCTTTATCGAATTTTCACATCGATTTACTAAAGTGTTTTAGATCCTCTGGTTTACACATGAGAAAGCTGAGACACAGCAAGATGAAGCTCTCTGACCAAAGTCACACAGCTGTATGTATGCTCTCAGGTAACAGAATTGCTTTGCTTATTGCATTTGGAGTCTGGGCAATTGCCTCAAAGAATTTCTTTGGGGAATGATGTTCCAAAGAATACCGTTCTAATTTTTCTTCAACTAATTACCCACCAATTCTTGATTCTTTTGGATCTAGAAGCGATTAAAAGTAAATCTGGAGATGTATTGTTAAGCTTTGACCAAGGAACACAATCTGATTGTGTATAAACATATGAGAGCAACTGATTTGCCTAATTTTCCATTTCTAACAGCCTATAAACATGAGGAACACACTTAGGAATGAAACTGTTCATCTCATCACAAAGAGATTTCTACATGAGTGTTTGTCATGCACTGGCACAGGATTTTCGGTCTGATTTATAACAGTCTCTCTGGTCACCTACTCAAAACCCTGCTGTCCTAATACCACCCATATGCCAAGTCATCATTTTTGTCATGTAATTTTGCTTCTAGCCCCTTTCCAACTGATATGATTTGGCTCTGTGTCCCCATCCAAATCTCATGTCGAATTGTAATTCCCAATACTGGGGGAAGGACCTGGTGGGAGGTGATTAGATCATGGGGGAGGATTTCCCCTTGCTGTTCTCTTGATAGTGAGTGAGTCTCACAAGACCTGGTTCTTTAAAAGTGTGTAACACTTCTGCCTTAGCTGCTTCTTTCTCTGCCACTCCACCACATGAAGAAGGTGCTTGCTTCCCATTCGCCCTACTGCCATGATTGTAAGGTTCCCAAGGCCTCCCCAGTCATGCTTGCTGTACAGCTTGCAGAACTGTAAGTCAATTAAATCCTTTTTCTTCATAAATTACCCAATCTCAGGTAGTTCTTTATAGCAGTGTGAGAACGGACTCATACGCCAACTTTATCCTTTTCTTATCAAGAATTATAGATGGTCCTTGTTTCCAAATAATCTCCTCTGCATCAATCCTCTTAACTTACCTTTGAAATTTCTCTTACACTTAGCATTAATCAATGACAGTAACATTCCCAACTCTACCCCTCTTCAACCTAGCCATCCAGCATATAGCAACAATTATCATTCTTCCAATATTTTAAGATCTTCTCATCATTCCAAAATGGAAGTTGCGGTACAACCAAGAGGAGCTCTCCACTCAGTTAAAGAATGAGGGGAAAACTGCTTTAAAATCATATATTCACACATGTATTAACTGTTTGATTATGGACAAGATAACATAATTTCTGTCCACCTAAGTTGATCCTTCTGCAAAATGAAGACAATAAAATCCAAACCATACAGCCTTTATGGGCATTAATGAATAAAACTACCTAGAACAATGCACACCTGATACATCATAAGCAGTAAGTAAATTATTTCCATTATGGTTATTGTTATCTTAAGTTTTTCAAGAGAGTATCTGTATAATAAATTTATTTTCTTGAAGAAATATGAATTAATTTTAATATGGATGTTAATGACAAAAATAAAGCACATTCATTATCAAGGTCAAGAAGAATAAAATGTGCACAAATTTTAAAAAACTCACATTATTCCTAAGGTGTGTTTCTCAAAGGTAACTCTAGTCCTTAAAGACATTTTTCTTTGCCTATGCAAATATATAAACACTATGTAGATTTCTTATTAATGAAAATAGGAATATAATATACATACTGTTCTATGATTTAACTCTTTTATCTATTTACATTTTTATTTAAAAGCATAGAATTCTATAGTATGACCACACCCAGAGGTAGGCTAGTAAATGTCTAATAACTGGTTCTCCAGAAAAAACGGCCCCAATTAGTACCATTTTCTTATTTTTGTGTTGTAAATACTCCCACGGCTGAACGCAAGCAACCACTGTAACGTTGATAACTACAGAATTAGAAAGAAAAGTTAATACCCAGCTCTTGCAAAGCAGTATAGAAGAACTCCTGCACACCACTGGCTGTGCCATTATTTTAAAAAATAAAAGTGATGTTTTTATAAGGAACTTTTAATAAATACAGGGGTATCATCTTAGGGTAAACCAACTAGATTATAGTGTAAAATAGTATGAGGATTTCTACATGAAAATCTAAGCAAATACATAAATAACAAGACTATATTTTCTGAAACACTATATTTTAAATGATATAAAAAGTATAAAACCTCATAATTCACAAAAGCACACTACAAATATTTATAGTATCAATACAATTTTATGAAAAACATAATTACACACAGTTAAAGATAAGTACTTTTTGAGATAAGTAGTGACTAGATATAAAGTTGATTATGAAAATTTTGTCAGAATAGGTGATGGAATTATTGGTTATCTTAATTTTCTTCTTTCAACTTTTCTGTATTTTCAAAGTATTTTTTAAATCTCAAACTATGTTTGTAATTTGAAATTCAACTTAAAAAATAAAAATCCATTTTTATGATCAGATTCTGTAGTTCTGTGAAACTCTCCTTTTAAAGGTATTCTAAATATAAGGCAATCTAAGTAATGTAGGGACTCAATCTATGTAAATTGTCACTGAGATAATTCATAATTATTTAGCCACTAAATATCAAAGATCCATTGTTTAAATTGTTCAGCTTTCAGAACTTGTTTGAGTACTGGTTTAGCATCAGCACGATATTCCCTGCAATCCATCCTCACATATCCATATTGTAACATTTGGAATGAATACAATTTAATAATGTATATTTTTAAGAGCAGTAAAATACAAAATCAAATCAAACAAGTGATTTTGAGACTTATTTGATAAGAATTTAAATCTACCAGTTTACTATTTTTTTTTTTTTTTTTTTTTTTTGCTGTCTCTTGATTCTTTATTCTCTTTTTCTCTATCTATGCCTTCTTTTGGATGAAAAATAGACAATTTTTAGTATTCCATTTAATCTCCTCTTCTGGTTTATTAGCTTTATTAAGTACTTATTGCTTTTTAATAATAGTTGCTTCATGATTTGATAAGTATCTTAAAGACACTTATCAGATAAGTCTCAATATTACTTATATCATTTGATTTAATATTTAATAGTATTTAGTATTTAATAGTGACTTAGTATTTAGTATTTGATTTGATTTAATATTTAATAATATTTAGTATTTAATAGTAAATGAGTGATTTCTAAGTACACAATTTGCCTAGCAATTACTAATTACTAAATAAACGTTAACTCCCCTTTCTGTTATTACATCGCTTATTTGAAACTCCAGGCATGTGTATAGCCAGTGCTCAATAATAAAACAAACAATTTTAAGTTTTTCAAATGGGAAAGGATTTATTTATTTATTTATTTATTTATTGAGACAGAGTCTCGCTCTGTCGCCCAGGCTGGACTGCAGTGGCGCGATCTCGGCTCACTGCAAACTCCGCCTCCCGGGTTCACGCCATTCTCCTGCTTCAGCCTCCCAAGTAGCTGGGACTACAGGTGCCCGCCACCACGCCTGGCTAATTTTTTAATACTTTTAGTAGACACCGGGTTTCACCGTATTAGCCAGGATGATCTTGATCTCCTGACCTCGTGATCCGCCCACCTCGGCCTCCCAAAGTGCTGGGAATACAGGCATGAGTCACTGCGCCCGGCCAGTAAGGGATTTAATAAGTATGTTAGTTGTCTATAAAATCACTGCAATGGAAAAGCTTTCACTGACAACGATGTAGTAAAAAAGAGCTGCTTTTACCCTTTTGCCCATAACAACTAAAACGATAGACAAAAAAACCATTGGTTTTCAGGCATTAGATATCAGATAATGAAGAACTGTTATCCCTGTGAGAGAGCACAAACAAGATGAGACTTAAGAGGACCCCAGCTTACTGGATGGTGAGAGTTCTTTGGTTGTGGGTTAGGAAAAAGAAACTCAAGAGGGTCCTTGAGGCTCACTCTGAGTTGAAGAGACAAAACTTGGAGTCCAGGGAGGCCAAGGTGGCTAGAGTTCACATGGAAGAGCACCAGAGAAGAAAAAGATACACAGAAAGAGCTTCAGAGACCTGCAGTGTCCCTCTTAAATATTCAGCAGACTATTTTGAATGCATGTGAGGAAACTCACCTAGGTAAAGGAAAGGACAACTCAAGAAGATTAAGAACAATCCCAAGTTTCAAATAGGGCTAGGAGTAGTGGACAAAGTATTCTATAGCACACAAGGTAGAGGGTTTTGTATCAGGAGCAGGGGGAAATTAGCCCTAAACTAAATACCACTCTGGTCTCACCTAACAAAAATTATATGTAATACTCTAAAGTATCAAGCTGCTTCTTGGCAAATCAATTGTGTCCCAAAACAAATCAAAATAATATTTACAGAAATTTATGTATTTATATCCAGCACCCACCAAGTTAAAATTCACAATGTTTAGAGTCCAATAAAATGTTCCTGAAAATGTAATGAAGGGGAAAAATATGACCCATAATGAAGAAAAAATAAACTGATTGTAACTAGCCCAGAGAGAACATTTGACATAATTAATGAATAAAACATTTAAACAGTTATTGTAATTGATTGTGTATGTTCCAGAAGCCACAAGAAAAAAGTAAAAGACATGGAAGATATTTTAAAAAGCCAAAATGAACTTATAGAGGTGAAAACTTTCTCTGAAATAAAAAATATACTGGATATTTGAACATTTTTTGATCTATTGAAATGGCAATTTCATAGGGTTCAAATTAATAAATATATAGAAGTCCAGAGATCAACGCTTTGATGTTATCCTTTATTTCTATTTCTTAGGTTAATTTTTAAAAAATGTGTTGCCTATACGTTTTTTGTAAGCTTCTCTTTTTAATTAAAGGTTTTATATATATATATAATATATAAATAGCATGTGTATTTTTATATTTGTTGTAATATTTTTATAACAAACATAAAGTGGTATAATATCTTTTGATGGTAGACAGTGATCAGTTCAAGATGCAACTATAAATTGTTAAGCAACTATTATTATAAAACAATAAAGTACTTGATAAAGCTAATAAACCAAAAGAAGAGATAAAATGCAATACAACAAATGGTCTTTTTTTAAAAAGTAGATTTATTAAAAAACAGGTGAAGATCTGAGTGTTGAGAGGCAAATGGGGTCTCTGGGGGATCCTGTCCTGCAGCAGGACTGACTTTCAGATGACTGTGCTTATAAGGCAAATGAGTACCTTCCTGGTTGCCTTAGTTCTTTCCATTTCAGACACCACATTTGGATCCGGGGGCAGCTGCTCAACTCTACCCAACTCCACCATGGCTACCTGGGCTTGGAGAACATGTGAGTATTAGCTACTTTTACAGTCAAATAGGAATCTTGTAGAAGAAACAGGTAGACAGACCCACCAAAGTCTCTCACTCTGACCTAGCAAGCTGGTGAAGTCACTGTCGGTCCTAGTTCGCTTGTATGTTGGGCTACAGGCCCATTCCAGTACAGCCCAGCTCCTTTTTTTTTTCGTTTTTTTTGTTTTGTTTTGTTTTGTTTTTGAGATGGGGCCTCACTATGTTGCCCAGGCTGGTTTCAAACTCCTAGGTTCAAAGGATCTTCTAGCCTCAGCCTCCTGAGTAACTGGGACTACAGTGCGTGCCACCATGCCTATTTTTTTTTTTTTTTTTAATGAGACAGGGTCTCACTATGTTACCTAGGCTGGTCTTAAGCAACCCTCCTGCCTCAGCCTCCCAACTAGCTGGGACTACAGGCACAAGCCACTGCACCCAGCTCCAACTCCTTTCTTTATGCAAATACAAAAGGCAAACCTTGGTGCCACACTTAGTCCTTAGTACCAGCCCTGGCTCATCCTCCTAGTCCTTCCCTAGTATTTGCATCAATGGCTAAGCTGATGGCAGACCTCATCCTGGGGTAAGACTCATTCAGGGAAGCAGCAACAAAGGAGGGTGGGGAAAGAGGTCAGGTCAGATTTACCTAACATGATATGTAGCATGACAAGTGCCCATTAAATCTCAGCTACTACTAAAGTTGGTGAGAAAGAGGTATGGAGGCATTAAGACCTGAAGCACTGAGTTGGTCCATAACCCTGGGCTTTAGAACAAGGTCTGGTTTTATTTTCTGGCAGAATCTTTTTAAAATATAAGACCGATAAAACACATCTCAACCCTGCAATCTGCCAGCATGCTTTGCTTCTACAAGATGCATGCTAGACCATGAGACTATGTAGCAAAGGGTCTTTAAGAGGATTTGGTTGGGAGAAATAGAAAAAGCAGATCTCAGGGAAGCCTGGGCTAGCCCAAAAGCTGAGCTACATCCCTGAACACTAGAGCAGTCCTTGTCTTTTCAGATCCTCATATGTCTTCTTATTCACAACATTCCCACTTGAGTCCCACTTCATATTCTTCCTCAGTGTCAGGCTGCCATCGTTCTGAAGCCTTCTGCAATTTCAGTTTGGCCCACAAGGAGACAGCATCTTCAATCTGTGTCACATTAGCAAAGTGAGCAGTGTTTGGGTTGCCCAAACACCTCATACCATGAGCATGACGCCATTTAGCAAAGTGTCGCTGGAAGGCTTTGGGCCCTCGGTCGGTGTAGTTTCCACAAATCTCACAGTTGTAGTTGATATTTAGGCCATGAAGCTTATAAAAAAATGTCTATTTTTAATCCAAAAGAAGGCATAAAAAAAGGAAAAGAGAATAAAGAACACAAGAGACAGTTAACAAACAGAGCAAACAGATTTAAACTCAACTGTATCAACAATCACATTAAATGTAAGTCATCTGAACACACCAATTACAAGGCAGAGACTTTCAGATGGATTAAAAAGCAAGACCCAACTATATGTTGCCCACAAGAAATCCACGTGAAATATAAAGATGTATATAGCAAAAAGTAAAAGGATGCTAAAACTAAGCAAAAAATAAAAATAAATAAAACGGCTATACTAACACACGACAGAATAGATTTAAGAGCAAATTATAGCAACAGAGAAAATCATTATTTTATAATGATAAAGCCTCAATTCATTAAGAACATATAATAGTATCAAATTAGCAGAGTTTCTAAATACATGAATCAAAAATCGAAGTAACTGCAAGGATATATAGAAAAAATCAAAATTATAGTCAGAGATTTCAGTACCTCTTTCTCAATAATAGGTAGAAAAACTATGGATAAAATCTTAAGTAAGGGTGTAGAAAATAACACTGTCAATCAACGTAACCTTATTGACATTTACAGAACACTCAATAAAACAATGTAAGGATAAACATTATATTCAATTTCACACACAATATTTACCAAGATTGAGAATATATTCTCACCTATAAAATAAGTTGCTATAAATGTAAAAGGATAAAATCATGAAAAGTATTTTCTCTGACCACAATGGAATTAAAATAGAAAGCAGTAGAATAATATATTTGGGAAATTTAAAATATCTGGAATTTAAAAGCACATTCCTGAATAACTCATGGGTAAAAGAAAAGTCAAAAGGGAAGTTGGAAACATGTCAAAATTTGTGGAATGCATATAAAACAATGTTTAGAGGCAAACTTATTATTCTAAACAGCTACATTAGAAAAGAACAAAGGTCTCAAATCAATGTCAGTGAATAGAAAACCAAATCAATAAAGCCAAAAGCTGGTTCTTTGAAAAGATTAGCAAAATTGATAAACTTCTAATCAGACTGATAAGGAAAAATAGACAGAAGACACAAATTACAAACACCAGAAATGAGAGAGGGTATATCACTACATAAAGAGAATAATAAGGGAATATTATATATAATGTTATACAAACAAATTCAACTACTTAAAAGAAATAAATTTCTTGAAAAATACAACCTTAAAAAGCTTCACTTAAGAAACAGATAATTAGAATAGCCTTATGTGATTACTTTCATAGGTTAACTTTTGGCTAAGCTATGGTGACCAGCTATTTTGGTCAAATACTAGTCTAGATGTTGCTTTAAGTAAAGCAGATTACGCTCAATTGTATTGGTGGTCCTCACCCAATTAGTTGAAGGCCTTAGGAGCTAAAACTGAAGTTTCCTGGGGAAGAAGGAATTCTGCCTCTTAAAGGCAACACAGAAATCATTCCCGAGTTTCCAGCCTGATTGATTGTCCTATGGATTCAAGACTGCAACATCAACTCTTATTTGAATTTCCAGCTTCTTACAGTCTTCCCTGTAAGTTTCAGATTTGCTAGCCTCCAGAGTCATATAATCCAAATTTTTAAAAAACTCTCAATAGATGATAGATAGATATGTTTATAGATAAAGATATATCTAAATCTAGGGAGATAAGTATTCTTTTTTTATATATACCTATATATATAGAATCCCTATAAGTAACATATCTGTATCTACATATAAAATAGAATGTATGTAATAGGATATATATATATATATATATATATATATATATATATAATGTGATATATACACACACATCTATTTATCTATCTATTTATCCATCCTACTGATTCTGTTTCTCTGGAGAGCCCTGACTGATACACATTTTGGCACTGAGAATGGCTCAAGAGGAACAGAATTTTAGGGATGAGTTTTAGGAATTTGTTCTGGGGTTTCTGTAATTACTTCTCAAAATTACCATTGGGTACTCCAAAAAAAATACTTATAAGATGTAAGGTTCTAGGTGACTATGTATTTGATATGTTATAAAACATTTTTGTCAAACTAACAAGTGTAATGAGATTGGCTAGTTGCTCCTAATTGCATTTGACAAAGCGGAGAATGCAAAGTATGAACCAAGGGCTTCAGTCAGCTCAAGTGTCACATAAATTACATGAAAGATTCTAAGTCTGCTGTGAAAGAAACCTTTACCTCCTGTAGCCACAGAATTTATATTGCTGGACTCCAGCACTCCATCATCAAATGGAAATGGTATATATGAGATCAGGCTCAACCAGCTCTGAAGGCACAAGTAAGTTATACGCAGTAGTGGCCCAAATGTTTATAGTCCCCACTCCTGTTTCATTATCTTCCTTTTTTTTTTTTTCCCTGTTACATTGTCTTTTCACTCCACACTCATACCGATGTCCTCATAGGTGATTCCATATGACTGAGAAAGAGAAAACTCAGGCCTGGTTTACAGATGGTTTTGCGTGATATGCATGCACCGCCAGAAAGTGAACAGCTGCAGCGCTATTGCCCCTTTCTAGGACTTCCCTGAAGGATATTTGTGAAGGGACAATCTATGCAGTGAGCAGAACTTGGAGCAGTGCACACGATTTTTCATTTTGCTTTGAAGAAGAAATGGGCAAATGTGTGAACGTATGCCAATTCACAGGCTGTGGCTAATGGTTTGACTAGATGGATGGTGGATCTAAATGTGGTCTAAACCTAGGGAGGAGTGTTTTTATAACAAGCACTCTCTAATAGAACAATTTTTTAAAAATATTCATAAATTAAAGAAAATAACAATAATGTTCAGAAAAGTATAATGTTTTCTTCACTAATCTTTTTTATTTACAATGACTACAAGACATAAGAGAATTTTAAGAAAGCCAACATGTGCAATAGGTACAATGTAAGCAACCATTCAATTATACAGCTAACGTAACATGTTAATTTCTTCATTTGTTCTGTAGTTTCAAAACTAAAGAAATGAAAATTATTTCACTTTTAAAGATATTGTTCAAAATGAGTAAAATATTTTATGTACAAACATAGTAAAATTTCAGACTTCTCAAACAAAACTGTACCTCGGAGTTCACACTTTCACTTTTTATACACAAAAACAAATACATCCAATTGTGTCTTTACCATCTTTGTGAATTACTGTTTATTTTGAATTAACTGTTTAAAAATAAAATATGCATATTACATACATTACTATAGAGTTTCAAGATTAGATGTGCACTGGAAGTGAACTTGAAAAATTCCACATCCTGAAGAGCTTAACTACAAAACAGTAGTAACTGTCAGTCGGGGTCAGGGGCCAACTATATAAGCCTTCTGGTAACCTCTATTCTATTTTCTATCTCTATGAAATTGTTCATTCTAGGTATTTCAAGTAAGTGGAATTATATAATATCTGCTTTACTGGGTCTGGTTTACTTCACGTGGCATAATATTTTCAAGGTTCATCATCCATGTCATAGTCTATATCAGAATTTCATTCATTTCATGGCTGAATAATATTCCAATGTATGTATATATCACATTCTATTTATCCATTCATCTGTTGATGAATACTTGGGTTGTTTCTACCTTTGACTATTGTAAATAGTGCTGCTATGAACATTTGTGTACAAATATCCGTTTGAGCCCTACTCTCAATTATTTTGAGTGTGTACCTGGGAGTAGGATTTCTGGAACACATGGTATTCTATGGTTAACTTTTTGGGGAACCACCAAACTGTTTTCCACAGCAGCTGCATCATTTTTCCTTCCCACCAGCAGTTCATGGGGGCTCCAATTTCTCCACATCCTGGCAAACACTCATTGTTAATAAATTTCCTCACAATAGCCATGCTAAGGGGTTTGAAGTGATTATCTGATTGTGGTTTGGACTTGCATTTCCCTAATGATTAGTGATTTTGGCATCTTTTCATGTATCTATTGGCCATTTGTATATCTTCCCTGAAGAAATGTCTATTTAAGTCATTTGTCCTTTATTTATTTATTTATTTGAGACACAGTCTTGCTCTGTCGCTCAGGCTAGAATGCAGTGGAGCAATCTTGGCTCACTGCAACTGCAACTCCTCCTCCTGGGCTCAAGCTATCCTCCCACCTCATCCTCTCGAGTCGCTGGGTCTACAGGTGCATGCCATCACGCCCAGCTAAATTTCATACTTTTTTTTTCTTCTTTTTTTTTTGAGATGGAGCCTCTCTCTGTCGCCCAGGCTGGAGTGCAGTGGTGCAATCTAGGCTCACTGCAAGCTCCACCTCCTGGGTTCATGCCATTCTCCTACCTCAGCCTCCCGAGAAGCTGGGACCACAGGTGCCCGCCACCATGTCCGGTTAATTTTTTTGTAGTTTTAGTAGAGATGGAGTTTCACCCTGTTAGCCAGGATGGTCTCGATCTCCTGACCTCGTGATCTGCCTGCCTCAGCCTCCCAAAGTGCTGGGATTACAGGCATGAGTCACTGTGCCCGGCCAGTAAGGGATTTAATAAGTAAGCACCCAGCCAAATTTTGTACTTTTGGTAGAGATAGGGATTCACTACATTGCCCAGGCTGGTCTCAAACTGTTGAGCTCAAGCAATCCACCCACCTCGGATTCCCAAAGTGCTAGGATTGCAGGCCTGAGATACCAGGCCTGTAACTGTCCGTCTTTTAATGAAATTGTGTTTAATGAAGTTTTAATGAAGTAGAATTAATCTTACATACTTTGAAAACTTATACCAAAATGAAGTTTAAAACTTAGACCAACAAAAGAGTTTACTGAGGAAGGTTGTTTTCCCACTATCGTTATTTAGAAATGCTAGAATGTGGTGATCATAATAAGATCAGCTTTTATTTGGTTTTATTCTTGTTTTAAAACACCTTCCAGGGCAAGCAATATTGTGATTTCTACCAACAAATATTAGCGTTGTCTGTTTTTTTGCCTATAAATTGTACAATATGTACCCGTTGGGCCTTTTCTTTTTATTCAGTATGTTTCTAAAGTTCATGCATATAGTTTTGTTTGTCAGTGATTTGTTCTGTTTTGCTTCTACGTAGTATTTCTTCATCTAAACAAACCACAGACTCCTGTTGATGGAGATTTGTATTTGATACATATGAATATATATGGACGATTATAAACAAAACTGCAGAGAACAAAAAAATATCTGCAGATGTTTCCCTCTATCACCTACTCAGAGGATAAACCTCTTCCACTGCCTCACCCATGCAAGGCTTCTATCCACTCCAACTTTCTTAGCAAGAAAATTGCCTAATCTGTGTTGGGTCTGCACTCTCCAAGCATTATTTCAGTTGTTGGAGGTGCCTTCACCGTAGCTTTCAGTAAGGGAACGTTTTGTGCCTTCTGCACTTCTGGTTTACATCATAGAATTTGCTGGTTCTGAGGCCTCCAGACTTGGACTGAGCCATGCTAATGGCGTCCCTAGTTTTCCAACTTGTATATGGAGACTTCCCAGCTTCTACAACTGTGTGAACACATTCCTCTAACTATTCCCTTTCCATACATCCTGTATTAGTCCATTTTCACACTGCTGATAAAGACGTACCCGAGACTGGGCAACTTACAAAAGAAAGAGGTTTAGTGGACTTAAAGCTCTACATAGGTGGGGAGGCCTCACAATCATAGTGGAAGGCAAAGAGGAGCAAGTCACATCTTATGTGGATGGCGACAGGCAAAGAGAAAGCTTGTGCAGGGAAACTCTCCCTTATAAAACCAGGGGATCTCATGAGACTTATTCACTATCACGAGAACAGCACGGGAAAGACCTGCCCCCATGATTCAATTACCTCCCACTGGGTCCCTCCAACAACACATGGGAATTCAAGATGAGATTGGAGTGGGAACACAGCCAAACCGTATCATTCCACCCCTGGCTCCTCCCAAATCTCAGGTCCTCACATTTCAAAACCAGTCATGCCTTCCAAACAATCCCCTAAAGTCTTAAGTCATTTCAGCATTAACTCAAAAGTCCACAGTCCAAAGTCTTATCTGAGACAAGGCAAGTCCCTCCTACCTATGAGCCTGTAAAGTCAAAAGCAAGTTAGTTACTCCCTAGATACAATGGGGGTACAGGCATCAGGTAAATACAGCCATTTTAAATTAGAGAAATTGGGCAAAACAAAGGGGCTACAGGCTCCATGCAAGTCTGAAATCTTGTGGGGCAGTCAAATCTTAAAGTGCCAAAATGATGTCCTTTGACTCCATGTCACACATGCAGGTCATGCTGATGCAAGCGGTGGGTTCACATGATCTTGGACAGCTCCACTCCTGTGGCTTTGCATGGTACAGCCTCCTTCCTGACTGCTTTCACAGGCTGGCATTGAGTATCTACAGCTTTTCCAGGTGCACAGTGCAAGCTGTTCGGGGATCTACCATTCTGGGGTCTGGAGGATAGTGGCCTTCTTCTCACAGCTCCACTAGGCAGTGTCCCCATAGGGACTCTGTGTAGGGACTTTGACCCCACATTTCCATTCTGCACTGCCCTAGCAGAGGTTCTTCATGAGGGCCTGGCCCCTGCAGCAAACTTCTGCCTTGGCATCCAGGTGTTTCCATACATCTTCTGAAATCTAGGCAGAGGTTCCCAGACTTCAATTCTTGACTTCTGTGCATCTGCAAGCTCAACACAATGTGGAAGCTGCCAAGGCTTGGGACTTCCACCCTCTGAGGCAACAGCCTGAGCTGTACCTTGGCCCCTTTTAGTCATGGCTGGAGTGGCTGGGACACAGGGCACCAAGTCCCTAGACTGCACACAGCAGAGGGACCCTGGACCTGACCCAGAAAACCTTTTCTCTTAAACCTCTGGGCCTGTGATGGAAGGTACTGCCACAAAGGTCTCTGACATTCCCTGGTGACGTTTTCCCCATTGTCTTGGAGATTAACATTCAGGTCCTCATTACTTATGCAAATTTATGCATAAGCTGGCTTGAAGTTCTCCTCAGAAAATGGGATTTTCTTTTCTATTGCATTGTCAGACTGCAAATTATGTGAACTTTTATGCTCTGCTTCCCTTTTAAAACTGAATGCCTTTAACAGCACCCAAGTCATCTCTTGAATGCTTAGCTGCTTAGAAATTCCTTCTGCCAGATACCCTAAATCATCTCTCTCAGTTTCAAAGTTCCACAAATCTCTAGGGCAGGGGCAAAACACCACCAGTCTCTTCGCAAAAATATAAAAAGAGTCAACTTTGTTCCAGTTCTTACTAAGTTCCTCATCTCCATCTGAGAACACCTCAGCCTGGATTTCATTGTCCATATCATTATCAGCATTTTGGTAAAAGTCATTCAACAAATCTTTAGGAAGTTCCAAACTTTCCCACATTTTCCTGTCTTGTTCTGGGCCCTCCAAACTTTCCAACCTCTGCCTGTTACCCAGTTTCAAAGTTGCTTCCACATTTTTGGGTATCTTTTCAGCAGCGCCCCACTGTACTGGTACCAATTTACTGTATTAGTTTGTTTTCATGCTGCTGATAAAGACATACCCAAGACTGTGCAATTTACAAAAGAAAGAGGTTTGATGGACTTAGAGCTTCATATGGCTGGGGAGGCCTCACAACCATGGTAGAAGGCAAGGAGGAGCAAGTGACATCTTACATGGATGGTGGCAGGCAAAAAGAGAGCTTGTGCAGGGAAACTCCCTTTTATAAAACCATCACATCTTGTGAGACTTATTCAGTATCATGAGAACAGTATGGGAAAGACCTACCCCCATGATTCAATTACCTCCCACAACACATGGAAATTCAAGATGACATTTGGGTAGGGACACAGCCAAACCATATAACATCCCATATATCTCTTCTTCTCTATATATATCCTATTGGTTCTGTCTTTCTGGAGAACCTTGACTAATACTTGGTACTAGCAGCAACAATGATGACTCTCAAAAAAAAAAAAAAACAAAACGGTGAGTGAAAGAAACCAGACAAAAAGAATGAACACTGTACGCTTCCATTAAATGAAACTTACAAATGCAAACTTGTCAACAGTGACAGAAAGCAGATCATTAGCTGCCTGGGTTAGAGGTGGGGACAAGAGGAGGAAAAGGGATTACAAATGGCGTTTTAAATACATGGAGTTAATTATGTTTTTCATAGCTCAATGATGTTGTTAAAATAGCAACAACGAATACAAGTACAACAACAACACAGCACTGGAATGAATAAAGATGGTGAAAGTCCAGATGACCACTACTATCTTTCATCTTCACATTTGCAGATGCTTACAGAGATTCTGCTGCCCAGGGTCAAGGATCTGCAGAAAATTACTGCCAACTTTCTAGATCTTCCTCAGCCTCAAAGCAGATGAAATGACTGGGCAATGAAGAGGCTGCAGCATGTGTGTGTGTGTATATATATATGCATTTGAGAATCCTTTGAGTCTACTTGCCACTTATAGATGAAGAAGATAAAAGGACTCTGCTTCTCCTCTGCCTTCCCAATCTCACAATAATGCATCTTGCCATAACATGTAAGTAGTGCTTCCCAAGCTTTAATGTGGTAGTGCTTCGCAAACTTTAATGTGCTTACAAATCACTTGGGGACCTTGGTAAAATAGAGATTTTAATTCAGTAGGTTTGACATGGGCCTAAGATTCTACATTTCTGCCAAGTTTTTGAGTGATGCTGATGCTGCAAGTCTACAGCCCACTCTTTGAGTAACCAAGTTATATGACATGAATTGATCTGGTTCATTCTTGGGTTCCATTTCAAAAAAACATTTAATTCTGTCAGTGACAGGAAAACTCGCTTGTAACCCTGTTTTGTCTCTAATGTGAACCCCTCTATTGCATCTAATTTTTCAAAAAACATGTGTCTGAAAGTTGGACATTTATTATTCTCGGATTGCATTAGTTGTAGGTGAGAGTAAGCAATCTATGGTGTTGGATATATTACTGCTCAACAGATGCACCTTTTCATTTTTATTCTATTAGTTCTTATATCAAGTGTATGCTGTTCTCTTATTTTCTCTTTCATGTTGTCCAGTATCAGCACTTACATGAATGACAAGGCTAACCACTATCTTCTCTGAAAAGCCATGGTCAACATAAATATTAAAGAAGAATATCTATCTGTTTTCCTTTGCAGAAAATGTATAATTGGAACAGTAGATTTATCCAAGATAAATCAGCATTGAATCTAGTCAGTGGAAAGAATGGCTGAATCCTTTATTGAATAACTCTCAAATATAATAGTTTCAGTGTGACTTTATCTTTTGTTGAGATGACATTAAGTACAAACTAAATATTGAAAAAAATTAGGGCTGGGTGCGGTGGCTCACACCTGTAATCCCAGCACTTTGGGAGGCCAAGGCAGTTGGATCGCTTGAGGTCAGGGGTTCGAGACCAGCCTGGCCAACATGGTGAAACCCTGTCTCTACTAATAATACAAAAATTAGCCAGGCATGGTGGCATGCACCTGTAATCCCAGCTATTCAGGAGGCTGAGGCAGGAGAATTGCTTGAACCTGGGAGGCAGAGGCTGCATTGAACGGAGATTGCATCACTGCACTCCAGCCTTAGGGGATGAGGGGGTGAGAGAGTGAAACTCCACCTCAAAGAAAAAAAAAAAAAAAAGAAAAGATTCGAACAATAAACTGTACATTATTCTGTCTTTTGATTTATTTAGGGCTCCTGGGGCACTTGTTATCAAAGGGCAACTGAATTGCATGAGGCAGTCTTGCAAGGAATAACTAAAGTATCTTTCAAATTATTCGACATTCGTAAAAAATTTAATTGCTTAAGGGCAATCTCTGATAAAGATGACCCCAAAAAGGATGGCAATTTTAAATTAGGAGTAAAAAAAAAAAACATTTTGGAGAATTGTGGAAAAAAACTGAAGGATTTAGAGAAATGAGATTTGTTTAGAGAGAGAAAAGGGAGAGAGCGAATATGTAATTACTAAAAAGCACCTCTCTCTCCTTTTCTAATGATAAAAAAGAACAATATCATCAAAATTTAATCTCAGGGAAAGCAGTAACAAGAGGACATGACTTATCATCTCACTATACCAACTACTATCTCTTGCTCCTTTGTTTTTACTTTACCATGAATTACTTCATTACTTTGAAAGGATTTTTTAAAAAATCTTGAGTCATTATGTAAGTATTTTCAATTGTGGTCTGAAAAACTGATATTAGAAATCCCTTTTAAAATCTTTAACCTCTTGGAAACAAAGAAAATTCCAATAAACTGACACTGCTTGCACCATTTATTTAGTGCTCATTCCCTTGTAAACATCTCAAAAGGCAGCACTCAGAAATACAGCTGCCCTCGTCTGCAGTGACTTTCCCACAGTTCCAATAAATGTCATTGATGCTTTCATTCAGAAAACATTACCCCCCCCACACACACTCCCTTGGATTTTTAGATATTTCCTTGCTGATAATAATGACACATATGCTTTACTTGGAAAAGTAGATGTGTTGGTTCCCCAAAGGCTTTTCAAAAATCAATAGTGTGCAAACTGATCCATGAGGTCATAGAGAAATTCTGTTACTTTGAAATTTCAAAGTGTTTTCATCCACGTTTCTGATGGATCTTCAATTGTCAAAAGGCTCTTCAATGGCCCCCTTGTAGCCATGTGTAGTAAAGGGCCCGTAAATAGTCATGAGGTTGAGGATAACAGAGAATTTAAGGAGGTCTTTTATTAAGCCAATCTTTGAGGGTTTTTTTGCTCAGATTTTACTGTATCATTTTAGCTTTTGGTAATACTTCCCCGTATTTAGTTTGAAAAAATTTCAATAATGTCAGCCCACTAAATATTCCAAAATCATCAGGGAAACAGCCTCAATAGAGAAGGGCTTTCTGAGTTATTCCTCCCCCTCTTCTACTATTCACTTTTCAGCTACTTTTCTAAAAGCGTCATTGAAATCACATATCCTTTTGGTCAGTGCTAGAAGAAGAGGGCTTTCTGACTCTGAAACCAGCTCCTTCTTAGCAACAGATGACACACACGCACCCGGAATAGCTACAAGCTCTATGCTCTCTGTGTGTCTCTTGTATGATCAGTGACAATTTGCTTAGTTTCCCCTCACCTGCTTCCTAGCTGGTAATTACCCAGAGACAGAATCTTTGTGTAACCCTGACTTAGAGCATTAGAATAGGATGTAATTGTACCAAGTGTAATTGGCTTCAGTGGCAGAGCCCCATTAACCTGGCACAGCCGTTCTTAAAGCAGCCTGTGATCTAGCTCATTAAATTTTATCTTCAGTAATAAGGAAAGTTATGACCTTTGCTGTTCCTGTCTTAATGTATTTACGTGGACATGTCACCTAGGATGCCAAAACATACAGTGTCATGAAAATGCAGAGGCAGGCCAGCCATCGATACTCAGAGTGGCTAAAAATTGAGTTCCAAATGTGATGCAAATGAAAGACATAACCCATCCGTAAAGAGGGTCCTGAGAGGTCCAGTGTGGGAAAAGCCTTTTGTTGGGAGAGTTACCCTCACCCCCAGGGACTCTCCCTCTCCAACAACACAATTGGTCAGTTTCTGACTGCTGAGCTCTGTGCCCTGGTGGAGGGGCATGGGAAGATTCCCCGGTACCTGTGCTTTCCCACAGTATAAGAAATAGCTGGAAGAACAAATCCAGGTAGCTCATCTCTTTCCTCAATACAGCCTGGTATGTTCCTTGAACAGTTAGTTGTCTGAGAGGCAGTGTGGAAAGAGACCTAGACTGGGTCCTAACCTCAGGTTGGGTCAGAAGCTGCTAGGTCAATATGAGCAAAATACTTAAGCACTCCAGGCTTGGGTCACCCATCTGTAAAGTAAGAATATTGGCTTAAGTGGTATCTAAGATCATTTTGAAGTGAAAATTTCAAAACAGATGTCATATTTTATTTTTTTAAATATCTGAATAGAATTAAATTTTGTCACACCAATTCTCCCTTTTATTCACAAATAAGACTTATAGTATCTACCCCATCAGACCTGTGTCTGATAAAGGCAGCCCAAAAACAATTTGGTAATTAAAGAAAAAAAAATGTGTATTCTGAGAACTTTAGAATATGCTAGAAAATCAGAATGGTTTTGACTTGAAAATTTGATTTTATGTTTGTGATGATTAGCTTTATGTGTCAATTTGGCTAATCTATATTACTCAGTTATTCAAACATTAATCTAGGTATTGCTGTGAGGTATGTAACAGATGTAGTTAACAGCCACAATCAGTTGACGTTAAGTACAGGAGACTACCCTTGATAACATGGATGGGTCTCATACAATCAGTCAAAAGGCTTTAGGATAAAACATGAGGTTTCCCCAAAGGAGTAATTCTACCTGTGAATGAGAACCTCAGCTCCTGCCCAAGAGTTTCCAGCCTGTTTGCCCCACATATCTCTGATATGCCCAGCCAGACCATACAATTTCATAAACTAATTATACATATGTGTGTAGTTGTATGTAAAATATACACATACACACATATGTATAACATACATATATTGTACACACACACGTATATTATACACACACACATATATAATTGTGTATAATTGTAAGTATATGTATATGTACATACATATATATGCATATCCTACTACTATTGTGGGTTGAATTGTGACCCAAAAAGATATGTCAGATACATTAGGATCTGAACCTTTACGCAAATTAGGTCATACTGTATTAGGGTGGGTCCTAAATCCAATGACTGGGGTCCTTATAAGAAAAGAAAATGTGAAGACACAGCAGAGTCACAAGAAAGAAAGTCATGTGAGATACAGTAAGAGATTAGAGTTTGGCTACCACAAGTCAAGGAAAATCAATGATTGTCAGCAACAACAGGAAGCTAGAAGAACTAAGAAAAGATTCTAGAGCCTTCAGAGGAACCGTGACCCTGCTGACACCTTGCTTTTGGAATTCCCGCCTCCAAAAATATGAGAGAATAAATTTCTATTGTTTTAAGCCACCCAATTTGTGGTAACTTGTTACAACAACACTAGGAAACCAATATACCTAATTTTCCTACTGCTTCTGTTTGTTTGGTAGAGCCCTAACTAATACAATGTTCTTTTGATGAAAATGCATCTTTGTAATAAAATTAGAGGACTCTTTTCTCAAGCTATGTCCATAACTACTTTTTCACAAGTGGAACTACTGAGAAATGTAAGCAGAAAAAAGTCATGGTCAAATAATCGTGATAAATATTTGAAAAAAAAGTAACACTGGCTTCTTTTTATTGATACAAAAGATTTTACATATTTATGGGGTACATGTGAGTATTTGTTACATGCATAAAATGTATAAAGATCAGGTCAGAGTATCTGGGTTATCCATCACCTTAAGTATTTATCATTTTCATGTGTTGGTAACATTTCAAGTCTCCTCTTCTAGTTACTTTAAAATGTACAATACATTGGTGCTAACTATTGTCATCATACTCTGCTATTGAATATTTAGATTTATTTCTTGTACCTCTCTGTAAGTTTGTACTCACTAACAGCCTGTCTTTATCCCCTCTCCGATCAACAAGCTCTTCTCAACCTGTGGTATCTATCATTGTATTCTCTACCATCATGATATCAGTTTTAATTCAGCTCTCACAACTGGGTGAGAGTATGCAGCATCTGTCTTTCTGTTCCTGGCTTATTTTACTTAACATAATAACTTCCAGTTCCACTCATGTTGCTGCCAATGACATTATTTCATTCCTTCATTCTGTTTTATAGCCAAATGTTATTGATTTATGCATATATACTACATTTTCTTTATCAACTAATTTGTTGTTGGACACTCAGATTTATTCCGCATCTTTGTTATTATGAATAGTGCTGCAATAAACATGTGAGTGCAGGTATTCCTTTCATATATAAATTTATTTTCCTTTGGATAAATACCCAGTAGTGGGATTGGTGGATCATATGGTAGTTCTATTTTTAATTTTTAAAAGAATCTCTATACTGTTTTCCATAGTGGTTGTACCATTTTACATTTCCATCAACACTGTATGAAAGTTCCCTTTTCTCCACATCCTCACCCGCATCTTTTATTTTTTGTCTTTTTAACAATGTCCATTCTGACTGTTGTAAGGTGAACTCTCTCGTGGTTTTGGTTTACTTTTTATTGCAGGTCTGCTCCATCTTCAGTGTGTCATGTCTCTAAAAGGAATCAATAGGGGGCAGTATTTTCCAAAATTATATAAGCTTTATTCACATTACATTTACATTTACTTCAGATTTCCAACTTAGCCTGGCATCAATATGACATTTATCCACTTGGAGTTGAAAAGAATGGGCTTTGTTGATAATATTATATTTCATGGCTTTCATTCAACAATATCAGCTGACAATTAAATTTGCTACTTAGCAACATAATATAAAACCATCTGTCTCAAAAGCAATATTTAGATTTATATACTATCCCTTTCTACTTAAAAAGTTGCAACAGTTTAATTTTTTTTTCCCCAAGATGGCAGATTGAAGGCAATGTTAGCGTAACTCTCCCACTTTGCAGGACAAAATAGTGTATAGAGGTTCACACTGTGAACTTTTTTCCAAAAAGCAATGCAGAAACATAACTGGAAAACCAAAAGACTTCACAGACCCTTTCAAAGAAGTAAGAGGCTGCAGTCCGTGCAATGAGCCAGGTGAAAAACTTTAAAGTCCCCAGAGAGTGAGAGAGGGAGAGGCTGCCTCCAAGATACACACCCCCATGGGGGAACCTGAAAATCCAGGCCACAGAGAATGGCCTTAACCCTACTCAGTGCCAGAACAGATTTAGGGAGTGGTGAGGAATATACAAGTAGGAGCAACTGTGGTTAGAGCTTTTCCATGCATTTCCAGTTTCCAGCACAGACCAAGGGAAGTCATTCCTTATTATACCTCACAGACTACCTCAAGGAAGTCAGACAACTTGCTCAGGCAGTGATCACACATTGAAAGAAGTTCCCAGTTGAATTTTGCAACATAACATCCAGTGGTGATAAACTCTATTGGTCAAAATCAGGGGTATGAGTGGGAAGTGTGCTGCAGCCAGGAGCACAGGAGACAGGTGCCTGGCTTTTTGGGTGGATTGGGAGGAGCGTGGCCTGAAAATTACTGGGGCAGCTTTCAGTTCTGAGTGCAGGCTGCCTGCAACTTAGGTTGCTGCTGCTAGTAGAGCACTGTAGGAGTCTGGTTTGTCTAGCCAAGGGAGTGGGAACTGGGTGGGGCTTACTGCAGCCTGCTACTCCCGACTTTTTGCATGAATTATTCTGTGCAGCAGAGGCAGCAATGCTTCTCTGGAACATTGCCCAGTGACCAGAAAACCTCCCTCAGGCCCTTGCAGGGAACACTGCTTGCTGCACATGCAGAGTGACAGCACAGACCTACATGACACAGCCCCTACCTGGCTTTTCCCCTCCACCTGTCCTGGTAGCATAACACAAGGGACAGAAACCTTTGGGAGCTTTATGGCTCTGCTCATTGCCTGAGAAACCAGAGTACCTCCTCTGGGCAACATAAAGCAAGCACAAACCCCACTGTTACTACAGCCCCTGGTGTTCTTTTGCAAGTACCATCTTATGACTGGAGACCAATGGACACTGCCCATTACAGCATCTCCTGGTAGAATAACACTGTACCCAGGAGGGAGAAAAGCGGTGTACGACCTCAGTTATGACCATTGCCTGAACCACAGTGGCTAACCAGGAGGTCCTGAGTCTGTCCACTAATATAACCAGCTCTAATGGAGGTGGCAGGGGAATGATGTAGACTCTGTGAAATCCCTTGGTTATTGATAGCCTTAGTGTGTCGGCTTTCTTGAATGACGGTTATAGTAGTAATAAACTAGTTACAAGGACAGCCTCAAGATCTCTGCGTTAGCCAGAGTAGTGCATGAAAGGGTGATAACAGAGATCACACTAAGGCTATCTATAAGTAAGGAATCTCACAGAGTCTACATCACTCTCCAGCTACCCCTATCAGAGCGGGTACTGGTAGCTGCTGTTGGAAGACTTGAGGACAGGTCATATAACTGGATCCCTTCGTGCTGGTACCCACTGCTGGGAGACTTAAGGGCAGGTCACATCACTGGATCTCTTGCAGACATTCCCCAACACCAGCCTGGAGTGTGGCAGTCCTACTAGGTGACTAGACCCAGAAGAGCAACAACACTGACAGTAGGGCTCTCAGGAACTTCTACTCCTGGGAGAAGGTGGAGTGTACCACCTCAAGGGAAGCCGCTGTGGGACAAAGGAATCTGGATGGCAAGTCTTGAATACCAGGTCTTTCCACTCTTGAGAAGTTCCTGTTAACAAAGTCACAGTTGCAGTGCTGGGCTCAGCAGGGAAGGTCTGCAGCTCCACCCCAACAGTCAGGCAGCCCTGGTCCTCAAGAAGGGCTACGGAGAAGGGGACTTCTTATCTGCCTCATCCACCACTGCAGGCATAGCTAGGGCTTCTCACACAGGAATGTGGTGTGGGTACACCTATAACCAGCCTCTCTGGAAAACTTCAGGGTGACTGCATCCTCACAGGAAGAACATCTTCCAGGCTCAGCTTGCACAATAGGCAGAGTCACAAATCTTCTCTACTTGGAACATCAACATTCCTACAAATGAAAAGAGGTGCCTGTCTCACCTGAATAGCCAGAGCACTGAGACAGGAGTGTGTCTGAGAAGTGGATAGCTTTCCTGCTGGCCTAGCAGAGCAGCTGAGGTAGCTCCCACTCTTCCCACTGAGAAGACTTTGGAGCATCTCACCAAGAGCTCCCTCAGAAACCTCTGTTCAATGCTGAACCTCTGCCCACCATTGGGTATTAAATTGACCCACCTGCTTTAGCCACAACCAGTTCATACCCGAGGACACCTTGTCTACTTCCCTGAAGCCTGAACAATCATCCCAATACATAAAATATTGGGGAAAAGTAAATAAATAAGTGTACACCATGAGGGAATGCGAGAAGCTTCAAGAGACCTCTGCCATTCTAACCCCATCGGAAAACAGTGAACTTGCTCATACACCAAGCGCACTGCTACTACAACCAGCATCTGGGAAAATCATCATTAAAGACTGTCTACAACAAAGGAATTCATACAACAGGCTTCACCCTTAAAAGCATCAAGAAACAAATTAGGCTAAAATATACTATAAATATTAAAGTAACAGCCTTAAGATGGAAAAAACTTTTAAAAACTCAGTCAAATAAAAAGTAAATTCAAGAATAATGAGAAGAAATTGTCAGGCCTCTGAGCCCAAGCCAAGCCATCGCGTCCCCTGTGACTTGCATGTGTATGTCCAGATGGCTTGAAGTAACTAAAGAATCACAAAAGAAGTGCAAATGCCCTGCCTCACCTTAACTGATGACATTCCACCACAAAAGAAGTGAAAATGGCCGGTTGCCTTAAGTGATGATATTATCTTGTGAAATCCCTTTTCCTGGCTCATCCTGGCTCAAAAAGCTCCCCCACTGAGCACCTTGTGACCCCCACTCCTGCCCGCCAGAGAACAACCCCCCTTTGACTGTAATTTTCCTTTACCTACCCAAACCCTATAAAACGGCCCCACCCTTATCTCCCTTTGCTGACTCTCTTTTTGGACTCAGCCCGCCTGCACCCAGGTGATTAAAAAGCTTTATTGCTCACACAAAGTCTGTTTGGTGTTCTCTTCACAGGGACGCACATGACAGAAATAGTCTATTCAAATGAAAAGGAATCAGTAAAGAAACTCTGGTAAGGTGACAAAATAGAGTTCAATAACATCCCCTCGAAAGATCACATTAGCTTTCCAGCAATGGATCCAAAACAAGATGAAATATTTGGAATATCAGATAAATTCAGAAGGTCAACTCTTAAGTTACTCAAGGAGACACCAGCGAAAGGTGAAAACCAACCTAAAGAAATTAAAAAATCAGGATATGAATAAAAATTTTTCTAGTGAGATAGATGTCATAAAGAAAGACCAATCAATCAGAACTTCTGGAAATAAAAGACACATTTAGGGAATTACAAAATTTAGTGGAAAGTTTGAACAGTAGACTACAACAAGTAGAAGAATGAATTTCAGAGCTAGAAGACAAGGATTTGGATTAACCCAATCAGACAAAAATAAAGAAGAAAACATCAAAAATGAACAGTCTCCAAGAAATCTGACATTATATAGAGCAGTGAAATCTAAGAATAATTGATGTTCCTGAGGGAGAGGAGAAAGCAAAATATATGGAAAACCTATTTGAGGGAATAATAGAAGAAAGCCTCCCTGGCCTTGTTAGGAATCTGATATCCAAATACTAGAAGCTCAAAGAACTCTAGGGAAATTCATTTCAAAAAGATCTTCACCAAGGCATAAAGTCATTGGGTTATCTAAAGTCATCATTAAGGAAATAATTATAAGATCAGTGAGACAAAAGCATCAGGGAATCTATAAAGGATAACCTATAAGACTAACAGTAGACTTTTCAGCAGAAAACCTACAAGCCAGAAGGGATGTGATTCCTATCTTTTAGCCTCCTTAAACAGAATAACTGTCAGCAAAGAATTTTGTATCTAGCAAAACTAAGTTTCATAAATGAAGGAGAAATAAAGCCATTTTAGACAAACAAATGCTGAGGGAATTTGTCACTCCCAAATCAATATTATAAATAATGCTGAAAGAAATTCCAAATCTTGAAACAAAAGCTCAGTACACACCAAAATAGAAACTCTCAAAAGCATAAAACTCACAGGGGCTATGAAACAACAACATAATGAAAAAAACTAAATTTCTAGGTAACAACAAACATGATGAATGGAACAGTATCTCATATCTCAATATTAACATTGAATGTTAATGGCCTAAATACTCCACTTAAAAGATACAGAATGGCATAATTAGTAAACAATCGCAAACCAAATATCTGTTGTCTTCAAGAGGGCTAACAGATAAGGATTCATATAAGCTCAAGGGAAAGGGGTGAAAAGAGAGATTTCATGCAGATGAAAACCAAAAGGGAGGAGTAGCCATTCTTATATCAGACAAAACAGACTGTAAAGCAACAACAGTAATAAAGACAAAGGTCATTAAATAAGGATAACAGGATGAACCCAACAAGAAGATACTGCAATCCTAAATTTAAACACACTTAACACTGGAGCTCCCAGATTCATAAAACAATTACTACTTGATATGGTTTGGTTCTTTGTTTCCACCAAATCTCATGTCAAATCATAATCCCCAGTTTTGGAGGTGGGGCCTTGGGGGAAGTGATTGGATCATAAGGGTGGTCCTTCATGAATGGCTTAGCACTATCCCCTCGGTGCTATTCTCATCATAGTGAGTAACTGAGTTATAGTGAGTTCTGGTTGTTTAAAAGTATGTGAAACTTCCCTTCCTCTCTCTCTTCCTTTTGCTCCAGCCATGCAAGATGTGTCTGCTTCCCCCTCGCCTTCTGCCATGATTCTAAGTTCCCTGAGGCCTCCCTAGAAGCAGATGCTGCCATTCTTCCTTTACCGCCTGTGGAATAGTGAGCCAATTAAACCTCTTTTCTTTACAAACTACCCAGCCTCAGATATTTTTTTATAGCAGTGTGAGAACTGACTAATACACTACTAGACCTAAGAAATACTGACATAGCAACATAATAAGAGTGGGAAACTTCAATACACCACTGATAGCACTAGACAGGCCATCAAGACATAAAGTCAACAAAGAAACAGTGGACTTAAATACTTTAGAACAAATGTACTTAACAGATATTTATAGAACATTCTACCCAACAACAGAAGAATATACATTTATCTCATCAGCAAGTGGAACATTCTCCAAGACAGACCATATAATAGGCCACAAAAAAGTCTCACTAAATTTTTAAAAATTGAAATTTTATCAAGTATCCTTGCAGACCATGGTGGAAAAAAACTAGAAATCAACTCCAAAAAGAACCCTCAAAACTATACGAATGCATGGAAATTAAATAATCTGCTCCTGAAAGAGTTTTGGGTTAACAATAGAATCAAGATGGAAACTTAAAAATTATTTGAAAGGAATGATAATAGTAACAAAAGTTATTAATACCTCTGGGATACAAGAAAAGCAGGGCTAAGATTAAAGTTTATAGTGCTAAATGACTACATCAAAAAGTCTGAAAGAACACAAATTGACAACCTAATGTTACATGCCAAGGAACTAGAGAAACAAGAACAAACTAAACCCCAAATTAGCAGAAGAAAAGAAATAACAAAATCAGAACAGCACTAAATGAAACGGGAGCAAAAAATACAAAAGATCAATAGAACAAAAAGCTGCTTCTTTGAAAAGATAAACAAAATTCATAGACTATTTAGCTAGATTAACCAAGAAAAAGAAAGGAGATCCAAATAAGCTCAATTAGAAATCAAACTGAAGACATTTACAAGTGACATCACAGAAATATAAAAGATAACTTGAGACTATAATGAACGCTTTCATGCTCACAAAGTAGAAAACCCAGAGGAAATGGATAAATTCCTGGAAACATAAAATCCTAGATTAAATCAGGAAGAAATAGAAACCCTGAACAGACCAATAACGAGCAGTGAAATTGAATCAGCAATAAAAACAAGTTGACAACAACAAAAAAGCCCAGGGGCAGACAGATGAATTCACAAGTGAATTTTACCAGACATTCAAAGAAGAATTGGTACCAGTTCTACTGAAACTATTCCAAAAGATTGAGAAAGAGGGAATCCTCCCTAGGTCATTCTATGAAGTTGATATCACCCTGATACTAAAACCAGGGAAGGACATAACAAAAAAAAGAAAACTACAGACCAGTGTCCCTGATAAATATCAATGCAAAAATTCTCAACAAAATACTAGTAAACCAAATCCAAAAGCATAATCAAAAAAATAATAAATCATGATCAAGTGGGTTTCATCCCAAGGATGTATGAATGGTTTATCATACACAAGTCAATAAATGTGATACATCACATAAAAAGAATTAAAAACAAAACCATATGATTGTCTCTATAGATGAAGAAAGCATTTGATAAAATCCAGCATTCTTTTATGATAAAAAAAAAAAAAACAACCTCTCAACAAACAGGGCATAGAATTAACTTACCTTGAAATAATAAAAGCCATTTATGGCAAACCCACAACCAACATCATACTGAATGGGAGAAAGTTGAAAGCATTTCCCCTGACAACTGGAACAAGACAAGGATTCCCACTTTCACTACTTATATTCAACAAAGTAGTGGAAGTCTTAGCCAGAGCAATCAGGCAAGAAAAAGAAATAAAGGGCATCCAAGTTGGAAAGGGCTTTCTAGGTGTACAATCATACCATCAGTGCAAACTATCAGGTTCACTGATGATACGACTGTACACCTAGAAAGCCCTGAAGACTCATCCAAAGACTCCTAGATTTGATAAACAAATTCAGTAAAATCTCAGGTTACAAAATCAATAAAATACAAATACCTAGGAATACACTTAACAAAGGAGGTGAAAGATCTTGACAAGAACTGCTGAAAGATATTATAGAGGACACAAGCAAATGAAAACACATCCCACGCTCACGGATTGGAAGAATCAATATTGTGGAAGTGACTATACTGCCCAAAGCAGTCTTCAGGTTCAGTATAATTGCTATCAAAATGCCAAACATCATTTTTCCCAGAATTAGGAAAAAACAGTGTAAAATTCATATGGAACCAAAAAAGATCTCAAATAGCCAAAGAAATCCTAAGCAAATTGAATACATCTGGAGGAATTATATTACTGGAGTCCAAATTATACTACAAGCCTATAATTACCAAAACAGTATGATACTGGTAAAAATGGGGACCACATGGACCAATGGAACAGAGTAGAGAACCTAAAATTAAAGCCAAATACTTAGAGCCAGATCTTCAAAAAAATATACAAAAACAAACATTGGGGAGGGGACATCTGTTTTATAAATGGTGCTGGGAAAACTGGCAGGCCACATGTGAAAGAACGAAACTGGGTCCCTGTATCTCACCTTGTACAGGAGTCAAATCAAGGTAGATAAAACACTTGAAACCAAAACCTGAAAACATAAAAATTCTACAAGATAATATTGGAAAAACTCTTCTGGACATCGTCCTAGGCAAAGAATTAATGACTAAGATCCTGGGAGCAAATGAAACAAAAACAAAAATAAATAAATGGGATCTAATTTAACTAAAAAGTCACTTCACAGCAAAGGAGATAATCATCTAAGTGAACAGATGACCTGCAGAGTAGGAGGAAATATTTGTGAACTATGCATCCACCAAAGACTACTACCAAGAATCTACAAGGAACTGAAACAAACCAGCAAGAAAAAACAAATAATCCCATCAAAAGGTGGGCAGAGGACATGAATAAACATTTCTCAAAAGATGATCTACAAACAGCCAACAAACATGAAGTGATGCTTCACATCACTAAGCATCAGGAAAATGCAAATTAGTATTACAATGAAATACCCTCTTACTCCTTCAGGAATGGCCATTATTAAAATGTCAAAAACCAATATATGTTGGCATGGGTGTGGTGAAAGGGGAATGCTTATGGCTTATGTACTGCTGGCTGGCATGTAGATTAGTATAGCCTCTAGAGAAAACAGTATGGAGATAGCTTAGGCAACTAAAAGTAGATCCGCCATTCAATCTGGCAGTCCCACTGCTGGCTAACTACCCAAAGGAAAATAAATTTTTAGATCAGAAAGATACATACACACATATATTTATAGTGGCACAACTCACAGTTGCAAAGATATGGAACCAATCTAAGTGCCCATCAACCAGTGAGTAAATAAGAAAAATGTAGTATATATGCACCATAGAAAACTACTCAGCCATGAAAAGAAACAAAATAATGTCTTTTGCAGCAACTTGGATGGAGCTGGGGGCCATTGTTCTAAGTGAAGTAACTCAGGAATGAAAAACCTAATACCATATGTTCCCACTTGTAAGTGAGATCTGAGCTATAAGGATGCATATCAAACAGAGTGGTATAATAGACTTTGCAGACTTAGAAGGAGAAAGGTGGAAGGGGGGTGAGGAATAAAAAACTACATATTGGGTACAATGTATACTACTCAGGTGAGGGATGCACTAAAATCTCCTATTTCACCACTATAGAATTCATTCATGTAACTACAATCCACTTGTACCTCAAAAGTTATTGAAATGTTTTTAAAAAATCAAAAAACTGAAACTTTATTCATGTTAAAGATCAGTTCCCCATTTCACCCTCTCCCTATCTCCTGGCAAGTAACATTCTACTCTCTGCTTCTATGAGTCTATTTCATACCCCACACATAAATTAAATCACGTAGCATTTGTCATTCTGTGACTGTCACTTCATTTAGCTTATTGTCCTCAGGGTTCATCCATGTTGTCATACATGGCAAGATTTCCTTTTTTTTTCTCTTTTTCTTTTTTTTACAGCTGAATAATGTTCCATTGTACTATATGCCACATTTTTAATCTATTTATCCTTTGATGGACATTTGTTTCTACACCTTAGCTACTGTAAATGGCAGTGTAGTGAACATGGGTGCACAGATACTATTCAAGATCCCACATTCAGTTATTCTGGGTGATTATCCAGAGGTGCAGTTGCTGAATCATATGAAAGTTCTACATTTAATTTTTGTGAGAAGCATCCATACGGCTACCCATGGAGGCTGCACCATTTTACATTCCTAACAAAAGTGTACTAGGTCTCCAATTTCTTCATATCAACAATGCTTATTATCTTTATTTAAAAGTAAAAGCTATCCTAACAGGCGTGAAGTGATATCTAATTGTGCTTTGGACTGGCATCTCCCTGATGATTAATGAAGTTGAGCATCTCTACATATACCTGTTGGCCATTTGTGTTTCTTTTTTGATGTCTGTTCAGATTATTTGCATATTTCTTAATTGGGTTATTTTATTTATTTGCTATTGAGTTGTAAGATTACGTTATATATTTTGGATATTTGGACATTTTGGATATTAATCTTTTATTACATGTATTACATACATATTTTCTCTCACTTTGTGAGTTGTTTCTTTGCCTTGTTAATTCTTTCCTTTGTGGTGCCAGAAATATTTTGGATTGATATAGTCTCACTTGCCTATCTTTGCTTTTATTGTTTGTACTTTTGGTATCAGGTTCTACACCACTTACATGAAACTTTCTCCCTATGTTTTTTTCTGGGAATTTTAGTTTCATGTTTTATGTTTAAGTCCTGCTCCATTTTGAGTTGACTTTTGTATGTGGTGTAGGAGAGGAACAGGGGAGTCCAGTTGTATTCTTTCACATGTGAACATCTGATTTTCCCAGCACTATTTGTTGAAGGGACTGTCTTTTTGCCATTGTGTATTCTTGGCACCCCTTGCCAAAGTCCATTGATCATATATGTATGGCAATGTTTCTGGGCTCTCTAGTCTGCTCCATTGGTTTGTATATCTGTCCTTGGTCCAGTACCATACTGTTTTAACTATTTATTTATTTATTTATTTATTTATTTATTATTATACTTTAAGTTCTAGGGTACATGTGCATAATATGCAGGTTTCTTACATATGTATACTTGTGCCATGTTGGTGTGCTGCACCCATCAACTCGTCATTTACATCAGGTATAACTCCCAATGCAATCCCTCCCCCCTCCCCCCTTCCCATGATAGGCCCCGGTGTGTGATGTTCCCCTTCCTGAGTCCAAGTGATCTCAGTGTTCAGTTCCTACCTATGAGTGAGAACATGCGGTGTTTGGTTTTCTGTTCTTGTGATAGTTTGCTCAGAATGATGGTTTCCAGCTGCATCCATGTCCCTACAAAGGACACAAACTCATCCTTTTTTATGGCTGCATAGTATTCCATGGTGTATATGTGCCACATTTTCTTAATCCAGTCTGTCACTGATGGACATTTGGGTTGATTCCAAATCTTTGCTATTGTGAATAACTGTCTTTTAAATTATTGTGATTTTGTAATATGTTTTGAGATGAGGAGGTGTGATGCTTCCAACTTTGTTTTGCCTTTTCAAGACTGTTTTGGCTATTCGGTGTCCATAACCATTTCACATAAATTTTAGTATTATTTATGCTATTTTTGTAAATGCTACTTTGGGATTTTGATGGGGGCAACGAATCTTGGGATTGCTTTGAGGGAGTGTGGACATTTTAACAATATTAAGTTTTCCAATCAATGTCTTTTCATTTAACTGTGTCATCATTAATTTTCCATTAAAGCTTTACAGTTTTCAGTGTAATAAAGCTTTCAATACTTATATCAACTTGGCAATTTCAGAATCCATTCATTGTTTAATAAAATAATTTAACAAATGGTACAATATTTTTCATATAAAATAAAATATTTAACAAAATACACTGAAATTGCCTAAACATGGATTACTACCAAGCAGTTTAGAATTCAATCTTTGGCAATAGTAATTAATGAAAGACATAATTTTAAAGCAAGGTGTCCCTTATGTACTTTCTCTTCTTAAACCTCAGTTGGAAATTATATATCTAACAACTCAGTTTTCATTAGAAAGTTGGCTATAATTTCTGTCTGGCCATTATGTGGGGGTTAAACTCTGGGCTATGTCACTACAGTGTTATTTGCATAGCAGTTACTGAACTGAGTTTCCAAGCTGTGTTCTGTAGAATTACAAAAGTTTCAGGGTGGGCAGGGTAGGGTGAAGTTAAGTGTAAAGCAGGAGAGAATGAGCATCTTATCCTACTCCCCCTGCTACCAATAACGACAAGAGTCCCTCTCTTCTCTTTTTAATATATTAGAATCCTGGATAAGATTCTAGTGGAAAATACACCGTTACAGTTTAAAGAAAAAAGTACCAAGTTGCTCAGTTCTCACTTTTCACTACTTTTCTATACCTTGTAAGAATAATGGCACTGTTCATATTTTCAGCAGTCACTTTTCTCTTTCTTTCCCGTAGTTTCTCTTATACTCCATTGAGTTTTCTAATTTTGAACTTTGAATCCTGTGTCATGCCTCTTTCATGCCCAGTTGAGAAGGAATATAAATAAAGGAAATACAATATATTTCCCTATGAGATGTCCCTCTAACTCTGTGACTCTACTTTCGTAATCATCAGGATTTCCCCGAAAACTTGAGTATCTAAATAAATCGAAAGAAAATGAAACTAATATTTATGAAATTGTCTACTCTATGATTTTATATAGTATTTATTCTCACCATGTGAGATACTTCATATGCATTCTCCCTTTTACATACACTACTTTACTCCCCCTTCCAGTAGGTGTACTAAAATAGCTAATGCCTTTTTCTTTGCTTCTTGGAATGTGGAAAATAATTGTGTCTCTGACTAAATTAATTCAGTAACGCTCTAAGGTATTTCATTCACATATAGGCTGATCTAAAACATGTGAAGGTTACCCTAAGCAAGCGACTTTTGGGATAAGATCTGAAGGATGAAGATGCATCAACTAAGAGAAGAAGAAAGCAGGAAGAACAATCCAGGAAGAAGGAGCAACATTTCAAAGGCTCTGAATCAGGCAGGAAGCAAACAAAGCCAGTGATGCTGGAGGGAGCCAAACAAAGGACAGAATGGAACAAGGTGTGATTGAAGAATTAGGCTGAGGCCACACCATATAGAATTGTAGGCTATGATAATAATTTTAGTTTCTGTTTTAAAATGAATATGAATCAATCGAACGGTTATATGCTAAGGGGAGAGGGAAGTGGAAAGTGAGGTATGACAATCGGATTTTTTTTGAACTGATTGTTCTGGCTGTGATGGTGTTCTGATTGGATGAAGACAAGGGTGGATGTGGGGAGACTAGTGAGGATAGAATTTCAGTTGCTTAGGCAAAAGATGGTGACATGGAATAAGTATTAAATACTTTGGCTTCCCATCTCATTCTTCCATGCAAAAGCAGTTACCTCCAAATGTGTGCTGATCTGTTCTCCATTCCCTCCTCTGCCCTACTTAGATCCACTTTGCGCTTTTTCTGCCCATCATGTGTTCTTGAGATGGACCCTTGCTGGATATCTTCTGGGTGGATTTTAACCCATAGAAGGTATCAATGGGACATTTGTGGGTGCAAAGAGAGAGAAAAGTTAGAGGAGCATTTCTCTTCAACTCACTTCTTGCTTCTGTACTGCTTCTCTGGAGGTAGCTGCATTCCTCTACACTTACAAGTCCTGCTAGGTGGCCTTCTCTCCAGGAATCCAGCTGTTATTGATCTCTGGAAACACACTTCCTTCTCTCCACCTCTTCAGACCTATAGATAATTATGGCTTCCTTCTGCTGCTAGTCTCTGGATAGTCAGCATCCACTGTTGGTTCCTCTAATCTTTCTCCAACTCGGTAAGAGGTCTCTTCACTAACATCCTTTCATTTGAACCACCTAAAGTGAAAGTTATTTTCTGCTAGAACCATAGTTTCACAAAGTACATTTAAAATAATCATTTTGGGAATACAAACTTAAAATACTGAGGAATGGAAACAGACCATACCTATAGAATGCCAAATGTCCATATAAAAAGTGAAAGCTTAAGTTGTTCTAAACTAACTTGAAGTAAATCCCCACCCTTTGAAGGTGGAATTTGGTCGAACAATAGCCTTAGATAGCACATATCAGGAATAGAATACTGGACTGCCTAAGTTCATAAGAATATTTAGATGAATAGGAACATCTGTAGACAACACATCTAGTTTAGTCCAATTCCCATTCATTGCTGTACATATTTTGGCCATGTAAGTGGAATGAGTTAACTTTGATCAATTATTTCCTCTGTTTGACATGTCCTCAGGCTACTGAAGGGAAATCTAGTCTTTTTCTTTAGTTTATGCAAGACAATGGTGAGTGGATGAGAAAGTAGCTTCTAATACAAGCAATGGTATAACATTAGAAACATAATGACCCTAGGTCAGCCTTACAGACACAGAGAAATAAATAAGCCATTTGTAGGAGTATAAGAGGAAAACCATGTTAAAGATCTCAGAATCCAATTTCTATATGCATTCCATTTACATTAGTCAGTCCCCTCTTAAATTGCTATATTCCTTTTCTAATTCAATTTATGTATATTCTTTTGGCACACACATTCCCAAATACCATACTAGTTTCTTCTAAGAACTTATCAATGATCCAAAGAAAGACATAAACTGTTGATGAGAAAATGCACTGCTTAAGTAATATGTGTTCTATATTTGGCTGTTCCTTTTGCTTGCCAATAAGTATACTACATCTCAACAATAAACATAGAACATTAGACTGAAGTACTGAAAAGAGGTTAGTTAATACATGCCACTCTTAGCTTAAACTGTAAGACAAAATTCTTGCATTCCATTATAAAGTGATAGTAAAGAAAGAATGTAACATTTGCAAAAGACCTTAGTCTCCATTTCACTACCAGTTGCCTATACTTTTTCAGGAGATCCCATTTTATGCAGAAGAAACTTCTAGGGTCTTCAAAATCACTATGGAGTACTCAAGGACAATACACTCCTGCAATGTCCTTAACAATTTTACACCTCAGAAAAAAATAGCTTTTAAAAATGGAATCCAACTTCTTTTCAGGGCTCAGTACAAAGCACAAAGCCATTGTTAAGGGCTATTATTCTCCCATGTGACAAAAAAATTATATATACTTATCCTTCAATTTTATGGATGAAAATAAAAAGGCAACTATTAAGATAAGCTTTCTAAGAATGTATAAATGCCATCTAATATACATGAAGATTTGCTAAGGCCTACCCCTACTCACCAGCTCAAAATTGCCACTGTGCTATCTGGAGAAAATGTATCTCTTTGGGAGATTTGTTCATTTGGACTTGCAGCATAGGAGCTTGAATATGCTAAATAGAGGCTTTGCTTTGTTTTTATCCATTTTTGGTCATAGTGAAAGTCCTTTATCTGCACACATAAAGCCATGTTCCATGAGCAGAGGCTCCTAGAAATATCTGTTACCCCAAAGAAAGATGTACGCACAATTTAAAATGGAATTCTAATGCACTTCAAGTCTTTGAGTTGAGATATGAGCATATTGCAAATGGAGTAATTTAGTTAAGTCAGTTATTTGGCCACAAGCTGAAACCACTGGTCCAAGCAAGTAACTGTCAGTAATATGTTGGTCAGAACTGGAGCCAAATGAGTTGAATGCATTCTCATCTATAACACAAACACTGAGAGGTTTTCAGTTGTGTCTTATAAAAACAAACATGGAACTACTTGTTCTAAAAGAGGAATTTTTAATTTTTGACACTGAATTTCTTAGGTTGTATCTTGTGTGAAATGAAGAATGGAAAATCCTATGTAAGTGAGAAAAAGAACCTTTGGTCCATTAACTGTAATTCTTGGAAGAAGTAAGGTGCTATGGGGCCAGTCCTAGAGGGAATGAGTTAGGGATTACTATAGTGGAAAAGTATAACATACAGTTTTTAAAAAGATATAATGAAGAGAAAAAAGGCATTTCTCAAAAGAAGTTACACAAGCAGCCACCAAACAGAAGATAAATGCTCAACATCACTAATCATCAGAGAAATGCAAATGAAAACTACAATGAAATATTATCTTACACTGGTCATAATGACGATTTTTAAAAATTCAAAGAACAACAGTTGTTGGCATGGATGCAGAGAAAAGGGAAAGCTAATACACACTTGGAGGGAATGTAAATTAGTTCAGCCTCTGTGGAAAACTGTATGGAGATTTCTCAAAGAATGAAAAATTAGGTCTACCATTTGATCTGGCAATTCTACTATGGGTTATCTATCCAAAGGGAAATAAATCACTATATAAAAAATACACCTGCATTCATATGTTTATCACAGCAGTATTCACAATAGTAATGTCATGAAATCACCCTAAGTGTCCATCAGCAGTTGGTTAGATAAAGAAAATGTGGAATATGTACACCACGGAATGCTCTGCAGCCATTTTCATAAAATGTTATGAAGTCACGTCCTTTGAAGCAACATGGATGCAGCTTGAAGCCATTATCCTAAGTGAAATAACTCAGAAACAGAAAATCAAATACCACTTATTCTCACTTATAAGTGGGAGGTAAACAATGGGTACAAATGAACATAAAGATGGAAATAATAGACACTTCATACTCCAAAAATTAGGAGGTTAAGAGGGGGCAAGGGCTGAAAAATTACCTATTAGTTACAATGTTCACTGCTTAGGTGATAATACGTAAGAGGCCCAAACCCCACCATTATACAAAATACACATATAACAAACCTGCACACATACTTCCTGAATCTAAAACATAAAAAATTGAATAAATAAAAGAATGTAACAACCAATATGACCTAACAAATATTTATTGAACTGTATATACCAAAACTGCAATAAACGTATCAAGCCATAAAATGTGTTCTACTATATTTACATTTTTTATTTTATCTATATATTCTTGTTTAATTGGCACATTAGAAGTAGATATATTTATAGAGTTCAGTTTGCTGTTTCAATACATGGAAATGTGGATCAAATCAGGGTAGTAACTATATCTATCACCTCATATGTTTATCATTTCTTTGTGGTGAGAATACTAAAAAACCTTTCTTCTAGTTAGTTTGACATATACAATACCTTTTTGTTAACCATAGTCAGAATTTTGTGCAATCAACACCAGAAATTATTCCTCCTATTTAAATGGTATTTTTTTACCCATTACCAACCTCTACCCATCTTCTCCTTTACCGTTCCCTCCCTAGTCTGTGGTAACAAATGTTCTACTCTCTGCATCTATGAGATCAACATTTAAAAAAAAATGTTTGTGAGATCATGTGATATTTGGTTTTCTGTGCCTGGCTCATTTCACCTAACATAATGGCCTCCAGTTTCTTATCTATTGCCACAAATGACAGGATTTCATTCTATTTTATAGCTGAATAGTATTCAATTGTGTATATATGCCACATGCTGTTTATCCATTCATCCATTGTTGGATAATTCTTTGATTCCTTGCCTTGGCTATTTTGAATAGTGCTGCAGTAAATATGGAGGTGCAGGAATCTTTTTGACATACTGATTTTATTTCCTTGGAGCCTGGAGACTGGCCACCATGCCCACTACATCCTGAACCCATGCACACCAAAAGGGGGCCTGAAGACAAGCACACACAGTCAGGCATCTCCCTCTAGTGCCCAAGTATGCTGCCTGTGGGCTTGTCCACCAACACTGACACCTATAAACTCCTCTCCCTGGGGCATGAGAATGGGCCCATCCAGCCTGTCACCACCACCACCACCACTGACACCCACACAAACATGCTACCTAGGGGTCTGGCATCTAGCCTGCCCAGCCCGTCATAGCCAAGGCACTTGGGATGCTGAGAGTCGTTCTACCACAGTTACTGCCATTGCCCAAACAATGTATTCTTACTAGGGGCTCAAGGGCCCACCCACATACCCAGTTCACTACTGCCACTGCTGGATTCAAGTAAGCCACTTGGAAGACCAATAACTGGCCTTCCGGGTCCTGCTAACACCAAGGCCTACATATAACACCCAGGGGCCAAAGAACAGGCACATTTGGCCTGCCATTGCCACCACTGGGGCCCAAGGACTTGGTAATCTGGCATGGTCATCCCCAGCAAAGCATCAACACAGCCTCCACTAACAACAGTAGCCTAAGCCACTGAGAAGAAACACAGATACTCACTGTTGTTCTTAACAGTCAAATAAATTATACCGAAACTGCCCTACTGCATACACCAAAAATCAAAAATAAAGTGCCCTACGCAACCAAAACCATAGATACATCTTTATGAAAATTTTTCCCCTACAAAAGCCAATCCAAAACATTAAAAGTGACTGTTATACCAGAGATACAAACATCAATGGAAGGTCACAAAAACATGAACAAGCAAGGAAATACAACACATCCAAAGGAACACAATATTTCCCCACAACAAATTCCAATGAAAAAGAATTTTGTGAAATGCCTAAAAAACATACTCAAAATAATGATATCAAAGCAGCTCAGGGAGATATAAGAGAACAAAGATAAATAATACAAAGAAATCAGAAAACCAATCTGGATACAAATGAGAAATTTATCAAAGAGATACAAATCCTAAACAAGAAACAAACAAAAATCCTAAAACTGAAGCATTCAATGAATAAAATAAATAATAAAATTGAGAACTTCAACTATAGACTTGATCTAGTAGAAGTAACAATTTCAGAACCTGAAACACAAGGTTTTTTTTTTTTTCCAAATAATCCAGTCAGATTAAAAAATAAATAATAAAAAAATGAAGAAAGTCTATGTGGCATATAGGACACCATAAAGTGACAAGTTGTGCAAATTTTGGGTGTTGCAGAAGCTGAAAAGAAGGCAGAGGCATTGAAAGCCTATTTAACAAATTAATAACTGAAAACATGCCAACTATATAAAGAGATTTAGACATGGGAATGCTGGACGCTCAGAGATCTGCAAACATAGACAACTCCAAAATGTCTTCTGCATGAATATCTCCTATATGGCATATTACAGTCAAACTGTTAAAAGTCAAAGACAAAGAGATAATTCTAAAAAATAGCAAGACAAAAGCATCTAGTCACATAAAAGGGAACCCCTATCAGACTAATGCAGATTTCCCAAAAGAAACATTACAGGCCAGGACAGAATGAGATGATATATTCAAAGTGGTTTAAAAGAAAAACCTGTTAGCCAAGAATACTACATGCAGCAAAATTATCCTCTATAAATGAAAGAAAAATAAAATCTTTCCCAGACAAGAAAAATGGAGGAAATTAATCACCACTGAACTTGCCCTGCAATAAATACTTAAAGGAATCCTACACCCCAAAGTGAAAGGATCATATCCACTACCATAAAAATACATTAAAGTTAAGAACTTATAAAAGTTTAAAGCATGCAAATGAGGAAAAGGAAGGACTCAAATGTTACCACTACCATTGCAGAAACCAAAAAAACGCAACAATAAACAATCAGAGAGAAAGAAAGGAACAAAGAATATACTAAAAAACAGAAAATAATTAACAAATGACAAGGAAAAGTCTACACCAATCAGTAATAACCTTGAATGTTAACAGATTACATTTTCCACGTCAAAGATATAGAATAGCTGGATGGATAAAAAATGGACCAACTATACCCTGCCTACAAGAAATTCATTTCACCTGTAAGGACACGGATATAGTCTGGATATTGTCCCCTCTAAATCTCATGTTGAATTGTAATCCTTAATGTTGAAGGTGAGGACTGGTGGGAGGTGTTTGGATCATGAGGGAAGATTTGTCATGGCTTGGTGCTGTCTTTGTGATAGTGAGTGAGTACTCACTATCTCTCTCTCACTGTGAAAAATATGTGGCACCTCCCCATGCACCCTTTTGTGCCCACTCCTGGTATGTGACATATGCTGCCCCTTCACCTTCTGCCATGATTGTAAGCTGCCTGAGGCCTCACCAGAAGCAGATGCTGGTGCTATGCCTCCTGTACAGACTGCAGAACCATGACTCAATTAATTAAGCTTCTTTTCGTATAAATTACCCAGTCTGAGGTATGTTTTTATAGCAACACAAGAATGGTCTAAAACAGACACTATAGTTGGAAAGTGAAGGAATGGAAAAAATATTTTCTATACAAGTGGAAACCAAAGGGAGCAAAGGCAGCTGTACTTTCATTAGACAAAATAGACATTAAGTCAAAAAGGTAAAAAAAGAAAAGAAAAGAAAAGAAAAACTAAGGTTATTATATAATAATAAAAAGATGAATTATGCAAGAGGATAGAACAATTCTAAATATATATGCAACCAACATTGAACCACTCAGATATATAAAGCATAGATCAGTAGTTCTAAAGGGAGAGATAGACTCCACTATAATAACAGTTGAGGACTTCAGCACCTCACTCAGCATTAGATAAATTATCTAGACAGAAACTCGACAAGGAAACATTACATTTAAATGCAACTTTATGTCAAATGAATGTAATAGACATTTGCAGAATAATTTATTCAACAACTACACAATACATCTTCATCTCAACAGTACATGGAATATTCTCCAGGAAAGATCATATACTAAGCCACAAAACAAGTTTCAACAAATTTTAAAAACTCAAAATTATATAAAATATCTTCTCAGGTCACAATGGATTAAGAACACTAAAAATCAGTATCAAGAGGAATTTTGGAAACTAAACAAATACATAAAAATCAAACAATATGCTCCTGAATGACCACTGGATCAAGAAAGAAATTAAAGTGGAAATCAAAAAGTTTCTTGAAACAAATGAAAATGAAAACACAAGATATGAAAACCTATGAAGCATAGCAAAAGCAGTGTTAATACAAAAGTTTGTAAGCAATACAAAACACCTTCAAGAACAAAGCAAGCTCAAAATTAGTAAGAAGGAAAAAATAATAAAGATGAGAGCAAAACTAAAAAAAAAAATAGAGACTACAAAAATACAAAAGTTCAATGAAAAAAAGCATGGCTTTTTGAAATGATAGAAAAATCAATTAAGCATTCATTAGACTAACCAACAAAAACAGAGCAAATATTCAAATGAACAAAATAAGATATAAAAAAGGAAGTATTAAAAGTAATATAATAGTGTATTAGTCAGGATCCTCTAGAGGGGCAGAACTGATAGGATATATGTATATATGGAAGGGAGTTTATTAAGGATAATTGACTCACAAGATCATAAGGTGAACTCCCATGATAGAACATCTGCAAGTTGAAGAGATAGGAAGCCAGTAGCTCAGTCTGAGTCCCAAAACCTCAAAAGTAGGGAAGCTGACAGTGCAGCCTTCAGTCTGTGGCTGAAGGCCTGAGAGCCCCTGGCAAACCACTGCTGAAGGTCCAAGAGTCAGAAAGCTGAAGAACTTGGAGTCTGATGTTTGAGGGCAGGACGCATCCAGCACGGGAGAAAGATGAAGGCTGGAAGACTCAGCAAGTCAGCTTCTTCCACCTTCTTTTGCCTGCTTTTACTAGCTGCACTGGCAGCTGATTGCATGGTGCTCACCCACATTGTGGGTGGGACTTCCTGAGGGTGGGTTTTTCTCTCCAAGTCCACTGACTTAAATGTTAATCTCTTCTGGCAACACCCAGAAACAATACTTCGCATCCTTCAATCCAATCAAGTTGATGAGATTAAGCATCACACACAGAAACACAAAAGATCATCAGAGACTATCATGAGCAACTATACACTAACAAACTGGAAAACCTAGATAAAATGAATAAATTACTGAACGCATAAAATCTAATCAAGATTGAACCCAGAAAAAAAAATAGAAAACCTGAACAGACCAGTAATGAATAATGAGATTGAATCAGGAATTCAAAAACGTCCCCCAACAATGAAAAGCCTAGGAATGCGTGGCTTCACTGCCAAATTCTAACAAACTCATACAGAAGAGCTAACACCAGTTTTCCTCAAACTATTCCAAAAAAAGAAGAGCAATGAATTCTTCCTAATTCAGTCTGTGAGGCTACCTGAACCCTGATACCAAAATCAGACAAAGAAACAACAGATAAAACTAAGGGCTAATATCCTTGATGAACAGATGCAAAAATACTCAACAAAATACTAAAGAAAACCCAACTGAACAGCACATCAGAAAGATCATTCACTATTATCAAGTGGGATTCATTCTAGGAATGCGAGGATGGCTTAACATACAGAAATTGATAATTGTGATAGATCATATTAATGTAATGATATGATGCATGTCAATGTAATGAACAAGACAAACCATAAAATCATATAAATAGATGCAGAAAAAGAATTTAATGAAATTTAATATCCCTTCATGATAAAACCTCTAAACAAACTAGGCATAGAAGGAACATGCCTCAATGTAAGAAAGTTCATTGATACAGTTTAAGTGTTTGTCCCCTCCAAATCTCATGTTGAAATGTGATCCCTAATGTTGAAGGTGGAGCCTAGTGGGAGGTGTTTGGGACTTGGGTGGGGATCCTTCATGAATGGCTTGATACCCCTCTTGTAAATAAGTTCTCACTCTATTAGTTCATGTAAAAGATAGTTGCTTAAAGGAGCTTGGCATCTCTCTTACCCGCTCTCTTGCCATGTGACATTCTGCTTCCCTTCACCTTCTGCCATGATTGTAAGCTTCCTGAGGCCCTCACCAGAAGCAGGTGCTGGCACCATGCTTCCTGTATAGCCCGCAGATCCATGAGCCAAATAAACCTCTTTTATTTATAAATTATCCAGCCTCAGGTCTTTCTTTATAGCAATGCAAAAGTGATTAACACAGAAAACTGAGAAGTGGGGCATTGCTATAAAAATACCCAAAAATGTGGAAACAGCTTTGGGACTGGGTAATGGCAAAAGTTGGAAGAGTTTGGAGGTCTCAGAGGAAGACAGGATGATGAGGGGAAGTTAACTTCTTAGAGACTGGTGAAGTGTTTATGACCACAACGCCAATAGAAATATGGACAACAGAGGCCAGGCTGACAAGGTCTCATATGGAAATGATCTTATAGTGCACTGGAGCAAAGGTTACCTTTGTTACAACTTAGCAAAGAACTTTGCTGCATTGTGCTCATGTCCCAGGGCTTGGTAGAAGGTTGAACTTAAGAGTGATGACTTAGGGTCTCACTAAGTCAGAGGAAAATTAATAAGCAGAGTAGCATTCAAGAATTGGAATGGCTACTTTAACAACCTATGATCAGATACAGGAGCAAAGGAATGACTTAAAGTTGTATATTAGTCTGTTCTCATACAGCTATAAAGAACTACCTGAGACTGGGTGATTTATAAAAAAACAATTTTTAACTGACTCATAGTTCCATAGACTGTACAGGAAGCATGGCTGGGGAGGCCTCAGGAAACTTTCAGTCACGGCAGAAGAAGCAGCAGGCATGTCTTACATGATCAGAGAAGGAGGAGGAGAGCAAAGCAGGAGGTGTTACGCACTTTTAAACAACCAGATGTTGTGAGATCTCACTATCACAAGAACAGCAAGGGGGAAATCCGCCCCCATAACCCAATCTCCTCCCACCAAGCCATTCCACCAACACTGGGGATTACAATTCGACACGAGATTTAGGTGGGGACACAAATCCAAACCATATCAAATTGGAACTTATATTTAAAAAGGAATCAGAGTGTAAACATTGAGAAAATTTGCAAGCTGGCCTTGGGTAGAGAAGGAAAGATCATTTTCAGGGAAGGAATTCAAGAGGCTTGTGTAGCAACCACTTATTAGAGAGACTAACATGAGTAAATGGGAGTCAAGTACTAACATCTAAGACAAAGTGGAAAAGGCCTCAAAAACATTTTAGAAATTGTTCAGGCTTCTCCTTCCATCAGAGGTTCAGAGGGCTTGTATGAAAGAATGGTTTTGAAGGTGAGGCTCCAGGATACCACTGCCTTGAACCACCTCTGGAGGTGGTTCCCTGTATCCCTGCTGCTCCAGCTCTAGCTATGACTCAAGGGGCCCCAGGTACAGATCAGGTTGCTGTTTTGGAGGGGGCAACCCATCATCCTTGTCAGTTTCCACATAGTGGTAAGTCTGCAGGTGCAGGGAATGCAACAGTGATGGAGGTTTGGCAGCTTCTACATGGATTTCAGAGTATGTATGGGAAAGCCTGGGTGCTCAGGCAGAAGCCTGCTACATTAGCAGAGTCCTTGCAGAAAGGCTGTACTAGGGTAGCGCAAGGAGGAAATGTGGGCTTGGGGCACCCACACGGAGTCACCACTGGGGCACTGCCTAGTGGAACAGTGGAAGAGGGTTTACTACCCTCCAGATCCAAAATAGTAGAGCCAGTGGCAGCATGCACCCTCAGTCTGGAAAAGCCGTAGGCACTCAATTCCAGCCCATCAAAGCAGCCATGAGGGATGTACCCTGTAAATCCACAGGGGTGGAGATGCCTAAGGCCTTGGGAACACACACTTTGTACCACTGCCCTGGATGAAGAACATGGCATCAAGAATTATTTTGGAGGTTTAAGGTTTAATTATTGCCCTACTGGGTTTCAGACTTGTGTCTGGCCTGTAGCCCCTTTCTTTCAGCTGATTTCCTTAGCAAAGTAACATGGGAATGGGAATTTGTCAAAATTCTTAAAACTTCACAAAGTGCCAGTAATTCAAAATGAAATATTTGCTTTTTCCATCTCCTCTCTTGAAACAACATGGTTGTGTATACAAGTAAGTAAGTAAAATAAGTTGCTACCCAGATCATTGAGTGTGTCATGCTATTAATGTAAGGCAAGAAATTAAGGAGAAAAGAATTAGCTCTGATGAGCAAGTTGTATAAACTCATGTGTTGGACTGCCCCAATTCAGGTCCCAGTTTAGTCATTTCTTAGCTGTGTGACTTCAGGCAAATTACTTCATTATGTCTCAATTTTCTCATTTGTAAAACAAGGAAAATAATGGTCTCTATCTTATAAAGTGAGAGAGAGGATTAAATGGTAGAATTTATGTAAAGCACTTAGTACAGTGCCTGGCACACAGTATGAATGCAATAAATGGTAGACATTACTATTATTATTTCCTGCAGGAGACATCTCATGATAAGCAAATAATTACTCATGTCATATGAGATTTTATGACTCTTGCCGCTCTTTTGGCCCACAGCTGTTCACATTGAGGCTTAACTTGGAAAGGGAGGCCCATTTTAACTTTGCAATTCGACCTTCCCTGGTGTTAGCCCAATGACAGTGATGGCATTTTATACTTATGGAATAGCTATTTGTGTCAGTTTCTGTCTTCTTGATAGATTCCAACTGCTGCTTGGAACATATGCTGTTGTGGGTATTAGAACAGGAAACCAGCAAGATCTATTTTGATACAAAGGTTAGGGAGCAGTGTGACTTTTTATTTGGCAATATAGTAATATTTTACCTTAACATTTTTTACTTCTCTTATTGCCATAATATGTGAATCGTTCCATATAGATATAATGGAGTAGGGAAATAACTGTATAAATAGCTCTAAATCATATCAACACATATTTACAAAACTTGTACTATACTAAGTGCTGTTAAGAATACATATGTGTATAAGACATGACCCTTTCCCCTAGGGAACTGATGATCTGGTTAAAGAGAGAATAAATATATGTATGCATAGAAATGTTATGTAACACATACTGAAGTCTCAGTGTCAGTTGCAAAAATATAAACCATTCTAACACTTTTATGAGCCCTTAATGGAACTATGTGGCTAGAGGAGAGAAGGGGAAGTAATACTCAAGTATGGAGATATATGAGAATATACATATGAGCAAATAGGAAGTATAAGTTTAGCTGGATCTGGAATTTTCTTTGGGAGATATCTGGAATCTAAATCACAATAGGTCTTAAGGGTAAGATTGTGAAGAACCTTGTAAATCACAATAAGGAATGTGAACTTTGTTTCTATAACTGAAAGCCACTGAAGGCTTTGGAGAAAAAGATGAATAAGAGGAAAGTGAAAATTTAAGGAAAAAAATGACTGGAACTGTATTTGTAGGAAGAAAAAGCAAGAATCAGGTTTACCAGTGTGGACATTATAAAAGGAATCTAAGGCCAGTGGATGAGAACAATAAGGTTGCAATGGAAGAGTTAATAAACGTCCTGACTGGAAGAGTTAATACGTCCTGACTGATTGGATGAGGATGCCAAAGAAAAATATGAGACAAAATTCCTGATTATTTTTGAACCTTGGAAACTCTTAAGAAGTTGCAAACAACTGTAGGAGTTAGAAAGTTTGAGCTGTGTTCAGTTTGTTTTGTTTATGAGTTTTCTCTTGTTTATTTTAGAGATCAAAAGTTGAGTCGAAGTTATATTAGTTAGAGGCAATAATATGGAAGTAGATAGAACTCATGAAAAAGTAGAACTTAGAATTTGGAGAGTTATCCTTAGTGGTGGCATTTGAAAGCATAAGTTTAATGGAACTAAGCAAGGAGGAAGAGTCTATGGATGAAGACCAAACTTTGAGTAGCATCCACATCTTCAAGAAGCTGGCAGAGGAGAGAGGCACTGTCAGTTATCTTCTGTGGGTTAAAAGATGTGGGTTAAGAATATTCTCAGTCAATTTACCATTTCTTCCTGATTACCAGGAAGCCCAAAATTCATTTGGTGCAAAAACAGAATACTTGCCCAAATACATCCCCCTCTTTCCTAATGATTTCAGATTTCTTTTTTTAGTTTTATTTTATTCCCCCTTCGTTTACTTGTGCCTCTATATTTTAAGTCAATACAAACCTTTTGTGATAATAGGCAGGATATAAATAACACACAAAGGAAGATAGGTGTCATAAAACCATGAGACGAGACAATTCAAAGGAGGTGGATTTCTCTAATAGTTTCAAATGCTATAGGAATACAGAGTCAGCACTGAAAGGCAGACTTGCATTTGGCAACTAAGAAACTGTGTGACTTCAGGAATAAAAAAATATTGGAAAAACTTAAAGAGTTGGGATGGCATTGCCAAAGGAGAAGGGCAAAGCTGGTGCTAGGGAATAAAAAATTGGAATAAAACATTATACAAAATACCACAAATAAAAATATTTTGAGATTTCTACCTTAAAAATCAGGTTTTTATAACATCAAATACTCTCATTATCTTCCAGTACCATGAAGCAGGTATCTGGCTCCCTAGCTGCATTTGTGGCAAGGTATCCTATGAGGAAAGATTGAGAATTGGAGACACAGGAGGATAACCAACCTTTTCTATCTGCTGCATATGTTCTCAAGATAGGCCAAACAGGAAAGCTGGCAGTCACATACGGGCAAAAGCAAATGCACAAGTGGAAGCCTATCTAGAGGGAACGTGCATAGTTCTTCCAAACACTACTAACTGCAGCTTAACTAGAAACAGAGAATGGTATTAAAAACACAGGACTATACAAGATAAATTGAACAACAAATCTTGTTTGGGCTTTAGTAATAATCATCAAACTTTTGATTATTTGTCCCTTGGAATATCTGCATTTGTCAATTATTTCTTCCCAAGGACCTGTTTCAGTTTATCCTTTTCTTGAGTCCTCCCCTGATAATGATAACAATGACTCCCAACAACTCTATGATGATCACTGCCAACAATAATAATATTTATTGAGTACGTACTGTGTACCAGATACCCTCAAAGTCACTACTTTTCTCAATTTTCATAACAAGCTCTTGAGGTTAGTACTATTTTTTCAATCCCGATGATAGAAATAGTGACATTCAGATGGGTGAACCACTTTGGAGCACGGCCACATTTACAACCCAGTTCTGTCTTTAACTTAAACCTGTTATACCACAACGAATCTTTTCTTCCAGAAGTCCTACAGTAAAACAGCTAGGTTTACACTGGCAATTGATTGTGTCTATTTCGTTCATTGTTGTGCTCTAAGTACAGAATCTAGTTTGAGGTTTACTCGTTCAAGTGTGTTTATTTTCCTTAACTCAATTGTAAGATTTTGCATTTCTTAAATCCCCTTCCCTTATTTATTTTAAAGACACTATCCTCTGAGTTGTTTATACCCTTCCCCATATTTCTGTAGTTCATACTCCCCTGTTCATCTCTATACCCACATGAACATACCTTTACTATACATACACCTCTGCCATTCTGCACTCTCATATATACTTCATGTCCCTGAGAGCATTTTCAGTCTCCTGGAGACACTCTGAGCCTGAGATTCATCTTCTCTGTTTCCCTGGATAAGCTAGTGTGATACCTTCATGGATTCTTTTCCTTTTGCCTGCCCTTAAAGTATTCATTTTCCAGGGTTTTACCGTGTTCTCACTACACCCATTCTTGGGGCAGGTTATTTTCTCTCATGGATTCAGTGGCCATAATAAGCTGATGTATCTCAAATCTACAGGCCTGGCATCAATAACTTACCTTTAGCTCCAAATTCTATCTGTCAAATCATTACTAGAAATTTCAACTTGCACATCTTGTAAGACTTCAAAGTAAATATATTAGAAACTGAATTCATTAGCTTCCTCTAACATGCTTGATTTGTTTCCTAGTTTTTCTAGTTCAGTGGATAAATTAAAATCAACTCATTGGGCTGGGCGCGGTGGCTCAAGCCTGTAATCCCAGCACTTAGGGAGGCCGAGACGGGCGGATCACGAGGTCAGGAGATCGAGACCATCCTGGCTAACACGGTGAAACCCCGTCTCTACTAAAAAATACAAAAAACTAGCCGGGCGTGGTGGCGGCGCCTGTAGTCCCAGCTACTCGGGAGGCTGAGGCAGGAGAATGGCGTAAACCCGGGAGGCGGAGCTTGCAGTGAGCTGAGATCCGGCCACTGCACTCCAGCCTGGGCGACAGAGCCAGACTCCGTCTCAAAAAAAAAAAAAAAAAAAAAAAAAAATCAACTCATTTGGCCAGGCCCAAATCTCACCTTCTCACTTCAATAAGATCTGGAACCTGCCTTCTTTTTGGTGTTATTGTTCTCTGATTCTCAGTACCACTTGATATTTATGTATCCATCCATAGGAGCATTTATCTATTCAACAGGTATGAACCGAATGCCTATTATATGCCAGGCACTGCATCCAAATCATATTATGTTTTCCACCTTTTGATGCCTTTGTACATGCTTCATTTTATACCTGAAGTGCCCTTCAAGGTGTAGAGAAATGGAGAATGGTGATTCTATTTCAAAAATATGGAGGTTTTGAAGAGAGTCGGTTTAGAAGTGAGTTCAGGTGATACCTTCCATTTGGAATACATTGAATTTGATGTCTGACTGAAATATCCTAAGAGGTGATATCCTGCTGCTACTAAATGACTCAGTTTTTACCAAAATAATTGAACCACCTCTGTTTAGTTAAGATATTTCAGCCATCTCATCAACTACATGAGATGAATTCTGAATCCACAAAATGGAGATGTATCATAAATATTTGGCTTATATTCATTTTTACTTATCTCCTGTCATAAAAAATCATTTCTAGTATTGAAAATATGATTACAAATATCTTCATAATTGCTGTAATAAACATGTCATTGGTTGTTTTGTGTGCCAACACAGAATAGAAATAGTCAAAGAAGTGCCACGACTCTTGCTCTTATGGAATTTGTATCTGAAATTTTAAAGTTTGCATAGGGGATCTATTCTGGGTCACTGAACTCTTGGAGAATCTTATAAAAGTCATGATTCTCCCTTTTAAAAAATTCACATTTCTATACAAACAAAATTGTATACATAAATTTGAGGGAGATTTTGAGAATCCTGAAGTATATATATTGACTTTTTGACAGTCCATGACCCTAAATTTGTCAACCTTAGTGAAGTAAAATAATTCTGTGTACCACCCAAAAAACCTTTGTAAGATTTTTCCCTTCCTGTAAAATAGCATATGACCCACTTTGAAAAGTGATTTTGATAACTTGAGATAATGTATATAAAGTATTTCTTATGCTGCTGTTCATATAGCAATTTATATACCTCATACCCTTCAAACCTCTGGGGCTGCATCATAACTCCTTCAAATGTTAATCTTAACTAAAGGATACCTATAATTATGCATTGTGTAAATTGCATAAGAACCACATATTTTTAATAAATATATTTTTAAATTATACAACCAATTCCTTCAAGAGAACAATCCTGGAAAAGATAAGTTACTTGCAGTCTGACACAAACATAATTTTAACTATTTAGAACATCTCTTTATATATTGACTTCTTAAAATAATAAACCCCAAGTTTGTTTATATTTTTCAGGTAAAGTGCGATGACAATACACACACGATTAATTTGAATTTTGCAATGTGTCCTTAAATATTACTTCAACTTACTTACAGAAACTTATTCTTTGTTCTGTTATATTTAAAAATACACTTTCACATGACATTGTATAGTCGACTTTGTAAACTTAGAAACAACTTCTGGACAAAACAATTCAATAAGGGACTGACCTGCTAACAAAAACATTGATTTCCTTTTTTCCTCCACTGTAAGAGTGGAGAAAGCTTATCAAGTTATCTAAATATAGTAATACAAATGACAACAATAAATATCACAATTATCTTTGAAGAGCTTTCATGTGTCTCTGTGTAAGGGAACAATACAGGGAAAGCTAGTGTCTTTTTGTCAAGTCCTGGGAACATCATGAAACCACCTGATTCGGAGGAAACATACGTCTGTTAGTGCTGAGGCAAACAGAATACATTAATGACAGATTGTTACTCTGAATTTTCAAGGATTTTACAGTCCTAGTTAAAACAATATCTTGTTTATTCCATTCTCAGTCTATCAGAATGTGTTATAAAACCATACATTTGATTTTCAGAAGAAGATTATGTCTCATATTCAAATATTTCTCAGTTTTGTGTTGCATGTTTGTATTTAAATTTATCTTAACTAGTTAACGTGTGTGTGTGTGTATGTGTGTGTGTGTCTGTTTATAAGAGCTTTTTGGTGGCAGTATTGCATTATATTAATTGATCAGTATGAAAATATAATATCTATGCCATGTATTCTCTGTGAAATACCAACAGTGAAATCTTTTTAACATTAAATGTAGATGGTGAGAACCCAGTGGTGGGGTCAGAATTGTTCATTATGTAGCCAGGAGCTCAAGGCATCTAAAATTAGCCATTTTGAACGGCAAAATAGTTAACTCTAGTAGACTTAGTATAAGCTCAGGGAATTATTTAAACCTCTTTTTTTCTCTCCCTCAGAAATAGATTCATCTTCTTTCTCAGTAATTGGAGATTAGAAATATAAATGGTGAAGCTATCACATTGTAGATTTCTCAGAACTATATTATGCTAGTATTCTTGGTGAAACGCCTACTCATTTGTGACAAATGACTTGTTGAATGTATTTATAAATTTTATTTGTATAACCGGTGTATCCCTAAGGTCACATTTGATAATACTTGAAACGACATCTGTTATAACCCACACTTTGTTGACTCACCCAACCTGCTACTATAGCATTTCCAGCTCACTGCAATATCTCTTCCTACTAATTGCGTGCTTCCCCAAAGGTTGCACATTTTTTTTGTTTGCTTGTTTTGTTTTCACTTTTGAGACGGAGTCTCGCACTGTTGCCCAGGCTAGTGTGCAGTGGTCACTGCAACCTCCGCCTCCCGTGTTCAAGCAATTCTCCTGCCTCAGCCTCCCAAGTAGCTAGGATTACAGGTGCCCGCCACCACGCTCGGCTAATTTTTTGTATTTTTAGTAGAGACGGGGTTCCACTATGTTGGCCAGGCTGTCTTGAACTTCTGACCTTGTGATCTGCCCGCCTCGGCCTCCCAAAGTGCTAGGATTACAGGCATGAGCCACTGCGCCCAGCCACGTTATTTCAAAGACTATCATTTTTTCTAAGACTATTGCCATAGACCTTGCTTAGCTCTGAAATCCCAATGTTCAGTTTTAAATATACATATTTAAATTCTATAGGGTACACACTTTTAGCTAGGTATTTTAGGATTCCCTCAAAGCCTGATGTCCCTATAATTGACTCAGATTTCCCACACAGAATCTCTGGGCCATCAAAATGAGATAGAGTTAATCCTTCTCATCACTATGATGCATAGCAATATACCAGCAGTATTCGAAGGTTTGCTGTAAATTAAGTACCAAAATAAATGTCACATTAATAATAGGAATGATAACCAGCATTTACTGGCTTACTTTTCTGTGTGCCAAAGAAGGAAAAGAACACACAGAAAGATTAGACAATATCTGTGGTTGGGTTTTTTGGAAGCAGTGCTTGAGACAGGGATTCAGGTGGCAAAACTGTATGAGAGGGATGATGGGAAAGAGCAGAGGAAGTATGTAGTCTCAGATAAGTTTAGCTTTGGTTTGATCCATGTGGCACTGGGGACAGCATAGGTTCTGCAGCATAAGTCAAACTATAGAGTTACTTTGCCTCGTGACAAGAGGCCCACAAGGCTTTTATAGCCCATTCACCCTAACTCTTGGTTACTTGCCACCCCCAGAGGTTGAAGGTTAATCTCCCAGGCATCTCTTGGTCAGATAACCTTTATCAGCCAAGAGGATTCTCATGAGAAGTTTGAATGTGTAAGTCATCTATCCCAGCTCTCACAAGGCTCAGGGACAGGGAAGCTGTCCTGTTAAGGGAAGCTGACTAGGATCCTGTCAGTGTGCATTGCAGGTAAAATTATCTGTTGTGGGTTGAATTGTGTCCCCCTCGACCCCCCATTATTCATGTTTTAGTCCTACCCCTCATACCAAAATGTGACCATATTTGGAGATAGGGTCATCACCGAGGTAATTTAGTTAAAATGAGGTCACTAGAGTAGGCTCTAATGAAACAGGGGAAAGCTTGAATTTGAATACAGACATGAAGACAGAGGGAGAAGACAGCCATCTACATGCCAAGGAGAGAGGACTGGAACAGGTACTCCCCTCCCAGCCCTCAGAAAGAACCGACCCTGCTAACGTTTTGGTTTTGAACTTTTGGCTGCCAGAACTATGAGAAAATAAATTGTTGTTTAAGCCACCCAGTCCGTGGTACCTTGTATGGCAACCCTAGAAAACTAATATATTGCCTGACACTAAGTGGCAGAAATGGGGACTACAACCCTTAATGTGTTGAAATACTCATTCCGAGACAAAGAGAATCTGTCTACTTAAAGCTGTATCCCAGTGCACAGTAGAGAGGAGTCGAGGGGCAGGGACCTAACGGTGATGCTTTAGTGAAAAACATCTCCTGAACTGCAAGTCCTTCACAGCCTGACATAATACTGCTCTCAATCAAACACCAATCTTCCATCAGTCTCCGCTCTTTCCACCATCCTCCAGTCCCTGCCTGGGGCTCTCTAGTCCCAGAGTATATTGGCCTCTGGCCTTCTCTCATTCAGTCTCTTTTCTTCAGGAGCTTAGTTAGCCTAACATACTTTTTCCAGCCTCTTTCCTCCTTGCCTTCCCAGTTCATGCACATCCTGACCACTTGCAACTCTCTGATGTGCTGTGGCCGTCTGATTCCTGGGCTTTTACCCATACAAATGCTGTGGCTTACAGCAGTGCTCCCAGCTGCCCCTAATAGCAGTGTCAAGTGCTGCGGAGCCCATTCATCTGTGATGGCCTGAAGCAACCACCGATCCAATGCTGTTTTCTGCCCAGTAACCTACACTTATCCTTTAAGACAAGCTCAGAAGTCTACTCTCTTTTTCTACAATGCCCCCAAGCAAAGTTAGTCTCTCCCATTTAGGCTTTTATTATGCAATTATTTTCCCATGGCACATCGATACATCAATTCAGTCAAGTTTCAGATTTACACAAAAGTTGGGTTCAAATATTAGGTCTGCTATGTACATGTCACATATATATATATAAACCATATATTTTTAATTTGGCAAGTTTCTTAACTCCTGTAAGCCTCAATTTTCTTGACTATAAAACTCGGATAATGAGAGTTGCTACCTCATATGGTTGACTGAGGAATGAAATATGAGTAAAGTTTTAAAACAATACTTGGCACATAGGTAGTATTCAATAAATGGTTCCTATTATCATTATTACTTTTTAAGCTTAATTTTTGCATTCAAGATTTATAGAATACCTGCTTCTTTTCTATATTTCTCTCTTCCACTGGGTGTTTAGGTTCCTGACAGCACGGACTCTGATTCTCTAGCAAAGCAAAGCACAGAATGCATATGCTAACCAGGTAACAAAAACACCCAACATAGTGCTCCAAAGGTAATCTACAAACTGAAATATAAAAAAGTCTTAGCTTTTATACCCACCTACATGGAGAGAGAGATACTGATATTTTAAAGCCCAGAAACCTCTTCAATACTCTGGTACTCACACACACAAAAAATTGTAAATTAGAATATATCAGAATAGACAAGAATAAAATGATGAAAATTAGTTTAAATTTTATTTTTCTGAATCGTAATCGAATGCAATGATGAAAAGAACTCTAGACTCCTGAAAATCATGACAATGCACTTTTAACAATATTCTGTTTAGTCAGGAGGATACTGGGAACAGGTATTACACATGAAGGCACACCGTTAAACTCCAATGCTATGACTTTTGTGGCTAACAATATACTTCTTAAGCCTTGTTCAAAACTAAGAGTAACCACAACAAGGGTCTGTAGAATTCACATCTGCTGTCATTAATGGTTTAAAGCTGTGGCAAAACCCATCCATTTAATACAAAACAATTTTGCAAAGTGTATATATGATGTATTAAGTACAAAAGAATAAAATTAAATAAGCCCCAAGCCAAAAAAAGAAACATTTCCTATCTAATAGATGTACACAGTAGGTAGTGATTTTAATAATGCTCAAAAAATTTAAAGTGCATTTACAGATTGTTAGATCTAGAATTGGTCCTTGTGTTTATTTTTTTCATTACGTTTTTTTTTCTACCTGCTAGAACAGTGATATGAGAGCTTCAGAGCCATTATTCTGTTCTGCCGTATTACTGACTAAAAAAATTATTTTAAATCAATTCGGTTTTTTTGCATCTTTTCATGTACCTATTGGCCATTTGTATATCTTCCTTGAAAAAATGTCCATTTAAGTTCTTTGTCCATTTTTTGTTTGTTTGTTTTTGAGACAGGATCTTGTTCTGTCACCCAGGCTGGAGTGCAGTGGCATGATCTCGGCTCACTGCAACCTCCACCTCTTGGGCTCAAGTGATCCTCCCACCTCAGCCTCCTGAATAGCTGGGATTACAGGCGTGCACCACCATACCCAGCTAATTTTTGTATTTTTAGTAAAGATAGGGTTTTGCCATGTTGGTCAGGCTGGTCTCTAGCTCCTGACCTCAGGTGATCTGCCCAGCTTGGCCTCCCAAAATGCTGGGATTATAGACATGAGTCACCACTAGTGGACAATTAATCATTTAAATAATTCATCTTCTCAAATGATTTGTCATTTTGACCAAGTTCTTCCCTAATAATTCATTTTTAAACCATATAATTTCAGACAATTCAGCTAGAATATCTTATTTCTACTGTTACTGCTGTGAAAACAAAACAAAACTTGCAACCTCTGTCTTTGCCACAGTGATGCCTCCATGTTTTGATCAAGCTTTTCCATGGCTATCCCTAAAAGTCAATCACCACTCATACACCTTGCAGGGTCCTATATTTTACAGCTGGCCATAAAACACTTCTTAGCAAATTAAAGGAACTGAAATAATATCAACTACATTCTTGGACCACAGTTCAATAAATACAGAAATCAATACTAAGGAGAGTTCTCAAAATCATACAATTATATGGAAATTTTAAAACCTGCCCCTGAATGACTTTTGGGTAGACAATTAAATAGAGGCAGAAATCAATAAATTATTTGAAACTAATGAAAACAAACGATACAACATACCAGAATCTCTGGGACATAGCTAAAGCAGTGTTAAGAGAAAAGTATGCAGTACTAAAGGCACACATCAGGAAGTAAGAAAGATCTCAAATTAACAACCTAATATCACACCTAGAGGAAGTAGAAAAACAAGAGCAAAACTACCCCAAAAATAACAGAAGAGAAGAACCAAAATCAGGTAAAATTTTGTTTTACCTAAATTGAGACATGAGAAATCATACAAAAGATCAACAAAACCAAAAGTCAGTTATTTGAAAGAATAAATAAGATTGATAGACTGCAAGCTAGACCAAAAGAAGAGAGAAGAAACAAATAAACACACTTAGAAATGACAGAGTGGACATTACCACCAGTTGCACAGAAATATAAACATCCTTCGGATACTATTACAAACACCTCTATGCACAAAAAGTAGAAAACTTGGAAGACATGGATAAATACCTGGAAACACACACCCCCCTCCAAAGATTGCAAAAGGAAGAAATTGAAATCCTGAATGGATGAATAATGAGATCTAAAATTGAAAGAGTAATAAAAAGCCCACCAACCAGAAAAAGCCCTGGACCAGGTGGATTCACAGCCAAAATGTAGCAGATGTATAAAAGGAGCTGGTACCAACCCTACTGAAACTATTGCAAAAAAAATTGAGGAGGGACTCCTCCCTAACTCATTCTATGAGGCCAGCATCATCCTGATACTAATACCTGAGAGAGACACCACAAAACAAAAAACTTTAGGCCAATATCCCTGATGATCATAAATTCAAAAATCCTCAAAATACTAGCAAGCAAAATTCAACAGCATATCAAAAAGCTAATCCACCACGATCAAGCAGATAAAACGGTAAGAGCCACCAATGACACCTGTAGTCAACATCATACTGATCTGGCAAAAGTTAGAAGCATTCCCCTTGAAACCCAGAACAGGACAAGAATACCCACTATCACCCCTCCTATTCAACTTAGTACTGGAAGTCATCACCAACACAATCAGGCAGGAGAAAAAAATAAAAGGCATCCCAATAGGAAGAGAAGAAGTCATACTATCTCTCCTCACAATGATATGATTTAATATCTGAAAAACCCCGCAGTCTCTTCCCAAAGACTTCTAGATATGATAACTTCAGCAAACTTTCAAGACTCAAAATCATTGTACAAAAATCAGTACATTGATTCAACATAAGGCTTAATGTAAGACTTAAACGTAAGGCCTAAAACCATAAAAACCCTAGAAGAAAACCTAGGCAATACCATTCAGGACACAGGCATGGGCAAAGACTTGATGACTAAACCACTAAAAGCAATGGCAACAAAAGCAAAAATGGACAAACGGGATCTAATTAAACTAAAGAAAAGCAATATTAAGTGGAATGTGCATAGCAATAAACACGTATATAAAAAAATAAAGATTTCAAATAAAACAGTAATGATACACCCCCAAAAAAACAGAAAAGCAAGAATAAACCAAACCCCAAATTTAAAAAGGGAAAGAAAATATAAAGATCAGAGTAGAAATAAATGAAATGCAGACAGAAAAGTACAAAATATTTAAAAAACTGAAAACTGAAACTGGACCCCTTCCTTACACCTTATACAAAAACTAACTGAAGATGGATTAAAGACTTAAATATAAAGCTCTAAACTATTGAAAAAAAACCCTAGAAGAAAATCTAGGCAATACCATTCAGGACATAGGCATGGGCAATGATTTCATGACAAAAATGCCAAAAGCATTGAAACAAAAGCAAAAATTGACTAATGGGATCTAATTAAACTAAATAGTTTTTGCACAGTAAGAGAAACTATCATCTAAGTGAACAGACAACCTAGAGAATGGGAGAAAATTTTTGCAATCTATCCATCTGACAAAGGTCTAATACCCAGAGTCTACAAGGAACTTAAACAAATTTATAAGAAAAAAAAAACAAACAACTCCATTAAAAGTGGGCAAAGGACATGAACAGACACTTCTCAAAAGAAGACATTCATGTGGCCAACAGACATATGAAAATAACTCAATATAACCGATCATTAGAGAAATGCTAAATCAAAACCACATTGAGATACCCTCTAACACCAGTCAGAATGGCGATTATTAAAAAGTCAAGAAACAACAGATGCTGGTGAGGTTGCAGAGAAAAAGGAACACTTTTACACTGTTTGTGAGAGTGTAAATTAGTTCAACCATTGTGAAAGACAGCATGGAGATTCCTCAAACATCTAGAAGCAGAAATACCATTTGATCCAGCAATCTCACTATTGGGTATATACCCAAAGGAACACAAAGCATTCTATTTTAAAGATACATGTATGCATTCTGTTCACTGAAGCACTATTCACAATAACAAGGACATAGACTCAACCCAAATGCCCATCAATAATAGACTGTATAAAGAAAATGTAGTACATGTACACCATGGAATACTATGTAGTCATAAAAAGAAATGAGAACATGCCTTTTTCAGCGACATGAATGGACCTGGAAGCTATTATCCTCAGGAGATTAATGCAGGAACAGAAAACCAGACATCGCATATTCCTAACTTATAAGTAGGAGATGAATGATAAGAACACATGGTGGGGAACACACACTGGGGTCTGTTGGGGGAATGCTGGGGGAGGGAGAGCATCAGGAAGAACAGCTAATGGATGCTGGGCTTAATACCTAGGTGATGGGTTGATCGGTACAACAAACTACCATGGCACACATTTACCTATGTAACAAACCTGCATATCCTTCACATGTAACCTGGAACTCAAAATAAAAATTGAAGAAAAAAAAGAAAAAATAAACAAAATTTATACCAACAGTGAACAATTTGAAAAAGAAATCAAGAAAGCAATCGCATTTACAATACTTACAAAAAATTACCTAGAAATAAATTTAACCAAAGAGATGAAAGATCTGTATAAGAAAACTATAAAATATTGATTACAAAAATGAAAAGGATGCAAAAAATATAGAAGGACATCCCATGTTCATAGATTGGAAGAATTCATATTGTTAAAATAAGCATATCACCCAAAATGATCTATGGATTCAAGGCAATCTTTATCAAAATACCAATGACATTCTTCACAGAAATGGAAAATAAAGTCCTAAAATTTGTATGGGACCATGAAAGACCCTGAATAGCCAAAATGGCCTTGAGCAAAAAGAACAAAACTGGAGACATAACACTATTTAACTTCAAAATCTACTACAAAGCTATACTACCCCAAATAGCATACTACTTGTATTAAAAACAGCTACATAAACCTACGGAACAGAGTATCGAACCCAGAAACACATCTACATATTTATAGCTATCAGATTTTAGACAATGGCACCAAGAACATTTATTAGGTAAAGGACAATCTCTTCAATAAATGGTACTGGAAAAACTGGATATCCATACACAGAAGAATGAAGCTAGACCTCTGTCTCTTACCATATATATAAAAAAAAAACTCAAAATGGAATAAAGATGCAAAGGTATAACCTGAAATTATGAAACTACTGGAAGACAACATGGGGAAATGCTTCAGGACGTTGGTCTAGGCAAAGATTTTATAAATACAACATCAAAAGCACAGGCAACAAAAGACTTTATTTCTTTAGGTTATACATCCAGTAGTGGAATTGTTGGATAATGTGATAGTGCTATTTTAATATTTTGTGGAAATTTGGTACTATTTTCCACAATAGATATACTAATTTACATTTCTACCAACAGCGTGCAAGGGTTCCCTTTTATGCACATCTTAATTGACACATTTAATCTTTTATCTGTTTGATAATAGCCATTGTAATAGGTATGGGCTAATACAGTGAATTTGAGCTTTCTTTTGTTTGTTTTTTGGTTTTTTTTTTTGTTTTTTGAGACGGAGTCCCACTCTATCGCCCAGGCTGGAGTGCAGTGGCTGGATCTCAGCTCACTGCAAGCTCTGCCTCGTGAGTCCATGCCATTCTCCTGCCTCAGCCTCCTGAGTAGCTGGGACTACAGGCGCCCACCACCAATCCAGCTCATTTTTTGTATTTTTAGTAGAGACGGGGTTTCACCGCGTTAACCAGGATGGTCTCGATCTCCTGACCTCGTGATCCGCCCACCTTGGCCTCCCTAAGTGCTGGGATTACAGGTGTGAGCCACCGCGCCCAGCCAAGCATTTTTTTTTATATCTATACCTCTGGCCATTAGAACTCTATATTTTGTGAGTTATGTTTCTATAAAGTTGTTATTTAAAAGGAAAAAAAGAAAAACATAGCATTCCCTCCTAAAGATAAGACCAGATCATTTCTTATCTTCTTTTTTTCTAAGAGCTTTATTAATTTATTTTTCTAATTTCATTTTTCATTTATGAAGAAAATACAATAATTGTACATATTTGTAGGGTACAGTGTGATGTTTTGATGCATGTATACATAGTATAGTAATCAAATTGGGGTAATTAATATATCAATCACTGTAAGCATTTATAATTTATTTGTGGTAAGATTATTCAAATTCTTCTCTTCTAGCTATCTTGAAATCTGCGTGACATTGTTATTTGCTATAGTCACCCTACTATGCAATAGAGCACTAGAAATTATTGTTCCTGTTTCATGTTTATGCCTATTTTATCATAACTTATTTTTCATTCTCCAGCACCTTTTGGATTTAAGGACTACATATGGTTCTTTTATGCCCCATTCCTCCATGATGCAATGAGGTTTTGCCACACAAAAAACTCATGTTATTTAAAAAAATGAATGCATTTTACCAGAGCATAACATGATGAAAACGGATCCTTCATATTAACATGACTCCTATAATCTCTCACAAGGCTGTTTTCTGCCTTTGAGGACCTTTCCTAAGCAGAGGTCACAATTCCCCACAGTGTGGCTGCTTTGGCCATACATTTAAAAATGTCATACGTACAAATAAAGAGGGGAGGGGTTGCTTCATATATACAAATGTGAGTTTCAGCTGCAGCTTAGCCCACACAATGGCTACTGCTGCCAGTGGTGGCTGGCCACCATATTGGTATGCTGGAGCACTTGATCCTAACATAGTATAGTGTAGAGCATGCTGATTGTGGCCTAGTGAAAGCAAAAGGGACATTAATTCTCTTTATATGGATATTCTGATTTCAGAGGGATCACTATATACAACATATTTTTCCTCAAAGATTCTAAAATCTTTAATATACGATGAATTGTATATAATCTATTGTGTCTACAGGTCATGAATTAGAAAGTAACATTTTTATATGCCTGGCTAGACAAATGAATGCAGAGAAAACTGATATAAATAATATCACAATCAATTTTCTGTGAGCAGTGATATAAATTGCATTTGGTTATGTTTTTCTGATTGCATTGTCACATCTGAGATTTCTCAGCAGATATGCCTGCACTTCCACATGAAAAGGCAAATCCAATTGATTGTCTAAAATACTTTAATGTTTAATTCAATTGTTAATTAAAATGAGCAGGGACAGAAGGAATAGGATTGAAAATAGACATGTTCATGTCATCTCTCCAGGGCACTCATTTTTCTGAATTCTTTTTGTAATATATTAAATATCGAAATGACTTTTTGCATTTACATTACTGGCAAAATCTTATCTATCTTCTCTGATTCAGTGGAGTAATGTATAACTTTTAGCTTATTCTTGATTCTTAGCTCTTAGGGATAGTGTAAGATAGTAATATAAACTGAAAAAAATAATCTAGTCCCCATACAAGATTTTTTTTAAAAAAAAGAGCCCTTAAATGTACATATTTAGTTTGCTTCTGAGAGCCACATCAAAGAGTCACCAGTGTTGGCACCTGACAGAGCTCAGGGGCCAACTATCTTATGAATCAACGGTCATTTAGCAAATAGATTTCAAGTTTGCTTCTTTATTTGTTGAAGCTACAGGATTCATGGACAGTACTTTGTGGCCAAGTAAGCTCGTAAGATTGTGTGCTTACATCACTTTTGGAATTAAAGCACATCATGGTAGGCCCTATACAGCAGAAATTAATATGTTACAGATCATTACCCCTCCTCCTATGCAATCCTGTGAGAATAAAGCTAATGTGGTATATAAAATCACAGCACAAGATACAGTTAAACAAACACTACCACAGAAGTATAAGGAAAATACTGGCTACTGTAATTGCTGACCAGAATACAGAAACTGAATGAATGTGATAATAATTCTTGTTGTTTTTGTTGTTAAGTGTTATCATTTTCCTATCTCTGAGATTGGGAGTACCCCAAACTGGAATTTCCTGTCAGTTGGAAACATTGTGATACATGAGTGGCAGGGCATTTTTTAATGTGACTAGAGCAGCAAACACCCAAGAGGCATCCCTGTATATGAGAAGTAATAGTAAAAAGGGATTTCAAATCTAAACACGCAAAGCAAAACTCATAGAGTAGGAGTACCACAGAGATTTTGATGAAGGGCAAAGACTGGAGTCAGACTTCTTGAATTTAATTCCTGGTTTTTCCTTACTAGCTAAATGATCTTCGGCAAGTTAATGAACCTTTCTCTGCCTCCATTGTACTATCTGTAAAATGGTGGAAATAGTAGCACTTATTAGAAATAAGTGAATTAATCCATGGAAAGCAATTTTTAAAACATTTAGCACATAGTAAATGTTCAGTAATCTCAGCTATTATTGTTAATAATGTTAAAGACATAGACTATCATATTTTAATTCATAACCACTCAAATGTATATATCCAGTCAAAAGATTACCTTAAAGAAACACTTGCTCTGGACTACTAGTTCCAAAATGGCTGCATAGTAACAAGCTGGCTTAACTCCCCACCATCAGCAGAAAACCAAAACCAAATATACAGCACTGTGGTTATTACCAGCAATATCCCAGAACTCAAATATCAGGAAGAGATAGTTTTTAGGGCTACAGAGAAATGAAAAAAACTCAGAGAAGTTGCCAAGAGAAATCAGACTTCTCCCTCCCCTCATTCTGCCTGGACCTGAACATGTGGAAAATTTCCCTCCAACTCGTACTTTGAATGCTAGAAAAATGAGGCTGAAGTAGACAACCAGCTTCTCTACCATTCTGGGTTCCCTAGAAGGGGACCTGTCCTTGCTTTCACCCATGTGAGGCATCAAGAGTGACTGAAAGGAGTAATATCCCTGAAGAAAGGCAGAAACAAATGGAGAGTTGGGACTATTATCCCCGGCCCTATGAATACTGCTCTGTAACTCAGGCAAAGGAGACACCAAATCAAAGTGGCTGTTCAGCATCAGCATGCTATAGGAGATGTGTTCCACAGGTCTCCTGGGAGTGAACCCCTAGCCAGCCTTCCCACCCTGCCAGGATATTTCCTTTGGGACCTCCCCCATTTAGGATGGGCAGCACTCTGATCATTTACTAGAGCTGAGGCAAACCTGGGATAAGCAGATATATCCAATAAGTCCTCAAAAAGTAAGTCTGAGAAGACTGGAATGTATAACTAATCTTTCAATGCAAAGACATAGATGTAGAACCACAAGAAACACAGCAAACAGAGAACCATTACCTCGCCAAATAGACAAAACAAGGAACCAATGAATTACCCAAATGAGACCTGAGCTCTCTGACCAATAATTCAAAATAGCAGTTTTAAAGAAACTTGGTGATCTCCAACATCGCACAGAAAAAGAATTCAGAAACTTATCAAAGAGGTCGAAATAATTTTTTAAAATCAGATAGAAATCTTGGAACTGAGAATTACATTTGCTGAACTAAAAAATTCATTGGATTCTCTCAAAAACAGACAGGATGAAACAGAGGTAACAACTAGTGAACTATTTGAAATAACATGGAGGAAAAACAAATGAAAAGGAAAGAATATTGCTTACAAGATATAGAATGTTACCTCAAAAGGCCAAACCTAACAATTATTAATGTTCAAGAAGGAGTTGAGCAAGAGCAAGTGGTATAAAGCTTATTCGATGAAATAATTGCGGAAAACCTTTCAAAACTAGAGAAAGATATAAATATCTAGGTACAGAAATATCAGAGACCACTAAACAGATTCAACCAGAATAAGACTACCTGAAGGCATATAATCACCAAATTCTCAGATGTCAAAGACGAAAAGAGAAAGATGCTCCTACAAGAGAAAAAAAACTAATTAACAAATAAAGGAGCTCCTATTTGTCTGGCAACAGACTTCTCAATGGAAACCATGTTGGCTATGGATGGAGAAAAATGACATTTTCAAATTGCTAAACAAAACAAACAAAAAAAACTGACATTCAGGAATAATTTATTCAGCAAATCTATCCCACAAATATGAAGGATAAATAAATTCTTTCCTAGACAAATAAAAACAACTGACTTTATCGCCACTACAGCCATCTTCCAAGAAATTCTAAAGGGAGTTCCACAATCTGAAAGGAAAAAACAACACTAATGTACAAAAAGAAAACATTTGAAGGTATAAAACCCATAGGAAAAATTACATACAAAGACAGTCCCAGAATATTCTAATACTGTAATTGTAGTGTGCAATCCAGTTACAACTCTGGTATTAAGCCTAAAAGATAAATCTATTGAAAACAATAATAGCTACACTAACCTATTAAGAGATAGGCAATATAAAAATATGTAAATTAAGACAACCGAAAGTCAAAATGTTGGGGTGGATGGAGTTAAAATGTAGAAATATTTTTAGTTCTTTCTTTTTGTTTTCTTTTTTCTGATGTAAAATAAGGTGTCATCTCTTTAAATTAACTTGTCATTGTAATAAGATGTTTCCTTTAAGCTTCATGATAATCACAGTTTAAAACCTATAATAAATACACTAAAAATGAAAAGCAATGAATTAAAACATGCCACCAAGGAAAATCACTTCATCATAAAGAATGACAGCAAGAAAGAAAGAAGAGAGAAGTTTCAAAACAAACAGAAACAAGCAACAAATACCAGTAGTAAACCCTTTTTAAAAATCAATATTAACACTGAATGTAAATAGGCTGCATTCTGTGACTGAAAGAGAGTGGCCGGATGGATAAAGAAACATGACCCAACTATATGCCACCTACAAGGTACCCACCTCAACTATAAATATATGTGCAGACTGAAAGTGAAGGAAAAATATATTCCACACAAGTGGAAACCAGAAAAGAGCAAAAAGAGTTATATCTGATAAAAGAGAATACTAGTCAAAGCCTGTAAAAACAAAAAAGACAGAGAACATTACTATATGATAAAGGGATCAATTCAGCAGGAGGATATAAAAAGTATAAATATTCGTCCAACACTGGAGCACCTAAGTATATAAAACAAACATTAACAGATTCAAAGAAAGACATAGATGACAATAATATAATAGTAGATTTCAATGCTCCCATCTCAGTAATAGACACCTAGACAGAAAATCAACAAAAAAAATCATAGTTAAACTGCATGCTACAACAAATAGTTTTAACTGACATTTTTAGAACATTTTACCCAACCACTGCAGAATACACATTCTTTTAACAGAAGATAAAATATTCTCCAGAATAGACCATACTTTAAGACACAAAACAGGTTTCAACAAATTGTGAAATAAAACCAAACACAATTAATAGAAGGAAAGAAATAATAAAGATTGGAGTAGAGCACAATTTTTAAAAATTCAGAATTAAAAAATACAGGAAAATGAAATGAAAAGTTGATTCTTGAAAAGGTAAAGAAAATGGACAAACCTTTACCTAGACAAAGAAGAAAGAAGACCCAAATAAATAAAATCAGAAATGAAAAAGGAGACATAACAACTGTGACCACAGAAATACAAAGAATTGTTATAGACTACCACAAACAACTATATGCCAACAAATCAGAAAACCTGAAAAGAACTGGATAAATTCCTGGACACATACAAAATACCAAGATTGAACCATGAAGAAATAGGAAACCTCAACAAATGAATAACAGGTATAACATCAAGTCTCTCATTGAAGAAAAGCCTGAGACCCAATGGTTTTGCTGCTGAATAATATTAAATATTTAAACAATAAGTAATACCAATTCTACTTAAACTCCTCAAAAATATTGGGAAAGGAATTCCTCCAAACTCATTCTATGCTACCAGCATTATATTGATACCAAAGCTAGGCAATGACACAACAAAAAAAGAATACTGGCCGACATCCCTGATGAAGACAGATGTGAAAATCCTCAAGAAAATACTAGCAAAGATAATTCAACAACAATTCTTAAAAGTTCATTCATCAAGGTCAAGTGGAATTTATCCCAGTATGCAAACATGGTTCAATATATGCAAATCAAAAAATATGAGACATCACATTAAGAAAAATAAGAACAAGAACCATATAATCATTTTAACAGATGTTAAAAACCCTAATCAAACTGGGTATAGAAGGCAAATACAACAAAATAGAGGCCATATATGACAGACCCACGTCAACATTATACTGAAAAGGGAAGAATTGAAAGCCTTTCCTGCATAATCTGAAGCACAACAGGGATGTCAACTTTCACAGCATTTATTCAACATAATACTGGAAGTCCTGGCCAGAGTAATTAGGCAAGAAAAGGAAATGGGAAGGGGAGAAGTCAAATTAGCCTTCTATGCACACAACATGATCTTATATTGAGAAAAACCTAAAGGCTTCACCACAAAGCTATTAGAACTAATAAATGAATGCAGTAAATTTGCAGGATTCAAGACCAACATACAGTTCATCAACACAGGGGGCCAAGGTAGCTGACTAGAAGTATCTAGTATGTGCCACTCTCATGGACAGAAGAATGAGTACTGAGAAATACTAGCTCTTCTTCTGCTCAGTAAAAGAAACTATCACCAGAGGAAAGAGATAACCTACAGAATGGGAGAAAAATTCTTCAGTCTCTCCATTTCCCAAAGGTCTAATATCCAGAGTCTACAAGGAACTTAAACAAATTTACAAAAAAATATATTAAAAAGTGGGCAAAGATATGAACAGATATTTTTTAAAAGACAACATTCATGAAGCCAATAAACATTTTTTAAAAAGCTCAACATCACTGATCATTAGAGAAATGCAAATCAAAACCACATTGAGATACCATCTAACACCAGCCAGAATGGCGATTATTGAAAAGACAAGAAACAACAGATGCTGATGAGGTTGTGGAGAAAAAGGAATGCTTTTATACTGTTTGTGTGAGTGTAAATTAGTTCAACCATTGTGGAAGACAGTGTGGTGATTCCTCAAAGATCTAGAGGCAGAAATTTCATTTGACCCAGCAATCTCATTACTGACTCTATACCCAAAGGAATATAAGGCATTACATTATAAAGAAACATGTATGCATTCTGTTCATTGAAGCACTATTCACAATAGCAAAGACTTGGAATCAACCTAAATGCCCATCATTGATAGACTGTATGAAGAAAATGTGTACACATACACCATGGAATATTACGCAGCCATAAAAAGGAACAAGAACATGTCCTTTGCAGGGACATGGATGGAGCTGGAAGCAATTATCCTTAGCAAACTAACATAGGAACATGTTGGAAAACAACACACACTGGGGCCTGTCATGGTGTGGGTGGAGGGAGAGCATCAGAAAGCATGGCTAATGATTGCTGGTTTTAATACCTAGGTGGTGGGTTGATCTGGGCATCAAACCACCATGGCTCACTTTTACCTATGTAACAAACCTGCACATGATGCACATGTGCCCCAGAACTTAAAAGTTAATACATAAATAAACAAACAAATAAATAAATAAAAGCTCTTCAACTGAAACATCCAGGTGGACACATTGAGATTTTTCAAGGAAGCAACTCAACCCATAGAGAATGGAGAGGAGTGAGGCAGGACAGCTACCAACCTGGGAGTGGCATGGACCCATAAGAACCTACCCCCACTCTGGAGAAATGATGATTGAGTGAGAGTCCCCAGGGATCCACATATCTGCCATGAGATCTTATAACTCTGGGCTCTGGGGATTCCTTCATGAGCCCCGTCACTGGGACCTCTAGACTGACATGGAAAACTACATGGAGTCTGGGCAGAGCCAACACTCAGGTACATGAAGAGCCCTGGAGGCCATGGATCCCTGAGCATCCTGGCACTCATGGCTGCAGCACCATCAATGGGGGATGTCAAGTTCCCTTCCATGCCCACATGAAAGAAGATGAATCTACACCGCTGAGCAGAGAAATAATGCAGGCCTTGCCTCCACTGTACCTCACAGAATAACACCCAACTGGCCTGGGACCCTAGAGTGGCCATACCAGCTCCACCTGGGCTCTTGGGCTGGTAGCATCTCTGTACTTTTCTGGGATGGAACTCCCAGAGAGAGCGGGTTGCCACTTTTGCTGCCCCACAGCCCTCATTGCTATTGCTCTCAGGCTCTGTAGGGTGCAAAGTGCTTAGGGACTTATGTGGATCTGCAGCACTGTACGACCATCCCACGAGAAAAGTGTCCAGAGTTTCTCATGTGGGGCCCCATTTCTGTTTCTCCTCTCTGGACAAGTCCTCTCAACCTGGGACTCCAGCCACCCTCAACTTGGGTTCTCAGGTCAGTAGCCACTCTGAACTTCCAGGGAAGGAACGCCTGAAGGAGAGGCAGGCTGCCATTTTTTGCTGATATGTTTCATAAGTGAAGGAGAAATAAGATCGTTTTTAGCAAGCAAATGTTTAGGAAATTGGTTACCACCAGACCTGCCTTAGAAGAGTTCCTGAAGGAAGCATTAAATATAGAAAGGAAACACCATTATGAAACAGTAAAAAAGCACACTTAAGTATAAAGACACATGACACTTGAAAACAACCACACAAACAAGTCTGCATAATAACTAGCTAACAACAAGAAGACAGGATCACATCTGTACATATTTATATTAACCTTGACTGTAAATGGGCTAACTGCTCGAATTAAAAGGCACAGAGTTGCAAGCTGGATAAGGAAGCAACACTCAATATGATGTTGTCTTAAAGAGATCCATCTCACCCAGCAGTCCTGCCCCTGTTGCCCTAAGTCTAGGGAAGAAACAAAGAGCCTGAGAGCTTCACTTTCACTTCTAGCACGCCGGAGTCACTATATGGAGGGGAGCCCAGTCTCTTCTCTCTGTGAGTCCTCAACCCTCTGCTCTTCACCAAGTGGAGCCCACAGCTTAGGCCAGCAGAGGATCCACCCCAACCCCTGGCTGTACATTCTCAGTAGCAGTGGCATCACGTTTCCATGCAGTGAAGCTTCCAGAGTCAACCAAAAGCCCCTCTGCCACTGTTAGTGCATTGGTGCTACCCTTGCTGCCCTTGGACGGGGGAAGGAGAAAATACCCTGAGTGATTTAATCATACCTCTAGCAAACTGCAGTTGCCCTAAGAAAAAGAGGCCAGTCTGTCTCCCCTGTGACCTGCACCTGCTCATCACTATGCTGCCACCCCACATGCAGCTGTCCCCACACTGAGCCTATTGGACTGACTGGTAGTGGAGCCCCAAGAGAAAAGGAAAAGGCCCTATGCCACAACTACTACCAAGGTTCCTTTCTCTGCTGCCTCCAAGATGGGGAGGGATACAGAAAGCCAGAGCATGACCCAGAGCTGTGGTGTGCAGCCCAGGACTGCCAAGCTCCTGGGCCAAACAACACAGCTAGCACTGCAAGGGGGAGAGGATGTTTGCACCAATATTTACAGCCAGCACTCAACTGGGGGAAGAATCCACACTTTCAGAGCACTGACAGGAAGCACTGCTGCAATCATGAGGAAATACAGAGGAGCCACGTGGTTGAGGAAGAGCCTACATACTGACCATTATGCTTAAGTGCCATCTACTGGATCACAGCCCAAACTTCAACAACAAAAATACTTTCTTAATATACCCCAGTGTGAAACCAAGGGCAAGAATCCAACTACAAATACAGATCCTGCACAAAGTCTTAGCCCTCTAAAAACATCCAGAAAAGAAGTGTAATGTACTCAAATTATGCCATTGTTAAAGAAATACCAGCCTACACAGAAGAGAAAGAACCAGTGCAAGAACTCTGGCAATCCAAAAAGCCCAAGTGTCTTCTTATCTCCAAATGACTACACTAGTTCTCCAGCAAGAGTACTTAACTGGGGTAAAATGCCTGGAATGATAGAAATAAAATTCAAAATATTGATAGGAGCAAAGATCACAGAGACTCAGCATAAAGTTGAAACCCAATTCAAGGAAACATTGGATGACAACAAAAAGATACAGAAACTGATAGATATAATAGCTGTTATAAGAGAGAACCAAACTAATCTGATAAAGCTGAGAAACACACTACAAGAGTTTCATAATATACTTACAAGTATTAATGGTAGAATAGACCAAGCTGAGGTAAGAATCTGAGAGCTAGAAGATTGGTTCTCTGAACTAGCTCAGTCAGACAAAAATAAATGAACAACAAATTAAAAATTTGAACAAATCCTCCAAGAAATACGGAATTATGTAAAGAGACCAAATCTATGACTCATTGGTGTCCCTGAAATAGATGGGGAGAAAGGCAACTTGGAAAACATATTTTAAGATATCATACATGAAAACGTCACCAATCATGCTAGAGAGGCTAACATTGAAATTCAGAAAATTCAGAGAACCCCTGCAAGATACTACACAGGAAGACAATCCCCAAGACAAAGACATGTAATCATCAGTTTTTCTAAGGTCAAAATTATACACACACACACACACACACACACACGTATAAGTATATATATATGGCAGCTATACAGAAGGGGCAAGTCACCTACAAAGGTAACTCCATCAAGCTAACAGCAGGCCTGTTAGCAAAAACCCTACAAGCCAGAAAATATTGGGGACCTACATTCACCATTCTAAAAGAAAATAATTTCCAACCAATAATTTCATATGAAGCCAAACTATGTTTCAAAAGTGAAGGAGAAATAAGATCCTTTTTGGACAAGTAAATGTTTAGGAAATTGGTTACCACCAGACCTGCCTTAGAAGAGTTCCTGAAGGAAGCACTAAATATAGAAAGGAAATACCATTATAAGCCACTTGAAAAACACACTTAAGTACAAAGATACATGATATATTAAAGCAACCACACAAACAAGTCTGCATAAAAACCAGCTAACAAGAAGAAAACAGGATCACATCTGCACATAGGTATATTAACCTTGAGTGTAAATGGGCTAACTGCCAAAACTAAAAGGCACGGAGTGGTGAGCTGGATAAAGAAGCAACACCCAATGTTATGCTGTCTTAAAGGGATCCATTTCACACATAATGACACCCATAGGCTCAAAATAAAGGGATGGAGAAAAATCTTCCAGGGATATGGAAAACAGAAAAAATTAGAGGTTGCTATTCTAATTTCAGATGAAAAAAAGACTTTGAATCAATGAAGATTAAAAAAGACAAAGTAGGTGATTATATATTGGTAAAGGGTTCAATTAAATAAGACCTCACTATTCTAAATATACACACACTGAACATAGGAGCACCCAAATACATAAAGCAAGTTCTTAGAGACACATAAAGAGACTTTAATTTCCACACAATAATAGTGGGAGACTTCAACACCCCACTGATAGTATCAGACAGATCATCAAGGAAGAAAATTAATAAATATATTTTGGACCTGAACTTAACACTTGATCAAACAGACCTAATAGACATCCACAGAACTCTCCACCCAAAAACAACAGAATATCCACTCTTCTCATCTGCAAGTGGCACATACACTAAAATTAACAACATAAACGCCCTTAAAACAATTCTAAGCAAATTGAAAAAAAGATGCTAATCATACTATTGGACTACAGTGTAATAAAAATAGAAGTAATAAGCAAATTGCTCAAAATCATACAATTACATGGAAATTAAACTGTCTACTCCTGAATGACTTTGGGTAAATAATGCAATCAAGGCAGAAATCAAGAATTCTTTGAACTAATGATAATAAGAATACAACATACTAGACTCTCTGGGACACAGCCAAAGAAGTGTTAAGAGGCAAGTTTAAAGCACTAAACACCCACATCAAAAAGTTTACAACCTAACTTTCCTACCAACCACATCAAAAAGTTAACAGCCTAAAGATCAAAAGTTGACAATCTATCATCGCACTTAGAGAAACAAGAGCAAACCAATCTCAAATGTAGCAGAAGACAAGAAATAATCAAAATCAGTGCTGACCTGAAGAAAACTAAGATATGAAAAACAATACAAAAGATCAAGTAGTCCAAGAGACTGTGATTTGAAAAAATTAATATGATAGATATACCACTAGCTAGAATAATATAGAAAAAAGAGAAGATCGAAATAAATACTATCAGAAATGACAAAGGGAATGTTACCACTGACCCCACAGTAATATAAAAATCCCTCAGTGGCTAATACAAACACCTCTGCGAACAAAAACTAGAAAATCTGAAAGAAATGGCTAAATTTCTGGACACATATAACCTACCAAGATGGAACCAGGAATAAACAAAATTCCTGAACATAATAATAATGAGTTCCAAAATTGAATATTAGTAGAAAGCCTACCTCAACCAAAAAAAAAAAAAATACCAGAACCAGAAAAATTCATAGCTGAATTCTACCAGATGTATAAAGAACAGCTCATACGAGTCATGCATAAACCATTGTAAAAAAATTGGGGAAGAGGAACTCCTTCTCAATTCATTCTATGAGGCCAGCATTATTCAGGTACCAACACCTGGCAGAAACACCACACACAACAAAACCTCAGGCCAATAACGTTGATGAAAATAGATGCAAAAAATCCTCAACAAAATACTAGCACACTGAATCTAGCAACACATCAGAAAGGTAATCCATCATGATCAAGTAAGCTTATCCCTGAGATGCAAGGTTGTTTCAACATACATGAATCAATAAATGTGATTAAACACATTAGCAAAATTAAAAACAAGGACCACGTGAATGTCTCAATAGATGCAGAAAAGACTTCTAATAAAATTTGACATCGTTTTATGGTAAAAACCCTTAAAATACTTATTGAAAAGCATACCTTAAAATGATAAGAGTCATCTATGACAAATTCACAGCCAACACCATACTGACTGGGAAAAAACTGGAATCATTACCCTTGAAACCCAGAACAAGATAAGCATGTCCTCTCTCACTACTCCTATAGAGCATAACACACCAAGTCGTGGTCAGAGCAATCAAACAAGAGAAAGAAAGAAAAGGAATCCAAACAGGAAAAGAGAGGTCAAACCATGCTTGTTTGCAGATGATACAATTCTATACCTTGCAAGCCTCAAAGTCTCTGGCCAAAAGCTCCTTGATCTGATAAACAGCTTCAGTAATGTTTCAGGATACAAAATCAATGCACAAACATCAGTAGCATTCCTATACACTAACAACATCTAAGTTGAGAGCCAAATCAGAAACAATTGCATTCACAATAGCCACACAAATAATGAAACTACATTCCTATCTCTCACTGTATGCAAAAATCAAGTCAAAGAAGACAAAGCAAGATGGTGGAATAGAAGGCCCCACCAATCTTCCCCCACCCCCCATAAGGACACCAATTTAACAACTATCCACAGAGAAGAAAACCTTTATAAGAACCGAAAATCAGGGGAGCACTCATAGTACTTAGTTTTAACCACCTATCCTTGAAAGAGGCACTGTAGAGATAGAAGGAAAAAAAAAAAAAAAAAACCGTCCTGAATCACTGAGGCTGTCATTCCACAACCCGCAAGGAGCAGCAGTGAGGAGCAGAGAGCATCTCTGGGCACTGGGGGAGGGAGAACACAGCAATTATAAGGCATTTAACTCAGTGCCGTCCTGTTAGAACAGAACGGAAAAGCAGACCAAATTCAGCTGATGCCCACCCAAGAATGTAGTATTTCAACCAGCCCTAGCCAAAGGGGAATCGCAGATCCCAGTGGTCAGAACTTAAGTTCCCACAAGCCTCACCATGGAGGCCTACAGTGCTCTGTGTCTCCAAGTAAACTTGAAAAGCAGTGCAGGCCATAAGGACTACAACTCTCAGGTAAATTCTAGTTCTGATCTAGGCACAGAGACAGTAGATTGGGGGAGGGTGCATGTGACCTACTGATACACCAGCTGGGGGCAGTGAAGGGAGTGCTGCCATCACTCCTCCCCTAACCCCAAGCTGCACAGCTCATGGCTCCAAAAGAGATCTCTTCTGCTTGAGAAGAGATCGAAGAGTGGAAAAGACATTGTCTGACATCTGGCATACCAGCTGAGTCACAGCAGGATAGGACAGCAGTCAGAGTCATAAGGCCCCCATTCCAGGTCCTATCTCCCAGATAATATATCTAGACACACCCTGGGGCAGAAGGAAACTGGAAGCCTTGAAATAAAGGGCCAAGTCCTGGCAGTATTCATCGCTTGCTAACTGAAAAGCCTTTGGGCCATGAATGACCAGCTGTGATATCTAGTTACTACCTCGAGGGCTTTGGATGAACCAATCAAAAATAGTAACTACAACAACTTGTCAAGACCTAGTCAACACAATAAGACAGGAATAAAAACAACAAAAAGTCAAAAAATGGGAGGATGAAGTTAACGCATACAGTTTTCATTAATTTTATTTTTGCTTATTTATGCAAAGTGTTAATTTGTTAATGTTTTTATAATCGAAAAGTAAACGTGCAATACTTTAGAAGATTATTTCAAAACCTAAAAGAAAAGGTTTTTGAGTTTCTGACTTGATGACTTTTGTGAAGATAATGGCACTATTTATTGTAGGGGACATACAAAACTTGTTTAGAATCAGTTAACAAGTCCAACATTACATGAATTTGACACAACGTGAGTCTGTATCTATTTAGACACACCCTTTTAGCTCAGCTTATCTCTCAAAATATAAAATTCAACAAAGTTGTGTGTTTGCTTAATCTGGTTATATGGCAAAATTAATAATTCGACTAAAAGTTTCAGTGATGCTAAAACTTTCACATACGTTTGGGTCATGCTCTTTTATTTTGATTCCCCTGCAACAATAATTTCTAGAGACCAAATATGCACTGCTCTCCTATTAACACCCAAGTCATCCTGTGGACACACTGCTTGTGAAGCTTTGGAGCACAAATCAAGTAGAGTGGGCTTTTCCAAAGGACTTCACCAATATAGGTGAGAATTCAAGGATTAGGAGTTTGCAGGAAATAAGCAGTGCTTGACCGACTGACAAATTTTGCTTTCTATCACAGTTGGCTTGTTTTCAAAGCTCTCCATGATACCCATTCTACCTGTCTCCCATCCTGTTTCCTAAACACCTAAACATTCTCATAAGCTGGGCTCCACTCTGCACCATGGAAGACACTAGCCATATGTAGTTATTTCAACTTGAATTTAAATAAATTCAAATTAAATAGAATTTAAAATTCAGCTCTCAGGTGCACAAGACTTATTGCAAGTAATTAATGGTAAAATATGCATAGTGGCTACTGCATGGGGCCGCATAGAATCTATCACAGAAAACCCTATTGGACAGCGCTGTTCATCTCAACCAGGAGTTGGTCCTCACTCTCAAGCACATCTAAAACTCTCCCATCGTTTTAGTTTCTGTTATTAAGATCATAGTTTTCTTCCGGATAATTTGATCAGTGCCAGGTATTACCTCCCTCTTCACATAAGACACTGCTCCCTACATAGCTACTCTAGTCTCTACGTGGTACAGGTTCATTTTCTATCCCTTAACCATAGAGCAGCTCTAACAGTCACTACCCTGAAGTTATCCACTTCAGTAATAAAGCTGTTCTCTCACAATGGGTTCTCTTTAGAGATTGAATCCTTCCCTCATGCAGCTGAATTCCATAAGTAGGAGGCTCGCGTCATTCCAGCAGTACTGAAGGAAATCTGCTTCAGTGTCCATTCATAGCTGAGTCATCCTCATATTTTGGTTTATTTTTCTAAATGAGTCTTGGTGCACACCCATCATCCTGCTGTGATTGTGCAATCCTTACTGTCTTGATTCTATTAACTTCCTCTGATTCCTTCTCAGATTTTGCACGATATGAAGATTTCACACAAAGCCAATTGCCTGGGTAACTGGACTCTTCCACAGCTTACGAGGCTGCAGCTACTCAAAGGAATTTCTTTCTGGCCTTCTCGTTTACAGTCTTTACCAAATTCATAAACATAAATTATTTCATAGAGTGTCACTTTGAGGAGAATATTTTGCCCCAAGTACAAAGAAGTTTCTCGAATGAATCAGCTTTTCTCATGCTTTTGTTCACCTCCTACATTCCTGTGGTGTTCATTAAAACTGAAATCATCTAGACTGATTTTCTACAGTCTTCAAGTGGCCCCACTGAGTTAGAGATTAAGATCCTTCAGTGCATAGATTTCAAATTTTAACATTACCCTCTAGTGACCCAGTGTATGCACATGCAAACACACACATACAAACACACGCATACAAACACACCACACAAACTCACAAATGAAACAAAAGTATCAAACCAATACTTCCCCTTACTTCCTATGACACACTCAAAAATATTCAATTTTATATTGTTCTACAATTTTTTTTATTTTTTATTTTTATCTCATCATCAAAGGATGGACTGCAAACTGGTACAGTATATTGGTCTGGACAATTATGATTGCAAGGTAAATAAAATCTAATATAAAGTAGCCTACATAAATGGAGTATGTTTTGGAAGGCTGACATGTGTTTAAAAAAAAAGAAGGAAAAGATGAACAACCAACCAAACTTCCAGAAGGCAGTAACTATAACACTCTGGAACCAGAAACAGGGACTTGACCACTGTCAGGACCCTCTCTCTGTCTCTCTCTTTTTCTGTTTCTATCTCATTCTATTTTTCTCCATCCCTCACCTCTGCTTCTGAGTGTTGACTTCCTTCTTGGTGAAGCTAAAGCTATGCCCTTCAGAGGAATTTGAAATATATCGGGAGAGCAAACTCTGATTAGACTAGCTTGGGACGTGTGCCCTCTCCCCAAACCAATACCTGACTATTGTGGCCAACTTAGTAAGGTCAATGTAATGACATGGAAACACTCACTGTAACCTTAGGTAGTACTAGGGGTGCAAGAATATGTCGTATTTGCAAAAAAAAAAAAAAGAAATGGGTGATAGCAGAAAAATGTCACAATTAAAAGAATCAACGGAAGCCAGACAGCCATGTCAATTTCTGAAAAATGTATCTTACCCCTTGACTACTTAGCACACACACACCTTCTTCCCATAAGAGTGAAAAATACCTCTACTGATGTTACGATCAGCACCAAGACTATTGCAATTTTCCCACTTGCACTCTCCAGGCCTCCTCCATCAAAGACAGCCCAGAGGTGGTTGTCTTTCATGTCTTTCAAGGCTACTCCTGATAAGAGAATTTGAGTTAAATTTAGGCTACATACATTGTTTATATTTGGATAATTTCTCACTCTCTTGATCACAAGCTATGACTAGGAATGTATGTTATTTAAGAAAATAGTAGATTCCATTTAAACGATGTATTTGGGGGCAGAGGAGAAGTCCTCCATAAAAGGAGTGTAGCACAAGTATGTTCACTGATGGGATTATTGTGAGCCAGGCAGTGATCCTCATTTTATAGCCACTACTATTATGAATGAGTGCAAATGAACAAACATTTGTTGAATGCCTATTCAATTTCTCTTCTTGGGAATTGGATGAAGTCAATATGGCTAGATGCTGGCCATGGCAGCCAACATTGAGGAGGATTATAACCTTTGGTGAACTTATCAAGAAATGTTACTGAAGGCAGCCCGAGAAGACTGGACAGACTACATAGCAATTTCAGTACTGCTGTGTTAGTTTCAAAGCTATGGAAATAATTGAAGATCCAAGGGGGTGAATGCAAGATCCAAAATGAAAAGTAACACAAGAAATAAGAAAGAAGGGACATGTCAGGCAACAGTGACATTAAGAAAAGAAGGTAAAGGACTTTATCCCTGAATGAGGCTCAAGGGCTTGGAGTTCTCTCTAGCTGGGTGCCAGCTGTAAAGAGAAGAATCAGCTGGAGTAATGGTCATAAATAATGTAACAACATAAAATCCAGTCTTACAAACTACACTGGTTACGCGGGTGCCAAAATTGTGGCATACAACACAACAATATCTTCCCTTTTGGCAGTTTTAACACATGCCCTGGGAAATAAGCAAGAACACAGTGCTTTAAGGCACGAAATAGTGTGTTGCAATGGAAAGAATTAAGACCTAGAAATCAGAAAAACTGATTTATTTGTTAATTTATAAGTTTAACAGATATTAAGTGGGTGCCTATTATATTCCAGGTACTGTCCTAGGGGCTGGAGATACAACCATGAACAAGATAAGACTCCTGTTCCCCTGGCTTATATTCTAGATGAACAAGTAGGGGCATATAATCAACACCTGCAGTTACCTCTCCAGGATCTCAGCTGAAGAAGGGTCTCTTTAGTCGGCACCCAGGCTTCTCTCAAGTTGCTCACCGCTTAGGGGTACTTCTAGTTAATAGGCAATTCAACTAGGTATGTAAAATGTCATTATAAATGTATTCATAGAATACTGGGGGAGATGAAGGAACAGGGACTGATTTCATTGCCTCAGCACTGAAACCTGTAACAGTAAGTAAGCAGTTAGGTGTAGATTGGAGGCTAGATTCTAAATTCCTTAAGGGCAGGGTCTCTGTCTGCCTCAAATTTGTATACCCAGGGCTTAGAGGTTTACTGAGCACTTAAATTGTCCATAAATATTTGTTGAAGGAATGAAACAATTCACAGAGATAAGAGAACTATGGCAATTGTTTGTACTGTATTTACAGTAAACCAGCCAACTAATGAAAAAGGGAAAAATTTGGTCAAACAGGCATTTGACGCCTTAGGGATATGAGTGGAGGGAGTTAAAAATTTTATAGCCGGCTGGGCATGGCGGCTTGTGCCTGTACTCCCAGCACTTTGGGAGGCCGAGGCCAGTGGATCACCAGAGGTCAGGAGTTCGAGACCAGCCTGACTAACATGGTGAAACTCCGTTTCTACTAAAAATACAAAAATTAGCCCGGGCATAGTGGCGGACCCCTGTAATCCCAGCTACTCAGGAGGCTGGGGCAGGAGAATTGCTTGAACCCAGGAGGTGGAGGTTGCAGTGAGCCAAGATGGCACCATTGCACTCCAGCCTGGAAGACAGAGTCAGATTCCGTCTCAAAAAAAAAAATTGTCATAATCTGATAAAAGCATATTACATTTTAATCTATTTTCAACAAACTGACTCACTCTTTAATGTGATCAAAATACCAGTTGTTATAGCATTATGTCAAGTTGGCTTCATAACAACAAACAAACCAATAGGCAAACAAACCACAAATTTTTGAGGCCTTTAGGAAACAGGTCAAAATATCAGGATACCTTCTTTTCTCAGCAGTGGCATATCCAAATGATTTGCTTAGATTATTTTCAATCATTGCTGATAAATAACCTAGTTAACCTTCTTTATGTTTTCCTTCCCCAGTCTTACAATGACAGTGGGGTCATTTTAAGATGGTATTTTTAGCATTGTTAAAGCAAGAGTGTTAGTAACATGCTGTTCACCAGAGTAAAACTACTCTAGTTTTAGAGTAGCCATTTAACAGCTATGGAGTCTCTCTACTGTCCTTGTTGAATTATTTGAGTACTGTGAAAAAATATAAACTTTAATTTAAAGTACACATTACATTTGTACGGATCTTGTTTGTATGCTGCTTTTTAAAATTCTATTGCCATGTTTATTGCTATGTATGCTAATACAAGTGATCAGTCATCTATTGATCATAGGTGCTCCCAGATCCATCCGCCTCTATTAAGGCTTACCCCCAGACATCTCCCCTACCCTCCACACACATGTAAACTGAAAAATAATAGGAGCTCATGTATAAATCAGGAACAATATGAGCTAAGTCTCTCAATGTATTAAGATGATTCACCTGAAAAGCGGATATTGCCATATACTGGTGTCTGACACATAACAGACATAGAACCCAAGGATCCAGGAATAGCAGCATGCATATACCTTGGAAAATGTGTGGTTTTCATGACTGGTTCTCCTTTGCTCAGAACTTCTGGAAATAGGCCTCTTATTTATTGTGTAAACTTTGGTCCCTCAGAGTACCCAGCCCTGCTTCTTGCCCCATTCCTCCTAGCTAGCTGTGTTGCTAGAGAACCTCTCTATTCCTTTCTTAAAGTCAACTTTCCTTCCCAGGGATCTCCTGCCCCTGCAATCTTTGTTTTACGCTCTTGAAACTTCATTCCCAATATTGTTCTCTACACTTTCAAACCCCCTTGGATTCTGACCTCTACTTCAGATTCTACTGAAGTTTAATATTTTCCTAGGTCCTTTTGTCAAGAATGTTTGTCCTCTAACTCCTAAGGAAAAAGAAGACTGCCAATTCCATCAGGGGAGAAGGGCACCCTTCTTATTCCTCTGTTTCTGCCCCTTATCCCACTCCTCTGTGCCACCCTCCTCCAAGCATTCTGTCTGGCCATTATAATAACAGCTTTTTAGAAACCACATCTGACTTGTTCACCATATTAGCACTCTTTTTACCAATTGATATTAGCCAAATGTAGTTGCTATTATGATGACCATTTTGTAAATAAGGAAATGAGACTCAAAACAATAAAAAAGTATGTAACACTACACAGTAAGCTAATGACACAGATTTCCTTTGTCCTTCACTTCTTCCTTCAACACTACTGTATAAGATACTGTTTCTGTTTATATTAAAAATATTCATAAAAGTCAATGTGCATTAAGCTTTATTGCAACTTTAAAAACCATATAAAGTAACCATTATTTAAGACATGATTTTATGCAAATAGTTATTTAAAATTTGTTTCCAATAAATTGAATATATATGTATGTACACCATATATAATATGATACCGAATTTTCTGTGTTTCTATGAGTTTTTGTTTTCCCAACCATTTAATAAGGCTGAAGCCCAGTGCCTTTAAGGAAATTCACATCATTGTCTGTACCTTCCATCTCATGAGAAGGGTGAGGGGAGCTCTTTCTATTATACAAAAATAGCTGAATGAAATCTTCTAAAAATAAAAAGGTGAACAAGGTCAGAATAAGTGTTGCAGAAGAGAGGATTTGTAACTTCTCACTAGGTGAGACAGAATCCTCATAACACAATCAGATTCCTTCAGTATCTAAATTTTATGGATTTGGAATGTTTCACACAAAACATGGTTATGATAGTCTAAGAACGTACATTGGAATAGAAAATAATACGCCCAGAAGTTCAATATTCATCAATTCAATAAACATTTATTGAGCACCTTCCAAACGGCAGGCATTGTTTTAGATAAGAGGGGCAGGGGATACAGCAGTGAACAAAAAAGGTAAAATCTCTGTTTTCATGGAGTTTGTATATTAGTACAGACAAACAATAAACAAAAACAAAATTATTCATTTAATGGTAATAAGTGTTATTGAGGAATGGAAAACAGAGAAGAGGAATATAGAGCAATAGAAAGGCACAATATTTCATTTAGAATGCTCAGAAGCGGCATCAATGATTAAGTGAAATTTGAACAGAAACTTGACTGAAGTGAGAAAATAACACATGAAGATTTGGATGGTGTGACCGGCAGAACAATGCTCCCCAAACACATCCATGTTCTAATCCCTGGGATCTGTGAATGTAGTATTTCACAGGGAAAAGGGGACTTTGCAGATGTGATTAAGTTAAGGATTCTGAGATGGGAAAATTATCCTGGGTTATCTAGGTGGGTTCAACGTAATCACAAGGGTCCTTGTAAGTGAAAGAAGGAAGCAGAAGTGTGGGTGAGAGAAAGATTTAAAGATGCTCTTTGCCTGGCTTTGAAAATGGAGAAAAGTGCCACAAGCTAAGGAATGTGAATGGTCTCTAGAAGCTGTGAAAGGCAATAAAACAAACGATCTCCTAGAGTCTCCACTAGGGAGGCAGCCCTGCCCAGATCTGAATTTTAGCTCAGCAAGACCCATTTCAGACTTCTGACCTCCAGACCTGTAAGAGAATAAATTTGTGTTGTTTGAAGCCACTAAATGCATGGCAGTTTGTAAAAGCCTCAGTAGCAAACTAATGCAGGAGCAAAGGGTTTTCTAAACAGAGAGAACAGTAAGTGAAATGGGCTAGAGGTATGAATATGCTTGGTGTATTTAAGCAAAAGCAAGGAAGCCAGCGTGACTAGAGCCCAGTGTGCAGCAGAGAAATAGTGATGAGATGAGGTCATAGAGCTAACACTGGCTATACCAGGTAGGGTCTTGCAGGCAGTGGTAAGGCCCTTGAATTTTATTCGTATAGTAAGATAAACCATTAGAAGATTTGGTTTGGAATGATCACAGTAGGCTGGCTGGAGGAGCGAACATTTTCATTGATTGTATAGGAGTTTATTCAACAGACAGAATGTGAGATACAAGAGTATAGCATGAATAAGACAGTGGTTGCAGGCAGTTCATGGAAGACTCTGAGATGGCATTAGACTAGTTTACATAGGAAAGTACTATAGAAAGACTGATAAATCGATAAAGATTGCTGCCTTGGACCTCATCAAAAGTTAAAAAAAGACAAGCTATCAAATGAGAGAAAAATAATTGCAAACCACATATCTGATAAGATACTAATGTCTTGAATATATAAATAATTATCAAAAATCAAAGGTAGAAAAGTAAGCAATATAATTAAAAATGGGCAAAAAACATGAAAGGATATTTAACAAAAGAGGATATATAGATTACATATAAGCAAATGAAGAGATGTTCAATGTTATTAGCTATTTAGGAAAATGCAAATTAAAACAGTAAAGTGAGATATTACTATATACCTATCAGAATGGCTAAAAAAAAAAAAAAAAAAAAAAACCATGACAGCACCAAATGCCCGTGAGGATGTAATGAAGCTGTCACACATACATTTCTGGTAGAAATGCAAAATGGCACAGGTACTCTGGAAAACAGGTTGGCAGTTTCTTTAAACACTAAATATGCAACTACCCTCTCACCCAGCAATCACAGTCCTGGGCATTTATACCAGAAAAAATAGAAACTTATGTTCACACAATAACCTGTATACAATGTTTATAGCAGCTTTATTTACTTATTTATTTATTTTTATTTTTGAGATGGAGTCTCACTCTGTTGCCCAGGCTGGAGTGCAGTGGCACAATCTTAGTTCACTGCAACCTCTGCCTCCTGAGTTCAAGTAATTCTCTTGCCTCAGCCTCCTGAGTAGCTGGGATTACAGGCATGCACCACCACACGTGGCTAATTTTTTCGTATTTTTAGTAGAGATGGGGGTTTCACCATATTGGCCAGGCTGATCTTGAACTCCTGACCTTGTGAACCGCCTGTCTCGGCCTCCCAGAGTGCTGGGATTACAGGTGTGAGCTACCACGCCCAGCAGCAGCTTTCTTTTTAACATCAAGGAACCAGAAACGTCCCAGTACCTGATGGCCCAGTACTAGACTCCTTTATCTTTCACCATTAACTTAGTCATTAACTACATTCCAGCCACGCTGGATTTCTAATTCTTAAACCTGCCATTACTTTTTCCCTTAGAGTGTTTGCCCAGTTCTTCAGAACAGTCTTACCCTAGACCTTCATTTGGCTTGTCGTTACCATTTCCAATCTTTCCTCACATCCTCACATGTTCTAGTCCTGTAGATCTCCCAATATTTATGTTTTGGCTTACATTCCCTCATTGAGGCTATTCCTAACAACCCTGACTAAATTACCTCTCCTCCAATCATTTATTCACACCCATCTAATTTCTTTTCCTCCTAGTACTTATAACTAACTGAACTCATGTTGTTTATTTATTCATTTGTTTTCAGTTATCTGCCTCCATCCCCAGTACAATGTAAACTAAATGAAAATGGGATTCTTTATGTCAGTATTCTCAGATCCTCAGGAATGCCTGACCCATTAAAGAAACTCAATAAATATCTGAAGAATGAATGAAATAATGTATTTAAAAACAACTTGTTAAATGGAATTCCTCTAAAATGTAACAGATTAGCTGTTCCATTAAGTATGAGTTAATACTACTTCAGCAGGTCCAGTTAGAGGCTTAAAATAGCATTTGGGAATGGACTGGACTCGCCCTTTGCAATTTCATTAGATAATCTTTGTTCAAGCAAAGGCCTGGTTTTTGAACTTTACTTGGATTTAGGGTGAACATTTAGGGTCTGTATTTGTTGGTCAAAAGGCGCGCTTTATATGCTCATCGTCTTACCCACTGCAACCAAGAATATCAGTCACTGGACATGACGACCAAAGAAAGCGACGAAAACTACAAAGCTAATGATAATTGCTTTAAAGTAAATAAGAAAAGTATACATAACAAATGAACGAAAACACAGTAACATGAAAATGATACTACATCCATCAGCAGGAGCAAGGGGGTCAGAAAGGGAAATAAATGTCATGTGTTACGAAAGTAGAAAAAGATAAATGCTGTAGCTTCTCGTTCATCCACCATTGTTTGAAAAATAATGTTGAAGATATGTGAAACCTAAACCTATGTGTTTATATTTTTATGTGATGAATTAAATATTTTTTAAAAGGCATTGTATTTCTTTCTGCTTGGCAAACTCTTTACTTGTCCACACGCACAAATAACATATTTTACTTTGCAGAAACTTCTAGCCTAACTTCCCACTCATTAACAGAAACTTCCTGACACCTAATTGGGAATGCTGCAGAAGAAATTTCACAGCTCAGAGTCATCTGGAATATTTTAATATTAAAATATTATGCTGATTCATTTTGACTTTAATGACCTTTCAAATAAAAGCATCAATTATCTCTGATATTTGACAAGTTAAATAGGTATTATTGTGCAATGACAACTATACAGACGAGTTTTGTCCTAGGTTTGAAACTCTCTTTACCTCTTCAGTCTCAATTTTCTAATCTGTAAGGTGAAGTGGTTGGCTTTTTTTATATTTCTAAAATAAGTTCTGCTTTTTAAAAATCAATTATTCTGTGAATTGGCTTTCATTAACCACAGTATAGTATAAAATGCCTTGGGATCTAGTGATGTTTGGAGATGTAAAGTTTATTATATTGCCAACTTTTTATTTTCTTTACTTGTTAAAATTGAACAGAGTGTACAGCATGCACAAACATTCTTTCTTTTTTTAATTTTAATTTTTTTTTTGTTTTGAGACAGAGTCTCACTCTGTCACAGAGGCTAGAGTGCTATGGTGTGATCTCAGCTCACTGCTACCTCTGCCTCCCGGTTCAAGTGATTCTCCTCCCTCAGCCTCCCGAGTAGCTGGGATTACAGGTATGTGCCACCACACCCGGCTAATTTTGTATTTTTCGTAGAGATGGGGTTTCACCATGTTGGTCAGTCTGGTCTCAAACTCTTGACCTCAGGCAATCCGCCTGCCTCGGCCTCCCAAAGTGCTGGGACTACAGGCATGAACCACAGCGCCCAGCCACAAACGTTCTTTCAATGTAGTCTCATCTGTGCACTTTAAGGATAGCATTTGCAGCTTAGATAACCAGGAACCTCATGGAAATGACCAATGGGGTACAGTAATTATGGATTTACTACAAGTAGCTCTGAAACTTTTTCCCTACTATGTTGACTTTTTATCTAAAACAATTGAAATTTAAGGTTTAAAAACTGGGAAAGGGTAATTAAAGCATAAGTGTAATGTAGGGAGATGTAGTGATGAACTGATTAAATATTCTTCATTTCCTGGATTTGTAAGTTGTTTTTATTTGCTCTTGTTTTGTTACAGAGTATAAACTATGAGTACCGAGTCTGTTACCAAGACATTCCCAAATGATGTCAGAGGAGATGGATCCCCTTGATGTCCTTGCCTTTGCTTTTACTAAGAATTAATAAACTTAGCTATCTGTGCCAATGCCTATATTAGCTCTCTAATTCTTTATTATAATGGAATTTCTAGCCAACCCTATATTTTTTCATTCCATTTACTTTATCCATCTTGGTTCTCTGAAAGACAAGGTTAAAATAAAACCCATCAGCTTGAGTAATTCAAATTGAGCTGCCAAAACAACTCAGCAGAAAGCAAAATTAGAAAACTATGCCATCCCTCCCCCTTACATCTTCCAATCTTACCTTTTACTTGTGTAATTTCAAGTGTTCTTTGAATTAAGTCCTGTGGTTTTTACAAAGAAAGAAAAAATGACATTTAAAAAAATAATGTCTTTGATTTTTCAAACTGCAAAAGCAAGAGTTTAAAATAGAAAATTTGGAAAATATATCAACATAAGAAAAAGGAAACAAAATTATTTCCATCACTGAGATTTCATCATTGTTTATAACTCAAAGGCTTTTCTTCCTGTATGGGATTATATTATACCTAAAGTGTGGCATTCATTTTTTAACATTTAAAATTATATCATAAGACTATCCTTTGTCATTAAATATTCTTCAAAAATATAATTTTACTGGTAGTATATCATTCCATCATATGGATATACGAAAACTGACAGTTAACCAAACCAAAGAAACAGCTGATTGAAATGAATTATTAAAGCTGTCTTTCTCTTCTTTCCATCATTCTTGATGGTAACAGAGCAGTCAACGTAGTTTGATTGTGTCATTTCTTCTCTATAAGCCATGATGACAGGAATCCCATTATCATCTGTCCCTGGTAACAAAGGTGAAAATCACGCTGTCCTCTTAACCCCTTATTGAATACTTCTGTCACTTGTTATATCTTCAGGGCCTCTCCTGTGTGTAGTATGCAATCATTTAGTACTCAGCAGAAAGGAAGTGACAGAAGCTTGGGCAGAGATCACTTCACGTTGGCTTCTACACCCCCACCCGCAGAACACAAGACAGAGACAGAGGTCATACTAATATTGTAACCGAGCCACAGCCAAGGCATCACCATACTTAGATCAGGCAGAACATCGGGGAATGTTGTTTGCCTCTCTCCCTAGATCCCCAGACAATACACTTTTGGAAAATGGGGTGATCTCAAACTCTGCTCTCCAACCCATCAACTCCCAGAGTCCAGCATCAGCCATCACAGAAATTATGATGTCCATTGACAGTAACATTACAGAAGTTGCTGGAGAACAATAATAGCTTATTTATTATGTGCCGTTATTTGATAGCACATTAAATATGTTTCTACTTTTAATAGAATGTGAATTTATTTCCTTCCTCCTGGTTTGCAATAGAAGTAATAATCCCTAAGCCTCTCCTTCACCATATTATCACTATGATTGATACTATTAAGAGGGGTCTCACTTAGGTACCTCGTTAGTCTTGATACATCCTTCAGCAAATATAACCAAGGCTGTCTCCCATCAAAGATTGGTAGTGCTTCAAGCAGCTTCAAAACTGAGTTTAATATGACTTTAAGTCTCTCTTGTGTCCCACCTTCCAAAGTTCTAAAGACTTACCAGGACACACAGCCTCATACCTGTAACATCTCAAAAACTGAACAAAATTTTCAATGCTTCAAAAGCTTATAATAAAAACATAAACAAAAGAAACAACAAAATTATGTCTTCAGGACGAACAAAAATAATGTCTCCAAAGAAACACACATCAAAATCTTGACCAGTATTGTTATTGCCAGCTGCAGACCTGGGCAGATGTTTAGTATTACCTGGAAGAAGGTATTCAAATGGGGTAAGAAAAGTGAGTAAACACTCTGAGTTTCAGCATCACTTTGACTCCATTCAACCTACCACAGTTGACTATACTTGACAGATAATGAATTAACACTCAACTTTGAGTTAGCCTTCAATCAAGATGCTAATTTTAAGAGCCAGCTTTCCTAATCCTTGAAGAAGAATCCTACCGCATATACCACCTCTCTGCTTAGATAGTGGCATTTGAAAAACCCAAGTTTAGAAATGTGTTACCGTTCTACCCCTTTTTTTCACTTAGAGTTCTTTCTATATTAAAATCCTTGCATTTCCATTCCTCATTCACAAATAGCTCTAAAAGAAAAGTAGGTATTTACAAAAAAAAAAAAAAAAAAAGTAAAAATACTATCATACTATAAACAACTGTCTGAAACTTTATTTTCTCACTTAACAATGTGGCGTATGTCATTATATATGAGACACTCTTTTTCACATTTAAAATTAAACATTTTAAAATTCAATTATATATTATGTACATTAGGTAATATACAGATACACACCATGGAAATAGTATAAATAAGCTGTGTGCATATATATGTATACACACTTGCATATATATATATACTTGCATATATATATACCATGAAAATAGTATAAATAAGCTGATATCTATCTATCTCTCTATATACATATCATAGCTTATTTGATTATTTCACTGTCTGTTGACTCTTATTAATTTTTCTTTTCTTCCTTTCTTCCTTATTTCCCTTCTTCCTTTCTTCCTTCACTGCAGCATCATTCACAACAGACAAGATATGGAAACAACCCAATTGTCTATTGACAGGTGAATGGATAAAGATAATGTAATAGATAGATAGATAGATAATAGAATATTATTCAGCCTTAATAAAGAATAAAATTCTGACATATGTGACAATATGAATGAACCCAGAAAACATTATGTTAAGTGAAACAAGCCAGGCACAGAAAGGCATATAGTTCATGATTCCACTTATATATGGGAGCTAAAATAGTCTTTGCTCCCCCTTACCGAACAATGGCTTTAAAAATTGTCTATTCTCATTTCTTCCACTTCCTTACATCCATTCTCTCATCAATTCACTCCATTAAAACTGAATTTTCTATCACTCCACCAAAACTCCCTCTATCAAAGATGGAGTGACCTCCACATTATACATACAGTGATTAATTCTCATTTCTCCTCTTCTGTGATCCATTGGCAACATCAGAACCATTGGTATTTCTTCTTCCTTGAAATACTCTATTCTCGTGTTCAAGAATACTTGTTCTTGTTTCATCTTTCTCATGTATTGTTTATTGTTTTTTTATCTTTCTCCTTTGCTGAGGCCTTATCTTCTCATTGATCTCTTAACTTTGGAGAAACTCAGAGCTCAATCCTCAGACTCCTTCTATACACTTATTCCCTCAGTAATATTTTCCAGTTACATGATTTAAATACCCTCTATATACTAATAATTCTTGATTTATCTTCCAGTATTTTATATCACCAGTTACCTATGTGACATTTTCACTTAGATGTATGAGTCAGATTATACTGCAATAAGAAAAAGCATGAAAATGCCTGTGGCTTAAAACAACAATGTTTATTTCTCATTTATACCTCATGCCAGGGAATCAGCAAGAGGTCTACTTATTGTAGTTATTCATGGACCATGGCTGATGGAAGTTCCATCTTTTCACCTGTTTTCATGATCAGAGTCAAAAAAAAAAGAGAAGATGGCAAATAATGCATGTTGATTCTTGAAGCTTTCACTGAGAATAAATACATGTCACATCTGTTCACATCTCAAGCACTTCCCATCTGATATATTACTCACTTAACAATTTACAGGTTAGTTTTCCATTTCTCTCTATTATAATGTAAGCTTCATGGGTTCACAGACTTGGTTGCATTTGCTGCTTTATTTTTAGTACCTAGCACAGTGTCTAGCACAAAGTAGGCACAAAATAAATGTGTATTAAATAAATGCTCTCTTGTATTTATTTCAATTTATTTTATTCTACTTAGTTGAATTACTGATAAACACATAAGATGATTAATCTTCTAAACTCATCTTTCACCACCATCCATATACTTTGAGTGAGATGTAGTGCTCACTGGTAACGTATACAAATAGTCTGCATTTGGAGTTTGAAGTCCCCCTTTAACCTAAGTGTTATTTAGAACAATATTTTAAAATATTGGTTGGATATTTCTATGAATTTCAACTGTTCATTTTTAATTTCTAGATTTATTTCATAGTAATCAAAGAAGCAGTAGAGGAGGGTGCCAAAATAAAGAATTTCTATCACCAGCATACTCTGTACACATAAAAAAATGTTCAATTGGCCGGGCGCGGTGGCTCACGTCTGTAATCCCAGCACTTTGGGGGGCCAAGACAGGCGGATCACAAGGTCAGGAGATCAAGACCATCCTGACTAACACGGTGAAACCCCGTCTCTACTAAAAATATAAAAAATTAGCCGGGCGTGGTGGCGGGCGCCTGTAGTCCCAGCTACTCGGGAGGCTGAGGCAGGAGAATGGCGTGAACCTGGGAGGCGGAGTTTGCAGTGCGCCGAGATTGCGCCACCACACTCCAGCCTGGGTGACAGAGTGAGACTCTGTTCCAAAAAAAAAAAAAAAAAGTTCAATTACAGCAAATAAACATTAACTACAGGATAAAATATCAAATCTTTTGCATTTTCATGAAATGGAACCTTACAAAATATTTCATCTCTTCTATATTTTCTTCCAAGGTTCAGCATGCTGTTCCCATGACAATATGCACATTGAAAGAGGGTTATAAAGTCCTAGCATGTAATCTCAGAGGAATATAAATTAACTTCGTTACAGGAGACATGCTTAGGTTGTTTCTGCCTTGTTTACATTTTGTATTTAACAGCTCTGTCCTTCTAAACTCTCAAAAAATACATATGCTGAGGAGGCAGAGAAAGATAAATGGAAGGCTTTACCAGTTGCCACTCCACCCCTGAAGTACACCAATTTAACAACTATATACATTAAAAATGCACTTTTATGATAACCAAAAATCAGATGAGCACTCACAGTACTGGTTTTAACTTCATATCATTGAAAGAGGCACTAAAAAGCTAGAAAAAAAGTCTTGATTCACCAATGGCACCCTCCCCCACCCCATGGCAGCTGCAGCAAGATGCCAAGAGTGTTTAAGTGCACTGCAAGAGGGAGAACACAGCAATTGTGAGGCATTGAACTCAGTGATGTTGTGTAAGAGCAGAAAGAAAAACCAGACCAAGCTCAACTAATGCCTGCCCATGAAGGGAGAATTTAAGCCAGCCCTAGCAAGAAGGGAATCACGCAGTCCCTGAGGTCGGAAACTGAGTTCCTTCAAACTTCACCAACCTAAGCTAAAGTACTCTGGGGCTCTAAATAAACATGAAATGCAGTCTAGGAAACAAGGACTGAAACACCTAGAAGAGTCTTAGTGAGGAACTGGGGCCAGAGTCAGTGAACTGGGAGGCAGGAGACCTACTGAAACACCAGCTTGGGCAGCCAAGGGAGTGTTGACATGACCCGTCTCCTCACCTCAGTATGCAAATTTCAAAGCCCCAAAAGAGACTCCTTCCTTCCACCTGAGGATAAGAGAGGTAAGAATGGGAAGGACTTTGTCTTTCATCCTTGATGCCAGCTCAGCCACAGCAGGATAGGGCACTTATCAGAGTCTTGAGGCCCTGTTTCCAGGACCTAGCTCCCAAATGACATTACTAGACACACGCTGAGCCAGAAGGGAACCTGTTGCCTTGAGGGGAAGGACCTAGTTCTGGCAGCATTCATCACCTGCTAACTGAAGAGCCCCTGGGCCCTGAATAACCAGCAATGATACCAAGCACTAGATTGAGGGTTTCGGATGTGGGTCTGAGACTTGATGGATGCAGGTAAGACTCAGCAAATTTCTAGCTGTGGTGGCTGTGGGCAAAGACTCCTTCTGCTTGAGAAAAGCAGACAGAAAGGTAAAAGGGACTTTCTCTTGCATGTTAGGTACCAGTTTAGCCAGAGTGTGCAGAGCACCAAGCAGGCACTTGGGACTTGGCTACTGGATGGCATTTCTAGACCTGCTCTGGGCCAGAGAGGAGTTCATGTCTCTGGAGGGTGAGTCTCAGGCAAGGCAGCATTCACCACATGCTGACTGAAGAGACCTGGGACATTACGGGACTATCGGTAGTAGGCTGGTAGCATTCCACATGTGCCCGTGGTGGTGGTGGCCATGGGGTGAGACTCCTCTACTTTTGGAAAAAGGAGGGAAGAGTGGAAAGAACGGCATCCAGTGGATTGAGTGCCAGCTCAACCACAGTGCAACAGAACACTAGGCAGACTTCTAAAAGGTTTTTGAATCTAGCCCATGGCTCCCAGACTGCAACTCTGGAACTGCCTGGGGCTAGGGGGAACTTGCTGCCCTGAAAGGAAGGAGGCAGGCCTGGCTGCCTTTGCCCCCTGCTGATTGTAGAGCCCCAGGGCATTGAGCAAACATAGGTGGGAGAAAGGAAGTGCTTACAGTAGGCCATGGGTGAGACCCAGTGATGCACTGGCTTCAGGTCTGACCCAGTGCAGTCACAGTGGTAGAGGCCACAGGGGTGCTTATATCACTCCATGCTCAGCTTCAGGTGGCTCAGAACAGAGAGGGAGAGACTCTGTACGTTTGGGAGAAACTAAGAGAAGGGAACAAGAGTTTCTGCTTGATCATCTAAAGAATTCTCCTGAATCTTGTCCAAGACCTTCAAAGCAGTACCTCTACAGGTCTGCAAGAACAACAGTGTTACTGTGCTTGAGGTGCCCCCTAAAGTAGACACAGCTTAGATCAGAACACCCCAGTCCTTTTGAATATCTGGAAAGCCTTCTCAAGAAGGACAGGTATGAACAAACCCAGACAGTGAAGACTACCATGAATATGTAACTCTTCAATGCCCAGACACAGATGAACATCTACAAGTATCAAGATTATCCAGGAAAACATAAACCCAACCAACTAACTAAACAAGGCACCAGTTGCCAATCCTAAGGAAACAAAGATATGTGACCTTTCAGACAGAGAATACCAAATAGTTTGTTGTAAAAACTCAAAGAAATTCAAGATAACAAAGAGAAGGAATTCAGAATTCTATCAGAGAAATTTAACAGAGATTGAAATAATTTAAAAGAAGCAAGCAGAAAATTTGGACCTGAAAAATGCAATAGGCATACTAAAGAGTGCATTACATTTTTTAAATAGCAGAATTCTTCAAGCAGAAGAAATAATTAGTGAGCTTAAAGATAGGCTATTTGAAAATACACAGTAAGAGGATAAAAAACAAAAAATAAAAATTAAAAAAACAAGGAAGCACATATACAGGATCTAGAAAATAACTTCAAAGGGGAAAATCAGAGCTAAAAGCCTTAAAGAAGTGGTAGAGATTGAGTTAGAAGTACAAATATTATTCAAAGTGACAATAAGAGAGAATTTTTAAACTTAGACAAAGATGTCAATATCTAAGTAAAAGAAGGTTATAGAGCATCAAGCAGATTTAACCCAAAGATGATTACCTCAAGGCATTTAACAGCCAAACTCCCAAAGGTCAAGGATGGAGAAAGGATCCTAAAAGCAGCAAGAGAAAAGAATCAAATAACATGCAGTGGAGCTCCAAAACTTCTGGACTTCTCAGTGGAAATCTTATAAGCTGGAAGAGAATGGCATGGCATATTTAAAGTGCTGAAGGAAAATACTTTTACCCTAGAATAATACATATGGTAAAAATCACCTTCAAACATGAAGGAGAAATACTTTCTTAGACAAACAAAAGCTGAGGGATTTCAGTCACACCAGACCTACCCCACAAAAAAAACACTTAATGGAGTACTTCATTCAAAAATAAAAAGATGTTAATCAGAAATAACTGAAGGCGCAAAACCCACTGGTAATTGTAACTAAACAGAAAAACACAGAATATTATAACACTGTAAATGTGGTATGTAAACTATTCTTATCCTTAGTAGAAAGACTAAATTATGAAACAGTCAAAAATAATGACAACAACCTCTGAAGACAGAGATAGCACAATAAGATGCAAACAGTAAGTACAAAAGGTTAAAAAGTAGGTAACAAAGTTAAGGCATAGTTTTTATTAGTTTTCTTTTTGTTTGCTGGTTTGATTGTCCATGCAAACAGCATTAAATTATTATCAGCTTAAGATAATGGATTATAAGACAGTATTTCCAAGCCTCATGGTAACCTCAAACCAAAAAACTTACAACAGACACACCAAAACTGAAAAGCAAGAAATTGAATCATATCACCAGAAAAAATCACCTTTGCAAAAAAAAAAAAAAAAAAGAGAGAGGAAAGAAGAGAAAACAACAAAAAAAGCCAGAAAACAAATAACAAAATGGCAAGAGTAAATTATGACTTATCAAAAATAACACTGAATATAAATTTACTAAACTCTCAAATCAAAAGACATGAACTAAAATTTCCAATCAAAAAACATACACTGGCTGAATGAATTAAAAAAGTAAGACTCAATCACCTGTGGCCTAAGAAAAATACAGTTCATCTATAAAGGCACACATATACTAAAAATAAAAGGGCAGAAAAACATATTCCATGCAAATGGAAAACAAAAAAGAAAGAGAAAGAGTAGCTATACTTACATCAGAGAAAACAGATTTCAAGACAAAATCTATAAGAGACAAAGAGGAACACTATACAATAATAAAGGAGTCAATTCAGCAAGTGGATATAACAACTTTAAATATATATGCACTGAATAAAGGAGTCCCCAGGTAGATGCAGCAAGTATTATTAGAGCTAAAGTAAGAGATAAACTCCAATACAATCAGAGCTGCATACTTCAACACTACACTTTCTTCATTGGACATATCTTGCAGACAGAAAATAAACAAAGATACATTAGACTTAATCTGTGCTATGCCAAATGGATCTAACGGATATTTACAAAACATTTCATCCAATGGCTGCAGAATATACATTTCTTTTCCTCAGCACATTGATCATTCTCAAGGACAGACCACAGGTTAGGTCACAAAACACAACTTAAACAATTGAAATTATATCAACCATCTTCTCAGACCACAATGGAATGAAACTAGAAATCAATAATAAGAGAAATTTTTGGAAACTATACAAAAATTTGAAACAAAAAATTGGTTTTTTGAAAAGTTAAACAAAATCGACAAACCTTTAGCCAGACTAAGAAAAAAAAAAGAGAGAAGATCTAAATAAAATCAGAAATGACAAAGGCAATACTGCAACTGATACTGCAGAAATTCAGAGGATCATTAGTGGCCACTATATGCCAATATATATCAATAAGTTGAAAAATCTAGAATAAATGGTCAAATTCCTAGAGAGGAACAACCCATCAAGATTAAATCAGGAAGACATGCAAAACTTGAACAGACTATTTCCAGTAATGAAAGCCCGGGACCCAGTGGCCTCACTGTTGAATTCCACCAAACATTTAAAGAAGAACTAACACCAATCCTACTCAAATTATTCCCAAAAAATAGAGGAAGAGAGAATACTTTCAAATGCATTTTGTAAGGTCAGTATTACACTGATACTAAAACTAGACAAAGACACATCAAAAATTAATACATAAATAAACTACAGACCAATACTTCTGATATATATGGATGCAAAAATCCTCAACAAAATACTAGCAAACATAATTCGACAATACATTAAAAACATCACTAATCATGACCAACTGGGATTTATCTTTGTGATACATGGATGGTTCACCATATGTAAATCAATCAATGTGATACATCATATCAGCAGAATGAAGGAGAAAAACCATATGATTATGTAAATTGAGGCTGAAAAATTATTTGATAGAATTTAACATCCATTCATGATTAAGAAAAAAAAAAAAACCAAAAGACTGGGAATAAAAGTAACATACCTCGACTGTGTCAACATGGTGGCACCCAGGTCCTAATTTGCTTTCCTGTAGTTACAAGAAGAGCCCGGTTTACCGAGGTGCAGTCCCCAGGGCTGCCGAATCAGCAGCGATGGAGAGCGGCACCGGGCCCTGCGGAGAAGAGCGCCCACGTGAAGTCCAGCAGATGACAGTCACTGAGGGGGCTGCCAAAATCCCAGCGCCAACGAGGTCTTTTATAACCTGGTGCAGGAATTCAATCGGAACCTGACATGTGCTGTGATCATCGAGTTTGCTCGCATTCAGCTTGGGGCCAAAGGAATCCAGATCAAGGTGCCAGGAGAGAAGGATACGCAAAAGGTGGTCGTGGACTCATTAAAGCAAGAGGAAGAAAAGGCTGAACTGAAAGAGAGTGCAAACCTGGCCTCAGGAGACCAACCTCGCACAGCGGCGGTGAGAAAGATCTGTGAGGAAGGCCTGCATATGCTGGAAGGCCTGGCAGCTTCAAGCCTATGTTCCATTCGATTTGCCGTAGAGGTGCCTGGGCTCAGATCTGTGGTTGCAAACGAAGCCTCTGCCCGGGCTGTGGATCTCATACGCCGGCATGTGCAGCTCAATGATATGGCCCACCTGGTACAGCCCAGCCAAGTAGACGCCCGGATGCTGATGTACCAGCACCAGAGGGTGTCAGAGAGGTTCGACATCATCCATCTGGAGTCCTATGGCAGCCCTGGCCCCTTCACGGATGCAGCTGTGCAGGCTGTGAGTGAAGGAGAGTTGCTGTGCGTGACCTGCACGGACATGGCGGTGCTGGCGGGGAACAGCGGGGAGACTGTTACAGCAAATACGGTGCCATGGCCCTCAAGAGCCGGGCCTGTCACAAGATGGCCCTGAGAATCGTCTTGCACAGCCTGAACCTCTGCGCCAACTGTTACCAGCGCTTCGTGGTGCCGCTGCCCAGCACAGCGCCAACTTCTACGTGCGTGTTTTTGTCCGTGTCTTCACCGGCCAACCCAAGGTTAAGGCCTCAGCCAGCAAGCAGGCGCTGGTGTTCCAGTGTGTGGGCTGTGGGGCCTTCCACCTTCAGCGCCTCGGCAGAGCGTCAGGAGTTCCCCAGCGGCCGGGTCAAGTTCTCTGCAGCCTATGTTCCCCCCGTGACCCCGAGTGTGAACACTGTGGGCAGCGACACCAGCTTGGTTGCTCCATGTGGGCAGAGCCCATCCATGACCTGGATTTCGTGGGCTGTGTACCAGAGGCTGTGCGCACTAACCCCAGCCGCTTCCACACCTCGGGGCGGATCCGAAGGGTCCTGAGCGTCATCACTGAGGAGCTCCGGGATATGCCTCTGCACTGCACCCTGGACCAGCAGAGCAGCCCCATCCGCTGCAACATGCCCAGCCTCCCGTCCTTGCCGTCAGCCCTCCTCCACGCTCACTTCCGGGTCTCGCTCTCCCAGGCCGGTAAGAAGGCTGTGAAGACGGATGCCCTCGCCTCCGCCCTCTGGAACATCATGCGCTGCTGAAAGAAGGAATGTCCGGTGAAACGGGAGTGACTCTCAGAGACCAGCCCAGTATTCCGCATTTTCAGTGTGGAGCCCAGGCTGCAGGCCAACTTCACCATCCGGGAAATTACCAACCCCAGCTCCCGCCAGCGAGGACCCAAGCGCTTCCGGGCCAACCCGGAAGCCAACTGGGGTCCCCATCCTCATGCCTGGCCAGGGAACAAGGCGGCCGGCAAAGCTATGGAGTAGAGACGCAGGCTGCTTCGGAACAAGCCGAAGGAGCCGCCAGAGGGCAGGGCCCAGCGAGCTGCCCTGCTCAAGACATTTCCTTGCAAAAGGTTTAAGGAGGGCACCTGTCAACGCGGAGACCAGTGCTGCTACTCCCGCAGCCCCCCGACACCCGGGGTCTCTGCTGATGCTGCCACTGACTGTCCAGAGACCTCCAGTCACAGCCCCCTGGACCTGGGGCTGCCGCCAGGCCAGACATACACTGAACCAATAAAGAGATGTTGGCCGGGCGCTGCAGCTCACGCCTGTAATCCCAGCACTTTGGGAGCCTGAGGCGGGCGGATCATGAGGTCAAGAGATCGAGACCATTCTGGCCAACATGGTGAAACCCCGTCTCTACTAAAAGTACAAAAAATTAGCTGGGCGTAGTGGCACGAGCCTGTAGTCCCAGCTACTGGGGAGGCTGAGGCAGGAGAATCGCTTGAACCCGGGAGGCAGAGGTTGCAGTTAGCCAATTTGAGGCCACTGCACTCCAGCCTGGCAACAGAGCAAGACTCCGTCTCAAAAAAAAAACACACACACACACACACACAACAACAACAACATCAACAAACAGAGATGTCACATAACCGTCTCCCGATAAAAATAAAAATAAAAAACAGAGAAGTAATATACCTCAACATAATAAAAGTCATGTATGACACCCACACCCACAGCTAGCATCACATTGAATGGGGAAAAGATGAAAGCCTTTCTTCTAAGATCTGGGACACAAAAAAGATGCCCACTTTCACCACTGTTATTTAACATAGATTTCAAGTCCCAGCCAGAGCCATCCAACAAGAGAAAGAAACACAGGGCATCCAAATTGGAAAGGAAGAAGTCAAATTATTTTTGTTTGCAGATGATATAATCTTATATTTGGAAAAATCTAAAGACACCACAAAATAACTTAGAATTATTAAACAAATTCAGTAAAATTACAGACACAATATCAATATACAGACATTTCCAGGTCATTGGTCTAAGCAAAAATGTATCGAGTAATACCTCACAAACACAGGTAACCAAAGCAAAAGTGGACACATGGTATCACATGAAGTTAAAAAGCGTCCATATAGCAAAGGATACAATCAACAAAGTGAAGAGTCAACCCACAGAACTGGAGAAAATGTTTGCAAACTTCCCAAACTCAAACAACTCCATGGAGAAAAAAACTAATAATTCTATCCCAAAATTCCAAAATGGGCAAAAGATGTGAAAATACATTGCTGAAAAGAAGACATACAAATGGCAACAGGCATAAGAAAAGGTGTTTAACATCATTGATCATCAGAGAAATGCAAATCAAAACTACAATGAGATATAATCTCATCCCAGTGTAAAATGGCTTATATATAAAAACAGGCAATAACAAATGTTGTGAGGAAGTGGAAAAAAGGGAATCCTCATACACTGTTGTTGGAAATGTAAATTAATACAACCACTTTGGAGAATAGTATGGAAGTTCTTCTAAAAACTAAAAATAGAGCTACTGAATGATGCAGCAATCTCACTACTGTGTACATAGCCAAAAGAAAGGAAAGCAGTATATTGCAGAGATATCTGCACTACTTTACTTCTTGTAGCACTGTTCACAGTAGCCAAGATTTGGAAGAAATCTGTGTCCACTGGGTAAAGAAAACATGGTACACATACACAATGGAGTACAATGCAGCCATAAAAAGGAATGGGATCCAGTAACTGCAATAACATGGATGGAACTGGAGGTTATTCTGTTCAATGAAATAAGCAAGGAACAGAAAGACAATCATTGCATGCTTTCACTTATTTGTGTAACCTAAAAATCAAAACAATTGAACTCATGGAGATAGAGAGTAGAGGAATGGTTATCAGAGCTGCAAAGGGTAGGTGGGGGGAGTGTGAGAGGGAGGTAAAGATTGCTAATGGATACAAAAAAATAGAAAGAATGAATAAAACCTACTATTTGATCTCTCAACAGGGTGACTATAGTCAATAATAATGTAATTACACATTTTAAAATAACTAAAAGTATATAATTAGATGTTTTGTTACACAAAGGATAAATGCTTGAAGAGATGGATACCCTATTTTCCATCATGTAATATTTGAACCAAAGTATCTCATGTGCCCCATAAATATACACACCTACCATGTACCCACAAAAATTTAAAATAAAATTTTTAAATAAAAAGGAGAAATGTGACATATAATACATATTATGTGATATATAGATCCACAAGTTTGCTAGGGGCTGGTGGCGGTTTGAGCTCTCTGATACTCATTAGTCTTTGATGTTTGGACTGGTAGTCCCTTTCCTCAGGAGCTTTAATCAAAACAATGTCCTCTCTCATCACTCTAGCCAGGAACTGTGAAGCTAAGTAAGGCTAAATCAATCTCCCTGCCCTTAATCTTGTATGTATTTCTAAGTGTGAACTGCCTACTACTATTTAATAATCCTGTAGGATAAGTCTGATATCAGAATTTAGACTGCATTTCATCCTTGTTCCAGTTGGAACTTTTTATGATTTCCCTCTCCCCTCCAACCTTAACCTCATCTCCTTTCCCCTCTCCTCTCTTTTCATCCCCTCTCTTGTACATATATACTACACACACACACACACACACACACACACACACACCACACACACACACACACACACACACACAGATTGGGATAGATAAATTCCAAGTTTATCTCCTGAGGAAATTTTGAACTAACTTGTCAACAAGTAGAAACATGGTATCTGTACAAGTCATAAAGAGTTAAAATAAATGCTAACTGCCTTAATAATAGCTACTAGTCAATGGTCACTTATTTACCTATTAATTGTCAAATATTCTCCTTATAATCTCTTATTTAGCACTCATAATAGTAATGCAGAATAGCTATTTTAATCAATTTTATAGATAAGCAGTTTGGAAATATTAATTAACTTGTTCAAAGTCATAAAGCTAGTGAAGTACTGAGCCAGATTTTAAACTTAGTTCTATATGATTGCAAAATTTACAACCTTTCAACTGAGCCACTTCACTTTAATAGTTACAAGGCACTTATATATTTTCATGAGGTGCAACTTATTGCTTATGTATTGTTCTATGGAGCAAAGTTATTATTGGTCTTATTTTCCCAATAAGAAAATGAAAGTTCAGAGAATGTATATGGTTTTCCAAAATTTATCTAACTAGTACTGGTAGCACTAGGGCCTGAACCCAGGGCTTCAGGCTCCTGGGCCAGGTCCTTTCCTACTACCCACTACTTCCTCTTGAGTAATGAGATTGTTAACATAGTGTTGAAACAGGGCACATTGCACAGATAATACCTAATTAAAGAATTTGGAGCATATTTTGCAAATGGTAGGGAGTCATAAGCTTTTGAGTATTGGAAGGGCTTCCTTATAATCTTGCTTTAAGAAGACAAACTGGATAGCACTGGATATAGAAATGGAAGCATTGGGCAGACACTAGAGTCCAGGAGAGCAACAGTAGTTTAATTTTTTTTATTTGCACTATAGCAGGCATGTTTATCCATTTTATTCACTGATGTACTATCAATGCTTAGCCCAGTGCCTTATACACAAGAAGCAATGCATATTCATTAAATGAATTTAGAATTTTGGCATTGAAGGAAAATTGAGAGTTTAGTCTAATCCATTCACTTTATCAGTGAGGTAAATGAGATCCAAAGGAGCTGAGGTTTCACAGCCATCTTCTAATAAACACTAGAACACATTCTTTAAACAAAGAATTCTTTCCACTCAGCAATACTATCCAGCACTAATATGTTTAAAATGGAATTCATGTAAACTTTTCAGGCATTACAGTAATCAAAGAGTCATTTTATTACTACAAATGTACACATTTGATGCCATATAATATTTTTTCTCAATTTCTGCAAAACTTCCCCAAGCAAAAACCCTAAATTTTCAATCTCAATGTGCAGATAAAAAAGTTGCTAGTTACGAATCCAAATAAATGTATATAAAAGAGTGTATAGGAAGCATCCATGTAGAGAGAATGATTTGAAATGTATATGAGAATGGGTGAGAGTCCTTATATTTGAGCACTCAGGACCTAATTAAGGTATTTTCAGAATTACAATATACCTATAATTCCTCCATAATTTTATTATCATTCTGAAAATGTCTATGTTGCATTTTGTCCCAACTTTACTTCTTTAGAATAAAATAGACTTTGCCCAGATAGTCATGTAAAAGTAAAACACGTTCTGGACATATTCAATTTTCATGCACCCAACATATGCATCTATGAACTACCCAAAGAATCTTTGATAAATCTGAGGTAGATCTGTACCTTACGTAGCGTGTTAAACTTTCTTTTAAACTATATGAATGCCAAAGGTTCTATGTTGAGAGAACAGCTAAAGTCTTGCTAAGCTGGACATAAAACGATTTATGGAATATTTTAAAACTAGCATTGATTTTTATTTCAAATATTCAGTGACTGAGATGTGGCTAATATGATTTCATATAATGGGCCTTGGTTGGGCTGACACCTCATAACTACCAACCACCCAACACAAGCACACACACACACACAGCCACACACACACACAACCTTGAAAGGCCTAATCAGAGCAGTGTACTGTACAAGAGAGTGGAACTTGGTCACCCACTCCACCCTTCCCTGCTGCTAATAGCCATGCTAGCTAGAGCTTCTGGCCCAGTGGTCTCACTTTTGTGTGAACTCAGCTGTAGACACAACTTCCTGTTGTCCTGGGAAACACCAGGATGGCAGCCCTGTTCAGGAAAAAACATAAAGTTTAATCTATTCATAAAATTGCACATACTCTGCTTAGATTGGAACTTCCACTATGCCCAGAGAAGGTAACTTATTTTATCATATTTCGGTTCAACCTCATATTGTCCCAGACTCTTCTGTTTTAAAATTTAGTTTTACATTGAGGTCCATCAAGGCAGCAAGGGAACACAGACAGCAGAGAGGAGCGAAGCCGGGCACCAGCCTGTCTGGGCTCAGAACAGAGCCAGGAGAACCTCTCCCAACACCTCAGGAGTGGGAACCCCCAGGGTAATTCACGCTCTCCACAGGGAACTGTGCAAGACTGGGAATGGAAAAATATCCCTGCCCCCCGCACCACCCCCAGTACTCCACCACGCTTCTAGACTGAGGCAGAGAGCCACCTGGACATTTTGCAGTGGCAATGCTCAAGTCCAAGGGGACCTCTACAAGCTTTGGGGCCCAGAGAAGACCAGCACTTGCACCACAGCTCTATAGAGGTTGGAGTTGTGGCACCTGGGAGCAGTAGGTTGCTCCAGTCCTCCTTGGCAGCTGAGGCTTGGCACCAGCTTCTGGTCCAGCAGTCCTGCCTCAGCCCAAACTCTGCCACCCACTCCACCCTGCCCTACTGCTAGTAGCCAGGCAGGCAATGCTAGCTAGAGCTTCTAGTCCAGTGGTCTCAGTTTTGTGCAAACTCAGTTGTACAGCACAACCTCCTGTTGTCCTGAGAAACACCAGGATGGCACAACATGTGAACCCGCCCACCCCACCACTGGTATCCAGGTGGGCAACATCTGCTAGAACCTTCAGCCTCAGTGGCCCTGCTTCTGTGTGAACTCAGCTGGAGGGCACAGCTTCTTGTTGTCTCTAGAAGCATCCAGATGTCAGGGTGTGTGACTCCATACATCCCTGCCACTGATAGCCAGGCAGGCAAAGTGTGCTAGAGATTTTGACACAGCAACCCTGCTTCAGTGTGAACTCAAATAGAGGGCTTTCCCAGGAAACACCCAGACAACATGGAGGCCATTCCCGCTCACTCCCACTGCTGGTAACCTGGTGAACCATGCCTGCTAGAGCTTCTGGCCCAGCAGTCCTTTTTCTGCCTGAATTTTTGTCTGGGGACACAGCCTCCTGTTACTCTGGAAACATGCAGATGGAAGGACAGGCAACTCCACCCATCCCCACCTTTTGTAGCCAGATAGGCCACACCTACTAGTGCTTCTAACCCAGCAATCCCACTTCTGCTTGAAACTCTGTGGGATATTTCCCCACGAAGCACGTGGAAAGCAGATTAAGGCTGACCAGGCAAGAATACAGTTCATCTGCTAACTGCAGCCCATGCCTGAGGGAGCCCCATGGACAAGAACACCCAACAAAAGAAATGCCGTTATGGAGACAGTAATTGGAGGGAACTCCTCCAAGACCTAGAAGTGGACTAGAGGCCAGTCAACTGAACTCACCTTATACCATAATAAAAGCCTCAAGGGCATCAAAGAGAAAAAAAAGCAAAAAAAAAAAAAAAAAAAAAAAAAGTTCAAAGGACAGCAATGTCAAAGAATGAAGAAACAACAACCCACACAAATTAGAAAGGATCAGTGCAAGAACTCTGGCAACTCAAAAAGCCACAGTGTCTTCTTACCTTCAAACAACTGTACTAATTCCCCAGCAATGGTTCTTAACCATGCTGAAATGACTGAAATGTCAGATATGAGATTCAGAATATGGATCTAAGATTATTAACATACAGTAGATAGTCAAAATTCAATCCAAGAATTCTAGTGATTACAATAAAACAATACAAGAGGTGATAAACCAAATGGCCATTATAATAATGAGACAAACCAATCTAATAGACCTGAAATGCACACTGGAAGAATTTCATAATGTTATTCCAAGTATTAACATCACAATTGGTCAGCCTGAGGAAAGAATCTCAGAGCTTGAAGATTGGTTCTCCAAAATAACTCAATCAGACAAAATGAAGAAGAAAACAATAAAGAAGAATGAACAAAACCTCTGAGAAATATGGGATTATGTAAACAGATCAAATCTATGACTCATTTGCATCCCTGAAAGAGAGGTAGAGAAACCAAGAAACTTGGAAAACATATTTCAGGATATCATTCATGAAAATTTCCCTTAACCTCACTAGAGAACCCAACATTCAAATTCAGGAAATGCAGAGAGCCCCTGCTAAATAGTACATAAGAAGAACATCCCCAAGACACATAGTCATCAGATTCTCCAAGGTCAAAATTAAAGAAAAAAAATGACAAAGGCAGCTAGAGAGAAGGGGAAGGTCACCTACAAAGGGAACCCCATCAGGCTAACCACAGACCTGTACATAGACATCTACAGAACTCTCCATCCCAAAATAACAGAATATATATTATTCTTATCTGCACATTCACATACTCTAAAATAGACCACACAATCAGACATAAAACAATCAAGTACTGAAATTGCTGGGTCAAATGGTATTTCTATCTTTAGGTCTTTGAGGAATTACCAACTGTCTTCCACGATGGTTGAACTAATTTGCACTCCCACCAACAGTGTATACCTTTTTTTCCACAACCCCACCAGCATCTCTTATTTTTTTGACTTTCTTATAATAGCCTTTCTTACTGGTGTAAGATGGTATCTCACTGTGGTTTTGATTTGCATTTCTCTAATGATCAGTGGTGTTGAGTTTTTTTTCCTATAATTGTTGCCTGCATGTATGTCTTCTTTTGGAAAGTCTCTGTTCATGTTTTTTGTCCACTTTTGAATGGAGTTGTTTGTTTTTTACTTGTAAATTTGTTTAGGTTTCTTATAGAGGCTGGATATTAGACCTTTGTTGGATGCATAGTTTGCAAAAATTTTACCTCATTCTGTAGGTTTTCTGTTTAGTCTGTTGATATTTTCTTTTGCTGTGCAGAAACTCTTTAGTTTTATTAGATCCCATTTGTCAAGTTTTGCTTACATCGCAATTGTTTTGGGCATCTTTGTCATGAAATGTTTGCACGTGCCTGTGTCCTGAATGTTAGTGCCTAGGTTGTCTTCCAGGGTTTCTATAGTTTTGGGTTTTACATTTAAGTCTTCAATTCATCTTGAGGTGATTTTTGTATATGGTGTAAGAAAGGGGCCAGTTTCAATTTTCTGCATATTGCTAACCAGTTATCCCAGCACCATTTATTGAATAAGAAGTTCTTTCCAAATTGTTTGTTTTTGTCAGCTTTGTCAAATATCAAATGATTGTAGGTGTATGGCCTTATTTCTGGGCCCTCTATTCTGTTCTGTTTGTCTGTATGTCTGTTTTTGTATCAGTATCATGGTGTTTTGGTCAATGTAGCCCTGTAGTATAGTTCGAAGTCAGGTAGCATGATGCCTCCAGCTTTGTTCTTGTTGCATAGGATTGCCTTGGCTATCCAGGCTCTTTTTTTTGTTCCATATTAGTAGGAGCTAAACGATGAGAGCACAAGGACATATAGAGGGGAACAGCACACACTGGAGCCTTTTAGAGGGAGGACGGTGAGAGGAGGGAGGGGATTAGGAAAAATAACTAATGGTACTAGGCTTTATACATGGTTGATAAAATAATCTGCACAATAAACTCCCGTGAAACAAGTTTACCTGTGTAACAAACCTACACTTGTACCCCTAAACTTAAAAGTAAAAAGAAGGCCAGGTGTGGTGGCTCAAGCCTGTAATCCCAGCCCTTTGGGAGGCCGAGACGGGCGGATCACGAGGTCAGGAGATCGAGACCATCCTGGCTAACACGGTGAAACCCCGTCTCTACTAAAAAAATACAAAAAACTAGCCGGGCGAGGTGGCGGGCGCCTGTAGTCCCAGCTACTTGGGAGGCTGAGGCAGGAGAATGGCATAAACCTGGGAGATGGAGCTTGCAGTGAGCTGAGATCCGGCCACTGCACTTCAGCCTAGGCAACAGAGCGAGACTCCGTCTCAAAAAAAAAAAAAAAAAAAGTAAAAAGAAGACTATCCAAAGCAAATTATAAAAATTAGAAATTATAGCAAACACACTCTTGGACCACAGTGCAATAAAAATAGGCATCGATGCTAACAAAATCACACAAATCCATACAGTTACATGGAAAGTAAACAGCCTGCTCCTGAATGACATTTAGGTAGATAATCCAATTAAGTTAGAAATCAATTAATTCTTTCAAACTAATGAGAACAAAGACATAACATACCAGAATCTCTGGGACACAGTTAAAATAATGTTAAGAGGGAAGCTTATAGCACTAAACGCCCACATTAATATGTGAAAAAATCACAAGTTAACAATCTAACATCACACCTAGAGGAACTAGAAAAACAAGAGCAAACCAACCCAAAAGCTAGCAGAGGAAATAACCAAAATCAGAGCCGAATTGAAGGAAATTGACACACGAAAAAAACATACAAAAGATCAATGAATTTAAGGGTTGGTTCTTTGAAAAAAAGTAACAAGATAGAAAGACCACTAGCTAGACTAATAAAGAAAAAGACGGGGAGTGGCCAAGATAACTGACAAGCAGCAGCTAGCGTGCATGGCTGTCATTAAGTGAAACAGAAGGGGCAAGTAATTACAGCACCTTCAACTGAAACATCTAGGTACTCACATTGGGACTCATCAAGGAAACAACTTGACCCACAGAGAATAAAGAAAACAAGACAGGACAATGGCCTATCCAGGAGCAACGTGGAGCCAGGGAAACTGCCCCCTGCCCAGGGAAGTGGTGAGTGAATGTGTGACCCCAGGAAACCATGTTTCTCCCATGGATCTTAGCAACCTTCAGGTCAGGAGATATTCTTGTGGACCCACTCTATCAGGGCCTTCGGTCTGACAGACAGCTATGTGGATTCTTGGCAGAGCATCACCTCAAGCATGCATGGAGAACTTGAAGCCTTAGGTACTTGGGTATTCTGGAAAAAGTAGTTGCAGCTCTGAAAAAGTGGGAGGTTATATCCCTGTACATACCTCTAGGTAGGAGGCTGAATCCAGGAGGCTGAGCAGAAACATCCTGCAGGCTCCACTTCCATGGCACCTCACAGGGTGAGATCCACTGGCTTGGAATTCCAGTCAGCTACCAGTAGTGGCATTGCATCTCCATAAGGAGATTCCAGGTGGAGGGGAGCTGCCATCTTTGCTGTATAGGAGACTTAGCTGTTTCAGCCTTTGGCCATTGAGGAGTTCGAGCTGACCAAGGGAAAAGGGATTCCCCAGCACAGGATAGCTGCTCCACCAAAATGTGGACAGACTGCTTCTTTAAGCGGGTCCCCGATCCCATTCCTCTTTACTGAGTGGGACTTCCCAACGGGGGCCTCCAGCCACCCTTGTCAGTATTCTGGAGCTGGTTGACAGAGATTTATAACCTCCCTGGAACCAAGCTCTCAGAGGGAGGGGCAGGGCATCATCTTTGCTGTTTTGGCGACTTAGCCTTTCAAGCCGTCATGAATCTGAGTGTGCAAGGCAATTAGGGACTGAAGTGGACCCCCAGCACAGTGCAGCTCTTCTACCAAAACATGGCCACAGTGCTTTTTTAAGCGAGACCCCGATCCCATTCCTCCTCACTGGGCAGGACCACCCAACCAGGCCTCCAGTCACCTCCTACAGGTGCCTTAGGGTCAGGAACAGGCCCATGCTTCCCTGGGACAAAGCTCCAAGAGGGAGGGATAGGCTGCCCTGTTTGGTGTTTCACAGCCTTCACTAGTGATGCTTCCAGGTACTGAAAAATCTGAGATGACAAGAGACTATAATGGGTCCCAAGCATATGACAGCAGCCCTACAGAAAAGCAGCCAAACTGTTATGTGGGTGCTCATTCCCATATCCCCTCAGTGGTCAGGTCCTCTAGGCCTGGGCCTCCAACCAACCTACACCAGAGCTATCAAGCCAGCAGCAACTTGGCAACTCCCCAGACAGAGCCTCCAGGGGCAACTAAAAGCCCCTCTGCCACTGCCTCTGCAGTGGAACTGCCCTTGCCACCCTTAGACTAATGAATGAGCAAAGACCCTAAGCGCCTTATCCATACTTCCAACAAGCTGCAGCCGATCCAAGGAGAAGAGGCCAGTCAGTCTCCCTCAGGTCCCACACACGTCCCACTGCACATCCCCAGATAGGGAACCCTTGACTTGGGACAAAAGCACAGACCCTCCACCCTGGGCCAGTTGCACTGAGTGACTGCTGATCTGTATCACTCTGGGGTGGAGCCCCCAGGAGACAAGCAAACAACCCTCAGCCACAAGCACTACGAGGTTCCCTTCCTTTGCTGCCTCCAAGTTGAGGAAGGAACATAAACACCGAGATTTTCACAAAGCTGCTGTGGGCAGCCCAGGAGTGTCAAGTTATGATCTACAGCCAGCACTCAAGGGGGAGAACAACCCACACATTTGGAGCATTGAGAAGAAATACAGCTGCAACTGTGAGGAAGCATAAGGGAGCCACACAACTGAGCAAGAGTCTACCAACTGACCAATAAGCCTAAGTGCTACCTGCTGGATCATACCTCAAAACTTCAACACCAAAAATACCTAACTAACATAACCCCTCTGAAACCAGAGACAAGAAGTCAGTTTCAAATAAAGACCCTGCACAAAGCCTCAGCCTGCTGAAAACATCCAGAAAAGAAGTCTATTGACTACTCAATCTACACTGCAGTTAAAGGTACATTCACACACAGAAATGAGAACGAATCAATGCAAGAACCCCAGTGACTCAAATGACCAGAGTGTGTATGTCCTCCAAATGACCACACCTATTCTCCAATGAGAGTTCTTAACCAGGCTGAACTGGCTGGAATGACAGAAATAGAATTGAGAAAATGGATAGACACAAAAATTATTGAGATTCAGGAGGATGGCAAAACCCAATCCAAGGAAAACAGGAATGATAATAAAGTGATACAGGAGCTGAAGGATGAAATAGCCAGTATGAAAAAGAACCTAACACATCTGACAGAGCTGAATAACACAATACAAGAAATTCACAATGCAATCACAAGTATAACAGCAGAATAAACCAAGCTGATGAAAGAACTTAAAGACTGGTTCTCTGAAATAAGACAGTCAACAACAACAACAACAAAAAAATAAAGAGCAATAAACAAAAACTCCACAAATTACGGGATTATGTAAAAGGGCCAAATCTATTAATCACTGGCATCCCTGAAAGGGAGGAAGAGAAAGCAAACAACTTAGAAAACATATTTCAGGATATCATCTATGAAAACTTTTCCCCAACATTGCTAGAGAGGCCAACAGTCAAATTCAGGAAATACAGAGAACTCCATCACAAGAAGATCATCCTTAAGACATGTAATCATCAATATTTCGAGGCTGTGGGAGCCTACCTTTTGCATCAGTGTGACCTGGATGTGAGACATGGGCCAAAGGAGGTCATTTTGGAACTTTAAGGTTTAATGACTGCCCTATTGGATTTTGGACTTGCATGGGGCCTGTAACTGCTTTCTTTTGGTCAATTTCTCTTATTTGGAATGGGTGCATTTACCCAATGGCTGTACCCCCACTGTTTCTGGAAAATAACTAACTTGCTTTTGATTTTACAGGCTCATAGTTGGAAGAGACTTGCCTTGTCTCAGATGAGACTTTGAACTTGGACTTTTGGGTTAATGCTGGAATGAGTTAAGACTTTGGGGGACTGTCAGAAGGGCCTGATTGTGTTTTGAAATTTGAGGACATGAGATTTGGGAAGAGCCAGGGGTGGAAAGGTATTGTTTGGCTCTGTGTCCCCACCCAAATCTCACCTTGAATTGTAATAATCCCCACATGTCAAGGGCAGGACAAGGTGGAGATAATTGAATCATGGGGGTGGTTTCACCCATAGTATTCTCACAATAGTGAGTGAGTTCTCATGAGATCTCATAAGGGGCTCCCCTTTACTCGACTCCTGCCTCCCCCTGTGAAGAGGTGACTTTGCCATGATTGTAAATTTCCTGAGGGATTTCCGGCCATGCAGAACTGTGAGTCAATTAAACTTCTTTTCTTTATCAGTTACCCAGTCCTGGGCAGTTCTTTATAGAAGTATGAAAATGGATTAATACAGGCTGCCATAACAAAATATCACAAACTTGGCGGCTTACATAACAGGAATGTATTTTCACATAGTTATGCAGTGTAGAATTTCACAATTAACTTGTCAGCAGTGTTGAATTTTTTCTGAGGGCTGAGAGAGAATGAATGATCTGCTCTAAGTCTCTCTCCTAACTTCTGAGGTCTTACTAGCAATCTTTGATAGTCCTTGACTAGTAGACACATCACCCCCATCTCTGCCTTTATCATCACAGGGCATTCTTTCTGTTCATGTCTGCATTCAAATTTCTCCTTTTTATAAGGACACCAGTGATATAGGATTAGGGGCCCAATCTACTCTCATATGACCTTATCATACATAATTATGACTAGTTATAAACCTACAAGGATCTTGTTTCCAAATAAAGTCACATGCTGAGATACTAGAAATTATAACATCAACATATGAATTCTAGGAGGAAACAAGTTACTGATACTGATACAAAAACAGGAACACATACAAACGGAACAGAATAGAGAGCCCAGAAATAAGGCCATACACAAGTTAATTCATAAAAATGACTACCTCCTGTAAGTGACTGGCAGAACAGAAGCAGGGTGGGGGTTGGGGAGGCAGTTGGTAGGAGTAAATGGGAGCTCTCTACATTCTCAATCTGATACAGACATGGTAAATCTGCAGAAATAAATGAAATAGGAAACAGAAACATAGAAAATATCAATAAAACAAAGAAGTTGTTTTAAAGATCAACAAAATTGACAAACCCTTAGCTAGATTAAGAAAAAAAGAAGTTTCAAAAAATAAAATAAAAAATTAAAGAAAGGGCGTTACAACCAGTGCTACAAAAATTAAAAGTACAATCATCCTCTGGTTTCCACAGGGAAGTGTTTCAGGATCCCTATCCATACCAAAATCTATGAGTTTTCAAGTTCCTAATATAAAATGGCACAGTATTTAGATATAAACTATGCACATCCTTGTGTATACTTTAAATTATCTCTAGATCTCTTATACAATACAAAGGTTTCTTATACAATGTAAATCCTATGTAAATGATTGCTATTCTGCATTGTGTTTTAAACATTTGTATTATTTTTATTTTCATATTGTTTTTCTGTTAATTTTTTTTCTATGTACAGTAAATTGAATCTGCAGATATGGACCAACAGATATGGAAGGCCAACTGTATTCTGAGTCTACTAGGAACAATTATTCATCAACAAAGTGGATAACCACTAAGAAATTGCCTCTTTCTAGACTGAATCATGAAGAAATAGTAAGTCTGAACAGACTTATAACTAGTAAGCTGATTGTTTAAGTAATCTAATACCTCCCAAAAAAGAAAAGCACAGAACAAGATGGCTTCACTGGTGAATTCTACCAAACACTTAAGAAGAATTAATGCCAATTCTTCTCAAACTCTTCCAAAAGATTGAAGAGGAAGAAAACACTTTGAAAGTCATTTTATGGGGTCAGTGTTACCCTGATATTGAAGACAGGTAAAGTCAATTTAAAAAAAGAAAATTTAGGAGAATATCCCTGATGAATATAGATGCAAAAATCTTCAACAACAATATATTAGCTAAACAAATTCAACAGCACATTTAAAAGATCAAGTATCATGACCAACTGGGATTTATCCTTAGTATGTAGGTATGGTCAACATACAATAATCAAACAATGTTTTATACCACCTTAAAAGAACAAAGTATAACAATCACATGATCATGTCAATAGATTCAGAAAAAGCATTTGAAGAAATTTGACATCCTTTTATGATAGAATCATGCAAAAATCTAGCAATAAAAGAAAATTACTTCAACATAATAAAGGGCATATATGAAAAGCTTACAACTAACATCATACTAAATGTTGAAAACCTGAAAGTGTTTTCCCTAAGGTCAGAAACAAGATAAGGATACTCACTCTTGGCAATTCTACTGAACATAGCAAGAGAAGTGCCTGCCAGAGCAGTTAGACAAGAGTAATAAATAAAAGATATCCAAATCAGAATAGAAGTTAAAAATATCTCTCTTTGCAGATGATATAATCTTGTATGTAGAAAATGCTAAATATTTCACAAAAACTGCTATAACTAATAAGCAAATTCAGTAACGTTGCAAGATACAAAATCAACATTAAAAATTAGTTGTGTCTATGCACTAACAACAAATAATCCAAAAATGAAATTAAGAAAGAAACCCAATTTTCAACATTACCACCAAGAATAAAATATTTGGGAATAAACTTAATAAAGGAGGCCAAAGACCTGTACACTGAACGGTAAAAAACATTGTTGGAAGAAATTAAAGAAGACCTAAATAAATTGAAAGTCATCCCTGGGTCATGGATTGGAAGATTTAATATTGTTAAAATGTCCATACCACTCAAAGCAATCTACAGATTCAATTAAAAATCTATCAAAATCTCAATAGCATTTTTCACACACAAAAAATGAAAAGCAATCTTAAAATTTATGTGCAGTCTTAAAGTACCACACATGTCAAAAACAATCTTGAGAGAGAAGAACAAAAAAGCTGAAGGCATAACCCTTTCTGATTTGAAAATATACTACATTGCTATAGTAATTACAACAGTATGGGAGTGGCATAAGAGAAGACATAGACAAATGTAACCAAACAGAGTGCCCAGAAATAAGCTCATATGGATATGATCAAATGGTCTTCGACAAGGTTGCCATGACTACACAATGGGAAAAGAAATAGTCTCTTAAACAATTGATGTTGTGGAAACTGAATATGCACATACAGAAGATTGGAATTGGACCCTTATCTTACTTTAGCCACAAAAATAGACTCAATGTAGATTAAAGTCTTAGATATAAGACTTGAAACTATAAAACTCCTAGAAGAAACATGGGGAAAAACTCCTTGACATCGGTCTTGACAATGATTTTTTTGAATGTGACCCCAAAAGCACAGGAAACAAAAGCAAAATTAGACAAGTAGGACTACATCAAACTAAAAAGCTTCTGCACAGCTAAGAAAACAATCAACAGATTGCAACAGATTGAAAAGTCAGCCTACTGAATGTAAGAAAAAATCTTTACAAATCTTATATCCGATAATGGATTAATATCCAAAACATAAAATGAACTGCTACAACACAAAAGCGCGCACACACACACACACACACACACGCACACAACCTGATTAACGAATGGGCTATGGACTTGAATAGACATTGCTCCAAAGAAGATACACAAATGACCAAGTATATGAAAAGGTGTTCAACATCATTCATTATCAGAAAAATGCAAATTAAAACCACAATGAGATATCTCCTTCCACCTGGTAGGGTGGCTATTATCAAACAAATAAGAGATAACAAGGGTTGGTGAGGGTATGGAGAAAGGGGACCCTAGTACACTGGGAATGTAAATTGCTGCAGCCATTATGAAAAACAGTATGAAGATTCCTCAAAAAATTAAAAATAAGACTGCAAAATGATCCAGCAATACTATTTGGGGATATTTATCCAAAAGAATTGAAATCAGCATTTCAAGAAGGTATTTGCACTCTTATGTTTATGGCCACATTATTCACAATAGCCAAGAGGTGGGAACAATCTAAATATTCATCAACAAATGAAGATGTAAATAAAATGTGGTACGTACAAATAATGGAATATTATTCGGCCTTAAAAAAAGGAATGGAATTCTGTCATATGCTAGAACATGGGTGAAAGGGCTATGGACTTAGTCCCTTAAATCAATGGGGCTATGGACTATGAGGCTAAGGGGCTATGGAATTAGCCCCTTATATTAATTAGGATATTAATCTAAGTGAAATAAGCCAGTCATAGAAGGATAAATACTGCATGACTCCACTTAAATGAGGTATGTAAAGTAGTCAAACTCATAGAAAGTAGAATCATAGTTGCAAGAGGTGAAGGAGGGGGGAAATGGGACTTACTATGTGATAAGTATAGAATTTCAGTCATGAAAAATGAAAAAATTCTGGAGATCCATTCTACAACACTGTACTTATAGTTAACAATTCTGTACTGTGCACTCACAAATTTAAGGAGGTAAATCTCATGTTATGTGTTTTTTTACCACAATAAAACAAAAATAGCTCAATCGTTTACCTAATTATTACCTATTAAAATTCCTTTCTGTCTTGAAAGAAAGAGCGAGGAAGGAAGGAAGGGAGGGAGGGAGGGAGGGAAGGCAGGGAGAAAAAGGAGAGGGAGGGAAAGGAGAGAGAGGGAGGAAGGAAGGGAATCTTTTGGTCTTTCATTTGTCTTTCTGTTACTGATTTGTAGTTAAACTCATTGTGGTCTTAGACATGCTTTGTATGATTTCTGTTCTTTTACATTTGTGCTTCATGGCACAAAATGTGGTCCTTTTGGGTGAATGCTCCATGAGAGCTTCAGAAGTATATGTTTTCTGGTGTTTTTACATGGATAGTCTATAAATGTCAATTAGATCCAGCTGATTGGTGATGCTGTTCAGATCCTCTGTAATCTTGCTGATTTTTTCCCTGCTTTATCTATCACTTATGGAGAGGACTATCACTATACCTATCATAGTCTCCAAGTATAAAACCTGATTTCACTATTTCTACTTTTAGTTTTATCACGTTTTGCCTCATGTTTTTTGACAGTTTGTTGTTAGGTACATATAGATTTTGGATTGGGATGTCTTCTTGGAGAATTGACTCTTTCATTGTTAAATAAACCTAACAATATTCTTTATTTCTTCTCTGTTTGAAATTTATGTAGTAATTCCAGTTTTCCTCTCATTATGAATTAATGTTGCATATCTTTCTCAATTTCTTTACTTTTAATCTATCTAAGTCTTTATATTTAAATCAAGTTCCATGTACATGAAATAGAAGTGGGTCTTTTTTAAAAAATATACTCTGACCGTATACTTCTTAATTGCTCCTTTTATACCATTCACATTTAAAGTGACTACTGATACAGTTGGTATAAAATTTAACATTTTTTTTGCAGCTTGCATGTTGCTTACTTCTTGTATTAAAGATTTTACATTATTAATTATGGTTAGCTTAAATTTCTTGTCTTATAACTTCAACAACTGTGTCATATGTTAAGTCTGGTTCTGGTATTTGTCTCTTCATGCTGTATTTTTATTGTGTTTTGGCCTGCATAGTAATTCTGTGTTAAAAATCAGACATATAGTGGGCTATAGGAACTAAGATAAATAGGACTCTAGTGAGAATTTAGTTTAAGCTGTCTAGGAAGTAAGCTTTGCTTAAGGTTTTTTGTAGCTGGAGGTTCCAGAGGCTTCATATAACTCTAATATCCTTGTTTATGTCTCCCTTCTTCACTTTGGTACTTCCTGTCTATTTCTTCTTAGAAAGTCTGCATCTTGTAGCTCTTTAATTTGTAATCCACTGTTATTATATTAAAGTCCTGTTTGTGTGCCAGTAGGGTGTATGTGGTGAGATTATTTATATTCTTATGATTAAATCCAAGTCTTATATTCGGCCTTTGTCTCTGGGATATGACCTTCACCAAGAGGCAAGTAAGACTTTTCTGATTATCTAAAAATATCCTCCTTGAATGATCAACCATGTACCAGATTGACTATAGATCTGTTTGGCCATAGAGATAACATATAACAAACAACAAAATGTGAAGAATAAGTGACAGATCTAACATTTTGAGGGGTTCAAGTTTCCTGAACTTTATTTCTTCCATTGCAAGAAAGAGTAAGACATAGGTAGGTACAGCCCACGCACTTAGAGTTTGAAGTTGCTATGAAGTCAAAAGCTCCGTTTTCTCCGTTTTCTCTGTTTGGCTCCTGTATTTGTTTCCTAGGACTTCTATAGCAAGTACCATGCATGAATTGAGTTGCTTAGCACAACATTTATTGTCTTACAGTTCCAAAAGCTAGAAATCCAAAATTAAGGTATTGTCAAGGTCACGATCCCTCTGAAACCTGTATGGTAGAATCCTTCCTTGTCTCTTGGCTTCTGGTGGTAGTGGCCATCCATCCTTGGCATATTTTAGCTTGTATAATATCACTCCAGTCTCTTCCTCTGTTATCTAAATCTTCACATGGCCATCTTCCCCTTTTATACATCAGTCTTATTATATATAGTGCTCACCATAATGGCCTTGTCTTAATCCGATTACATCTCCAAAGATCCTCTTCCCAAATAAGATAACACTCTCAGATACGAGGGGTTAGGGCTTCAACACGTGCAATTTGGGGAACACAACTGAAATCATAACAACTCCCTTTTTATTATTTCTCTGGTTCTTCCTTCCTATCTGTTCAATGTGGTAAAATAATGTTCTAAAAGACATGAACTACGTAGCACGGTTGGCTTTGGCAGTCTCTCATCTGGACCTTAGGAAAAAAAATACCCACTTTGACTAAGCCCAAGGGTAAGAGACCAAGAAATAGTCTGGAGACAAAAGAAAAGGCAAGTTTTCACAATTCAAATAATATCCAGCTGAGTTGACTATAATAGGGAGGAGTTCTCTAGGTCTTAGGGTCAAAGCTCTACATAATATGAGGGTATTTTTTTCCTTCTACATTCATTCACCATAGATGATGGTTCCAGTTAAATGAAAAACTCTGCCTTTCTGCTTAAACTTTGATAATTTCAGATGGACGAAGGTAGACCTGAATTAGAGTTAGCTTGTAATAACAAAACAGAGTTGAATGGCTATATATAAGAAGTAGGACAAGTTTGAAGTTACCTAGAGAAATCTAGGAGAAACATGGTGAAGAGAAAAATTGACGGGGGGTTGGAGGGAGGAGAGAATAGAGGAGCTACTAAGATGTATGAGACTGAGGCACTATGTAAATTGCAGTAAAATTTCCCTGATGGTAGGAATGCAAAGAAACTTTGTATATGCTGTTATCTCTGTTCTTGGTAGAATAAATGATCCCTACCCACGATGTACACAACGTAATCCCCAGTACATGGCAAAAGAGACCTTTCAGATGTGATTAAATCAAGGATCTTGAGTATGGTGATTATCTTTAATTATCCGGTGAGCCCAATGTAATAGCAAGGATCCTAATAAGAGGGAAGCCAGAAGATCAAAGTAAGAAAAAGCAGATGGAACAATGGAAGCAGAAGTCTGAGCGATTCTCTGAATATAGAGAAATGATCCATGATCGCATCTCTAGAAGCTGACAAAGGCAAGTAAACACTTTCTTCTCTGCAGTCTCCAGAAAAAACCAGACGTGCTGACACTTTGACGTTAGTGAGATTTCTTTCTGACCTTAAGGGCTGTAAATAATCTGTTTTGTTTTGAACCGCTAAGCTTGTGTCAATTTGCTATAGCAACAATAAAAAACGAACACAATCAGGCATGCCAAAATGTTGAATTTGACTTTTTTTCTGTTGCTGAAAGGTACACCACTCCTCTGTGCCCTTCCACTCCAATCAAATTTGTGAACTTTAACGTACCAGCTCATATTTTGTATGAGTATGGTTGGTGTGTATATGTATATGTGGCAACTGAGGAAGAGGCTGGGGTGCATTACTTTATCAGTGTTATACAGAATGGAAAAGGCAATGCGCACAAAGGAGCTCTGAGACAGAGGTGAGCTTAAATGCATAAGACCCCATCAACAGCCCAGAAGTTAAGGGGAGGCCTTTGGCCTTTGTGAATCTGGTGCCAGGATAAAATACTGTCTAGAGGTGCACTGCACAACCTCTCTCTAAAAGACATATTTAACAGAGAGTTCTCACGGCAAAAAATAAGGGGCAAGAATTGATGGGGTGATGATTTTCAGCTACATTGAAACTTTTATGTTTTCATAGATACTCTTTGCTGAAAAAAAAGTTGCTGTAGGAAATAAATAGATTTCATGGACTGACTGACTGATGTACACAAACATAAACTTCTCTTAATCAAAGGCAACTAATTATCTCGAGATTTAAAAAATCCCAAAATCTATTTGCACCTTGTATAATACCTGTCTTTTAGAATTCTGTTGTTCAGAAACAAAGTATCTCTCTGAAAAAAACAAAGTCTGTTGCTACAAATGGATACACATTTAGGCAGGAACTTATACACACTGGAAAAAGACTTCAGAAATTTTAAGTTTGATATAATTCTAAGTTATCTAAAACAGTTAATGCTATTTTAATTACCAGAGCAGTTGAGGGTGGAGATTTTAGTACCATGGTGGAATAGAGCCTAAAGAATTCAGAATAAGCTGAATTCTATATTACAATCATGAACAAAAGATGAATGTTTCAATGTATAGAAAAATGATTGGAAGTTAATCCTGGGGACTTTGCACTTATTTAGGTAAAACATAAGCTTTATCTCACTGAATATGAATATGTATAAAGTATATTTCTTGTGCATCTGGGATGACCTAGAGACTGTACATAATGACACCAGTGGTTTAGTGCTAATCTCTTTGGTGCCTAGTTTGCATCTCTCATTTATGGTTGTTTCCTCTAATGGTTAGCACATTGTAGGCTCAGCAATTTAATAATTATTTATAAAATAAGTGAAGTAATTATAATTATGAGAGACCAGTGTTTTATAATTTTTATAACAAATTCATTTTTTCCTGTATTTAGAACAGTTTATGATTACATATTTTGCTTTGAGTAAAGGTGCCATCTCTAAATATACAGTAATACTATTGAATTAACCTCTATATTAATTTCCTATTGCTGCTCTAACAAATTAACTGGAGAGTAGTGGCTTAAAACAACACAAATGTATTATGTTACAGTCTAGAGGGCAGGAGTACAAAATGAGTCTCACTGGACTAAGATAAAGGTATTAACAGGATGATATTCTTTCTGGAGGATCTAGAAGGAAATCCATTTCCTTGCCTTTTCTACCTTCTAGAGGTCATCTGCATTCCTTAGCTTGTGGCCATTTTACCTTCAAAGCCAGTAGCATATTATTCTCAAGTCTTCCTCTGACTCTGACCTTCTGCCTCTATCCTATAAAGACCCGCATTACATTGGACCCGCCCAGATAATCTAGGATAATCTCCTTATCTCAACGTCGGTTGATTAGCAACCTTACTTCTCTATACCACCTTAATTCTCCCTTGCCATGTAATATAATATATTCAAAAATTCTAGGGATTATATCATAGACATTTTTGGGGGAATCATTATCCTGCATACCACAACTTCTCAAACTTCTCAAACTCTCTTTCCCACTGAATCTTAGTACTCATCCAATCACCCTTACACACCTCTCATCCACATGGTTACAGTAATAGGGCTCCTGGAAAACATGGTCATATAACATGACACTCTTACCCCAACCCTACTCATAGACCACGGTTGATTGAACCAGATAAAGATGGGCTTCTGACACCATTTGTGTGAATGCTTGTTTCCTAAATCATTTAAAGCTGGGAATAGAATTCCAATTTCATTTTGACTGAATGATACAGACATGCAGAATGTCAGGGAGGAAAAAATCTACGCAAGCTGTACCCGCCCCAAGTTCCAGATCACTGCTGAGGCTCGGTTGCAATATTGACCTTCGGCTCCATGATCTAGTATTCTCATAATAATCCCCCCCTTTTGCCTACACTAATTCGAGTATACTCTTATTACAACAAAAAGGATTGTATTCAATAACAATTATACAATATTGTTATTACTAAGAGGTACTTTATAAATGACTGAATATATAAATGAAAATATTAAGTGAAGTAATTTGTTCAACATCATATAATGGTTCACAGCAAAGGCCAAGGCAAGAAGCTAGTTCTCTTGCCTTTCAGTTCAATGCTCTCTCCTCTTCACTGTAAAAGTACTAGGTAGAAATAAACATCAGCATAAGGTCAATGCTACATTTGAATAAAATCCACTCATGTGTACTTAAATGATCAAGAAACCAATAAAAATTACTTGGAAGCAACTCTACATTGTATTTAAAATATAACAATTTTTCATCTAGGAGAGTACTATTTCTTTCAAAAATACATTCAAAAATTTATCTTCCAAGAATTTGTTCAGGAAAAATAACTATTGATACTTGGCTTATTACCTGAGTGATGAAATAGTCTGTATAACAAACCCCTGTGACACGATTTTTACCTATATAACAAACCTGCACATACACCCCTGAACGTAAAATAAAATAAAATAAAATAAAAGTTTAAAAAAGGAAAAGAGCAAGCTATAGATTGTACATATGACAGATCTTAACTTTAAAAATACAGTTATTCAAAAATAAATGGATATTTACAAAAACTGAATTGTTCAGTAATTAAGTTATATGTGAACATGTAATCAAAACCTATTTGTAAAGAAACTCTGTTATTTCTCTCTTCTTACAAATGTTTCATATGTGCTCCTCCTGCCACACAGCACTCATCAATTCTGTGGTCTATTCATGACAGAATATCACCACTACCAGTGACAGCCAGGATTTGTTCCTTCATTTCCTTAGGGCTATGAAAAAAAGGTTCCACAAACATAAGGTTTTTAACCTACATCCACAAGTAGAAGTTGCATGGTATAGCAAATTTTGTAATGTGTTCAAATGTTTTTACTAACCTTTAAATATAACACAAACACACATATACACTTTTGCACATGCACACATATACATACACATGGACAAAAACACTAGAAGGAGGTACACCAAAATTCAAACGATTATTATCTTTGGGCAATGAGATTACAAATCACCATGATGGTTTGTTTCCTTCTTTTTATTTTTCTGTATTTTGTTGCATCTACAAATGAACATGCATATCTTATATAATAGTAAACAGTAAATGTTATAAAGATAAAAAACAAACAAAACCTTAAAAATGTGTTATTGTCAAACAATTGTTCACTTCTTCGAAATGGCTTTCTAATCTACTCAATATATCCCTTTTCCACACTGCCAACCTGGAGCAGATGGCTCAATACTCCCCACCTCAAAGAAAAGGTAATTCCTGGAACTGTGGTGAGGCCCAGCAGTTTGCTTTCCATGTCACTACCTGCACCGTGAGACACTTATTTGATTCAGAGAAATGGCAGATTATTTATAATTTTCATTGTTTTTATAGTATTCTTAAGATAAATCTCAGTGAAGAATTCCTCATCTATATCCAAGCATTCTGAGTATTGAATATATAGGAAAACTAAAATATGTGGGAAAATAAAGTGTAAGAAAAAATACTGGTTTTACAGTTAGTTTTGATTCACAGTGCATTGAATTTCCATAATAAGCCAATGTACAGCAAGTATTCTTCCAATGAAAAACTTATATTGCAGTGATTATCTACTCTGTCGCTATTATGGCTCTTCTACAAACATCACTTAATGAATCTTCCCATATAGTCTATGATAATAGTACGAATTTAAATTCAGCAAATATGATATGCAACAGCAGCAATTTGCAGAAGGAGTGGGAGAAAATCTAATTTAGATCAGATTCCTGCCTTCAAAGAAGTCATATTCTAATAGGTGATACATGGACGAATGGGAATGATCGCCAGTACATGTTTGAGCTTGTAAATTACAATACATGGGGCTAAACTGAAATCTATAAAATGGGGGCAATGGCCTGGACAAGTGCTTTTCAAACTATTATGAAGATCCTTAGTTTTTTTTTAACTCGAAATGCGACAGGGCCATAGAAAAATATTTGGAGAAATTGAATCAACTGGGCTCTAATAGAAAGCTGTATATAAGAAGTCCTATAGCTGACATATTACCAAAGAACTGTGGGGACAGCAAAGATCAAAATATCAATTCCAGATGTAGATATTGGTGAACGCTTTATAGAGAACATATCACATGAGTCTGGTCTTGGAAAAAGGGAATTTCAATTGGAAAAGAATGTGAAAAAGAGCATTCCAAGTGGAAAGAATCACATGAACAAAGTTGAGATATGAAAGTTCATGCACATTTTGAGAATGTCAAGTTAGTGTCACTTAGAGTGTAAACATATCAGAAACAGAGTAGTGAAGACAAGACTAGAATGTCAAGGACCAGCATGCATGGTCATAGTTGTGTTTGAAAGTTTATTTGGGAATCATTTTATCCAGACTTAGAGCTTTACATTTCGTCTGGATGTTTATGACTCCTAAATATGTATCTCCAGTACTATCCTTTTTCATAACTTCCAGAATCATCTAACCAACTTCTGCATAAGCATCTCCACTTTGGTGTCTAATAAGTTTCCTTAATTAACATATCCAAAAATCAAGAACTTGTTCTTCCCTCGGTCTTTACTAATTTGCTAAATGACAACTCTAGGCACCTAATTACTCATATGAAAAAACTGAGTGTTGTGTGATATTCTTATCTATCCTATTAAAACCATCCTTAATCCATGTAAACTCTAAATATTCTAAATCTATCCATTTCTCACCACCTCATTTTCTGAATGATTATCATCTCTCAAATGGACTACAGTAATAGTCTGACAGGTTTCTCTGTTTCCAATCTCTCATCTAGCATAGACTAGACTAGACGTTTGGTATGAAATATTTCTACTTCCATCTCCTTCACCTCCATGAAAGGCATGTATTTTCTGACTCATTGGCCAATGGAATACTAGGAAATGTGACATAAGTAGTGCCTGAAGTGAGTGTGTTTGGTATTGCCCTCTTGTGCTTCTGCTATTTCCATAACAGGAACATGCCTTGAGTAGCTGCTAGTTCAAAGAAGATGAGAGACATGGAGTATACTTGGGTTCAACCCATAGCCAATTCACAAATGCTTAAGGAAGACATAATGCTAAATTCCATATGCTCCTGAGTTTTAGAGTGGGTCGTTTCTCAGTATTGTTGTATCAGTGACTTACTGATATAGACTCCAACCTTCTGTTAACCTCACAGCCACCTTTTAGTGCTTAAATCAGACTATGGCACTCCACTGCTATCAACACTGTAATAACTTTATATGTGCTTAGAATAAAATACAGTATCTATACTACTGTCTCCAAGCACCATGACTCTGGTTCCTGACTACCTTTTGTTCACTTCATGTCAGCCATGTGGATTACACCAAGTAGGCTCCCATCTAAGGAGATTTACAGTTGCAATTCCTTCTGTCCTGTATACTTTTCCCAGGAATATTCACATGATTTACTCTTTTACTTTATTAAAATGTTACCTCTTCAGATATACCTTACCTGACTAACCAATCTAAATATTTCCCTCACTAACACACCAAGGAACCACTTGTCTATCCACTTTTCCTGCTTTACTTTTTCTTCCTACACTTAACACTGTTTTAAAATATATAATAAATTTGGCTGTCGCTTAATTGTAGGTCTCCTCCAATCAGAAGAAAGCTCCTTGAGAAATTGTTCTGTCCTGTTAACTGTTATATCTCCAGTGACTAAAAACTGTCTGGGAAATGGTAATCGGCCATTGAACATCTGTCAGATAGGAATGAAGGAAGAGAACATTTTATAGGAGATATTGGTAAGAAAAATAAATATGTAATCATAAAGGTTAAGAAGCCATGACAATAGTTTTGTGAATGATTCTAGATACGGGCAGAAAAACTGGAAAGAAGGGAGACTATGAGATATTTTAGAAGTAGAAACCATGAAATGTAGTGGTTGACTGAATGCCACAATCCTGCAGCAAAGATATATCAAATATAATGATGAGAGGTCAAGTTAAGGAATCTGCAAAGATAATTGTGGCATTCAGACATGAACTCATGTCAGCAATGTACTTGAATACCAACTCTATGCCACATACTGTGCTAAGTCTGTATAAGCAGTTAACAACTTTTCGACAGGAATCATGTCTGATTTATTAATTACTTATTTATTTATTTATTTGAGATGGAGTCTTATTTATTTATTTATTTATTTGAGATGGAGTCTTGCTGTGTTGCCCAGGCTGGAGTACAATGGCGCAATCTCGGCTCATTGCAACTTCTGCCTTCCGGGTTCCAGTGATTCTCCTGCCTTAGCCTCCTGAGTAGATGGCATTACAGGCACCTGCCACCATGCCCGGCTAATTTTTGTATTTTAAGTAGAGACAGGGTTTGTTGTCCAGGCTGGTCTCGAACTCCTGACCTCAGGTACTCTGTCCACCTCAGCCTCCCAAAGTGCTGGGATTATAGGGGTGAGCCACTGCGCCCATCCCTATGATGGGCCATCCCTAAGAGCTTAGCACAAAGACAAATCAGACATGGTTGCTGTCTAAAAGTTGTTAACCACTTATATAAAAAAGGAATTTTAATGAAATGTGCTGAAGTGCTATGATAAATATTTGCACAGGGGGGCAACACACTTCCACACATAAGAATGCAGATAGAAAACATAGGAACAGAAGCAGGTTTGCAGGAAAATATAAATTTGGCTCTAGTTATGATGGATTTGAAACTCAAAATGAAGATGCCAGCAGTTCACACGATCTGAAATTTGAGGGCAAGGATTTGGCTAGATATGTAGAATCATCAGAGCTATTAACAAAGGAGTGACTGGTTTGGAGGAGATCATCTCAGGAGAGTACATGAACAAAAGAGCAGTGACCTAACAACAGAACTCTGGGAGGCTAAATAGCTAGGAGATGAGCAAAGAAATAGAGGACTGTGAAGGAGATTAGATAGAAGTTGTCAGATGGGAAAGGAAATAAGAGAGGGAAGTTTGGCCAGAGCCAAAGGAAAAACTAATTTCAAGCAGGAAGAAATCGTTGAGATTGGGAGGTATCTTCTAGAAGGTCATTCATTTTGTAGTTGAACTAAAATAACAATAACATTACCTATCCATCCTTCTATGTATCCTTCATTAACTCATTTATTCAATAAGTATTTATTGAGTACCTACAATTATGCATCAAGTAGGATGCTTGACATTGATAAATATAAAGGTCTTTCTCTCTTGTGGTCTTTAGTCTAGCTGGAGAAATATGCATTAACAAACGATTAAAAAATACATATATAGGGTGATGACACCACAGTGGTGCAGTGTAAGTACTGGCCCTCATTGCTCCCCCCACACAAAGAAAAACATATATAGACAGCTTTCAAAAGCCAAAATAGCTCAGAGGGGATTTGAGGGCCCATTAGAGAATCTGGAGCAACACAGTGGAGCAAAATAAAACCCAGATATTATCCACATAGAAAGGATTGCTGGTGAGATCAGCATATCTGAGGCACCAGACGACTGCTAGGAGCAAAGAAAGGCAGAAGCTATCAATATCAGCCAAGTGACAAGAATCATGTTGGTCACCATTGGCTTGCTCTGCAGAGAACACAGGCATCTCCTGCCACTGAGGTAAGCCATATCCATTCCCACTGGAGAACCCCATATAAGGAGATACAGCTACACACTCCTCCCCAGCCAAGAAGCAGTTTCTCTTGATCAGCCTTGGGAAAGGATCCTCCACCTCTCCCATCCCTAACCCCAGAGCCACTGTTCTAACAAAAATTGTTAGGACAAACAAATGAATTCAGTAAAGTTGAAGAACACAGAATCAACATACAAAATCAGTACTATTTCTATGCATTAACAACAAACTATTCAAAAAAAAATTTTAATCTAATTTCAATAGATGCAAAAAAAATTTAAAACTCAGGAATAAATTTGACCAGAGGAAAAAGATCTGAACACTGAAAACTACAAAACATTGATAAAAGAAATTGAGGAAGACATGAATAAATGGATAGATATAGCCAGTGTTCATAGATTAGAATTATTAATAGTGTTAAAATGTTAATACTACCCAAACTGATCTACAGATTCAATCAATATCAAAATTCCAATGGCATTTTTAACAGAAATAGAAAAGACAATCCTAAAATGTGTATGGAACCCCAAAATATCTGAAATAGCCAAAGCAACCTTGAGCAAAAAGAACAAACCTGGAGGCATCACACTACTTCACTTCAAAATATACAACAAAACTATGTCAATCAAAACATCATGGTACCCACATAAAACAGACACACAGACTAACCACACAAGATATAGAAATGAGAAAAAAAATCCATGTATATATGGTCAATTGATTTTGACAAAGGTAATAAGAAAAGAAAGAACAGTCCCTTCAATAAATATTGCTGAGAAAACTAGATATCCACATACAGAAAAATTATATTAGAGCCACATCTCTATATACAATAATCAACTCAAAATTGATTAAGGATTTAAATGTAATACCATAAACTGTAAAACTACTAGCCAAAAACATAGGAGAAAAACTCCATGACACTGTTCTGAATAAAGATTGTTTTCAATATGATGCCAAAAGCACAGGCAACTAAAGCAAAAATAGACAAATGGGATTATATTAAACCAAAACCCTTCTACATGGCTAGAGAAACAATAAGCAGAGTAAAGAGACAACCTACAGAATAGGAGAATATGTTTGCAAACCGTAATCTGATAGAAGGTTAATATTAACAATATATAAGAAACTCAATTTAGCCCAAACAAAAATAGCCCAATTGAAAAATAGGTCAAAGACCTCAAAGAAGACATACATACAGCAAAAAAACAGTGTATAAAAACATGCTTAACATCACAAGTCATCAGAGAAACGCAAGCAAAACCACAACAAGATATTATCTTATACCCGTTAGAATGGCTATTATCAAAAAGACAAAAGATAACAAGTGTTGGCATGGATGTGGATAGATAGCAACCCTTGAACATTGTTGGTGAAAATGTAAATTAGTAGAGCCATGATAAAAAAAAAAAAACTGTGTAAAGTTTCCTTGAATAAATAAAAGTAGAACTACCATATGATCCAGTAATTTCACTGATAATATTCACATGATATTAAATCAGTATCTTGAAAGATATCTGCACTCCCTTGTTTTTGCAGCATTATTCAGAATTGCCAAGATACTAAATCAACCTAAGTTTCCGTCAACACGTGAATGGATAAAAAAATGTGGTATATATACATACTAGAATACTTTTTCTGCCTTCAAAAGAAAGGAAATTCTGTCATTTGCACCTATGTGGTTGAACCTGGAGCACATTACGTTAAGTAAAATAATCCAGGACAGAAGTGAAAATATCAAATGATTTCACGTATATGTAGATTATAAAAGAGTCAAACTCATAGAAACAGAGAGTAAAGTGCTCGTCAACAGAGCTTGAGGGTAGGTGGATTAGGAAGATATTGGTCAAAGGACACAACATTTCAGTTAGACAGAAGGATAAGCTTAACAACTTATCCTTCTAATTTTAGTTAGACAGAACTTTATCTTTCTGTCTAAAATTTTGTGGTGACTACAGTTAATAAAAATAGATCTTATATATGAAAATTGCTATGAGAAGAGTGAGCATTAAGTGCTCTGAGCATGAAAAAAATAATAAATATGTGAGGTAATAATACATTAATTAGCTTGATTTAGCCATTTCACAATGCATACATATATCAAAACATCATGCTGTATATCATAATATATACAATGTTATTTGTCAATTGAAAACTAAATTTAAAAAGCATCTATAATTACAAATTGTGATGATTCACATGGATGAAGTAGAGAGTGCCATAAGAATATCCTCTAAAGGGGTCTGCTGTAGACTAGGGTATCAGGAGTGGCCTACTTCAATAAACTGAACGCTTACAAACCCCCAAATTTACGTGTGAATATCCTAACCCCCAAGGTGATGGTATTAGGAGGCTTTGGAGACGTGACTAGATTGTGAGGGTAGAGTTATCTAAAAGGCAGGTGCCATCTATGAGAAAGTGAGCCCTCACTGGACACAGAATTGCCAGGACTTTTATCTTTGATAACTGAAAATGTGGAAGCAACTTTGGAACTTGGTAACAGTTTGAGGCTGAAACAGTTTGGAGGTTTCAGAAGGAGAAAGGAAGATGAGGGAAAGTTGGGGACTTCCTTGAGACTTGTTGAATTGTTGTGACCAAAATGCTGATAGTGATATGGACAATGAAGTACAGGCTGAGGTGGTCTCAGATGGAGAAGATGAACTTGTTGGAAACTGGAGTAAAGGTGACTCTTGTTATGCTTTAGCAAAGAGACTGGTGGTATTTTGCCCCTGCTCTAGAGATCTGTGGAACTTTGAACTTGAGAGTGATGATTTAGGGTATCTGGCAGAAGAAACTTCTAAGCAGCAAAGTGTTCAGGAGGTGATCTGGCTGCTTCTAAAAGCCTAAGGTGATTTACATAACAGAGAAATGACCTGAAACTGGAACTTATATTTAAAAGGGAAGTAGAGCATAAAATTTTGGAAAATTTGGGGCTGAACATTCAGTAAAAAAGAAAAATTGATTTTCTGGGGAGAAATTCAAGCCTGCTGCAGAAATTTGCATAAGCAACGAGGATCCAAATGGTAATAGCCAAACAATAGGAAAAATGCCTCTAGGGCATTTCAGAGACAGTTGCAACAGCCCCTACCATCACAGATCTTGAGACCTAGGAGGGAAAAATGGTTTCATGGGCCAGGTTCAGAGCCCAACTACTCTGTGCAGCCTAGGACAGGGCACCCTGTATCCCAGCTGCTCCATCTCCAGCAGTCACTAAAAGGGGGCAATGTACAGCTTGGGCCATTGCTTCAGAGTGTGCCAGCCCGAAGCCTTAGTGGTTACCACATAGTGTTGGACCTGCAGGTGCACAGAAGGCAGGAGTTCAGGCTTGACAGCCTCTACCTAGATTTCACAGGATGTATGGAAATGCTTGGATGTCCAGGCAGAAGTCTGCTGTGGGGCAGAGCCCTTATAGAGAAACTTTACTAGGAAAATGTGGAGGAAAAATGTGGATTTGGAGCCCGCACATAGAGTCTCCACTGGGGCACTGCATAGTGGAGCTATGAGAACTAGAGGGCCACCATCCTCCAGATGCCAGAATGGTAGATCAATCAACAGCTTGTACCATGCACCTGGAAAAGCTGTGAGCACTCAATGTCAGTCCATGAAAACAGCTGCAGGGGCTGTACCCTCCAAAGCCTTGGGGGTGAACTTGCACAAGTCCTTTCACACCCACCCCTTGCACCACTGCGGCATGGAAGTGAGAAATGGAGTCAAAGGAGAGTATTTTGAAACTTTAAGATTTAATGACTGCCCTGTTGGTTTTTGGACTTGCATGGGGCCTATAGCCTCTTTGTTTTGACCAATTTCTCCCATTTGGAATGGGAGCATTTACACAATGCCTATACCCCTATTGTATCTAAGAAGTAACTAACTTGTTTTTTATTTCATATGCTCATGGGTGGAAACTTCAGATGAGGCTTTGGACTTAGACTTTTGAGTTAATGCTGGAATTAGTTAAGACTTTGGGGGGCTGTAAGAAGACATGATTGTGTTTGGAAATGTAAGAAGGACGTGAGATTTGGGAGGTGCCAGGGGTGGAATGACTTGGTTTTTCTCTGTGTCTCCACCCAAATCTCGTGTCAAATTGTAATTCTCAATTTTTGGAGATGGACCTGATGGGAGGTGATTGGATCATGGGGCAGATTTTCCCCTTCTGGTGATAGTGAGTGAGTTCTCATGATATCTGGTTGTTTAAAAGTGTGTAACACCTCCCCCCTTTTTCTCTTCCTCCTGCTCCAGCTTCCCCTTCACCTTCTATCATAATTGTATGTTTCCTGAGGCCTCCCCAGCCATGCTTCCTACACAGTCCGTGGAAGCATGAGCCAAGTAAATCTTGTTTCTTCATGAAGTACCCTGTCTTAAGTAGTTCCTTATAGCAATGTGAGAACAGACCAAGACACAGACTAAAACACCTCCCTATGAAAGTGATATCAAAGTTGGTGACTAAAGAATGAATTAGGATTTAGCAAGGTAAAAGTAGGGTAGAGTGAGGGGAGAATTCCAAGCATATTGAACAGCATATGCAAAGGCCTTGAGGCAAGAAATCCCTTAAATGTGATCTAATAACTCAGAGATGTCAAAGTATTTGGAGAGAGAGAGAGAGAAAAAAAAAAGCAATGGAGTGAGTAGAACAAGATAAGACTGATAAGACTTGCAGGTTCATTCAAGGTCTGGTCTTTGTATTGAGCATGTTTTACCGTACATTAAAGGCAATGGGGAATCTTTTACGAATTTTTAAGCAGAATACTGTTATAATCTGATTGGTGTTTTAAAATTTTACCCTGGTTAAAATATATAGAATGGATTATCAGCTGCCTTGGTTAAAACAGAGGTGTGGAGGAACAGCTGAAGGTTTGACTGCTTTGAATCTTTTTTGTCAACAAGAAATGTAAGTAATCAAACAACTGAAAACCTAACATGCTAATGATCTCAAGGGATTATGCTTCTCCCCTAAAGTTCATCTATAATATCTTGAAAATTCAGATTCTAAAGAGGTCGATGCAGGGAGAAGGTGATGTCAGAGCTACTTCCCAGGCTTCTAGCATGAGTAATATGGGGGTGGGAGAAAGGCAGAGGTCATTTGCTGAAATGGGCAAGACTGTGAGAAATAGGTTTTGATGAGAAATCAATTAGGCAGTTGCATATACAGGTTTTTAGCCTACATGAGAGGTCTGGGCTGTAGACAATGGAAGATAAAACAGATAAATTCTTATGTATGTACTTGAACTGCTTCTGAAATAGAGACTTATGTTACCTGCCCATTGTTATTCCAGACATTTTTTCTAACACTTTGCTCTTATTTCATGAACTTGATTCCAGGAACAACAATTAACTAGCTATGTGACATTGAAGAAATTACTTAACCTCATGGGAGCCTCAGCCTGGCATACAACAAATTATAATAGAATTGTTGAAGGCAAGAGCACATTTGTGTTCCAGTATCCTCTGTACCACCTATTAATTTATGACATTTCAGTCATTTAAATTATCTTTGCCTCCGTTTCTTCATCCATAAAATAAGGATAAGGACATGATTTACTCTAAGGCTTTTTTGAGGGTAAATAAGTTATAATCCATATAAAACTAATTTTTGTCACAATGCCTGGAACATGGTGAGCCTTAAATAAATGTGTTATCACAGCAGTCGTAGGACACAGTCAGTAAATGTGTCCTCACTTCCTTTATTCCTCCACCTTCTTTTCTAAACACTTTAATTCAATCAATTTTTGCCACTTATTATGTTCACCATCTTTTCTTTCTTCAGTTAGAACACATTAAGATATGAGAGTTTAGTGCTCACCTTGTCACTACCAGAATCAAATATGCAATAAAAATAGCAGCGCAAAGAGAGAACGAATGAAAATCACTTTATTATCTTTTCTCTAGTATTGGTAAAAACATACAGCAGTTCTGGGGATACACTGGGTTCTGTCTTCTGAACTCTTGCTGTGAAAAACAATACTTCTCCTGTGTGGGAATCCTCATTGCCAAAAAAATAAAAAGTAAATAAACACACACAATACTATCAAGAGTTAAATAATTTCACCTATTGAGGCCATCTCTTTTCAGTTTAATGACCTTAAACTTGGCATTATATTGCCTGGTTCTTTCTATTAGATACTGTTTATCATGTTACTTTATTTCTTACTATTATCTGTGTTGTCAGAGCTCAGAGTAATATGACGACAAGGTAAATAGAAGTCTGCAGCCAGGCATGTAGGTTCCGAACACACTACAACTGAGGGTAAGCAGGGAAGCAAGCAAGTATGAGAGGCACGGAACCAGTGAGAAAATCAATGGAGAAAGAATCATTGTGGATAAATGAGAAAGTAAATGTGACTCATCAGCATTAAGGAAATCACAAGGTTGCCCTAAAACTAGGGCCAGGCTCCTCTCTCAAGAAGGAATTCTTGTTTGTTGCCTGTTGGAATAAAAAGAAGTCCTGAGGAATGCACAGTCTGTGTGTCAGATAAGTGAATGAATGTTTTGTCTTTGCTTGGAAAAAGTAAGGCGTTCAGAGTTGAAGGTAGACCCTGAAACCCAAAGAACTCCAGGTAGCAGCAGCAGGCAGCCTGAGTTTGTATTTTTCCTCACACAATCCATCACCTTTCTTTTCCTGTCCTTATCTGGAATTCTTGGAATAGACCAGTTGGCAGAATACTAACAAATCTGCTAATCTTTCTAGCTATGTGTTTTTCTTTTGCATTATAAAAATAACACTGTTCTGGCTCTACCTCTGAGACATCCAGGAGTCCTTACCAATACCCTGATCTCCAATGATTGTTGTGAGATATGATGTCCAGTTTTTGTCACCCTCAGTACTTGAGAACTCTTAATTTCTATCTGTCTAACGAGGCTTCTGACATATCACCTGTTCTCTTTGCACTTGTTGACCAGTACTGATTTACAACTTCCTTCTGATTCTACATGCCCAGCTTGTTTCTCAAGTTTTGCTTTATCATTAGTGTTTCAACTCCACACAATAGACTATGCAAACCATAGTGCCATTAGACAGAAAATGATGAGAGACAGATAAATCAGAAAGAAAGTATTGAAAATCACCAACGACAAAGCAGGAGAGGAAGTTTGCATCAAATTCTCTTTTCTTTAAGCTTGTATACAAATATGAAATCATGGCACCTAGAAAAGTTCTGATGCTGCTAATACTTATTAAAAATAAATACGCAGACTTGATACCACATAGTGTTTTGCTCGGTGAGATATTCGGAGTAGAATAAACTAGAGTTACTTGTTTCTGTGGTAGAGACTGGCCAGTTATTCACCAGTTTCTACCACTCTATTTTTTCTTTTTCCTACCTTTCCCAGCTTCCCATGGAGTTAATTGTAGTAATACTAGTGAATACTAGCTAACTGATTATGAGAGGCAGTCATGTGCAATCCTTACAGGACTGATTCATAAAACTACTCATACTTGATTCTCTAAGCTCTTCCTCTTGGTGAAGTAGAGGAGCCTGATGACCTTGAAAGCCATGTATTGAAGATGGAGGCTCCATGAATCACCAACTGACAGAGAACCACTTGCTGATCAGGAACATTCATTTTGAAATTTGTGTGTAAAAAAAAAAGCTCCTATAAGGTTTGAGTCCTTGTATAGTTTTGGATTTGTTTATCACCAAAGCTAATATCCACTTACATAATAAAGTAACCAAAAAAATTGCTAGTATTTATTGAGCTACTATATAAAACAAACTCTATAAATGAGAAGTGGCTGCTGCTGCTAGTAAATAGGATAGGAATTGGGTTTAAAACGCTAATGTTTTTCACTAAATACCCACTGAAACATGTCTCATGTAGTTTAGAAAGAGTGCACTATGTATATTTATTTATTTTTCCAGCTTTATTGAAGTATAATTGACAAGTAAAATCGTATGTATTTTAAGTGCACAACATGAGGATTTGATATATGGACACATTGTGAAATGATCGCCACAGTCAAGCTAATTAACACAACCATCACCTTACATAGCTGTTATTGTGTTTATGTATGTGTGGTAAGAACACTTAAGATCTAACATCTTAGTAAGTTTCAAGTGTACAACACAGTATTGTTAACTATAGTCACCATCCTGTAGATTAGAAGCCCAGGATTTACTCATCTTATAACTAAAACTGTGTGCCCTTTGACTAACATCTCCCCTGGCCCCTGGCAACCACCATTATACTCTCTGCTACCGTGAATTAGATTTGTGAAAGGAAAATAAATCTCAGGACCCCCAAATTGGAAAGCCAAAAGGAACAGTCAAGCTGGGAACTGCTTAGGGCAAACCTGCCTTCCATTCTATTTCTAAAATAGATAGCTACTAAGATTAAAAAAAAAAAAAAAGCTACATATCTCCCACACAATTTATCCATAAGGAAATTCCTTGTAGACAAAGGACAGACAAAACTCAAAGTCATCCATCTGCTCACTGAGATAAATGCATCTCTGATTGCTTCCTTTGGGAAAGTAGGAAAACACTCAAAAGAATGCAACCATTTGTCTCTTATCTACCTGTGACCTGGAAGCCCCCCCGCCACCCCCACCCCCACCCCCCCTGCTTTGAGTTTCCTACCTTTCTGGACCAAACTGTTGTACATTTTGCATATGCTGATTGATGTCTCGTGTCTCTCTAAAATGTATAAAACCAAGCTGTGCTCCAACCACCTTGGGCATTTGTCACTAGGACCTCCTGAGGCTATGTCATACGTTCACATCCTTAACCTTGATGAAATAAACTTTCTAAATTAACTGAGACCTGTCTCAGATATTTGGGGTTCCCATTTGGTGACCATGAAGGGACTCTGAGTGAAGGTGATCCTGATCTTTGACAAATCATCAGTGCTTGGTACCAGCTTGAGATATCTTCATGGGTCAAATAAATAGGATATTTGACTGAGGGCTGGGAGCCCCCACTCCAGAGAATCCCTGATCTCCTAAAATTTGCTCAAGATCTAAAGTTAATTTTTCTGAACAACTTATTTTTCTGGCGTTTACTTGCTTCCAACAAGGAAGGTGTTTTCCTGCTTCCATGACGACGGAAGGCAGGTAACTCTATTCTGGAGTTTGAGTTCACTTCTGACAGGAAAGGTGAGTTTTTTCCTGTGTCTAGGATGGTAGAGAGCAGTCTTCAGCCTGAGACCTGTCCCTCGGTAAGTAGCTAAATTGTCATTTCTTCTTGGCTAAAGTTACAATTAAAGCCAGCTGGTCTTAATTTCTCCTTACCATTACAGTGCTCAGTAATCATGTTGGTGGGTTTTTGTTGTTGTTGCTGCTGTTGTTTTTTCCGGCATTTTTCCTGTCAGACTTGACTAACTGTACCTGACTTGGTCTAATCTGAATGAGAATTCCAAATTATGAGATACAAGGCCTCTCTGAGAAAAACAAAATAAAATCATGAGCTTGGTTTCTGCGTTTGATTCCTGTCTTTAAAAAATTCTTACTTAGTTTACTATTGGTCCACTCAATTCCTCCTTTCCCCTTTGCCGTTTTCAGTACCAAGAGAAATCTAGAGAAGATTTCTAATGACTCTAACCCCTTAAAGAACTCAGAACTAAGGCATCACTCACATCTTTTTGGGGTGTTCTGTTTTCTTTGTGGAGTTTCAAGAGTCGTGGACAGATTCTTAGGTCTAAAGTTCTACTCTTTTGTACTGCATTACATGAACCCTGGTTTTTAGGGGTACCAGAGATTACCTTGTACTGTGAGAGGATTTGACCTTGGCATGTATAATGGTGTAAAAAAGCTACAAAGTTAAAAGTGGCTAAGGACAGTTGACAGGAATTGGTCTTACCGGTTTTTGTCTGTTTGTTTGTTCCTCCTAGGAAGTTGTTTAGGATCCTAAATCTAATTCCTAGGCGCATTATAAATAGTCTTCTCCACTCTCTTTCCTCCCAAAATTAATCTCAATTTGACTTGTGTGCGTATTTGCATGAGGAACGAAATTGTCGTTTTCATAGATAAAGGAGAGACTGAATTTCCTCAGCTCCGAAGAGAAAGGGCATTTTGCTCTTCTCAGCTGAAAGGCACCCGTGGGTGACAGGGGGCCAAATGATAGTGTCTGCGGGGTTGAGCTCCCAGGATGTGCAACGTCCCTACAGGGAACTCGCAACAAAATTAGTTTTAAAAGGCTTATCCAGTAAGCACATATAGGAGCTGGTCACTCTGCACTTTGAGTCCACCCGAAGGTGCTAGACCTCCAGAGAGAGAAACTGAGACATGTAAGAGGGCAGAAGTGACTTGGTGGTGATGCGCTGTGGAGTTCCAACCACAACCAGAATGCTCCGAACCACCACTTACGCTAACCCCTAGGCCACAGCTCAGTTCCTCCTTTTAAGAAAAAAATGTGGGAAAAAAATTGTCTAAGAATGAGGAAAGACAAGGAGAATGGCCCCTCTTAGGCACCCTGTTTGGTTTTATGGAGCCTCTACTTGCAAGTGGATGTGTAAATGGGGGGACATGCCATGTTTTATAATACTCCAGCTAGTTACACATTCGTTCTGCTTTTGTGCACATTTTAAACTGACAGGTAAATTACAAGGAAAATCCAGAGCCCAAAGGTCGGTCTGCAACTATGAAGTTCCAAAGTTCTCTATCTGCTTTCTTCTCTGCCTGCTTTAAGCCTGCTGTTACATTTCAACTGAAAATTCACTGTTCGCATCCAACCATTTCTTTTTGCTATTATTTTTGCAAATCAATGAGATTGCAATAATATCTCATGGCTAGAGTTCTGAAGTAAAAGCTATAAGATCTCTCTATGAGTGTGAATCTCTCTATGAGTGTTTATGTGTATTCACACGTATTTTATTATGTGTTTTGGTCACAAGGTACCAAATTTGCGTTAAGCTTAAAGAGTACTCATAAATCAAATAGCCCAAATGCTTTTGAAGTTCCTATGATGTAAGTAAAATCTTCAATAAGCTAGGTTTAAAATTATTGGTAAAGTAATATTAGGAATCTCTTTAAAAATGTCAGCATACGTTTTTGTTTGCATTTGTTGATCAAGAGATTTTATACTTATGCCTGCTAAACACTATAAGGTGGGAAAACTTGGCATAAGGGTTATTAAACTATAAACTCAGCCCAAAAGAGAATGATCTTTGCTTGTGTAATTTTTGATAAATAAGACATTAATATTGGTTTCATGAAAACAGCTAAATCTTGAATTATTTGATAAAATAACCATATATTTAATCTTAAGGTTCTCACTTAGGTAAACACCTGAAATTCACAGACTATAAAATGGTTGATAGGAAAATAACTTTGATGACTATTGCAGTTTCCATAAACAGTCTAGGTAAACTATTAAAATAAAATAATTAGGTAAATGTAATGAGATAAATATTTGTAGACAATCTTGTCATAATTTAGAATCTAAAGTTAAATTAAATAATACATATTCTATTAATTGGAAATTAATTTTTAATTAGTAAAAAATTTCCAATTAAAAATATATCGTAGGAAAACATTGTTTCTTTAAAAATACGTTTTCCTTTTAAAAGGTGAATAATTTTTATTTAATTCAAAGCTTATTTAAAGGTTATGTATAGAACAAGGTTAAAGGAACAAGGAAATAACAGGGATGTAGAGAAAGTTACAGAAATAAAGAGGTATTTTTGGTAAGAAACTTAAAGAAAGATAATTTTCATTGAAAAGAATCTTGTATGGTAAATTTTGTCCTAGAAAATGATGACTGGTTGTTTAAGAAAGAGAGATGTTCAGATAAACCAGAAAGTCCAAGTGTGTTATGAATGATCTGTTCAAGACACAATGAGGATTTATGAAAACAAAAAAAACTTTTATATGATCAGGTTGTCTATAATTAAATGGCAATTACTTATAATGATCTTTCTAGAGATAGTGTTTTGATTTAAAAAAAACACTTATACAATAAAGAATTGGTTCAAACTGTGAAATTTTCTTAAGGCATTACTTTACTTTTAATAAATTACAAGATATTATAATTTTTTTTACATAAAGTTCAACTTTCATTGCATCTCACTGTTTTCAGCTTTCTCTCCCCTTTTGAAAGGCCTGAAATAATAACTCTTTCTTTCCACTTATTTTCAGCTCCTGTGTGTTTTTTAACCCTTTCAGTTCAAACTGTTGTGGCCTGATGCTAAAAAAAATGTTTTATCTTAGAGGACTAAAGGAAATGATTTTTTTCCAAAATAATATTCCCCATAGGGAAAGGCAGTCACAATGTAGAAAGACTTTTCTTATGTCTTTCAGCAGCTGGACTATTAAATAGACTTTATGCTTTATTGAAATAATTCCTATGTCATTATTACTAAGTTTTGGTTTGCTTAGAAAAGCCTAAGATTTTAGAAAAATCTAATTGAGATTATTACACCTGTGTAACTATCTGTATGTACTTTTAAAGCTCTTGTGGTATTAGGCTACAAGGCTTTGATTCCTGCGTCTAAAAAGGACATCAAGTTCTGCTAAGTCTTAAACAGTTACGCCAGTTAAAACCTCAACTTCAGACCCAGTAAAACGTAACAATCAAAACAAACGGCATTCTGACACAGGGCCAGAAATTAAAACTATTCAACTTCTCAAGGTCCAGGGGCTATCGCAGAATACGTGGGTGCATGAGATTGTAAGAGCCAATTTTGAAAGATAAAATAAGTTCCGTTTCTCTATAACTTAACAATTCATGTCAAAGGCAGGCCAGCATATGGACCCCTGCATTTGATTAACAAGGTTTATTTGGAGCATTAACCCACTCCTTATTAAAGTTTAAAAAGGCTTATGAAAATTATATCTTATGGTCATGATGATTAAAATTTTATAGATTGTTTATAAAATCTTGGAAGACAAATTTAATTGGCTTTGTGCTGTTTTTATTAGGGCTTATCATTGGGGGAATTAAGTCTCCTCTCCCAAAGAATAAAGGTTGTCACCATTTTTTGAAATCTTTGAGTTATCACTTTGGCTAAACGAATGACTTATTTTACAGTGATCTGTGATTCAATTTTGTGATATCAAGCGTTTTATACATTTTATATTCGACAAACTTCCCAAAGTCAAATTCTAACTATGATCCTCAATTTTTTGATATTAGTCTCCTGAAGTCCAAAGGAGACATATTTGGCTTGTTTGCTATAATAAAATAATACAGGAAGTATTGTCCAATATAAAACAGTGTTTACCCTTCTTTGGATTATATTTATGTAAATGTGTTACTAGTGTACGTTCCAGAACTATAGGAAATTCTTTTGATTCTGATATGTTTTAGCATGTTATTACGAGTAATTATGACTATTATGTAAAATTGCTGCATGGCACAGAAGTAACCAAGTTTCCTTGTCAATTGTGTTTTTAACTATGACTGTTCTAAAACTTGTGTCATCCACAATTGTTTTACTTCTATCCTTTTCGAAATGTGGTTTTATAATCAGCATAGGACTCTGACAGGTGCTCCTGAATGCATGTTTTGGAGATTGTGACACTAGAATAGAGAAAAAGACTTCGAAGTCTACCAGGAAGAGCTGAAATGTCCATGAATATCAAGCAGAACATGAGTTAACACCATGGACTCAACTAATAGAATATTGAAATACTCCTTTTATGATTTTTGCTTAAAACGTTGCTGATCCTCTTTGTTTTCCAGAGCCAAGAAAAATTTTCTTTTGAGCTATTTACAGCTTTTAACAATTGAGTAAACTATGCTCCTAAAAACAAAGTTTGGAGCATATTTATCTTTACCTGATTCCTCCAAAATTTGGAAACTAGTTGTGAGTGTTCTTCACTTATGGCAATACTGTTATTTGCATAAATGCAAATTCTTATTGTTTCTGTTTCCTTTTGTAACAGGACACAATTGGAGACACTGGTTATTTTACCAATGTTTTGACTGGAATTGTATGCTATCAGATACAGACCCCTTTAAGGAATTAAAGTTGACTTTTAGAGCCAATAAAAGCCCCTTGGGAAAGCTGACCTCATACCTTGTCCAGACAGTCCCTGTACAGGTTCCTGACTGGTAGTAAGTAAAGAATGTCACTTTTTGACAGACTCAGGAGCCCCAAATTCTCTTGGGACCTCAAGGTGAATAATTCACCCAATTAATACAGATATTTGCAGGCACAGGCTAAGATTGAGGCATTAAAGTTGAATCTGAGATTCCTTATCAAATGAAGTTCCAGCAAAGTCAATTTTTGTTAAAGAGGAGCCTACATGGTAAATGTTTATTCTTGTTGACTTTATGCAACTACTCTGGCCAAATATAGTAAGACTAAGACTTATTTTGCAAATGAATTTCTCCCATAATTTGTCTTTAGTGAAAATGGGACTGAAGAGAAACATCAAAATAAACTATTGTACACATGCTGTTAGATTCTAGTCTTGCTTAATGTTTTTCAATTTTTATTATTTTCTACAGGTTAGAGTGAATTGTAAAATTTTTCCTGGCTAAAAGTCTCCCAAATAAATGTTTTCAGTTCCTTCTTTTCATTCATTTTTTCCCCATTTTTTTCTGATTTGAAATCACTAAAAATGAAACTGTATTTTCTTAAAGCCCTGCAAACTGAAGCCAGACAACTCAAACTTCAGAAGAAAATAACAGCAACCTATTTATATACATAAACCACTTTCATAACCTTCCTACTGATGTATAGACTTCAGAGTAATAGGCCTATATAGATTTTCCAAAGTTGGTATTCTTTTTTGTTTGTTGTTGCTTTTCTTCCTTACCCCCGCTATTTTTTCTTTGTAGGACATAAGACTTTACAATCTACTAAAAATGAGCTTTCCTAATAACATGGGACCTACTTGTCTAAGAATAAACCATTCTCGCTATGAGATATCAGACAAAACCTGAGACCAGAGACTCATTTTTTTCTAAAACCCTTTCTCCAGAATATTTTTAAAAGAAAAGTGTGGGAAATGTGAAAGAAAAATAAATCTCAAGACCCTCTAATCCCTAAGCCAAAGGGAAAAGTCAAGCTGGGAACTACTTATGGCAAACATGTCTACCATTCTATTCCTAAAATAGATACCTGCTAAGATAAAGAAAAGTTACGTACCTCCTTCATAATATCTGATTGCTTCTTTTGGAAAGACTAATCAGAAACTCAGAAGAATGCAACTCTTTGCCTCTTATCTACCAAGTAGCTGGAAGCCACCTCCCTGCTTTGAGCTGTTCTGCCTTTCTGGACTGAACCAATGGACATCTTACATATATTGATTGATGTCTCATGTCTCCCTAAAATGTATAAAACCAAGCTGTTCCCAGACAACCTTGGACACGTGTCATCAGCACCTACTAAGGCTGTTTCATGGGCACATTCTTAACCTTGGTAAAATAAACTTTCTAAATTGACTGAGACCTGTCTCAGATATTTGGAGTTCACAGACATTTTTAGATTCTCTATACAAGAGAGATCATACAGTATGTGCTTTTCTGTGTCTAGCTTACATTACTTAGCATAATGTTCTCCAAGTTCATTCATGTTGTGGCAGATGGCAGAATTTCCTTCTTTTTAAATGCTGAATAATACTATTTATTGTGTATGTGTGAGATTTCTGTTTTGTAAATATTAAGTTATGTGAGTTACTTTTATATGTTGCATATTAATTCTTCATATTATATTATAATTTGAACATAATACACAGGATGTAAATATGTCATCCTGCTTCACAAGTTGCCTTTTTATTTTACTGATTATTTTCTTCATTGTGCAGGAAGTACAGCAAAGTCTTAGTTTGATGTAGTCTCAATAGTTTATTTTTATTTTTGTTGCCTTTGCTTTAGCAGTCATATTGAAGAAAAAAATCATTGCCAAGACCAATTTTAAGGAGCTTTTTCCCTATGTTTTCTTCTAGTAGTTTAACAGTTTTAGATCTTATGTGTAAGTCCTTAATCAATTTCAAGTTAATTTTTGTGTATTGTGTAAGACAAGGATCCAATTTCACTCTTTTGTATGAGGATATCAAGTTTTCCCAACACCATATATTAAAAAGATTCTCCTTTCCGCATTGTGTGTATTCCTGGAAAAGATTAGTTGACTGTATATGCGTGAGTTATATAGGGGATTTCTATTCTCTTCCATTAGTCTATGTGCCTGTTTTTATGCCAGTACCATGCTGCTTTGATTACTAAAACTTTGTAGTAGATTTTAAAGTCAGGTAGTATGATGTCTCCAGCTTTGTTCCTCTTGCTCAAGATTGTTTTGGCTATTCAAGGTCTTTTGTAATTCCAAGAAATTTCAGCATTTTTTCTATTTCTGTAAAAAAAATGCCATTGAAATTTTGATAAGGACTGCATTTAATCTGTAGATCATTTTTGTCAGACATTTTAGCAATATTAATAATTTTGATTCATGAACAAGAGATATTTTTCCCTTCATTGTTGTCCCCTTTGATTGTTTTCATCAATGCTTTATCGTTTTCAGTGTATGGGATCTTTTATCTCCTTGATTAAATTTATTCCTAAGTATTTCACTTTCTTGTGCTATTATAAATGGGATGCTTTTCTTAATTTCTTTTTTGAATAGTTTGTTGCTTGTGTGTAGATACGCTACTGATTTTTGTATGTTGATTTTGTATCCTGAAATGTTACTGAATTTCTTTATTGGTTCTAATACTTTTGGGGGGATGTCTTTAGGGCTTTCTATGTGTAAGATCATTTTGTCTGCAACCAGAGACAATTTCACTTCAATGCCTTTCTTATTTCAGTGCCTTTTATTCTTTTCTCTTGCCCAATTGCTCTGGCTAGGACTTCCAGTACTTTCAGTATTCTGTTGAATAGAAGTGGTGAAAGCAAGCCTCGTTGTCTTGTTCCTGATATAAGAAAAAAACCTTTCAGCTTTCAACATTGAGTATGAGGTAGTTATGGGCTTGTCATACATGGCTTTTATTATATTGAAGTACATTTTTTCTACACCTAGTTTGTTGAGCATTTTTCATGACAGGATCTTGAATTTTGTCAAATGCTTTTATGCATCTATTCAGATGATCATATGGATTTTATCTTCCATTCTGTTAATTGTATCACATTCATAGATTTATATGTATTGAAATTTTATTGCATCTAAGGAATAAATCCCATTTGATCATGGTGCATGATCCTTTCAATGTGCTGTTGAATTTTGTTTGCCAGTATTTCATTTAGAATTTTTACATCTAAGTTCATCAAGGATATTAGCCTGTAATTTTTTTCTTCCAATGTCCTTGTCTGGTTTTAGTATGAGGGTAGTGCTAACCTCATAAAATGAGTTTGGGCATGTCTCCACCTCTTTAACTTTTTAGAATAGTTTGAGAAGGAAAATGCAGTGTGTTTGTAACAAAGACTAGAAACCGGACACCCAAGTGAATGGCTTCAGATACAGTCTGTGTAAGGGAACATAAAACTTGGTTGAGACAGCCTTAAATCAGTGCGATTCATGCCTGAGTCTGTCTCTCTAGTGACAGAAGCCCTATGTTATTCAAATATGTATCCTCTTCTTCTCCAGTGCCTTGTTCAGTGTCTTGCAAATAGTTGATGTCTACCAGATGATCTTACAAATGAACTGGTTTGAATACAAAGTACAAAGTTTGGAACTGTGGTAAGTTAGTTTCATAACTCCTATTTTGTCTTTTCTAGATTCACCCTCCTGAAAATTGTCTTGTATATGAGGTCAAATCTAAAAATAATTTTTAAGAAATTTAAATTGCCTTTTAGGTGATACTTTAGTTCATCTCTTATACCTTTCTGTGCTTTTACAAGCAGATAACTTATGTAAAGCTTTTAGCACAATGCCTAGAATATGCCAAGCACTCAATAAAATGGCAACTGTTATCATTGACATCAGGTTTCACTGTGATCTCTCATTGATATTCTCCTTTTGGATATTTTTCCTGCCTAGTGTTGGTGTTTCTAATGCTGTGACTTCTACTGCTGTGCCTTATCTTCTCTAATTTCATTCATTCACCTTACATTTACCAGACACTGAAACATACTCTACATGTATTACCTCATTACTCCTCATTAAAAACGGGATTTGGTATATTTGTCCTACAAATGAGAAAACCAAGACCCATAATTTAAGTATCTTGTCTAAGATCATACAGCTTTAAATGATAGAACTGGAATTCAAAACCAAGTCTGCCCAACTACAAAGCTTAGGCCATCCACAGCACTTATAACTGAATTTTCCTTTTCTTTAAAGAGATGTTACTATCATTATTAGTTCATTAGTTATATAACATGGAGTAGACATTTAAGGTTGGAAGGAATATAGCCCATAGTAAGCTGGAGCCAGCTTATAATAGCTTGCAAGAGTAGATATCTTCCCAATTCCATATTCAGTGACAGTCCGCCCATAGCTTGAAATCATCCGTGGTGGGTTGGAGTGTTTGCACTCTGAAAATTATTAAACGGTACAAACAGCACAAACAAAGTCTTCTCTTCTTTTTCTTTTTAATATATTTTTTTTCAGATGGAGTTTCACTCTTGTTGCCCAGATTGGTGTGCAGTGGCATGATCTTGGCTCACTGCAACCTCCGCCTCCTCAGTTCTAGCAATTCTCCTGCCTCAGCCTCCTGAGTAGCTGGGATTATAGGCAGCCGCCACCACACCAGGCTAATTTTTGTATTTTTAGTTGAGACGGGGTTTCATCACATTGGCCAGGCTGGTCTTGAACTCCTGACCTCAGGCAATCCTCCCGCCTTGGCCTCCCAAAGTGCTGGGATTACAGATGTGAGCCACTGCACCTGGCCTCTCTTTCTTTTTACAAGCAAACAACTGGTTTTGTAGTACAGACTGTTTGGTTCATAAGGAAATAAGGTTAGAGGAGGCTAATGGCTTATCCAATGTAATAGAGCTAGTTTGTGGCAGAGATGGAAACATAACCCAGGTTTTCTGACCCCCAATATATAATGTAAAAGCTGTTGCTACCTCTTCCCTTATTTGGATAGAAATCAGAGGGAGAGAGAGAGAGAGTTCATGAAGTGTGTGATAATACAGAGCATCATAGGCTCTGTATTGTAAGAAAAGTTGAATATCTTACCTAGTATTTCCCAACAGTCGCTTCATATAAGACTCACCTGAGGCAACTGTGAAAATTAATATTTTCCTGGATCATCTACTGAATGAGATGAATCTGCATGCTTAATATGAATCTCTGCATGTTGTTATACAGCCACAGATTCTCATTCAGAAATAGCTTTATGTAGCCCAATTTTGTATTCCATGTGTAAAACCTCTACACATAATTCATGCTTTTATCCTGTATGTGTTTAACCCTAACCTCTAAGCTTTAAACAATTCATTCCCTTAAGTCATTTTTTTTGGTGGCATAAGGTTTGCACATTAAAATGTGAATCAAGTTTCCAGAAACTAATGACTTATAGTGTGTGTATATATATATATATATATATATATATATATATATATATAAAATAAAAGAACTTTTGTTCTTGGGGACTTTATAGTCACTGCCTTCTTTGGGATGCAGGAAAGGATTATAATTTGTGTGTGTGTGTGTGTGTGTGTGTGTGTGTGTGTGTGTACAGAATGGGAGAAAGTGTAGCCTCAAGAGTGTCCTCATTTCAGGGCTCTGCGAGGAGCTTGGAGTACTCAGGGGATGCCCTGCTTTGGCACTAAGTGCGAAGGCATGGAATGTCCCACTGAAAGAAGCCAGCCATGATCACTGGCAGGGAGAGCAATAAAAACAGAGACTTTGTTCTCAAAAGCTTGCTGAAAGTATAACATTGGGCCATTGAGACAGCTCAGTCTCTCACACACACTCCCACTGGGCTTTGCCAAGGTGCAGGAAGGCCTTGCTCAGTCTAGCACACAGAGAATTGCTCCCTCTGAAAGGAACCAAGTAGCTCGCAGACAGTAATAAAGTTCTTGAAAGAGTGTGCCAAAGGAAAGTTTTCAATCTTTAATTTGTTTACAACTTAAATCCAGGATTTATCAGCAAATATGATTTGCAGGCATTCAGGATTAACTTTTTTTTCTTTTTTTTTTCTTTTTTTTCGAAATTATACAAAGCTCGAAGGATACCAGCAGCTACAAGAATATCATTTTCTCTGGAATTCTTCTTGACTCTGGAAAATATATCAATGAAAGACATAATATTTATAAAGCTGTGACCTATAGCCATGAAAGAAGGCTTCCAAAATATTCCTGGTGGTTAGGAGAGGTATACACATGACTGTTGTGGCAAACAGTATGAATTTAACTCTGGAATCCCTAACTCCCTAGTTTTCTAGATAGTATAATTAATGAATAAATGAATGTATGATCTAATGAATGAATGGATGGAAATTAGTCATCTGTCTGATGATAGTGCCTGAAAAGCAACCAATAAGAAACAACACATCCAAAATCTTCACAAGGAGGAGAAATTATTGATTCTTTGATTTATCCATCAAAAGTTTACCAAACACTTACTATGAACCAGATTCTGTGATGACCACTGGGAGTATCTGCCTCAGTAGTTCTCAAACTTGAATGTGCATCAGAAATACTTGAAAGGCTCATTAAAACAGATGGCTGGCCCCACCCCTAGAGTCTCTGACTTATTAAGACTGGAGGGATTCTCAAGAATATCGGTTTCTAACAATTCCCCAAGAGATGCTGATAGACAAGGAACCAGACTTCTAGAACGACAGGTTGTTCATACAGGAGGCAACATGGAGATGTTTATAATGCACAGTGATAAGTGGTAAGTGCCATGAAGTATGTTGGGAGAGCACAGAAGAGGGGCACTTTATTCAGCTCTGGGATGAGGAGACAAGGGGAAGAGGTCACCAAAGGCTTTCCAGAAGTGGTGACACCTCGGCTGAGTCTTGTAAGTTGAGTGAGATTTCCTATCAGGGGAGGAAGAATTGAGAAGATACGCTGGATGGAAGAAATAGCATGTATGAAAACAGAGAGGTAAGAAAGAGCATGGTGATTTTAGAGAACTGCAAGTAATTTTTGGCAAGAGTTGGAGTGGATAACAAGTTTCCACTTATAACATCTAGTACAGGTTTACCACAAAAGAGGCACTCAATAATGTGTAAATGAATGAAATGTTATAGCACTATGCTATGTACTATGGGAACTCCAGGATAACATGTGGTCCTAGGCTCAACCCCAAGGAGCTGTCAAAACTATTTTGGGGAGGAGACATGGTGCTTTCAAAGTGAAGCAGTAATTCCCGAGAGACCACAGGTCAATGTGGTAGCAGCCAGGGAGGCTGCCTGGATCACAGTGATTTCTTCTCTCTTCTGGAAATGATACTTAGCCTAAGGTTTGCAGACAGAGTGTAGGTTAAGTGATTCTACCTCAGGCCATCCCAGAGTTTTCTGGAGACAGGTATTTGAAGCAAGTAGGTCGATCAGAGTACTTCCCTACAATTATCTGAAATGAAATGGAGAAGAAAATCTAAAACCTCCTCTAGTGGAAAGCCTGTGAGTATATATACAGCACAGGAGCTGTTCGTCATCACGTCTCCTAGAAGAAACTGAGAGAAACAAGGTTCCATGCCAATGGAAGCAAAGATGAGAGAGGGACAGTGCACTAGCAGCACTCTGAGTCTCTGATTCCAAATGTCCCTAAGGCCCAGCTGCCCTTGATCTTCCCACCTTTTCTTAGTAGATTAAATTCCTCAAGGGCCTTCCGGTAAATTTCCCTTTTGGCCTCAGCCAGATCAAATTGAATTTCTGTCACTTGCAATCAGATCAGCTGTGACTGCTATAGTCAGCAATCACTCAGGATTCAATGCATGAAAAAGACACTGAAAGGACCTATAATCCATGTGCTAAACCTGCAGTAGAAGTGGCGTGGGGGCAGTGGGACTTGAGCTGGTATCAGGACACGTAGGCAGGACTTGGCCAAAGAGAAGTGAATGCAGGCCCTACCAAATAGAGAGAATAGCTTAAAAGAAAGTGTCATGTGAAAAATAAACATGGTTTCCAATGCTGGGGGATAGGCCTGCTGGCTGGATAGTGGCTTCTTTCTGGGGTAAGTATGAAGAAGCATCAAATATGAAGGGGCTTGCATGCTAGGCTCAGACGATTGAACTTTCACTTGAAAGTCTGGAAGGACAAATAGAAGAAAGTGGTGTTTTTCAGGAGCATGAATCTCATGACAGGTTTTGTTTGTTTGTTTTTTGTTTTTTCTGGGGAGAGTTCTCTCTCTCGGTCTCTCTTTCTTTCTAAGAGGTGTTCTTATGGAGAATGCTGATTGCCAGCCTTCTCAGGAATTGCTAGGAACTGGGTGTGGGCAGCTGGGCTCACCCTGAGACAGCTTCCCTTGACCCAGAGGAGCTGAGAATAGCAGTGTGGAGCATGGCCACACAGAGCATAGCAGCCGCCAAGTGCTGTAGTGGGCAGAGCACTGGGCTGGGATTCAGAAGGTCTGTCCTTACACAAGTCACTTGCCTCATTGAACCACACTTTTCCAATCTGTAACATAGGAAAAATAATCCCCACCAGGCAAGTATGGCCATACAGAGAATTAAGATCATATGTATGTAAGAACTTTCTGAACGGCAAAGAATTGGCAAAAGGTTGTGAATATTGCAGCGTGATTTAACCCTTTATTTCAGAAAATCTGTGACAGAGCTTGCCTAAGTCATCACTAGCAGTATACTTTTATTGGATGGGTGTGGTGTTTCCCAAGCAGCCATCTCAGTTTAGGGAGACTGCTTTCCACTACATATTCTGGCAGGCCCATCTTTGGAAGGCTTTTCTCTTTTTTTAGTTCAAACATGCTGCAATTACAAATTACTTTCAAGACATTTTAAATCAACTGGGCAAGTATGCACATGCCCTGGTCCATGGAGACCACGTTCGCTTCTCATGTTGTCTCCTCATTATTAATGCTGTCCCAAGATCCTTTTCTTTAAGCATCTCCTTCTCTTTTATGGGAGGGAGCTCTGTCTCACAACTGACAATATGTTTCCCGGAGCCATTCATCTTTTCTTTCATGCATACCACATTTAACATTCTCTCATGTCTCAGTCAGAAGAGTGCACTGACTGCAAATCCACCGGGTCCAGGCCGGATGCTGGGAGCAGGGCACACCTGTCTGGCACTGCCAACTCTGCCCTGATTTATTCAGAGATGGAGCTGAATGCCCTGAACATCTTCAGCTCTGGGAAGTCCTTGTCAACGCTGTGATCTATATATGCCTTCAGGGAAACAGCCAAGAGACCAATCCAAATCAGGTATCTTCCTTCATATGGATGAAGGGAGAGCGGTGCTCGAGCTACAGGATGGCTACAGTACCTTTGAGTGTTATAGGAATGTATGGAGTTCTGTTGCTACCACAGTTTACTTTCTGCATATTTCTCTACACTGTGTCATTGGCAAGGTTTCCGACTTTGTCATGCTCTTAAAGCTTTACAGCATGTAATAGAAGAGACATTTCAATTGTAACGTAAAAAAGATACTTTGTCACTCTTATCTTCACTGATTCAAGTCAACACATGTCCAGAAACTTTTCTATTATCGAGCCTGCATTTTAATAGGATGACTCCGAAAAGTACCCATTTTCCTAATTATTTCAGAATTATGTGGACAGTAACTACCATCTTCCATTAGCAGTACTAGTGGTGGTTAGGACAAATTTCAAATGCATCCAGCAAGTGCTTTACACTAATATGTCTGCTTCATTAACTTCAATCAAAAGACAGCAGTGGCTCCTCATAGCAATAACTTTGCTTTGATACATTCTCATCAAATATTGATCTGAATAGTGTGTAGGAGTGCTCTGTCAGGCTGTGTGAAATTTATTTACTGAATATATTATTTCTATCCCCAAACTGCCAGTTGCTATCTCAGAAAATCTGTTTTTTTCATGTTAAAACTTTATTAACATTAAGAAATCACTAAATTTTTGGCCAGTAAAACATGTCCAGAAAAAGGTTTTTAGTGCAAAATCTATAACAGGAAAGGAGAGGATTCAAAATTGTATCAGATGATAAATAGGTTTGCTTTTCCAGTTGGTCTGAAATTTTTTTTTCCCAGAGAACCAAATATGCGCAATCGTGACTGGCAATGCTCCCTTCCCCCAAACAGGTTTACCCAAATGTAACTTGTGTGGCTAGTAATTAAACAGATATTTTGTTGAACTCTGTTTTTTTTTTTTTTTTTAACTCTTTAATAGAGATGCAGGTTTCTGGTATTCGAAACTTCACAGATTCAGGAAAGAGAGAGAAATTCTCTTCTAAATGTATGCATCATGGAGCTGAGTTCCCTATTTCACGTGGGCTCTTCAGTTGCAGCTGAGTCTTGTGAGGGTGGCAGAGCAGTGAACAGAATACAGAGCAGGAAAGAGAGCCTGGCCGAAGAGTTCTGAAGGAGGAGATAGGCAAGGTTATTAAATAGGTTCTGACAGTCCCGTAGAACCAACAAGAGACAAAGCACGGGGCATGAAATGGGAATTAGAAGGCCATTTAGCAATCCAAAATGGCAACCCTATCAGCAACTGAAAGCTAGCAGGGAAAGAAAAATCCAGAAGTTGCTTTCTACCTGATTTCACTGGAGATTTAAAAGTGAAGTTGCAAGGGAGTACAAAGGAAGGTTGCTTGTGATGGGTGAGGGGGGGAATAAAAAACACAATTGAGACAAGCCATTTTCCCAGAAATGAGGCAAACAATTTCCATTAAATGCAGTGTGTTGTGACTGAATGGAGAGCCAATTGACTCCAAATCGTTTGGTGTGTTGGGATCACACACCTTGAGATGGCCTGGAATTCTTTGACAAATATTTACTCGTCACCTACTGCATGTTAGGCTTTTGTTCTAGATGATGATGAGCGAAACATGATTTCAATATTGCGCCTGTTATCTCCGACAATTGCTGTATTCATCCCCTGTGAGAGTCATCATCAACAAGTCTGCACCATGCCCTTCTCATCTCCATATCCAGTGCCCACGTTATTCCTTTCCCCAACTCCAGGGTGAGATATGCCTGGACACGGTCTGCCACTGTGGCAGTTGCCCCTCAGTAAACATAATTGAGAGGCTGAGGGCACACAGGGCCAGAGGTTGTTGTCAGACTCCAAATCTAAGACTGGCCCAGGTTCCAGGGGCAACTCAAAAGGGCCATTGAGAGAAGAGAGTCCTGTGTGAGTATTCTCAATCACATATAGACAGGGTCTGCCTCAGGGACTGCTTCTCCAATTGTAAAAGGATATGAACAGAATCTTACACCTTTAAGTTTTGCATATGCATAAAGAGCTTTATACACAACAACCCATCTCCAAATATTATCACACTTATTGTCCAGGGTGAGTAATGTGACTCCCACATTGCAGGCTGGAAACATCAGCTCCAAATGTTAAGTGACTTTCCCAAGGTCGTACAACTGGTGACTATCACAATCAAAACTCAAACACTGATTTTCTAATTACTGACCATTCACTGTTTTTATTATCCCACATTACATGTCTGCCCAGTATTTATGCTTTATAATTCAAATGTGTGTCACATAGGTATAATAATATACTCTTACCTATTTATCTATGTCAATAGGCCTAATATGTCTATGCAGCTATTTAGTAATTAACAGAGCGATTGTTATCGCTATTGAATGGTCACTCTGTAGCAGGCACCATATTAAATATTTTAAAGATTTTTCTTTTTTAATCCTCAACAACCCTATGAGATATGTACTCTAACATATAAGGAAATTGAGACTCAGAAGGTTACATACGTGATTCAAAGTTACATAATGTATACGAAAGGTCATGTTCTTGTACTTTCTCCTTCTTTCGCTCCCTCTCTGCCTCTCTTTTGATCTCTGTCTCTCTGTCTGTGAATGTGTGCAAGTCTCTCTCATTGTCATGTAGACTATGTGCAACTCTGCTCTATAATCTAATTAAATAGTCAAATGAGATGTCATCCAATGTAGTGGATAGGCAAACAGGACAAACAAGAGTAACAGTGGTCTCTTTGGCCATTTTAGTTATTGAGCTGAAGTCACCCCTCCTGGGTTTTGCTCGGCCTTTCTGAAAAAGGTCTTGCTCAAGAAAAAAAATTTGAGGAAAAACAAAAAACACTTTAAGAAGACACGGATGTTTTGCTGGCTTGATAAGAAGTAGTTTGCTTCAGAGTTGTGGAGAACAATGTATTCAAAAGTGGGTAGACAAGCAAAGACTGACAATGGGAGCTTTATATTTGTCTAGAGAGTAGAGAATTTTTAGAAAGTACAAGAAATGACTATAATAAAAACTTACTAGTAATTCAGTATAGAATTGTGATGTATTTTGTAGAAAATGAAATAAGAAACATAGCTTGTTACATTGCTGTTACTTTAGAATTACACCAAGACTCTCCTGAAGGTTTATAATTATAAATCCAAAGGATCATTATACTGCATTAGGGTGGATAATTACTGACCTGATTTGGATCAAGGTGAATTCAACTTCTTTTCATCAAAGTGTAATTATTCTTTATTGAAGCCCTTTCCAGATCAAGATTCTCTTTGATAGAAGGGGAAAATAACACATTCTTTCTAATACACTATGTATATTTATTAAGTATCATAGATCCTTAATTATAAACTGATTTTTTACTTTCCTGGGGTCACTGGAGGATTGCACTCCATAATTGAACAATGCCTTAATGAATGTAATTTGGTGGCTCCACTTGCTAATGTGACTAGTTCCTACTGTTTATTTCGCTTCAAAATTGGACGTGATCAGATATGGAAACATAATTACACTGTGTAGAAATAAGATCCAAGATTTCCAGACCTGACAGAAGAAAGCATGTGGGCATGTAATTAAGAGAGAGGAAAAAAGTTGACCTACTTTTTGAGTTTCAGAGATCAACCTGTACATCTGACTATGGATCAATTCATCCGCTTGTCTATTCTTCTTCTAATAATCCTGACCTCATTTTTTATTGTTTGTACTAATGAATTAATTTGTAGTCTAATTCTGTTGATTTAGAAATCCAAATAAATGAGAGATTTGGAAGTGTCAATTAAGCAATCTGTGGAATTCCTTTCACAAAGATTGCTTTGTTAGCCTCATTTTGTATTCACTATGTGAAATTAATTTGGGGGCAGGGGTAATGGGAAGGAATCATGCCAGTTACAAGGTCATTGCAAGGGAGGATTCAACTTGGACATTGTCACATGCAACACATGATAACTGGGTGTCTTCTTCACTTAAAAGTGCTATCAGCATTAAAATTAATCATCTGGGAACAGTCAAAATAGTAATGGCCCTTCTCTTTTAAAGAGTAAAGATGATTTTAAGCACATGGTGGAAAAAGAAAGAAAGAAAACGAAGAAAGATGAGATTTCTCAACTCTGCATTCAAGGGTATGGTTTAACTTCCAGGAAAGGAGCAGTTTGGTGGAAATAATTTGTCTGTAAGGTCTATAGAACATTCATGTGGAAATATCCACTAGCTATTACGGACCTGAGGTCCTGGAGAGATGTCTGGACTAGAGACCTATTTGAGAACCATTTGCATAAAAGGCAGAATTTTCTAATAAAACTTTTTGTGATGATAAAACTGTTTTATGTTTGCACTATCCAATATAGTAGTTACTGGCCACATGTGGTTATTGAGCATTCGAAATGTGGCTAGTGTGACTGAAGAGTTACATTTCTTATTTCATTTTCTTCTAATTAACTTAAATGTAAATGGCCACAGAGCTAGTGACTGCCCTATTGGACAGCACACATACAGAGGAAAATTGAAGACTGACTAATGGAGGATGAGATTGCCCAGACAGACTGCAGACTGAGAAGGGCAAAAAGTCTAAAAGAGAACTGAGGGTAATAAACGAGCGTTTCAGGGATGGGAAGATAAACATGATTAGAAAGAGTCATCAAGATAAGTAAGAACCCAGTATATCGAAAGACAGTGGAGAATAGAGTCGCAAAATGGGAAGGTAAACAGCGTCAAATGCTGCTTAGGAGTCAAGTAGAATGAAGATTCTATAGGGGCAATGATTTATTCTTGCAATATTTATAAAATAGGAATTAAAAGATACCCAGAAGCATGTCGTCCTCAAAGGGACACAAAATACTTTGAAACTTATGGTTTGCTTTTTAAAAAGCGTCTAAGATTTTGTCTCTGAAAGTGAAAGTTCTCTTCTATTTGAGTTAGTCGGCATATGGTGTATTTTCAAACAGGTGTTTGAAAACAAGCAAGTTAATTCAGTCAATGCTTTGTCTGGTAACTGGATGCTAATGAGTACTTTTTTAAAGTAACCACTTGTTTGATCACATTTAACTATTTGGAGTCTTTTCAAAGCAATTTACGTGCTGTGTGGAGCTAGCTATAAACTTGTCTTGAGGATGGATGTGGAAACTGTATTCAGCAAAAAGAACAGAGTAATAACACGGACATTTTCTTGACCATCTATTGAAGTCACCAAGGCCTAGGTTGTGCATCTCTGAAAGGAAAGCGCTTTGAGATCAATGCCTATGGCTTTCAAGCATCGCTGGAACTCTCTTTGAGTTGTTCATCTGCCATTTCTTTCCTTGACTAGTTTGAACTCTTTACAATTTCATGTAAAATCCCCACGGTTCACTAACTTTTAAAGAGCAATATTTCTTCCCCACCTCATTTTGTGACAACTCACACAATTGAAGCCCACACAATTGAAATATCTTGTCTTGAGCTTGAGAGCTTTCAGTTGAGTAGAAAATAAGCCACATGGAACTATCCTCAAAAGCATTCAGATTAGCTCATTGTGGAACAGTCATTCAGAGGGAAATACAAATGCAGACGTTTTAATTCATTATCCAGTCGCTCCCAAGTGATATGCACAGAGAGCTCTGTTTAGTAGGCATAGCTCAAAAACCTGTTTTCTTATTTCCCAAGAGTATGCACCCCAATAGCCTCTCTATACCACGCATGGTCTTCCCTGGTGATTTACTCCAACTGTTGTCTGACCCTGACTAATTCGATCCCCTTTCTTACAAACACCAGCTTCACAAAAGCACTGGGTTTTGACCATTTGAAGTGCCTCTTTCAGCAGAAATATTACCATGCCCTCTGCAGCGTACAAACCGGAGTAACATGTGTTAATCTTTCTGCAAAGCAGAGTCTCATATTTGAGGTGTTCCCCTGGGGCCTTCACAGAGAGAGGCTAGTGGATGTGAAGATTTAAAGATAAAAAGATATTCATTCTACAGGCGATGAAAGGATCGGACAGAAGGTCACACAAGCTACTACTGCTTCCCAACATGCAGTTACAAAGACAAAGAAACAGTAGTCTCTCAATAAAGGTTTCTCAAAGTTTCTCAGATGAAAATATGTCTAAAATAATATCATCAAGCTCAAGTGCAACTGGTATGAATTTTCATCAGTACATTTCAAGGCTAGTAACTTTTAGTTTTCTTTTTTTAAAATCAAATAAATCTAGTTTAGTACCCATCTGTTAAAATTGATAGAAAATTTAATCTCAGCAGTGTTTTGGGAGACTCCCCCCAACTTGAGATTATGCAGGAGACAGAAGGGCTATTCGGTACCTAAAATGTAATGATGAGCCTCTGTTCTCCAGTGCATCATGGTCCTTGGTCAGACCAGCCTACTTCACTCAAACTCAGGTGGCTCTCTCTTCCTATCATGCCAAGCTTAAGCAAAGAAACTTCAATGAGCGCCCAAGCTAAAGCTACTAATGTCCATCCATACCACGTAGCCATCTCCCCTTTGGATATTTGCACAGAAACAGGGAACATGTATCTTCTACTCACGAAATTTGCTACCAAAATTAAAACCTAACCCAATTTGGAATCCTTAGGCAAATCCACTGAGTATCCCAGATTAAGCCATTCCTCACTTTTGGTCTAGGCATCAGTTTCCATGCCATAAAGTCCAGTATGATTTCTGGAGGTATCTAACATTGAAACATACAAATTCTTAACCAGGAGAAAAGGAGTTGGAAGTGCAGCTCAGCATTTGAAGATCAACCATATCAAACTGGATGTTCTCTTTTTTAACCAATATTTTGTAATACTCAATTTACTACCATGAAAAGAAAGCCACACAAAATGAAATCTGCATACTTACATAATTAAGGTAAAAATATAATACAATGCCAGAACTGTATCATAAAAGATAAGTTCAAGGAAAGAAATTAATAATGAGAATGCATTTTAGGTTAAGTAATAATGGGCCAGATGGATTTTTATGTGAGAAGAGCAAACAAAGAGAAAACCATTGTTGCAGTGGCCATAATTATGGCCAAACAAATTACACACTTCAAGATGAGAAAAGGAACATGCATGTGATTCTTGCAAATGAGTTTGTCCCCATTTTTATGAATTATGATAGAGGACAAGAAGGCATGAGTTATCATGAAAAACTCATCTTCTGATTTGAAATCCCATCACATGTTGAGGTATACATTATAGTCTTTAATACATAAATAAATCTTGGATAACATATCTTTCAATAGACAATGAGAGAATCAAGGATATATTAGAAAAGGAACCTAATAAGATAAGTTCTAGAATAGTTATAATAGACCTCAGGGGACAGGATCAGAATAAGATTGAAAACAAATAGGCAACCCAAAAAATTAAATGAAAATTTCCATATGAAATGTTTACAACTACTATTTATAATTGACCTAATGATGTATTGCAATAATAGTAATAATATTCTTAAAACAACATTCATTGATGAAATTCAATGACATCACTGCAATTTATAATTCTGCAAATTTGATAATATTTTTACTTTTAGATCTATTGAATGGACTTCAAAGTAAAAATTTATTTTTATCAATTCTCAGATACAGGTGCCTCAAATAGGTCTAGCAGAACCCCTGTTAATGTTAAAGTTTGTGATATGGTTAACAACTCTCGACAAAATTCCAAACAAAACTAAGGACAGACTTTCCCTATTTTACATGGAATTTTGCATCTCCAAAAAATTTTAATAGTTATTAAAATGTGAAACAAATACTTTGGGTTTCCATGTAAAATTGAAGTTGTTTTCAAACTCAGCTAAGTATTAACAGTTTTTATATATGCAATAATGTCTGCTGGGATATTCCAAAATAGTGCAGAAAATAATATGAGTCTTCTTTTTCCAAAGCCTGTTCCAGCATTGCAGAACATCTCGACTGTCTGGCCACTAGTCACTGAATGCTTGTAGTTCTCTGTAATCCCTGTGACAACCAAAACTAAAAATAAAAATAAAAATCACTCCAAGATACTTCCAATGTGCTTCCTGTGTACGGGGGAGGGGGTGTTCTACTCCAGCTTAGAGCTAGCCTGGGTCACAAGACACAAGACTTGAGTGTAGAAGGAAATATTACCTTTTGATTTTTCAAATTTCTGAAAACAAGAACAAAAAATTAGCATTTCAATAAACCATAGATATTCTCATTTCACAAGTTATGGAAATAATGAAAGAAATAATGGAAATGCCTAGACTTTATGCCAAGTTAAGCATATCCAGAAAGAAGTAAGCTGTCTTCTCCATTCCAGCTTATCTACCCATTCCTACATTTATACTGTGGACTCTGTCAGTACCTAAAGCTATGCTGCCACTGAAAGCATTGATTCAAATATATCTTTCTTGAACACTATCTCTAACGCTTCCAGCTAGCTTAAAGAATCCCAATTGTGTTAAATTAGCCCCTACTTATTGTGATATTCAGTCCATTCACTTCTCTACTTTCTCCCTATTGATCAGTCCTCGACTTTCTTCAGAGTCCTCTTTATCCAGCTTAGGTTCCGTGTTCCATCAATTAGTATTCCATCAATAATACTATTGCCATTATTCCAATCTTCTTATTCATCTGTCACTGTGCTTATTTGGCAAAACCCAAAAAGAGCTAAACTCAAATATCTACCCTTTCTCTCCCTGCAGTGAGAAATTCCAAGGCTGCAGGAGAAAATCCTAAAATACTGCAAGTTTGTTTTACAATAAATTCATGGTCACCAACCTTAAATATATCAATCCTCAACACTGCTAACACATTCCTATTATGCTCCTTTTCTCAACTGATGCTTCCATTCTTTCCAAGGTTTATGTCAAGCATAATCACCCTCTTCCAAAGCTCTGACTCCACCTCCCCATTTTTAGGGTGCGGAATGATCTTGTTGCTTCCTTCGCAAGGGAAATAGATGCAGACAAAAAGTCCTTCAATTTCTGCCTATTTCATATTACAAACCCACCTATATCTGCTCCAGTCTTTTCCTTCCTCTTTCTCACTACAGTAGAGGTTCCCTTTTTTAGTTAGAAACAATTCATACAAATTTCTCTCCAAATGTTTTCTCTGTTACTTGTTTGTACATTCTCACGTATATTTACGTTGTAACCCATTCCAATCTGTTTCAGGTTCTTACTCCTCCCCTCAAATCATTTTTGTCTATGACATCAATGCCTAATTGATAAGTTCTAGCTACACCATATACTGTGGAGGAGTTAACCTGCCTCCAAGATTTAGGTTGTCATTGATAAAAGTACAGAAATAATATTTATTTGTTTTGTAGAGTTGCTGCAAAGATTAAATGATACAATATTAATGAAATCACAAGAAAAATACCTGAAACAGAGTACAAACTCCATAAACATTATCTCTTTCCAGTAGTAGTAGTAGCAGCACCAGCAGCAGCCGCGGTAGTAGTAATATTAGTAAATCCCGTAAGTGATCCTTCGTTCTCCTGTGTGACTTCTCAGCATCCTTGACTCAGTTAACCATGCAAAATACTGGCTTTCTGCTCTGCAGATTTATGCGACTGGCTTTATAATGCCATGATATTCTCTATAATGCCTAAATGATACGTGCTGGTTTTGTCAGATGCATTCTTTCTATTTCATCTTTGTCCTCAGAGTGTTGTGGCAACACAGAGAGTGTCTTCAGCCCCTCTGAGAGAAAATTTCCACCAACTGTTTCAGTCTTTCTGGAAACCGGATGCCAAGCGGTGGCATATTTTTTGTTTGATGCTGTTGTACTCTGCATTCTCAACTCATCCTGAGTAACTCGGAGACTTCAGAGTTTAATCATTTGGTACAAAAGACATGTGAGCTGTAGATAATATATTGCAGCTCCTTAAGGGTAGAAACTATGACTCATTCATCTGTGTACCCTATAGCATGGAACAGGATGCTTAACATATACTAGGTCTCAATAAATGTGCTTTGAATAGAACTAAAATTGGAAAGAACAGGCTGAATACTCAACTTGACATTCACTAAAGTACGTTTTCATGCTTAAGATTTAAACTGATCTTTACAGGGCTTTCTCTTGCTGATTAAGCATCCTATTTGCTAAAATGCTGTCTTTCCTTTTCTTGGTAGCTAACATTGACAGTGTTTCCCATCAGTCCTCTTTATAGAGAATCTATCGCCTGAAATAATTAGTATACTCATCAGTCTTGTTTAGATATTGCCATCCCTAGTTGGCAATTTCCATTTTAGAGAATCAGCAAAAGGCTTTAGATGCCACGACAGATTAAATGGATGCGAGGTTAGAAATTTCAAGATAGATCAAGTTCAGGCAGATAAAGGAACGTATTTTTCCTCTGAGTCAAAATGAGGCACACTGACACAACATACTGTACACAGTCTGAAATTGTCACATACAACACTTAGTTTTTCACTAAAGATGACTTATACACTGAAAACAGAGAGATACCTGAAACTTAACACCAATGCATTTGGTTTCTTAGTCTCAAAATTAGTGTGGTCTTTGGAATAGTTAATGTGAGTGTGTGAGCATGTGTATGTGTGTACATATAAATGTGTGTGTGTACAGAAAAAAAAAACCACATTTTTACGGAAGCAAGTTTATTTAATAAATAAAAGGGATTCACGGATGACCAAGTAGAAAAAAAATTATGGATTTAGAGCCTTTTCTTATAACACGCATCAAGTTAAGTTAAACCAAAAATAAAGTAGAACAAAATGAAGGTGGTTATTGATCCAATCTCTGGCTCTCAGAATGAAAAACCTCTTGTACACTTAAAAGCAGTGGAAGCTGGGTGCAGTGGCTCACACCTGAAATCCCAGCACTTTGGGAGGCCGAAGTGGGCAGATCACCTGAGGTCAGGAGTTCGAGACCAGCCTGACCAACATGGAGAAAACCCGTCTCTAATAAAAATACAAAATTAGCCAGGCTTGGTGGCGCATGTAATCCCAGCTACTCGGGAGGCTGAGGCAGGAGAATCGCTTGAACCTGGGAGGCGGAGGTTGCAGTGAGCTGAGATAGCGCCATTGCACTCCAGGCTGGGCAACAAGAGCAAAACTCTATCTCAAAAAAAAAAAAAAAAAAAAAAAAAAAAGGCAGTGAAAAAAATGACAAAGTTTACAATTAGTAAATTTGACACCATAAGCATCTTATTTTATTATAAATTTTATTTTAGGTTCAGGGTTACCTGTGCAGGTTTGTTACATAGGTAAACTTTGAGTTGCCGGCATTTCATGTGCAGATTGTTTTGTCACCCAGGTAATAAGTGTAGTACCCAATAGGTATTTTTTCTGATCTCCCTCATCCCACTCTTGACTGTTAAGTAGGCCTGGGTGTCTGTTATTCCCTTCTTTGTGTCCATGTGTTCTTGTTGTTTAGCTCCCACTTATAAGGAAGAATGTGTGATACTTGATTTTCTCTTCCTACATTAGTTTGCTTAGGATGATGGCCTCCAGCTCCATCCATATTGCTGCAATGGACATGATCTCTTTTTTTTTTTACGGTTGCACAGTATTCTATGATGTATATGTATCACATTTTCTTTGGTCTACCATCAATGGGCATTTAGGTTTATTTCATGGTTTTGCTATTGTGAATAGTGCTGCAATGAACAAAGACATGCATGTGTCTTTATGGTACAGTGATTTATATTCCCCTGAGTGTATAACCAATAAGGGATTGCTGGGTCAAATGGTAATTCTGTTTCAATTCTTTAAGGAAGAGCCACACTACTTTCCACAATGGCTAAACCAATTTACATTCCCACCAGCAGTGTGTAAGTGTTCTCTTTTCTCTGCAGCCTTGCCAGCAGCTGCTGTTTTTTGCCTTTTTGATAATAGCCATTCAGACTGGTGTAAAATGGTATCTCATTGTAGTTTTGATTTGCGTTTCTTTAAATGATATGATTTGGATCTCTGTCCCCACCAAATCTCATGTCAAATTGTAATCCCCAGTGTTGAAGGTGGGGCCTGGTGGGAAATGACTGGAACATGGGGAAACATTTGTCTTGAATGGTTTAGTACCAGCCTCTTGATACTGCCCTCATGATGGTGAGTGAATTATTGCGAGATCTGAGTATTTAAAAGGATGTGGTACTTCCCCTCTCCCTCTATCTTTTGCTCCTGCTATTATTACCATGTGAATTTTCTGCTCCCACTTTGCCTTCCATCATAAGTAAAAGCTCTCTGAGGCCTCCCCAGAAGCAGAGGCCACCATGCTTTATGTACAGCTTGCAGAACCATGAGCCAATTAAACCATTTTTCTTTATGAATTACCTAATCTCAGGTAACTCTTTACAGCAATGTGAGAATGATGTAATACACTAGTGATTAGTGGTGTTGACCATTTTTTCATATGCTTGTAGGCCTCCTGTACGTCTTTTTTTTGAAAAGTCTCTATGTAATTTTCCCACTTTTTAATGAGGTTGTTTGTTTTTTGCTTGTAAATTTGTTTAAGTTCCTTATAGATTCTGGATATTAGACCTCTATTAGATGTATAATTTGCAAATATGTCTTCACATTCTGTAAGTTGTCAGTTTGCTCTGTTGTCAGTTTCTTTTGCTGTACAGAAGCTCTTTAATTAGGTCACACTGGTCAATTTTTGTTTTCGTTGCAATTGGTTTTGGCGTTTCCATCATGAAATCTTGGCCAGATCCTATGTCCATAATGGTATTGCCTAGATTATCTTCCAGGGATTTTATAGTTTTGGGTTTTACATTTAAGTCTTTAATCTATCTTAAGTTGATTTGTGTGTATAGCATAAGGAAGAGCTCAAGTTTCAGTCTTCTGCATATGACTAGCCTGTCATCTCAGCACCATTTATTGAATAGGGAGTCCTTTCCCTATTGCTTATTTTTGCCAGCTTTGTTAAAGACTAGATGTCTGTAGATGTGTAGCGTTTCTTCTAGGCTCTCTATTCTGTTTCATAGGTCTATGTGTCTGTTATTGTACCAGTACCATGCTGCTTTTGTTACTGTAGCCTTGTAATAGAGCTTGGAGTTGGGTAACATGATGCCTCCAGCTTTGTCCTTTTTGCTTAGGATTGCCTTGGCTATTCAGGGTTTTTTTGGGCTCTATATACATTTTAAAATAGTTTTATCTAATTCTATGAAGAATGCCATTGGCAGTTTGATAGAAATAACATTGAATGTGTAAATTGCCTTGTACAGTATAGCCATTTTAACAACATCAATTCTTCTTATCCATGAGCATGAAATGTTTTTCCATTGGTTTGTGTCATCTCCGATTTTGTGGAGCACTGTTTTCTTCCCCCTCTCTGGTTAGCTGTGTTCCTAGGTATTTTATTTGTTTTATGGCAATTGTAAATGGGATTGCATTTCTGACTGTGCTCTCAGTTTGGATGTTGTTGGTATATAGGAATGCTACTGACTTTTCTGCATTGATTTTTATCCTGACACTTGGCTGAAGTTTTTTTTTTTTTTTTTTATTGGATCAAGGAGCTTTTAGGCAGACTTAGGTATTTTCTAGATATAGAATAATGTCGTCTCACACAGGGGTATTTGAACTTCCTCTCTTCCTATTTGGATTCTTTCCATCTTTCTCTTCCCTGATTGTTCTGGCTAGGACTTTCAGGATTATGTTGAATAGGAATGGTGACAGACAGCATCATTGTCTTGTTCCAGTTTTTAAGGGGAATTCTTCCAGCTTTTGGCCATTCAGTATGTTAGTGGTGGATTTGTCAAAGATGGCTCTCATTATTTTGAAGTATGTTCCTTCAACACCTAGTTTATTGAGGTTTTTAAAACATGATGTCATGTTGAATTTTATCAAAAGTATTTTCAGCATCTTTTGAGATAATCATGTGGTTTTTGGTTTTAGTTCAGTTTATGTGGTGAAACACATATGTTGGTTTGCGTATGTTGAACCAGCCTTGCATCCCAGGGATAATATCTACTTGATTATGGTGGATTAACTTTTCAATGTGCTGCTGGATTCGGTTTGCTAGAATTTTTTTGAGGATTTTGTCACTACGTTTTTGAGGATGTTCATCAAGGATATTGGCCTGAAATTTTCTGTTTTGTGGTGTGTCTGCCAAGTTTCAGTATCAGGATATTGCAGGTCTCATAGAATGAGTTGATGAGGACACCCTCCTCCTCAAGTTTTTGGAATAGTTGCAGTAGGAAATGTATCAGCTCTCCTTCATGTATCCGTTAGAATTTGGCTGCTAATCCCTCTGGTCCTGGGCTTTTATTCGGTTGGTAGGCTTTTTATTACTAATTGAATTTTAGAATTAAAATGTCTGTTGAAGCATTCAATTTCTTCTGGCTCAGCCTTGGAAGGTTGTATGTGGAGTTTATTCATTTACTCAAGATTTTCTAGGTTATGTACACAGAGATGTTCATAGCAGTCTCTGAGGGATTTTTGTATTTCTGTGAGGTCAGTTTTAATGTCCCCTTTGCCATTTCTGATTGTGTTTACTTGAGTCTTCTCCCTTTTTTCTTTTATTAGTCTAGCTAGTGGTGTATCTATCTTATTAATTTTTTCAAAGAACTAACTTCTGGATTCATTGATATTTTGCATGGTTTTTCATGTCTCAATTTTCTTCAGTTCAGCTTTGATTTTGGTTACTTCTTATCTTCTGCTAGCTTCGGAATTGGTTTGCTCTTGCGTCTCTAGTTTCTCCAGTTAGGTTATTAATTTGAGAATTTTTTAACCTTTTGATGTGGGTAATTAGTGCTATAAACTTCTCTCTTAACACTGCCTTAGCTGTGTTCCAGAAATTCTAGTATATTACATTGTTTTTCTCAATAGTTTTAAAGAAATTCTTGATTTCTGCCTTAATTTCAGTATCTACCCAAAAGTCATTCAGAAGCAGGTTATTTAATTTTTATGTAATTGTATGGTTTTAGGAGATTTTCTTAGTGTTGATTTCTACTTTTACAGCACTGTGGTCTGAGATTGTGGCTGGTATGATTTCTGCTTTTTTGACTTTGCTGAGGATTGTTTTATGTCTGACTATGTGGTCGATTTTAGAGTATGTGCCATGTGGCAATGAGAAGAATGTATATTCTGTTGTTTGGAAGTTGAGAGTTCTACAGAGGTCTGTTAGGTCTATTTGGTTGAGTATAACCACATTTTTAAATGAAATATTATATGATAATCCAATAATATAAACCAGATAAAAATGGAGCTGGGCTTATTGAAAAAGCAAGCAACATGCCGTTCCATTAGCTTAGCCTTCTTCTTTTTCACCCCACAGTGGTCCCTGAATCAGATTTCCAAAAGTCCAGGACTTTGCAGGCATAGTTTGAAAGCCATTGACCTAGGGTATGGACTGTGAGAAGTCTGAGGTAGAATCTTTTTCCACTGAACTCTTTCATTGAAAGCATTAAGGAATTCAGAATACAATGATGCAAGATGTTCCATCTATTTATGGCTTCGTTTCTTACCACTTGCTGCCGCCACTCAGCAAAAATGCTGGGGAGGCAGAAGCTTGGCATTGGTATGTAGATAGAGGAAAAGAATGTACCTTCCAAGAAATCAGTGGATGGGTGTGAGGGGGGAAATGGAAAAGAAATAAAAGGGTATGTTTTAAAAACTAAGACAAGTTGTTGATTTTTTTTTAAAGAAGATGGGATGGTCAAAAGGGTAAATATTGATGACAGTCGGATGGGATACCAGCTGATCTGTGTTTGGCTGAGGTGTGAAGAAGAGGGGAAGAACTGGAAGCAGTGAGTATAAGCAACCTATCTATAAGTCTGGCTGTACAGGGAAGAAGAGTGGGCATTAAGTGGATATTTATTTTTCTTTCAGTGAAAAAGAACTAAGCGTGTATAAAAGCTGAGGCAAATCACTTATTTGAGAGATAAAGGTTGAAAATAATAAAGAGAAGGAGCAAACAATAATTAAAGTTTCCTGAATACAAAGGTCTTGAAAGAGTGGGAGATTATGCTGCCTGAAGCTTGAGTTGGGTGTCTGGCCTCAGCTTGAAGGATATGCAGGTCCTATATTATGACAAAAATGAAGGAAGATAAAAATGAGTAGAGTTCAGGTACAGGCAGACATGCATATGATAGGGGGACACAGAAGTTCCCTTCTGTAACTTTCTTTTCCTTGGTAAAACAGGGAAAAAAAAGTTCATCTACAAAACGTGATATAAGGCAGGGTTCAGATGTGAAAAAGTGTTTTGAAGTAGCCTTTGTGGATATAGAGAAATCAGATTGACCATACAAATATGATATGTTTTTCACGAAGAATCAAGGGCCCCCTTGAAGTTCATAATCATGAATTCATATTTAAGTCATCTGCTCTGTTGAATCATAATTTTTAGAGAATTCAGCTGACTATCGGCACAGAGAAGTTGGCCAGTCGGATTAATTTGCAAGGTTGGGTTTTTGCAAAATATTGAGTTTTCCTTGGCAATGAAAAGACAAATAATGTAGGACTTTGGGGGCATTGACAAAGATGTTATTGAAATGGTTAACTATGGAAATAGATTGGTTAAAAGGGGAAGTTGATAAGGGAGTATTGATTGATGAGAAGAAAATAGAGGGTAAGTACTTTGGGTAGCCTCAAGAGATTAAATAACAGTCATGCTACTAGTTGAACTATAAAACTGAAAGGACAGGTAGTTGTGCTAATAGAATGGGCTACTGGAATGAGAGATTTTGGAAGTGCAGCAGTTATGAATAATGATCAGGTCCAGGGTGTAGCTGTGGGAGGGCTAACTGAAAAAGCCTGGACATGAGGGTCATTGGAACTAGGAGGCCAGGATATGTAGATCGGGCCATCCACATAGGCACTGACATCATCTTAGGATAATGGAAGGACTTTGGGTAGAGAGGAAAACTGTGAACCATGAGCCAAAGTCATGGATAAATGGGTAGGGTAGTTGATAGAAATTTGGAGAGGGAAATAATTTTAAAGCTGGATGATAGACCTTTCAAAATAGCACAGGGATTTACCCACAGCATAGAGGAATAATATTCTAGAAGAGGCTATGGAAAGCAGTAGTGACGTTGTCACTACTTTTAGGTCCACTACTTGAGCAGTGATATAGCAAGAGTAATTGATGCTCAGGAGGCAGTGTAATCTGTTTGCACTTTTTCTCCCTATTCCATACTAGGATTTTTCCTAGAAAATAATAAATTCATAGTGAAACCAGAGTATGTTTATTCCATTTTTTGAAAACTCAGTGATTATAACTGAATACAAAATGGTAAGAAACGTTTTTTTGACCTATGCCATTTTGGCATCCCATAAACTGTATTTGGGAGCACATGTAGTTCCCTTTACTCTGCCACTTCATGTAAGAAGTCCTCAGGGAAAGAAGTGTCCTTTTCAGTTAAACAAGCAGGTGGAGAAAATGATAAGAAAGAAGTTGAAGCTGGCTCATTATGAAAAAGCAAAAATCTGAACATCATCTGTCACTCTCAGTGAACTCCAACATCAAATAAAGCATCAAGTTCTTTCAAATGTATCGCCTAAATATATCTTTGAATAGTACACTTCTGATCACCCTTACTGCTACCACCCTGCTTCAAGCCACCCTCCTCTTTCATCTGGTTTATTGCAATAATTTTCTCATTAGCTTCTCTGTTTCCTTTCTAGTTCACCTCCAATCCACTTTCCATTCTGCAGCCAGAGAGATCCTTCTGAAACAAAAGTAGGTCATGTCGCTTCTCTCTCCTCAAATGATTCAAAATGAAAGGCCTTGCCCCAGTACTCCTTCACATACATGTACATCTCATGACCCAACTGTAATGAACTACTTGACCAAACTTGCCAAACTTTTCTTATACTTGTGATTATGTTCCTCTGTTTGCTTGGAAGGCCTCTCTATAGTCCTTTCCTTCTGTGCTTGGCTACCTCCTGTTCTCCTTAAAGATTCAGCCCTGGGTAGTCTCTCCTTCAGGATGTTCTCCCTAACATGTTTACCCCAAAGGCAAGGTTAGAAGTTCTCATCCATTGTGCATTAATAGAGCCATGGGATTCCCTCTACCATAACACTTATTAAAGTATATAATAGCCACCTATTTGCTTGCCTGTCTCCCCAACATGCACAGAAGTTTCCAAATTGTAGACACTTAACTGTTGATTATATAGGAATGAGCTTGGAGAGAAGAGTCTACCAGTTTTGGACTCAAGTTGGCTAACTTTATTCTTTCCTCAGAAGAAGTGGGGTGCTATGGTCTTTCCAATAGATGATTGTTCAATCATTGTATTGCCCTCCGTAGTACTCTTTGTCTCTCATACAATATCTTTACTTTGTGCAAATGACAGCCACCGAGCACACAGTCTATCCTATAATAGCTTTTAGCAAAATGCAATTTTCACGAGATGATAAGAGACTTAGCGAACTTACTATGCTACAACAGTATAAAGTCAGCATTTACTATACAAAGAATGTCCTAAGGAACACACACACATTTTCAGGAATAAGATTGGTTATGAAAGCCATTGATACATTTCAAATTCCCATTTATTTGATGTTTAAAATGTTTTTAATTTGAACCCAATTTAGACATAGAGAAAAGTATCAAAATTTATAGAGTTCCTTCATGTCTCTCACCCAACTTCCCCTAATGTTAACCTGTTATATAGCCATAGTACAATGATCAAAACTAAGAAATTTACATTGTTTAATTTGGAAATTGTATTGTGACTTAGCTATCTTATCATCTGACGCTTTCGTTCTATTGATGGGAAGGTGAGTTTTGCAGCTCTAGTTGCAAAAAGAGAGAACTGGAGTAGGTGACTCTGCAGGGAAGTTCTACCCTGTCTACATTTAAAGGGATCAGACCTTGAACTAGAGCGCACTTGCCTGCAAAAGGAACAACAATATCACTTTCTGAAAGCAAACTAACCTCTTATCTAAAAAGGAGAGAGATTTGGCTGAAAGAATGCTGGACTAGGGCACAGGGGGCCTGGGTTGAAGGCTCAATCCTACCATCAGTTAATTCTGTGAGACTGTGCAGATCTCAGCATTTCCAGCATCTTCACTGAGTTCACTGACTCCTAAGATCTCTCCTAACTCCAAAGTTTAATAACAGAGTATGATGTAGTTGAAAGAGCAAGATTTAAAGGCAGTATCACATTAACATTTAAGAAGCCATACACTTGACTATACTGAACAATAAAGTGAGGAGATTACCTGTGTATCTAACTGGAAGAGAATTGCCAAGGGGAATAATTATATTTATTTTATGCCACTGAAATACTGCACTTCACGGTTCTCTGTTGTCTTTCCTCAATATTAACTTCTGCTTTAATCTTTACCTGGTACAGGAAAAGAAGCCCAAATATCCAGTTAGGATGCAGATGAAATGATATATGGAGCTCAATCTGGAAGAAAAGAACCAGTGGGGAAACAATCTTTGATGTTTGCAATAAAAGTAAACCGAGTTCAGAAATAAAAAGGAAATATAGGACAGCTTATAAAAGTAATCACTGCTTTACCTCATCCACGTTCATTCTCTAAAACAAACCTAGTCTGCAAATGCTATGTGGAGCACTCCATCATTGAAGAGAGAGGAGTAGGTATAATGGGGTCAGAGAAATAGACAGTGAAGGGGGCAGAAGGACAGAGGATATTAGTTAAACTCCATTCAGTACACAGTATAGGTGAAAGCACTATGCTGAAAACAATAGCGTCTAAGTGAACCAAAAAAAGGCAAAACACCAGCACATAATGACAACATTTATTCAAAGAGTTTTCTCCTATACGCTGCTGGCAGTCCTCAACATCAACTGTTTGCAGAAGAGCAGTATGTTAGTTTGCAATGGCTGCTATAATAAAGTTCCTCTAATTAGGTGACTTAAAACAACAGAAATACATTGTGTCGCAGTTCTGGGGTAAAGAAGTCGAGAATCAAGGTATCACCAGGACCACACTCTCTCTGAAGTCTCTAGGGTGGAATCTGTTCTGTGTCTTTCTCCTAGGTTCTCGTGTTGTCAGCAGTCCTGGACATTCCTTGACTTGTAGCTGCAAGGCTCCAGTCTCTGCCTTGGTAGTCACATGGTTTCCCTGTGTATTCCTTCTCCTCTTCTTATAACAGATGTCAGTCTTGTTGGATTAGGACCCACTGAAGTTGAGTATAATCTCACCTTGAGTTTACTGTAAAGACCCTACTTCCTAATAATGTCACATTAACAGATACTGAAGATTAGAACTTCAACACCTCTTTTTGAGGAACAAAATTCAACCTACAACAAAGAGTTTCCCAATTTTCAAGTATGAAAACCCTTTATCAATGCCCTCCCACAATGTAACTGACCTCAATCCACATAAATGGAGTTACAATATTAGAATCTGTTGATTGAGAAAAAAAAGGCATTGAGACCAGGTGCTGTGGCTCATGCCTGTAATCCCAACACTTTGGGAGGCAGAGGCGGGCAGATCACCTGAGGTCAGGAGTTTAAGAACAGCCTGGCCAATATGGCAAAACCCTGTCTCTACTAAAAATACAAAAATTAGCTGGGCATGGTGGTGTGCGCCTGTAATCCCAGCTACCCAGGAGGCTGAGGCAGGAGACTCACTGGAACCCAGGGGGCAGAGGTTGCAGTGAGCCGAGATTGTGCCACTGCACTCTAGAGCAAGACTCCATCAAAAAAAAAAAAAAAAAAAAAAAAAGAATTGATTTTTATGAACTTTTTCTAAGTACTGTAATGCTTTCAAATACATTTGTATTTTATCATTTTTTAAAATTAATAGTGGCACCCATCCACATTTGGAGACCAGTCATACATAGAGGTACAACATAGTCATAGTCAACCACATGATGGCTTGAAAACTAATGCTTTTGAGTCTTGACTTAGTTCCAAAGACAACACATGACCATGGGCAGGTTCCTTCACTATTTTTTTTATGGGTCTTAGTTTCATCTATGCCTGAGAAAGGGATGTATTAGTTGACCTTTAAAATTTCACCCCTGACATTCTCATAAGTTTACACGAGAAAAAACATTTTAGGCAAGAATATTTCAGAAGTTGTGTTTTTGCTAGATAAGTTAATGTCTAATTTCACAATCGAATTTCACCCCTGCTAAGATGATGTGTCAGATTTTGGTATTTGCCAATGCTCTTACAGAGCAATTTAAGATAATTCAATCAGGTAAATAGTTAAGCACAGTAATGCTTCATATTTTTTTAAAGTTGTCCAACTGAAAAGTTACAAACTCAGTTTGTCCGTAATTGATTTATCAATAACAAGGACAGACCTAGCAAGGAATAAATACTTAATAAATCTCCAACTTATCATTCTTTCTACAGTTACAGTCTTATAACTAGTTGCTGCTTGAACTGAAAACTTCCTGATTACACACCAGGAGTGCACATTACTAAAATAGAGGGATTTTTCATTTCCACAAATTGTTACAAATGTGTGTGTTTTACACTCCTCACCAGAAATTTAAGTTCACCCAAAGTTTTCATATTCTGCAGGCTCTAATTAAGATGGAATATATCTTTAAACAATAAACTTCATGGCATAAAACTTTTGAGAAGCTACTAAAAGGCACCATTTTTCTTTTCTTTTCTTTCTTTTTTCTTTTTTTTTTCTTTCTTGACGGAATCTCGCTCTGTTGCCAGGCTGGAATGCAATGGCGCGATCTCGGCTCACTGCAAGCTCTGCCTCCCAGGTTCAAGCGATTCTCCTGCCTCAGTGTCCCGAGTAGCTGGGACTACAGGCACCTGCCACCACGCCAGCAAATTTTTGTATTTTCAGTAGAGGTGGAGTTTCACCATGTTGGCCAGGATGGTCTCAATCTCTTGACCTCATGATCCGCCCACCTCAGCCTCCCAAAGTGCTGGGATTACCAGCATGAGCCACTATGCCTGGTCAATTCACCATTTTTCAAAGGTACTGTTGGTATTGGAGATATATATCTGGCTGGGGATATATATTCCTGGGATCATCACTGAGTCCCTCTTCTCCCCTTCACCTACCTCATCTAATCAATACCAACAGATTCTACTTCTTAGTTATTTCCCAAATTCACCCAGTCTGGTACACATCATTGCCATAATGATGTTCAGGCCATTATCATTCCTCATTTAGATTAATGCAAGGCACTGGAACTTCTATTTGGTGTTCCTGATATTTGTTGTTGTTGTTGATACTTCATGGTTGTCCATATTTCTGGGGTACATGTGATATTTGATACATGCAAAGACTGTGTAATGATCAAATCAGGGTAACTGGGATATCATCATGACACCCACTATCACCTCCTACAATCCATTCTCCATACATTAACCTAAATCATCTTCTTAAAATGTAAATCTGATGATGCTATTCCCGTTCAATGGTTTTTTCATTACTGTTAGTCAAGTCTGAGTTCTTCTTCCATACATACAATATTCTATATTATTTGGCCCATGCCCCCTGCTTCAACTTCATTTTCTGATCTGCTCCACTCCCGTCATGACATTCAATATTCGAGTTGCATTGAATTCCTTACAGTCTACTAAATAGGCCTTTTTCTCTCTTCCCTCCAAGTCTGTTTTTATGAGCCTTGCTCTGGCTAGAATGTCCTTCTGTCCTCCTTCCCATTCTTTATCAAGTTCCTCTCACCCTTGAAGACTAGGCTAAGGCATTCCTTCTTGACAGGCTTTCCTGAACTACCCAGCCATCCTGTGTGCCCCCTTTCCCCAAACATTGAGAATGCCCATACCATGACACCGATTGTAAGTACAAGATTCTGTTGCTCTCTTCATCACCTTGCTATACCTCCTGAAGAGGAGAGAATACTTACCCAAATAGGTTAATTTCCATGATATCTGTTTGTCCAGGTTCACCATTTGATGGGATCACTGGGCATTGAAAGATGATACTCATGCACAGCGCTCTCTTCTGGTTGCTGTCCCTTGCAACAGGATGAGTCAGAAAACAGGCCTCCATTTTGACCTTTTTTTTTTTTTTTTTTTTTTTTTTTTGATGCTTTCTTCTCACTATGTAAGAAAGCCTAAGGGTTGGTTAAACATCACGTTCCCTCTTCCTCTTCTTTTAGCTGCTTTGGTTTCTTCTGGACTGTGACCTTCACAATTGTTTTTTACCTTTTTTTTCCTCCCTGTAGGTAAGCCAGAAAGGCTAGAGGTAGCTAGGGTCAAGTAAATGTGCTTTCACAGAAGAACTAAACTTCTGGCAAAGTCTTTCCCTTGAAGAGTAAACCTATTGACAGAGAATATTCTGGGATTACTTCACAAAGGTTATTCTTTCCCTCCCTCTGCCAGAATCAGGAGGAGGCAATTGTTGGCTCTTATTTGTGATAATCTGATAGGGGGTTCCCCAAGAAAGGATGGGGCTCCACTTAAAAATGCCACCCTATCAGTTCTCACCCTCAAACCAGACCACACTTAACCTCCAAAAGTTCTTCATAGTTGTCAGGTGTGTTTCTACCAGCATATGGTTTTTGTGGCTTCTACTTAAGGCAATAAGATAATGGCTAGAATTCATTATATTTGCCTGCCTCTGCAGATTTCAGGATGATATTTGCTCTGTAACCTCAATTATCTGATTGATCCAAGAAAAGGTGATTTTCAGTGTATTCAGATGTATTTTTACTACAATGACAGGAATGATAATTTCCAAGTTCTTTACATGTCATATCTACTTTTGTTCATCTATAGCACTTATCACCTGCAGACACACTGTGTCATTTATTTATTTATGTTTATTACCTGTTCCTCATGCTAAACACAATTGCTGTGGAGGCCAATTAGTGTACGTTTACTGTCCTAAACAAGAATCCAAAACAGGGCCTTACCTCTTTATATCTGTGTTTCAATTAACATAAGGGAATAATTATTCATTTACAATGTGTTCTGTTGGGGGTGAATGATGGGCCCTGAAGAAAAGTAATATTGGTCCTGGCACGGTGGCTCATGCCTGCAATCCCAGCAATTTGGTAGGCCGAGGCGGGTGGATCACTTGAGGTCAGGAGTTTGAGAGCAGCCTGGCCAACATGGCTAAACCCTATCTCTACTAAAATACAAGAAAAGAAAATTAACTGGGTGTGGTGGTGCACACCTGTAATTCCAGCTACTGTGGGAGACTGAGGCACAAAAATGGTTGAATCCGAGATGCAGAAGTTGTAAGCTGAGATTGAGCCACTGCACTCTAGCCTGGGTGATGAAGTGAGACTCTGCCAAAAAAAAAAAAAAAAAAAGAAGAAGAAGAAAGAAAGAAGAAAGAAAGAAGGAAGGAAAGAAAGAAAAAACAGAAAATTAATATTGAGGTTCAGTCAGGTTAATGATTTAAGAACCACTATAGGCTATATCACAGGCCATAAAACATACCTTAACTAATGCTAAAGAACAGAAATCGTACAAAATATGTTATCAGATAACAACGGAATTTAACCAGATATCAATACCAGAAAAATAGATGGAAAATCTTCATATATTTGAAAAGTAACATTTTTCTAAATGATATATACATCAAAGAAGGAGTCTCAAGAGAAATTAAAAATTATTTGAACTAAATGAAAATGTAACTGCAACTTTATGAAATGTAGTGGATGCAGTGAAAGCTGTCCTCAGAGGGAGACTTGCAGCATTGAATACATGTATTAAAAAATAAGAAATCTAAAATCAGTAAAGAAAGAAGAGCAATTTTAGCCTCAAGCAAGCAGAATAAAAGAAATGACCCAAATTAGAGAAGAAATCAATAAAATAGAAAACAGAAATCAATCATTAAAATCAACAAAACCCAAAGCTGGATCTTTATAAAGATCAATTCAACAAATAAAACTGTAACCAGGCTAACCAATAAAAGGTGAGAGAAAAGCTGGGCGCAGTGGCTCACGCCTGTAATCCCAACACTTTGGGAGGCCGAGGCGGGTGGATCACTTGAGGTCAGGAGTTCAAGTACAGCCTGGCCAGCATAGTAAAACTCCGTCTCTACTAAAAATACAAAAAAATTAGCTGGGTGTGGTGGTGCGCTCCTATAGTCCCAGCTACTCGGGAGGCTGAGGCACCAGCATCGCTTGAACCCGGGAGGTGGAGGTTGCAGTGAGCTGAGATCGTGCCAATGCACTCCAGCCTGGTGACAGAGTGAGATTCTGTCTCAAAATAAAAAAGAGAGCGAGAAGAAACAAGTTACTAGTATTATAAATGAAAGAGGCATCATTACTACTAATCCCATCATAGTACAAACAATTCCATCCCCACACATTTAATACACATATGAAATAGACAAATTCTTTGAAATACATAAACTATCAAAACCCACAAAGAAGACACAGAAAATCTGACTAGGTCTGTATCTATAAAAGCAACTGAGTCAATAATTAATAAACTTCCAAAAAACAAAGCTCCAGACCCAGATGTTCTCACTGGTGAAATCTACCAAACATTTCAGCAAAAAACTAACTAAATAAATAAGTGAAAAAAAAAGTTCAGTATTTCTTCGAAAAAATAGAATCAGAGATAAAAATTACTAATTCATTTTATGCAGCATTTCACTAATACCAAATTCATATAAAGATATTGCAAAAAAGAAAAACCATGGACAAATACTTCTCATGAGCATAGATGTAAAAATTCTCAAAAAATCATCAGATTGAATCCAATGCTATATAAAAATAATTATATATTACGAGAAGTTGGGATTTATTCCAGGCACGCAAAATTGGTTCAACATGTGGAAATCAATTAACATGATCCGCTGTATCAATAAACTTAAAAATAAAACCATATGGTCATTCAGTTGTAACCTAAGCAGCATTTGAGAAGAATCTAACACACGTTCAACATAAAAACTCTCGGCAAACTGTAAACAGAGGAGATTTTCCTTAACATGATAAAGAACCATAAAAGCCTAAAGTTAACATTATACTTAATGGTAAGAAATTGGACACTATTTCCTGAAGATTGGGAACAAGGCAGGAATGTTCCTTCTCACCACTCCTACTGAAAATCATACTGGAAGTATCAGGGAGTGCAATAATACAAGGAAAAGAAATAAAATGTATATAGTGTGGGAATGAATTTGCAGATAACATAATTGTCCCTGTAGAAAATTCCAAAAATCAACAAAAACTCCTACAACTAATGACTAAACATAAGAAAGTCACAGATATAATATTAATATATAAATATATATTGTTTTCCTGTATATGACTCCCAAATATACAGAATTTGAAATTAAAATGCAATATCATTTACATTAGCATCAAAAAATGAAATACTTAGGTATAAATCTAACAAAATATATTACGTATCTATATGGTGAAAACTATAAAAGTCTGATGAAAGAAATGAAAGAATATCTAAATACATGGAGAGATAGTCTGTGTCCTTGGATTGCAGGACTCCATATGGTCAATATGCCAGTTATTCCCAACTTGATTTATGTAGATTCAACGCAATATCAATCAAATGTATGGCAAGCTATTTTGTGGGAAGAGAGAAACTGATTCTAAAATTTATATGGAAAGGAAAAAGACCCAGAAAAGACAAGAAACACTGAATTTGAACAACCAACTTGGCAGACTGACATTAACCAACTTCGTGACTTACTATAAAGATACAATAAACAAGGCAAAGTGGTATTGCCAAAAGAACACATAGATGAAGAGAACAGAATAAACAGTGCAGGAATGGACTCACTCAAATATAGCTAACTGATCTTTGACAAAAGAATAAAGGAAAGTAAACAGTAAAAATATTCTTTAAATAAATTGTACACCCATATGTGAAAAATAAATAAACAAACCTAGACACAGTCTATGAAGCTTTCCCAAAAATTGATTCATAATGTATTGCTCACATAGATACAAAATGGAAACAATTAAATTTCTGTAAGAAAACATAGGGGGAAAATGTAGGTTACTTTAGGTTTGGCACTGACTTTTTATATCCGACACAAAAAGGACAATCCATGAAAAAAAAAAAAACAGTAAGTTGAGCTTTATTAAAGCTTAAAACCTCTTCTTTGCAAAAGCTGCTTTTAAGAGAATGGAAAGGCAAGGAACAACTGGTAGAATGTACTTGCAAAACACACATTTAATAAACATTTTGAATCCAAAATATACAAAGAACTCCTAAAACTCAATAAGATAGATAAAAAACTAATTTAAAAATGAGCAAGACTTCTGAATACAAACCCTCAGATATACAGATAGCAAATAATCATATAAAAATGCTCAATGTCATTTTCCATTAGGTAACTGTAAACTAAAGCAACAATAATCATCATCACATCCTTATCAGCATAAATAAACAAAATATTAATAGTAAAAAAAAAAAAGCCACTGGAACTCTCACTCATTGCTGTTGGTAAAGCAAAATGGTTTAACAATGTTGGATAAAATCTGGCAGTTTCTTACAAAGCTAAACATAGACTTACCACAAAAATCACACTCCTATGTATTCAACCAGCTAATTTTAAAACTTACACCCATGCCAAAAATTGCACGCAAGTGTTTATAATGGCTTTATTTGTAGTCACCAAAATGTCAACACAACTAAGGTGCTCTACAATAGGTGAATGGTTAAACATTTGTAGTACATCCATACAATGGAATACTATTTAGTATTACAAAATGAGCTATCAAACCACAAAAAGACATGGATGAATCGCAAATCTCTATTGCTAAGTTAAAGAAACCTATCTGAAAAAGCGTCGTGCTGTATAATTCCAAATATATGGCATTCTGTAAAGGGGAAAACTCTAGGACAAAATGTTGAGCTGCTGTCAGAACCCAGAGCTGGGGAAGAGAGGATTAGACAGATGAAGCATAGGGAATTTTTAGGGAGGTGAACTTTTGATTTAATACTGTACTGGTGGATACATCACATTATGCATTTGTCAAAATCCATACAAGTTTACAGTACAAAGAATTATTCTTAATGTATGCAAGTTTTAAAAAAAGTAAGTGGTCAGGTGGCCCAGGATGGAATGCAGAATGTGAGAGGAGAATTTCATTGCATTACAAACGTATGAAATAACCTCACTGAAATGAGTAGAGGAAGTAGGCATGTTGACCTAATTAACTTTGAAAATGAGTGTGGTCTTGAATACCAAAGCCAAATTAAACTACACATAAACACTGTACTCTAATTGATAAGATTGTTTCCAACAGAGATATGGATTAACAATTCTGAAAACACTATAAATGAATACTGAAATTGAGCAATTAAATAAATAGATGGCAGATGATGGGTGCCAGGTTTCTCAGTATTGCAGTAGGAGTATGAAGATAAGCAAGAGGAAGACCTAAAATGAATATGTGGTAGTAGATTACAATTGAAAACATCAGTGTGAACTCATGTTTAACTTAATAAATACATAGATAATTACATATAGAAATAGCTATACACACATATACATACGGAGTATCACTTATGCAAAATGCTTGGGACCAAAGGGTTTCAACATTTAGAGTTTTTCAGATTTTGGAATATCTACATTTTACTTACCAGTTGAGCATCGCTAATCTAAAAATCCAAAATCTAAAATGCACGAATGAGCATTTCCTTTGAGTGTCATGTTGGCACTCAAAAAGTAGCAGATCTTTGAGCATATGGAATTTTGGATTTTTGGATTACAGATCCTCAACCTAGATTTCCTTGTTCTGTTAGCTAAGACGGCCCCAAAGTAATGACACCATCAATGAGCACACCTAGTTCCAAGACCTTGGCTTCTAATACCATTCTCTAATAAAAGGAACCAGGGCTCATTGAAGAAATAACTGACTGTGGGCCTGGGGCAGAAAACATACAAGAGAATGGGGAATCCTGTAGCAGAAAGTAATAAAATGTTAAAGAAATAAAAACCTACAAAGGATAGGACATGTCAAATGGGGATAGGAGCCAAATATAAGAACTCCTGTTCACCAAACCTAGAAAAATTATTTGAGCAACAAAATATAGCATCATTTAACTACAGCCAAATATACAGATACAGATACATATATATGGATCAGGCCATAGTGATATAAATATACAACTGAATAAAAAATAAGTTAGTTTTGGTAGAAAACCTAAAATCTAAATCAATGGGGGAGAACAGGCAAATCTCCTGTACATAAACAATCCAAACAATTCATGTGAACACTCTGCTCTCAAGGAGATCTCGCATAACTTCCCACTCCTTGAGTGTGGATTGTGCATACTAACTTCCTTCCAGAGTACAGTATAAAAAGGTGGGGGAAGGAATAATTTTGTAGTGGAGAAATCTGACAAATACAAGCTCAGCCAAGTAATCAGAGTCAATGTCAACAGTGATAAGTCATGTTGATAGTTTTTACCCTTGCTATCATGTGATAACAATCACACTTACCTTAGTCAGTTTGAGCTGCTATAACAAAGTAGTATAGACTGGGTGGCTTTTGAACAACTAAAATTTATTTATCACAGTTGTAGCCATCGAAAGTCTGAGATAGGGGTGCCAGCATATTTGAGTTCTTGTGAGGGCCCTCTTCTGGGTTGCAGATGGTAAACTTTATTTTTATTTTTAGTTTTATTTCTGGGGTACATGTGCAGGATGTGCAGGTTTGTTACATAGGTAAACGTGTGCCATGGTGGTTTGCTGCCCCTATCAACCCATCACCTAGGTATTGAGCCCAGAATGCATTAGCTATTTTTCCTAATGCTCTCCCTCCCCCTCCCCCGACCAGCCAACAGGCCTCAGTGTATTGTTTCCCTCCCTGTGTCCGTGTGTTCTCATTGTTCAGCTCCCACTTATAAGTGAGAACACATGGTGTTTCGTTTTCTGTTCCTGCATTAGTTTGCTGAGGATAATGGCTTCCAGTTCCATCCATGTCCCTGCAAAAAACATGATCCCATTCTATTTATTTATTTATTTATTTATTTGAGACAGAGTCTCACCATGTTACCCAGGCTGGAGTGCAGTGGCGCAATCTCAGCTCACTGGAACCTCTGCTTCCCGGGTTCAAGCCTCAGCTTCCCAAGTAGCTGGGATTACAGGCATGTGCCACCATACCTGGCTAATTTTTTGTATTTTTAGTAGAGGCGGGGTTTCACCATGCTGGCCAGGCTGGTCTCGAACTCCTGACCTCGTGATCCACCCGCCTCAGACTCCCAAAGTGCTGGGATTACAGGCGTGAGCCACTGTGCCTAGCTTGATCTCATTCCTTTTTATAGCTGCGTAGTATTCCATAAAGCTGTGAAATAAGTAGGTATTGTTTCAAGCCACTGTCTTTGTGGTAATTTGTCCAGCAGTAGTAGATTACTAATACAGAAATTGAGAGGCATATCTATGCAGCTAGCTAGGGAGAAATGCAGAAAACAGCAGGAGAGCAGAAGAGTAACATGACCTGATGTAGACTGTAACAGGGTCACTTTGGTCGCTGTATTGAAGATAGACTGAACGGGGCAAAGTCAGAGGAGCCTGGAGGGCAGGTGAGAGGATGCTGCAGTAGACCAGTTGAGAGATTATTTTGGTCTGGGCTAGGGTGGTGGTTGTGGAGGTGACGGAAAGGAGTCAGATTCTGGACTTAATTTGAAGGCAGTGCCAAACAAATTTCTTGATAGAGTGAAAGCGGGATATGAGAAAGGGAGGAGTAAAGAATGACTCCAAGGTTTATAAACTGAGTAACAAAAGAATGGAGCTCATATTTACTGAAACGGAGAATCAAGTAAACCCTGGGCTGGAATCCCTCCTCACTGCATTTTCCTCCCATGAGTTGCAACCTAATTCTAAGAGGTACATTTGAAAGTGAAAGTGTCCTAGGCAAAAATAACTATATCAATAGAACACTTGATGACATTTGTTGATCTCCTACATGCCACACACTATTCTGAGTGTTTTATATATCTCTAATTATCTTAACAGTCCTATGCAGAGGTACTCTTAACTCCTATATTTTAAAAATGAAAATATCAAGGATAAGAGAGGTTATACTTGCTTCCAGGTCCACACACTGTAAGTTGTGGAGCATAATGTTTATGAACACATAAATACAAGTTCTAGAATCAGGGAAACTGTACTCAAAACTTAGTTCTAGGCTGGGCACGGTGGCTCACGCCTGTAATCCCTGCACTTTGGGAGGCTGAGGCAGGCGGATCACGAGGTCAGCAGTTCAAGATCAGCCTGGCCAACATAGTGAAACCTTGTCTCTTAAAAATACAAAAAACAATTAGCCGGGTGTGGTGGCGGGCGCCTGTAGTCCCAGCTACTTGGGAGGCTGAGGCAGGAGAATCGCTTGAACCCGGGAGGCAGAGGTTGCATTGAGCCAAGATTGCACATTACACTCCAGCCTGGGCAACACAGCGAGATTCTGTCAAAAAAAAAAAAAAGAATCTTAGTTCTAGTTTTTACTATCCATGTGATCTTGAATATGCTATTTAATGTCTCTGAGCCTGAATTTCCTAATAATAGTAAGTGAACTGGGACCTTTTGCATGTGTTAGTTTATCACCCTCAAAGTGATCCAATGAGGCAGATTCTATCACCAGATACAGAGTCTAATGATTAGATCAGTGAAACAGCCTGCCTGGGTCACACACCCCTGGGTGTTTGTGCGATGGTTCCCAGGGAGAATATGGGAATGGATTGGTGCCAATGCACTTCGCATACTCTGCTGATGGCGAGATGTTGGCATTTCTACGGAGACAGCTATTTTGACAGCAATGCTGATTAAACAATTCTACTGACTAGAAATAGTGTAGACATTTTATTAATCAAAACTACTGCTCTTTCTGAGTTTTGTTAAACTGGCTGCTATTTAAGTTTCTGGAATAATAATAGGAGCTGCTAACTGTTGAGTGTTTCCTACATGCAGGACATGGCAATAAATGTCTTATTTTATATGTGCTAATAGATACAGTCTTCACAGCCTTGTCATATAAAGATTCACATTTTCTTGTTTTATAGATAAGGCAAGTGAGACATGCAAAGTAGCTTATTATCGTTAAATAACTAGTATATGACCCATCTGGGCTGACTTCAGATCTGATGCCTTTAACCACTGCAATTTTGAGATTGACCACTTACTGTGAGCTAAGTGATATGGCAAATTCATGATATTTTCCTGTTGTTTAAATAAGGCAGAGATGGCTCCCGTGTATGTGCTGAAAATAGTCCCATGCTGTTTCTTACACACCTTTAAATTGCTTTAAATATAGCCCAACATATACATATTTTTAACCATTTAGAGCCTATTTACTCTACATATCCTCGTAAAATTTCACCCAATGTCTGCTAGCCAAAGGTAAGACAAATATTGTAGCTATAAAGATCCCAAACCACTGCTCTTCTTCAGAGCTCTTTGATTCAGAGACTACAGTGCTGCTGAGCAACATCACCGAGTATATAACCCCCCCTTCTTCAACTTGCCTCTCCCCCAGAGTGTCCCTTGACTGATTCCTCTACAGAGTGGTGGCCCATGACTTTATCTCTGGAAGGTCTCCTGCTGGGAGTGACTTCCCGTCCCATGTCCCATGTCCCATGCAATCTTATCCATATGCTGCCCAACAAAGCTTGTGTGCCTCTCATGATCCTGTCTCTTTCTTAATAAGCCCAGAAATACTTGAACTCACTACATTTTCTCATCAGGACTAAATCATAGGCCTAATTTACTTTGTGTTTTTGTTGTAACATCTTTATTTGTGATATAATTCATATACACTAAAATGTATTCATTTTATGTGTCCAATTCAACAACTTTTAGTACATTTTCAGAGCTGTGCAACTATCACCACAATCCAACTATAGAACAATTCCATTCTCCAAAAAGAAACTCATGCCCATTTATAGTAACTCCTTGTTCCCATCGCTAACCCCAGGCAACCAACTAATCTACTTTCTGAATCTGTAGATTTGCCTATACACTTTCTATAACATTTTATAATGACAAAAAGCTGATTTTGACCCAGATGAACCAATTTTTAGTTATATAGTTACTTTAGACAAGTCTAAATGATATTTTAGCAAGTTTATAAAGGCTCTAAAAGTCTGTAGTAAAATATACGTGTGTGCGTATCCATCACAGATGTAATGTAACTCCCTTAAAGACTATAACACTTCTGCATCCATTCATTCGTTTGAGCCAAACAACATCATGAGGAAGGCAGAATTATATGGCAGCATTAATAGGACATGGGCTCTGCAATCAGAGCTGAGTTCTATTTAAGCTCCATGGGAAGATAGACTATATCCATCAGGTTCACCACTATGCCTTTAATATTTAGCCGAATGCCTGGAACATAAGAGAACCTCAGTATCTGTTAGGGGGGTTAAAAAAGGAATGAAAGAAAAGAATAAATGAACTCTGTGACTCACCAGCAAGCTACAATGTAAACTTGATTTCACTGAGCCTCTAGTATCTACAAATGTGGGAAAACATCCATCTCCTAGAATTGGGACGATTGAATGAGATGATGTTTGTTAAGTGCTTGACACACAGCTAAGGGTAGTGAGGTGCAGAAAAGTTTAGTTACTTGTCCAGTGGTATATGTCGTGCACTGTAGTGTTGGAAGAAGGGCTCAAACTCAGACCTGCCTTTCTGCCCACCTGAGAAAGCCGTTAAACAGTAATTTACAGAATGTTTTGACAGACAGCTGAAACGAGCACAGATCATTGTGACTATGTGCTATATTATTACAGAGAGGTGCAGTGATGGTGGAATTAAATGGTCCTACAATGTCATGTTTCTTCTCGGTAACAGCGGTAGAAAATTCCCTTAGTGCAAGCCTATGTGATTTCAGAGTCCATCCTTTATAGTAAACGCCTTGCCTCACCTATTACTTATCTCCAGTCCATAAAATGGTGTTTGATCACTTTAAATCCTCTTCTCTGCTTGGCTTTGATTGCAAAACGTGGTCAGGTTAATTGGTACAATTAAAGAGTTCCTGGGGGATAATTACCCCTTTTACTTTCTATGTGTGAAGAAGGAGGATGACTGGTCCTGAAAATGGGATCCCTGTGGCACATTGAAAAGGAGAATTAAATACACAGTGAGATGAAGCCCAGAAAGCATTTTCTCTTGTCCTTAATATAATTAGCCAATAAAAGCATATGCAGTCTCTTATAACTATTTCCGCCAATTCACGCACCTTAGAGTAGGCGGAAAGAAATGATCTTGCATCTGAAATAAGAGAAAGCCGATGTCTGAGTCAAGGAAGTAGGAGTGAGCAGGAGGACTGGAGAGGTTTTTGTACATCTCCACCAACCTTGCCCTCCTTTCCCACCTCACACATCACCACACCATGGTTATTGCCAGGCCTTTCCGCTGAGTTTTCAGATACAACAGCCACTGACAAAGTATCTTTTTGTTTTCTAGATTCCAGCCCCCGACACAACAGGAGTCTCCTCTGAGGATTCTGCCAGCGATAAAGCTCCCGTCCCCCACAGCTCCCAAATCACTCTCAGGCCTGAAGAGTGCTGCCCTGTCTTCAACACCAAAACTAATCCTGGGCTTCCGGAACTAAGGTGTATTCCCCAGCAAGACTTAAAGTCCACTCGGGAAAGTAGTATGGTAAGTCTTCTACCTTAAAAGCTGTTATAACTTCAATTCTTAGCAAATTGGGGGGTTGGAAATTGCAAAACACTCTTTACACCCTGCAACTTGTATTAATGAGAGACAGGACTAGCTGGATTTCCTAGGCCAACTAAGAATCCCTAAGCCTAGCTGGGAAGGTGACTGCTTCTGCCTTTAAACACGGGCTTGCAATTTAGCTCACATCCAACCAATCAGATAGTAAAGAGAGCTCACTCAAACTCAAATTAGGCAAAAACAGAAGGTAAAGAAATAGCCAATCATCTATTGCCTGAGAGCAAGGCAAAAACAGGAGATAAAGAAATAGTCAATCATCTATTGCCTGAGAGCACAGTGGGAGGGACAATGATCGGGATATAAACCCAGGCATTCCAGCCAGCAAGGGCTACCCTTTTTGGGTCCCCTCCCTTTGTATGGGAGCTCTGTCTTCACTCTATTAAATCTTGCAACTGCACTCTCTTTTGGTCCATGTTTGTTACGGTTGGAACTGAGCTTTCGCTCGCTGTCCACCACTGGTGTTTGCTGCAGTCACAGACCCGCCACTGACTTCCATTTCTCAGGATCCGGCAGGGTGTCTGCTATGCTCCTGATCCAGTGAGGCGCCTATTGCTGTTCGGATGAGGCTAAAGGCTTGCCATGGTTCCTGCACAGCTAAGTGCCCAGGCTCGTCCTAATCAAGCTGAACACTAGTCACTGGGTTCCACAGTTCTCTTCAGTGACCCATGGCTTCTAATAGAACTATAACACTAACCACATGGCCCAAGATTCCATTCCTTGGAATCCATGAGGCCAAGAACCCCAGGTCAGAGAACAGGAGGCTTGCCACCATCTTGGAAGTGGCCCACCGCCATCTTGGAAGCGGACTGCCACCATCTTGGGAGCTCTGGGAGCAAGGTGACATTAACAAGCACATTATGAAACATCCTTGTATTCAGGTTGAGTGACTTGAGTACCATGTGATTAAAAGACAATTTAGGCATCAAAGTGAATAGGCTCATTTATACAACGGATACGTTTCTCACAACCAGTCAATAATTAATGTTTCAAGTTGGGTACAAGAACCGTGTTGAAATTGACATCCTTTAAAATGACATCCTTCTGAGTGATCAAGAGGAAGGGAAACAGAAGAAACTTCAATAACAGAATCATAAGTATATGGCTTACCGGCTTATACCACAGCAAGCTGGAATCGTCTGCCCATTGACTCCTCCAATTATGCTAAATTGCTAGAATGTAGACTGAAAACTGGTAGGAGTTTTGAAGTAAATTCACCCTTAAGGGTTCTTAAATGTATAATTAAAAAATAAGTAGTGGAAAAGGTGACAGAAGAGAAATGGCTTTGGAAATAGAGCAAGCATCACCACTACTACATGACCTTGAAAATATTTCTTCGTTCTGTGAATTTCAGTTTTCTTCTCTATGATTGGAAATGATAGATCTTCCTTTGTAAGATTATTATGAGGACTAAATGAGCTAGGTACAAAGTGCCTAGCAGTAGGCCCACCATAGAAGAAATGTGTACTAAATGCTGGTTCTCACACCTTCTCAAGAAGAGAGCCCATCATTGAAATGAGTTACAAAGTTCTTTGTGCATGGGAACTTTCCTAGACAGATGGCGCATAACTTTCATCTACTGCTCAAAACTCCAGAAGGTTAAGAACCACCACAATAGACTGAACGTCTCAAAGGTAGGAAAGCCCCTTCCTTATTCATTTCTATATACACAGTGGCACATTATTTTGAGACATGAATCAAGTATTCCTCCTGGAACTAGAGCAACCTATTGGTTTGATTACTAAGGACGGTTGATTTCACATCTGTCAAGAACCCAGCTCTGCACTGGGTGCAAATTGTAGCAACAGTAGTATTAATGATAATAACTAGTCTTTATTGAACTCTTTGTATATTCTAGGAATTGGGCAAATGGTCTTATAACTATTAATTTATTTAATCACCAAGCAATCCCATGAGGTAGCTATCATTATTATTATCCCCATTTTTAGAAGTGAGAAATTGAAGAAGAGAAAGGTTAGGAATCTTGCTTAGTGTTATACAATCAGTAAGGGGTGGAGCTGGCATAGGAATCAAGCAGTCTGACTACGAGTCTACCCAAACTAAATCTGAGAAACATACCTATCCTAAGGGAGCTCACTATTACCTTAATTAGATTTTTGAAAAGATATACTCTAAGAAATTTGGACTTGACACCACCCACTAGTGCCCAGCTGCTCCCTCCTCTGTGCTGGGGCTGGGATGCATGGCCCAAGGATCCCACACAGCTGGCCGGCTGGTTCCCAGCCACAAGCTGCCACAGCCTTCCCCTTCCCCAGCCAAGGAGTTTTACTCCAGCCAACAGTAATTAAGCTTAGACTTTTCTCCCTGGTGGAGGAAGCAGTTGCCTAAGAATAAGAGATTCTTCCCCAGGCATTTTTAAACTGTTTCTTTTCTTCCCTCTTCTCCACCATGTCAGTCAACCTTAAAAGTTTTTCTTTTTCTTTTTTTTTTCCTTTTAGAAGACGTTTTTACTGGGCCAGGCCCCCCAACTGTCATTGCTTGTACTCTTTGTAAAGTTTTGGTTGTGAAAAAGGATTTGTGGGGCTAATCTTGGGTGGTGGCCAATCTGGTGTGCTTTGCATATCTGTATGGTTTGTGCTGCAAGCCCCTATCTTGCTTTACATCCTGGGGGCAAGGCCCAGTAACCACTTGGCAAGGCTTTGTTTAGCAACCCTGCCTGAGGGGAGGAGCCCTCTCAGGTTTGATATCTGCGTTTTCCTAGCCCTGTCTCTTAAAGGGACCTATCCGGAGACTGGGTTTTCTTCTGCCTGTGTGTGTACTGTGTGTAATGTCTGTTGAAAGAGCTCTAATTAATTTGGCCTAAAGAAAGAAAAGCACTTGGATCAAGCTTTTTTTTTTTTTAAGGGAAGTAAAAGCCGTGGTACCTTTCAGTTTACATGACTTTAGTTTTTGAGAAATAAAAGCAGCCATAAAGATTATTGGTGAAATGCAGGTCAGATGCAAGGTTTCCTTATTCTAATGGCAGTTAGATGTACTTCCTTAGAGGGGGCGATGAGAAGCCAGGTGGGAGGGGATCCCTGAAGAAACTCCAACCAGCCTGCCCACTGAGATGGGGCCTCAGGAAGTCCAGGAAGTTTGCAGCAGGGAGGAGCCTGGCCCCTCCTCTTCCTGTGTGGAACCTGGGATTCAAGCTGCAGGCAGGAAGTGCTCTAGCAGGGACTCTGGCCTTGGGAGAGTCCCTGTTTCCCCATTTTCTTCCTTTTCACCCAATGAAATCCTGTCTTACTCGCCATTCAATTTGTCTGCAAGGCTGAATTTTCATGGCTATGGGACAAAGAACTCTATCTTTAGCTGAACTAAGGAAAAGTCCTGCAACAATAAGAACATTATTTATGATAGCCAAAAAGTGGAAACAACTCAAATATCCATCAACATTTATACAGTAGAACTTTTCTGGAATGAAAAGAAACAAGGTAACAATACATGCTACAACATGGAAGAATCTTGAAAACATTATGCTAAGTGAAAAATGCTAGACACATATTACCACATAATACCACATATTACAGTATTTAATTTGTGTAAAACTCTAGAAAATGTAAACTAATCTGTAGTGGCAAAAGGGAGATCAGTATCAGTGGTTGCCTGAAATAGAGCAATGGCAAGGGAGGATGGACGAGTGATTACAAAGGGGTATAAGGAAACTTCTGTGGGTGATGGTTATGCGTATTGACTTGATTGTACTCATAGTTTCCTGGGAATATACATATGTTAAAACTTACCAGAGTGCACACTTAAAAATGTACTGCTTATTGTTTATCTCAAAGCCACTTTTAAAAATGACAGTAATACTACCTATATTCCAGGGTTGTTATGAGACTTGAATAAGATCATTTATGTTAAAGTGCCAAAACCTAACACAAAAATTTAACATAAAAATAACCGTTTAGTAAACAGAAGTTCTAACGTAATTGTAAATAATGGAGAGTCATTTGTTTATTGAGCAGCGGCATGAAAAAGCTAAGAATCTCATTTCAGCCATTATAGTAGATCAATTTTAGTTACCCCCCCTTCATATGTACCTTAACAATGAATTAATGAATAAGTGTCCCAATGTACAAGTACAAGTATATATGTATCTATATTTGTGCAAGTGTGTATATACATTAAGTACTCACTAATGTTGTCAACAGGTTCTTGGAAATTGATGTCAAGCAAAACTATATACTAAATGCCATAGGACAGTAACTCTTGTTTATATCAGCCTATGACAAAATTGGTTTCATTATACAGCCTGGCATTTTGCTTTAAGAAGTAGTTTCCAAGAACCTATGGATGACGTTAACTAAGGACTCACTGTACGTATGTATGTATGTGTGTGTTTACATGTATATACATTCACACATATATATATGTTTACACTTTCTTGAAAAGTCCTTTCTATACAATGCATTGGAAATGGTCTACTTTATTTTCATGTCTATTGTTATAAAAGACCTCAGGGTTGTTTGGAATCAGTGGAATCAGCAATTTTTCCTATGTTTAATGAAAGTGGGAAGGAAGTATCATCAGCTCTGTTTTACAGGTGAGGAAGTGAAAGATCACTAAGATTAAATTATATCTTTAGAATCACACAGCTAGTATGTAGCCAGGCCAGGAAACATATTCAGCATAATCTAACCCAAAACTCCTTAGTAGTTTAGCTCTGCGAGGCTTTCTTCCCAAATTGCTAGATCTAATATGTGGGTACATCGCTAATACCACCTCAGCAGTCACATGTACGTACAAATTACCAAGATGAACTCAAACCTAGCCTCACAATTAGTGTCATGTCAGTGTCAGTGAAACCAAGGCTATGGTGAAGAGGAGAAGACTCCAATTCAGCCAGCCATAAAAAAAATCATTAAATGTATGATTCAAGTTGAGTTTATAGATATTTTAAGTTCAAGCTAATATCTATGCAATAGGAATCAAATTGTTGAGACATTCAGAAATCTTAGCACTATATACAGATCTCTGGATGGAGTCATTTTATTTTGAAGTCTCATTTTTGTCTGTGTTCTCTGCGTATTTATTTATTTTTTTTAGAGGGAGTCTTGCTCTGTCACCAGGCTGGAGTGCAGTGGTGCAATCTTAGCTTACTGCAACCTCCACCTCCTGGGTTCGAGTGGTTCTCCTGCCTTAGCCTCCCGAGTAGCTGGGACTACAGGCACACGTGCCACCATGCCCAGCTAATTTTTGTGTTTTTAGTAGAGACGGGGTTTCACCATGTTGGCCAGGATTGTCTCGATCTCCTGACCTTGTGATCCACCTGCCTCAGCCTCCCAAAGTGCTGGGATTACAGGCGTGAGTCACCACACCCGGCCATTCTCTGCTCTTAAACTAAAATTTTAGTTTTAGTAGATGCTAAAGAAGATGTGGCTAAGTGTATCAAACTAATTTATCAAGTACTATAAATTGAACAGTTTAATCCTAAACATGAAATTTTAATAAAAGTGCCTTAATAAATCTTTAAGCATGTAAGGAAAAGTTACTTATAATCATTTTAGTTTTAAAAGAGATTTTCCGCCTTTTATTTGAGGTCATAATAGATATAAGATCCCTAGGGAAATATAAAAATGAGAAATAAAAAGGTATTTTGTGCAGTTATGGCTAATATTACAATAGTCTCATGTCTGGGATGTTAGACCTCACGCTTTGATCCCAGACAAGCTTAAGTTAGATTGTCAGACCTGCCACTTCATAGTTTACTGGGTTGCACTAGGCAAGTGCTTAGCCTTTCTGGGATTCACTTTCTTATACTGTGAAATTGTGCCAATGGCAGTGCCTACCTTCAGAGTTGTTCTGTGAATTAAATAAGGTCATGTATGTTAGCAACCAGAAATGATTCAAGGTACATGGAAGTGCACTCAACAAATAGGGGATGCTATTAAAATAGAATTTGGGCTATATAGGAGTTTAATGGGTTTAACTTTACTCCATTGCCTTTCTGGGCTGCAGGCAGTAGTGGGAGCCCTGGGAAGTTAGCTCAATGATGGGTGTACACAGTGGCCCGAGGAAGGAACCTAGAACTGGGTTAAGGGATCCAATCCAAGTTCTGCATAATCAATGCTAATTGCACACTCAACTGAGGAGCGTCCAGAACATCACCTGGGCATATAAAGCATAGCTCTGACTTCACTTTTAACAATTCTTTGGGGCCGGGTGCAGTGGGTCATGCCTGTAATCCCAGCACTTTGGGAGGCCAAGGGCGGGTGGATCACATGAGGTCAGGAGTTCGAGATCAGCCTGGCCAGCATGGTAAAACCCCGTCTCTACTAAAAATAGAAAAATTAGCCGGGCATGGTGGTGGGCGTCTATAATCCCAGCTACTCGGGAGGCTGATACAGCAGAATCGCTTGAACCTAGGGCGAAGACGTTACTGTGAGCCAAGATCGTGCCACTGCACTCCAGCCTGGGTGAAAGAGCAAAACTCCGTTTCAAATAAATGAATAAATAAAACAAAGTAAAATAAAAATTAAAAAATCGAGTAACAGCTTTACAATAGCAATGCAAATTGTTAACATTTTTGACAACTTCATATGTGCTCTGCCCTATGTGAAACACTGTACATGCATTATCACATTGCATCCTTAATAATAATTATGAAATAGGTGCTATAATTATCCTCAGGTTATAGATGAGAAAATTGCTGTCTTGTCAGAAGGAAAGGTGCTATTTGGTCTCTTTGCTGCCATCCCCATCTTTAGGAATTCCAGCTCAAACAAGCCACCTTCCAATTAGCAGTAACCCTCTTGTGTGTGTGTGTGTGTGTGTGTGTGTGTGTGTATGTGTGTCTGTGTGCACACACATGTGGATACCTGTGTGTATTTGATGGTATTATATATGGGCTAGAAATCAGTTAATTGTTCTATGAAGTCTTTCTCTGATTAGGTCCTCATCTATTTTGTGGATATTGGTTTTGTATATAAAAGGATTGTCATCAGCAACCCAGTGATGCTTTTTTTCCCAACACCCATAGCAACAGCCTTTCTTTGTGAACTAAAGTAAGTTTGATACGAATCCTCAAACTAGAGTTTTGACAGTTAGGTAAGAAAAACAGATCAGTGAGTACATGACACCCATTGTGCTGTAGAATAATCATTTTAAATAATGTATATAAAATATCATGGCATTTTTTCTGGTTTACCTTTAAATTCGTTAGCATGCCAGAAATGCAATTGGCTAGCTGTGATCAGTCCCCATTCTCCAAAAGGCAAACACTTCATGGGTTGCCGGTGAGAAGTATCACCTGCATACCTGCATAGAGACATTCTTTCTCTAGCACACAAGGCTTATCCCTGAGACTGGAAATATTGAGCAGTCTCTAATTGGCTAGAAGAGCCAGGCCTGGCAAGTCCAGAAGTAAGTTCTAGGCTCTCTCCAACCCCACCCGAACTTAAACTCTGGCTTCATGTTTTATGAGTCTGAAGGCTGTATGCCCAGCTTCTGTAAAGGGGGAAATTTATAAGTCCCCAGGAATAAGAAAGAGGATAAAAGAGAGTAAAATGGGATACTAGAAACCTGGTGTAGAGAATACATAATAGAATTGATCCCATAAACGTATCCTAAAGCTGGGACTCAGCATTCCAGCTCATCATCAAAAGAGATGAGCAATGCTATCTCAAGACCTATCTCAAGACTCTCAAAGAGTGTGGAATGAGTATAGTTAGGAATAGACCAGGCTAGCCTAGAGGTGGGTGCACATGAATAAATCAAGGGAGACAAATATTGTAAAAGTAATTATAAGGAACATTATGTTGAAGAAGGAGAATGTAGAATGCTATGTGACCATAAAATAGGGTGATAAAATGGGATAATAGCATATGATGAAGGCAAAAGCAAGTATACAAATATTTTTTAAAAGCTTAATGTCCATTTAATAAATGGTGTGGGGAGAACTGGTTAGCTATATGCAGAAAAATGGAACTGGACCCCTTCCTTACACCTTATACAAAAATTAACTCAGGATGGATTACAGACTTAAATGTAAAACCCAAAACTACAAAAGCCCTAGAAGAAAATCTAGGCAATACCATTCAGGACATAGTCATGGGCCAAAATTTCATGACAAAATCACCAAAAACAATGGCAACAAAAGCAAATAATTGATGAATGGAATCTAATTAAACTAAAGAGCTTCTGCACAGCAAGAGAAACTATCATCAGAGTGAACTGACAACTTACAGAATGGAGAAAATTTTTGTCATCTATCCATCTCACAAAGGTCTAATATCTAGAGTTTACAAGGAACTTAAGTGAATTTTCAAGAAAAAGAAATCATTAAAAACTGGGCAAAGGACATGAACAGATAATTCTCAAAAGAGGGCATTCATGTGGCCAAGAAACATGAAAAAAAGCTCAACACCACTGATTATTAGAGAACTGCAAATCAAACCCACAATGAGATACCATCTCACACCAGTTAAAATGGCAATTATTGTAAGTCAAGAAACAAGAGATGCTGGCAAGGTTGTGGAGGAAAAGGAATGCTTTTACACTGGTGATGGGAGTGTAAGTTAGTTCAACCATCATGGAAGACAGTATGGCAATTCCTCAAAGATCTAGTAGCAGAAATACCATTTGACCCAGCTATCCCACTACTGGGTGTATACCAAAAGGAATGTAAATCATTCTATTATAAAGATAAATGCACACGTATGTTCACTGCAGCACTATTTACAATAGCAAAGACATGGAATCAACGCAAACGCCCATCAATGATAGACTGGATAAAGAAAATGTGGTACATATACACCATGGAATACTATGCAGCCATAAACAGAAAGGAGATCATGTCCTTTGCAGGGACATGGATGATGCTGGAAGCTGTTATCGTCAGCAAACTAATGCAGGAACAGAAAACCAAACACCGAATGTTTTCACTTATAAGTAGCAGCTAAATGGTGAGAACACATGGACACAGTGGGGGTACAACACATACTGGGACCTGTCAGGGTGGAGGAAGGGAGAGCTTCAAGAAGAACAACTAATGGATGCTGGGCTTAATACCTAGGTGATGGGTTGATCTGTGCAGCAAACCACCATGGCATGCATTTACCTATGTAATAAACCTGCCCATCCTGCACATATACCCCCAGAATTTAAAACAAAAGGTGAAGAAAAAAAAGATTAATGTTTATAGTATAAAATATACGTCATGCCTGCTGATGACCATGCTAACTATATGGATGTAGCAAACTTTTGGAAGGCAACTCTGTTCTCTTTTGCCCTGCTATGCGAGAAGAAGGCCTTGTTAATGAGCTCTAAACAACTTGACTTTTATGCCCCAGATTCCCAGAGGGCTTCTGATACATGTTAGGGAGTCTCTCTGACATAAGAGGCCCTAGAGCTTGTCCAGAAACTACTGACTGAGTGCCAAGAGGATCCACTTATAATTAAAATACCATGATACAAATGCAAAATTAGCTTGGGCCTTTTTGGAAGAAATGTGCCAAGAGGGAACCTGCAGGAAGAGGCCTCTGGAAGATTATATTATTGTTTAAATATTTGTGCCCATCATAGAGAGGGTTGTATATCCCTGTCCTGCCCTGCCGGGCATAGCTACAAAGCTTAGTTTGGACAGTAAATAATAAGCAGAAGTGATCCGTACCACAACCGAACAGAAGCCTTGAAAGCAGTACACTGTTTGCCACTGCCTTTCTTTTCCTTCTGCCACAAGAATAGTCATGTTCTTGTGAGGCACAGTTCCATCAGTACGGGTAAGAAAGATGGGTGGGCCGGGTGCAATGGCTCAGGCCTGTAATCCCAGCACTTTGGGAGGCAGAGGCGGGTGGATCACAAGGTCAAGAGATTGAGACCATCCTGGCTAACACAGTGAAACCCCATCTCTACTAAAAATACAAAAATTATCTGGGCCTGGTGGCATGTGCCTGTAGTCCCAGCTACCTGGGAGGCTGAGGCAGGAGAATCACTTGAACCCAGGAGGCGGAGATTGCAGTGATCATCAGAGATCATGCCATTGTACTCTAGCCTGGGGACAGAACAAGACTCCGTCTCAAAAAACAAAAAAAAAAAAAAAAAAAAAAAGAAAGATATGTGTAGACACCCCACAGTAGATGTGAGGCGTGAGCAAGAGATCAACCTTGGCTATTATAAGTCATTTAGACTTTAGATTTTTTTTTTGTTGTTTCCACAGCATAAGCTGCTCGATAAAAGGTTCTTTTATCAGATGACTATGGATACCCCAGTTTAAAGTTTTCTATGATGAGCTAAGAAGGACAGCTAATAATTGAGCACTTCATTCATTATGAATTTCCACTGAAGCAAGACCAAAAATTTGGCTCTGAGCCCAAAGACATTTACTACCATCTGCATATAACAAAGTTTCATTAAAAATAACAAGAAAATACAACTATACTGGTTGACTTTATTAGGTTATTAGGCTGCATGTGTCAAAACAACTCCTATCTAGCAACTAAGGAGGGTGGTCTTATTGGGGAAGAAGAGATAATACACCCAGAAAGAGGCTGAATCCTCACTTGACCTCTAAGGATGCCTTTCTCTCTTCCCTACCACTTAATAACCAGACCCAATGTCTTTACAAAGATAGAAATTTCACAAGAGTTTTTTTTACTTAGGATGACTATGTGGGGTTTCCACATTTGAATGAAGCCGATGATACTAACCAAGGCAAACTTCTAAGGAAAGGCTTCATAATGTCAAATCCATAATGCTGCATGTTTAAAGACCATTTTGAGGCACTCTTCCCACAGATAGATTCTCAGAGACATAAGCCTGTCTTTTACATTGACTCTCCCCTCCTGCCTCTTGGCTACTTATTCTCTCCTAGAGTTTTGCCACGATGGACAGCTACAACAGAGTCAATTCATTCAGAAACTATTGAAATGCCTTCATGTTCTAGACATTATAGGGAGGAACAGCATGACTAAGGGTTTCATCCACCCTTGAGGAGTTGCTCTGTTGAGAGCGAGGGCTACTAAGCCACTTGCAATTACAGAACCACCAGGTCGTTCTGTAATTCCAGCCTGGATGAGAGTTACCTGGCTGAGTAGAAGCCAAGAGTCATGTGTGTGCTGAGGAAGAAAGAGCCATACCCTAATTGCTGGTCAGTGCAGCGTTGGGCGTAGCGCTTAGTACGTGATAGGATCCAGTGACCATCAGAAAGCACTGAGCCATGGTAAGGGATTGGACAAAAAAATTATCCAATCTCTTTCCATGAATTGTATTATATTATAACAGAGGTCTGCGGTGGGTGCTTCAGGGCAGCCTCTTCTTGCTGTGGTTGGGCAGACTAAAGCCTTGACGCATCTACACTCACCACATCCTGTGGCATTTTCCGAGAGTCATGGAGAAGAGGCTGAAGTTCAAGAATCAAGCCCAAGCAGGAAAAGAAAGAAAGGACAACTATGATGGCATTATCAGAGAGTCTGAAACCTTGGGGAAGCAGTCACTGGAGAAAGGACAGAAAAGCTTCAAGTACTTTCTTTAGTTAACCAGTACCCTGCTATGGAGACTTTTACAATACTTCTGTGGGTGCAGGCAATGTTGTAAGATACGAGGGCTTATAGCACAGTCTAGAAGCAGAACTGGCATGTCCTCATCTACCACAGACCAAAAGCCCAGATAAAAGTCTGCAAATGGACCGAGATTGGGGCCAGAAAAATAGAGCAAGGTGCTTGTTCTTGACACCTCTTAAAGGTGAGTAAATTCCAATGAAATTTTGTATTCTGTCTGGTAGGCTCAGGAAAGGCCTCAGAGCTGCAGCATGGTTAGGAGTTAGTAGATGGAGGACCCCTCCCCCTTGTAAGCAGCACTTGTGCGGGCCTAGAAATAGACAAGGGGAACTTCGCTTTCTGGAAGCATTTAGTTCACAGGAATAATAAGAATGCACAAATGAGCTTGCATACCAAATGGTTAAGATTCATAGCATGAAAATGCTCTGTCTGCTACCCTGTAGTGACTTCTGCTCCCCACAGAGACCCTGAGGTCCTTGAGAGAATTCACCTGATAAAGAAGCAAATGCTGCTGGCCTGTCTTTGGTTTAGAAGAGGACAACATGGGCTGAGTCCTGCTGTTGGTAATGGATCTGCCAAGCTCCATCCCTCCCCTAACTGGAACCCTGGCAATCCACATGGTGAGCATTAAAGCCTGGTTTAAAAGATCAGTGTCTGTTCTTGGACTTAGCTGAATTCTCTTAAGTGTACAGGCCATGGTCCTGGCAGCGCTGGTACTGAGAGTCCTAAAGAAATCCACTTGTATGCACAGACAGGGTTGGCAATATGGCCATCAGCATTTAATTTTACTTTCACAGTTTAGAGGATTTTATTTATTCTGAAACTGGAGAGACTCATTTTAAATTAAAGTGTTACATGCAATTAATTAATTACCACCAGGAAGTTCTTCCTTAATCCCCAGAATCAGTAGGACTCCTTCAGAGGAATGCTTCTTAAGCACAGAATGAAATGGACTCTCTGACTTCCAAGCCACTGGGATAGCTTTGGAATTTAGTCCAGCTAAAAAGAAACCTCCTAATTATTATGGCTTCAAACAATACTGTTTTCTTTAGGATTCTCACTCTAATCCTGTGAAAGGAGCTATATAAATCATCAAGTGAACTATACTCAGTCTTTTTCCTCCCCCACTGTCACACCCACATCATCACCAGATCAAAGGATCAAAGCCAACTCCAAGTATAACTGGTATTTGCTTCTCTAGAAAATTAGTTGTCAAAAAATTTCACTGAGGGGCCTAGATATTCACAAGATATTAACAGAGATTCCCCTGAAAAAAGAAAAAAAAGCTAACGCTGTTTTGACAGAATTCAAAAGATTATGTAACTGTTGGATGATACGCAGTGCTGTAACCCGATACAGCTAATGTAATTTACACTTAATTAGCATAAAGGTTTATTTAAATATTGGAAATCTGAGTATGTCAGTATGACGTTGAATTGATAATTTTTGGTATATCAAAAATAAGATTGAAAACTGACACTGCAGTAAGGGACTAGGTATCAGAATGAATTAAGACAAGATTCCCTACATTCTTGAAGGCTTGCTTTTTTTTTTTTTTCTTTAACCCAGCGATGCTGCAATTAACAAGCCCTGGGAGAACAGAGCTCCATTATGACAAGTTCAGCTGTGCGAAAGCAACCAACAAAACACCACTTCTGAGAAAGGGGAAGCGATGTCAGGGAGTGTCATCTGCTGACGTTTGTTCCCACTCTTAACTCCCCTCCCACTCACAGAACTAGGAGCTTTCCTGTCCTTTAACCTCTGAACTCCAAAAGAATGGCAAGGGCTGGTGGAATAGGAGTGTCTGAGAGTCCAGTGTCTATGGCATGTATTTGACAGCTCTGATGAAAAGTATGAGCTGTGAATTAGACTTTCCCTAGCGGAGATATTTGTGGATAAAGAACCTGCTTAAAACGGTGAGGCAGTCAGAGTGTCAGAGGACTGGGAGACTGAGACTGACATGTAGGCAACAGCAGCAGAAACTGGGGACCTGTAGCTGGGGAAAGAGACGAGTTGGAGGCTACAAAATAGGTATCTTCGCACAAGAAAAGGAATGTTGTCTGTGAAGGGACAATTTATCAAGGTAACAGCACTGGAACTTTGTGCAGAATCTAGCCATCCATCCATCCGTGCATCCATTCATCCATCCGTCATCTATGCAGCAGTTTTATAGCTAACTATGGAAAAACGAGCTTTGTGATATGTCATTTCTAGCAACAGCCAGCAGGTGGGTAAAAGTTTTTAGGCATGTAAAGGACCCCCCAGATCACACTGCTTTCCTTATTCAAAATGTCTTCATAGCTTATGTCCAGTGCCTTATTGTCCTATGTAAGTAGTGAAACAGAAATAACAATGAACAGACAAAATTTGTTAATTATTAATATCCCAGACTTGAAGACTAGGGATCTTTTCTAGAAGGTATGCCTGCATTGTTCATTATTAGAAAGCACAGATTCAAGTTTCCACTTAGCCCCATTCCATATTCTGCCTCTACCCTAACTCCTGAAATAAACCTACTGTTGTTCTGTTGCAAATAGATCATATTTGGGTCAATTGCAGGTTTTGCAGCTAAAACCTTAATGAGTGAATACAATTGTACTAGAAGAAGTAATTCCTGGGAGCCCAGATTCATGCTTGCCCATACTGCAGAATAATAACTACCAATTATTTGTTATACACCAGAAGATCTATGTCGTATATCTCAGATATTCCTCATGACAATCCTCAAATTGAGTGTTATCTTAGTTTTTTGTCTGTTTGTTTGTTTTCTTTTGAGATGGAGTTTCATGCTTGTTGCCCAAGCTGGAATGCAATGGTGAGATCTCGGCTCACTGCAACCTCCGCCTCCCGGGTTCAAGTGATTCTCCTGCCTCAGCCTCCTGAGTAGCTGGGACTACAGGTGTGCACCACCACGCCCACCTAATTTTGTGTATTTTTAGCAGAAACGGGGTTTTACCATGTCAGCCAGGCTGGTCTCGAACTCCTGACCTCAGGTGATCCGCCTGCCTCGGCCTCCCAAGGCGCTGGGATTACAGGCGTGAGCCACCGTGTCTGGCTGAGTGTTATCTCAGTTTTACAGAAAAGAAAACAGAGGCTTAGACAGTTAACTAACTTGTCCAGTCACATGGATGGTAATGTACAAAGCTGACCCCAAACCAGGCCTTCTCCATCACACCTCACGCCACACTTTCTGAATCCCTCCTACCCCTCCTAGATTAATTACTACAGCATTTATTCAAGTCATTTCAATAGAGCTATTATCAGAGGTATGGGAAAAGAGTTCAATGCCAAATACATTGAAGAAGCTGGTTTAAGAAAAGTTAAACAGGTTTCTTTATGGAAGCATTCCTCAATGGCCTCAATAGACAAAAAGGCATAGGCCTTATTTTGGTTGTTACTGTTATTGAAGAGCAACTCCAAAGACGGAGCAGTAAAAGTGCTATGGAAAAAAAATGCAAACTGCTTTAAAATCTACCTAGCAAACAAGCACCATCCCAGCGCGCAGGGACAAGCCTTTCTGGAGGCATGGAGCTCGAAGGTGCTGTGCTTTGGCATTTTGACTCCAGTCCAGCGGAGATGCAGGCTGCCCACATCCTGTTGGGGGCCTGGGCCAGACAGAGTTTACATCCAGGAGACCCTTCTAGCAAATGCACTAAAAGCAGCGCTGCCTCCAGGACAATTCATGATCTCCTAGACAGTAGGGCAGCTGAGCGTGATGAGGAAGGGCACTGTCTCTCTGATTCCCAGGGCCTGTCGTTTCCCGAGGGCTGGTGGAGCTCGGGGATTGGAGGGCAAGAAGCCCAGCCGTAGTCTAAAGAACTGACACTGAATGGGCTCTGTGTGCTGGGCAGAGAGGAGGAATAGATTTCCTCGCTTGTCCCTGGATACTTGCCAAACCTGAAGTAAGTACTGTATATGGTGAATCATTGTCAGCACCAGCAGTGCCAGATGCTGGGCAATGCATATAAAAGAGCTTGCATTTGGAGGGATTGATTTCCTCAACAGAGCTCGGGTCTCTCTTCTCTGTTCCTGCCTCCAGGCTTGCCTCCTCCAACCCTCTACTCTCCATGCAGATGCTCAAGAAATCTCCCTAAAGCAGATATATGAGTATATCCTTCCTCTGCATGAAAGTCTTCAGTAGTTCCAGAAATAGATGCTTCGAACGTTTAATTACTTGCCCAAGGCCTCATAGCTTCTACTTCCTAGAACAGAGCCTTCGTACTGATCTGGCTTATGCCAAAGCCGGTCCCGTTAACTACCACTACTTTAACCTATGGCTCCCATCTGGATGGTTTTGTGATGGTCCTCATCTGGGGACCTCAGCCACAGAGGAACACTCCTGCTGGAACTAACCCAGCTCCAGATATCTCTCAGGATTCACCCCATCTTACAGCCATCTGGTTGTGTCTTACTTCCCCATTAGACTGCAAGTTTGTTGAGCCAGGGAATACATATTATTGAACTTTGTATTCCAACCCACAGCACAAGGCCTGGCCTGTCATAAATGTGTGTTGAATGGATAATATAAAATTTGTCTGGGCGTGGTGGCTCAAGCCTGTAGTCCCAGCACTTTGGGAGGCCGAGATGGGCGGATCACAAGGTCAGGAGATTGAGACCATCCTGGCTAACCCGGTGAAACCCCGTCTCTACTAAAAAAATACAAAAAACTAGCCGGGCGAGGTGGCGGGCGCCTGTAGTCCCAGCTACTTGGGAGGCTGAGGCAGGAGAATGGCGTAAACCCAGGAGGCAGAGCTTTCAGTGAGCTGAGATCGGGCCACTGCACTTCAGCCTGGGCAACAGGGCGAGACTCCGTCTCAAAAAAAAAAAAAAAATTTCCCGGGGCCCCTGTCCTGAGCTCCATGTCAAAATCTGTGCGTTTGAATTCAAAGGTACCTCACTTTGGCTAATCCAAAATATGATACTGATTTCTAGCACTTGTGCTTCTTAATACCAAAGCCAATAAAATTGATATTAAAAATGATATTAAAACCAGAATAAAAGAGGCAGGATGGGGATTAAGATGAGTCAAAGTACAGAGAGGTGCAATATAGAATCTGATTCTGAGATAAGTAAAATACATTTTTTTAAGATAATAGCCTGTATTCATTCCACTCTAGAATGCTCCAGCTGAAATCTGTTTTTCAAAAGGTAGTGCTTTCTTCCCTCCTATTGTTATCCTTAAAAATTGAATTTTCAGTTTTTCACCATTGAACCTGAAAGCAAGAACAGTTTGTACACCCACTTACCTTGTTCTCTAAATGTTTTAATCAGCTCAGCTTTAATGTTATGAAACTACTCAACAACGCTAAGTATTTATCATAATAATGTATCAAAATACAAATTCAAGTAGACATATGTTTTTCTTTTAAAGTGCATCATCTAGTCTTATGCTGACTCTGACCCAGACTGCCTTAAGGAGGTGCAGACTGATGATCTTTAGTGTAAACAAGAAAGGCCATTTTTTTTTTTTTTTTGGTCTAAGGCCAATAGTGAAACCACAGATTATCAATTAATATGCTTGCTGTCGAGTTAAATGTTTTGGTTCCAGAGATCAGATATTCCAGTATGAATCCCATTTTACACAGTGACTGAATTATGTGTCATTATATACGTACGTATGTTAGCCAATCCCAGCACAGAAGGAACTAGAGCCAAAGCCCTACCAGTTAGTCTGAGTCATGAAAGTGGATGGAGATTCTCTTGATTCAGTATTGCCTTTTACTGGGCAGCAGGTGCAGCTTTTACCAATAGAGAAGGGACATTGTTGGGGTCATGCAGGGGGCAGGTGGGGTATCATTACCTTCTCTAATATCATGGGTCAGTTTATAGTCCTTTTATATTGGTGTTACAGCCTTGCCTATCTTCTTCACTGCTACATTCTTAGCATCCAGCCAAGTGCTAGGTATGTAGTATGTTCTCAATAAAAATGTGATGAATGAATAAAGGTCGTTGGATTAAAGGAAACTTAGGGAATAATTGACAGAGAGTTAATGCATGTGGAAATTAAGAGCTCAAACACTCGAGTCACACTGCCCAGTTTTCAGCCCCAGCTCTGACCTTGACTACGTGTGTGTTCTTGGACAAATCCCTTTACTTCTCTATGCCACCATTCCCTCATCTGGAAAATGATGATGCTACTCATACCTATCTCAAATAGTTATTGTGAGGATTGATTTTAAAGCATGAGAAGCTCTTAGAACAGTGCCTACCTCATATTAAGTGCTCAATGAGAGAATCTGCTATTAGCATCAATTACTGATAGGCAGCCATGGATGCAGGGTAGTGTGACCATCCACTGTGCACCAAAGTTTGTGAAAATATATAGAATCTCCTTCTCCATTGCTCCAGGATCTATGGCTTAGGTAGCTCTGTATCTTCAGTGGCTGATCAAGAGATGGTTTTCAATAAATGAGTCTGGATGGATGGATGCTTGTTCAGCTGTCTAAGCTGATCGGCATCTTTACAAAAACACCACCCTGCCACGGCCACTCTTTCTAGTTCAGTGATCCCTCAATACTCTGGCTTCATTCCTCTGTTTGGACCCGTCTTGCTCTTCACCAGTTCCCTTGGCATGGTCTTGTGTTTGGAGTCACCCTTTGCCTACCCCCTTCAGTCTGATGGCTGAGTGGGATAGCCTGCCAATCTCCATCATCATTTGTCCATAAGGTAATGTTTCTTTGATAGCATCTCCATGGTTTCTTATGCTGTAGCCTCAGGAAAAGTGATAGCCTATCCAAGATTCCTGAGGCAACAGGCCCAATCTTTGCTATAGTGTCCCAGGTCTCCATTTTCCTTGGAGGGGGAAATTCAAATATCAAAGGCATTGTTCATAATATTTAAGGTCAAGGGCTTTGAGATTAGAGCATTATATTAATAGGTCATATCCCCACTGAGCTACCTACTTGCTCTGTGAACTTATACATTTTGAACTCTATGGTTCATGGTATCCTAATCTGTAAAATGTGAATAATTATAGAAAGTACCTCATAACTGCATGGGATAGTGCCTAGCATGATGTTACATACAAAAACCATCCAAGAAATGCTAGCCATTTTGCATTCAATCATCTTATAACACTGAACATCTACTGTATGCCAAACCTCGTTTCAGTTATTTTGTGACTTAGTGAGGGCACTTTGGCTGCCCTCAAGAAGTTTACATGATAAACAAAGGCAGGTATAAATGATAAGTAAGCACACTGGTGTGTGACTTTGTGTATGATATGGTTTGGATGTTCGTCCTCGCCAAATCTCATGTTGAAATATAATTCTCTATGTTGGAGGTGGGGCCTGGTGGAAGCTGATTGGATCATGGGAGTGGATCCTTAATTAATGGTTTAGCACCATCCCCTGGGTGATACGTGAGTTATTGCTCAGTTGGTTTATTTGAGATCTGGTTGTTTAAACGTGTGTGGTGCCTCTCCTCTCTCTCTCTTGCTCCTGCTCTCAGCGTATGATATACCTGCTGTCATGATTATAAGCTTCCTGAGGCCTTACCAGAAGCAAATGCTGGCACGACACTTCCTGTGCAACCTGCAGAAACATGAGCCAATTAAACTTTTCTTTATAAATTGCATAGCCTCAGGTATTCCTTTACAGTGATGCAAACAGACTAATACAGTGTAAAACACAATATAGGGTGATTTACATGAAAGGGAAACCTGAACCGTGTATTCATGTGAGCAGCTGCCCAAGGGTTTAAGCCAGTTATTTAAATGTAGTATATACAGATGAATAGTTATAAATTGAAGATTAATTGTTTAAGATAAATAACTGCAACGTTTCACTTACTAAAAACAAACAAACAAGAGTGTATAAAAAGAGTTTTAAAAGTTGGTAAGTGTTTCTTTATTCTTGATAAGACCCACCTACGGACATCTGGGTCCATCAGTCAAAGCACATCTGTGTGGGACCGAGAGGGACTAATGTAATCATGCTATGCTACTGTTGGCTGTCATACATTCCTTTCGAGTCATATAACCTGGACCTCAGAGGGGTGCAGCATGAAAGGAGCAGAAAAGAAAGGCTTTTTCTAGGCCTAAAAGATGAGTAGCAGTGGCTGGGTGCAGTGGCTCATGCCTATAATCTCAGCACTTTGGGAGGCTGAGGCGGGTGGATCACAAGGTCAGGAAATCGAGACCATCCTGTCTAACATGGTGAAAACCTGTCTCTACTAAAAATACAAAAAAATAGCCAAGTGTGGAGGCAGGCGCCTGTAGTCCCAGCTACTCAGGAAGCTGAGGCAGGACAATGATGTGAATCCGGGAGGCGGAGCTTTCATTGAGCGGAGATCACACCACTGCACTCCAACCTGGGCGACTCCAGCCTGGGCAACATAGCGAGACTCATCTCAAAGAAAAAACAAAACAAAACAAAACAAACAAGATGAGTAGCAGTGAGTCAGGGAAAAGTGACAGGAAGGATGGCCCAGCTAGAGGATACTCTATACAACATTAGCTTCAATGGACACATTTGTTTGTTTGTTTGTTTTTTTAATTGAGACAGTGTCTCACTCTTGTCGCCCAGGCTTGAATGCAATGGCGCAATCTCAGCTCACTGCAGGCTCTGCCTCTCGGGTTCAAGTGATTCTCCTGCCTCAGACTCCTGAGTAGCTGCTATTACAGGCATGTGCCACCATGCCTGGCTAATGTTTGTATTTTCAGTAAAGCCGGGGTTTCACCATGTTGGCCAGGCTGGTCTCGAACTCCTGACCTCAGGTGATCCACCCACATCGGTCTCCCAAAGTGCTGGGATTACAGGCATGAGCCAGCACACCTGGCCAAAGGACACAATTTCTGATGAGGGAGCAGGGATAAAACTTATAGCCTGGTCAATGGACAAGCCTTTAAAACTAGTGCTAGGAATAACTAAAATAATAAGGTCAGTATCTTTTTGTCCATAGCCTAACTTCCACTCATTTGGATAAGACTAAACACAAGTAAAATCATAATCAGATGAACAGGTAAATATGATTTACACTAACCAAGCAATCTGGTATGAACAAATTTAACTAGTCTCAGAATTATATGGGCTTAATTGGCCTAATTTCACCTGTGACATTCCACCTTATTTGTATAATGCTGCTACTACACTGAGCTTTATCCTTTGAATCAGTGGGATATAATGAAGGTATAATTGCAGGGCATGTGAGTAAAGTCCTCAGCAGCCTACACATGTCAATTATTCAACATTACATTTGGATGCAATTTTATTTTCCCACTGGTTGTCTAGTCAGGTAATAGATGGTAAACTTTTTTAATCCTCTTACTGATTAATAATAAAATAGCCAAGGATGTAATAATTTCTAATGGGTTTTCAATTCTATATGTTTCCAGCTTACATTTAAGATTGAGTTAACATTAAAAAAACAAAAACCAAACAAACAAGAAAAGCAAAACCTTACTTTAGAAAAATTTTAGGTACTTCCTTTACCCTGAAAAGAAAATGCTAACACCAATTATAATACATTTCCTGTATAATGTTTATTCAATTAATGTTATCTCATCCTTCTCCTAGTATCTGAGTAACTGCATTGGAACCCATTGGAAATGTGCAATACTGGCCACATTACTGTAGCTGACTGAGTCACATCCTTGGATTCCCAGAATTTTCTAATCTTTTGCTGTTAGGAGAAAGTAAATAAATATGAAGTGTTTATTCTTTAAAAGCAGCTTCACATGGATATATTGAGAGACAAAAATGTAATTACTAATCTGTATTTTCTACATCTATAGGGTAAGCAAGGAAAATTACATAAATAAGAGTACCCTGAGTGCCTGCAAAGCATGACATACACAAAGTCACTTCTTTAGTTATGAAGAAAGTAGTACATACAGTTCGTGATCCAAATGATGCGGTCAGACAGAGCACCCAAATTGATCCTAGATGGAAGCTTGGCAAAAGATAAGCTAGGTTGGTAAGTCCAACAGGCTTTAAATGTGGTATGAGGTAACTCTTGCCCAGGATTTCCTTGAGTCAAACTACAGGCAGATACTTAAATTCATGCGCTAAAACAGTGCTGTATTCACAATAGCAAAGATATGGAATCAACCTAAATGCCCATCAATGGTAGACTGAATGATGAAAATGACGTACATATATGTACACCATAGAATACTATGCAGCCATAAAAAATAATGAGATCATGTCCTTTGCAGCAACACAGATGGACCTGGAGGCCATTATCCAAAGCAAACTAACACAGGAACAGAAAACAAAATACTACATGGTCTCACTTATAAGTAGGGGCTAAACATTGTGTGCAGATGGACACAAGGCAGCGAACAACAAACAACAGGACCTACTTGAGGACAGAGGGTGGAGGAGGACCAAAAAAATACCTGCTTGAGGACAGAGGACCTACTTGAGGACAGAGGAGGAGGGTGAGGACCAAAAAATTACCTATCGGGTACTATGCTTATTACTTGGGTGATAAAACAATCTGCACACTGAACACCTGCAACATGCACTGTACCTATAAAATAAACATGCACATGCCCCCAAACCTAAAATAAAATTTTGAAAAAAGAAAAAAATAAAATAGTGCTTGATATCATCAGGTACAAGAACCCAAATTGTACTGCTTATTTAGACAAGAGAAAGAAAAAATGAAGCTACATATGGATATATTGAGAAATAAAAACATAATTGTTATTCTGTGTCTGCTACTTCTATAGAGGTAGGCAATGAAAATTATAGTAACTCTTTATCAGATGTTAATAATTTAATCGAAAATTTCTGTCTATACACTTTTCCAAGCATAAATATTGATGCTTCCTTCAATAAAATTAGGTCCCTTGATCTATTCTCTCTCTCTCTCTCTGTCTCTCTCTCTCTCTCTCTCTCTCTCTGTATTTGTGTGTGTGTGTGTGTGTTAATATCTGATAAAGAGTTAATATCTAAAATACATAAGGAACTCAGACAATTCAACAGCAAGAGCACAAACTGACTTAAAAATGACCTAAGAACTTAAATGGACATTTCTCAAAATAAGACATACAAACGGCCAGCAAATATATGAAAAAATGGTCAGCACCACTAAACATTGGGACAAGCCAATTAAAAACACAATGAGATATTACCTTATATTAGTCAGAATGGCTACTATAGCAAAAGACAAAATATTAGTGTTGGCGAGGATGCGGAGAAAAGGGAACTCTTGTAAACTGTTGGTGAGAATGTAAATTGGTACAATCATTGTGGAAAATGGTGTGAAGGTTCATCAAAAAACAAAAAGTAAAACTGCCATACGAGCCATCAGTCCCTCTCCTGGTTGTATACCCAAAGGATTTGGAATAAATATTTCAAAGAAATATTTGCACTACCATGTTCATTGCAGCACTATTCACTATATCCAAAGTATGGAGTCAACCTAGGTGTCCATCAGCAGATGAATGGACAAAGAAAATGTGGTATATATACACAATGGAATACAGTTTATCTTTTTAAAATCAAAAGAAATTTTGTCATTTCTGACAACATTGATGAACCTGGAGGATATTATGCTAAGTAAAATAAGCCAGGCACAGAAAAACAAATATTGTAGGATTTCACTTACACGTGGAATCCAAAACAATTGAACTTAAAGAAACAAAGAATACATTGGTAGTTACCAGATACTGGGGGTGTGGGTAATGGGGAGATGCTGGTCAAAGAGTATAGCAATTCAGTTAGACAGGAGGAATACATTTTTTTGAGATTTATGGCACAGAATGATGACTGTAGGTAACAATAATGTATTCTTGAAAATTGCTAAGGGAGTAAACTTGAAATGTTCTTTCCACAAACAAAGATAAATATTTGAGGTGATAACTATGTTAATATACTTGATTTAATAATTCCAAATTGTATACACATATCATGACATCACATTTTATCCCATAAATATATACAGTTATAATTTGTCAATTTATAGCAAAATAAAATATTAGATTGCTTATCCCCAGTACAAGGTGGAAAGCAGTGGCGAATGACTGGAATCAAGATGAGAAGGTCTACAAAAAAATGATAAGGAAGAGTAATGAGATAAGATAGGGATAAGTGGCCTGGACTCCTGTTTTGGACTGTTGTTTATTCAGAAATGAACTTCGGATAGTGGTAGCTTTTCAATCGACTAATAGCAGGATTTAGTGTGGAATGAGCCAGTCAATTTAACGGGAGCTAGGCACTGTGGAAAGATTCTGGGCTCATATTCTAGGTTATTTTGAGGGCTAATCCTCAAGCAGAAGCCAAAATCAGGAACCAGAAAAAGATAGACTCAAGGCATTAAGAGACAGAAACATCGACAGTGGAAAGAATGGTCAAACCAATGTTACCAAATTGTGCTTTTCTCATTGTGATTTGCTTTCAACAAGTCACATATGTGTGTGTCTTAAGGACACAAACCAAAACCTGATTGGCACAATAATGCCATCATCAATATGCAGCTCCACAAGGTGGAAAAAGGGGGCTGGGAGGTTTTCCCATCCAAGTGAAACAGAGAGGATTTTTATCCCCAATCTTTGGTTAACTATGTTATTAACTCCATTGATTCTTAAACATTCAAACTAGTTTAGATTCAACTTCAGTTTTGCTATTTTATTCTGCCTACTTAATTGAAAATTTCTGTCTATACACTTTGCCAAGCATAAATATTGATGCTTCCTTCAATAAAATTAGGTCTCTTAATCTGTTCTATGTGTGTGTGTCCGTGCGCTTCAGTGCATATAGACATGCCTGAATTTAGCTATTATGACAGTTTGATTCCAAAAATATTCACCACTGCATAAAAATAATTAATCCACAAGCATACCTCAGTTCTGTGGAGCTGAATATTAAACATGCTAACCAAGAAATTCAGTAAAATTGTAATACCATATGTAGAAATCCTCTTTAAAACTCACCAGCGGTAGTTCAACTAAATGCTTGCCATTTTGCCCTTAGTTAAAAATATTTCCGTTCAAGCAAACGTAGTAAGACAGGAAGCAAAGAGTAGTGAGAAAAACACATGCTCTGGAGGTTTCACATTTGCATTTAGATCTCAGCTCTGCTGCTTACAAACTCAGTAAAGTTAAGTGACCTCTCTCTACATTAGCTTTTCCACAAGAAAAATGGGGAATCATAGTAATACCTGCCTCCTAGGGTTGATGTGTGTATCTGAAGTATACGAAGGATCCCAGTAGAGTGTTAGGTAGATGCAAGTCCTCAGCAAATGTTAGTTCTTCTTAATTCCTTTCCAAAGACTGTGGACATATGTTTCTGAAATGATACGCAAGGCTTTAAGTCTGCATGACTTCATGAATATACCTGAGTGTTATAACTAACAGAGAGAAATGGGGACGTGGTGCTCCCTTGATACGGTTAGGCTTTGTGTCTCCACCCAGTTCTCATCTTGAATTGTAATCCCCATAATCCTCATGCATCAAGGGAGAGACCAGGTGGAGGTGATTGAATCAAGGGGGCAGTTTCCCCCATGCTGTTCTCATGATAGTGAGTGAGTTCTCATGAGATCAAATAGTTTTATAATGGGCTCTTCTCCCTTTGCTCAGCACTTCTCCTTCCTGCCTTCTCCTTCACCTTCTGCCATGACTGTAAGTTTCCTGACACCTCCCTAGCCGCGCTGAACTGTGAGTCAGTGAAACCGCTTTCCTTTATAAATAACCAGGCAGTTCTTTATAACAGTATGAAAATGGATTAATACACCCCTCCGTTTATCAACTGAGTTATGGATTGCGTTTGGTTTGTCCTGGCCTCAAGTGTGCTAAGGAGAGCACTCTTGCAGCAAAACAAGCATCCCACACCCTCCTCCACATTGCACTTCTGTATAGCCCAATATTCAAAGAATCTCGTTTCAATATTTGTCATCGAGTCTTTGTTCTATAGATGAAACTACTCTGAAATCCAGAAACACAGCTTGAAAATTGATGCTCTTATGATCTTTTACATTGGAGTTTTACTAAATAAAGGCCCGTTATTATTTACGCCCTCACCAATCCTTTCCAAATAGGAAGTTGTTTTATAGTAAATAGTTGGCCAAACAAATAGAAAGAAAATGTATACATTAGATGGTCCAGCCACTTCTCTACTGAGTAACCCTTACTGTCAAGAAATACATATGTCTGATAAACTTTTATTGTGTTGATCACCTTTTTTTCTCCCAAGAATCATCCATATGCTTGATAAACATTATTACATTGTTTTCCTTTTCATTCTCTTGGTTAAATCATATCAAGGTATTTCTCTTTGTTTTCATTAGATTTGATCTTTTAAAATTCCTTAAGTGTGATCAGAAGATAATCATTGATTTTTATTATTTTTTATTTGTTTAGGCAAAAGTATTGGCTAACATCATAAATTGGAATTCCAAGTTTCATATTATTTAATGCCACTTATCACTTAATGACATGGCAGAGCATGATGAGTTCTATTAATAACAATGGAACATGCAGCCAGAAATGAGAATTGAACTCTAGCTCACAAGGCCTTGTATATTTTCAGAAATGCCTATGAGTTCACATAATTATTGTTTTCACCTACCATCATAGGAAATTGAGTCAAACAAAGCAATGATATCAGTTTAAATTTAAATCATGTCCCAGCTTGAGCTCAAAAAAATGTAGATCAGGGCTGGGCACAGTGGCCTCACACCTATAATCCCAGTGTTTAAGGAGGCCAAGGCAGGAGGATCACTTGAGACTAGCATAAGGAGGACCTGGCTACACAAAAAATAAAAATAAAAATAAATCAGTTGGGCATGGTGGCATACACCTATAGTCCATACACCTGGCCATGGTGGCATACACCTATTTGGGAGGCCAAGGCAGGAGGATCACTTGAGACTAGCATAGGGAGGCCCTGGCTATACAAAAAATAAAAATAAAAATAAAAATTAGCTGACCAGGGTGGCATACACCTGTAGTCCCATTTGGGAGGCTGAGGCAGGAGGATCACTTGAGCCCTGGAGTTGGAGGCTAAAGTGAGCTATGATGGCACCACTGCATTCTAGCCTGGATAACAGGGCAAGACCCTGTCTCAAAAAATAAAGTAGATCAGGTATGTTTTATATCTTTATGAAGGAAGGAGAAACAAGGAAAAACTGGGGATAACCTCTTTCCTATCTCAATGGATTGCTACTTTTTTTCTTATCGCCAACGTCTAACAGACTATACTTGCTGTTGAGTGTCAGGAGTTGGGGGGATATTGCCTCTCAGACATATCACTGTATTTCTGCTCCCTCTGGAAAACCTGGATGCTCATCCTGGCCTTTTCTCAAATGGGAAACAGAAAATAGAAACAACAGCTATCTTGCACTTTGTGTCTCCAAAACAGCCAAAAGTACTGGGTTTACAGTCCTTCCGTGGGAATATGGTATTGTAGTTTACAATTTGGCAATCCTGTTTTGAAAATGAAACTGAACACAGGAGACAGCATGGTGGCCTGAGGTCTAATTCTGCTTCTGCCTCTAATAATTATGAGACCGCGGGCAAAAAATCTGATCTTTCTGGATAGCAGTTAGTTATTCCAGTTTGCCAGATGAAGACACTGAATACAATCGCTTCTTCACTTTGCTACTTAAACTTTTCTCAGTCAAGTATTTAAAATTGCATTTTAAACTCACACTCTAACAGGAACATTCCCCATCCTCATGGTGGTTGTTTTATCAGTATTCTCTGCTTTTCTGCCAAATGTATCATGTGGATGTGTCTCTCTGTCTACATTTTATTCATATTTAATATAGGTGATGATTCAATATGCAGAACCGTAATTTGTGACATCATAATAGTTCACACATTCATAATTTTCACTTTAAACCTACGATTACACATGAATTATGAATAGCACAGTAGAGACTATTTGAGTCCCAATTCTGAATCATTAAAAGATAAAGGGATGGTAAGTTACCTCTATTAAAATATATGTAACTCTGGGAGATGTTAATATCCATTTTGGGAGCCAACTGTTGTATTGACTCAGAGAACAATATAGCTAACCACGATTAACTCTAAAAGAGGTGAGAAACTCAATGTCTCCATATGGTATTATTATAAGGGAAAGTTATTAAAGTAGAATATTTTGACCCAGAATGTTTGACATAGATGCACACACTGTGTCAAACATTCTGGGTTAAAACACTGATTCACTGTTTTTTTTTTTTCTTTATGTGATAAAGAAACTCGTTTAAGATTCCACATATATGTGAGATCATAAAGTATGTTTTCTCTGTCTAGCTTATTGCATGTTGAAACGTCATGTTGTATGCCATAAATATATGCAATTAAATGTTTAAAATAAAAATAAACTAGTTTTAAATGCAAAAAAATGCATACTAAGTTAAAAAACATTTTAAAAGTTGCTGAATCCTCTAAAAAGTGACATCTTTCTGATTCCAAATAGGTGTTTTTTTCTTCCATCTCATGTACACTTTCAAAAGGCACACTTTTTTTTTTTTTCTTTTTTTGAGACGGAGTCTCACTCTGTCACCCAGGCTGGAGTGCAGTGGCGCAATCTTGGCTCACTGCAAGCTCCGCCTCCCGGGTTCACGCCATTCTCCTGCCTCAACCTCCGGAGTAACTGGGACTACAGGCGCCCGCCACCACGCCTGGCTAATTTTGTGTATTTTTAGTAGAAACGGGGTTTCACTGTGTTAGCCAGGATGGTCTCGATTTCCTGACCTCGTGATCGGCCCGCCTCGGCTTCCCAAAGTGCTGGGATTACAGGCTTGAGCCACTGCGCCCGGCCGGCATGCATTTTTAAGATCCTGCTAATATACATCAGCTGAAGCTTACCACCCACAAAGGCTCTCTTTTCCAATGTTGTGCTTACCACCTAGGCTTTTCTTTTGAAATCCCAAAGAGCTTTGAAATCCCGCAGAGCTTTATTCCTTCTTGCAGACAGACAAATGATGTGGAAAAGGTTAAGTGACATTATCAAACATGGAACATCAAGTCAGAATGGAATCAGGGACTGAACCTAAATGTTTGCCACAACAAAAGGGTTACTTATTAGTCACCTGGATGCTCTTTAAAATCTCCTTCCAAAAAGTATCGTTGAGGGTATTGTTTCTGATATATCTTTTATTGGGAAGCAGATGCTATCTGTATGGAACATCAGGCACTAAATTGCAAATTATTAAGTGTAAGTAAGTGTCCTCTAAAGTAACTGAGTCTGACACTTCCCAAACTTTTCTTGCTTCTACTCTCTCAGTGTCTTAAATCTGAGAAACTATCTGAACTCTATACCAAAACAAGAGCCGGTCTGTAATAAACATTCTTGCAGCCACACCGTGCCACAGGTGACTTCATTTTTCTTTTTTCAATTGTATGCATCATCTCAATGAGCCAAGGAAAGAAAAAGAATGTGTAACCTTTAACCAGGAGAGAATTAGGGAAGATAACTAAAATTTATGCTAGAAAAGTCTCTTTGAAATATATTGTATACGTATATTTTGGTAATCATTAGTGATGTTGATAAATATCCCAGCTCTTGTCTCCTTTCAGGTAAATAACAGATTATACTTCCTTGCTTCTTTTTAAATTAGGCATGGCCATGTGATTTGCTTTGGTCAATGAAATAAAAGTGGAACTGAAGCATAATGGAAGTAATATGTGTGGGTGTGTCACTTCCAGGTGGAAGCTTTCAGATCAGGGCATAACTGACTATGTTCTCCTCCCCTTGCCACAGTGATCTGGGAAGCCCATATTGAGATGAAATCTCCATCACCCTGGGGCCTGGAGTGGCCAGGAGAAGTGGAAGCCCCTGCTCAGCCACATTTTGTGTGTAGCATGAGTGAAACATCTTTTGATGTGTTAAACCACTAAGATTTGTTTTGGTTTTATCATAGAATGACTCAGGCTATCCCGATGAATTCATTTCTTCATTCATCAATGTATTGAAACAGTTTTTTGAGGGGTTAATTTTAGAAAGTAGTAGGCATGCCTATTCTAGACAAAAGGAAAAGACAATGAAGCCCTGGATAGGATTGGAGGTGGCGGGAGTCAAATTGTTGAGAAAATGTCTGTCTCATGGTGTCTGTTTTCTTAATGGTGCTGGAGATCTGGAGAGGAAGTATTATAAACTAACACCTGGTTCCTACTAGGGGCAGGAGGCCAAAGTTACTTGGAAATAAGTATGGATCTAGCCTTCAAGTGCCTCAGAGCCTAAAAGGATTGATAAAATAGAGACATAAAAACTATGATACAAAGTTGAATAAGGTAAGAGTTTAGGCTGGGTGCAGTGGCTCATGCCTGTAATCCCAGCACTTTGGGAGGCCGAGGCGGGTGGATCACCTGAGGTCAGGAGACCAGCCTGGTCAACATGGCAAAACCCTGTCTGTACTAAAAATACAAAAATTAGCCAGGTGTGGTGGCACGTGCCTGTAATCCCAGCTACTGGGGAGGCTGAGGCAGGAGAATCATTTGAACCTGGGAGGTGGAGGTTGCAGTGAGCCAAGATGGTGCCATTATACTCCAGCCTGGGCAACAAGTGTGAAACTCCATTCCAAAAAAAAATTAAAAAAGTTTAAAACCAATAGGCAATGAGAGAAAAGGTCAGAAGAAGGGAAAGCCACAGAAGCCTGTGTAGAGAAAGGGATATTAAGCTGGCTCTAAAAAGTGTTACTTGGAAAAACAGGTCTGAGGAGGTAGAGCAAGATAGTAGAATAGAAAGCTCTGTTGGTAGGTTCCCCACATCCCCTGCCAAGCAAGGACATCAAGTTAACAACCATCTGCACAGAGAAAAACACGTTCATAAGAACCAAGTCAGAAAAGCACTTACAGTCCCTGGTTTTACTTCATATGGCTGAAAGGGGCACTGAAGAGATAGAGAAAAACAGTCTGGAATCGCTAATGCCAACCCCCAGCAGCAGTGGCAACATGGTACAGAGAGCGTCTCTGGGACCTGGGGGAGGGAGAACACAGTAATTGTGAGACATTGAATTCAGTGCTGTCCTGTTAGAGATGAAAGGAAACCTGAACCAAACTCAACTGATGCCCACCCACTGAAGGAGCATTTATATCCACCCTAACCAGAGTGAAATCCATCCCAGTGGTGAGACCTTGAGTGCCTGCAAACCTCACAACCTAGGGCTATAGAACTCTCTGTTTTCAAGTAAACATGGAAGGCAGTCTAGGCAATAGAGGCAGCAACTCATAAGCAAGTTCTCGTGCTGAACTAGGCCCAGAGACATTAGACTGAGGGTGGGGCAGGCAACATACTGAAACATCAACTAGGGCAGCTACGTTCAGAATTCTGGCATCACCCCTCCAATAACCCTACGCTGCACAGCTCAGGGCTCCTAAAGAGACCCCTTCCTTCCACTTGAAAAGAGGAGAGGGAAGAGTGGGGAGGACTTTGTCTTGTATCTCAAATACCAGCTCAGCCACAGCAGAATAGGGCACTGGTCAGGGTTTTGAGGGCCCTATTCCAGACCCCAGCTCCTAGATGACATTACTAGACACAACTTGGGCCAGAAGGCAACCTGCTTCCTTAAAGGAAAGGACCCAGTCCTGGCAGCATCCATCATCTGCTAACTGAAGAGGCCTTGGGCCCTGAATAACCAACAGTGATACCCAGGTACCATATTGAAGGGCTTGGGTGAGCCTCTGAGACTTGCTGGCTTCAGGTATCAGCATGGCCACAGTGGGGTAGAGCACCAAGCAGGCTCTTGGGGTCCGTAATTCCAGGACTTGACTCATGGACGGCACTTTTGGACCTGCCCTGGGCCAGAGGGGAGCCCACTGCCCTGAAACTTGAGTCCCAGGCCAGGCAGCATTCACCACAAGATGATTTAAGAGGACTTGGACCTTAAGGGAAGATCGGGGGTAGTCTGGCAGTACTTCTCATGGGCTAGGGTAGCAGTGGCTGTGGGGTGAGGCTCTTCTACCTTTGGAAAGGGGCGGAAAGAGTGTGAACATCTGTGCCCTGTGGTTTGAGTGCCAGCTCAACCGCAGTACAATAAAACACCAGGTATATATCTAAGGTTTTTTATGCTAGACTCTGTCTCTTGGACAGCACTTCTAGAACAACCTGGGTACTGGGGAAAATCACTGCCCTGAAGTGAAGAAAATAGGCCTGGCTGGCTTTGTCACTTGCTGATTTTACAGCCCCAGGGCCTTGAGCAAACATAGGCAGTAGCCAGGGAGTGGTTACAGCAGGCCTTGGGTGAGACTCAGCACTGTGCTGACTTCAGGTCTGTCCCAGAATAGTCATAGTGGTGGTGGCCAAGGGGGTACACATGTGTCACCCCACCCCCAGCTTTAGGTGGCTTAGAACAGAGAGAATGACAATCTGTATATTTCTTTCAGGCTATTTGAAAATGCACAGTCAGAAGAGACAACAGAATAAGAAACAATGAAACATGCCTACATGGTCTAGAAAATAAATTCAGAAGGGCAAATCTAAGACTTATTGATCTTAAAGAGAAAGTAGAGAAGAATATAGGGGTAGATAGTTTATTGAAAGGGATAATAACAGGAACTTCCCCAATCTAGAGGAAGATATCAGTATCCAAGTACAGGAAGGTTATAGAAAACCAAGTAGATTTAACTTCAAAGAAGACTACCCAAAGGCATTTAATAATCAGACTCCCAAAGATCAAGGATAAAAAATGGGTCCTGAAAGCAGCAAGAAAATAAGAAACAAATAACATACAATGGAGCTCCAATATGTCTGGCAGCAAAGTTTTCAAGGTAAACCTTACAGGCCAGGAGAAAGTGATATGACATATTTAAAGTGCAGAAGGAAAAAACTTTTACACTAGAATATTATATCCAGCTAAATTATCCTTCAAACATGTAGGAGAAATAATGACTTTTTCAGATAAACCAAAGCTATGGGATTTCATCAGTGCTAGACCTATTTTAAAATAAATGTTTAAAGCAGCACTTCAATGAAAACAATAAGGACATCAATGAGCAATAAGTAATCACCTGAAAGTACAAAACTCACTGGTAATAGTAAGTACACAGAAAAACACAAAATATTTTAACACCGTGACAGTGGTGTGTAAACTACTTTTATTCTAAGTAGAAAGACCAAATGATGACTCAAATAATAAGCACTGTAACAACTTTTCAGGACATAGTAAAATAACAGATAAAGAGGGGAAAAAAAAGTTAAAAAGCAGGGGAACAAAGTTAAGGCATAAAAATTTTATTTATTCCCTTTTTGCTTGTTTGTTTAGGCAAATAGTCTTAAATTGTTATCAGGTGAAATAATGGTTTATAAGATAGTATTTGCAAGCCTCATGGTAACCTCAAACTAAAATATGTAAAATGAATACACAAAAATTTAAATCAAGAGACTAAATCATATCACAAGAGAAAATCACCTTCACTAGAGGAAGACAGAAAGGAAATGAAGAAGGGAGAAAAGACCATAACATAACCAGAATACAAATAACAAAATGGCAGGAGTAAGTCCTAACTTATCAATAATAACATTGAGTGTAAATAGACTAAACTCTCCAATCAAAAAATACAGACTTGTTAAATGGATGAAAAACAAGACACAATCATCTGTTGATACAAGAGACACACTCCACCTATAAAGACAAAAACCTATATAGACTGAAAATAAAAGTATGGAAAAAGATATTCCATGCCAATGGAAGCCAAAAAAAAAAAAAAGGGGGGGCAGGAGTTGCTATACCTATAAGAGACAAAATAGATGTCAAGACAAAAACTAAGAAAATGCTAATAATGATAAAAGGGGCAAATTCAGTAAGAGGATATAACAATGTAAATATATATGAACCCAATACTGGAGCATGCAGACGTATAAAGGAAATATTATTAGAGCTAAATAGAGAAATAGAGCCCCAAAATAATAATAGCTGGAGACTTCAATACCCCACTTTCAGCATTTGATAGATCTTCCAGACAGAAAATCAACAAAGAAACATCAGATTTAATCTGTACTATAGACCGAATGGATCTAATAGATGTTTATAGAACACTTCATCCAAGAGCTGAATAATACATTCTTTTCCTCAGCACATGGATCATCCTCCAGGATAGATCATACATTAGGTATAGTGAAAAAATGAAATTATATCAAGCATTTTCTCTGACCACAAAGGAATAAAACTAAAAATTAATAGTGAGAGGAATTTTGGAAACTACACAAACATATGGAAATTAAACAATATGCTCCTGAACCACCAGAGGGTCAATAAAGAAATTAAGAATGAAGTTGAAAATTTTCTTGAAACAAATGATAAAGGAAACACAACATACCAGAACCTATGGGATACAGTGTAAGTAGTGCTAAGAGGGAAGAGTTTATAGCTATAAGTGTCCACATCACAAAAGAGGAAAATCTTCAAATGAACAATCTAATGTTGCATATTAAAGAAATAGAAAAGCAAGAGTAAATAAACCCAAAATTAGTAGAAGAAGAGATAATAAAGATCAGAGCAGAAGTAAATGAAATTGAAATGAAAAAAAATACCAAAAAAAAAATTGCTTTTTTGAAAAGTTAAACAAAATTGACACCCTTTAGCCTGACTGACTAACCAAAAGGAGAGAAGACCCAAATAAATAAAATCAGAAATGTAAAAGGAGACATTAAAACTGACTGAAGAAATTCAAAGGATACTTAGTGGCTGTAATGAACAAACCATATGCCAATAAATTGGAACATCTAGAAGATATGGGCAAATTTCTCTGGACATACTATGTACCAAGATTGATCCGGGAAAAATCCAAAACCTGAACAGACAAGTAATGAGATTGAAGACATAATAAAAAATCTTCCAGAAAAAAAGAAAAAACCCAGAACCTGATGGCTTCACTGCTGAATTCTATGAAACATTTAAAGAACTGATACCAATCCTACTCAAACTATTCCAAAAAACAGAGGAGAAGGGAATATACCCAAAGTCATTAACAATAGAATGAAGGATAAAACATCATATAATTATTTCAACTGATGCTGAAAAAGCTTTTGATAAAATGTAACAGTCTTTCATGATAAAAGCCCTCAAAAAACTGGGGATAGAAGGAATATACCTCAACATAATAAAAGGCACATATGACAGACACACAGTTAGTAGTATCACACTGAACAAGGAAAAACTGAAGCCTTCCTCTAAGATCTTGGACACAACAAAGAAGATATAAAGGTCGTCCAAATTGGAAAGAAAGAAGTTAAATTATCCTTTTTTGCAGATGATATGATCTTATATTTGGAAAAACCTAGTCTCCACAAGAGAATTATTAGAACTGATAAATACAGTAAAGTTGCAGGATAAAAAATCAACATACAAAAATCAGTAGCATTGTATATGCCAGCAGTGAACAATCTGAAAGAGAAATAAAGCGTAATCCACTTACAATAACCACACATAATAATAAACACCTAAGAATTAACCAAATACGTGAAAGATCTCTATGATGAAAGCTATACAATACTGATGAAGGAAACTGAAGAGGACACCAAAAAATGGACAAATGTTCTATGTTCATGGATCAGAAGAATCAATATTGTTAAAATGTCCATAGTATCCAAAGTAATCTACAGATTCAATGAAATCTATATTGAAATACTAATGACACTTTTCACAGAAATAGAAAAAAAATTTTAATTTATATGGAACCACAAAGGACCAAGAACAGCCAAAGATATTGTAAGCAAAAATAACAATACTGGAGGAATCACATTACCTGACTTGAAATTATACTACAGAGAGAGCTTTAGCAACCTAAACACCATGGCACTTGTATTAGTCTATTCTAATGCTGCTATGAAGAAATACCCAAAACTAGGTAATTTATAGAAACAAGTTTTAATTGACTCACAGTTCTGCATTGCTGGGGAGGCCTCAGGAAGCTTACAATCATGGCAGAAGGCACCTCTTCACAGGGAGGCAAGAGAGAGAATGAGTGCCAAGCAAAGTGAAAAGCCCTTTATAAAACCATCGGATCTCCTGAGAATTCACTATCATAATAACAGAAGTCTTATCCAAGACAAGGCAAGTCCCTTCCATCTATGAGCCTGTAAAATAAAAAGCAAGTTAGTTACTTCCTAGATACGATGGGAGTACATGCATTGAGTAAATACACCCTATACAAATGGGAGAAATTGGCCAAAACAAAGGGCTACAGGCCCCATGCATGTCCAAAATCCAATAGGGAAGTCATTAAACTTTAAAATTTCAAGATGGTTTCCTTTAACTCCATGTCTCACAGCCAGGTCACACTGATGCAAGAGGTGGGGTCCCATGGACTTGGGCAGCTCTGTCCCTGTGACTTTGCAGAATATGGCACCCTCCAGGCTGCTTTCACCAACTGGTGTTGAGTGCCTGTGGCTTTTCCAGGTTCACAGTGCAGGCTGTCAATGGATCTGCCATTCTGGGGTCTGGAGGATGGTGGCCTTCTTCCCACAGCTCAACTAGGTACTGCCCCAGTGGGGACTCTGTGGGGGGGCTTACAACCCCACATTTCCCTTTCACACTGCCCTAGCAGAGGTTCTCCATGAGGGCTCTGCTCCTGAAGCAAACTTCTGCCTGGACATATAGGTGTTTCCATCCATCCTCTGAAATTTAGGTGGAGGTTCCTAAACCTCAATTATTGACCTCTGTGAACCTGCAGGCCAAACACCACATGTAAGCCACCAAAGCTTGGGGCTTGCACCCTCTGAAGCAATGGCCCAAGCTGTACTGTGGCCCCTTTTAGCCACTGCTGGAACTAAAGCAACTGGGACACAGGGTACCATGTCCTGAGGCTGCATAGAGCAGGGGGCCCTGGGCCTGGAGCAGGAAACCATTTATCCCTCCTAGGCCTCCAGGCCTGTAATGGGAGGGGCTGCCATGAAGGTCTCTGACATATCCTGGAGACATTTTCCCCATTGTCTTGATGATTAACATTTGGCTCCTCGTTACTTCTGAAAATTTCTGCAGCAAACTTGAATTTCTCTGTAGAAAATGGGTTTTTCTTTTCTACTGCATTGTCAGACTGCACATTTTTCAAACTTTTATGCTTTGCTTCCCCTTGAACACTTTGCTGCTTAGAAATTTCATCCACCAGATATGCTAAATCTTTTCTTTCAAGTTCAAAGTTCCACAGATCTCTAGGGCAGGGGAAAAATGCCACCAGTATCTTTCCTAAAGTATAACAAGAATCACCTTCATTCCAGTTCCCAAGAATTTCCTCATCTCCATCTGTGACCACCTCAGCTTGGACTTCATTGTCCATATCACTATCAGCATTTTGGTCAAAGCCATTCAACAAGTCTCCAGGAATTTCCAAACTTTCCCACATCTTCCTGTCTTCTGTGCCCTCCAAACTGTTCCAACCTCTGCCTGTTACATAGTTTCAAAGTCACTTCCACATTTTCAGGTATGTTTACAGCAGCACCCCACTAGGCAGTACTAATTTATTGTATTAGTCCATTTTCACGCTGCTATAAAGAAATACCTGAGACTGGGTAGTTTATTTAAAAAAGAGGTTTAATTGGTTTACAGTTCCACATGGCTGGGGAGGCCTCAGGAAACTTATAATGACGGTGGAAGGAACCTCTTCACAGGGCGGCAGCACAGAGTGAGTGCCAAGTGAAGGGGGAAGTCCCTTATAAAACCATCAGATCTCACGAGGGCTCACTAACTATCACAAGAAAAGCATGAAGAAAAGTGCCCCCATCATTCAATTGTCTTCACCTGGTCCTACTCTTGACGTGGGGATTATTATTACAATTCAAGGTGAGGTATGGGTAGTGACATGGAGTCAAACTATATCAGTACTGGCATAAAAACAGGCATATTCACTAATGGAACAGAAGAGATAACCCAGGAAGAAATACACCTACAGTGAACTGATGTTCAACAATGTTGCCAAGAACATACACTGGGGAAAAGAAAGTCTCTACAATAAGTGGTCTGGAAAAATTGTATTTCTGTATGCAGAAGAATGAAACTAGACCCCTATCTCTCTCCATATACAAAAATAAAATCAAAATGGAATAAAGATTTAAATCTAAGACCTCAAACTATGAAACCACTATAATAAAACATTGGGGAAAATCTCCAGGACTTTGCTCTGGGCAAAAAGTTATTGAGCAATACTCTAAAAGTGCAGGCAACCAAAGCAAAATGGAAAAATGGCATCCCCTCAAGTTAAAAAGGTCCTGCACAGCAAAGGATGCATTCAACAAAGTGAAGAAAACTCACAGAATGGGAGAAAACATTTGAAAACCATCCATCTGACAGGGGATTAATAATAAGAATATATGAAGAGGTCAAAAACTCTATACAAAAAAAATCTAATAATCCAATCAAAAATAGGTGAAAGATTACATACACCAACTACATAAAATTTAAAAATTAGAAAAGGAAGAACCAAAAACACAGGCAAAAGAATTGAATAGACATTTCCCAAAAGAAGATATACAATTGGCAAATAGGCATATTCAAAAGTGCTCAACATTATTGATCATCAGAAAAACATCAAAACTAAAATGACATATCTCACCCTAGTTAAAGTGGCTTATATTCAAAAGACAGGCAATAACAAATGCTGAAGAGGATGTGGAGAAAAGGGAACCCCTGCACACTGTTGTTGAAAATGTAAACTTGTACACCATATAGAGTACAATTTGGAGATTCATCAAAAAAACTAACAATTGATCTACCATACAATCTAGCAATCCCACTGCCGAGTATATATCCAAAAGAAAGGAAAGCAGTATATCAAAGAGATATCTCCCCTCCTCTTTGCTGCAGCATTGTTTACAATAGCTAAGATTTGGAAGCAACCTATCTGTCCATCAACAGATAAATGAATAAAGAATATGTGGTGCTTATACACAATGGAGTACTATTCAGCTATAAATAAGGATGAAATCCATTCATTTGCAACAACATGGATGGAAGTGGATGTCATTTTGTTAAGTGAAATAAGCCAGGCACAAAAAAACAAACATGGAATTCTGGGATTGAAAAATCAAAACAATTGAAGTCATAGATATACAGAGTAAAAGGATGGATACTAGAGGCTGGGAAGGGTAGTGGCTGGGGGAGGAGGTGGGAATAGTTGATCGATACAAAAAAAAATAGTATGAATAAGACCTACTATTTGATAGCACAACTAGGGTGATGATAGTTAATAACAACTTAATTGCATATTTTACAATAAATTAAAATTGTAATTGGATTGTTTGTAACTCAAAGGTTAAATGCTCGACGGGATGGCTACCCCATTCTCCATGATGTGCTTATTTCACATTGCATGCCTGTATCAAAACAACCCAGGTACCCCATAAATATATACAACTACTATGTACCCATAACAATTGAAAATAAAAACTCATTAAAAAAATAAGAAATATCAAGTAATCTTTGAAGATACAGGAATGGGAAAAAAACCATTTTAACCTACGGAAATACCACAACTGAAATCAAAAGATTTAAACTGTGAGGTTTCATGGGGAACAGTAATAAGTGGTTGTATGCACATGAAGCAGAGAGAATGTGAACAGGAGCAATAGGAAAGGAGCTTTGGGTCAGATCCAAGAAGTCTCTCAATGCCAGAATTACGGCTTTGTATTTCATTAATTCTGCCATCAGTGGTGATCCATGGCAGACAATTGGGCAGGTTGAGGGAATCGGTGCTGTGACCAGAACTGCAAGTACAACACTGTACGTAGCATCCTCTCCAATATAAGACATTTAGATACTTAAGACATTTAGATACTTAATACTTCAGTACTAGGTTCAAGAACAGAATTAATCAAGCTACAGACCCAATTGACAACTGATACTCGAAAAAAGACACAGAGATTTAATATCTGTATTTTCCAAGTTTACATGGTCAAGAAAATCAACTAGTGTGCTGGAGAGAAAAAAAATAGAGATGTCTAAACCACCTCCAGGCTTCTCTGCCTGATAATTTATATTTTTAGTGATAAGTACAGGTGATTACTATGATCAGGAAAGTTTAGGAAATCCTGGTGTAATTCAATACAGAGAAAATGACGGCATGGTTGCATAAGAATTCAACATTTGCATCCGTGATTCCATTCTTTTACTTCAAAAACAAAAGGATTGAGTCTTGCATCCTTGACAAGGTGCTAGGAATTGGAGATGCAAGAGTGAGAAAGACAGAGCACCTGCTCTCTCAAAGCTTACATTCTACTAAGAGGAAGGAACAATAGAAATCATATAATAAATTCTTTACAATTATGTGGGAATGCTGCATAAAATGATAGTATGTTATGAAGGTGCATACTAAGGATATTTGACTTCTTTGAGGGTATCTGAAGATTAAGGAAATACAATTGAATCTGGTATTTGAATTACAAATAGGCATTAGCTAAGTGAGGAGGTAGAAAAGATAATTCCAGGCAAAGAGATGATCACTGCATCTGCCTGGACAGAGAGTCCAGAAGAATCCTAGAGTATTTCATGGAGACTTGGCTACAGAAAAGGAGTTAAACAGTCAACATGAGCTATAGCCCACACTGGTGACACACTGATATATACTCAATCTAAGTATGTGCCAACAAGATGGGACTCAGGCCTTGGCATAAGTCCCAGATTAGACTTCCGCCCTCCCCAAGCCTTGTCACCTTTCCCATGAAACCAATATGCTACAATACTGAGAGAACAATATTCTACTATCTGACTCACATTTCTCACTTGAAAATTTTAAACCAGTGCAGCATATTGGGAAAGTCTGTCAGCTTTAGAGCCAACAGACAAATTAAATCCAGCTTTATCACTTACTAACTATATGGTCTTAGGAAAGTCATTTAATCTATTTGAGCTTTCATTTCTCCAACTGTCAAATGCGATTAATAATAATCTCTATGGTATAGAATATTCTGAGGATTCACTAAGGTAATACATACATAATATAGTGGATAAGAGCTCAAATCTAAACAGACCTATGACTGAATCCCAGCTCTACCACTTACTTCCTGGGTGACATTGGGACAAGTTGATTTACCTTTTAGAACTTCAATTTCCTCATTTGCAAAATGGTGATAACAGTACATCCAATATGTTGTAAGGATTAGCAATAATGTGTGAATACTGCCTCATACAATGCCTGACACCTAGGCAGTAATCTCTGAATGGTAGCCATGATTAACATTTTGGGGTATCAGTAGGATATTCTGCCTCTGATGAGTTTAAAAATAAATTTTGGAGCATGATAGGCAACAGGCCTGAACAGAGAGTCAGGAGCCCTTGGGCAAGTAATGTTTTACTCTGAATTTTAGTTCCTGTAGGTGTGACATAAGGAAGTCATGCTTCTTAAACTACTTATAGCAAAGACTTTTTAATGTCAATACATCAAGACGAATACTTTTGCAAAACACAAGATCACAACCTTGAATGTAACTGCAATGCCAAATTGCTTTAGAACTTCCTACGTGCTTACTTTCATACTCTGCACTTGGTACACTGTGTACAGTCAACAGTCCAAGACCAGTCCATGGACACATACTGAGCAGCATTGGCCTAGATCATCTCAGGAGGTGCCTCCAGCTTGGACACGCTGGTGGCAAATGGAACTAACACTACTTCACAACAACAGTATACTCTACAACAGAGAATTACAATCTGAAGACCAGAAGGCCCAACAGTGTTTCTTTAAAGATGGCAAAAAGCCTGGCGGGTTACAGGCTGGTAATAGTTGTGATGTTCACCTTCAAGTACTCACTGCTTGATGGGCTCATTCAGGACAAGAATTCAATGTCATTCATCTCTGAATTCCAGGCTTACCACAGTGGACAACCCATAAAAATTTAATGGATGAAATTTAATGGAGAGTTTTCCCAATTGTCATGATATTCAGGCTATTTCTGCCCTACACAGTGCCTACAGGTTTTGGCTCTATTCGGCAAAACAATTTTTTTGGGGAAGGAGGAAAAAGTAATTAAGTGAAAGAGGTATGCATAGTAGGTGTGTACAATGTATACTTGCCTGAAGCTTCTGAGCATGTGTTAGTGATGGCGAGGACATGGCCAAATACATATGTGGATGTGTAGGGGTAACCAGGAATGTCTTGGACCAACAGCTGTGGAGTGTGTGTACAAGAAAGGCAGCCAGCTCAGAATGGCACGTGTTTATATATGAATGGGTATGTTGGCGAGTGTGTGTGCCTACAGATGCACAAACATGTTTTAACTATAAGAGTGCCCTAAACTGGGAGTTCAGATTAAAATTTACCCAGCTTTCCTTTTCATTGACAAGTTGTCTTTCACCATTATGTCATAAGCTTTGTTAAAGCAGGAGGTTTTTGTATTCCCACTACCTAGAACGAGGCCTTACACATAGTAACCCTTCAATAAATATTCGTTTAAAGAATAAATTCATGTAAAGCTTTTAGCACAATACTTACACACAGTAAGTGGTCAGTTAAGTGTTGGTCATTATTGTGGTTATAATGCCTTGAATGTAGTAAGAGCTAAACAAATGATTGTTGAATCTGAACTTCTAAATTCACAGTTGCCTATGTGGAGTGATTTTATTTGTTCTTATTGGGAGGTCTACTCAGCTATTTGTTTTTCTTTTTAAATAAGATTCATTGAGGTATAATTTATATAAAATAAAATATGCTTATTTTAGGTGATCAGTTCAATGCATTTTGACAAATTTGTACTATCCATATAATCACCATCACAATCAAGACACGAAATATTCACATTACCTCAAAAATTCTCCTCTCCCTGTTTGGACTACTCACCTGCTTTCTTTCACTGTAGGTTTGTTTTACCTGTTCTTAAATTTCATGTAAATTTCATATTATACTCTTTTATGTCTGGCTTCTCTCACCCAGGAAAATATTTTTGAGATATGGTTAGTTTGGGTACCTGCACATCATTACTTTTTGTTCTGTTTTATGGATATGCTACAGTTTCTTTATGCATTCACCTCTCATTAGACAGTTGGACTATTTTTAGTTTTGGGATATTATAACAAAGCTGCTGTATAAATCTTAGCATAGTCATATGCCTTAACTTCTCTAGGGTAAATATCTAGAAGTGGAATGACCAGATAATATGCTAAGTGTATTTTTAACTTTAAGAGAAATTGTCAAATATTTCCCAAAATATTTGTAGAAAATAAAATCACACAGAATATCTGTTTGTGGCCATGATGGAGTAAGTGGTAGACTACTTGCTTTCACACAGTAAATGAGTAAATTGGACAAAACAAATAGAACAACTGCTTTCAGATATTGAATATCAGTCAGCAGTAAAATGAGTGTTCTGAGAGAAACAAACCAGTTTAGCCCCATGATCACTCTGGTGTGGCACACAGTAGCCCTTGGCTAAATATTTCTAGAACATTATCCATCATTATATGTTAGCCATCATTATAACTAGCATAATGGTTTGCACAGAGTAGGAGTTCAAAAATGATACTTGAATCTAAATCAAACTTAAGCAGTTTCCTATGTGGACTTATTCTATTACTTTAGTGCCTTAAAAAACTTTGCATTTTCAGCAATGTCAAACCTGCATAAAAGTGGCAAAAATGTTGCAAAGAACTCCTGTATATGCTTCTTCCAGAGATCCCATTCAAGTTTCATCAACTGTCTCAATAACATCTTTTATGGTAAAAGAATCCAATCCAAAACCACAGGTCACACCCTATTGGTATATCCTTCCAATCTCTTTTAATCTGGAATAATGCCTCAGTCTTTCCTTGATTTCCATGTCCTTGATTTTCTAAAGATTACAGACAAATCATTTGGTAGAATGTCTTTCATTATGAGTTTTTCTAAAGTTTCCCAATGATTAGATCTAAGCTATGCATTTTCTATTCGATCATCAACAGTAATGGTATGTTCTCGTTTCACCCTATCAGATTTGATTCATCAGCCTAAGGCACTGTAAAATTTTGGTCACTTGATTAACATGGTGTCTACCCTATTCGTCTAGTGTGGAGTAAATTTGTTTTCTTCTTCATAAGGTATAAGTCTATGCTGGGGGTGGAGGGGAAGATACTATTAAACTATGTAAAATCTCATCCGTCATCCTATTTTCACCTGATAGTTTTAGCATCTGTTGATCTTCTAACCTGAATTAATTTTATGATGGTTGACAAATGATGATTTTATAACCTGATCATTCCTTTTACACATACTAGTTAACTATCTATTATAAGAAAGGGCCTTGTCTTTTACCTATTTATTCATTCATTTAAAACTGAAAAGATTTATTACTATATTTACTGGACTTTAATACATTACAACTATTACATATTTTATTTATATATATATATATATGCTCAAATTGTCCTGGATTTAGCCAATGTGAACCTCATTAAGCTGACATTTGCATCCTTTTGAAATATCTTTATTCATTACATCAGTTAAGGTTCTTCAGAAGAAACAGAAGCAACAGAAAGGAAGAGAGAGAGAGAGCGAGCGAGTGAGCTTATTAATTGGCTCAAATGATTATGAAGGATGAGAAGTCCTATGACCTGCCCTCTGTAGGCTGGAGAGCCAGTAGTAAGGCAGAGAAAGCAAATTCTTCCTTATTCTTCCTTTTATTGTATTCAGGCCATTAATGGATTGAATGAGGCTCACTCATGTTGTGTAGGGTGATCTGCTTTACTCAGTCTACAAATTCAAATGTTAGTCACACCCGGAAACACATATGCACATCCAGAATGATGAGGAACCAAATATCTGGGTAGTCTATGGTCCACTCAAATTGCCAGATAAAACTGGCCATTACACTGGTAATTCTTAGAGCATTCTCTTATTACTTTCTCTTATTTTGGGAACCACAAGAAGGCTCCAGGTTCATCTCATTATTTTCTGGCCCCAATTCTAGATGCAATCATTTCTCACAATGGCTCTGGCTCCTTTTATTGGACAGTGAGGGGTACAGTAGCTCGCCCTTATCCGTGGAGGATATGTTCCAAGATCCCCAGTGGATTCCTGAAATCACAGATACTACCAAATCTTATATATACTATGTATTTCTTATACATACATACCTATAATAAAGTTTAATTTATAATTAAGGCACAGTAAGAGATTAACAACAACTAATTATGTGAATGTGGTCTCTCTCTCTCCCCCTCTCTCTCTCTCTTAAAATATTTTATGGGTAACTGAAACCTCGGAAAGATAAACTGTGGATAAGGAGGGACTACTATGTTTATAAACCAAGATTTGGATGCTAGATGTGCTTACTACTACCATGGTGTAACTGTTCCCAGGGCTGCTCAATGAACTGAGTTAAAAAATGTATGTGTCTATATATGTGTGTTTATGTGTGTATATATTTACATATTTACATATTTATATATACATATTTATATCTATTTTATTTCTATATTATGTATGTACATATATGCACTTAGAATATATTTATATATAATGTATAATTTATTACATTATTTATACATTATATATGCTGATATATATAAAAATATCCCTATATTATTTTTACAATAATATTATTTTAAAATAATATTATTAAAGAACAAAGAAATACATTCATAAATTTAGAGCAAACTGATTTTCAACAAAGGCACCAAAAACACACACTGGGAAACAGACAGTCATTTCAATAAATGGTGCTGAGGACACTGGATATCTACATGCCAAAGAGGGAAAGTAGACCCCTATCTTTCACCATACACAAAAATCAACTAGAAATAAATTAAATAGTTAAATCTGATTCCCGAAACTATGAAACTTCCAGAAGGAAACCTAAAGGAAATGCTTCAAGACATTTGTCGACAATATGATATTGTCGATACTTATTTATGTTCTTCTGTCAAGCTCTATAGTTGGAACATGGCATCACTATCTCCTTGGCCAACTCCTGTTGGTGAGTCCTCTTTGGAAATCTCTAGCAAGAGCATTCTATGAGACAAATATCCATTTTTTCCCATGGTTCACTTTTTCCTTACATTTTCCTTTATTTGCCTCTTCTTGTCATCACAAGGTTAAGGTCTTGAGAGTCTACACTTGAGTGTGGGACAAGGTGGTCACTTGGCCAAATTTCAAAGTAGGATGAGTCCTGGCCTTTAATCTAGGAGAAAAAGGTGTTTCTGAGGTTCACACTCAGGTTTTCATAAGTCATCATTCATAGGGCTTGTTGGCTACATGCAACAAATATTCATTGACTGCACTCTATGTATATAGATATATGTGTGCACACACACACACACACACACATAGATATATACAAATTAATGACTGAATCTTTACAATATCCCTGAAAAATAGGTACAAGTATAATACTAGCATGACTGATTATGGGTATGCAGAATTTCAGGTGTGGAGGAGAAAAAGGAAACGTGTAAAAGAGGGACATGGAGGGTTAAAGCAAGTTGCAATATGAGATTGATGCCCATGGCATCCCTCACTAAGAAGGTGACATTTAAGTAAAGGAAATAAAGGAGCAAGCCTCAGGGTCTCTCAGGGAAGGGCTCTCTACGGAGGGGGAACACCGAGTGCCAAGGTCTGAAACAGGGGCTGCCTGGCATGTTTAAGGAGCAGCAAGAATTTCATTCTGGCTGAGGTAGCATATGAGCGAGGGCAAGACAAGAATAAAGTGAGGTCACAGAGGTAAAGACTAACAGCTTGTGTGGGACTTGATAGATGTAAGGACTTCAGCATTTTCTCTGAGTGAAATGGGAGCCACTAGAAAATTTTGCAAAGACTGACATGACTTAACTTTCGTTTTAATAGGTTCATTCTCGCTGCTGTATTCAAAATACATTGGGATGAGGAGGGTGAGGAGAGAGGCAGATGAACCAAGCTCCCAAAGGTGATGAAAGCTTGAAAGCTAATATCTAGTGTACCAGTTATTAAGTTATTGCCTTTAAGCTCCAAAACTCCTGTGGTTTCTGTCTCCTGATTGAGTCCAAACTGATAAACTTAAGTTAGTCGAACCGCAATCATTTGTTGAGGAAACACTAGCCCCTCTCCTTCCAGCCTCTCCAGCTCTAAATATCTAATTTTCAGAGGAACCCATGAGTACTTGGTGTTTAGTGCAAGATTCAACCATCGTGGGTCTCATTATTCCCCGATCACTTTTGTTGTTGTTGTTGTTGTTTTGAGACGGAGTCTCGCTCTGTCGCCCAGGCTGGAATATAGTGGCGCGATCTCGGCTCACTGCAAGCTCCGCTTCCCGGGTTCACGCCATTCTCCTACCTCAGCTTCTCCAGCCGCTGGGACTACAGGCACCCGCCGCCACGCCCGGCTAATTTTTTTGTATTTTTACTAAAGACGAGATTTCACCGTGTTAGCCAGGATGGTCTCCATCTCCTGACCTTGTGATCCGCCCGCCCCGGCCTCCCAAAGTGCTGAGATTACAGGTGTGAGCCACCGCGCCCGGCCCCTCAATTACTTTCTATCTGAAAATGTAACTAACAGAATTATCGCCATTGCTTAACGTGTTCTCCACTGAAAACTAAATTAATTCATGTTAATACACATTTAGATTAAGACGTGATTGAAAAAAATAGCTATAAAAAATCAACTAAACTATTCATAAATGCTAATTCCACCTAATACTACATAGATGTCTCTATTGCTCTTTTATAAAACATTTTTCAGACCTAAGACGGTTAATAGATATGCAAATGAACACTCATGATAATAACTAACAGTAATTATATACTTTACAAATACATAATTGAGAAAATAATAACAAAACTGATAGAGAAAAACTGTCAGTTTTACTTTTGGAGGAAAATGCACATGATGCTTCACCCAAGAAATACTTACGTAATCAACACCTAATGAGCCGCAAAATGCAGTACTCCTCTTAATTTCCAGCAGGTATTATAAGCTCATAAAATCAGGTTATTTTAAGCAGAGAAAAAAAAAAAAGCCTCATAACCATTACAGAAAGGCAAACTCTGTGTTATTTTACCATAATAAGTTTTTCCCTTTCCTGACATTCTAAATGCCTATAATTTTAGTCACCGAGACTTTACATAAAATTTTACTAGCAGAAAGCAAAAGTGTCTTACGATCTTTGCTATTTATAGGGCACAGACTTGCCTGATACCTGATTCTCTGGCCTTCTTGTTTTCAAAGCCAGTATCACCAATGCAAAGAAACAACATCCTGTTTAATCAGAACTGACAATTGACCTTTGATCGTGTGAAAAGCACAGCTGAAATAACTTACATCAAAATTGCCATTTTAAAGTGAAGAAGAAATGGATATACAACGCAGTATAAAACAAACTTATGATGTACTTTAGAAATACATGGTTAGAATTAGTGGGCAGAAATGTCCACAAATTAATTTTTTAAAAAAGATTCCATCTACAATATATGTGACTGATTACAGGTGTCTTTGAGGTCTTTACTGAAAGCTTAATGAGGGGAGATAATAATCTATTAATCTTTTTACATCCAGTACCTAGTCTAATTCCCGGCATATAAGGGAGTCTCCACAAATATTAAATAAAATATGCTGTATCATTTGATAAATGTTTTTTGATAAGTGTGTCAACCAGAATGAGATGAGTGTTTAAAATATCTTTCTTTTCATTCTTTTCATGGTTACGGTAGCAAGGTGTAACACAGCGTTGCTCAGAGCTTAGTCATTCTTAGGACACCTACAGGCTACCTGCCATATCCCTTGTGTCATTCATATTATTGTTTACTTATCACTATTCTATAAATTGTGCCACATTTTCTACTTAAATTTTGTTTCATCTTAAGACATAATATTCGTGAAATTAGAGGTGTTGTGTGCTAATTACATTTTACCATCCATGAAAATAAATGCCTAAAAGGGGATATCTTTCCAGTTGTTTTCATTTTCTTCCATTTCTTTCATCAGTGTTTTATAGTTCTCCATATACAGGACTTGCACCTCTTTGGTTGAATTTATATCTAAATATTTTTTGTTGCCGCTGCTATTGTAATTGAGATTGTTTTTTAAATTTCCTTTGTGGATGTTTCATTATTAGTATATAGAAACTCTACAGATTTTATATGTTATTTTTGTATTCTGCTAGTATGCTGAAGTTGTTTATCAGTTCAAACAGGTTTCTGGTAAAGTCTTTAGGGTTTTCTGTATATAAGATTGTGTCATCAGCAAATACAGATAATTTCACTTCTTCCTTTCCTGTTAGGATGTCTTTTATTTCTTTCTCTTGCTTAATTACTCTGGCTAGGACTTTCAGTACTATGTTAAAAAGAACTGGTGAGAGTGAGCATCCTTGTCTTCTCCCTGACCTTAGATGAAAAGCTTTCAGTTTGTCATTGTGTTCATGGGTTGGAAGACTTAATATTGTTAAAATGCTCATAGTACCCAAAGTGGTCTGTAGATTCAATGTAATCACTATCAAAATTCCAACAGAATTTTTCAGATAAATAGAGAAAAATGCTTAAATTTATATAGAGCCAAAGGAGAACCTAAATTTCCAAAGTGATTATTGGGCCAAAAAAAAAAAAAAAAAAATTAAAGAAAAAAAAAAAGAACAAAGCTGGAGGCATCACACTCCCTGATTTCAAAATATAAAGCTATTGTAATCAAAACAGTATTATACTGGCATAAAAACAGACACATAAACAAATGGAATGGGATAAAAAGCCAAGAAATAAGCCCATGCATTTATGGTCAGTTGATTTTTACAAAAGTGTTAAGATAATATAATGAAGAAAGGACACTTTCTTCAACAAATAATGTTGAAAAAATGAGTTGCCTGCATGCAGAAGAATAAGATTGGATCCTTATTTCAGACCATATACAAAAATTAATTTAAAATGGATTAAAGACTTCAATATAAGATCTGAAATTGTAAAACTACTGTAGGAAACACGAGAGAAAACCCCCAAAACAGTTGTCTGAACAATGATTTTTTGATCCAACCACCAAAGCACAGGCGACAAAAGCAAAAATAGACAAGTAGAATTTCATCCAAATAAAAAGCTTCTGCATAGCAAAGAAAACAATCAGCAGCATGAAGAGAGAGTCCACACAATGGTAGAAAATATTTGTAAACCATTCATCAGATAAAGGGTTAATATGTAAAATACCTAAGGAACTAAGGCAGCTAAATATCAAGAAAACAACTTGATTTAAAAGTGAGCAAATAACTGAAACAGAAAAATCTCAAAAGAAGGCATACAAATGGACAGCAGGCACATGAAAAAATCCTCAGTATCACAAATTATTAGAGAAATGCAAATTAAAACCATAATGTGATGCAGTCACACCTCATTTTATTGTGCTTTGCTTTATTGCCATTTACAAATAATTACAAATAATTGCTTTATTGCCATTTGCAAAATGAAGGTTTGTGGCCATCCTGCACTGGACAAGTCTATTGGCACCACTTTTCCAACAGCGTGCGCTCACTTCATGTCTCTGTGTTACATTTTGGTAATTTTCACAATATTTCTATTTTTTTCTCATTATTATATCTGTTTTGGTGATCCGAGTTCAGTGAAATTTGATATTGTGATTGAAATTGTTTACGGGCACTGTGAAATGGGAACGTAAGCAATAAATGTTGTGTGTGTTCTAACTGCTCCATCAACCAGCCGTTCCCCCATCTCTCTCTCCGTCAGGCCACTCTAATTCCAATAATTTCAATATTGAAATTAGGTCAATAAATAACTGCAAAGGCCTCTAAGTGTTCAAGTGACAGAAGGAGTTGCACGTCTCTAACATTCAATCAAAATCTAGAAATGATTAAGCTTGGGGAGGAAGAGACACTGAAAACAGAGACAGGTTAAAAGCTAGGCCTCTTGCAACAAACAGTGAGCCAAGTTATGAATGCAAAGGATAACTTCTTGAAGGAACTGAAAAGTGCTACTCCAGTGAACACGCAAACGATAAGAAAGTGAAACAGTCTTATTTTTGATATGGAGAAAGCTTTAGTGGTCTGGTTAGAAGATCAAACCAACCACAACATTGACTTAAGCCAAAGCCTAAGCCATAGCAAGGCCCTAACTCTGTCCGATTCTATGAAAGCTGAGAGAGGTGAGTAGGTTGTGGAAGAAAAGTTGAAAGCTAATAGAGGTTGGTTCATTAGATTTAAGGAAAAAAGGCATCTCATACCATAAAAGTGCAAGGTGAAGAAGAAGTTGCTGATGTACAAGATACCAGATCTAGCCACAATCATTGATGAAGGGGGCTATAATAAACAACAAATTTTCAGTATAGATGAAACAGTCTTTTATTGGAAGAAGATTCCATCTAGTACTTTGATAGCTAGAAAGGAGAAGTCAATGCCTGGCTTCAAAGCCTCAAATGACAGGTTAACTCTCTTGTTAGGGGCTAATGCAGCTGGCACATTTAAGTTGAAGCCAATACTCATTCTCATTTACCATTCTGAAAATCCTAGGGCCCATAAGAATTACACTAAATCTACTCAGTCTGTGCTCTGTCAATGGAACAACAAAGCCGGAATGACAGCACACATCTGTTTGCAGCATGGTTGACTAAATATTTTTAGCCCACTGTTGGGACTTACTGCTAAGGAAAAAAGATTCCTTAAAATATTCCTGCTCCTTGACAATGCACCTGGTTACCCAAGAGCTCTGATGGAGTTGTGCAAGGAAATTAATGTTGTTTTCTTGTCCACTAACAATATCAATACTGCAGTCTGTGGATCAAGGAGTAATTTTGGCTTTCAAGTCTTATTATTTAAGAAATATATTTTGTAAGGCTATAATTTCCATAAGATAGTGATTCTAGTAATAGATCTGGGCAAAGTAAATTGAAAATTTTCTAGAAAGAATTCACCATTCTAGATGCCATTAAGAGCATTTGGGAGCAGGTCAAAATGTCAACATTAATGAGAGTTCGGAAGAAATTGAGTTCAATTCTCATGGATGACCTTGAGGCGTTTGAGACTACAGTGGAGAAAGTAACTGCAGATATGGTGAAAATAGCAAGAGAACCAGAATCAGAAGTGGAGCCTAAAGATGTGACCGAATTGCTTCAATTTCATGATAAAATTTCAACAGATGAGGAGTTGCTTCCTATGGATGAGCAAAGAAAGTGGTTTCTTGAGATAAAATCTATTCCTAGTGAAAATGCTATAAATGTTGAAATGACAACAAAGTATTTAGAATATTGCATAAACTTAGTTGAGAAAGCAGCAGCAGGGTTTGAGAGGATTGCCTCCAATTTTAAAAGAAGTTCTACTGTGGGTAAAATGCCATCAAACAGCATTGCACATATCAGAGAAAATTTTCCTAAAAGGAAGAGTATAATTGATGCTGCAAACTTCATTGCTGTCTTATTTTAAAAAACTGTCATAGCCACCCCAACCTTCACCAACCACCACTATTATTAGTCAGCAGCCGTCAACATCAAGGCAAGACACTCCACGAGCAAAAAGATTACGACTGACTAAATGTACAGATGATAGTTAGCATTTTAAACAATAAAGTATTTTTCATTTAGGTTTGTACATTGTTTTTAGATATAATGCTATTGCGCAGATAACAGACTACAATATTATGTAAACATTATATATATATACCAGGAAACCAAAATATCATGTGACTCCCTTTATTGTAAAATTTATATTATTGTGGTGGTCTCAAACCAAACCCCCAATATCTCTGATTTATGTCTATATCCTCTCATGCCTGTTAGAATGACATTTACCAGGAAGATGAAAAATAACAATTGGTGGGGAGGGAGCAGAGAAAAGGACACTCTTGTACATTATTGGTGGGAATATAAATTTGTACAGCAATTATGAAAAACAATATAAAGTTTCCTCAAAAAACCTAAAACTAGAACTGCCACATGATCCACTAATCCCATTATTGGGTTTTTTGTTTTTTTTTTTTTTTTAAAAGAAAAGGAAATTAGTATATCACAGAGATATCTGCATTCCCTATGTTTATTGCAGCACTGTTCACAATAACAAAGATATGGAGTCAACCCAAGTGTTCATCAACAGATAAGAAAAAATCTATTTTCAACTTCTCCCAAAGTGGTCCTTTTCCATGATTTTTTGATATATTGTCAACATTAAAGTGAATTTCAGTGATAACTTTTAAGACTTCTCTCCTTGGGGAAATCAGGATGAGAGGGCATGTAATATACAGGGCCAGTAACTCTGTTCCATTTTGTGCCCAAATTCAAGCTCCTGTCACATTTTCACTTGCTGTTTTTGTAAATATCCATAAAGGAAAGACTATGCAGAGATGAATAACATAGTGAACAAATAGCTGCGTGGAAGTAAGGATTGAAATTTATACCTCAGAGGATTAAATTAGCAAATAAGAAGACGATCTTAAGAAACTTTTCAGAACCCAGAAAAAACAGACATAAACAAAACTGAGAGTAGTAATATTAAATATGGGAGGTACAATAAATATGAGCAACAAATAAATGGCAGCTGGAAGAAGGTGAAAATGTATAAAACAGAAGCAATACTGAAGAAAAACTTAAGTAAAAGGGTTCTGACCTCAAGAAAAGCAGTAAGTCTAGAAATAAGATCATTCACTGAGTTCTATGAACAATTAATCAAAACAGATTCATATCAGGTATAACTGTTAAATGTCACAAACAGAGAATTCTAGAACTGTCAAGCATCTACATTCCACCCAAACTGAAAGCAAACAAGTGAACCTAATAATAGTTATTCCCAAAGAAACAAGATCAAATTACCCTTAGTCTTCTCCAAAACTGAAGAAGACAATAGATTATCACCCGCAGAGCTGAGAGTGGGGAGAAGTATAAGCTAAGAATTCTAAATTGTAAATGAAAAATAAAATTTTAAGCCCCCAACTGTCTGAATGCACCCTCCCCTTGACCAAGGGCATTCTAAAGTTAAACTGAAAAACTAGTTCAGGGCATCATGGGAAGTGGGGATTGGACATGCCTCATTATACTCTCCTCCCTTTGGAATTTAGGCAGAGCTGACCAGCATTAACATTAAAACTGAAATCTTAAGACTGAAAAAACAGAGTTTTTGTGGTAATAAGGCACCAAATTCCAGCCTGCTCTAGTATAGCTTCCCATGACAGATAGCAAGCCCTGAAAGAAATCAAAGTCTTTTATCCTATAATATATTTCTTTGACACATTTTGGGCCCTGGAAAGCTGTCTGTTGTGGGGAAAATCTACATTCTATAGAGAATCTCCTTTCTTTTCCAGGTCTTTTCTCTGATCCAGGGGACAATTAACTAAGACTCTGGCAGCTTTTAAGGTCTGATAAGAGCTATGAAGCTTGCTACCTGGGGGTTTCATCTGCATGTAAAACAATGGTCTCCACTACCCTTTATCTTAACCCAGGTATTCTTTACTATTAATTCTAGGTCTTTAGATAATAACTCTTTCAACCAATTGCCTATCAGAAAATCTTTGAATCCACCTATGACCTGGAATTCCCCACTTTCAATTGTCTTACTTTCTTGGAACAAATCAATATACATCTTACGTGTATTGATTGATGTCTCATGACTCCGTAAAATGTATAAAACCAAGCTGTAGCCTGACCACTTTGGGCACATGTTCTCAGGATTTTCTGGAGCTGTGTCACGGACCATTGGTCATTCATATTTGGCTCAGAATAAATCTCTTTAAATATTTGACAGAGTTTGACTCGTTTCATTAGCAACATTAAACCACAGCACCAAATTTTCATTCATTTGTGAAAGAAATGGTATATACCTACATGTATATCTACCCTGAACATATATGGGTCTAGGGTTTGTGCAGCTAGAAGCTTTTTACAATTTGAAGGATCCATTTAAGACAAAGAATACAGGATGGTGCCCAGCACCATGGAGGAAGTGAGGCTACTACAGAGTTGGTGTGGGTTCTCTGTTCATAGCAGCTCCACCATGTCAAAGGTTTCCTTTAAGATCACGCTGATGTTGGATCCTCAGCTGCCATAGAAAATACTCAGGGTGTTCTTGAAAGTACACTTTTCCAGTCGTCCTAAAGTTTGCACAGAATAATTGAAAGATCTTGCTCAACAAGTGCAATTCATACCAATGATGGAATAGGAATAAATACTGCACAGACTGCTGGAAATGTTTTCCTGTAAATGTACAAAACTATAAGTTATTCCTAGAGATCATCTTGGAATTTGTTATTATCTGCTACTTGGGACATATTATTACCTTTAAGAATAAATATTGATATTTGTAAAATTGAAATCAGGCATTTAACATACAATGAAAACACCAAAAGTCAATGAAATAATAAAAGGTGACTCTTCTGTCTCTTTTTGTTGTTCACACTCTTAATATGAAGAGGGAATGCTTATGGAGTAAGGGTATTACCACCACAGAAGATCATATGGTCTTTGATTGCTACCTCAAAACACAGACAGGTAGTTCATTTGGGGTAAATGGATTATCCAACTTTGTTTTTTAAAAGTAGGATGCTATTGATAGTTCTTTTTGAGAACATTTGGAAAATTAAAATTTACTGAATCTTACATATTTGTCTGAGTTAAAAATATAAAAGTATTATGGATTGTGGATGATGGCAGTTTGCTTGATAGCATCTGACTAGCACAATCACAGTTTGATTCTTAAATATATGGCTTTTGATAAAGGCAATAGACATATCAATGAATAAACTATGTTAACTTTTTATCATTTCATTTTTTAAGCATTCAAACCTCCTGTGTTATACAAATTTCAGTTTAATATCAAATAACCAAAAACTGTATTTTAAAATCTAACCCTCATGTGTATAAATTGATGTCCCATGCCAAATTTTAATGATTATCCTGCAAAATTCAGTACTCATAATGGTGAGAATTGACAATACAGTAGAAGATTCCTGTATCAGTGCATTCTTGCATTGCTATAGAGGAATACCTGGGACTGGGTAATTTATAAAGAAAAGAGGTTTAATTGGCTCGTGGTTCTGCAGATTGTACAAGCATGACATCAGCATCCTCTTGGCTTCTGGGGAGGCATTAGGGAGCCTTTACTCATGTTGGAAGGTGAAGCGGGAGCAGGCACATCACATGGCAAGAGCAGGAGTAAGAGAGATAATGAGGAAGTGCTACATGCTTTTAAACAGCAGATCCTGTAAGAACTCACTCAATCATGAGGACAGCATCAAGCCTTGAAGGATCCACACCTGTGATGCAAACACCTTCCACCAGGCCCCAACTCCAACATTGGGGATCACATTTCAGCATGAAATTTGCATAGGACGAACATCCAAAACGTATCATATCCTTTGCTGAGTTATGCATTCCTTTATCAATCTCTTTTAATACAAATTTAAAAGCACGAATCTTCAAAAAAACATGTTTTTTTTAAAATAAAATCTGATGTTCAAAGAACCGTGTTCCTTACCAAATTAAGCCGCAGTTAACCAGAAATTTAGGAATACCCATTTCCTGAAGTTTTGGCTTAATTTGAATTTTCTCCCCGTTCTGTTTCTAGCACAAAAATCTGCCTATTGTGTTGTACAAATAAGTTTACAATGTCCTGTGCCATAAAGTGATTTATTTATTGTTTTTGTTGTTTGGATTTGAAAATTATATTAAGTTCCTAAAAACATTTTATTAAACAACTAGACATTTTGCTATTAAATAAATGTGATCTGTAATTTCTTTGTTCAGAATGATGTGAAATATTGTCTTTAGTTTAAATTCATTATTGGTGCATAATTAATATCTTATGAAATTATATTTTGTTATACTATTAGAAAAAATACAAATTTTGATATAAACGTAAATATTTAGGCTAAGGAAGCACAAGATATTGCAAATTATGAAAGCTGACAATTGCTATAAACATCATGGCACTTTCCACAAACATTTGTTGATAGTCTGTAAACAGATTATATTAATAATGATCATTAAGGGAAGTCAAATATATTATTCATCTGTTGACATTACTTGTCAAACCCAGTGGTCACTTTATTATCTTCTACTTACTCAATAGTTCAGCGGCATTTGGCATAGTTGAGTACTCCCTACTTAAAATATTTTCTTCTATCTTCCTCTATGACATCATAGTTCTGGGTTTTCTTTTACTTCACTGGCTGATTTTTTCAGTCTCTTTTTCTGACTTCTACTTCTCTATTGAAAATGTAGAAAATTAAGTGTTCCAAGAATTTCATCCTAGGCCACTTTTTGCTGTTTTGCTGTCCTTATTATACTCGTTTTCTAAGTGATTCCATTTCACTGCATGGTTTTGAATAACAAACAGTCCAAGGACCTCAGATTGTATCTCCAGCCTTGATGTTTCCACTGAGCTTCTGACTTATCAGGACATATCTAACTCCTACACATTATCTCTGTCTGGATGCTGAATAGGCATCTCCAATCTAGCACACAACAAATGGACCTTTTGATTTCTCTCTAAATAAATTTGTACCTCTCCTAGTCTTTTGGCGTCTCAGAAAATTGTATTACCATTCATCTAAATGCTCAAGCCAAAAGCCTGATAATAATCTTAGATTTTCTTTTTCCCTCAACACCCTGCATTCAATCCATAAATAAATCTTCTCAACTTTGTTTCTAAAATAGCATCAGAATATGTCCATTTCCTCCTGTTTCTTCCACCACCACCCTGGTCTAAGTCAGCATGATATTTTGCCTAAACTTTTGTAATGCCTTCCTAACATCTTTCTACTCCCATTCCCCATGGTCTCACCTTCCCACAGAACATGGAATGATAATCTAAAAAGGTAATTCTTATCACATCACTTTCATGCCTAAAATCCTCTAGTGGCTTGCCATTTTCTGAGAATAAAATCTAAATTGTTTACTCAGACTAACAAACAAACCCCTTCATAATCTGGATACTCTGCCTCTCCAAAATCAATTCCCAATACTCTCCAGAGCTCAGTATGCTCAAGGCATGTTGGCTCAGTCAAGTTGACATATGAAATTAACTTTCAAAATATGCAAAAGTATGCATAAAATAGTATAGGAAAGAGTTGCATTACTCAATAATTATTCTGAGAAAATCAGATAAGTACTTAGGAAAAGATGACTTACCTCCTTACTTTACTTGCCACATGGAAATACATTCCAAATGTGTTAAAGAGTTAACTATAAAAAACTATTAAACATAACCTAAAAGTGTGGGGATTATCACAAGAATGAATAGAGCTATCAGATTTCCCACTAATAGAACATTACTGAACATGCCAAAAGGTATGCATCTGCTAAAATTTAAAGGCTATACTTGAGATAGAGCATTTGGTTAATATATTGTATAGTCAAATACATCTTTTTCTTTGATATTTATTTTACTGCTTCAACATTTGTAAATTCTTGATGTTCAAGAGAGTTGATATTCACTTGTGATTTTTCTACCTGAGTGTCTGTTTCCTTTTATAATTAAAATTAAACTATAGTTCATATGAAATTAATATTAAACCCAAATTAGAGACCTAGAAACATATTGGGGAATGCTTTACAACTTGACCCTTTCTCTTTAAACTTAATGCAAGACTGGGCTTCCAAAGACTTCTCTAGTAGTTCTCGGAATAATGATTTGTGTCTATCCTATCAATCCCCCTGTCTTGTGCAATGAAAAGTCCATAGCAGAAAGAAAATAATGGAAAGACTATAGCATTTGGAATCAGTCTGATGTAGGCTCAAATTTCAGCTGTATTACTTATTATCTCTTTGATTGGGAGCAACTTCCCTAGCTCCTGGGAATTACATTTCTGAAATGGGGGCAAAACTAGGATACCCATGAGATTAAAGGAAACAATGTGAGGCATCTAGCCTATAGAAAATAATAAATGTTAGCAATCTTTTCCTCTCTTTCACCTACCCCTCTGGGGTTGCAACTAGCTCAACATTCATTACTTGCTCAACAAGGTTTAGTTGCTAAAATTAATTCATCTACAAACTGATGGAGTCAGCTGGATACCCCTGAAATAAAAATTGTAACATAGAAGTTGTATTTTCCAATAATATTCCACAGAACATGTTGGCAGGACACAAGTTCAACTGTCAATTAACTAAAGGAAGGCAAGCTTCTTTCTAGTATATTTTGTGAATCAGTCAGCTTTTGTTAAGTTATCCTATGGTAACAAAGAGCTCCCAAGTCTCAGCAGCTTCCAACAATAACAGTGTATTTCCTACTCACTTTTTACAACCTTTACAGTTCAATTGCAGTTCTACTCTACATCATCTTCATTCTGAGAAGAAAAGTGAAGAAGCAGGCCCTTTATGAGATATGCCAATTTCAGGGAAGACAGAAAAGTGAAAGAGAAGAACTACATGCCACATGAAGGCTCTGAAAGTTTCTGTTTAGGTGGCACATGGCACTTTCACTCATGTTTCATTGGCCAAGCCAAGTTACATGGCCAAGCCTGATGTCAATGAGATGAGGAGTCCAATCCTCCTGCAGGGATGATCCAATAGTTATGCTCTGGGTAAGGTTGAGGGCAACAAATACAACAATACAATCTAACACACCTGGTGTCTCAAATACATGGCTCTCATTTGAGGTAACCATAGAGTATCTAAAAGGCTGAGGTAAGACAGCTGTCACTTGAGTGAAATAGTATAACAAGTATGCAAATTAATCATTTCTGGATCCTGTTAGGTCCATCATTGTAATGTGTTACGAAAAATCTGTTTTGGTGCTTTAATACTTCAGACTATGTTTTCTGCTCTAGGGAGAAGCCTGCCTTCAGCTATGATGGAATGCTATGCCCTTTCGCTCTTTAAAAGATCTAGACAAGAATGGCCTATTTGTGAACAGTGCTTCTGTGTCTTTTGTAAAACCACAGTTGAAAATATTGCCTACTGTGCTACTCAATACCCTTTAGACAAAGACCCACTGATATCATCAGAAATTTTGTCTGCAGACAAAGCTTGTTTTTATAGACTAGTATATGTGATTTTCTTTTCTGACAATAATAAGAGAAAAGATCCACCATGTTTCCCTCTTTGGAATTTCATTGCCAGAAATCTTGGTACCCGGTTCAATGCCAAATTATAGTTACTGGCTTCATGCAGCTGCCTAGTAGAATTTGCTCCCTGTCGACTTTTGTGTCTGGTCCATTTTATTCCCTGATAGTCAAGATCTGCATTTTTAAAACTTCTAACCTGTTCCAAATGCTTTTAGAAATAATCCAAATAGTGAATCCTGAAAAAAAATTTTTAAATGTAAGCCATAATTATAAGTTAACTCAAAAGAAAATGTTTCAGTTGGTACTATGATATCTACAAAGAGGTAGAATATATTATGCCTAAACATTAATGTACTGTAAAACCTCCTAGCTCTTAGGCCGTAGAGTGCAAAAACGTTTTTTAAAATGTACATCTATCACATGTAAATGCTTTTATGTGTGGAAATTCATAGCTAGATTGTGAACCTGATGAAGACAGAAATTCATGTCATATTTGTATTTCCAGCATCTATCCTGTAGCTCCAAAGGGGAAGAAGAATTTTCTATACATAGAGCACCTTGATATATAGTGGAACTCAGAGAGGTTAAATAACTTGCCTGAGGTCATACAGCTAGGAGTCGCAAAGGTGAAATTAGAAATGAGAGGTGTGTCACTCCAGAGTGTGAACTTTGCGTTATTCCAGCATTTCCCAAAGTAAAGCAGCACATGTAAAACTGGTGAGGCACAAGCCATTTTTGGCACATACAGGTAAGAATCTTTTAAATTTAATTATTTTATTTTAAATTAATTATTATTTTTTACTGAAAAATTACAATAGTATACATTTCACGGTACAATGTGATGTTTTGATATCTGTATACAACGTGGCATGATGAAATCAAATTTAACATATCCATCACTGCACTTACTTATTTTTTATGATGAGACATGTAAAATTTACTCTTTGCTATTTTGAGATATGCAATGCATGATTATTGATTCTAGTCACTGTCTTAGTCCATTTGTGTTGCTATCAAGAAATACCTGAGGCTATGTAATTTATTAAGTAAACAGGTTAATTTGGCTCATAATTTTAAGGTCTGAAAAATTTCAAGATTGGACATCTGGATCTGGAGAGAGCCACTCAATTGGTTGCAGAAGGTGAAGGTGAGCTGGCATGTGCCGAGATCACATGGTGAGTGAGAGCAAGCAGAAGAGATGGGGGAGATGCCAGGCTCTTTTTAACAATTGAGTCTTGTGGAAACAGATAGAGTGGGAACTCATTCATTACTGTGCGGATGGCACCAAGTTATTCATGAGGGATCTGTCCCCACGAAAACAACATCTCCCACCAGGCCCCGCCTCCAACATTGAGGATCAAACTTTAACATCAGATTTGAAGGGGCCGAACAAACAATATCCAAACTATAGCAGTCGCCCTGCTGTGCAATAAGTCTTAAAACTTCTTTCTCTTATCTCTCTGAAACTTTGTACTCTTTGGCTGATAACTTTTCATTCCCTTCCTTCCTCTTCTCTTCAGTCTCTGGTAACCATCATTCTGTCTACTTCTATGAGTTCAACAGTTTTAGATTGCATATATAAGTGAGATTATGCGCTATTTATCTTTCAGTGCCTTATTTCACTTAACTTAATGTTCTCTAGTTCCATTTATGTTGCTGCAGATGCCAGAATTTTATTCTCTTTTGTGGGTGAATAATAGTCCATTTTGTATTATAGCACAGTCAAGGCTCTGGCAGGCCTTGACCGCTCTTCTGCCGAGCCGGGTAAAGATCTAAAAGGCAGAATGTCCAGGATGGAAATAGCTGAAGACTTTAATCAGCACATGATCATGGTTTGGGGGTGTAATAGGGCAGAAGCTCCTCAAAGTGGAAGAAAATGAAGTCCAGCCTCAGTAATCTGGACTTGGCATATGGTTGGGAGCTGCTGAAGGCATAACAGAATCAGTAGGGCTAAACAGAGATCTGCCCATTGACTATCATCTAGCACCACAGAGAACTCTGTGCTCACATAAAAGATTATCTTAACCAGTTGAATTTCAGACGAACTGTAAATAGCCCTGAAATATTCTGCTTGATACTCATTGGAAGGCTAATCATATTTGGCTTGTTTCTATTTATCAGGTACATTATTGTGTGACAATAGGTTGAATGTTGAATGAGAACTTTGTAGGAAGAAACACACTGAAGGCTGTATGGAAAATAGAACAGTTATTTGCAGTTAAAGTGATTCCAAGTTAAGAGAGGTTGAGTAAAGAGTAGTGGATTTTTTCTCATTTTTTTTTTCTTAAACCAGAGCACCTCAAAATCTCCTGATAACCTGGGATGCTCTCCTGGGTGACATATGCAACATCTGATGATTTTTACTTCATTTCTTAAGATTTACTTGGTCCTATCTCCAAACATAATTCCATTTGCCCTTGCCTTATGTTTGTTTTTTATTTTTATTTTCTGAATCTACTGCTTTTTTCCTCTGCTTCCTTCCCTGTATCTTCTTACTTAATCCTATTTGATATATCCTCTGGAATTTCTCTTTTCACTCACTGATCTTCATTTGTCAGTACCTCATAATCATGATCCTAAACTCATTTTGCAGAGATAAGCTGGTTTTCTCACAAGCCTAGGAGTGTATGTTTCTGGTTACTGAAAATGCCACTGATCATTGCTTGAAGAGTAGAAACTACCAACAAGAGAGAAGATCCTATGATATTACACTTTTTAAAAATGTTTTGTAATTTTTTTCATTATTGATTTTTTTTACTATGGTAAGAACATTTAATGTAAGATTTATACTCTTAACAAGTTTTAAAGTGTACAATCAAGCATCGTTAACTGTATGTATGATATTGTACTGCAGATCCCCAAAATTTATTCATCTTGCATAACTAAAACTTTATACCTATTGCACAATAACTCAGTGTTTTACCAGTTTTTAAAGATTTTACTATTGTTTAATTGTAAAAATTAAAACCAATTGTTTAAGACTTGCAATTTTCAACATAGGCTCAAGCCTAGGTGCTTACCTCCTTTCCTTTCCAAAACTCAATGAAAATCACAGTAAAGAAAAAATAAAGTAACAATTCATAAGAACCAAGAGAAGAAGCTGGATAGGAGAAACATCTGCAAGTAAAAATAACAACAAATATCTGGAAAATTAAAAGTGGATGAGCCACAAGTAAGGAAGCCAAAGACTGCAATTTGTGTGAAAAGGCAGTAGCAAAAGAAGGAGTAGATCTGTTCTGCTAAAGGCCGGAGAACTCAGAGCTCAGAAATGACAGGCACTACAGAAGGCAGAAATGAGAAAGACTGAAAGTAGAATGGTTATCTTGAGATCTAAATACCCCTTACCCACCTTCTCTTCTATAGATATGCGGAAGAGTCCGGCAGGTGTTTACCTTCTAGGAAGATAAAAGAGGGTTCTTTTCTAATGTAATGAAATGAAATGAGTCACCTAGGGAAAATTAGTATGAGAGTTGGTATCCCGAAGCAAAACCCCCATATTGACATTTATGGATCCCAAAGCAAACTATTCATTTTCTATCAATTTAACCTAAACTGAAAGCTGTTGTTAACCAGCCAGAAATATGTGAGAGCAGAAAATTCACAGCTTTTCTATTGCCTCGTTCTTACATATGAATGGACAAGCAGGTATCAATACAGATATGAGGAAAATATGAGATACAAAAGAGAAAAGTTAAGATCTAAAAATGGAAAAAAGTGATATCAAAGGAAACAGAAATGATTCAAAGAACAGAAGAGGAAAAAAAGAGGAGGAGAGGAGGAGGAAAAGAAATGGCGTGAAAAGGTGTAGCATCAAGGGCAACAACAGCCACAGCCAGTATGCTGTACTCAGTTTGTGAGGGGGTGGAGGCAGCAAGCTACGAGGGAAGTCCTTTGCATCAAACAACAACAACAACAAAACAAACAAACAAACAAACAAACAAAACAACCAAGAATAAGATGTTATGAAACAGGTATGATTAGAGATCAATAAAGAATTCTCAAAAATTAAAAGATTGCTGACATTAAAAAGCTAATTAAAATATAATAATGGAAAGTACTTTAAAGACAGCATGAAACTAAGAAAAAAACTAAGAGAAGAAATATTTTCAAAAAACAGAAACTTAGTACAAGCAGTCTAACAACCAACAATCAGCTGTTCTGGAAAGACAGAATTGAGAATATAAAAGGGATGAATTGCTAGAAGAAAGAAAAGAGAATTTCCTGGAGCCTCGCTCTGTCACCCAGGTTGTAGTGCAGTGGCACGATCTCAGCTCACTGCAACCTCCGCCTCCCAGGTTCAAGCAGTTCTCCTGCCTCAGCCTCTCGAGTAGCTGGGACTACAGGCGCATGACACCACGCTTGTATTTTTAGTAGAGACAGTGTTTCGCCATGTTGGCCAGGCTGGCCTTGAACTCCTGACCTCAGGTGATCCGCCCGCCTCGGGCTCCCAAAGTGCTGGGATTACAGGTGTGAGCCACTGCGCCCAGCCAAAGAATGCTTTTTAATGAGATATTTCAGCTCAATTTGCCTTTAAAGTCTCTCAAATGACTTTATTAACTACGGATGTTTCGAACCTCTATGTTCAGCAGACAAATATAATGAAGCAACGGTAGGAAAATTGACGATGTTATGACATTCATGTGCTCCTAGTAAATACCATAGCTTATCTCCATAGTTATTATATTTAGAAAGGACATCACCAAAAAGCATGGGGAATAAATCATCCTATGGTCCATCCAAAAAGCCATAGACTCAGTATTTGGTATGAGCAAGGAAGAAGTCTAATGGAGCAACCATTGAGCTGCAAGAGAGGCTGATTGAAAGGCTATTAGCTCAGATGCTGATTATGTAATCAGATAGGTGAGCTGATAATTTGTGTCAAGTACTTAGGAAGCTCTTTATACTAGAATAGTTAACAAGGGTGACTTCTTTCTGTCTAATAAATAAGGCATGAAGTACATTCCCATTAATAGATGATTTTAAAAAGAGATAAAAGAGAAATCTAGGCTCCAAATTTTAAAAGGTGAATTAGCCACACAGATCTGTTTCTCTTCCCTGCCAAGTTCCCTTGAAATTACCAAAATCATTTACAGTTGGGGGGTGGTGAGGAAGTTCTTGCAGTGCCAGAGAAATCAGAAAGGCAACAGGTAGTGCACTAGAGATTTCAAAGAAATTTTGAATGGTACAAAGCAGATGAGATGGAATTGATTGAGGAAACAAGATTGAAAACCCTAGCTCCAACAGCCAAGGGGAAGAAAGATCCTTCTTGGGGCCCTAAAGAAGGTCAAAGGCAATAGCTCAAGCGAAGGACTGAACTATGGAGCGACCATGATGATCATCCCAGAACAGAGTGAATTTTGAATCTCCTTCAGTATTCTGTGCTGGTGACTAGGACTTGGGCTCTTAGAGTCCTGAGAACTCCTCTCCAAATGAGGAAAGCAGTTTGCCTGGAGAGGGTTCTTGGTGTAGATATTAATTCCTGAGAAAGTAGAAGATTGTGAGGTAACGTGAATCTTCTTATGAATCATTGAGGGACAAATAAATGAAGAGAGAAAACAAAACACACACACAAACAAACAATAAACAATAAAAGCTCCATCCAGAGTGAAATACTTCTTTTGGCACTTCTAAGCACTCTGTCAGTGGAGTCCTTGAAAACCTAGTAAAGGAGATGAGTGGTTTAAAAAGCACTGGTAGAATTGAGATGCAGAAGAAATTTACTCTGGGAAGCAGGCACTATGGGCTATTTCACCAGTCAAGATGCATCTGAGAAATGGCCAGGATAGGATTTATTCTGAAGAGCCTGTCATGCATTACCACACAGTACACACCCACATCCATGATAAACATCTAGAACATACATAAGTCAGGACCAAGTGGGTACCACTTGGCCACTATTTGTCATCTTTAGATTGGGAAGCCCCCTTCTCCTCCTCCACCTTTGCCATCAAAAAATTCACATGCACTTTAAATATGTGATTCAATGAGGGAAAAATATTATTATTGCTCAAAATTTTGTTTGAATGGCACTGTGTTCAAGAATTCCTCTTTATTATTATTATTATTAGTAGTAGTATTTTTTTTTTGAGACGAAGTTTCGCTCTCGTTGCCCAGGCTGGAGCGCAGTGGCACGATCTGGGTTCACCGCAACCTCCGCCTCTCCGGTTCAAGCGATTCTCCTGCCTCAGCCTCCCAAGTAGCTGGGAATACAAGCATGTGCCACCATGCTCAGCTAATTTTGTATTTTTAGTAGAGACAGGGTTTCACCATGTTGGTCAGGCTGGTCTCAAATTCCCGACCTGAGGTGATCTGGCTGCCTTAGCCTCCCAAAGTGCTGGGATTACAGCCGTGAGTCACTGTGCCCGGCCAAGAATTCCTCTTATAATCTTCTTTTCCTGATAATGAATGTGGTCCATTGACCTTTATTTCTCCTGAAAGCACACTTTACTTCTGGAAATGCAGATAAAGCACAACACAGGAAATCTCAATTCTAATTTATTTCTTTCTGATAAGCCGTTCAGTAATCATGAGTTACCTGTCAGGGCACTTGCAAACATTGGCAAGCCTGGGTTAAAGACTCAAATAAGTAAACGTGAATGCTTTCTTCTCTCCTCTCTCTTGGCAGTCTTCTAGGGAGCACACCCTTCTCCAGGGAATACAGGGAAGCTTGGATGTTGAGATTTGATAGATAAGAAGGTCTTGCAGTTATTTATAAAATCTACTTGTATAAAATAGCTTCTGGAGTGCTCGGGTATGTGTATTTCCTCTGAGTTCTGCCTCTGCAGCTGCAGCTTAGCATAAAGGTGGAGAGCTGAATAGCACACAAGCTGAATGTATAGGTTAACTGGCAATGGTAAACCCTGCTTTTTTAATATTTGCACACAAATAATTAAGTACCTTATGAGTAATCCACAAGGGTAAGGAGGGAAAAATAACTTCTAGCAATGATTAGGGAATGCTTTATGGGCTGGGGGCTGGATTTGAAATAGACCTCTCACAATACATAAATTTCAGTCCCTGGCACTCTCTTAACATAATAGTCATTTAAAAATGCCTACATCATGCCTTATTAAAAAGTATATTCAACAGTTATGGGCTGATCTTTGTCTGTTTAAGGTAAATTTTCAAAAAATCCAAATGACATTAGGAGTTAAGACTAATGAAAAAATAAAAGATCAGCTTTGTCTTGGTCAAAAGCAAGGTCTGGCAAGAGAATAATACAATTAATTATATCTGTTGATAGAAAAATAGTTGGGAAGGTGATTCCAGAGTAGAATGCCTGAACATTGGTATAGTAAGTGTATCACTTCCACAGGAAGCAAAATAGAAGAGTTTGTGCTGTTTGGAGCAAAGTGGATTTTGTCAGTACAGAAACACATTATGGTGCTTTATTAATCACCTATGACCAAGAGAGATGGACACATAGGGGAAGATAAATTTGGTAATATTGGTAGGCAAGGGAAATGAAGTGAATATGGCCCCAGGCAGCAATGGGCCCAGGTCAAGACTCACATATCAGAGAAACAGTCCAAAAAGATTTATGGAGAACTCGACAGTTCTAAGCTGAGAATAATGCTAGGTGAAAAAAAAAAAAAAAAAAAAACCAGGAAACAATTATAATAGCATATGATTTCAACTACAATAAATAGCATTGATAGGAAAACCTATCCATCTGTCTGTCTATCCGTCTGCCTGTCTGAAAGAAAGAGATGCCTACAAGACGGCTGAATTTCACAGGTACCCTCACAGTTGTGCAAACGGGTGGTTATCTCAGATACCTGGGAAGATTGGGAGGCAATTCCTGTAATGTCAATTGGGTTTGACTATAAACAGAAATAAAGAAAGAAGGTTGTACCCAAAACCTGGGAAAAAGAAGTGTTATAGAGACACTGCTGAACATATAATGTCTGTGGGTACCTGGCTCTTTGGCCTTCTGATATAGGAGTTGAAGGGCTTTCTAAATGCTATCAGTGGCTATTGAAATGTTTCTCCTTGCCTTGTTGGACCCTGGTAATGGGAAGAAGTAAGCTAGGTCAGACTGTGAACATCTTGGATGTACTAAGCCAGAGTGCAGAATCAGAGTTCTGGTTTCTTGAATTTAACATGTTATTACTGGGTTGTCATATTCAGAAAAAGAAATGCTAAATGTTCAAGTTAACTTGTCTGGAGTGATACTGCAAACTATTAAGAAGAAATTAATTATAGGTGCCCCCAAATTTTGCAACATTTTACTTAATGATCATTATTTTTAGGTGGTAAAAATATTAATTGAATTTTATTTTTACTTCAATACTTACTGTTTGAAGAATGTCTTGAAATTGCCTTTCTCCCTGGCTACTGTTGTAAACACTGTTGGATTTCTACCCTACAGTTATACCTCTCCCTCCTTCCTCGATAGCACAACCAAGGTTTTGTTCAACCTCTTTTGATTTGCAATGTCCTTCCCAAGGCTTGTGTGATGAGTTTTGATTGGCCTCTAAACCAAGAATAGCTGGTTTCATCCCTCTTGGAAAATGACTGGTGTAGACATGGGCAACTGATGTAATTCTGGCCAGTGAGATTTTACAAGTCTGCTGAAGACTTCTGGGAAGAAAAGGAACATACGAGAGATGCATACTCTTGTTTTGAGGATCAAGTAAGCTAATATATGCAAACCACTTAGAACAGTCAATAATTGACTGACACATAACAATCTAACAATTGCTAGGTATTGCTATGGTTGATGTTGCTGTTGTAATTGTTAGGGTGTGGCATCCTTGAGTGGCCATGACACCCTAGATACGGTATAAGATGTGTACCTTTCATTTTTATCAATATAACTAAAATAAACACTAGCTTACAGTGGGCCACTGTTTATGGATGTGCCTAGACACAGGAAGAGTTTTGACAAGAACTGAGAAAATCAAGCACTCCAAAATTTTTTTAAGTGAAACATGCAGATCTGATTCAAAGCTGACGAATATAGGTATGGAGAAAGAGTATTCATCCCATTGTAGCCATGCAGAGTTCTGATGCCCCACAGTACAACAAGAGAATAACATAATAATCTCACAGAACTTGTATTTATTTCTTTATAATTCTCCATTTGCTATCCCACTCCAGCCCCCTTAACCAAATATTTCTATGTGTGTAATGTATGTATATTATGTATTGACTACATGGTAATAATAAGATTGCAAGACCTGAAATTATTTAATCATATGCTCCAGAAAATGAAAATCTCAAATTTATTACAGAAGCATTTCAATTTACAGATGATTTTTATTTTCATTCACTTATTGCTAATATGAATATTAATGGCAATATTTAGAAATAGTGCAAAAGCAAAAAGTGACAAATGGGATCTAATTAACTGAAGAGCTTATGCATAGCAAAAGAAACTATCAACAGAGTAAAGAGACAACCTACAGACTGGGCAAACGTTTTTGCAAACTATGCATCTTACAGAAGTCTAGTAATAGCCAGCATCTATACGAAACTTAAATTTACAAGAGAAAAACAAACCAACCCATTTAAAAGTGGGCAAAAGATATGAACAGATCCTTTTCAAAAGAAGACATACATGCAGCCAACAAGCATATGAAAAAACCTCAATATCACTGATCATTAGAGAAATGCAAATCAAAACCACAATGAAATACAATCTCACACCAGTCAGGATGGTTTTATTAAAAAGTCAAAAACTAACAGATGCTGGCGAGGTTGTGGAGAAAGGGAATGCTTATACACTGTTGATTGGAGTGTAAATTAGTTCACCCATTGTGGAAAGCAGTGTGGCTGTTCCTTAAAGAACTTGAAACAGAACTACCATTTGACCCAGCAATCCCATTACTGATTATATACCCAAAGTAATATAAATAATTCTATCATAAAGACACATGCCCACATATGTTCACTGCAGTACCATTCACAATAGCAAAGACATGGAGTCAACCTAAATGCCCATGAATGACAGATTGCATAAAGAAAATGTGGTAGATATACACCATGAAATACTATGTAGCCACAAAGAAGAATGAGATCATGTCATTTGCAGGAACATGGATGGAGCTGCAGGTCATTACCCTTAGCAAACTAACATAAGAACAGAAAAACCAAATACCACATCTTCTTACTTATAAGTAGGAGCTAAAGGATGAGAACAAATGGACACAAAGAAGGGAACAAAAGACATTGGGTCTACTTGACGGTGGAGTAGGGGGAGGAGGGAGAGGAGCAGAAAAAGCAAATATTGGGTACTAGGCTTAGTACCTGGGTGGTGAAATAATCGTACAACAAACCCCTGTGACGGGGGTTTATCTATGTAACAAAACCTGCACGTGTGCCCCTGAACCTAAAATAAGTTTTTTTAAAAAAGGAAATAGTGGTTATGCAGAACACAAATGCCATTTCCTCCCTCACCTCTTTGTCAAGATGTGAAAGTATAACAAGTATGAATATTAAGTATTCTAGTTTTATATCTCATGCATATTTTTAAATGCTACTTAATGTTAACAAGACTCATTAATAAGCAAATAAAAACCTTTCAGCAGCATAAAATAACACTAATGCCATGCTACTTCATGACTTAAGAGCTAAAATTTATGTTAAAATATTAGGAAGTTACATATCCACACTTATTTCAGTATTTGCAAATGTGTACCTGTCTTCATTCTTTAACTCAAAAAGAATCAACTTTTCCTTATAGGGATGTCAGGGGTACTTTTGAGGAAACTCCATTTTCCACTAGGCAGAAGATTAGACCAGATGATGCTAGAAAGGGTGTTAATAAACTCCAGTTGCTATCTAGATACTAGATGTTAGGATATTGGCCTGGCACTTTCTTGTTTAAGGCAAGGCTACCCCCTCAACTGTACCTCAATTTCCTCTCCATAAAATAAGATGCTATACCAAAAGTTCTCTTCCAGATCTAAGATCTGAAAATCCTCTTCACAAAATGTTGTAGAAAAAATACTATGCATTCACCATGTCTTTTCATTTTTCTCCAGGACACACAGAAAGACTACACTTTGCAGTCTAACCTTACATATATGCACATTATATATCTGCAGCTCGTTTGCACATTTGTTGCAAACAAGAAATAAACCCATATTAAGTTACAGTACTGCAAATTTCAGGTGGTATGCTACTGCCAAAAATGAGCATTAGCCTGACTAATATAAACACACGTGTATATAAAATACACAAAGTCAGACCTACTGTCAGAAATATTGACAGCAAAGCCTGAACACCGGTCAGAGTAGGTCTCTTGGCTAGAATTGTGGTTTGTAATACAAGGCTCTAAGAATAGATAAGGAAGAATGACAGCACCAATGCAAAACAGCATCTGAATACTTTACAGTGGAGCTATCAAGGAATTTTAAAAATGCTTTTTACATTTTAAATCTTATAAATTCTTATGGAAATGCATACAATTGAAGCAGTTACTACTTTAAAACTATGTGTTGTTGGCCGGGCACGGTGGCTCATGCCTGTAATCCCAGCACTTTGGGAGGCCGAGGCGGGTGAATCACTTGAGGTCAGGAGTTCGAGACCAGCCTGACCAACATGGTGAAACCCCGTCTCTACCAAAAATACAAAAATTAGCAGGGCATGGTGGCACGTGCCTGTAATCCCAGCTACTTGGGAGGCTGAGGCAGGAGAATCGCTTGAATGTAGGAAGCAGAGGTTGCAGTGAGCCGAGATCGTGCCACTGCACTCCAGCCTGGGTGACAGAGTGAGACTCTTGTCAAAAAAACAACAATAACAACAACAAAAAAACCTATGTGTTGTTAGGTTCAATAATATATTAGGTTGGGTGCAAAAGCAATTTTGGTTTTGTTAGGTTGGGTGCAGACGTAATTGCAAAAACCACTCTTGCTCTTATACCAACCTAATAGATTGTCTTAAAATATAAACTACAACCCAAGCATTGGGTTTTGTATATATACATACAAAAAATCAAGTGTCAAATACCATATTCTGCCTTAAAGGTACTTATAAATATCCATTTAACATTTATAGCCATTATTAATATTAAATAAAATCTACAAAATAACTCTGAAACAACACTTTATAATCTCAACTTTATATAATAACAAGAAATGGAAATACTTTAGAAATAAAGTTGGGCTGAGTGCGGTGGGTGATGTCTGCAATCCCAGCACTTTGTGAGGCCAAGGCAGGGGGATTACTTGAAGCCAGGAGTTTCAGACCAGTCTGGGAAACATACTGAGACCCTGTCTCTACAAAATAAATAAGAAAGAAAGAAGTTTGAGCAGTATTCATTGTATGAAATAATATTCAAACCACTCACAGAATAATCCTCAAAAGTCAACTAAGTCCAAAGCTATGAGAAGAGTAAAGAGGATTTATTTACTATCTATCTTTACATTTGTGTATCTTTGAACATTTTTCAAAAAAAATTAAAAGATATGGGGCAGAATATAGGCTCCCCACAAAAATGTCCACATCCCAATCCCCAGAGCCTGTGAATATGTTTCATTACATGGCAAAGAGGAATTAAGGTTATAGGTAGAATTTGGACTGCTAACCGCCTGATTGTGAGAAGGGGAGATTATCCTGGATTTTCTGGGTGAGTCTGATGTAATCACAAAGATCCTAACAAGCAAAACAGGGAAGAAGAAGAGTTAGAATCAGGGAAAAAGATGGGACGCCAGAAGTAGGGTTATAATAGTTCAGTTTGAGAACAATTGGACCAGCCATTGTTGGCTTACAAGATTTAGAAAGGCATCATGGGCCAAGGAACGCAGGTGGTCTCTGGAAATTGGAAAAGGCGAGGAATGGATTCTGTCCTGGCACCTCCAAAAGGAGGCAGTCCTGCCAATACCTTGATATTATCCCAGTGAGACCCATTTCAGACCTCTGACTTCCTGTAAGATCATAAATGTGTGTTGTTTTAAGCCACCCAGTTGGTAGTAATTGATTACCGCAGCATTTGAAAACTAGTACAAAAGGGGGGAAAAAAGTCTCGTTGAGTATCTGTGCTTGGCACTGTAGCAGTCACTTGGAGAGATGCCAGAAGGGTACGATCCCCGCCCATAAGCTGCTTACCATCTGTTCTAAGAGATAAGACTAATACAAGAAATACCTGGGGGGTAATAAAAGATGACATGTTTAGAGCTAAAATGAGGGATGCAGAGGGTAAGTGCTACTGGAGTTCTGACCACATAAACAGACATAAATTACCTAGCCTGACTTGGTCCTAACAAGTTCCGTAGGTAGAGAAGAATGGCATTGGAGAACTGCTGATGGGGTTGGGTTATCTGTCATTGCAGTGTACTGCTGGCCTCACATGTTACAGATGAGATTCTCGGGTGTCAGAAGGGAGCCTGAATTGATGGGTGGGTCTCATCTCCCCAATAATGGACTGTCCTCCAAAGAAGAATCACTCAGCACTGGCAACAAAAATAATCCATTAACCCATATCTTCCTGGCCTCCTTAAGAAACTCTCCCCTCAAAAACTGTCCCAGCTGAAGGTGTTGCCATACCAGCTACGGAATTCATCGATGGCATCACTCATTTTTCTCATTTCAGCCCCCATCCTTCTTTACAAGCGAACTGATACAACCATTCACCCTCTCTAAATCCCTGCAGTTTTTCTCTTCATGTGGGAACTCAGCCATGGGAACTTAGATGACTTCACCATCCTATGCTTTGGGGTCCTAATCTGTAAAATGAAAAGGATACTAGCATCTATCCCATTGGGCAGTTGGATGTGAGGACTGAGACACAGTAAGAGAAAGTGCTTATTACACTACCAGGAAAATCCTCAATGAAAGTGCAGTATGATTGTCATCGTTCATTGATACTAATTGATCATAAATAGAGCAATTATATGCCAAGTTTGCATGTGACATTTCAGCTTTAAACTTGTGGTCTCAACTTAGTTATCAATAGCATCCCTTTTCCTTCACAAAATGTCCCCACATGCTACCTTAATAATAAGAAACAAGACAAGAAGGCAATTGTTAGAACTCAGTCATCATATTAGTATGAGCAGAAAAGATGATTTACAGTAAAACTTCTAGCTCAGCTTCTTAAATCCTGACTGTCTAAAGAACAGGATTGGTGCTAGAACCAGTGACACGACTGAGTCTCTGCAACAAGCCAAGGGTATCAAAAAGCCATGGGTATATGACTTCAGAGAGATGTGATATTTTTCGTCTCCTTGAACATTTTCTTCTTCATCCTCCCTAATCCAGAGAAAAAGTGGGGATTAGAGAGCTAACTCTGCTGCCATTTGATTATTTCAAGTAGGTATTTTTGTCTGTCTACCTAGAAAGAACAAAGTCAAATCCTTTTGATATCGAATTGCCTTGATGCTTTAAAGCACCGGAGCTGTGATTATGGTCTGAAAATAGCTCTTGACATAAAACACAGATTAAAGATTCAGGTGAGTTTAGAGATGGGTTCTCCTGAGTTCTAAGGAGGCTAAAATCAGGGTTAGACCAAACAACAATTTATTATAGGGATAAGATAAGGAGTTATATCTGAACATTTATTCTTTATAATAGCTTTTCCTTTAGAACTATCTCTTTCAATCTTTACATTCATAATTTTATGTCCGTCTCTATTTCTCTATAAGAATATGTATATGTTTGTATCCATGCTACACTGCAGAAAATAAGTATAAAAATAAAACACATGAAGCATACGTGTTTGTACGTGCTTCATGAAAAATTTGAAAGAGTATATCTCTGGAGAGTGAGAAAGGAGAGATTCATAGGGGGTAGGTTAATTTTATATTTTACTGTATAGTTAATATGCTTCTGTATCATTTTACTGTTTTTACAATAAGCATGTCACTTTTGTAATTTAAAAAAGCCAAAAAGTTATTATTTTGATTTTTAAGCATAATTAGGTGGAAAAGGCATGTAAATATTCCTTCTAGGATTATGTATTCATAGACAAGATTGTTTGACCAAAAGAGTAAGGTTATAAATTGATATAATATGTTAATTGAAGGTCAAATAACTAAGAGGAAATAAACAGTCTCTTGAAAGCATAACAGCTCCACCTTATAACATCCCTACTCAAAAAAACCCATTTACTTCTTAAGACCTATGAAATTGTGTCAAGAATTCTAAAAGACCCCATTGGTGTATGAACTTTATAGAATCCTTTCCCCTTGAGTATGGGCAATACTTGAATATGATAGGATTTCACTCACACGAGTATGTGAGTATGCTATGACACAAGGAAAGGTAAAGAGATTTTGTAGATATAACGAATTGAGGTCTCTATTAAATTGACTTTAAGTTAATGAAAAGGGAGATTTTCCTTGATGAGCCCTTGAAAACTGAGCCCAGATCTCAGAGACAGGAGAAGCAGCAGGAGATACTTTCCTGTTGACTGTCACGTTGTATAGTGGAACATGTGACAGGGAATGGCAAAAAGACTAAATGCTGAAAGCCTTGCAGACCCAAGACACTGAATTCTGCCAATTACCAACAAGCTTGGGAGAAAAATCCAAACTTCAGATGAGACCACAGCCCTGTCAGACATCTTGGTTGCAGCCTGTTCAGACCCTGAGCAGAGGATCCAGCTAAGTATGCCTGGACTCCTGACCCACGTAAACTGTGAGACAAGTGTGTGCTGTTTTAAGCTTCTAATTATGTGCTAATCTGTCAGGCAGTGATATAAAACTAATACAAGGATTATATCAAGTTTCTTGCCTGGCATTCGAGACCAGCCTCAATTTCTTGTTTTCACAAAATAGTCTTCTTCTGATCTTTCTTGTAGCCCAAGGTATTTATCTGTACAAGGACACAAAAATATGCAGTCACCCTCCACATGTTTGCTCATACCGTTACCTCAGAAAGAGATGGCATAGAGGAATGGTTAAATGCATGGGTGGTAGACCAGTGCTGTCCACCAGAAATGTCTGTGATGATGGAAATATTCTATGTTTATGCTGTCCACTATAGTAGCCACTAGCCACATGTGGCTCTTGAGCACTTGAAATGTGGTTAGTACAATCAAGGAACTGAATTTTAATTCTATTTAATTTTAGTACATTTAAATTTAAATAGACACCAGTGACTTCCAGATTGAGCAGGACAATTCTAGAGTCAGACAATCTGAGTCCAACTTCCAGCTCCACTACTTAGTTGTATGATCTTGGATAAGTTCTGTCACCTACTCGTGCCTCGGTTTTCTAATGATTTGGTCTTCCTCATCGGGTTGTTGTGAGCCTTAAATGAGTTACTATTTGTGATGTACTCAAAAGAGCACCTTGTATATAGTAAGCATCATATATGTTTGTCAAATAAATAAGTAGATTCTACTACCTTTCTTTCCCATACAAATTCAAACATTTATTCTTTAAGCCCTAGAGATTCTTCCGTCTTCACATGACATTTTTGGGATCACTCCAAACCACGCAACACTAATTGGCTGTCACATTACTTTGGTTTGTAATTACATACTGCTGTGAATTGTTATTTCAATATTTGTGGGTATATTTTCTTTCTCCAAGACTGAACAGTCCTCAATGGAAATCACTATATGACGAGTGTCTTTTTTATCTCTCATAGTGCTGAATACCAATAAGTTTATCTAAAACACATTCAATAAATATTTGTTGACATCTGTATAAGACCTTGAATTAGAGATAAAAGAGACGGCAGAGACAATGACCAGAGATATTGCCAGTGCTATACTTTTCTTTTCTTTCTTTTCTTTTCTTTTTTTTTTTCTTTTTCTTTTTTTTTTTTGTGACAGAGTTTCGCTCTTGTTGCCCAGGCTGGAGTGCAATGGTGCGATCTCAGCTCACAGCAACCTCCGCCCCCCAGGTTCAAGTGATTCTCCTGTCTCAGCCTCTTGAGTAGCTGGGATTACAGGCACCTGCTACCACATCCAGCTAAATTTTGTATTTTTAGTAGAGACAGGGTTTCATCATATTGGTCAGGCTGGTCTTGAACTCCTAACCTCAGGTGATCTGTCCACCTTGGCCTCCCAAAGTGCTGGGATTAGAGGTGTGAGCCACCGTGCCTGGCCTGTACATTTTTTATACAACTAAGATGATGCTAGGCTTAAGAAACATAGCATCTTTAAAAAACATACTGCCAAGATTCTAGCTGTCAGGACCTAAGAGAGAGAGAGAGAGAAGTTTGGACTCTTAAATGAGAATTTTGTAAAAATAGAGTATGGAGGCAATGACCCTGAGGAGGAATTTGTACCCAGGTGGTTCACAAACACTCCCCAAAACCCCATGCCCAGACTATAACACATCCAGAGAATGTGTTATCATTTTATGCAATGGGCACTGGGGACTTCTCAGAGGGCAGACATCCAGCCTCCTTTCTTGGAGACTAGAAACTGTCAGTCTAAAGAGGTTTTGACCCTTTATATCCAGGGAGGTAAGTTTTGCTGTAAGCCCTTGGAAAAGCCACAAGACCCATTGGAAATTAGTCCTGTTGGACCAAGACCCCAATCTCAAACTCCGTCTGAAGGCCTGCTCCATTCTTACCTTATGCTCAGTGAAACAGCTTCCTGTCCACTGTTTCTATCTAGACTTTTCTTGGGGATCCTGCTGCAATCTGCCAAGTCATTTTAAATTACTTTGCCTCCTGCCCAAGAATAAGATTTTGGTTCTAGTTCTGTCAACCTATCCACAAGTGCTCCTACCACTTCTCTATCTGCCTTGATCTCTAGCTTAAGCTCTGCCTGTGCTATGACCTGTTTTGTCTTTAGGCAGCTTGACTACCTCTCCCTCCTACTTGAATCCACAATGAATCTGGGAGGCTACAGTTTTGCCGTACATCAGGCACACAACTCCAAGAGCTTCCTAAGTGATTCAATGGGGGGAGTTATCAGGTACTGGGGGTGGGAGAATGATAAAGATGCTATAATCACTCCTTTCTCAAATTATAGCATATCACAACTCAACTTTGTGCCATTGTGCATGTGATAAGGTGACAAAAGTAGCTCACTTAAGCTCATAGTCTACTCTCCTTTGTAATCAACCAACTCTGTTTTTTGTATGACTATAAATATTTCTCCTAATTTTAAGAAAAGCCAATAGACTTTCACAACCAGGCATTTCCACTTACACTTAAGTGCATTTCTCCATATAATCTTTAACTATTGAGTTGGTTAAGGAAGAAAAAAGAAGTATTGAACCCTCCATAGGGAAAGAGTAGCAAAGTAGTAAAAATAAATGGATTTAAGAAAAGCAGCAGACTCGGCAACTGAAATATAGCTCATCATGAGGATTTTCTCTGACTTTATTATTGATTACTAAAGTAGCCTCTTTTTGCTGCATATAGTATACCATATTGGGAATAAACATTCATTCTACTCAGTGTATAACATGGTAATACAATGCAAATCATAAATCTTATTAATGAATCCCAGTAACTTTTAGTCATTTAATACTAAAAAATTAAACACAATATTCTCTTTGTTATTTTGCATCATGATTTATAACAAGAAATACAATTATAAAAATAGTTCAGTTTAACTATAAGCCATAAGAACTCTTCCCTTACATATTTTAAGCATAATTAATATTTTAAAAACATGTTGGAATTGCATAAATATTTCTATGTTCTTGGAAATGAATTCTATCCATCAATAACTTATACTAGTTGTATTATAATCTGCCTATCAAAATGCCAATTCAAATTCCACTGCAAGGAAGGCCAGAATTAACTGGTGAAAAAGAGTTAAATAAATATACTTCTATTACAAGAACATAAGACAAACATCTAATTATCAAAGTATTTCTAAACATTTTCCTCATTTGGTAATAAAGACAGTGCTACCTTTTAGATGTGTTTGGAGCAATAAATGAGATTATATATATCAAGCATGTTGCAATGAGACTAGAATAGACAATTAATAGAAATGACAGTTGTATTATCATTGGAAACCTAGTGCCCCAAGTTTCTAGCCTTCTAGAAATCACCTTTCTTAAACATCTAAGTAAAATAACTTGCAACTTCACCCAGGTGACCATGAGTAATATAGAGCCCTCCTGTGTATTTTGAATGATTCCTGGAGAGTATGAATTTATCTGTTCTACTTGTTTCTTTTGGTTCCATACTGCTGTTTCCAGTGTCTCTGGATCACTCCTGAATCTCATCTATCTGCTTACTATTAAGTCAAGCCACACCAGTTCTCAAAAACTTCTGTCTGAATGCAACAGCAAAGTCCCTTTCTCCCCTCCCCAAGGTAGTGTTAACATAAACCTGTGATCAGGTTTGGTGGTTAACACATTGTACTGGAAATTTGAGAATTTTGTAAGAATATTATAATTCAGAAAGGAAAATTTAGCTTAATATTAGAAATAGCTGCTCCTAAAACCCACAGGACACATAACAATATGTAGGGTCTCTTGCAAGCCAGTTGCCAGAGTTTCTTCTGATATCTTTCTCTTTCCAGTTCCAAAAATCTTGAACACATTTGTCCTAGGTCAGGCCAGAGGAAATAGAAAATCTCTAGATATCAACAAGGGCTTGGATTCCCACCCCCTCACCCCTACCAAAAGTATATATTTTTTATTATTAGAATAAGTTAGCATCCCACTATGAATTATTTACACTTAGATTACTTCCAATACCAGAGGACAAAGAATAAGTACTTAACATTCTTCTGCATGACAATAAGGCTCACAAGTAATCCCTTCTAGAAGGACAAGAAAGGCACAGCCCCATTTTTACTTTTCCAGCCCCAGGAAGCTAATTTCCTGCAATTTTGGAAAAGCAGTTTTATCCCTACTACCAGTCATCAAGGAATCAGAAATATTGAGGTTCTGTCTTGGACCACCTCACTACAATATGAGTAACATTATGAGGTCTTGCCAGACTATTTTAGCAAATGGATTTTTAAAAAATCATTTAAAATTAGTACATTAACTGTTTTTATGCAAATAGGAGCTGCCAAGTTTCAATTAGGAAGCAGTTGGTTGCTAAAGTAAGCCAACAATTACCTTGCAGATTTGTTGAGGGTTTTTTTTAGATAGTACAAAGATAAACTTCAGGCTACCCTGCATTCTAATGATAAAAAAAAAAAATAAAAAAAAAAAAAAATAAAAAAAAAAATCCAATTAATGAACTTTTGCCAAGCTGTAAAGACAGGCTTTATTTCTTCTGAATGTTAGCCCCAAAACGATCCAGAGTGATTGTATTTAGATCTAGTGGCAGAATTCTATAGCAGACAAAGAATTTATATAATTTTGAGTTTATCCTGTAGTTTTATAAAAGAAAAAAGTAAGGCTTAAGAGTTAGCTTCTTAGGTTTACAGAGCTATTAAGTGGCTTCTGTGCCAGTTTGCACAGATATTTTTTGTCAAAAGGCAGGATTTCTAAGATGGTATTGCTTTAACTAAATATATCTCTTTGAATTAGTGTCACCTGAATGTGGGATTTTAATTCTCATGTTAAAAAAGAATATGACTTCAAACTATATTACAGGGTTACAGTAACCAAAACAGCATGGTACTGGTACAAAAACAGACACATAGACCAATGGAACAGAAGAGAGAGCCCAGAAGTAAGGCTGCATATCTACGGCCATCTGATCTTCGACAAAGTTGACAAAAATAAGCAATGAGGAAAGGACCCCCTATTCAATAAATGATGTTGGAATAACTGGCTGGCCACATGCAGAAGATTGAAACTGGACCCCTTCCGTATACCATATACAAAGATCAACTCAAGATGGATTAAAGACTTAAGTATAAAACCCAAAATATAAAAACCCTGGAAGATAACTTAGGCAATACCATTCTGGACATAGGATCTGGCCAAGATTTTGTGGTGGTAAAGATTCCAAAAGCAATTGCAACAAAAACAAAAATTAACAAATGTGACCTAATTAAAGACCTTCTGTACAACAAAAGAAACTGACAATAGAGTAAAGTGACAACTTACAGAATGGGAGCTTATATTTGCAAACTATACATTCAACAGAGGTCTAATATCCAGAACCTATAAGGAACTTCAACAAATTTACAAGCAAAAAACAAATAATTAAAAAGTCAGAAAAGAACATGAACACTTTTTCCAAAAGAAGACACACATGCAGCCAACAGTTATATGAAAAAAGGTCAACATCACTAATCATTAGAGAAATGCAAATCAAAACCATAACGAGATACCATCTTACCCCAGTCTGGATGGCTATTGTTAAAAAATCAAAAGATAACAGGTGCTTCAAGGTTGCAGAGAAAAGGGAATGCTTATATGCTGTTGGTGGAAATATAAATTAGTTCAACCATTATGAAAAGCAGTGGGGTGATTACTCGAAAGATAAACAGAACTACCATTGGACCCAGCAATCCTATTACTGGGTATATACCCAAAGGAATATAAATTGTTCTATCATGAAGACACATGCACGTGTATGTCCGTTCACTGCAGCACTATCCACAATAGCAAAGACATGGAGTCAACCTAAATGCCCATCAATGACACATTGGTCAAAGAAAATGTACTACGTATACACCACGGAATACTATGCAGCCATAAAAAACGAGATCATGCCCTTTGCAGGAACATGGATAGAGTTGAGGGCCATTATCCTTAGCAAACTAACGCAGGAACAGAAAACCAAATACTGTATGTTCTCACTTTTACGTGGGTGCTAAATGATGAGAACACATGGACACATATAGGGGAACAAGGCACACTGGTGCCTATAGGAGGGTGGAGGGTGGGAGGAGGGGGAGGATCAGGAAAAATAACTAGTGGGTACTAGGCTTAATACATGGGTGACAATAATCTGTACAACAAACCCCCATGAGTTTACCTATGTAACACACCTGCGCATGCACCCCTGAACCTAAAATAAAAGTTAACATAAAAGAATGCCCACAGATAGGCAATTGAGGGCTACTATGATGGTTCTGCATGGTCCTTAGGGACCCCAGCATGTTCTGGGAATGAGTTCCACCACCCTAGAGGGTAGCCCTAGTCTTTATGGTCCAAGATGGCCATGGAAACAGTATCAAAGGAGCACAGAACAAGGACAATCATCTCCTTTTTAAAGAAGACTTCCCACAGTTCCCAAATGACACTTCCACTCTCATTGGCCAGAACTTAGTGACAGGGCTTTGCTTAGCTGCAAAGAAGTTGAGAATGATAGCGTTCATTCTGGGAGGCAATGTCCTGGAATAAAAATTGGGCTCCTTTGACTAACCAAGCAATGGAGAACAGTCACTAAAAGGCTACTGGTAATGTAAAATCTGCTGTAGTAGCTTTTGCTTGTCTTAAGGTCCATCTTCTTCTGAGGATGACTTTATATTCCCAAACAATGACACTCACTTCTATTACTGGTGACTCTAAGATTCAGAGAAATGACATATCTATGAAACATGGTCTGGTTTCTTGGATTATATCTCACATAGGAGAAATCCAAGATTAAGTCTAAGCCACAGTAACAAGGGGGAACCAAAGAGGTCTAGGTATTTTTAGCTAACCAGTTGGTGCAGGCCTGCCAGAAATATATTTTTGTAAAGGAATAAGGAAATTCCTGACAGATGATCCTTCTTAAGGAAAAAGTCATCCATTCGTTGTTCTGATTTCTTTCATTTATTCAACAAATATTTATTGAGCACATGCTATATGACAGTCATTTAAAATGCAGCAAAAACAAATGCAGTTCCTGCATACAGACCAATCTAGTGAGTAAGTTAGTCATTAAAAAGAAGTAAACAATAGGCCAGGAGAGGTGGCTCATGCCTATAATCCCAGCACTTTGGGAGGCCGAGACGGGCAGATCACCTGAGGTCAGGAGTTAGAGACCAGACTGGCCAACATGATGAAACCCTGTCTCTACTAAAAATACAAAATATTAGTCAGGCGTGGTGACAGGCGCCTGTAATCCCAGCTACTCGGGAGGTTGAAACAGGAGAATCGCTTGAACCTGGGAGGTGGAGGTTGCAGTGAGCCGAGATCACACCACTGCACTCCAGCCTGGGCGACAAGAGCGAGACTTCATTAAAAAAAAAAAAAAAAAAAGAAGAAGAAGAAGAAGAAGAAGTAAAAGAAGTAAACAATAAATAAAATAACTAAATACAATGTTATAAATTGTGTTAAATGCCATGGAGTAAAAAACCAGAAGTCTGAATTATAGAAGGAAAAAAAAAGGGGCACCTACTCAGAACACTGAAGGCAAATAAAATAACTAAATATAATGTTATAAATTGTGTTAAATGCTATGGGATAAAAAAACAGGAGTCTGCACTATAGAAGGAAAAAAAGGCACCTACTCAGAACAATGAAGGCAAGATGAGAAGGAAAGGTGTTTATTGCAAGAATGTAGCTTGTTTGTATTGGTGAAAAAGTTGGAAACATCTTAGGAGAATTGATACATGTAATTTGATGTATTTATATGATGACTACTATGTTGCAGTTAAACTGAGTTATTAAATAGGTGTCTATGTAGCAACATGGAAAAATATAAAAGAAATGAGTTAAAATAGATAATAATACATACACTACTTTCCTCACAAAACAAGCCTATATATTGCCCAGGAGTAAATATGTATGTATTTATCTAAAAGAAACTGGATCTACGTGCATCAACATGTCTGCATTTGGGGAGAGGTAAAAAGAATGAAACTGGTGAGAAGAGACAAACCAACTTCATCTTTATGTTGTTTATTTTTATATTGATAATATTCACATTTGCTTCTGGTCTTTTTAACACAGTCAATTTACATGGTAGGAACAAGGGATCTTGTATGTTATTGTCTATATTTCTCTTGTCTCTGTTTTTCAGTCCTTCATTATCTTAATTAAAACAAAAAGATAAAGAACTCTTTGACCTACCAAAGAGTAAGGATCCTACTGCAAATATTTTTCCTTGGACTCATACATTTGTGTTCTGCCACTAGCTATATTCATGTCACAAAATATAAATGACAATTAAATTCACACACATACACACACACACGTGCACATTTTCTCACAAACAAGGTGAAGCTACAATAAGAGAATTGGTCTTTTTATGATGAAGACTATTACTTCATAATACCTCTAAATCCAGTTACTTCTGATATATTAGACATTGTCTGAGCTTAGAGAGAAGACATACAATGTATGACTAAGTAAAATTGACTTTCAGAGAGAACCAGACCTAACATTTCTTCTCAATTTGAATTAATTTCACTTTTGACAAACTGTGAGGCAGTAATGCTACTCACCTAGATAAGAGATACTAATGGCCATTTTTCTCCTGATTAATTAATAAGGAATTAAAGTATACAGCAATACACTATAAGGAGTTCATTAAGTTATAGACATTTTGTATATTGAATAGATCAAATTACTACAGAAAGCATGAGGGTACAGTCAAAAACTTCTGTGATCATAGCTATAATTTATTGACTGCCTACTGGTGGGCAATTGGCGATCATGTTAACTGTTTTAAATACACTGTGGTTTCATAACTAATTAAGAAGTACATGCAAGTATCAGACAGATGGAGCTCAAAATACTAGCTTCATTACTGTTAACAATAAATTCAATAACTTGGTTTGGTCTATGGCCATAATTGGACTTCCCAGCAAAGACTTCTGAATTAAATTTAGCCATCCAGTCCCAGGCAGTGCTGGGCATAATCTGAGAGTAGGTGGCCCTGGAAAGAAAAAAAAGGACACAAAAAACGGTGAGCTAAGCTTGTTCAGATTCTTCTCTCAAACTCACCAGGGAGATCATTTCTTTCTTGGAGTCAGGAGGAGGAGGAGAAGGGAGGCAGGGAGGAGGGGGGGGGGGGTAGGGGGAGAGAGAGAGAGAGAGAGAGAGAGAGAGAGAGAGAGAGAGAGACTCTTCCTATTATTTCCAGAAGGATGGTATTCCCTGCTCTATGGACCAAGCTAAGGACACTTGGAGGATAACATGTTTCCCTTTTCACCTACTAAATGCTAGGTACAGTATGAAACATTTTATATCTTTTTTCTATGTTTCTCACAACAATACTCACTAGGTCAGTATAATTATCCAGACTTTACAAAAAAGGAAAGTGAGACTCAGGGAATTTAAGTAACATGCCCACACTCCTACTCACATTCTTGGTTAGACAGTTGAGCTGGAATTCAAATCCAGATCTGTTTGACTCCAAAGCCCACATACTTTCTACTACCTGCACTTTATGCAAATGAAATCACCAAATTCCCCTTTTAAATAATTAAAGTAATGTAGATGGGGCATAAAAATATCACTAGTCCTTTCAACTTTCTTGGATAATTGGGGCTTGTCAATCACATCTATTTGGTTCAGTGTTAGATTATGTCAAATGAAATGTCTTTTCACAAAAACCTATTGTTTAATTTTAAGTTAATTCACCTTTGTAAATCTGAGAGGCTTAGTCCCATTCTGCCTTGGGTGTGTACACACAGTACCTATTAGCAATTAAAATGAGTTATAAATGTGTCAAGAAGAGATCCTGCAGCTGAAATCCAGGTCAGCTTACTTGAAATGGATATATATCTTCCTCTTCTGAATGTTCATTAGATGTTCTATTTTATCTTCAAAAGTTTGTAGCAGAAATTTTCTTGAAGTTGACACTTATAGGTCAAGAGAGCTTCATGATAATATTCTCAGCTGCCATGCATCAGAGACCTACTCTGAAGGACTTATATAACTCTACTCAAAATTTTGAAATGAAGACGATGCAAAAGGAAAGAGAAAAAAAAAAAAAGCTATTATGGACCCGGGTCTCCCTGCAAGATCCTCAGAATTATTCAGTAGATCTAGTAAATGATAGCATGAAAAGTAAGCTACTTCAGATTTCATTAAGTTTGACATTTTAGCATGTGTGTGAAAATAATGAAGTAAATCTTTCCAAACTCAATATGGAGATTTGTGCTCATTTAAAAAAAATTCAGTAACTATTTACTAAGCATTTTATTCCATTTTATGTAGTTTATCCCAAAGCACAACATAAGCAATCAACTTTTAGTTAAAAGAATTTGAAAATAAAATGGTATTGCTTAATGTGGCTGACCAAGCATGCACTTTTTGCAGGCCTATTATCACATGGTTCATAAGCAGAGTATATTGTGCTATGGTAAATTTTAATGCTGAACATCAATGAAAAAATATAATTCTAAAATTAAAGTATCAAAACACCAAACAACCAAGCAGAGGCACTTACATGAGGGTTGGAAGATGTGAATTTTTCTTTTGCCTCTGCCTTTATCACTGAATAAAGTCACTTCACCCCTCTGAGCTTCCTTTTCCCCATCTATAAAATGAAGATGTCGGACTAGAATGGATCTTGACATTTACATCAGATTCCCTTGAGAGTCCTATAAAAATACCATTCCCAGACTTCCAGAAAATACCATTCCCAGACCTCCAGAAAGTTATATTTGGTAAGATTTTAGAGGAGCTCAGAAATCTTCCTGTTTAACAAGGGCCCAGGGGATATGGGTGTTGGAGATGAACACAAACTACAAAATAAGGTATGCTGAATCTAGATCTCCTTCCCATCCTACCATTCTAATACACTATGGAAATTTTAGCAAAAATAACAATCATGGCTGGGCGTGGTGGCTCACACCTGTAATCCCAGTACTTTGGGAGGCCAAGGCAGGTCACGAGGTCAAGAGATCGAGACCATCCTGGCCAACATGGTGAAACCCCGTCTCTACTAAAAATACAAAAATTAGCTGGGCATGGTGGCACATGCACCTGTAGTCCCAGCTACTTGGGAGGCTGAGGCAGGAGATTCGCTTGAACCCGAGAGGTGGAGGTTGCAGTGAGCTGAGATTGCACCACTGCACTCCAGCCTGGCATCAGAGTGAGACTCTGTCAACAACAACAACAAAATTCATGATATCTTTATTGTAGAAACTTACATGTAGTGATGACCCATTTCAAGTAATCATTTTATCAGAATATAGACTGCTACCTGTAGTGTTTATACTTTTTGTTGATAAAACATCTAACTGTGAATGAAGGAATTCCCAAATCAACTCTAAAAGAAAGAAAAGAAAAGAAGGGAAGAAAGAAGGAAAGGTAGGTATTGATAGATAGGCACATACACAAAACACAAACTCTTAGGCTATTAAGTGCTTTTACACCCAAAGTACTCATCAGCATTTTTCAAGTAGAAAATTCTTAAATACGACATTACTTTGGTATTTCAATGAAAGATAGGGATTGAACATGCATGAAAGAAGCTTTGTAAGTCTGCAGTTTAATTGTAGATCTCTTGCCCTGTTCCCCTGTATTTTGAGACTTTTTACATAGAATTATCAGTTGTATGAATATATTATGGTGGGTTTTTAAAATTATTTAAGGTGCTGATATGGTTTAACTGTGTCCCCATCCAATTCTCATCTCAAATGGTAGTTCCCATAATTCCCACGTTTTGTGGGAGGGAACTGGTGAGAGATAATTGAATCATGCGGTGGTTTCTCCCATACTATTCTCGTGGTAGTAAGTCTCATGATGAGATCTGAGAATTTCATAAGGGTTTCCCCTTTCACTTGGTTCTCATTCTCTCTTGTCTGCCACCATGTAAGACATGCCTTTCACCTTCTGCCATAATTGTGAGGCCTCCCAGCCATGTGGAACTGTGAGTCCATTAAATTCCCCCCGCTTTTTTTTTTCATTATAAATTTCCCAGTCTTGGATATGTTTTTATTAGCAGTGTGAGAACAGACTAATACAGGTGCTTTGCATATTAATACTGAAAATTGATCAAAAAGTTGGATGTTTAATTTAATATAGGTACTATGGTCCATCTGTGTCCTCGAACTCTGAACTGTATTTTAGCCAAACCACATACTTAAAAACCATAGAGAAGCACAACTTGATGAAGCCAGGTAGGCTGTGATCTATATCACCATTGCAGCTCAAGAATGAATTTGACTAATGGTCATAGCAAAGATAATAAATCAACAATTTCATGGAATTCAATACACCCCAATGTTGCAACATAAATCAAAGCAGATCCATTCAGAACCTTCAGTAAATCATACGATACTTGAATTCCAAGCAACTGGAACTTTACAGCAAGGATCCAGGTTTAGTCAAAATTGTTATACAATGTTTATTTATATTCATGTATAGGAGTTATCTTAAATTGAATGATTATATTTTTAAAAATTGTAACCAGAACATCAATTCATTAATTTGACAGTTGTCTTTCCTTGCTGCAAATAATAACCAGCATTCATCATTTAGCAGTCATGTACAGAGCTCCCTATCTATTAGGATTTCTATTGAAAAATACATTAAAATAAAACAGTTCAATATATTCAAATTAAGGAAAATAAATTTTCCAGTTCTAATTGTGCCATACTTTAACCTGGGTCAACTAGACCTATATATGAAAAGCTAAAGGATCAGCATACTGAATTCATTATTCTGAAGCAACGATGTGTAGCAAAAAAAAAAAAAAAAAAAAAAGCTTGCTTTTGCCTCCTTTCAAAATATTAATAAAGTGACACTGACCCCACTCCTGTACCTGTGTTGCTGTGGTGATGCCTATGGTGGAGGAAAAATTTGGTGATAATTGTGCTTTCAATATTGTCATGGTTTCCTGAGATTAGCGCAAAGTGATGCTCTCGAGATACTGCATATAGTTCTTCCACTTCAGATACACTTCAGGCTATTTTTCTAAGAGAACTTCAAGTATATTTAGGTAACCTAAAACTCATAAAACTTGAGGCTCATTTTCTTTTCAATTCGCTTAGGAATATAGTGAGACCAAAGGCAGATGCAAAAGTTACTTCATATATGACCTGGGGCCATTACATCTGACTAAGAGGTTACCTGACTTACCATAATCAGGTGAAGAGGATTGTGTTCCAAATGTAATTGTACTGTCACTTAAGAAACCACCTGGGAGATGAAAAATAGAAGGGGACAAAAATAATTGATATCACATCTGAGTAATAAGTCATCAGGATTCAAGGTAAAAAAATCCATTCTCCTTGCATTGATTTGCAGTGATCGTTGAATGTTGCATCCAGTTATTACTTGGAAATGATTTTATTTACATTCTATATCTTACTTGCCTCATTTCTAAACCTACAATTTCTAAACTCTGCTTCATTTTGTGCAAATCATAACTTCAGGTAGATCTAGGGTATGTCATCCTTGCCATTTTGTTCCTATTAATAGACTAGTCCTCTTCACAAATGATGACATTTTTAAAAATCAGAACTACTTAATGCAAATCCTGAGTAGCTGCTCCTCTGACTGTAACTCTTTAGAAATGGGCATCTTCCATGCAGACATTTTTGAATTTTCCAGCAGAGTCAGCATTAAACTCTCTACCACAGCACATACTTTACCATATATTTATACTAGCCAAACAGAAATACATAAATAAAATCAACAGAACTTATTACAGAGGCTCAACTACATTATACCATTCCAATAAAGTGCAATGTCAAACCTAATAAATTTGGCTTCCTCCTGAACACATTAGGTTGTAACTCCAAACCAAAATATAACTTCCAGCTGCAGCAAAATTAATAAGATAGAATGTGTCAGGATAGATGAAATACCTACTAATGCTGTCCTGAGCCTTATCTGTTAAATTTGTGGCTTTTGCCATGTATATGTGCTCCCAAGTCTAGTAAGCTTAAATATGGTTCTTACTGATAAATCACTGGACTCAGTCAAAAAAGAGGGAGATCCAGGGTCCTTAGAGAACAGGTGTCATTAATAAGTGGCACTTGGTGTAACTGATGGGGGCACCATAAGTCTTTCTACAACTTTGTACGACATGCAGTTGTCTTTTCCTTCTATTTCTTTACTTCCCATCTTGATCTACTGCCTCTTTTCTCCTTTCTATCCCGTTTTCCTTCCTTTCCTGCCCATTCCAGTGTGCCAGTGTTATTCAAACTGTAAGAGGCAATCTACAGTCACTCGTGACTTCAGTTTAGTGGGTCACAGTCATCCACTTAAAAAAATCGACTACAATAGAATAATATTTCAGGGTTCAGGGCCATGATTAGGGGAATATTGTTTCGGAAAACTCATGTTTCAATTCATGACTGCCCCCTGGATCATGGTGTAAAATATATTTCTTTCTGAGGAGCAGCACCAGTATGCATCGCCTGCCTCCACTGATAGTACTTGGGCCATAAGACATGAAAGAGTGTAGAGTGTAGTTAGTAGATCACAAAGCAGAGCATCAGGCAGCTTGGAATCTAGCTTTTGCTCTGTTGTTAAGTCATAATGTGCATTTTGTTCCTTTGAATTGTTTAAGCACTAAAAATATTATGGTGTTTATATACACACACATTTTATACATATAATATATAATATATATTATATTTAACATAATTTATATAATATATATCAAATATAAATGTATACATATAAATATATAAAATTTATCAATGTATTAATAATATAAATTCATTATATTTATATTATATAAATTATATAATATATATTTTTTATTTTTAAAAATTGTAACAAGAACATCAGTTCATTAATTTGACAGCTGTCTTTCCTTGCTGCAAATAATAACCAGCATTATATATATTATAAATATATATAATTATATATAATATATATTTTATATAATTTATGTAATTTATATAATACAATTTCATGTATGTGTCTATAATATACATATGTTCATTACACGCATATACACAAAAGCCAGGGATGCTGCTAATCCTTCTACATTGCATAGAGCAGCTCTCACAACAAATAATCATTTGGCCAAATATATCAATGGTGTTGAGGTTGAGCCCTGATGTATATATATATGTAACTATTTGAAAACATCTGTAAAATAAAAGGTGGAATTTTTTGAAGTTCTTTTAAATGTTTGACATTACATGGCCCCAACTGGAATCGTAAATATTTTTTCTAATGCTAATTCTATTATCCAACTTAAATTAAGATATTGGTTTCTGACTAAAATCAACCATTTCACCAAGAATGTGAGTATGGGCAGGTTACTTAAATTTTCTGAGTCTCACTTTCCTCTTTTGTAAAGTCTGGATAATCATGCTGGCCTGTTGAGGATTGTCATGAGAAACATGGAAAACAGATATAAAATGTTTTGTATAATTTATTTATTTTAAGAAGTGAGTTTAAAAATTTTTCAGTTTAAGATTTATTTGCACATACATGTACCACCATTCAAATTCCAAGAGTTCTGTATACATCCCATCCTTACTCACTCCACATAGCAGCTTCCAGTTTTACACATGGGGAGCTGAAATTGGTGTAATGCTGTTCTCGTCCCATTGTGAGAAAGTAGCATGGGTGGAATTTGAACCCACGTCATTGGGCTCCAAGGGCTTGGATATGTATTTGATTAAAAGAAAAACTGCTCTGGGTCTTGGCCCAGCACTATTTCAACCAAGCCAAAATGCCTGCCAAATAATCCAAATAATTGAATTGAATTGAAAAATATCCACCTTTTCAATAACATCAAGAACAAAAGTCTACAATATCCTGTAAACTATAATTACTAATATTAAGGGCATGTCCTCTTTGTTGTGTTTCTTTATTTAGGAATTTGTTCTGTGGAACTCTTCTTTGAAACCTTTGGTTGAAAAGAAACAATGGTCACTGAAAATGCAGCACATCTGCCTTAGAGTTACTGACTCTGCATGATGTTTCTATTTTGTCTTCTTTGATATGTTTTGAAGCTTTCTAGTTCTAGATAGGTGTGAAGAAGTTGAAAAAACAACATTCTCGGTAAATCATGTACTACACAGTAATAGGACAACCTTTGCATCATCCTGGAAACATACGCGCTTTTTATTTCATTCATCCTAGATGAAATTTCTGGTTTTCTTCTAATCTTAGAATGAAATTATAAAAACCCAGGCAAGATTTAGTTTTATTTCTCTATTTTTCCACTAGTTTTCCGATCAGGGATCTCTGTCCTGCTTAGTAACATGAACTTTACAGTACCCCAAATGCCCACCACATGAAATTTACCTATATAACAAACTTGCACATGTACACCTGAACCTAAAATAAAAGTTTTTTAAAAAGAAAGCAGCACATGGATATAAAGATACATTTACAGTGCTACTATAAAAAAGAGTAATGTGATTTTTATTAATTAACAGAAGCACATTAATATGGTATCTTTAGTATTCAATTCTATTTGGAAATTTTCCTCTAACACAGAAACTTTTAGAAAATTCAGTATAAAGCAGCTTTCAAATAAATTGGTATATTTAAATTTTTCACAGACTTCAAACTCTCCTCCATTATAACTGCCTATGCAAAACCCTCTCAGAAAGTTTTATATTGCTCATCAATTTTTGTGTCTGTGCATTTCAAAGCACAGCTATCTACCTACTTGAAAATTTTATGCTGACAAAAAGAAAAGTCTGCTCTTTTAAATTTTGTCTTACTATCAGTGTGGTCCCATGTGGAAAGGCAGGCTGCTAAATGCTTTTCAAAGGCTGGTGAATGGGTTAGACTTGCTTACAAGGCTAATTAAAATTGATGCATGCCATCTATTACATGTTACTACTGGATCTAAATAAAGTACCACTTTTCATCATTAATGCCATGTTCCTCCTCTAATCTGTATAGAAGTTATTGCTTATTTTGCATGTTCCCTTTGGCTACAGACACGTCACCCTTCTTAGTAAACTGTCTCAGTTTTTCAGCATGACTGTCTCATTATTTCTGTATTCGAATGGCCTCTTAGCCCCGTGTTTTGCAGTTGTTTATAACATCTACTAAAAACTACATGAAAAGATGACACAGTCAGAAATATGGTAAACACAGAAGTAACAGTATTAACTGACCTCACTTAGTTGATAATATGATGTGCTCAGTCCACTGTTTTTAGTCTGTAGCAAACAGCACATTGGATGTTTACACTAATACGGATATTGTAAAAAGAAGAGCAATGCTTCTGCATATATAACCGTACATACACTGCCCATGTGCTTACGTGAGAACTATGTTATTCTGAAGTTGCTTTTCTGAATGGTAGGAACATTTCAAAAAGGCTTTCTCAAGAATGAAGTAAAAGGAACAGTAATGACCCTTACAACTCCAAAGATATGATTATAATTCTTTTGACTATAATTAAAGCAAACTCGGTACATCTTCATAATATAAGATTACCAGTAGTTTTCTTTTCAAAAAGCCCAGCATAATCTCCTTAGAAAACCATTATGAAAGAAAGCCAAGAAGGAGAGGACAGGAGAAGCACAGAAGATTCCCACGGGAAGGACAAGAATAAAGTGGTTGTCAGTGCTGTGAGAATGTGAAGTATGGGAAATATGAAAACAGACAAATCCCAATGCAGATCCACTAGCTGGAGAGGTAATTTTGGGTCTAATTTTGCACCCCTCTCCTCGCCTCCCCGTCTGCTCTCCACCTCCACGCTTTTAGATATTGAGAAGGATTCGGGTTTTTGCAGACTCTAATGGACATGAAAAGGATAGGCGGTGGTGACGACTTGAATTAATGACGTTCTCCTACAGGATGGAGGGGAAAATGCCTTAGTATCATCAAATGAACTCCCTACTCCTGGCATAAATTTATCAAACGGCTACTTTATCTCTAATACTCTGGAAGAGTAGAGGAGAGGCCCTAGAGAAAGCAAGTCTTAAGGGGAACCGCAATGCTCTTGGCAAAAACCGCACCTCCCGCTTGAACTACATTGACTCTTTTCACAGAGCGCCTTCCTTTAATAGAATCACAACCACCTGGACTACTAACAAGAGGAAGAAGAAAGGAGGAAAGGGAAGGGAAGACGGCAAAAATAACGCTCTAGACGATCCCAGCAACGTCGTCGTGAAGAATAAAGGGAATCAATCACTGGAACGCTGCTAAGGGCTTGCTTTTGTTAACACACTTGCACAACTCAAGTTCAGCTCTATATTATGTTGAAAGTCCTTGTTTACGATCCTCGTAGGAGGTTCTGAAATATCTGCCTGCGAACTCCCAAAGATTGGGCGCTTACTAGTTAGGGGAGGCAGCTGTCCCGGAGGGTGTCCAACTCGGACGGCTGACTGCTCTTTCACTTGTCGTTAACTTCCACCCAGTGGTCTTAGTCGCCCCTTGGACATGGTACCGACCGTGTGCCATTCTTGTTTCACTTGACCGAGCCCGAGCTGCAGCCCAGGGTGGAAGCCGCAAGGGCTGGGCAGAGTTCCAGGCAAGAGGGGCCGAGAGGCGTGAGCAGTGCTCCGCAGCGCTTGTCAGAGAAATGGAGCAGCGGCTCCTTTGTGGGCTCTTACATCCCCGTCCTGGGTGCAATCTGCGGGGTGATTGATAAGTGAGGGAGAGGGGCCGCGATCCCTCCCTCCCTCCTCCCTCCCTTCTTCCCCTCTCCTCCCTCCCGCTTTACTTCCCTCCTCCCTCTCCTCTCCCTCCCTCCTTCCTGCAAGAAGCGTTGCCCGTTGGCTAGCCGCTCCAGTGGGGATCTGCCTGCCCTGGGGGCGCCGCCCGCGCTCCCCGCGGTGCTCCTGCTCCTGGGCTGCGCCAGTCCGAAGCGGTGCCGGCTCCTTTGCCTCACCGAGTCGCAGATGCTGCGGGCGCCTCCGGGGAAAGATCTGGGCAGCGCGCTCGCTGGGTAAGTTCTGAGCACTCAGGGACGCGGTGGCGACGCGGCCAGTGAGCCGGCTTTCCTCAGTCTGTTGCCTTTCCCAGCTACCTCTCCTTGCGAGGGGGACCAGCGTGGGGAGGCTGGGCGCCACCGCGGAGGGCAGCTCGCTGGCGGCCGTCCTCTACCCTCAATCCCCACTAGAGATTCCTCACCCCTGGACCGTCCGCGCGGGCGTGGTCGGGCTCCGCGCGTCGCGCAGTGGGGTGGCACAGGCGGCCGGGGAGGGCCCACGCACCGGGCGCGAGCTAGAAGCCTCTGGTCGGCCTGCAGTGCCCAAGCCCCAAGGCGAGGGCAGCCTGAGTGGCCGTCCCTGCTGTGGGGCTGCATGCCGGGCACCGCACCAGGCGTCTAGCAGGTAGCGGTAGGGAAGGTAGAGCTGCGCTTGCGGCCGGTGCCCAGTTACCGGCGATCTGGGACGCTCGGAGACACCTGGTCTCCCGGAAGCGCCCTTCGGAAATGGGATTCGACCCAGCTTGCGGGCGGCGGGTGTTTAGAACAGGAGGCTGCGGGCAAGCAGTGCCCCCTCTCTGGCCTCTCGGACTCCTCTTAGCCCCCTCGTGGCCTGATGGCGGCCGGGACAGAGGTGGGCTGTAAGCCCGCCGGCACCCACCGTGTCCTGTAGAATCCTTGGAGACCTGAGCCAGGCTCTACTGGGTTAGATGCGAGTGAGACAGGCGACCCACGGAGTTCTTCTTTAAGCCTCCCTCGCCTCAGCAAGAAGAAGGAGCGTTTTCCTTATTTTAATAACCGCCTTTGCCTCCCTTGGGGTCCCAGTTCACCCTGAACCTTTCCACAGCCTTAAAAGCCCGCTCTCCCTAGGGGGTTGTTGCGGCAGTTCTTCAGAAGACACGGGGCCAAATGAAACTTACTTAAAGTGGTTATCGCGTTTCAAGCTGATTTGTTCCTAGTAACTACGTTTTGGAAAGCAGCTGTGGACTCTCAGGGACAGGCAGGAAGGAAGACCCCCTCAGGGTCCTGGTGTTGCTTCCCACAGTTAGATTACCAGTGAATTTCCTTCATTCTGTAGGTCTCAAGAACCTCATGAGCCCCCAACCACCGCCACCTTTCTCTCTGAGTCTCTCTTCTCTCTCTGAAATTTTTAGCAAAAATAATCTGTCCTCAAGGAATATTGAAAGCGTCATCAGTGTCTTGAAAGAAATCACTGTATCTGAGAACTGAAACTAGTATTTGAGGTTTCACTTTCAAATACTTTTTTTTTAAAATAAAAAGGATAACTTTAAGTAAAACACCACCACCACTATTTAAGTTTAAGTAGATTCTTAATTCATATTAAGCAGTAGTGTGCTTTTTGGAAAAATGATGGACTGGGACTAATAATCCCTGGGTTTTGTTTCTAATTGTAGTTTCTTGAGTAAGTCAGCACTTTCCCTGGTTGAGAAATGACCTCATCTGTAAAATGAACCTGACTTCTAAGGTCCTGTTCGGCTCTGGCTCTCACATCTTTACTTCAGTTACATATGGACATAATACATGTTTGTTGAATGAATGACTGAATGAATAAATCTTATTGCTGTAGGAACTGTGTGCTTTTAACATTTGGAAATACATAGAAACAAATGCCTCCTTTGCGAGGAAAGGGAGCTTAAGTGTGCTCCCACTGCATCAGACTGCTTCCATCTCATGATGCAATTGCAATACAGAGTGGGAGGCCATCCACAGGGCTGTCCCTCTGCCTCAGAACTCATCTCAAGTTTGCCCTCCTCTATAGAGAAGGAAAATTGGAGTCTCCAGAAGGAAAGTATTTTGCTAAAGGCCAAGCAAGAATTAGAGGGTAAGGGGGCTCCTGATGCCTAGTCCAAGGCTCTTTGTAGAAGAAGAAGAAGGAGAAAGCGAGAAAGCCCAAGAAAATAATGCACAGATCACCGCAGCTACAGGTTGCCTTAGTGCCTAAGTTTATAAACTACCCCCGCCCTTCCCGGAGAGAAAGGAGCTTGTATAAAGGGAACAATCCTAGGACCCAAGCTTAACAAGGAAGGAGAAGGGGAGAAGCAGGGGGCGTTCTGTTCTCAAGTGGTTTGTTATATCTGTGTTTATGCCACATTTGATCAGGCAGTGGGTTCCTCAGAAAGTAAGCTGAAGTGTTTTGTGGGACAGGCACATCATTTGGTGGATTTCTTTTCCCTGGTTATTTGATTCCCTCCTTTTCCTGACCCATCTCCCCCTTCCTACTAGAGGCAACCAAGGCCTTTCCAGGCAACAGCAGACATTATTTACCCCTTGTGAATTGATTCCACAATGAAGACTCCTGGGTCCAAGGAGCTGTACAATAATTAAGGAGAAAACAGATAATGAAGGCAAAAAATCCAACACCTGGTCATTAGCAATGCTCTGGAAAGGCTATTTAAACCCACATTGGATGTCAGAGCTGGGAGGGCTCATACGGTCTACCTACCCACCTTTTGCAGATGGAGACAGGGAGATCCAGAAGCTAGTGTCACATCTAGCAACAGAGCCAGATCAGAACCCAGGTAAGCTAGGTCTCCGGCCAGGCTTCCTTTTACATCTCCTCTCTTTCTCAGGAGCCAGTCTTCCTGCACCAGCTTCCTCTTTTCTCCTAGCTCCCCCTGCCCCTGCAGCCTGGAGGGCTCAACCACCCCTCCTTTGGCTCCCACTCCCAGCTGAGGCTCAGCCTGGCAGTGCTTTTCTGACACCCACTTCTTTTCTCCTTCCTCCAGGCAAGAAGCGCACGTTTAAACCTCATTATCTGGCTAAGTATAAACCTCAGGGAGAAAAGGGTTTTGTTTTTGTTTTTTCTCAGTCTGTAAGCTAACATTGAGCTGACTTTCAGAGTCCAGGCAAATATCTGTTTGGCGGGTCACTACCCAGAAAGGAATTATCTTAGCACTGAATCAGGGCTCTGTATGTAAAGCATAAATCCCCTAAGAGAACTCCTCACCCTCCTACACAGACACATTGGTGCATGCACACACACCCCACTCTCTCTGCACAGAGAGCATCTGAGCTAGGAGCTGGCAAGTGGGGCACCAGTCCTGTAGCAAAGAGGCACACCACACACACTCTTACACACTTCTCCCTTGCTTGGGAATCTGGGAGAAGAACCCCCCACCCCCAGCCCTGCCCTCCATAGGCATTGTGTAGGTGAAAGAAACAGGGAGGAGTGAAAGAGAACACATAGAGGGGCCCAAGGAGGTGCCAGCCCATTAGGAGGGCCCCTCCTTGAGAAACCCCTCTGCAGGAGCTTCTCCTGCCGCCAGCCAGGTTGGAGGTGGAGTAGTTCAGAATCAACTGACGCAGCCGGGAATTGAGCTTTGCAAAGCCACTTGCAAGGAAGGGAAGCATCTGCCCAACCCTCCCCCACCACGCGCCCTGGATCCTCTGCCTGCCCCCTCCCCCGTGACGTCACCCTAGTCCTGTCCCGGGGAGCCTGCAAAGCCTCTCAGATTCAAACTGCTAGACGCACTGCTGCCGCCGCCACCGAATTGGAAACGCGCGCCCAGGCTCCGCCGTCGCCTTTGCCCGCTGACCGGGCCAGCCGGCTCTCCGACCTCCCAACAGAATCGCACCCCAGTCCCTCCCTGGCATCTCGGCTTCCCTCCGCTCCAACTCTTCTCTTCCGCTCTTGCCTCCTGTCGGATTTTTAATTTCTGCGCACCCCCAGTCAAATTAAATCAATCAACAAAAAGCAGGGCATCCCCCCTGGAAGCAGCGTCTTATTTTACCTTGTTCTCCCACTTCCTGAAGATGCTAAACTCCTGGTGGACTGCAGAGGAGAGGGGTTCAGTCTTCTCCTGATGTGTGAGTAACCCCCACCTCGTGCTGTTTTTGCCATCTCTCTCTCTCCTCTATCCCTGCCCCCAGCCCCCTGATTCCTGATTTTCCCATCCCCTTTTTGCGCTTTTTTTTTTTTTTTTTCCTAAAGCGGTTGCGATTTCTGCTGGGAGCTCAAGACGGGCGAGCTGCCCAAGATCTCTTCGAGATACCCGAGGGGAGGAGGAGATGGGCAGGATTTAGTAGGACAACTCGGTTACTAATGACTTGGCTGCTGGCTGCGACCCCCCGGAAAATCAGGTGCAAGCATGTGTGTTCCCGGGGCACTTGTGTGGGTGGCCTCGGGGTGGGGGAATAGGGAGCGGAGAAAAGAAACCGCTTTGAAAAATGCAATGATTTCATTCTGCCGTGTTGCCAACCCCCTCATTCTCCCTCGTTCCCACTCCGCCTCCTTGCTTTACCATTTTTAATCAGGCTTCCTTGTTTCTTTCTTCCCTGCACCCGCTTCTTCCCCCTGCCCCCCACCTAAGGTTTGCCTGTAGGTACCTGAGTTGACACCGAAGGTGCCTAAAGATGCTGAGCGGCGTTTGGTTCCTCAGTGTGTTAACCGTGGCCGGGATCTTACAGACGGAGAGTCGCAAAACTGCCAAAGACATTTGCAAGATCCGCTGTCTGTGCGAAGAAAAGGAAAACGTACTGAATATTAACTGTGAGAACAAAGGATTTACAACAGTTAGCCTGCTCCAGCCCCCGCAGTATCGAATCTATCAGCTTTTTCTCAATGGAAACCTCTTGACAAGACTGTATCCAAACGAATTTGTCAATTACTCCAACGCAGTGACTCTTCACCTAGGTAACAACGGGTTACAGGAGATCCGAACAGGGGCATTCAGTGGCCTGAAAACTCTCAAAAGACTGCATCTCAACAACAACAAGCTTGAGATATTGAGGGAGGACACCTTCCTGGGCCTGGAGAGCCTGGAGTATCTCCAGGCCGACTACAATTACATCAGTGCCATCGAGGCCGGGGCATTCAGCAAACTTAACAAGCTCAAAGTGCTCATCCTGAATGACAACCTTCTGCTTTCACTGCCCAGCAATGTGTTCCGCTTTGTCCTGCTGACCCACTTAGACCTCAGGGGGAATAGGTTAAAAGTAATGCCTTTTGCTGGCGTCCTTGAACATATTGGAGGGATCATGGAGATTCAGCTGGAGGAAAATCCATGGAATTGCACTTGTGACTTACTTCCTCTCAAGGCTTGGCTAGATACCATAACTGTTTTTGTGGGAGAGATTGTCTGTGAAACTCCCTTTAGGTTGCATGGGAAAGATGTGACCCAGCTGACCCGGCAAGACCTCTGTCCCAGAAAAAGTGCCAGTGACTCCAGTCAGAGGGGCAGCCATGCTGACACCCACGTCCAAAGGCTGTCACCTACAATGAATCCTGCTCTCAACCCAACCAGGGCTCCAAAAGCCAGCCGGCCGCCCAAAATGAGAAATCGTCCAACTCCTCGAGTGACTGTGTCAAAGGACAGGCAAAGTTTTGGACCTATCATGGTGTACCAGACCAAGTCTCCTGTGCCTCTCACCTGTCCCAGCAGCTGTGTCTGCACCTCTCAGAGCTCAGACAATGGTCTGAATGTAAATTGCCAAGAAAGGAAGTTCACTAATATCTCTGACCTGCAGCCCAAACCGACCAGTCCAAAGAAACTCTACCTAACAGGGAACTATCTTCAAACTGTCTATAAGAATGACCTCTTAGAATACAGTTCTTTGGACTTACTGCACTTAGGAAACAACAGGATTGCGGTCATTCAGGAAGGTGCCTTTACAAACCTGACCAGTTTACGCAGACTTTATCTGAATGGCAATTACCTTGAAGTGCTGTACCCTTCTATGTTTGATGGACTGCAGAGCTTGCAATATCTCTATTTAGAGTATAATGTCATTAAGGAAATTAAGCCCCTGACCTTTGATGCTTTGATTAACCTACAGCTACTGTTTCTGAACAACAACCTTCTTCGGTCCTTACCTGATAATATATTTGGGGGGACGGCCCTAACCAGGCTGAATCTGAGAAACAACCATTTTTCTCACCTGCCCGTGAAAGGAGTTCTGGATCAGCTCCCGGCTTTCATCCAGATAGATCTGCAAGAGAACCCCTGGGACTGTACTTGTGACATCATGGGGTTGAAAGACTGGACAGAACATGCCAACTCCCCTGTCATCATTAATGAGGTGACTTGCGAATCTCCTGCTAAGCATGCAGGGGAGATACTAAAATTTCTGGGGAGGGAGGCCATCTGTCCAGACAGCCCAAACTTGTCAGATGGAACCATCTTGTCAATGAATCATAATACAGACACACCTCGGTCGCTTAGTGTGTCTCCCAGTTCCTATCCTGAACTACACACTGAAGTTCCACTGTCTGTCTTAATTCTGGGATTGCTTGTTGTTTTCATCTTATCTGTCTGTTTTGGGGCCGGTTTATTCGTCTTTGTCTTGAAACGCCGAAAGGGAGTGCCAAGTGTTCCCAGGAATACCAACAACTTAGACGTAAGTTCCTTTCAATTACAGTATGGGTCTTACAACACTGAGACTCACGATAAAACAGACGGCCATGTCTACAACTATATCCCCCCACCTGTGGGTCAGATGTGCCAAAACCCCATCTACATGCAGAAGGAAGGAGACCCAGTAGCCTATTACCGAAACCTGCAAGAGTTCAGCTACAGCAACCTGGAGGAGAAAAAAGAAGAGCCAGCCACACCTGCTTACACAATAAGTGCCACTGAGCTGCTAGAAAAGCAGGCCACACCAAGAGAGCCTGAGCTGCTGTATCAAAATATTGCTGAGCGAGTCAAGGAACTCCCCAGCGCAGGCCTAGTCCACTATAACTTTTGTACCTTACCTAAAAGGCAGTTTGCCCCTTCCTATGAATCTCGACGCCAAAACCAAGACAGAATCAATAAAACCGTTTTATATGGAACTCCCAGGAAATGCTTTGTGGGGCAGTCAAAACCCAACCATCCTTTACTGCAAGCTAAGCCGCAATCAGAACCGGACTACCTCGAAGTTCTGGAAAAACAAACTGCAATCAGTCAGCTGTGAAGGGAAATCATTTACAACCCTAAGGCATCAGAGGATGCTGCTCTGAGAACTGTTGGAAACAAGGACATTAGCTTTTGTGTTTGTTTTTGTTCTCCCTTTCCCAGTGTTAATGGGGGACTTTGAAAATGTTTGGGAGATGGGATGAAGTAATGATTTTGCTTTTGCAAGTTTTCCTTTAAATTATTTCTCTCTTGCTCTCCTCCCCACCTTTTTTTTTTTTTTCTCTTTTTCTCTTCTCTTCTTAGGAACCATCAGTGGACATGAATGTTTCTACAATGCATTTCTTCATATATTTCGTTTATGCTTTTGTTTCTTTTTTCTTCTTTGTTTTTCAGTGTGGGAGTGGGAAGAGGAGATTATAGTGACTGAAGAAAGAATAGGCAAACTTTTCAAATGAAAATGGATATTTAGTGTATTTTGTAGAAGATCTCCAAAGATCTTTTGTGACTACGACTTCTTTTGTAAATAATGATATATGGTATTTCCATCGTCAGTTACCGAGTATAGCCACTGGGCATCACTACTTTGTGTTAAAGTGCCTTCGCACTTTAAGTACATTACTTAAATGTTGCTTTTAGCTTTGATAAATTGAAAATATTTTAATGTGTTGTATTTTTGAAACTGAAAACACTGTAAAATAGATTGATGTGTCAGCTATATTAAGTCAACGTACAGTTTGCTTGAGTTATAGAAACCAGCCTGTCATCAAATGATTCTAGTTCTAGGACTTTGTAGGCTTAACTATAAAATATTTCCTTTCCTCTGGGTTTAAGTGATTTTATTTAAGTCAACTAAGGGGATTTAACAGTGGACTAGAGGTAATAAGCCACCTCAGTCAGGATTAATAATTCATTAATAAAATATATTTAACCCAATATCAGAGTGAATTGAGCAATTAATGCCCTTCTGTAAATCATTATTTTACACTAACATGGTGAGTGTTTTAGATTATTTTCCTAATTAAAAGAACATGACACAGCTAGTAATATATTTTTCTGCATCGAATTAGGTATTTTTATATATTTAAATGAAAAAGTCTGTATTTCTAACTTTTTAATTGAAATTCATATTTTTTCTGCCTATTGAAACATTTTCTATAAACACACACCAGTAGAGGCCGCCACACACCTCATTTAACAAAGACATATGAGCCATTAAAGACCTTGAAGGAAGACTTCATGGGCGAGATTAAAACTTCCCAAGTAAGTTCTCTGCAAAATTCAAGGTAGCAGAGATAAAAACGTATACATTACTCTCTATTTATTTTAGATCACAGGTTAGACTCATAATCCTTCTCAAATTTAACACTTTCTGACAACACAGCATTTTCCTCTTGAGTTTAATTGAAGCATTAATGGGGTGCTATCAAATCAAGTACCATTTGCGTCTCCAAATCGATTAATAGTTACCTAAACCAAGATATTAAGCATCTTTTTCCTTCTGCCTTCTTTAGGCTTGTGTTACTTGAAGTTTTCCTTGTCAGCTTCAGCAAGACTTTCATTTTGGTGTTAGCATTAGGATGATTTTAATTAACCAAGTCTATATAACATTTACGAAGCCTTATTAGACTGTAAATAATTTTAGATGCAAACATGATTGTGTGATTTAAACAAACAGCCCTTCTTTACAACAAAAAATAGTTTTGTTTTGTCTATTGTAAATCCTTATGCAACTGGGATGGTGATCTGCATATAAAGTAGTTCAGCTTTTCAATTCCTTATTAAAGCAAGCGATGGCGTCTGAAAGAAGCACACTGTTTCCTTTTCATAAATAGGTTACTGCACATAATAATCCTTTATCATCATGTGGAGATTGAAGTGGATACAGATAACTTACTTTTAAAGCTTTAAAATTACTAATAGTATATTGTCTGTCACTATAAACAATTCATGTGATAGGCTTTCAATTAGAAATTCCTTAAATCCAAATGATTTGGATTAATAATTACTGGTGTAAAATAGTTGTCTGTAAAAACAATAGAAGGTAATTGTGTATATATAATAACGTAAAGGGCATTGAAGGAAAAAATGTCTTTAACAACATAAAATCTCTGAATATCTACAGTGGTAAGATAACATGCTCATTCTTTGATTAGAGGTGATAAGTCCTATTTCGATCCATTAGATGAAAGTTGAAAATAGTGGGCCGAAATGATCTACAGGAAAGTTAATGTACAGATATTTTACATTTCACAGAAGAGGAGCTAGAATATTATGCTAGTTGAATGTGGAGAAGACTCCTGGAAACCACTTCATCTTTGAGTGAAGTATTTATATATACAAGAGTTTCAAAAATCCTTTTCTGACTGCTCTCATTTGATGCAATGATAAATACAGAATACAGAGGTAGGTATTTTGGGAAGTGATTGTGAAGGCAAATTTGCATATATATTCTGTTAAGATCGTTTTCAGGCTTAAATTACATGACTAGAGCTCTTGATGGAGTGATTCCACTTCAGTGTTCATTTTTATTTTTCTGAAAGTAAAGTCACTCCTGTAAAATGCCATTGTCGATAGAAAAAAGTTAACTCATTATATTTAAAGAGCGATGATACCTTAATATTAATTTACTGACATGATTTTAAAGACGCCTACTGGAAGAACTCAAATTTATAAACTCTTTTGCCTAATAATTATGGTTTAATTCTATATCCTCTTCCTTGTTAGATTTATACTTTATTTGCAGTAGATTTTTAAATGAAATTATTTGAATGCATTCCAGACTATTTTATTTAAAATCATCCTACATCATATACTTTGAACCTTTATTTTCTAATGCAAACATAAACACTTTAAGTTTTATTAACTCACTAGCATCCCCACTGACTATATTCTGTTTTGCTTTATCTGCTCAAGCATTTTCGACCATATTTTATTTTAGGATTTTTATTTTTATCTTCCACAGCTGGATATTGCTATTTCACTTTTATTTCACATGCAGCTTTAAGAGGTATGAGCATCAGCACAGCAAAATTGTTCCAGCCTACAGAATGCGGTCTCCCAGGGCCCTGCCAGGAATGTATCTGTATGTCTGGCCCTTCAAATGACAAATGGTAACTCCCTTCTATTTTAGTTCTTAATTAGTTGCTTTCACTGTTTCCGAATATACCTGTGGCAAAGTTTTTATTGAAACACTAAAAAATACTACTTCTCAGTCTGAACACAATTGCTAAGAGCCTAATTTGGTTCTGGACTTTGGTCAACCTGTGTGCCTTGTTAGTTCTCTCCAGCAGCTGGTGAGTAAAGAAATGACCCTTCAATTTCCTCTCCTTTTTCCTCTGACCTCTAATGGGACTTAATTTTTCTTAATGTCTCCAAGTCATCAAGGGCTTAATAATTTATGAATTTTACAAAAAGCATTTAAGGAATAAGAAAGAGGTTCTGTGATTTTTCAGACTCTGAAAATTCATTTTGATTCTACATATTCCAGAAATATACTGGGTTGGATGCTAGAGTGAAGAAAGCCATCCAGACAGTTCTCCCAGTCCATTCGTTTCTTCATTCAGCAGTTATTGAGTGCTTATTTTCTGGGTGCCTGGCTCTAGGCTGCGTCCTGAGACATACAGTGGACAGGGTCTCTACCCTCCTCATAACACCTTCTTCACCCTCCACGCCACACCCCTACTACTCACTCTCACCCTGTCAAGGAGCTTAGTGCTGATAAGGGAGTGTCTTACCTGAACGGCAGTCGCCCAGATTAACAGTGGAGACAGTAATGCAATGCAGAAAAAGTTGAGTTTTTAAAGGTGGTTCTGTGCAGTAAGGTATAAAACTGATATATAATAAGTAGCCTAGCTATAGTCTGACATCTCTTTAGAATTACTCAGCTAAAAAGGAAAAAAAAAACCACCAAAATAAGATAAAATAAAACAAATTTTTGCAAAATAAGACCCAAGAGTATGGCCTAATGAAAGCTATATACTTGTGTTATCTAAAGTGCTATTGTGTAAAGATGACTACCAAGATTGTAAATACAAAATTTAAAAATGTACTTAAATTTTCTGGAATATCCATGTTTCAGAGGTAATATTTACTTTCTATTTCAGTGGCTTAAAATATAACATTTTGACTTAAGTGTCTCTTATCAATACAATAAGACACCTTAATCCTGAGAGAAAATTAAGTACTGTATATAGGTGTACTTTGCTTCTCACAATGATTATGCAAAAATTCACGTGTAAATTGAACTTTTGTAAATCAAATTGTATTTCAAAAGCATTGGGGAGCTGCCATTTAGAGGAAACTTGTGAATTCTTTCATAAAGCAGGAAACCATTTTATAATACAAATAACCATTCTCTAATTTATCTCTTTTGTATGTTTGGATTTTCAATATCGACTTTGCTTAAAATAGAGGCCACCTGCATAGTAACTGTGTTTTGCCAAGGCTGCTTGTGCTACCAGTTTGTTGGTGGCTAACGGCTTGTGCTTGCAAGTCTTCTGCAGTTTGATGTGAATTGAGCTATCAAGCAATGCTATGATAGCACAGTAGTGGTCCTGCACAGTCCGTGTAGCCAACCCATTTCAACAAAATTGAACACAGGACTCTTCTGCTCAGCAGCCTCTCCTTTCTCAGATGTGGCCATGTTACAGTAGAGGGTAGAATGACTCCTTTATTCATATTCTATAAAGTGCTTAGAGTCACAGATTTTTATAATAAATTATGTTATTATGTAAACATATTGAATTACATGCATGTTGAAATTTTTTAGCAGTACTTTAGCTTGAAAGTACTCGTACAAATACTGTTAGATTTAGTTGCAAATAATTGTTCTCAAGTTATTGGAATAAATGTCAAATGAAACAAGCTCTTGTGTAAATAGACTTCTGTGGCTAATAGTGACATTGTTTCAAAAAATAAATGTCATATTTTGGGCTGTTAATAGGCGAAATGAAACATTGGAAATGTGATCAAATGATCTTGGGTTTTATTGGATAAACTGGTTACACAGTTAATTTGCGTGTAATTAGATTTCAGTTAATAAATAAATGTTCACTAACAATGAACACTACACTTAAATTAGTTAGAAACGATATTTAGAATCTGAAGAGGAATGAATGACAAACTATAATTGAAACTGTTTTCTTTGCCTTGATATGCTTATAGATAAAGGCTTTGATACTTTATATGATTAGTTTACATGTTTAAGGTAAAATAAGCTTTATAAAAATATATATTAATACTTTTCCATGAGTGTCCATTAGTATTAGACTTAAAAAATTACAAGTAAACAACAACAAAATCAATTCAAACAGAGATGCTTTGGTAAGTACTGAAAAACTACTGATTCCCCACTCTCCTCAATAGACACAGACACACATCTACACCAAAGCCAATGGCTTTTTCATTATAAAATTCAATCTAATACCATATGTGACCTAATACATTTGTATTTAATAAAATAAAAGACTGACATACAAATCCAAGGAATAAAAATTATGAGTTCATTAATAGAAATGCCATCACTGTATTCCTAAAAAGTACATTTAGAAAAAATAATGAGAAAGCGGGGGCGGGGGGTGGGGCGTTCATTTGTTCCTGCGATTATGGTGATATGATGACAAAGTTACTTTTTTGGCTATTTGCATTTGGTTGAATATTAGAATATATCTGCCAGGTATGCTCCAAATCACAAATGTATAACGTAACAAAGGATTTGCGATTCCTGTGGGAACATGAGGACTTATAACAAATTGTCCTCTCTTAGGATTACCAATATATGCACAATATATTCAGTTTATTCACGTAGCCTTCCTAGGGTAGCTGAAACAATTGGAATAGCCACATTCAAAAGTGTTTTGCTAAAGGAAAATTGGTGCCAGTATACAAGATTATTAGATCCCTTGACAAGATCAGTTGAAATGAGAATAAAAGTAGTGTACAGCTCCCTATTCTGAACACACGTAATATAAAATATTAAGTTCATAATGTGCCTGTTGATACTGGAAAAAGAGCATCAAAATAGGCCGGCTGCGCCTGTAATCCCAGCACTTTGGGAGGCTGAGGTGGGTGTATCACTTTAGGTCAGGAGTTTAAGACCAACCTGAGCAACATGGTGAAACCCCATCTCTACTAAATACAAAAAATTAGCTGGGCATGATGGTGCATGCCTATAATCCCAGCTACTTGGGAGCCTGAGGCAGGAAAATCGCTTGAACCCAGGAGGCAAAGGTTGCAGTGAGCTGAGATTGCACCATTGCACTCCAGCCCCAGGCAACAAGAGCAAAGCTCTGTCTCAAAAAAAAAAAAAAAAAAAGCATCAAAACAGATTTTGTCAATCCTGGATGGGGTGGAAAATGTACCTCATCCATACTTCCCTGAGCAGCAACTTTGTAATAACTTATACATCATTTTTGTTAATTCTATTTTAAATTATTATTTTATGTTTTCCATCAACATTTACGATAAAAGACCATTTAAACTAGTTATCTGTCAGATTGTTTCCTGGACTTTGGGGACATTTTGATCTTGGCAGAATGTGGAACACAACAAACAATCTAAGGTACTTTCCAGCTCACAAAGAGAATACCAGGCAGACAAGATTCGTGATGGACTGTACTCTGGGTAATCCTCAGATGAATCCCTCCCTGATTTGTCTTTTACTTTTATATTGTTAACACCTGGCGTAGTGTTTTGGCGCATAATACCTTAATCTCCAATAAATATTTCTATTTAGTGAATAAATGAGTGAATGAGGCTCTGGTTCTCATATAAATGCTGAAAAAATGGTTGAAAACTAGAGGATCTAAGTTTAAAGCATAATTACAATGAATTATCAGCTATTCCTGGAAGTCTTAAACTATTTGGTTTGAATATTTTCAGAAGTTTATGAGACACACACACACACACACACACACACACACACACAGACATACCCCATGAGGATGGTGGAGAAGTGTAGTAACACATAGCCAAGTTCTAAAGTTAATTACATGCAGGCAGGCCTGATTTTTTAAGTGACACTTGGGTCTGTCCATTGAACCCAATGATTTCATTCTAGAGTGAAAAGTAGCTTTACTGCTGAGCTGTGAGATTTTCTTGTTATTGGCTTTTGGAATTGGGACATTCTGAGTTAAGAGAAAATGTAGTCTCTGATGAGCTTGAATGATAAATTCTTCCAGAGCTTATTATTTAGTTTTTATTATGGCTCTGTATATTTGATTGATTTGTTTCTTATGTCTTCCACAGAGAAGAGAAATTATTTGAGTTAAAAACCATAGTAAATCATATTTCTGTCAAAACAACATTGTTATGTTCAGTTCCATTTATACAAAATAAGAGCCTACAAGTGGTATTTCACAGTGAAGAGTCCTAGGATCTGAAGTTCTGGCCTTAGTGTGGCTATAAAGCTGTGAGGATAAGTCGTGGTTCTCATTGGGCCTCAGCACCCTCATCTGGGAACAGTGTTGGACTGGATGAACTCAGTGGACACATTCAGCTTAGGTTCTCTGTGATTGTAGGCTACTTTGGAAATGGTTGCTACACACAAAACAAAATAACGATTGAGACAATTATTATTTTAGCCTGAAAATCTCTTATACTTCTCTTTTCAGTTGTCTACTTTGGATATAGCCCTATTCTGATTTTTTTTTTCTGCAGGATTCAAATGCACAATTTATCCTGGGTTAATTTCTCTTTCTGAGTTTGACTTTAAAAAAAGTTTAAACCATCTTCCTCACTTCTTTGTAAATCACAAAACCCTACTACCTTTTTTTTTTTTTTTTCTTTTTTTGAGTGGGGGATTGTGTTGGGTTTTCTGTTTATTTTTCAAGGAGTTGTCTTTTTTCGTTGATAAATGAATTTAGTTATCCTCTGTGATAATTAAACAAAGTAAACTATGAATCTATCTAGGAAGACCACATTATCACATTTCAGGGAAAATAGCATTTTTTTTTCATTTAATGTTTTATCATCTCTCCCTTTTAGCCAACACTGCCAAGTTTCTTATCAGGGATACTGACAGACCCTTGGACAACTCAGTTGAGCTTCAGAAATTCAATGATTCATTCCAGTGAGCAAAGCTCTTAGCTGACAAGAGGTGTTTGGCCTCTTCAGGATCATAAACTTCAGCCATAGTTTTATTGCTGGACCTATGTATCTCTATCTGCTCATATAGGTTTTAGCTGGAAACAAAGAAATAAAGCCCTCAATATTATAATATTCAGCTGATATGTTCCCATGTAAGAGTAGAAATGAGGAAAAAATGTATCCATTCAAACCATTTCTCTGCTTTCCAGAGGTTTCTGAGGGGTTTATTAAAAGCCTTAGTGAATGAAAGGAACGTCCAGCAACAGTTGGCTGCATGTTTTTTCTGTCATGTTACAGAAGGTTATTAAAGAGGCAGTGTAGGTTATCCTTGCCCAAACCCCACCATCTTAAAAGTCAATTTAAAAGGATGTCATTGGAATATTAAAGACTTATGATTACATTTCAAATCTTTAACATGAAATTTTTGAACAAAATATATTTTATTTACTAAGTTGATCTCTGAGAAGCAAATCGGTTTCAAGTAATAATCTGTCTAAGTTAGGGTAGGGGTTTGTTGAAATAATTCATCAGTTTTAAACTGCATTTATTCAGATTTTGCTTTGTGCAAATTCATCAGAAAATTGTTCAGTTCTACTATGTAAAGAGCTCAAATGTTCTGAAATTTTAAAAATAAGCTAATTTTCCTGTTCTTACAGACCAAAATGAGGAGAAGATCTGTCTGTATTGATGTAGCTTGTTTTTCAACCACACTTTCTGAGTTTCTCTGTAGGGCAAAATCAAATATACAAGGATGAATATTTGTACAAAGACAAAGTAAAGCCTTAGAAAGAGAAGGGTAAATATATACTTTCTCAAATGATTTATAATAGAGGACTAAGAAATAGGGAGCTTCACAAACTCCTCTTACTGTGCCAAGAGAAATCCTTCCTAAGTCATGATCTCTGACTTGGAGACAAATATTTTTGCTATTTGAATAAGATTTAAAATTTTACTGGGCTCCATTTTACTCTTCTTAAATCACACTGATTCTTTCTTATTTGCTGACCTGAGGAGGATCTGATAAAAATGGGATTTAGCCTCCATGCTTCTCTGAATTCTGTGTGACGTTGGACCAGGTCCTTCCCTTCTCTGAGCCGCAGTTTTTTGTTTCATTCTGTTTTGTTTTGTTTTGTTTGTTTGTCAGATAAAGTAGTTAGATTTAGCCTTCCCACTCAATAAAACAGTTGAATAAGAATGAAACCATTGAAGAAAACTGGAATCCACTTTGATTCCTTGAAAACAGTAAATCATTCTCAAACTTGACACATTATTATTAATAACAAGTTATTTTCAACAAAGTTCACACCTGTTCTCTGACACACCAGTAAATACATTTTGACCAGAAGTTCTGACATTCCTTTTTGCTTAAAAAAGGCCTCATGATTTTATTTCCCTCATTCTTATTTCAGCTCTTAGATATTATAATTGTATAAATCTACTTACACAAAGAGTATGAGTAATTTCTGGTAATCCTTATGTGGTAACAGATTGCCTCTAAAAATACAATTTATGCAGTGCTCACTGTGTGCTGAACATTCAAGCAGATGCTGCGCACATCTAAAACAAATCCACAAGTGTTCCTGCAGCCTGTGTGTGGGCCCGGCCCTGGGGCAAGATGCTGGGTGAAAATGGAAATCTCACTAGCCACTCAATCTTCCTCAAGGACCTCCTGTATGTTGGGAAATACAACATACACATTTGAAATAAGACACGATGCCTGCTCTTAAGGAATTTATAACCAAATTGGCAAGATGAGTTACTAATCCTTGAAGAAGATATGGGAGGTCAGGATCAGAAAAGAAAAAGATCAATAGGGACTAGACCGGCATTATCTGAGAAGGCTGTGTGGAGTAAGCAGGACACCAAAACAGCCTTGAATTGAGAAAGGCTTGGGGAATCAGCAAGCTTGAAAATGCAAAGACAGGAATATGCATGCATACGACAGTGACAAGAAAACTACTGGCTGAACTTACCTTTTCATGGTTCTGAGAGCCAGAAAAGGGAACTTGGACATGAGTCCAAAAATAATGGAAGGTTCTCCAAGCAAAACAAAAGTTATAAAACTACTAATATTTGTATGGGTTCTTAGAAAATATGTCACGTGCATTTCTATTGATACTCCTTGTCATCACCACCTGAGATTGTTATATCTGTGTTAGAAGGAGGGAACTGAGGTTGAGGGAGTTTTAGGGCTTGCCCCACTGACCCAGTGACTATAGGGAGAGACCAGTTTTAGCAAGGATCAGCACAGATGAGTGTTCAAAAGCAGGCACTCTGGAGCCAGCATGTCCCAGTTTGAAATAAAAAACTGCGGCTCAGAGAAGGGAAGGACCTGGTCCAACGTCACACAGAATTCAGAGAAGCATGGAGGCTAAATCCCATTTTTATCAGATCCTCCTCAGGTCAGCAAATAAGAAAGAATCAGTGTGATTTAAGAAGAGTAAAACGGAGCCCAGTAAAATTTTAAATCTTATTCAAATAGTAAAAATATTTGTCTCTGAGTCAGAGATCATGACTTAGGAAGGATCTCTCCTGGCCAAGTCCCAGCTCTGCCACTTACCAGCTGTGTGACATGAGCCAGTCATTTAACTTCTCCAGGGCTCAGTTTTCTCATCTGAAACAAGGGGACAACGATTATATATAACTCGCAGTGTGGTTATGAGTATCAACGAGTTAATATTTAAAAAATAAAATATATTTGTTGTACAATAAAAGGTGCCAAAGGGATAATTTGAAACGAGCTATGACTGACTTTTTACCCACGTCCTGTCCACTCCATCACTGAGTTTCACTGGATAAACAGAGATGCATTGAGTTGTCTGGCTGAAGGAGCGATTTGAGCATTTGGGTAGAGAGGAGACTGAGTTCTAGGAAGTTGCTATGGTAATTCAGGTATAAGGAAATGAACCCCTGCAATTAGGGAAATGAAAGGAAGACAGAGGAAACCCTGCTCCTGTGTTCAACCACAGGCTATCCACAAGCTGGGAGGACAGATTGATTTTTTTTCTCTTTTCTTTATGCATCTTTCTGTTCTTATTTAACATTACATCTCAAAGATCTTTCCATATCAGCATAAACAGAACTAATGCTTTTTAATAGCAGCTTTTCTTTTCTTTTTTCTTTTTTTCTTTCCTTCCTTCTTGTCTATTTATAGTTGACAGACAACAATTATACATATTTATGGGGTAGAGCTTGCTGTTTCGACACATGTATATATTGTATAGTGATCAAATCAGGATAACTAGCATATCCATCACTTTAAACATTAATTTCTTTGTAGTGATAACATTCAAAATCCTCTCTTCTGCCTCTCTTGAAAAATACACTGAATTGTTATTAGCTATAGTCACCTTACTGTCTAGTAAAGCACCAGAATTTATTCTTCCTGTCTGACTATATCTATTTACCTCTCAAGCAACCTTTTCCAGCTCCAATTCCCCCTACCCTCCCCAATCTCTGGTAACCACTATTTTACTCTCTAATTCTAGGAGATCAGTGTTTCTAGATTCGACATAAAAGTGAAATCATGCAGTATTTATCTTTCTGTGCTGGGTTTTTTTCACTTAACATGTCCTTCAGGTTCATCCATATTGCTGCAACTGACAGAATTTTATTCTGTTTTATGGTTGAATAGCATTCCATTGTGTATATACCACGTTTTCTTAATCCATTCATCCACAGATAGCCTCGTAGGTCTACTATTCCTTATATTGGCTATTGTGAACAGTGTTGCAATGAACATGGGCTGATATATCACAGATATATACTGATTTCCTTTCCTTTGGCTATATACCCAGGAATGACATTGCTAGATCATACGGTAGTTCGGTCTTTAGTTTTTTGAGGACCCTCCATGTTATTTTCCATATTGGCTGCACCATTTGACATTTCTACCAACAGAGTACAAGTGTTCACCTTTTTCTGCACCTTCGCCAGCATCTGTTATATTCTCTCTTTGTTAATAGCCAGTCTAACTGGAGTAAGGTGATAACTCATTGTGGTTTTGATTTGCATTTCCCTGATGATTAGTGATACTATACATTTTTTTTCATATACCCGTTGGCCATTTGTATGTCTTCTTTTGAGAAATGTGTATTCAGGTCTTTCACCAATTTTTAAATCGGATTATTTGTTATTTTGCTATTGAGTTATTTGAATAAGATTGATCTTTTAGAAAGTCATATTTAGTAACATATCCATCTTTTATAATCAGCAGATTCTAAGCATAATAATATCAGTATTCTCTAAGGGAAAGGCATAAGGCAAATGGATTTTGAAAAAGGACTATTTTCTTCATGGATTCTTAAGGGAGAGAACCTTTTATATTTATTTATTATTATCATTATACTTTAAGTTCTAGGGTACACGTGCACAACGTGCAGGTTTGTTACATATGTATACATGTGACATGTTGGTGTGCTGCACCCATTAACTCATCATTTATATTAGGTATATCTCCTAATGATATCACTCCCCCGTTCCCTCACCCCATGACAGGCTGCAGTGTGTGATGTTTCCACCCTGTGTTCAAGTGATCTCATTGTTCAATTCCCACCTATGAGTGAGAACATGCAGTGTTTGGTTTTCTGTCCTTGTGACAGTTTGCTCAGAATGATGGTTTCTAGCTTCATCCATGTCCCTACAAAGGACATGAACTCATCCTTGTTTATGGCTACATAGTATTCCATGGTGCATATGTGCCACATTTTCTTAATGCAGTCTGTCACTGATGGACATTTGGGTTGATTCCAAGTCTTTGCTATTGAGAATAGTGCTACAATAAACATACGTGTGAATGTGTCTTTATAGCAGCATGATTTATACTCCTTTGGGTATATGCCCAGTAATGGGATGGCTGGGTCTAATGGGATGGCTGGGTCAAATGGTATTTCTAGTTCTAGATCCTTGAGGAATCACCACACTATCTTCCATGATGGTTGAACTAGTTTACAGTAAGGGAGAGAACCTTGAATGGGTTTGGTTATTAGATGAGAAACTTGAGGCCACCTGACGAAGAATTTCAGTCTTACACAAGATTCATGTAGGCCATCTAGGCCTTAGATATGTGTGGGGCCAACTTCAGGGGCATACAACCTGTGCAGTTGCCCAGAGTCTCAAGCTTAGAAGGGTCTCACATTTGGTTTAATGCTCTGCTCCTCTGATGGTTCTTGAAATTCTGAATAGCTTTTGAACAAGGGCCTCCACATTTTTAGTTTTCACTCAGCCTCACAATTTATGTAACCCTTCCTAGGTCTATGACACCTGTGACTCAACCTGCCACAAATTCCTCTTGCCTAAGGCAGATCTATTTCTAATAGGACCATTACCTTAAGAACATCCCACATTCTCTTGTTTTTCTGAGTACATGTGTTTTACCACATTGTCCTCTCAGACCAGGTATTGAACTAAATGGAAGTGTGGATGTTTCTCCTTTAAACACTCTTTAAATATGCTTTCTCCTTAAATGCTCTTTATTCACATTTTACTCGCCTTTTTAGCTAATTCAGGCTGTGCGTATGTTGTGTGTGTGTTTAAGAAAAGTGAAAGCATCCGTGCTAAAGCAGCAGCACTGGGGGACAATGCAGCGTTTCTGTTCTGTGCAGAGCCTGTTGTTATCTCAATAGTGTAGAGCTGTTGAGAGGAGCTGGATGATTTTCCAACGTAAGAAGAGCAATTTGGTTTTTGTAGGGCAGGTAAAAAATGGCTTGCATTATTTGAGGAGGCTTTGCAAGAAAGAAATAGTGTACTTTAAGAACTCTCCATTTACCTCTGTCACCTATGCTGTGGCCACAAGAATAACTTCCTGTGGGGCCAGATTTTACTCAGCAGAGCAGCCTCGAAAGCAAAGGATAAAGAAGGGAGCAGAGTTTTCTTCATTTAAGAACATAAAGAAAAAGGAGCATTTAGAGGGGAAGAGAACTTGGAAAAGTTGACACAATACATTAGAGCAGGTATAGAAATGATGAAATCCTGATTCACAGGATGGATATTTTGGTTTCATTCTATTGCTTCATTGTAGATAAAATTGTTTCCAAAGGCTTTGAGAATTTCTATTAAATGGCATCCAGAGAAGTTTTCTTAATTACTCATAGTAAAACTCCTTAAATAGTAAATGAAAAAGGTCACATTAGGACATTATTGTACAAGCAAAGACTCCCCCAGTGCCCATGCAGAGATTTCTAACAAGCATTTGCCACACACCTAGGAGGAGCTCATAGGCAAACCTCACAGCTGCCTTTGAAGCTGGCATGTTCGGAACCCTGAGCCACTGGATCACATATCAGTCTTCTGTTTTGATATGACCTAAAACTGTGTGTCTCACCCAGAATGCAAATGAGTAAGTCATAGGGGCAGCATTGCCTTTGATTTACGGCTTTGGTCTTTTTGACCTGAAAACACATCAGTTATTGAAGGGCTGTGTAAACACTGGTGTGACTTAGGCAGTTCAGACTGTATGTTGGGTTCCATGGTTAGGGCTTACATTTATGTATGTATGTATGTATGTTTAAATAAAAGCACTCAGCACATTGTCCATCGATTCCTTAATCTGACAAAATCCCAATAGTGCCAAGTAGGGCAGAGGCCTCAAGCCCTGAGGAGAGATAAGCTATACCGCTGGGCTGGCTGCTTTGTTACCTCAAGCATGGAAGGGTGGATTCAGGCACCAGAAGCCTCTTTCATAGAGCTCTGGAACTTGTCTGGTAGCTTCAGATTCAGAAAGCTTTGAATCGGATTTAGATTCAACTGCTAAAAGTTGCTGAATCACAGTAGACAGCTAGCTTGTGACTTATAAAACTTCTGGCGTTATTTGTTTTGTTTTATTTTGTTTTTTTCCCTAATAACCGTAATGTTACTGAATTTCATTCATGATTGCTACAATCAAGCCAAGTAATGATTATGGAAATAAACTTTAAGAGCTGATTTGGTGAATAAGTACATAACTCTCTGGCTTAATTCTTAAATCCACAAATCGAGAATTCCTTATGTTTATTTTTAGTTATCCTTCAAACTGATAGATTAAAAACCGCAGTGTGGCTTTTTTTAAAACATAACATATCTTATATTGCCAAAGGCTATTTTTTCTGTAAGTAGTAATGAGATCAAACTCTCTCCAAATCTGCCATATACATTGAACAAAAATGGTCCTAAGACTAGTTTTGATTTAAAAACACACTATTCTATCCCTTACTTTAAAAATTGTGCCATCATTCAAATAATACTAAATTGAACCTGTGAATTAAATTTTAGATAAAGAAATTTCCAGTTTCGTTAATTACAAACTTTTTACCTACAGCCAGCAACTTTGTTTTTAAACCATGCTGCCCCAAGATACTTGTAAATCTCACCTGATCTTCATAAAATTATAAAAACCAAGCACAATTAATATGAAAATATATTCCTTCTCATGTTTTTGGAGGTGACCAGAAGTCTGGATGAAATAACTTGATTTTTTTTTTTTCATATGGTAAACACTTACAAGAGCAAGTGGGGTAAGAAGATTGAAATATGGGTTATCACCTCATTGTTCCCAGGGACAAAGAAAAGAACTTTTCACTCCTAGCTATTATGCAACAAACTTTTTTTTCAGCATTCTCATTCATAATGTTTTCTGGAGTGTAACGTCTGTCTTTAAAAGGTTTAAGCTAATGCCCGCACATGCCAACTTAAAAATACTTTCCCATTTATTACATTTCCTTTTCCCAGACCTCTGGTAAACTTAAGAGGCCTCATTATACTATATGGAAATAAAGAGATTCCCAAATGGGGAAAGACTGTTTTGAATGCCGACTAAGGTCCATAGCCGGGGGAAATAATTAACTCATTAACTCATTCATTCATTCATGTAACAAACATTTATTAAACACTATGCAAAACTCCGGCTCTAATCCTCAAGGAGTTCACAATCAAGTGGTGCAGAAAGTCATGCATAAAACGAATGCTAATGCAGAGTGGTAAATGCCATGAAAGAAGGATGCACCGAGTGCCTTGAGAAGGCAGAGGCGGCAGCCACTAACTCACTCTAGGTAGGAAGACCTAGCGAAAGTGCACTCAAGGCTGGGCGCAGTGGCTCATGTCTGTAATCCTAGCACTTTGGGATGCAGAGATGGGCTGACTGCCTGAGCTCAGGAGTTCGAGACCAGCCTGGGCAACATGGTGAAACCCCATCTCTACTAAAAATACAAAAAAAAAAAAAAAAAAAAAAAAAAGTCAGCTGGGCATAGTGGTGGGTGCCTGTAATCCCAGCTACGTGGGAGGCTGAGGCATAAGAATTGCTTGAACCTAGGAGGTGGAGGTTGCAGCAAGTCGAGCCTGTGCCACTGCACTCCAGCCTGGGCAACAAAGTGAAACTCTGTCCAAAATAAATAAATAAATAAATAAATAAAGAAAGAAAGAAAGAAGGACTCAAGCTAGACATACAAGAATGAGTAGAATTGTGTTGACTGAAAAGGTAGAAAAGAGAACATCAGACTCAAAAACAGAGACCTGTGCACCAGACATCTGGTGTAACTACAGCATAGGAGGTAAGGGGAGAACAGCAAGGGTGAGACTGATATGGTAGGCTGCAAGCATATTGTGAAGGGCCTTAAATGCCACTCTAAGGAGATTGAAGGCAATGCGGGTTTGAGTTGGGTAGTGACATGATCAAATTTGTATTTAGATAAAATTATTGTGGTGCCTTGGATAATAAACTAGGGTAGGGAGAAAACAGAAGTGAGAAGAACAATTTAGAAGTCAGAACAGTAGCTGGAGCAGCTGATATTAGGCATATGGAAGTCCTAATGAGAAAGAAAACTAAAGAATTACAGAATGTATTATCATGTATCTTTATAAGATGACAAAAAGGGAGAGGTCAAATCCTTCTAGAATCTTATATATTTCTATCCTACAGGATTCTTACATATATTTGGCTACGGCTTTGTATAATTAATAGTCTCATCATACAAAGCATTTACTAAATCCATATCCCCATCTGTGTGGAATTCCAAAGTACCTATGAGAAACGTAAATATTTTTGCTTCTAAATATGCACTGAAGGCTTTTGTAGATAAATGTCTTGCTTCAAAAAAAAAGTAACTATGCTTCCATGAGAATTACCTACAAATGCCCTAATTAATGAGTGTGCTAACAATTCCTTTATATCATGAACATTAGCTGGTATCTGTTATTTAGTATGGGCAGGTAGGTGATTACTGTACGCACATAGAAATGCTATATGGTTAGAAGCTCTGCAACATGTGAAATTATTGTAAACCTCAGATTACTTTTAGAGGGAAGGTCAATATAATTTGGATGTCAGTCATGTCTTACACACAGAAGTAGTTGGAAAACATTCAAGTAGATTATTATAATTTAGTTACAACTTAAATTTGTTTTCTTCTCAACTTGGTTACTTAACAGGGCTTGTGTATGTTACACTGAAAGTGGTTTTCCTAAAAATTCTAGGTCTGTTATGATTTCTTTAGTAAATGATTTCTATGATGTATTCGTTATGTCACTAAACCAACATTCAAGTGCCTATACCTCGCTATGCTCTGGAATTCTGGGTGGACAAGGCAGATAAAGTGATGATCCTTGTAAAGGTCAGGGGGGTGTGGAAAACACTACCTAGGAATATATTCTTCTTTGTTCGGTTTTAAATACTGTCAAGAAGTTGTCCAAAGAACTGGTGCCAAAATCATTCATGTATGCAACTGGTATTTACTGGGCACCTCCTCTATGCTGGGCTCTACGTCTGGTGCTGAGCAAATAGTGGTAAATAAAATAGACGAGGTTCCTGCTCTCATGGAGCTTATTGTCACCTAGTGAACACTTGAAATACAGTGTACTGAGTACTAACCTAGGGCTAACTAGAGACAGAAAGTTCCTGGAATATAATGGACTCTTGAGATTTATATGCATGGATGTATGAGACAGAGAGAGAGAAACAGAGAGAGATAGACAAAGACAGAGATCGTGAGAAAGAGCGAGAAGTAAAGATATGCTTATCTCAGTATTATCTAAATATTACCACATCCTCTCAGTCATCCCTGTAAAAAAGCAATAAAGAATGAAACAGGAAAGGGGGAAAAGAAATGGGAAAGTTACACCTCATCCCTGAAGGCTTCATTGATTCCTCCAAATGGAAGTGATTCTCAATAATTACGCCTTTTGATTCTGGACCATTTCTCTAATTTACGAGCATATTTTTTTCTTGACTCTCTTAAAAATAACGAAAATCCCATATAATAACAAGTCATTTTTTATTTCTACTTTGAGATAAATCAGGGAAGAATCTTTAAGGGTTGTTCTTTCTAAATGCTCTTAGAAAACAATATTTAGCAGACGGCTGTGTGAAGACTGAAAAAAAAGATGAGGATGATAACCAGCTCAGGCTTCATTTTCTTTGATTATTTATGCCCTTTTGTCTTCACCTTTGCCTTCCATGTAATCAGCCTCATCCTGTAGCACGCTAGAAGATGCCAATTACATACAAGTCACCGGGTAATTTAGCCTTTTGACCTTCTTTGAGCTCTTATAAATCTTTCCACTGCTGGGAGGCCAGGGTTTTTGTTCTTCCCTCAGCAACAAAAAGCTGTTGCTTATAAGCTGCCTCACACAGCAGCAGAAAGGAAACAGTGAAAACTCTGTGTGAGGCTGCCTGGGGGAGGGGTGGCTGTGACCTTGGCCTTTCTGAGAATGTGGGGAAGAGGAGCAGTTCCCATTTTCCCAGTGCTAGCAGCCCTAATTATGCCAGAAGCGATGTTGGTGACAAATTGGAATGCAGTTATCAGTTGTGAGTGTAAAATGAGGAGGTTGGACAAGTTGATCTCAAAGGCTCTTTCCGGCTCTCACATTCCAGGATTCTAAATATGTCTCACGCATGATAACTTGAAAAGAAAACGGAACAGGGTGAATAATTAGGCTTATGCGTGAGAAGCACCCTGGTGGATATTGGCCATTCACAAATCACAGCTATGGACAGCCTCTCCTGCCTCCAGATGTTGAACCGGGGTGGTTCAGTCTAAGTTGTGCTAAATAAATATGGAGAGCCTGACCTCCATACTCCATAAAGCAGGGGTGTTCTTACCTCAGGTAGAAGGTAAGCAGGCAGGAAAATAATTTCAGCATTTGGTTTCTATTAATATAAGCCTGAGAACATTTCACCTTTGTCATCACATAGCTGTTTAAAAGACTCCTAATATTCAAGATGTGCGTGTATGTGTGTAGGGGGGTGGTTCTGAAAAGATTTTTGAAGTATCTTTGGTGCTCTTATCCAACCAACTGATATCTGTTTTTCTTCTGGGTTCTGCTTAGGATGCCATTAAACAGCATTTTTTTTTTTTTTCTCTTTGCTCTTCGCTTTCTTTTTTTCTTTCCTTTTCCTTTCTTTTTCTTTGTTTTTTGAGATGGAGTCTCACTCCGTCACCCAGGCTGGAGTGCAGTGGCATGATCTCTACTCACTGCAACCGCAGTCTCCCGGGTTTAAGCAATTCTCCTGCCTCAGCCTCCTGAGTAGCTGGGATTATAGGTGCCCACCACCACACTCAGTTAATTTTTGTATTTTTTTTAGTAGAGACAGGGTTTCACCATGTTGGCCAGGCTGGTCTCCAACTCCAGACCTCAGGTGATCCACCCACCTCAGCCTCCCAAAGTGCTGGGATTACAGGTGTGAGCCACCGCGCCTGGCCTCTGTTTGCTTTCCATGGTTAGTTAGCATCATCCTAATTGCTCTCATTCTTTCTTTCTTTTTTCTTTCTGTATTAATTTTAATATGCAAAGTTGGGTCCTCTTACATCTTGATCCATTCTTGTTAAGACTTGAATATGAAGAAAATATATTGGGCAACTATGGGGTGTTTTATTCTTTTGACTGATCCAACAGGGACATATGCCCATCTTAATGCAAATAACAAACAATTATATAGCACTTAATTTCTGTCATACAATATTCTAAGTACCTTGCATGTATAAAGTCATGCGATGTTCACAAACACCCTATCAGTGAGCTTCTGTGTATGTGCGTGTGTGCATCCTCGTGTTTTTCCCCATGCTGGTTCGTATTTGTGGTGGGTACAATGTTTTGTGTTTTATTTTTAGTTTGGAGTTATGAGGGAAAAAAAACAAGAAAAATTCCCTTCATTGATATATTTCTCTCCTCTCTTATCGTGGCGCTCAGCCCCGCGCTGGCAACCTTTTATGCCCCACCCCAAAATTTTGGCAGTGTCAAGAGCCCAAGCAGCCATGCTACTGGGAGCAAGAGCAGAGGCAAAACACCACATGCCTGTCAGAGCGCTGGTTCATCTGATATGCAAGGTCCAGCAAGCTTCATGTGGCACAGAGCTTTTGCTGTTCCCATTTTCAACTCGCTTAGGGAGATGTACAGCCAACAAAGAGTCTCGTTTTAGAAGAAACGTGGAGCGTTGTTCTCCTCCAAGTGCCTGAGAGCACGCTCTTACTGAAAGTCCTGCAGCAGCCCAGAGAGTAACCCAGAGTATTTGAAGGCAGCACTGTCATGATGCAAAGCTTCAGGACAGTCACAGACCACACTGTAAGGTTCTGGAACAAAGGAACCAAGTTTTTTCAATTTTCTGGGAACGGTTTTTGGCAATCTGCACAGCACACTTGTTATGGTCTTACCAAGCACTTTAAAAACAGCATGTCTATCAATGCAACATTTATAAAAGCCAACATACTTGATGATGTTTAAAGTGTCTGGACAGAATATGAAAACCAGGCCTGAGCTGTCACTAGGAAAGTGAGAGAAAACTCAACATTATTTTGTGAGACACTAATGATCTCTTATCTCTTTAGTGAGAGATTTGGAAGTTCGATTTGACTACCTAATTTACTCTGGCAACTGGAGCACAAAGGCCTCGTCCTTCTGCCAGACAGTAGCATTAAATAACAGCAGTTGTGTATTCTAATGAGTTTTTTTGATGATTATGATTCCATCATAGCAACCCCACCCCCTGCCTGAGCACGAAAGACTTTGGGGGATATGGCAGACATCACATATGCCACTGCTCCCCAGTGTCAACACTGTGCATAAACTTCGGATGCTGCACGATGCAGCCTGCCTTCCTTTGGGCATGAATGTCTGCAGAGCCACATGTGTGTGTGAACATGTTTGTATTCCAAAAAGCTTCTCATTCAGTGGCTACTGAACTTCACTGATAAGCCACACTGGAAAGGGAAGCTGGCATGCAAGTGGTAGCATCTTGCAGGCAGCACTGTGACATTTACTTTTCCCTCACCGTACCCATAAAAATCCCCAGATTAAATTTGGTTTGCCTTTTATTTCTTCTGACACCCTACGCTGGCTTTTCATTGCAGAGACTTTTTATGAGCACGTTGGACGTGTGAATGGGCTGCCAACAGATAAAATAAAAATACTTCCATCACTCTCCCTACCACCTCCAAGAAGCAGATGAAAATACTTGCAGGCCAGGGCTGAAATCTACATAGTATGTCAACTGGTGTGCTTTCCTTAAATGCAGCCAAAACAGAGAGGCACAGTGTAGACAGAAATTTTTGGTTACTTCAGAGGAAAGTAAATACATATTTTAGTTTTCAGCAACAATAGAGCAGAAATGTATCCAACATTGTCTTGTTAATTTCAAACCATTGTAGAGAAATGTTTGTTTGTGCTTGCTAATGCTCAGTATAGACAGAAACACAGCATGCATGGAACTGGTTCCAAGGCAGTCATTAAAAGGCATGCTGAGAATATGTGCTAAGAATAAGACACAATTCTTTGTGCCTCTTCTTTGGCAAAACTCATTACAGGAAGTGATTTCAAAGTCAAAAATATGACATATTCATTTCTCCGGGAAAAGAGAGGGTTGAATGGCAAGTGTCTTCCTTTTTTGTGTCTTTCATGATTGCACCTGTGGCTGCAATAGCAGGAAGGCGTACAGCAAGCAGGCAGGCATGATGAGGGAGAAAAGAATTAGGGCAAGAAAAGATCAGTCTAACACATGATTGATTATCACAATGGCTATACAATTTAAATCACACATGATCCAATAGCATATCATGTTTGTTTTATAAAAGGGCTTCTTTGCAATATGACGTGGTGGAAAAGCATCTTGAAGTTAGAAAACATTTGTCCCAATCTTGGTTCTGTCACATCCTCTGTGATCTGGAGCAAGTTTGCCCCCTTGGGTCTCAGTTTCCTCAAGTGGAAATTGAGCATAATAATTGCACGTACTGCACCAGTGGTTTAAGGGTTACTTACATTCACTCATGTATGTCGAAGTGCCTAGTATCGTGCTTGGCATTCAACAAGTGATTCATGGTTTTTTAACATCTCAATGTAAGTAATGAAAAATCGCCCAATATCTTGCAGTGTGGCTTGACCCACTCATGAATATGCTAGGGTATGAGCTTCAGTTTAATATATTTTGGTTGTTGCCAGAGTCATTGCCTCTCCGGCCAGGCTTTGGTTAACCTACAACAGCAATTTCCTGCTAAGTCTTAGTGTAAGGACCATCCTTTCTGTACACTTCTCATCTATTTCAGAAGACCACACGCTTAGAGTAGTGGTTACCAACTCTAGGATCACATTAAAATCACAGGGGGAACCACAGATGCCCAGACCCTATGCACAGGTTTTTATTCAACTTGTGTAGGATGGGTCTCCAGATATTCTTTTGCATTGGCATTTTAAACTGATCCTGAGGCAATTTTAGTATGTAGCCAGAGTCAAGAATTGCTGATGTATAGGGTTTTCCCTGCTCTCCTCTATCTCCTACCCTCTTCCAGTAATAGTGAAGATGTGTCATCTAAGCCAGCCATAACCTCCTGCTTCTTTCTTTCAGTCCAGGACTTTGCACAGTGCCTGGCGTATAGTAAATGCTCCAATAATATCCATTGAATGAATGAATGTATCACCAACGGTATATATGCTCACAAGGTTTCCGATTGGCGTTAGTGAGTGATAAAGTGGAAAGCGGATAGACTTAGGAGTCAGAGAACAGTCACAAGCTTGGTGGGTTTTCATGGCTAAATCACTTACCTACTCAGAGCCTCAGTTTCCCCATGTGTAAAATGAGAGGAGTAAACTAAAGGATTCCCAAGGGCCTTTATAGCTCTAAGACTGGTGTCTTGAAAGCTATGAAAATCCATGGCACTAATAGCTATATTTCTGCTATCCTCATAAAACGACATGAACACGGGAAAGGGAGTTTAATGAATCTTGTAAAAAGCACTTTCCGGAACGAGAGAAGCCATTTTCATAATGGAGAGAATTTAATGGACTTAGCTTGTAAAGAAGCAATTTAGTAGCTTCTGTCCATTTGGAGCAGTTGCCCATGCTAAGCAGAAAGAAAGGCTAGGGAAACATGTAATTCCTGAGCACCCACCTTCCTTCAGAGACTGAGTGTAGCCTCTGGAATTAAACTAAGTGGATCGAGACTGACCGCTGGGTGTCCTGGACCTGTTTCTTGGGGTCTGGTAAAGATGAAATGAGATAACACTCATAAAGTCCTTAGAACAGTACCTGGCAAGTAGAACCGATACAATAAATTTTAGAGAAAAAGTTAAGAACAAGACAAAATCCAAATAAAACCCCCATGACTCTAGTGTACTGTTTGTCTCCACATTCCAATCACAGAAACTGAAGCTCAAGGAAATCAAATAAATATGCCCTCAGTGACACAGCTGGTAAATGGCAAATCTGAGTGTTCTAGTCAGTACCAGTAGCCAAAAAAAAAAAAAAAAAAAAAAAAGCCAGTGTGCTTGTCCTCATTCCTCATTGCTTTATTGGGATTCCTAACATGCCTAGATCTGCTCTCAAACTCCCTACTGCTATTCATGCCTTCCTCACTCCAGTAGCCAGTGCTTGGGGTTTGCTCACTTCAGCAGCTTTCCCGAGTCCTTATAGGTTTGGTTTAGCTGTTGCTTCTCAGCTTTCCCCCATGGCCCCTTTTCAAGTGCCCTTCACCATGAAAGAGTAATAATGTTGTTCCTGCTTTTCTACACAGAGCTACATTCATACAAGTACCTCTAGCTTTTAGCACAACAAAAACCTCTACATAGGCAGAATTATTTATTTGTGCATCAAACCATAATGGGCTTTGCAAAGGAGAAACTTGTCTTTGAAAACTTAACGCTATGTCCTCCACAGCATCTAGCTCACAATGGGAGCTCAGTAGGTCTGGAGCAGGGACTGAGCATACGTGCTGTTGAAACGGGAAAAATTCCCTTGTCCCCCTCAAAGGGCACGTGATTCGGGTGTGGCTCACTTTTTCAGTGCCCGGCTTCTCAAACCTCTAGGTGAGCACGCAGACGGGCAGGCTGTGGGGCTCCGACCCCACCGCAGTGTCTAGGGGTGCATGTTTACAGCTCCTGAAGTCAAGCCCCAGCGGGTATGTGTTACAGGGTGCTCTCTTCGTTTTGCCATCCATAGGCGGTTTGTGCTAACTAGCTCAATTAGGCCCTCTTTCTTGTCGCAAGGACAGAGGGCTTTCTGTATCCTGGGTTCTTGCCTTGGTGTACTGGAAGAATTGGATCACACCTGGGCTTGGAGAATGAGTGCAAGCTTTTATTGAGTGGAGGTAGCTTGGGGTAAGTCAGAAGGGGATGGAGTGGAGTCTGGCTACTCAGCAACCTGGGTTCTCCTCCGACTGCCCCAGCCAAACTCCACATCATTCTGCTTCTGCCAGTGGATGGCTTGGTGTCCAGCCGCCTGTGTGTTCCTCCGCTGATGTGCTCCTCTAGACGTCCAGCTGCCTCTGCATCTGCCTGCTAGGGTCCTCTCCGGATTTTGTTTGTTTGCTTTCTTTTCTTTTGTCTGAGACGGAGTCTCACTCTGTCACCAGGCTGGAGTGCAGTGGTGCGATCTCAGCTCACTGCAACCTCCGCCTCCCAGGTTTAAGCGATTCTCCTGCTTCAGCCTCCCGAGTAGCTGGGACTACAGGTGCATGCCACCACACCCAGCTAATTTTCGTATTTTTAGTAGAGACGGGGTTTCACCATGTTTGCCAAGATGGTCTCGATCTCCTACCCTTCTGATCCGCCTGCCTCGGGCTCCCAAAGTGCTGGGATTACAGGCGTGAGCTACCACAGCCCGGCCAGTCTCCGGTTTTTATAGGCACAGGATGGGGGTGTGGCGGGCCAAGGTGGTCTTGGGAAATGCAACATTTGGGCAAGAAATGCCTGTCCTCACCTAGGTACCTGGGGTTGGAGCCGTAGGCAGAGACCATGCCTTCCTCTACCCAGCACTTTCCTCCTCCACTTCCGTATCATTTAAAGGGACCATGCTTTTCCCTTCCCAGGACTTCCCTTCTGTATCACTTTGAAAGTTACCCAGGTGACATCACTATGTGCCCCTGGTGAAGACGTTCTAGATTCTAGTTCAAAACTCTCATTGTACTGTTGGGGAAACTGAGCCAAAGAGGAGTAGAAACTTACCAAAAATTGTATTCAAAGGACTGACAGCCAGGAAGCCTGATTTCAACTGCAGATCTCTTCCCTCTGACTGCCAGGCCAAAATGTGGGGAGTACTCACCTTGTTCTACTTGGATAATCCAATCTGCATCATAGCCAAGCTGTTTTTGTGAACGTATCTGCTGTCTGGTAGCCCTCTGCTCCTTTTAGAGGTATCATTTTGGAGTAATGAGGGGAGCACTCTCACAAGGAGGCGATATATTATAGTAGTTAAGAAGGTGGAATCTGCAGCCATAGCAGTGGGTTTTAAATCCTGGCTTCATCACTTCCAACTTCTAGGTTATTGGGCAAGTTTCCTAACTTCCTTGATATTCAGTATCCTCATGTGGAAAATGGGTATAATAATGGTTGACATGATGAGTAAATGAGATCGTACATACAAAGTACTTTGAACAATGCCTGACAAGTATTCGATTAATCTAATTAGCACTTTTCATTTCATAACATATTTCAACTGTCTTTATCTCATCATTTCTCAACTTCAAGAAAATGATAGTTACACTTTTCCCACCTCTACTCTTGGTAAAATCATGCAGATCTGGTTGTATATAAATTGAACTGCAACATAAAGCAGCAGTGCTCTAACTATGAGACAAAATCCCAAGTTCTTTGCCACTCAATTCTGCTCAAAAGCTGAGTTGAAATGAACATCTGCTTATGTGGAAGGATTTCTAAGAGCAGACATGGTCCATCCACTCTTTCAATATATCCCTTGATTCGGGTATGTCAGCAGATAGCTAGGCACATAGATGTAATCATACTGCCCATTCGGCAGAATGTGTTTTCCCAAATTATGCTGTGGAATGATGCTACACCTTTAACCTCTATTAAGAGTCATGGGGGCCAGCTGCTGTGGCTCAGACCTGTAATGCCAGCATTTTGAGAGGCCAAGACAGGAGGATTACTTGAGTCCAGGAGTTTGAGACCAGTTAGACAACAAAGTGAGATCTTATTTCTAAAAAGAGAAAAAGAAAGAAAAGAAAAAGTTCCTCAGGCACTGGGCATAGTGGCATGCACCTACAGTCCCAGTTACTTGGGAAGCTGAGGTGGGTCAATTGAGCCTGGGAGATAGAAGCTACAGTGAGCTATGATGGTGCCACTGCACTCCAGCTTGGGCAATAAAGTGAGTGCCTGTCCCAAAAAAAAGGACCATGGTAAATAAAAACCCACTGTAACTCATTGTTACATGTAGAGATAGTGTTTGAGACTTTAGTCAGTAGATGACCAATACTACTGTTTACATGGATGCTTGGGAAAAATTCCTGTCCTTTCTCTCTACAAAGAATGATTACATATCCATTGCATAGTTAATATATTTCTACTTCATGGACATTGTGGATTTTGCAGCATATAGATCCTCTTTTTTTTCCTAATGGCTGCTTGGACTCTTGGAGACAATTTTCTGGCCATATCCTTAGTAGATACGTAGAACATCATGATCCGCAATTGTAGTTCACAGCTAGATTACTTTGGCACCAAACTTCTTTTCCCTTTCATCTTTTATCCCTTTTGATTTCAGCTACCAAGTCATAAAGTTTATACATTCTTGTTTCTTTTTCAACATTTAATATCTAACTATGTAAGAGAGGAAAGAGAAAAGAAAGAAAGAAAGGTAAATAAATACAGAAGACTTCCTCTATTATTTAAAACTGAGCCAGTTAGGTTACATACATCGGGATTTTCCCACAAGCCCAAATCCCACAACACAAGGGTGCATTTTCAAAATGCTTATGTAGGCATTCTATTTGAAAAGTCAAAAGCAATAGTATGACTTATAGGACAGGTCAGCCAGACATCTATTGCGTTGCCTCAGACTCATGGGACCAACTCAGTTCACAGTATGTTTTCCTTCCTGGGCAGTGATGCCCCACGAAGACAGCAAACTAAGAGACATGCACCATTATGGTGATTTTCCTTTCCAGTGTCTGGAGCTGTTCATGCTTTCCAGTTTCTCTGATGAATGGAGGTTTGAGGAGAAAATAACTTAGCACAATCCCTATTGCATCACATTGTATTTGCTTACGATTGCTGATGCTCAGAGATATTTTGAAAATAAAATCAGAAGCATTACGTGTCTTCCCAAATCAATAGTTTAATACCTTGGTTACAGGTACCCCTACCATTAACCTCAGTCTGGTTATAAAGCTATGGGTGATACTTGACGTAGCAAGTAATAAGCATGCTTTTCCAGTGGTTTGGGCTCAGTAAGATAAATATATATTTAGATGTACTTTATTTTAAAGAGATGAGTATCATCATCAATCAATTACATAAACCTTATTTGCTCATAAATACTATTACATGTCACTTTTTAAAAGTAAATGAAACACTGGCAGCTAGCTTTATGGTGTGTTCAGTACATACTGACATATGACAAATTTAAATTTAAATACATTGGCTATAGCACTATATCTCAATTCACTAGTAATTCACCTTTAAGGTTTTCAGCTGTACAAAAGAAATAGTAACCTTTTCGGGAAATTCACCAGGCTACACTTCAGAACTTATCAATGTGGAGTGGATTTTGTAAATGGCTATAAATGTTAACCATTACTTTTCTTAATGCCATGATAATCTTCAATTTAGAAACCAAGCAAGTAAAATGCTTCTTTAAAAGCTAGGTGCATGAAATCATATTCATTATGAAAATAGCTCATCTCATTTCCAGGAAGTGATTTTTTACAACATTCATCAAACTTTCTTTTCCAGAGTATAGGTCATTTTAAAAGGGAAGTAGCAATGTGGATATTGGTGTCATGTTTATTCACAGACTTTAAAGTAAAGCATGTTTGAGCCAGAAAGGGTCTTAAAGATCATTTAGTCTAACTTCTTTTTACACAGAAAATCAGGGAAAGAGAGAGGAATGCATTTGCCTAAGATTGTCCAGGTTAAGTGGAAAGAAGCACTGTGTATGTGTGTGTGTGTCTGCGTGTGTGTGTTTGTATGTAGGGAGGGAGAGAGAGAAACCAAAAGAGAGATGCACAGAGAGGAGAGACAGAGAGCGCAAAAAGGGGGTAAAAGAGAAAGAGAGGGAGGGAGAGAGACAGAAAGAGAAAGAGTTATTAAACCATGGCTTCATATAACCAGTGGCAACCCTTTCTTTCATCTGAGCAACTAGTGTTTTGGTGACTTAGGGTTTGATGAATATAACTAAATCTATTTGGCAGTAACCAAAGTCAACAGCTATTGAAAGTGTGGGAAAATGTTGTCATGTTATTTATGTTCATGTTCGTATTAATACCAGCATGGATTTGAAATGTGCCGGATTTAAATATGCACTACACTTAAGACTATGAAGAAATAAAAAAATCTATGAGGCTCAAGTGAGAAAAGAACCCTTGGACAAGTCTTACTGAAAACATTAGCCTTTTCAGACATTACCCATAATAGAGGGAAATTTATATCACCACTAAATGTTTGCATTATTTAGTATGGCGAATGCCTTAAAGATCCAAAACAGCAATTAATCTTCTTAAAAACAAAATAACTATTTGAAATTTCCTTCGATTAGCAAGAACATTCCATCTGTATGTTATTTGTCTCTAATAATTCATCGTAACCTAACATGTTTTAGGGCAATTTTCAAGTATTCATTTGCATGGGTGAGGAAATCTAAGGATCTTTTAGCTGGCTGTCACATTCCACCCACATCTGCTCTTTCCCTTAGAGCCATCAGCAGGGCTGAATAATGTTTATGAAGACACACAGCAGTATACAGCAGGCTGAGGCATGGGCAAGGCTAAGGAATACGTAAGGAAGGAAGAATAGCAAGGTGGAAATTGACTTTGAAAGGAGAGTGAAAAATATAGATGAGAGAGAAAATAAGAAGAGGATTAAGAAAGGGCATCAGATACCAGATCGTGACATAACAGCAAGTTGAAAACCCGTGAACTAGCCTGTTACGAATGCTTTCTTACATTCCAAAAGCTTCTAAAATATCTTTTTAAGACAAATGAATGTTATCTTTTAAAACATAAGCTGTTTTGGAAAGTATGAAATATGCATTTTGCTCTTAAAAAAGCACCACTTTACATCCATAATGCATCAAAAGCCTACAGGATTTTATACATCTTTATAAGGTGAACTTTCACACAATACTAAGAAATTTAGTTCATTGGACAGAAATATGAAATTATTAAATGTGTTTTAAGAGAGATTCGGTGCTTTCAGAATTTTATTTAAACTTGTGATTATCACTCTAGTAAAAAAGTATTACCAAAACCACAAGCAACCAAGCCAACATACCAAATGGGTACTGTTTCCTTTCTTCCCACCAAACAGCGATTCAATTCGGCTGCGTAGTTTTTTTGTCATTTTGGTTATTTTCTCAGAAAGCTCAACTGTCGTGAATCGGACCTTGCCAGTGTCCCAGGAACTTTTCTATAATACACACTTTTGGCAACTTAGTTCTAGATAGTGTCCAGGAACAATCTGGTTTTAATTCAGCAACAGTTCATTGTATCCCAAGTATCCAGCAACCAATCAAAGGGCAAATGAAAAGTGGTTTATCCATACAATGAAATATTATTATTCAGTCTTTTAAAAAAGGAAATTGGCCAGGCGCAGTGGCTCATGCCTGTAATCCCAGCACTTTGGGAGGCCAAGGTGGGCAGATCACGAGGTCAGGGGTTCGAGACCATCCTGGCCAACACAGTGAAACCCCATCTCTACTAAAAATACAAAAAATTAGCCGGGCGTGGTGGCACGTACCTGTAATCCCAGATACCCAGGAGACTGAGGCAGGAGAATTGCTTGAACCCAGGAGGCAGAGGTTGCAGTGAGCCCAGATCATGCCATTGCACTCCAGCCTGGGTGACAAGGACAAGAGACTCTGTCTCAAAAAAAAAAAAAAAAAAAAAAAAAAGGAAGTTATGGCACATGCTCCATGCTACAACATGGATGAACTTTGAGGACATCATGTTAAGTGAAAGAAGCCAGTAACGAAGACACAAATACTGTATGATTCTACTTATTTGAGGTTCCTGGAGTCATCAAATTCATCGTGAGAGAAAGTAAAATGGTGAGTGCCAGGGGCTGGGGGGAGAGGGATGGGGAAGTTAGTGTTTAATGAGTACAGAGATTCAGTTTGGGAAGATGAAAAGAGATCTGTGGATGGATCTTGGCACTATGAATGTACTTAACGTCACTATTCACTTAAAAATGGTTAAGATGGTAAATTTTGTGTTCGTTTATTTTATCACAATTTTTAAAAAGAAAAAAAAAAAAAAGACAAAAAGTAATAGGCCACTGTAGCACCTCCAGGACTTGTGCCATCACATCTGTTTCCTTTAGTCATTTGCAGTCCCTTTAAGATGTTGTGGATCTTAAAGAACATCCCTTAAACTCCTCAGTCACAAGTGTTCCCCTGACTGCTACTTCCAGAGCTCTCCTCGCCTAATGTTTTCTTCCCTGAAGAATAATAACTAAAATTGAGCCTATTAGAGCCCTCCTCAAGTTAGCCCTCTCTCAGTTAGCATTCTCTTTGTAATTACATATCCTCTCAGGTTAGAGACCTTCCTTGCTGAGGGGCTGAGGCATTAATGGATGAGGTGGGTGGAGTGGAAGTTTTCCCAACATAAGAAACAGTGTGACTCTGAGTCATCTGGTATTTGATTGCTTAATGGAGTTCAATGGATGGCATCTAACCTTTGGGAATAGTTGTTCCTCTGCTTTGTTTCTCTCTGTAGAACACATTAGTCATTGTCCCTGATGTGGCAGGTCAGTCCCTTGAAATTTTGTCTTTAAAGAAATAATCCATTTGCCTGCATTCTCCTCCTACCCTTCTGTGCTCATGCAGAGATGACTGTCTTGGTACCAGATCTGTCCATTGCCAAGCTGCCATGGCACATGGAGGACGGAGCCAGTACTCCTTACAGACTTGATGAGGTTACAACAGCTGGGTACCTGGAGAGGCCCATATATCAGCCTTGTCATTCAATTATTTTCTATTTATTCAGCCCCATATGAAATCCTTAAATTTTTAATGAAAAATCTTAGTAGCATTGAAGGAAAAAAAGTGTTATTAAGCTAATAAAACAAACCTCCATTGGAATTAACTGGGAAAGTCAGATAAATTAACATGAGAAATAGAAAACTAATTAATTCCTTGCTTGACACAGTTAAAGATTGTTTAGATTAGACAGAGCAAAAAGGGTGATATCTTTTTTGAATAATAAAATAAGCCTACATACCAATATACATTTAAACAAATATGACAGAATGAGGGCATTATGATTTAGATCCTTCGAGCATACTTGGAAAAATAAATTTAGTAGACATTTTTAAATGGCCTGAAGAACTCACAATGAGTGTCATATGGAAGAAGCAATAGGGGGAACCTGGCTTAAGGAACTAAGAGTGAAATGACAGTAACAAATCTGGACCCAATAAATACTATAATCCTTTCTCTTAAGAGTTTGCTCCTCTTTCTTGGACAGGGTGAAACATTTTGAATTCATTTGGCCAGAATGGTAGGTACTCATTTTTATAAAACTGTCGCCTCCACTGTTTTGGGGGTACTCTGTAATTTTCAACAAGAAGAATAGAATGTTATTGAAACCAGATTCCTAAAGCCTTATTTATATTACAGATTAGAGTTCTGTATCCTTGTACTGAAGCAGAGCAAGTTGTCTTGCGTTATGTTCATAAAAGTGATAGGACTATAAAAACGTTAGTTTTAATTTGGGTACAAGAAGGGCCAGATATTTTATTGCCAAATCCATGCACTTAGAGAAGCAGCACTCTTTCATCTTGCTAGGGACATTGTTTCAAGAATTAAAGCAATGTAGTATTTTTCAAATTGATCCGAAGGATGAAGTGTGACTTTGCAAAGTGCCTGACATTTCCTTGAGGCACCTTTGGGTCAGTCATCACCAGGGATTAGCCCAGAACTGAGAGCTTTATACATCTAGGTTCCAGCATCCTTCTCTCTACAGAGTAGATGCACTCAGCACAGCTGGTTGGAAACCAAATAGCTTACTTACATATTCTATAAAATGAGATCACTTTTTGCCATAGGAAAAAAAAAATCACAATCTATATAGAAAATGCTTGACAAGGAAGAATTAAGATAGTGTCAGCTCTACACTCTGTATGTTACAAGGTTGTCAAAGCAGGTATAGGCCCTTAACAATTTTTTCTCAGTGGAATGGGTCCTTATTCTCTACTTACAGAACCAGATATTTGCGTCTTTATTCACTGACACGTATCCTTTTTCACCTTTTATTCTAGATGTTTTAATTAATTTTAAATGGAGTCACAAAAATATTGGACTGGGGAATTATAATTCACAACATAGTCCAAATCCCTCATTTTGCAGATCGCAAAATATACATTAGATGAAATGAGTTGCTTAAGGTCATGTAACTACTTAGTAGTATTACTGGGGGGTCCTTGCTCCCAGAGCTCCCAAGATAGTGGTGGGCCATTCCAAGATGGCAGCGGGCTGCTTCCAAGATGGTGGCAAGGCTGCTGTTCTGTGACTTGGGGTTCTTGGCCTCCCGCATTCCAAGGAATGGAATCTTGGGCCATGCAGTGAGTGTTACAGCTCTATTAGAAGCCATGGGGCACGGAAGAGAACCGTGGAACCCAGTGACTCGTGTTCAGCTTGATTAGGACAAACCTGGGCACTTAGCCATGTAGGAACAATGGCAATTTTAGCCCAATCGGGAGCAGCAACGGATGCCTCACTGGATCAGGAGCACAGTGGACACCCTGCCAGATCTGGAGGGATGAAAGTCAGCAGCGGGTCTGCAATGGCGGGAAACAGCAGTGGTGGACGGGAGCGACAGCTCAGCTCCAGCCGTAACAAACACGGACCAGAAGAGTGTGCAGTTGCAAGATTTAATAGAGTCAAATAGAATGAAAACAGAGCTCCCATACAAAGGGAGGGGACCCAAAAAGGGTAGCCATTGCTGGCTGGAATACCTGGGTTTATATCCCGATCATTGTCCCTCCCGTTGTGCTCTCAGGCAATAGATGATTGGCTATTTCTTTACCCCCTATTTTTGCTTAATTAGCATTTTAGTGAGCTCTCTTTACTACCTGATTGGTTAGGTGTGGGCTAAGTTGCAAGCCCGGTGTTTAAAGATAGATGTGGTCACCTTCCCAGCTAGGCTTAGGGATTCTTAGTCAGCTTAGCAAAGCCAGCTAGTCCTGTTTCTCAGTAGCAGACTCTATTTTTTACTGTACTGTGATTAATCAAGGTCGGGTAAGGCACTGCTCTATAACACAGTCAACCAGGGTTTTCCTCAAAATCACCTATGAAGGATGTTTTCTAACAGAAAATAAATGGAAAGGCTCTAGAGAAGCTTTATATTTGGCATATGCATTTCTTTTCAAGTTTTATTTCCATCTTTTCAACCCCCATTTCTCTGTCCTCTATTCAACCCCCATTTCTCTGCCCTCTATCTTTTCAACTTTTAAAATAAAAGTAATACATAAATCTGATGATAAAAATTTAAACCATAGAGAAAGATTTAAAGTAAATCCCTATTTATCCCCCCAAATTAAAACACTTTCATGTTTTAGTCTCCCCTTTCTTTGGCTAGTAGTAGTATATACCCAAATTGTGTGCTTATTTTAAATTATGTTGTTGAAATTAGTTTTAAAATATATACTACAGTCCCCTTTTCAGGAAACTTATTTGATTTACAAATAAAATGCTTGTCAGAAAAGTTTGAGAACCTGAAATGATAAGTTAGATCAATTATATTCTATGTTTTATTACATAAGCTGAAGAGATTGGGGGTTTTAGTAAGGTTTCTTGTTTGCTTTTAAAGATTTTTTGTAATATAAATTTATATTGGAAAATAGAAAATTCAGATTATGAATAATGAAATAAGGAATAAAATCACCCCTAATTCCAGAGCCCTGAGATGATACCATCTGTTTTGATGTCACAATTTATATATTTCTCTAGACGTACAAAAACATGCAGTGAGGTTGTAAAGGTAATTACTTTAACAGCTAATGCTAGAGACCGTTCTTTTTAGGAAAGGGACTGTATCTGATTAGGTAAATGCCGTAATAAGTACTTGAGGATGAGAATAATGAGGTTCTATGCATGTGATTAGAGGAAGGAAATGAAATAAAATAAATAAACTATTCTGGGGAAAAAAATAAATAAAGGACAGGAATTCATTGAGAGATAAAGTGAAGAAATTGGAAGTTGAGCAGGCTGGTAGGAAGGTGGCACCTTCAAGGGAAGGGGACTGTAAGGAATTCTTTGTGAAAGAATAGGCAGAGGAATTTCAAGAACAAGGATGTTAAATAGCTGCCCCTGAATTCACTCAAGTCATCAGCAATAGACCTACAAATGCCTTGGTTGAAAATGTAATCTCCATGAGCGTGGGAAACTCCTCCTTAACAACAATCAACTGTCTTAGAACGAACGTAAAGACCCAACCATTAATAAAGTAATTTTTTTAATTCATTCAATATTTGTTGAATGAATAAAGAAATGGTTTGGGAAAATGAAATAAAGGAATAGCGACCAAGTTTCAGGAAGAGGAAGAGAAGCACAAGAGTTTAAAAGAAGCATAGATTTTGAATCAGAAGTGATCATGAGAATATACATTGTCAGGAATTCACAAAAATATTGGGGAAATACTAGACTTCCCACAGGACTTGGGATGGCAGATCAACACATTTTTATTTCAAATCCTAAATGCTAGAATGACTTCAACTGACAGCAAGATCTTTCTTTCTCTGCTTACATGTAATTTAATTGTATAAAATGGTCATCATGCTATCCAATAAATGTTGTAGCTTTTTTTTTTCACTTAGAAACAAGTGTGGATTTACATTAATTTGAATGGTCTCGTATTTAGTGGATACAAATTATTTAACTTTGTTTTCGACTGCTCACTATAAAAGAGCAATGCTGCAGTGAACCCTCCTGTTAATGAAAATAATCACATAAATATAAAAATAACAATTTAAACTATTACTGGAAAACAGAAGGATCCCATCAATAGGCAAGAATCGGAACATTCTGAAAGGTGTGGTATGGATAGGAGAAGGTCTAGGGCTATATTATTCCGTTGTTCTTCCATATATGAATGAAAATCCCAGATGGACCTGTGGGTCAGTGGGGAAGGGGACAATACAATGATCTGAGAACTACTCCAGCACTAGACCACTAAGTGACAACTGGAGTATTCACTCGCCTACATAATAACCCTAGCAGGGGTGATGTGCTAAAAAGAGGGAGGCCAGTGCTGTAACAGGTCATAATGGGCAGCAATGACAATTTTCGAAGAGGTCAGTCTTCAAGCTAACTTTATGCTACCACCACAAATGTGGAGAGAAACTGCTGCACGCAGCACTGTCTGCAGGAATCCCCTCCATGTTTATTTACAACTAACTTGATCATCAATCTAGCAAAATAAAACTTTAAAAATGTCAAACTTCACTTTTCTTTTCAAAAATAAATTATGTGTACTAACTAGAACTTAGTAGCAACTGCATGGTTAGGATGTGAACACAGAACAATTCACCAGACAAATGAAAAGATTCAGTAGTCCCAAAGAAAAAGACTAGTTCAAGGAATAAGGGTAGCTTTCTACCACTGAAATAGACTTAATCTATGGAACTGAAGGAAACATTAAAAAATTCTAATTTGTATTCTCCAAGAGTTTTAAGAGAACATTTTATAGATTAAAACAAAGCAACGAGAAATTATGCAAGATCGCTTTTACATAAAATATGTAAATACAGAATGAAAAAAAACAATACCATCAAGGCAAGGAACAGTAGAAAGATTATTGCAGAAAATGAAATCTGTGAAATAGAATAATTTAAACATTTCTCCTGAAACCCAGAGAAAAGGGTTAAGAGATAGAAACCAATATGCAAAGATGTAAAGGCCATGAAATTCTTAAGTACATAGGATTGAAATTCTTGAAACAGAAAGGAACAAATGAAGGAGAAGCAATAGAGAAATAATGGGAAAAACTCTTTGAGTTTAGGCTAATTAAGTTTTAGCTAGTTAAATCTTCTTTGGAGAAAAAAATACAGGATGTCCATTCATGCTGCTGAAAGGAATACATAGCGTAGCCAGTCTTTTTCTTTTGACATTTGCCAAATAGCAAAGAGGAAATCAGCATTTTTTCCCTTGGGCAAAGAGACAGGAAGCTGAAACTATCAGCTGGCACTTGGAAGGACAATCATAGTGATTCCTTGGATGACGTGTAAGAAGAAAGATAAAGAAAGATCTGAAAGAAGTATGAATGTCTGAATGGAAGCCTGCTGGTTTCCTGCCAAAGGTAAATGTCTCTAAAGATCACCGGTCACCTTCAGGCAGACAACTTGAATTTTAGGCCCCTCCTAAGAAATAAATGGTCCCACAAATGCCTTCTTGGACAAACCAAACCAAAAACACTGACAACAGATGTCACATAATTTCTCACTATATCTATATCTATCTATATTGATTATATGTGTGATAACCACAAGCAATATATCACACATATAATATCACACATATAATCACATTCCCACATATAAATGCTTAATTTATGTCACATGCCTCTATGGATTATATACTATTGGTCATGCAATAACGTCTAAATTTCAACTGAATTTAATTCAATATATATTAACCACATACTACAGTGTGCCAAACATGTATATGAGTTATGTGCTTCATATTCTTCTTTTTTCAGGTGGAAATCAATGACAGGATGATCTTAGGCAAGTGAAAAGTGTCATCCAGCACCAGCATGAAATCAGATCATTTTACTGTAATTACCACAAGGGTACCACATTAGTTCTCATTCCTGTGAAAGAGATGGAAATAGTTACTCTCAATCCTCCCCTATGTGAAACTGATGAAAAAGCATTTTTAAGTATTCTATTTGAAAGAATGATTTTGCAAATAATAATATTATATACACCTCACATACCAACTAAGGTTTTCTTTCACATTAAGAGCTGGATAAGATTGGCTTGAGATGCCATTCCACATCATGCCAAAGTCCAAAATGTTCACCCCAATTTTATGATTTTCAAGGTTATGGGTTTGGATGTGGAATAGTGGGAGTGCCACAAAATCTCATAGTGATCAAGGGTTCCCAATCCCTGCTGTATTTGACCAGTTGATGAACTGCCTCAATCTCTTAAGGACACTGTCCCTGTTAACACACAATGACAACTCACATAGACAATTTAGCCTCTTCCCTCAAAAAGAGAAAAAAACACCCACTCACACAAAGCCTACGGCAGCATCTTTCTTCCTAGAGAAATGCAGGAAAAGGGACTAGACTTTCCAGGTCCAGGTTCTTCTTAAGAACTTCCAGATCATCTTAGGCCACTTTCCCTTGCCTGTGGAAGAGGGAGTAAGAAGATGAGAGAGTGAGAGTGGTGGATAATGCACTCAGACAGAAACCCCATGGCTATTCAGTTCCATCTCTCTCAAGCCCTCATCAGCTGATATCTGCAGGTGCAACTGGGATTATACCGGAGTCAATCTTGACCATTTCTGGTACTTCCCTAAAAGCTCCATATTCCCCAGTCTTGCTGTCCTAGTTGCCCTAATCTGGCAGTCATGACTGTGTCTTGTTTAACATGCATCAATATTAAACCAAAGCATTGCCTTCACACCCTTGCTTGGAGAATCCACTTGGTTTCACTTCCACTTCATTTCTGGATAAATAATTCAGTTTTCTCATTATATTTGGAGCTTTATCATAATCCACACTTGCTGAAGACCTAAAAGAAAGCAGAGCCCGATCTCGGCTGCTTTTTCTGGAGACTGGACCCAGCTCTGTACTGTGGCCCATCAACTAGCACTATGTCCTCCAGATCTCTCCTTCCTCATCTGAAAGCCTCCAAGGGCACTAAAGAATTCTGCTTTAGACTCTGAAGGGCAGTTTGCTTGGATGGCATGAATGATCTCAAGGGTGGGACCTCACAGGCATTCCATCAACTCACAGCAAATCTCAGACCATGTGTCATAGCCATTGTTCAAAGACTGTAATCCAATAATATTCCCCAAAAGTAATCTCAACTTTGGATAATGGTTTTTCAAAGAGGTTGGAAAATAATTTCCCCAAAAGTGCATCTAAATGTTGAAACCTACTCTCCAGACTGGCTGAAATGGATTCTGACTCTGAATAATGTTCCCCCAATAAATCAGAGTGGCAGACTATAGTCAGTTTCCCTCACAAACCTCTCCCATCCCCTAATATATTTCAGACCTTACTCCAAAACTGATACCAGTTTATTGAGTGGACTGAAATTGGTAAGGCACAAATAGGAAATGACTTCATTCTTCTCCCAGCACTATTCCCTATCCTGCTCTTATGGGGCTCCCTGCCCTACCACTGAAAGCATAGCTTCCGTAGAATTGTTTTTTCCCACATAGTAACACCTACAAAAAGCCTCATGACACGTTTTCAGGGATTTGAATGTCCAGCCCAGTCCAAATCAAAACTGCAATCTCACTTCCAATACAAAACTTATATTTCCTGCACTCATCCCCCTCTCCAAATTCAGCCCTGACCTGTGGCTTAGGCATCTGAATTTGAGATGGAGAAGTAGCCTGAGTTAATTGCTTTTCATTTGTTATTTCCAGTTTTCCCCAGGATCAGGTTGAGAGAGGTGGTTGAGAGAAGGAGGAATGACTATTTAGCTGTAAATTCCTTGTTTGGCTAGTGACCCTAATGCTAGCTCCTTTTTGTAAACATTTATAGACTGTTCAGAAAATTGACTGTGGTCTTCAGTGCTACATGGTCCCTTAAAATGTGAGCAAAGTATACTCTGGCAAAAACTTTGTGAACCCGCTCAGTTCTTCCCCATGACACTATATCCCAGGTCCCATTTCTGTAGAAGACTGTCATAAGAAACAAGATGGCTCAAGCCTGGCTCCCTTCTATGGCATCTGCTAGTTTGGGAAGAATACTCCAAATTCTTGAAATGCCAAGTAGGAAAAGTGAAGGCTGCCCCACTGACACTCTCTTTTCATCCTGCCACTATAAGCAGTGCCAAACAACATTCAGGTGAGAAGCAAACACAAGTGTCTATGTTCACATTTTTAAAGACATGTATCAAGTTTCCCGAGAATTATTCTATTACGTTCCACTCTGGTGTCAACGTGGGGGCAAGGGGTGGTGCTTTTTTGGAGTTTAGCAAACATCCAGCCAGGGAATCATGTATAAGCCTCCGCAGTTGCAGACAGCCCCAACTGTTCTAAGTGTTTGTCTTAGAGCCCTTTTCCTGGGCTGAGGACCGAGGAAGGGAAAGTATAAAACCATACCCCCGCACCAACAGGCCTACCTCTTCCTGCTATGAATTCTCCCCGACTTAAATGAATGCACCTAGTTTAATGAATTCAGATATTTCTAGTCTTCTCTCTCTACAGGCTGGTAGCAATAAGCAGGCTTGCAAGACCTATTAGCCACACTTTGGTAAGGCTTATGGGAATGTGTCTAGCAAATACTCTTTAGAAGGTGGAGTTATTGATTACCCAATGTCCTCAGATTGGTAGCATTAACCATTAACCAAAACAAAAGTTCTAGAGCCGTACACAAAAGAGCCATTCAACATCCTGTTGCAATAGCAAGAAATGGGAGAAGCATACATAGCAAGGATGTACCATATGTGCATTTAACTTAAATTGTAAACATGTGGGCTGGGAGGAGAGAAAGAAGGAGGGATGGTGGGTGACGGGGGAGGAGGAGAGGGAGAGGGAATGAAAGAGTGAACAGAAGAAAACAAGAATAATTAAAATGATGAAGGTAAATCTTCATAACATTTTACTTCGTAAGTAAACTTTGCAAGCCTATGTCCCCAGAATGAACTCAGTTGATGGTGCACACCTGAGTCGAATATTTTCAGAATCTTAGTGCTGTGACTTTTGAAACATGAGTATCTCTCTGGGCAGAGTGTGATTCAAGAGTTTAAAAGATTCCTCATTTTTACTCAACATCGCCCCCGCAATACTTAATTTTATGTGTCAACTTCACTGGGCCATTGGGTGCCCGGGTATTTGGTCCAACATTATTTTGGGTGTGCCTGTTAGGGATTTTTGGATGAGATTAACATTTAAATGGCTAGGTTGATGGCCCTTCCTAATGTGGGTGGTCCTCCTGCAATCAGTTAAAGGCTTGAATAAAATAAAAGGCCAATTCTTCCTTGAGTGTCTCCTGCCTTGAGCTGGGACATCTTTGTGTCATGCCTCCAAACTTGATCTAAAACATTATTAGCTTTTTCTGGATCTCGAGCTTGCTGGCATTCAGACTGGAACTTAACCATCCACTGACTTTCCTGTTTCTCAGGCCATTAGACTTCAGTTGAATCTACGTCATTGGTTTTCGTGGGCCCCCAGACTGCTGATGGCAGCTCTTGGGACTTGTCAGTCTCTTTAATTGCATAAACCAATTCATTACAATGAATCACAATCTCTCTGTCTCTCTCTCTCACCATCCTATTAGTTTTGTTTATCTGGAGAACCCTGACTACTAATATAGCCCCTAAAGACAAGCCAACTAATTTATCTGATGACCAAATGAAGAAACAATCCACGTCAACACTGAAGGAAAAACTAGCTCTGCTGGAATTACTGAAAGACGTTCTGAACTGTAGTTTTGGAGGCAACTTAAGGAGTTTCCAAAGATAATTTAATTTTAGACATGCTACTTTTCCTCAAATGGTTATGTTTAATCACTTCTAAAATTTTTTGAAAGTTCCAATCTCTCTCACATGCACGTGGAGGATCTCTCTCTCTCTCTCTCTCTGTGTGTGTGTGTGTGGTATATACATCACACACACGTATAGTCATGTGTTAGTTAACGATGGAGATATGTTCTGAGGAATGCATCCTTAGAGGAGAACATCATAAACTGTCCTTACAAAAACATATTTAAGATTGTATGAAAGCATTTTCTGAAATATGCTTAATTTCTCAAGACAAAATGTTTGATTGTATGGCCAGTTAAGTCAGTTGTTTATCAAAAAAATTTGTAATTTCTGGACCTTAGTTCTGAACACACTCTTCTGTCCCTGGGACCTTGAAAATTAATTTGGGAGGTATGTTGTAAAGTTTTAATACTTGGGATATGTTGTTTCTAAAATAACACAGAGTAGAGATGTAGAGATAATTTCAATATTATGAGACTTTGATTTTCTTATTTAATAAAACTTTTATTTTAGGTTCAGGGGTACATGTAAAGGTTTGTTATATAGGTAAACTTGCATCATGGGGATTTATTGTACAGATTATTTCGTCACCCAGGTATTAACCCTAGTACCCAACAGATTTTTTGTTTTTCTCATCCTCTCCCTCCTCCCACTCTCCACTCTTCGTTAGGCCCCAGTGTGCCTTGTTCCTCTCTATGTGTCCATGTGTTCTCATCATTTAGCTCCCATTTATAAGTGAGAACATGCAGTGTTTGGTATTCTGTTTCTGCATTAGTTTGCTTAGGATGATAGCCTCCAGCTCCATGCATGTTCCTACAAAAGAGATAATCTTGTTCTTTTATATGCTTGCATAATATTCCATGATAGATATGTACCATGTTTTCTTTGTCTAATCTGTCATTGATGGGCATTTAGGTTGATTCCACGTGTTTGTTATTGTGATAGTGCTGCAATGAATATATACATGCATGTGTCTTTATGGTAGAATGATTTATTTCCTTTGGGTATATACCCAGTAATGGAATTGCTGGGTCAATGGCAATTTGGTTTTTAGCTGTTTGAGGAATCATCACACTACTTCCCACAATGGTTGAACCAATTTACACTCCCAGAAACAGTGTATAAGTGTTCTTTTTTTCTGCAATATCACCAACATGTTATTTTTTAACTTTTTCATAATAGCCATTCTTACTGATGTGAGATGATATCTCAGTGTGGTTTTGATTTGCATTTCTCTAGCAATGAGTGCTTCTTGGCCACACATGTCTTTTTTTGAAAAGTGTTCATGTCCTTTGCCCACTTTTTAATGGTTTTTTTTTTTTTTTTGGCGTATCTGTTTAAGTATCTTATAATGCTGCATATTTGACTTTCATCAGATGAATAGTTTGAAAAACAATTCTCCTATTCTGTAGGTTTTCTGTTTACTCTGTTGATAGTTTCTTTTGCTGTTTAATTAGATCCCACTTGTCAATTTTTGCTTTTGTTGCAATTTCTTTTGCCGTCTTTGTCATGAAATCTTTGTCAGTTCCTATGTCCAGAACAGTATTGCCTAGGTTTTTTAGTTTTGGGTTTTACATTTAAGTCCTTAATTCATCTTGAGTTTATTTTTGTCTGTGTTGTAAGGAAGGGGTCCAGGTTCAATCTTCTGCATATAGCTAGCTGGTTATTCCAGCATTATTTATTGAATAGGTGGTCTTATCCCCATTGCTTGTTTTTGTCCAGCTTTGTCAAAGATCAGATGGTTGTAGGTATATGGCCTTACTTCTGGGCTCTCTCTTCTAGTCCATTGGTCTATGTGTCTGTTTTTGTACCCGTACCATGCTGTTTTGGTTACTGTAGCCCTGTAGTATAATTTAAAGTTGGGTAATGTGATGCCTCCAGCTTTGTTCTTTTTGCTTAGGATTGCCTTAGCTATTTGGGATCATTTTACATTCCATATGAATTTTAAAATAGTTTTTTTCTAGTTCTGTGAAGAATGTCATTGGTAATTTAATAGGAATAGCATTGAATCTGTAAATTGTTTTGGGAAGTATGGCCATTTTAACTGTATCGTTTCTTGCTATCCATGAGCATGAAATGTTTTTCCACTTGTTTGTGTCATCTCTGATTTCCTTGAGCAGTATTTTGTAATTGTTATTGTAGAGATCATTTACCTCCCTGGTTAGCTGTATTCCTAGGTATTTTATTCTTTTTGTGGCAATTGTGAATGTGATTGCATTCCTCATTTTGCTCTTGGCTTGGCTGTTGTTGGTATATGGGAATGCTAGAGATTTTTCTACATTGATTTTGTATCCTGAAACTACTGAAGTTGTTTATCAGCTTAAGAAGCTTTTGTTCTGAGACTATGGATATTTCTAGATATCAAATCATGTCATCTGCAAACAGGGAAAATTTGACTTCCTCTCTTCCTATTTGGATGTCCTTTCTTTCTTTCTCATCTGAATACTCTGGCAAGGACTTTCAATATTATCTTGAATAGGCATGGTGAGTGAGGGCATCTTTATCTTGTGCTGGTTATCACAAGTAATGCTTCCAACTTTTCCACATTCAGTAAGAAGCCGGCTGTGGGTTTGTCATCTATGGTTCTTATTATATTGAGATATATTTCTTCAATACCTAGTTTATTGAGAGTTTTTAACATGAAGACATGTTGAATTTTATAAAAAACCTTTTGTGAATCTATTGAGATAATCATGTAGTTTTTGTCTTTAGTTCTGCTTATGTGATGAATCACATTTATTGGTTTGCATATGTTGAATCAAACTTGGATCCCAGGGATAACGCCTACTTGATTGTGGTGGATTAGCTTTTTAATGTGCTGCTGGATTCAGTTTGCTAGCATTTTGGTGAGGATTTTTGCATCAATTTTCGTCAAAGATATTGACCTGAAATTTTCTTTTTTTGTTGTTGTGTCTCTGTTAGGTTTTGGTGTCAGGATAATGCTGGCCTCATAAAATGAGATGGGGAGGAGTCCCTCTGCCTCAATTATTTGGAATGTTTCATAGGAACAGTTCTAACTCTTATTTGTATATCTGGTAGAATTTGGGCTTTTTTGGTTGATAGGCTATTTATTACAGATTCTATTTTGAAGCTTGTTATTGGTGTGTTCAGGGATTCAAATTCACCTTGGTTCATTCTTGGGAAGGTGTGTGTACTGTTCAGAAATTTATCTATTTCTTCTAGATTTTCTAGTTTTTGTGTATAGCAGCGTTCATAGTAGTCTCTGACGGTTATTTGGATTTTGGTGGGGTCAGTGGTAATATCCTCTTTGTTGCTTCTGATTGTGTTTATTTGGATTTTTTCACTTTTTTTATTAGTCTAGCTAGCTGTCTATCTATCTTATTAATTTATTCAAAACACAAACTCCTGATTTGTTGACCTTTTGAATGATTTTTCATGTCTTAATCTCCCTCAGTTCAGCTCTGATTTTGGTCATTTTCTCTTGCTAGCTTTGGGGTTGGTTTGCTCTTGCTTCTCTAGTGTTTTTAGTTGGAATGTTAGCTTGTTAATTTGAGATCTTTCTTACATTTTCATGTGGGTGTCTTGTGGTATAAATTTTCTTTTTAACACTGACTTAGCTGTGGATGAAAGATTCTGGTATATTGTATCTTTGTTCTCATTATTTTCAAAGAACTTGATTTCTATCCTAATTTCATTATTTACCCAAAAGTCATTCAGGAGCATGTTAACTTCCATGTAATAATATGATTTTGAGCTATTGTCTTCATCTTGATTTTTATTTTTATTGCATTGTGGTCTCAGAGAGTGGTTGGTATGATTTTGGTTCTTTTCCATTTGCTGAGGATTGTTTTATGTCTGATTATTTAGTGTCTATTTTAGAGTATTTGCCATGTGGCAATGAGAAGAATGTGTCTTCAGTTGTTTTGGAGTGGAGAGACCTATAGATGTCTTATCAGGTCCATTTAATCCAGTGTTGAGTTCCAGTCCTGAATATCTTTGTTTTCTGCCTTGATGATCTCTCTGATACTGTCTGTCATGTGTGGAAGACTCCCACTATTATTGTGTGGGAGTCCAAGTCTCTTTGAAGGTCTACAAGAACTTGCTTTATCAATATGGGTGCTCCGGGTACATATTTATTTGGGATATGTATGTCTTCTTGTTAAATTGAACCTTTACCATTGTGTAATACCATTATTTGTCTTCTTTGATCTTTGTCGGTTTCAAGTCTTTCTCATATGAAATCAAGATTGCAACCCCTGCTTTTTTGTGTTCCGTTTTCTTGGTAGATTTTTCTCCACACCCTTATTTTGAGCCTATGAGTGTCATTGCATGTGAGATGGGTGAGAAAAGGCACAGAGTGACAATCTGGATAAAGAAGCCAGACCCAGTGGTATGCTGGGCCTTGCTTCTTTATCCACATTGTCATTCTGTGCTTTTTAATTGGGGGCATTTAGCTCATTTACATTCAAAGTTAATATTAATATGTGTGAATTTGATCCTGTCATCATGTGGCTTGACAGTTATTATGCAGACTTGTTTTTGTGGTTGCTTTATAGTGTTACTGTTCCGTGTGTGCTTTTGTAGTGGCTGGTAATGGTCCTTCCTTTCCATATTTAGTGCTGCTTTGAGGAGCTCCTGTAAAGCAGGTCTGGTGGTAATTAATCCCCCAGCATTTTCTTGTCTGTTAAGGCACTTATTTCTTCTTTGCTTCTGAAGCTTAGTTTGGCCGGCCATAAAATTCTTGGCTGGAATTCCTTTTCTTTAAGAATGTTGGACATAAGCCCCCAATCTCTTCTGGCTTGCAGGGTTTCTGCTGAGAGGTCTGCTGTTAGTCCAATGGGTTTCCTTTTTTAGGTGACCTCTCCTTTCTCTCTAGATGTCTTCAACATTTTCTTCTTTCATTTTTACCTTGGAGAATCTGACGAGTCTGTGTCTTGGGGATCATCTTCTTGTAAAGTATCTTGCAAGGGTTCTCTGCATTTCCTGAATTTGAATGTTGGCCTCCCTTGCTAGGTTGGGGAAGTTGTCAAAGATGATATTCTGAAATGTTTTCCAAGTTGCTTCCATTCTCCCCATCTCTTTCAGGGACATCAATGAGTCATAGGTTTGCTTTCTTTACATAATCCCATATTTCTCAGAGATTTTGTTCATTCCTTTTCATTCTCTATTTTTTATTCTTGTCTGTCTTATTTCAGAAAGCCAGTCTTTAAGTTCTGAGATTCTTTCCTCAGTTTGGTCTATTCTATTGTTAATATTTGTGATCGCATTTTAAAATTCTTGTAGTGTGTTTCTATTAGGGCAGTTACATTCTTTTCTGTACTGGCTATTTTGTTTGCCAGTTATTGTATCATTTTATTGTGATTCTTATCTTCCTTAGATTGCATTTCAACCTTCTCCCGAATCTTGATGATCTTTATTCTTATCTATTTTCTGAATTATATTTCTGTCAGTTCAGATATCTCAGCCTGGTTAGGAACTCTTGCTGGAGAACTAGTGTCATTGTTTGGAGGAAAGAAGGCACTCTGGCTTTTTGAGGTGTCAGAATTCTTGCGCTGGCTCTTTCTCATCTTTGTGGACTGATGTTCTTTCAATCTTTGAAGTTGCTCTCATTTGGATGTTTTTCTTTTTAATTCTATTTGATGACTTTGGGAGTTTGAGTGTGTTATAAGGTGGGTTTAGTTGACTGGCTTCATTTCTGGAAGTTTGTAGGGGGGCAAGCCTCAGCTCAGGACTCCTGGACTGCATGCTCTATCTATGGGGGACTTGTTTTGGGCCCCAGCTTTGTTCTCTGGGTCCTCGATGTTAAGAACCTACTGTGCTTGAAGGATGAAGGTGTTCTCGGACCACTGGTGATAACACTTCAAGTAGGTGGTGCCAGCCAAAGCACTTGGTAGGGGAGTGACAGCAGGATACATTCTTGTTTGCACATGTCAGCAGCAGTGGCAGTAGCAGTGCAGTGGGGTGCACGTTTGTCAGCAGTGGCAGGATGCCAGTGGGTGCCAGACTGGCAGCCTCTATGTGGGCATTTGCAGCAGTAGCAGTGGGAGCCTGGCTCTGGGGGATAGGGAGGCCATGGTGGCAACTATGCATGTGTTCATGCTGGTGGTGGTGTTAGCATGGGGGCAGTACACTGGTGGGCACAGGACTGTGTGCACCCTCTGTGCACGTTCATCTAGGTCGTGATGGCTGCTCAGACCGGAGGCAAGTCTGTTGTTTCCTGTGCCTAGTTTTGTACCCACGGCAGTATCGGTGCAAGAACAGGGCACCTGTGGGTTCTGTTCCCTCCAACAGTCAAACAGCAATAGCAGTGTGGTGGGGAAAGGGGAGTTGAGGTGCACTCATGCTGGGAGCAGTGGCACATCGGGGTACACATGAGTATGTGTGCTGGCAGGGAAGGAGGGTCAAGGTCTGCCCGTGTGCAAACGCACTGGCAAAGTGATGTGGGAGGTGGCTGTGGGAGAGTGCATGCAGGCAAAGTGGTACAGGGGAGGCTTCAGTAGGGAAGGCATGGGCAGGCTGGTACATGTATGTGGGGGTTGCTCTGCGGGAGCTCTCTGCCAGTCAGGCACAGCTCACCAGTGCGGGAGCTATGGGGCAGTCTCCCTGGCATCCAAACCTGCGTGAACAGGCTGGGGGCCCTGGAGTGGCAAGCAGACCAAAGGGTGCTCAGGTCTGACTGGCCCCATCTCATAGGCAGGACTGCCCTGCAGTATTCAGGTCTGACTGCTCCTTAAGGCTGAAATCTATAAGAGCAAGTCAAGCCTCGGGGAATCAGTGTCCCTGGCCATGCTCTACTACAGACACTACCACACTAACCTCTCTGGGCTGCGCGCCGGCTGGAGTTCTGCCCCTACCTCTTCTCTAAGCAGCTTTCCTTGCCTACTCAAATGTCTGTGGTGGTTGTGGGATCTCCTTCTGTCAGGATTACAGAGGACTGTATCGAGAGCAGGTTGCTCCTTTCCTGTGTAACTCACCCCCTTCCCCAGGAGTCATTTGGGGGCAGGAAGGAATCCTAGCACACAGCAGCCCTGTGCAAGGTTTGCAGCTTCCTCCCCCTTCAGCCCAGCTTGTGTGTCTCCCTCTGTCCACTCTCATTGCCTTCCTTCTGAAGATCCACTAGGAGTGGACCAGTCTCCCCAATGTCTCTGTTCCTCAGTGACAGATGCTCCTCCTGACTGTGTCTAGTTAGCCATCTTCCCCTTCTACTTTGGGAATTTCAAAAAAGCATTTAAGGGCTCTATTCTGGACCACTTGATATGATTATTCAGAAACAAATCCTAGGAGTTCATACCCAATAATTGCTAAATATGTTGAGTCTCTTCCATAGTTGGCATAGTTGCATGGATTCTTTGGTTATAATATAAAAGCAAGGAAGCCCAATGCAGACAAGTTTCCATTACCAAAGGTGGGAGATACAGTCAGGGTCGATTAAAGCACTGTTGAAACCTACCCACACTTCCACCTGCTGAAGGAAAAGGAAAACTGATCCAAGGTTAAAGGCATCTTATTACCAATATTCTTCCAGATTGTTATGCCTTCATCCTCATCCATTTCAACTTATTTTTACCCTTGATACTCTCAGGACTTGAAGCCGTTTGCTTTATACTGCATTCCTCCAAGCCTATCTTAAGGTTTTCTTAATTTGCCTACTCAAAGCATGCAATTCCTTCACTTGTCAGATCTCATTCAGGCCTCTGCACTCTCAACTTGGCTTCTACCCTTAGCTTAATGCTCTGGAGCTCCAGGTAGGAGATGCTATTGACACTGCTTCTAGTACCACGAGAAGGAGAAGATTTAATTAGGCTGGGTCCAGTAAAATGTAAATAATTTCGCACATTACGAAAAGCAACTTATGTCATCTTAGTGACAATCTTTCCAAGAGTTAATGCAATTGTTTTTCTCTAAACTGTGTGTATTAGTCTGTTCTCATGCTGCTAATAAAGACATGCCCGAGACTGGGTAATTTATAAAGGAAAGAGGTTTAATGAACTCACAGTTCCACATGACTGGGGAGGCCTCACAACCACGGCAGAAGATGAAGGAAGAGCACAGGGACGTCTTACATGGTAGCAGGCAAGAGAGAGAGTGTGCAAGTGTGCAGGGGAGCTCCTGTTTATAAAACCATCAGGTCTCCTGAGACTTATTCACTGTCATGAGAACAGCACGGGAAAGACCTGCCCCCATGATTCAATTACCTCCCACTGGGTCCCTCCCACAACACATGGGGGTCATGAGAACTACAATTCAAGATGAGGTTTGGGTGGGGACACAGCCAAGCCATATCACTGTGTCTAATGATTACAGCTATCTGCATTTGTTTACCATTATTCAGAGAAACACAAACACATGTAATGCACACGCATGCGGGTAGATGTATGGTGTCCACCACTGGTCAGCAAAATAAATAATACAGTGATGAGACAGAAATTCATAGAATTAACGTAGTGAGTGTGAATTGTTAGAACACAGAGCATGGATAATTATAACTATATATATATATAATACACATGATATATGTAACTAGTTACAGTTATATGTATATAGCTATAGATGGGTGTGTGTGTGTGTGTGTGTGTGTGTGTAGTTTTATAGACAGTCATGTGCCCCATAACAATATTTTGGTCAATGACAGTTTGCATATATGATGATGGTTCCATAACATTATAATAGCACTAAAAAAATTCTGTGATCTAATGATGTCATAGCACATTCAATTATGTATAGTACATAATACTTGATGATGATAATGAATAGCTATATTACTGGTTTATATATTTACTATACTATATTTTTTTATCCTTGTTTTAGAATGTACTTCTACTTATGAAAATGAAAGTTAATTGTAAAACAGCCTCAGGCCAGTCCTTCAGGAATTATTCCTGAAGAAGACATTGTTATCACAGGAGGAGACAGCTCCATGCATGTTATTGGCCCCAAAGACCTTCCAGTGAGACAACGTGTGGAGGTGAAGACAGTGATGCTGATGATCCTGACTCTACGTAGGCTCAGGCTAATAGGTGTATTTGTGTCTTCGTTTTTGATACAAAAATGTAAGATATAAAAGCATTTTAAATAGAAAATGCTTATAGAATAAAAATATCAGGAAAACATTTTTGTACATTCGTGTATGTTTGTGTTTTAAGCTAAGTGTTATTACAAAACAGTCAAGAACTTAAATAACGTTAAAAGGTTATAAAGTAAAATAGTTATAGTATGCTAAGATTAATTTATTAATGAAGAAAGGAATTTTTTAATGGAAATTTAGTGTTCAGTGTACAGTGTTTATAAGGTCTACACCAGGCCTTCACTGTCACTTGCCACTCACTCACAGGCTCACCCAGAGCAACTTCCAGTCCTGCAAGATCCATTCAGATGCCCCCTGCAGGTGTACCATATTTTATCTTCTCTAACATAGTTTTTCTGTACCTTTTCTAGGCTTACAAATGTTTGGAAGCAAAAATACTTACCATTGAGTTACAGTTGCCTACGGTAGTCCATACACAAACATGATATACAAGTTTATAGCCTAGGTGCATTGGCTATACTGTATAGCCACGGTGTGTAGTAGGCTACACCATGTAGGTCTGTGGAAGCACGCTCTATAATCTTTGCACAATGATGAAATCACCTACAGACACATTTCTCAGAATGTATCCTGCCATCAGTTGACACATAACTGTGTGTATGTATATGTGTGTGTTTGTATGTGTATGTAGTTTTGGAAAATAGGATAAATTGCCCAGCTTGACAAACATGGTTATTTTGTACAAAGACATCCTCAGTCATTATTTTTCATTAGTAGTTCACCAGAACAGCTGTCATCAGAAGACCAGATTGCTTATCTTTTAGAAGTATTTTTCCCCTGATGGGCAGTAGGTAATACAAACTGTGTGTGTGTATGTGTATGAGTGTGTGTGTGTGTGTGCGTGTGTGTGTACTCACAGAGTCTTATTTAAATCATAACTTCTTTTCTCCTTGAAACAAATTTATAGGGCAGACCATTAACTGTTCTTTTTACTACCTTCAGTTAAAAGTTCTCCAGCGGTACTGATGTCAGATAATGTGCATTTTTATATAGCTATAAAAAGATTTGTCAAGTAAGATGCACATGCCTCTTAAAGAACTAATTCTCTGAGCAGGGTCTCCCCACAGCCTAAGTCATTTCCTGTTGGTTAAGAAGCCATAGGAACTCTTTCAAGTCTCCAACAAAATTACTTATTGCCAAACTATCATTTCTTAGAAAAAGCAGCTAGTGAATGTTTCAAATAGAACATAGTTTTTAAATGAGCTCCCTGTGACACAGGCAAATAGAAGCAGTGATTTCTTAGTAAATACTGATATCTCTAGAAAATTCAGCTGCATAGACCTTGTTTTATTGATGTTTAAGGAAATTCACTCAGATGGCCTAAGCATAATGAATACGGATGATGTAAATTTAGCTGAACTCAAGTAAATGAAACCATCTACTAAAATACAGTAACTACTAGCAATGCATTTCTGTCACTGTTGGCACCAGGTTCTCCCTACCCAGGTTGTTTGTCACACAAAATGTGACCATCTATTACCCAGCTTAAATTATTCCCAAGTCTAGGGCAGCAGTCAAATGGCCCTTCTAGCCATTAAAAGCATCCAGCTGCAGAATTACTTTCAAATCAGCACTATTGACTTTTGTATAAAAGGTTTGTAAATACAGTGGACAAATGAGTGAGATGGCAGTTTTGCCCTGGATCCTGAACTGGCTGCTCAGTGGAGTTGCTTCCCATTTCAAACGTTCTCCTACAAGAAATCATGAATCTTTGCACAAGGTCAGCCACTGTCTGCTTCACTATGAAGAATGCCAGTTAAAAATTCTAAGGTTAACATGTGGGAATGAATAAGACATGAGCTAGTTTTATTTGTCCAATTCAACTTAGGCTGTTACTGTGAACTACAGTGAGCTTAATTGCCACTGGCGATAGGAGTTTGTCTAAAGGAGATAAATGGTTGCAGAGGAGCTTCAAGCTGTGAAAATGGAAAAAGAATCTCAGATAAAGTGGAAAGTTGCCTCATATTTCCAGGAAAAGTTGACTTTGTTGATAGATTTTACTTTCTTTTTTAAATTATGAAAACATATTTTGAACTCACTTAAGTTAATCGTTTCTAAACTGTGCTCAGTAGAAGCCCTCGTCAGCCACCTCATCGAAGAGGGGCCTTGGAAAGTGGGGGCACTCTCTTCCTTAGTCCCCAAAGTTGCTTTCTGTATTTTTTTACATAGTGATCTTTTCTACAATATTTCAATGAACTCTATTACTAAAAGAAATAAAACAATTTTACGAATAACTTCCCTTGCTAGAACCCATGATTTTAATTCACTCAAAGTTCTGCTAGCTGCGAATCATTTGTTCTCATTACAGGCTGTGTGGAAATTAGTGGACATCATTAGGATGCCTGCTCTACAAAGAAGTTATTGGTTTTTGCAAAGATGAGGCTTGAATTTAGACTGAAGGTTTCACTTTTGGCATTCTGCTTAATCTGTCTGAAAAGCCTCTTCTTCCTTCTTTAATTTTTAGGAGGGCATTTCTAAATGACTGGAATGTCTCAAAAGAAATTTTGGATTTAAAATGTCACCTGGGTTTCCTCTACCCATAAAGCCACCGGACAGCTGAAAAAGATGTTTGTCTTGAATAATCAGCTATTTAATTTCAATGCTGGCAAGTCTGAGCATGTTTGTGGTTTATTGATAATCTACATGAACTATTTAAATTGCTATGACTTTAGTTTGCTAAAAACCAAGGTCCTTGCTTTTAAGTTTAAATAGATTACATAAACGAACACTTTACAGAGTGCTTGGAGCTGTAACGTACATTCATCTTTGGACCCAATGTGTTCTTTGTTCATGTAACGGTCAAAGTAAATTAAAGTAGACATTGGTTTCTTTCCACTGGCTTGGGCAAGTCCTATGGGAAGATTCTCAAAGGTTTGCTCTAAGGTAGAAGGATTCTCAAACTGAGTCAAGGCTGAAGGGGTGTTTATCCAAGTCAAACTGAGACTGTATAGCTTAGATGGAGAACTAGAATCACTGTTATTTGAAGCCAAGGTAGAATATAACACAATGGTGCTAAGCCATAATTCCAAAAGGGGAAGTGAAGACAAAAAACAAGAGACAGGAGCAGCAAAGGTAACCTGGAGTGGAATGTTAGATGCAAGATCAAATGTGAGTATTGAGTATAGTTAAGATGAAATGCAAATTTATGAAGAAGAAAGCCACACGTCCCCTTTCAAAATCATGACTCAGTCATTTACTAATGGTGTAGTTTTGGGTATATGTTACTAACTACTCTGAATATTGGCTTTCATATCTTTAAACTATGGATATTGATAGCTACCTTATGGATGTGTTGTAAGGGGTCAATGTGTAAAAATAACTACTAGGCCAGTTACTCAGGAGGCTGAGGCAGGAGGATCGCTTGAACCCGGGAGGCAGAGGTTGCAGTGAGCCAAGATCGCACCACAGCACTCCAGCCTGGGCAACAAGAGTGAAAAGTGAAACGCCTGTCTCAAAAATCAATCAATCAATCAATCAATACTAGGGTTTTGGCACACAGCAGGCAATCAACGGCCACTGTTATGACTGTAGTAAGCTTTTTTTTTTTTTTTTTAAACTAAGAAAAAGACAAATAATGTTTTTCTGCCTTGAACAACATTCACTAAGGGAGCCATAGACGTCATGAGGAACTATCAAAGCAAAATGAAAGCCAAATACAATCCTTAGAGAGTGGAATAATGTTTATCAATAGTAAAAGATAACATTTATTTTGTGTGTCCTCTGTGCTAAGTTTTGTGATACTAAATGCATTGTATGCATTATCTTATGTAATCCTCACTACCGCCAGTAAGACTGGCGGTTACTGAGCTTGTTTTGCAATAAGGAAACCCGGGCCCACAGGAGTCAACTTGCCTAGGGTCCAGAGTAAGTGGCAGGCAGTTGGGATTCAAGTCCTGTGTGATCCGAAAACCTATGTTCATTGTATTACATAACACTGCCTTTCCATGATGCACATATCTATAAACTGAATATTTTTCCTACTTTAGAGGTTTCAGACATGCCATTTACTCTGCCTTGAATACTCTGCCTTGAACACAATTTATATGTCCAATCTTAGGTAAAACGTTATTACTGCCTGGCCCTGCCACCTGCCCGAATTGGGTCCCCATAGGCATTATGTCATAATATGCCTTTTCCCCCTACTAATCATCTAGCACTCTATAATCAGACATCTAACTGTGTACCATTGATTGTTCTGTTTCCACATACTGGAAGGCCCATTAGGGCAGGGACTGTATCTGTTTCATTCACCACTTTTTGCCCAGCACCTGGTCTAGTGGCCGCCACAAAATGCAAAGCAGGTTTCCAGGAGTTAGGAGAGTGGTGTCAATAAATACTTGTTGAATGATTACTGATGGCTAATATTAATGGACATTAACAGAAGTGAACAGCTAAATGAAATTTCTGGGGAATATGTGTTTTATAGATAGTAGCATCCCTGGATCATGCATTTAAAATGTGTTGAGGATATGCTATGGGCCTTACATGTATTATTTAATTTAACGCTCACAACAGACTCATCAGAAAAGGGCCACTGTTATTCCCCCTTTTACAGATGCAGAAACTGGGGCAAGTAGGATTAACTAACTGTCGACAATCACATAACCAAGTAAGAAGACTCCGCACTCACAAACCAGAGAAAAAAATATAAAACAGAAAATATGTCACCAAAATATATCATCTATTCAAGGCTCATATGAATAAATCTAAAAACCTTTCTTGAGGAATATATTAATACATGTATACATATATATATACATACACACACAAATATATATACACACACACACACTTTACCATCTGTTCTATCTGTTTCTGAATAGGATGATTCAGTATTATAAAGTTACTAATTTTTCTGTAATTAATATATAATTAAGGTAATTACATTAAAATCCGAATGTGACGTAGAGTTTTTTTACAAACTGATGTTATAATCCATCTGTAGGAATAAATAGGTGAAGTATTCAGGAGAAAAGTAAAAAAATTAAGAGAAATGAGGGCATGTTTACCATACCAGATATTAAATTGGTGTGGTAAAGTTGAAATAATTAAAATATTGTAGTATTGGCTTAAGGATAGACAGAGAGAACAATGGAGAAGGACTGATGACTGATACCTTGTTGGATAAGTTGAATATATTTGGGGGAGGGGCGTAAAGTTACACGTTTGCTTCATCTCACACACCCAAATATATTTCACATGCGTTAAAGTGTGAAATTTTAAAACATAAGACCATTAAAAAGACTAGGAGAGAATGATTGTTGAAAGATCTGATGATAGAAGCTTACTATTATTTAGAAAAACACTATTTTTGACTAAATAAGAAGTAACTATTTCATAAATGAAGTAACATTGTACAGAGAAACTAATATTAGGGAGGCTAAACAGAACAAGCCTTAGATATATGAAAGGATATACAAACTGGAGAGATTATTAATCGTCCCTGAAGTTAAGATATAAGCTTCCTCTAATTAAAAAAAAAATCACTACTAACAAAAATGACCAATAACAGACCAGGAAAATGGTTTTAAACATGCTAGTTACAAGGGTAAATAGAAAAACATGTTACTGATTAAATGCTAAATTACTAACATCTTGTTTCAGGTTGGGTTTGCCAGGAAACAGACTGAGTAGGAAAATTTTAAGTAACCAAGTTTCTTGGAAAGTGCTCTGAACATCAAGGCATGCAGGGTGTGAGGAAAGCAGGAAGAGACTGAGGGAGGAATTCTATTGCCTCCCTCCCCTCCCACAGAGCTTTTGAGCCCAGATGACTCTTTAGAGAGGTTGCTCTTTAAGGTAGAGGTCCAAAGTATTCGTCTGTTTTCATACTGCTGTACAGATACTACCTGAGACTGGGAAATTTATAAAGGAAAAAGGTTTAATTGACTCACAGTTCCACATGGCTGGGGAGGCCTCAGGAAACTTACAATCACAGTAGAAGGCGAAGGCGAAGCAAGAACCTACTCCACAGGGCAGCAGGCGTGAGAAGAGTGAAGAGCAAACAGGGAAGAGCCCCTTTTAAAACCATCAGACCTCGTGAGAACTCACTATTACGAGAACGGCATGGGGGAAACCGCCTCCACGATCCAATCACCTCCCACCTGGTCCCTCCTAGACACATGGGGATTGCAATTTGAGATGAGATTTAAATTGCCAAACCATATCAACCAAGATTTTACCCCCGCACTGATGAGGCATTAGTCACAGGTGGGAGTGGGGAAGGGGAAAAGGAGATACGATTTTTGTCAGGGATTTAACTAACAATCACTGGATACCAACACTCTTGACAGTTGGGAGAAAAAGTGCCTCGGTCTTGAAAGGGGAGTGTTGATAGCATACCTTGGCATTCACAACACATCCTAATGGAAATACGAATAAAGGATAGGAACAGACTCATCCCTCCAAATTAAATTCATATGACTAATATAAATAAATATGCAGCAGTATTACCATTACTTAAAGACATACAATCAAGACAAAAAGATACCTTTGTGCTATTGTTTGAATGTGTTCGCTCCAAAATTCAGGTGTTGCCAATGTGATAGTATTAAAAAGAGGAGATTTTAGGAGGTGGTTAGGCCATGAGGGCTTTGTACTTATCGCTGGGATTAAAGCCCTTATAAAAAGAGGCTTCAGGCAGTGTTGGACCCAGGTGCCCTTTTCCCACCATGTGAGGATATAGAATTCTACCGCTCTGAAGAATGCAGCAGTTACCAGACAACCAGCCCTGCCAGCACCTTTATCTTCGACTTACCAGTCTCCAGAACTGTAAGCAAAGAAACTCTGTCCTTTGTCAATTACGCAGTCTCAGGTGTTCTGTTTTAGTGGCACAAACAGACTAAGACACTATATTTACTTCACTTTATTTACTTATTTCAATGAATTAGCAACAAGTTTCAAATAATGCACTGAAGAATATCAAGGATACACTGATACGGACAGAATCATACATTCTTTAGAGTGAGTATAAGTTGGTGCGATTTGAAAACATATGTTAGAAAGTATGCATTAGCTCAAATACTATAGCACATTTTAGTAGCAAACCTAAACAAAAATGTAGGTGAGGTCAAATCACCGTGCTGCGAAAGTTCCCCAATGGTACACTGGGGTACATGGAATAAATCCCAGGCTCCTATTCACGATTGATGAAGCTGTGCATGACCTGTCACTGCCTACCTCATCCCTCCCACTCTTGGCTTCACCCCTGTGCTCCAGCTCACTAGTTTTCTTTCTGTTCTTCAAATCTGCTAAGTCCCGTCCCACCTCAGAGTCTTTACACTGACAAAAAGCTCAGTTCTCACTAAATGAATACATAATAAAATGAAATTCGGTCTCAGAACTCCAGTGGGTTACGAGCTGGATCTGTTCCATCTGATTCTCTAGATCAGCAGTCCCCGATCATTTTGGCACCAGGGACCTGTTTTGTGGAAGACAATTTTTCCACGGATTGGGGGCATAGTGTTAGGATGAAATTGTTCCACCTCAGATCATCAGGCATTGCTTAGATTCTCCTAAGGGGCGTGAAACCTAGATCCTCCGCATGTGCCTTTCGCAATAGGGTTCTGGCTTTTATGAGAGTCTAATGCCTCCACTGATCCGACAGCAGGCGGAGCTCAGGCGGTCATGCTCGCTTTTTTGGCCGCCCATCTCCTGCTGTGCGGCCCAGTTGCTACCGGGCCACAAACCAGTACTGGTCTATGACCTGGGGTTGAAGACCCCTGCTCTACATGCACCCCTCCTTTCTCCATCCTGCTCTGTACCCCAGGAAGCTGATCTATGTGGACTGCATAAACGCCCTCTCTTTATCTCTGCTTCCCAGTTGGGTTTGGTCAGTAAGGAGGCATTGGCAGGAGTTCTGGAAGTAGGAAGGGAGTGAGGTTAGGGCATTCATTTCTCTGGCTTCCTCTCAACTGAGTGCCAAGGGCTGGCCATGGCCCTTTACAGAAAACTCCAAGTCCTGTTGGTAACCCTCTCTTAGGACTCAAGTAACCTCTGCTTTCCCTTCAACTTTCAGATCCACTGGTTACCATGGCTCCCTGCTGTAGCTAGCCTGAAGGTGCGTCACCATCCCTTTTCAGTACCCCTTATATAACCTACACCCATTCCTTTATTAAACGCTCCCTAATAATCTAGGGGAATGTGTCATTCGTTTTCTGTCAGGACCCTTACAGATACAGATTTATGTTTGGAACTGGATAAAATGATTTTAATGTTTATAGAAACGAACAATTGTGCAAGAATAGCTAAATCCTTTGTGAAAAAGAATAGTGAAGAGAGATTTGCCTAACCAGATATAAAAACTTAAAATAATACTATGGTACTAACATAGGAATAAAAAATAGATGACAAAAACAGAATTGAAAATCTAAAACAAAAGCCTCAAGAATAAATAGGAACCAATTTTTGCTTCAGTGAGGAAATAATAACTTATAAATTAATGGTGCAGAAATAATTCTAATCAGGTAGAAAACTAATTTAGACATTTATTATCTTCCATCAAATAAAAAATAAATTTCAGATGGATTTAGGATATAAGGGTAAAAAATAAAATAATAAAGATTAGCTAAAATTTACTCTCTCTATATATATTTAATAAATCGAGTGTGGGGGATAATTTCCTAAGCAAGGAAGAATGTAAGATGTAATCAATTAAAAATTATAAGAACTTATTTTTTTAAAATTAAAAGATGTTAAATGGAAAGACATATAACCAGTGAAAAGTCAAATGACAGATGAGAAAAATATTTGCAACACTTATGACAGATAAAATGTTGTAAACACATGTACAAATTGCTTTAAAATACAACACAAAAATGACAGGTGTGGTGGCTCACACCTGTTGGCCTACATATGTTGGAGGCTGAGGTGGGAGGATCATTTGAGCTGAGAGTTCAAGGCTTCAGTGAACTGTGATCATGCCACTGCACTCCTTCTTGGACGACAGCAAGACACTGTCTCCAGAAAAAAAAAAGAAAAAAGAAAAAGGACTATAGAAAAAAATCTGCAAAAGATAGCAATAGGGATTAATAAGAAATATCCAAATAGTTTAATATTTGGCTATTTTAATATTTCAAATATCCAAATATTTGAAAAGCTGCTCAAACTTGACTAAATTAGTGAAAAGCACATTAAAGTAACAGTGAGGCCTGGAGTTTTTCTCATACGACTGGCTAAAATTACAAAAGATTTGTAACATCTAGTTCCTAGAAAGAATGCTGAAGAAAAGGCATTCTTCTTTATTAATGGTGTGGTGTAAATTACTACCAAAAATCGAAAAATTATACAAAAATATCTATTAAACCCTTAAAAATTGACCCAGCAATCTCACTTTGGGCAACCTATCCAAGGGACAGAAAAGCATCAGTATATGAAGATGTAAGGACAAGACTGTGTATTGCCACATTATTTGTGGTGGAAAACACCAGAAACCGCTAATTCAATTCATCATTCATAGAATTGAGCAAATTCTGGTTTGCCATTATTATGGAATATTGTATAACTATGTATATAAATAGCTGTAGCTCTATTTATCCAGAGCAGGGTTTCTCAACCTTGGCACTATTGATATTTTGGATGGGATAATTCTTTGTTGGCTGGGAGGATGGCTATCCTGTGCATTATAGAATGTTCAACAGCATCCCTGACCTCTATCCAATAAATGCCAGTAGCTCCTCACCCCCTGCTCCAGTTACAGCAACCAAAAATATCTCCAGATATTGCCAAATGTTGTGGGTGGGGGGAATCTCTCCCAGTTGACAATCACTGATTTAGAAGGATGTCCTAAAATATTTTGTTACAAGACAAAAAAAGTCGCATAAGAATATATTTAGGATAAAAAATTTGTAAAACATACAATAGTAATGAGAAACTTGCATATGTGTTTATAGGTGTGTATCTATTTGTTTGAGCTGGAGAAGGAAAGAAACTAGTGCAAGGATATGCACCGAGGTGTTTCCATCCACCGTCTCAGGGGGATGCAAACAGAGTGGAGAATGAGAGGAATTAGAAACTTCTTTATGTTTATCTGCCTTATTCTACTGGATACAATGTGCAAATATTGCATTTGTGAATAAACAAAAATTAAGAAGGAAAACAACTTTTGTAATTTAACAACATAAAAGAACGTTGGGCAGTCAAGTGTTATGCCAACTGAAAGAAACTACCTAAGGTTTTAAAGCTTCAAATGATTACATCCATAAAAATGAGATAATAAAACCATTTGTGGTAACTGTTATTAGACTTTTATATGAATTATATCATTTAGTCCTTATGAGAACTCTATTATTACATCAAACTCACATTTCTCATGAGACTCAGTTGAAAAAAACATGTAAAAATAATTTCACTGTTAATGAACATGGATTCAAATACAAGTCTGTAGTAGGTCATATCATTAGCAAAGAACAATTATTGTTAAATGTTGGCATCCTGTTTAGAATATACTCACTTAACCACCAACATGTGATAATATGTGTAATCTGGATACCAGACAAATTAAATCATCAGTATTATATTACACCCTAAAATGTTATCATTATTATGTGTTTAGTACTTTCTACATGGCAGGTACTGTTCAAAATGGCCTACGTCTATTAACTCACTCCATCTTCATTGCTACTATGATTCCCATTTCATAGATGAACAAACTGAGGCACTGAGAGTTGAGTAATTTGCCAAGGTCATACAGCTAGAAAGTGGCTACAATGGGATGAGCTTCAAATCCAAGCACTGTAAGACCTTCAACTGCTTAGATGAGGCCCACCCATATTATGTAGCATAAACTGCTTTCATGAAAGTCAACTGATTGTAAATATTAACCACACCTACAGGGGTACAATAGTAAATACAAGGGTAAATAACTCATGTCAGAAAGACTTAGGGGGCAGTCAGGAAGGAGAGGGCATGGATAACATATACCATTTACTCAGCCTGTAGCTTGGTTTTAATGTTGCAATGAATCCCTGACATAGATAACATGATCATCATTCTAGAATAAACTGAAGAACTATGAGAACTAGTAAGATAGTTTAGTTAGATGTGTAGGCAGAAATAAAATATACAAAAGTCAATAACTTCCCCATATAACAGCAAGAAGAAATTAGAAAATACACTAAAAATAGGTTTAGTCACAATAGAAATAATGCTTATGAAGTATCCAGAAACAAATGTATCAAACATTATTTTGGGGCAATGTAAAATACATTAATAAATTTGCTAAACCCTGTTGAAAGCAGTAAAATCATTTCAGCTGTCAATTTCTGTGTCAGTGCTGCATTGTTTTATTATTGCTTTGTAATATATGTTATTACTTAATAGTATAAATATTCCTTATTTCCCTTCATGTCTTTTGTATTTTAAATAATATCATTAAATTAGTCTTGCAGACAACTGACTAAGACTTTAACAAATTTCCAGAGACATGATGAAATATTAAAATTTCCCTAATGATGCATTTGAAATGTACTTGAAAAAAAGTATTTGACATGTGTGGAAACAGATACCATAATTATAACATTGAATTTTGCTATATCCAGGATGACATGTGTATACCTTCTAAATACTAGGACAATGGAATAGAGAAGACGTGAGAAATTATTAACTTCTTCAGTTTATATCATTATAATTTTTAACAAACCAAGTTAAAAACATTGTTACTAAATAACTTGGGCTTCTTGATATTTGAAACAAGAACCTCTCCCATCTCAAGTTCTCTTTTCTGTACAAAGGAGAAAATAAAACAGATCACTAGTATTAATAATAGCATGGATAATTATTAACATTTCCCAATTGATTTTACACAGATTATTTCTGTGATTGAATTTGCACAGATTATTTCAATCTTAATAACAAATCTATACCATAGATTCTATTTTCACCTATATCCTGTGGTTTCAGGATTTAATGAATCAACACATGTAAAAATATCTATTTATTTATTTTAAACTGACAAAATTGTATTTATTTATCATGTAAAACATAATGTTTTGAAATACATATACATTATGAAATGACTAAATCAAGCTAATTAACATATGCGTAGCCTCGCATCGTTATCATTTTTGTGGTGAGAACACAAAACTGACTCTCTTAACATTTTTCAAGAATACAATATATTAGCTACAGTCACCATGTTGTACTATAGGATATTTCTTGGATTTCTTTCTTCTGTCTACCTGAAATGTTGTATCTTTTGAACAACATTGCCCCCAACACCCTCCCCTGCTACTGACACAGACCCTGGAAAGCACCGTTTTTACTCTCTACTTCCATGAGTTCAACCATTTTATATTTCACATGTTAAGGAGTTCTTTCTCTGCCTGGCTTATATCACGTAACATAATGTCCTCCAGTTTCATCCATGTTGCTGCTCCAGTTTCAACCATATTGTTGCAAATGACCAAATTTTCTTCTTTTTACTTTTTTATGAGTTTAGATTTAGGGAGTACATGTGCATGTTTGTTACCTTGATATATTGCATAATGGTGAGCTTTGAATTACTAGTGCACATATCATCGAAATAGTGAACATTGTACCCAATGGGTAATGTTCCAACTCTTACCCCTTCCCACTCTTCCCCCTTTTGGAATCCTCAGTGTTTCTTATCTCCATCTTTAAGTGAGTATGTATCTATTGTTTAGCTCCCACTTATAAGTGAGAACATGCCGCATTTGGTTCTCTGTTTCTGAGTTATTTCTCTTAGGCTAATGGCCTCCAGCTCCATTCATGTTGCTGTAAAGAATGATTTCATTCTTTTTTTATGGCTACATAGTATTCCATGGAATATATATACTACATTTACTTTATCCAATCAGCTACTGATGGACACTTAAGTTAATACTATGACTTTGCTATTGTGAATAGTGCTGTAACACTGTTGCTAAACATATGACTGCAGGTGTCTTTTTAATGAAATGATTTCTTTTCCTTAAGGTAGATACCAAGTAGTGGGATTTCTAGGTCCAATGCTAGCATTATTTTTGGTTCTCTGTGAAATCTCCACACTGCTTCCCATAAAGGCTGTACCAATTTATATTCCCACCAACAGTGTATAAGAGTTCTCGTTTCTCCACATCCTCACTAACATCTGTTTTTAGTTGTATTTTTTAAAATAGCCTATTCTGACAGGTGTAAGATGGTATTTAATTGTAGTTTTAATTTGCATTTTTTCTGATGTCCATGTGTACTCAAAATTTAGCACTCACTTACAAGTGAGAATGTGCAGTAGTTAGATTTTTGTTTCTTCATTAATTCACTTAGAATAATGGCCTCCAGCTCCATCCACGTTGTGGCAAAGGAAACAATCTCATTCACTTTTATGGCTGCATAGTATTTCATCATTTATATGTATCATGTTTTCTTTATCCAGTCTACCATTGATGGGAATCTAGGTTGATTCCCTGTCTTTTCGATCATGAATACTGCTGCAATGAATATACACATGCATATGTCTTCATGGTTGAACAATTTATATTCCTATGAGTGTATCTCCAATAATGGGATTGCTGGGTCAAATAGTACTTCTGTTTTAAGTTCTTTCAGAAATCTCCAAACTGCTTTTCACAGTGGCTGAACGAATTTACATTCCCACTAGCAGTGTATAAACATCCCCTCTTCTCTAGTACCATTCCAGCATATGTTATTTTTTGATATTTTAAAAGTAGCCATTCTGACAGGTGTGAAATGGTATCATACTTTGATTTTGATTTGTATTACTCTAATGATTAGGGATATCAAGTATGTTTCCATATATTTGTTTGCCACATGTATGTCTTCTTTGAGAAATGTCTGTTCATGTCCTTTGCCCAATTTTTAATGGGGTTGTTAGTTTTTTGCTTGTTAAGTCTTTAAGTTACTTATAGATTCTGTATAATAGACCTTTGTCAGATGCATATTTCGCAAATATTTTCTCCCATTCTGTGGGTTTTCTGTTTACTCTCTTGATAGTTTCTTTTGCTGTGTGGAAGCTCTTTGGTTTACTTAGGTCTTACTTGTCAATTTTTTGTTTTGCTACAATTGCTTTCAGCATCTTCATCATGAAGTCTTTGCTGAAAACTATGTCCAGAATGGTATTGCCTAGGTTTTATTCAGGGGTTTTTATAATTTTAGGTTTGTTATTTAATTCTTTAATCCATCTTGAGTTGAGTTTTGTATATGGTGTAAAGAAGGGGTCCATATTAAATCTTATGTATATGGCTCACCACTTATCCCAGCACCATTTATTGAATACAAATTTCTTTCACCCTTGCTTGTTTTTGTCAACTGTGTCAAAAATAAGGTGGTTGTAGGTGTATAGCTTTATATCTGGGTGCTCTATTCTGTTCCATTGGTCTATGTGTCTGATTTGTACCAGTACTGTGCTGTTTTCATTACTGTAGCCTTGTAGTATAGTTTGAAATTGGGAAATATGATGCCTCCAGCTTTGTTCTTTTTGCTTAGAATTGCTTTGGTTATATGGGCTCTTTTTTAGTTCCCTCTGAATTTTAGAATAGTTTCTTCTAATTCTGTGAAAAATATTGTTGGTATTTTGATAAGAATAACATTGAATCTGTAACTTGCATTTGGCAGTGTGGCTATTTTAACAATATTGATTTTACTTATCCATGAGCTTGTAATTATTTTTTATTTGTTTGTGTAATGCTTGACTTCCTTCCACAGTGTTTTGCAATTTTTGTTGTTGAGATCTTTCAACTCTCTTATTAGCTGTATTCCTAAGTATTTTATTTTATTTGTGGCTATAGTGAATGGATTTGTGTTCTTTATCTGGTACTGAACTTGGATGTTGTTGATGTATAAAAATGAGACTTACTTTTGTACTTTGATTTTTTTTTTTTTTTTTTTTTTTGACAGAGTCTTGCTCTGTCGCCCAGGCTGGAGTGTAGTGGAGTGATCTGGGCTCACTGCAACCTCCGCCTCCTCAGGTTCAAGTGATTCTCCTGCCTCACCCTCCCAAGTAGCTGGAACTACAGGCGCACGTCACCATGCCTGGCTAGTTTTTGTATTTTTAGAAGAGATGGCATTTCGCCATATTAGCCAGGCTGGTCAGGAACTCCTAACCTCGAGTGATCTGCCTGCTTTAGTCTCCCAAAGTGCTGGGATTATAGGCATGAGCCACTGTGCCTGGCCTGATTTTTTAACACTGAAACTTTGCTGAGGTTCTTTATCAGATCTAGGAGCTTTTAGGCAGAGACCACTGAGTTTTCTACATATAAAAGCATAAAGTCTGCAAACAGATAGTTTGACTTCCTTTCTTCCTATTCGCATGCCTTATATTACTTTCTCTTGCCTGATTGCTCTGATTAGGACTCCCAGTACTATGTTCAATAGGAATGGTGAGAGTGGACGTGCTTGCCTCGTGGCCATAATCAAGAGGAATGCTTCCGGCTTTTGCCCATACAGTATAATATTCGCTGTGAGTTTGTCATAATTGGCTCCTATTGTTCTGAGGTATGTTCCTTCAATGACTAGTTTGTTGATGGTTTTTCACATGAAGGAATGCTGCATTTTATCAGAAGCCTTTTCAGCATTTATTGAAATAGTCATATGGTTTTTGTTTTTAGTTCTGTTCATGTGATGAATCATATTTATTGATTTGTGTATGTTGAACCAACTTTACATCTCAGGGATAAAGCATACTTGTTCATGATCAGTTATCTTTTTGATGTGGTGCTGGATTTGTTTCCACATAATTTTTTGAAGATTTTTGCATCTATGTTCATGAAAGTTATTGGCCTGATGTTTTCTTTTATTGTTATGTCTTTACCATGTTTTGGTATCAGAATGATGCTGGCCTCATAAAATGAGCTAGGTAGAAGTGCTTCCTTCTCGATTTTTTGGGAATAGTTTCAGTACAAGTGGTACCTCCTCTCCTTTATGCATGAGGTAGAAGCCAGCTATGAATCCATTTGGTCCTAAGTTTTTTCTGCTTGGTAGGCTTTTTATTATACATTCAGTTTCAGAACTCATTACTGGTCTGTTCAGAGTTTCAGTTTCTTCCTGGTTCAATCTTGGGAGGTTGTATGTTTCCAGGAATTTATCCAATTCTTGTAGATGTTCTAGTTTTTGTGCATAGAGTTATTTGTAACAGTCTCTGAGGGATGTTTGTATTTCTGTGAGGTCACTGGTCTTTGTCATTTCTGATTGTGTTTGTTTTTATTTTCCCTCTTTTTTTCTTAGTGCAGTTAGTGACCTATTAATCTTGTTTATTTTTTTAAATAGCTAACTGTTAGTTTCATTGATCTTCTGTATGTTTTTTTGTGTCTCAATTTCATTCATTTCAGCTCTGATGTTGGTAATTTCTTTTATTATGCTAGCTTTCAGGTTGGCTTGGTCTCATCATTCTAGGACTTCTATGTGTGATGTTAGGTTGTTAATTTGAGATATTTCTAACTTTTTGATGTGGGTATTTAGCAGTATAAACTTTCCGCTTAACATTGTCTGAGCTGTGTCCCAGAGATTCTGGTATGCTCTATCTTTGTTTTCAAAGAATTTCTTGATGTCTGCCTTAATTTTATGGTTTACCCAAAAATCATTCAGGAGCCAGTTGCTTAATTTCCATGCAATTGTATGGCTTTGAGCTATCTTCTTACTTTTGATTTCTATTTTTATTGCACTGTGATTGGTATGATTTTGATATTTTTAAAATTTGCTGACCTTTGTGTTATTATCAATTGTGTGGTCAATTTTAGAGTATGTGCCATGTGCAGATACGAAGAACATATATTCTTTTGTTTTTGCAAGAAGAGTTCTGTATATTTCTGTTTGGTTCATTTGGTCAAGTGCGAATTTCAGATCCCAGATATCTTTGCTTGTTTTCTGCCTTGATGATTTGTCTAATACTGTAAGTAGTGTATTGAAGTCTTCCACTATTATTGTGTAGTTATTTAAGTCTCTTCAAATGTGTCTAAGAATTTTTTAAATGAATATGGGTGCTCCTGTCTTGGGTGCATATTTTTTAGGAAAATTCATATTTTAAATTATTGCCCATTTATTTCAGAATTGTCAGTTTGGTTGGGATCCATTGCTATTGTGCTGCTTAGATCCTTTGGCAATGTCAAAAACACTCCTTTGGTACTGTTGGATTTATTGCACTGATTCCCTCTCATCTAAAGTAGTCGTTCCTTATTTTTGAAATTGCTACAGTTTTAATGGGACTTTTTATTGTTTATTCTTTTCTCTCTTGAGGGTGTCAATGGACTGTATGCTGTATATGATTAACTGACTTTGCTTCTGGGTGTTTTCATGAGGCCACACCTCTGTATAGATTCCTTTGGTATAGATACCTTTTATGTGGTGGTTTTCTCAAACGCTGCTTGTTGTATTCATGTAGACATACAAGCCAACACTATCTACTGTGGGGCTGGGAGTGTGGAGGTCTCAGGTAGCTTAATTAGCTCAAACCCTAGCACTATGCCTTTCTTTCAAAAGGTTTTGTTTTTTGGTGTGTGTGTGTGTGTGTGTGTGTGTGTGTGTGTGTGTGTTGCAGTTCAATCTCCAGTCCAGTAGGTGGTGTTTAATAGTAAGACTTGGTTCACTCTTGAGTAATTTCAATGAAGGCACCCCCCGACTGGTGTGACGGGGGAGATCGTGGGGGGGATATGCTGAGGCCTGAAGTGGGTGAGGTGGGGGCTGCACCAGTTCCTCCACCTGGGCAGGCAGGAATGCAGTGCAATTCATTCCCCTATCATGTCTCTATTACATGGCTCCAACCTTCAGTTCAATTACACTGTGCTGTATCTCCAGGTGCAATGTGACTGAGGTCCACAGGAAATACCCATCTTGTAGCTACTACTGAAATGGCCTTGGGGCAGAATCTCTTCTCCTATTCCCAAACAGAAATCTCTGCAGCTGTTCCATGTTCCATTGCAGGGACCATGCTGCTCTGTGTAGGAGGGGTAGATGAATCCTACCCTTGTACAAGTGCAGGTTGTGGACATCCTTTTAGTGGGGATACAGCCCCTGCAAATAGAGCTGGAACGCTATCTCCAAGTGCACATCCAGGCCCCCAGTGAGAAAAGCCTTAGGTGCATCTACAGCAGTGGTCAGGAGGAGCGGGAGGTGAACCCCTCTCTACCTCTGCTACTGGCTGCTGGTACTGCCTATCTGATGAAGTGGAACAATGCGCCCCTCCATCAGAGATCCACACCAAGCCTGGGTTTCCTTTGTCCCGTGTGACACTTTGGTGTGCTATGCTCCCCCTTCCCCTAGAAGCAGCCTGTGTTGAGGGCTGTATCTCTGGGGATTCTACAGTACTCCATGGACCGGCCAGTCAGAGTGGGTTATGGTCTATGTCCGCTGGGGATCTGGTGATGCGGTGACACGAGGGCTGGGATTCCCCCAGCAGAGTAGTAACCCACAATGGGTGCACAAACAATATGCCACTCACCGCCACATCATTTTGGGTTTACGAGGTGTGCGAGTGCACCTGTACAAGCTGGATGTCAGGTGCTCTGCGCCCAGGAATTTCTGAAATGGCCATTGACAGCATTGATTGGACTTCTGGGGGCAGAGATGGTCTCTGACTATTCAGCAGACAGCAGTCTGTTGCACGGTTGAGGGGAGCAAAGATGTACCCCCACCTACCTTTTCTATGGGACTACAATCTCCTCAGTGATCAGTCTCTGCCGGAATCCTGCTGCCTTCCATTTCTGCAGCCGGGTTTCTTCCCATCGGTTCTCCAACACTCTTCCCTCAGGTTTCTACTCAAGCCATGACCTGTAACTTTAACCTTCTTTCTGAGGAGATCTGGCATCCAACACCTCTACTCAGCCTCACTGGAAAAAACAAAAAACAGAAGCAACCTCTTCTTACTTTCTAAAGTGAAAACTCAAAATGGAAATATAAACAAACACATCACTGAAACATTTTATTCAGTGGCTAATAAAAGACATTTACAAATGCTTGTTCTTTTACTTAGAATCTATATTGTTACCTGTCACAATGTAAGTAATTTGAACACATTGTCCTTCTAGCTGATTTTAAGCTGTATTGTTAAATTTTTTAAAGGCCCTTGTGAATTTGAGTGACTTGTGGGACTGTGGAGAAACGGCAGCAAATTTACTCTGCAAGTTTACCTGAGGGCATGGATCTGTGTACTGCAGAGTACCATGAGACAGTGATGGAGAGTGTGAAGAGAGGAGAACCCCAGAATGAAGACTTTTTTGTGGACCTTCTCTGTACAAAAATATGGAGCCTTTATCGACTATAAGGATGTTTAATGTTTCAGTGGATCGAGTCTTATAAAATATGATGACTAATGCTGATAATCCAAAAGAATCTAGTAAAGAATGATGGAAACTCATGTCTTAGTGAGCAGATGGAAAGCAAGATAATAAAATAGTACCTTTTTTTTTTTTTTTAATGTACCAACAATATTTAGTTTTAGAAAAATTGGTTAAAAATCCACTCAGAGAAGAAAATGTTTTTTAAAAATGAAATAACTAGGAATCAGATTGGCAAGGATTAGTCAGAATTTCTTTTAAAATACTTCCCCCCCAAAATAAAAGAATTAAAAACTTCCCAATTGTTGTGAATATAAAAATCAACTACAATGAGTCAATATATATTTATTATCCTAGCAGATCTGGTACTGTAAGGAAGTTAATTATATTAAATATTCCAAAGTTACCTTTTTAATGTTAAAAAAAGATATTAAGTTTCATCGAAACAGCAACAAAAAATGGTAAAGAATGAAAGGAAAATCTCCAAAAATTGGAGAGAGATATTTGTCTTCGAACTTTTTTCTAAAACTAAAATAATTAAAACAATTGTGGCATCAGCTTAAGAACTGAGACAAGACAATGAAACAGAATCAACAGCTCAAATGCTGTGGGCAAAGTTTATAATTGCAGGAAAAAAATGTTAAAACTTAATTCACTGCTTTTCACATGTGCTAAAGAGTTAATTTTAAAACATAAAACCCTAACAACCTAAATCCCTATAAGAATGTTCACAGTGTATAGTGAACTATTGAGATTATAAGAAATATTCTGGAGAATATTCTGAATATAGTTACATTTTAATAATAAATCTCATATATTATATATATGGAAGGATATATTCAGGCTATTAATGCAGTGTATGCTGGGGCTGTAGTGGGTAGGGGATTGTTGGTGATGAAGGTGGACTATGTCTTTGTCAATGTGGAAACATAACACAGGACATGTATAAATGATAGGCTTAATTGTGTAGAAACCTCAAACTCAAGAAAATAAATCAAAAGCCAATGAGCAATACGAGAAACTCTAATTATATGGGGATATGGAAAAGAAATATCTTACAATTAATAGCTTCCCAGTATAACAATAATAATTAGTTTGAACATATCATGAGAAAGTTAATTCACTTTAGAAAGAATAAATGTATCAAATATTTCTTTCCTTCTAGGACAAACACAACTACATTTTCCATGGAGAGATCAAAGAAGGCATAACCATGTGGATAAACTCTCAGTGATCTTAGATAGAAATACTCACTAATAAAATGCAGGCTCTCCAGCATAAGAATTGCTCACAAAGATTTATCACTGCATTATTCTGGGAGGAGTAGAGATGGTGCAGAAAATACAATTTTCAGAACCAGTCCTTCAAAATCTGTTTGTAGTTTTGCCCAAGTTCTTCTTTAATAACTTATGAAATAGAATATGGATCAAACAGTGATGGAGGGAGTGGGAGAAAATCCAACATTATAAAGCTTAGCTAGCAGTTATAACTTTGAGAACAACCAGTTTTACAAAGATTGATAGATTGATATCCCGAGGTTTGACTAAGTTCCATGTCATATAATGACTTGAAGAGATAGGAATTTAAAATGTGAAGCATATCAAAATTTAAAGCACTTTACAGAATTTTTGCGGGGTTTAAATTGAACCTATGCAAAACAAGAAAATAAAATATGATAAAAGAAATAACTCACTGCATAAGAGCTGATACATTTCCTCAAATTCACTTATATTTTTATGTTAATTAAACACCAATGTGACGTACTTTTGGACCATCAAAACAAACTGATACTAAATTTCATTTGGAAGTGTAAATGAACTTCAATATGCAATGCCAACCTCTATTAAAAACAGCAATGAGGGATAGTTCTCATAACAGATACTAAAGATAAAATAATAATAAAGCAATTTATCATTTATTCCAAACCACAGACATAAATTGATAGCTCAAATTATGTTGGAAAGCTTCAGCATTTGTAGATTTATAAACACTAAATTTTCACTTCACAATTGCATTTTGCATTGTCAGAGTAATAATTTTAGAATATGAATCCCTGAAAAAACAGATTGACAGAGCTATTGTGTATAATTAGGTGAGAAATGCAGCTTATGAATAAATAGCACAAATACGTAGCACGATAGCACTTTCGTGGAAACAAGCTACATTCACACACTCCCTTCTCTGATTGTCGGCAGGTTGATTATGCATTTTTTCCAGCACAGAAAATTGTGGAAGTATGCTGTTTGTACATTTAACATTAAGTCAGGGCAACAGAAATAGGGAGTTGTAGGAGCATACATTTTTTACTTTTTCTGACCAAATATTATATGTATAATTTAAAAGTAAAGAAAATATGTTTGAAAACCATTTAGAGAAAACACAGGCCATTTTATTGTTTTGTGACCTTAACTCCTCATGTAAATTTTCCAAATCAATGATATGGTTATCTATCTAAAGGAGATAAAAATATGAGCTTTCAGAATAAACAAGACTAATAAGAATGGTGTTTACTGAATGATCGTATCCATATTCTAAATGCCTAAACCTGGATTACTTTATTTAATCTTAAGAATGAACCCAAGGCATGTAGTATGGATTATACTTCTGCTGATCAAATGAGCTAATATATGTAAAAATTCTTGCAAAAATAAAAATGCAGAGAAAGAGGGTGCATGCTATTACAAAGAAAATTTTATATTTGGCATGTATTTGGATAATTTATAACATGGTGAATTCTTTTAAAAATATGCTTATAAACCTGCCAGAAGTTAAGTGCTCTGAGTACTCCTTAATGGCAAGAGTAACCTACAGTACTACGTTGCAGTTTTTTATAAGAAAACAATAGTGAGTTTTGTATTCACCTTGTAGGGGGAGATTAATAAATTTTCTTTACCTATCTGCCTTTGTAAAAACTATCTAGTATAAGTATTATTTTTGTATATAAAATATTTAAGAATTTTTATTTGAAGCAAATGTAGAATGGTTGTTTTGGACTTTGTCTCATCACTTAAATATTCATCACATTCAAATTTTTTTGTGTATGAAGATAGAAAAAAAACTGCTCTTAGCATCAATAATAATGAAAACGAGATAACCATTAACTTTCACTGTGTGCCTATTTATATGCTCAGCAGCTTGCTAGCTGCTTCCATGTATAGTATTCCATTAAATTCTGACCAAAAAAAAAACCCCTGGTGCAAAGAATATGATTACATCTGCATCACAGATTTTCCCGAGGATCGAGTAAGTCAACAAAAGGAAAAAAACTTAGGTGACCGAAAAATGGTCAAAAAACATAATCCTTTTCATTATGACAAAATTTTGTTCCATGTGTAACAAAACACAGTTCTTTACTACAAGTGTGTTGAATTATTATTCAATACCTCTACACCTACCTTGCCATGGTTTAGGTGCCTTTGGTAATCCTTCCTTGTTATGGATAATGTTTAATTTTACATGTCAGCTTGGCATGGATATGGTGCAAAGTTGTTTAGTCAAACTCCAGTCTAAATGTTGCTGTGAAGGTATTATTTTACATGTGATTAATATTTAAATGAGTCGATTTTGAGTAGTGCAAATTACTCTCCATAATGTGGGTGGGGCTCATCCAATCACTTGACTGCCTTCAGAGCGAAGACTTCAGTTTCCTGAAGAAGAATCAAATCTACCTGAAGACTGCAATAGAGACATTCTGCCTGAATTTGTAGCTTGCCTGTCCTGTCCTGCAAATTTTGAACTCAAGACTGAAATAACTCTTTCTTGAGTGTCCAGCCTTCTAGCCTGTTCTAAACAATTTAGAGTTAGCCTTGTGAGCCTGAACAATCATGAGTCAATTCCTCAAAAATTAATCAATCAATAATTCAGTCTCTCTTTCACTATATATATGTGTGTGTGTGTGTGTATGTGTGTGTGTGTGTGTGTTTGTAGTGTCTATAAATGTATATGTATGGTGAGCCGGTTTTCAGGAAACTGTCCAAGGAACTCTGGAACAGCAGAGAGCAAAATCAAAATCCATATAACCATGCAAATGAGGACATGGATTTCCTGGATGTTAAATAAGGGTAAACATTTCTTATCGAAATAATAAATGTTGAGGGGTAGCTAAGAGACATAGTCCCTACAGCAAGGCTATTGGATAATTTCTTATATATGGGCGTGTGCAGTGCACAGGGATAATAATGAGTGTTTCAGGACTTCAGTTTACATTCATGAGTTATTAAACATGGTAAATTATCATAAACTTGGAATCAAATGATAAATAATACATGACTAGCTAAATAGAAATATTAAAAACTCCCAATGGTTAGCAGTATTTATTTCAAAATGGATATTAGGTAATGAACTAACTCATAATGGAAACAACATGTATAATATCTCAGAGAGAAAGTTAGCAATATTTCTGGAGGACCAAAGGAAAAACAATGTAAATGACAGGTGTAGCTCGGTGTCCCCACTCAAATCTCATCTCAAATTGTAATCCCCAGGTGTTGGGGAGAGACCTGGTGGGAGGTGATTGGATCATAGAGGTGGTTCCCCCCATGCTGTTCTCATGAGTGAGAGAGTTCTCAGGAGATCTGATGGTTTAACATTGGCAGTTTCACCTGCTCCCTCTCTCTCTCCTGCCACCTTGCGAAGAAGGTACTTGCTTCTCCTTTACCTACAGCCATGATTGTAAGTTTCCTGAAGCTTCCCCAGCTGTGCAGAAATGTGAGTCAATTAAAACTCTTTCCTTCATAAATTACCCAGTCTCAGGCAGTTCTTTATAGCAGTGTGAGAATGGACTAATACAATAAATATTTTATGAGGGATATAAAAAGCAATCCAGATAGATGAATGTATTATTATGATCCTTACTGGGATGATTAAATATTATAAGTTACATTAAAATTCCTTGGGGAGGGGAGAAATCAAATAGGTTATGTTAAAATTCGTCTGTACAAATAAATTGTTGAGGGTTTTTAAGAAAAGCTTCAAGGAAGGAGCACAGAGAAGGCTATGTCATAGAATATAGCATTATTTTAGTGAAATCATGATAGTTTAAACCACGGATGTGCCTCGAAAAATTGCATGAGTATTAAATGGAACAGAATTATCAACTCGAATGATAGGAACCAACATGAGCACGTGTGGAAAATACACAAATTCTTCAGTTACTTTCCATATTGTACTAAATACTTTCCATGTTAACTAAAGGATTAAACATTAAATCATAAACCATGAAGTCTGATGGAGAAAAGTATATCTGTCTGTGTTAGGAAAAGGGCAGACAACATACATCTATCTGTATTGGGCAAAGCACAGAAAAATATGTAAATAGAATAATTCGAGTTTTAAACAAATGAAAATCACCAACTCTGTCATATATGTGTTTGTGCAATTATACATGTTTGATTGTGCACAGAAAACAGTACATCAGGCATTTGCTGCCGATTAGGGGAAGATAAGAATGAAAAAGGGAAAATTAGAAGCTTTAAAAATTCATCTTTGCATTATTTCCCTATCTAGCATGACAAAATATTATTTTGATATTTTAAAATACTGATGAAAACAAAAAATAAAAATAACTTTAGCCAGGTGTGGTGGCTCACACCTGTAATACCAACATTTTGGGAGGCCAAGGCAGGAGGATCCCTTGAGCCCAGGAGTTTGAGACCAGACTGAACAACATAGGGAAAACCCATCTGTACCAAAAAAAAAAAGAAAAAAAGTTAGGCAGGCATGGTGGTGCATGCCCGTAGTCCCAGCTACTTGGGAGGCTGAGGTGGAAGGATCCCTTGAGCCCAGGAAGTCAAGGCTGTTGTGAGCTGTGATTATGTCACCACACTCCAGCCTGGGCAACAGAGTGAGACCCCATCTCAAACACACACACACACAAAGAAAAACAACAACAAAAATCTTTTAGTTTGGGCTGTTCACATTGTGTGGGTCTTGAAAAAATCATGAAACATTCTCAAATCTGAAGTTTCCTCACCTTTTGCAAGGATATGATAAGGCAAAATATTAGTAATAATAATAATAACAATAACCAATGTATACTGAGGGTTTAATAATGTATCAAACATTTTGCTGGACTATTTCCTGTGCTTTATTTCATTGAGCTTCATTACAATCCTACCAAATAAATACTTTTATTTCTCCTCTTTCAAGAGATTTATCTTGAGGATCAAATGAAGCAATGTAAGTAAAATTTTTTTGTAAAGTTTAATTCCAGAAACAAGCAGAAGAGATTATATTATCAGAACTTTTGAATCTATGCCCAAGAAAACCCATTCATAGATAAGATATTGGCATCCTATTTAGAATATAGAAGCTTACATACCAGATTTTGATTCTATGAATAAATCTGCCTGCTGGCTAAGTTTGCATACATTTCTCAGCCTCCAATCATAAATCATGATTTTTGTATCCCAAGGTCAGTAATGAATTTGAGTTTTCTGTGGCTGTTATTGCATCTCTGGTTCAGGCTTTCTCTTTATGCTTTCTACCTGAGGGACCAGATCCCATAGCACAGTTGGATGTCCCAGGTCTAAAGGTTGAGATCACTGGGTAGAAGCCAAGTAGGGGCCATAGAAAAAAAAATTGCTCTACTTGATTGGTTTCATTTGGCAGTGCATGCCACTGGTCAATACTTAATACTTCTATTTTTAACCTTTGTTTCAATGTTCCATAATTAACACAGTTAATAGGATTACCCACCTAAAAGTACCTGATAAGTATTAAGACTGGAAAAGTAAGACAGGCATTCAGCAAAAATAGTATGTAAGAATTGTTAGTTTTTTTACACTATACTAGTATTAATCAGTTGAAAGACAATCCGTTGACAACAAGGATAAGGATAAAATATCTAGAATAAAATGGTCAAGTTATTCTAGAAATATATAAAGTGCTTGTTCTACAATCATTTCCTGAAAGGTATTAAAGAGGCTTGAATACTGGCATGTATTCCCTTCATTCTAGAAGACTAGATATTGTGAAGATGTCAGTTTTTCTCAAACTTATTTACATTTTTGCTCATTAGAACCTCCAAAGTGACATTTTTTTAAAAAGTGGAACACAGAAGCCGAATCCACATGTTTTAATTTTTTTAATATGGACAATTTCAAACACATGTGAAAATAGAGTTAACAGTTTACCCGCCATCTAGCTGTAATGATAGTCAACTCACGATTAAATGTTTCTTTTATACTCCATCTACTCACCTTCCAGTGATCCTATTTTTGGATTTCTTTGAAACAAATCAAACCATAACATATCACATCAAATGTGACCTTTTTTGTTTGATAAATTGAAAAATGTTACATTTTTCTTAAAAATAAAAAAGGTTCATTATTAAATATAGTACAATAGGAAATCCATAAGGAGCATTTGCCACGTCAGGTTCTAAATGACACTGTAATTATATATCATGTTTTTAAACCTGGTATTGGCTCCAAAATTGACAGAAATTTCACTGAAACGAAATTGTGAACCTGGAAAAATCGGAGATTTGCACATTTAAAAAAATGTAACCCTAACTTCACAGCATATAACAAAATATCATTCATGGGAATTACAGGACAATATTAACAACAACAAAAAAAACCAAAGGAAATCTATTGACCTATAAGATGTCCATGATACATTGCTATGTGCTGATGGGAAGTCATAAAACAATCTATTTTAGTAGATCTCATTGTTTATAAAAAGCAACAACTCAGGAAATGATCTTGACTTAAATATATGTGTGTTGATAAATATTTGCTTGAGCCAAAAAAAAAAAAAAGATGTTTATGTAAATGCTGTCAGCATTTTTGAGAATCCTGTCAAGGGAATGAGAAAGAAGCAATAGAGGAGGAGATTGTTCAATTATTCTTTATGTATTTTTGCACTATTTGGATAATTAGGATGAGGGAGCATCACTTCTGTCATAAAAAGTTGTAGAGAAAAGAATTTGATAAGAAAAGCAAATCTAGGCTACTCTTGGCCTGTGATTAAGATCATACATGTCACATCATACATGTCACTTAGCCTCCAGCAAGGTTCAAGTTTTACGATCGGTAAAAAAGGAACGCATGGACATAGTGAAAGTAATAACTAAAAAAGAAAGAGAAACAAAAAATAAACTTTCCTGATTGATTACTTCCATTTCAAGCGATGACTAAATGCTTTATGAGCATCATCCCATCCAACCCTCACACAAAACCCTTGGCAGAGAGAGGGTGTTATTACCTCTGCCTCCCATATTTGCCAACACGTATCAGTATTTTGGCAAATTGCAACATCAGAGCACTATAGGCCATTTATATAGCAAAAATTTAGTCTCATGCCCAATGCACATTTACTCACAACACGTTAGCTTCCTATTTGATAACTACCAGTCAAAACTCCAGGAGGTAAGAGCTTTGACTAAACCCTCTTATTTGTTAAAATTAAACTCTAACTTGTAAACTGCAATTTTTATACCAGAATTTGTTCAGTGAATTTTGGGTTTCATGTTGCTTCCAGGGCAACTCTGGATGAATTTGGCTGAAAAATCCCTACAAACTGTTTTCTTTAGAGTCCAAAGCTGAAAAATGATTTTGGAATCTTGTTTCCAGCACTGTAATGGTCAAGGTAGGTACCTGCTACTCAAAGTGTGGTTCGGGGATTGGCAGCAGAGGTATCCCCTGAGAACTTGTTAGAAATCTAGAATCTTTGGTTCTGTTCCAGATATGCTTAATGAGAATCTGAATTTTTAACAAGATCCCCAGGTGATTTCTATCCACATTGAAGTTTGAGAATCAGTGGTGTAGATGACCTAAAAAAGCTACCCATCTCTGATAAACTTAGAAATATGAGATAAAATAAAACTTTTCTCAGTGTAGAGCTGAGCTCATAACAAAGTAGGGATACAAATTCATAAAGGAGAAATTGCCAGAGGGTAAATGGAAATGAACAGTGGGTGATGGGAGGGCCCATGCAAGACTCAGTAACCTAAAGCCTTGAGTTTTTACAATAGCGAGCAGGACAGGAACATGGCTGTAAGCCCAGGCAAGGTAGGAAATTAAACAGAATTCTCACAATAAAGACATCTAACCAAATTTGAGATTCATTCCTAATAACACTCTTAAAAGCTAAGAATAGAAGAAAACTGACTTATAAATATATCTGCCAAAAAGCTACGGTAAATATATTTTTAATGTGAAATATTTGCTCTTAGTGATATGATTTGTCTTTGTGTTCCTAGCCAAATCTTATGTTGAATTCTAATCCCCAGTGTTGTGGGAGGGGCCTGGTGGGAGGTAATTGGATTATGGAGGCAGATTTCCCCCTTGCTGTTATGATAACGAGTGAGTTCTCATGAGATCTGGTTGTTTGAAAGTGTGTAGCACCTCTCCCCTTTACTCTCTCTGTCTCTTCCTGGCCATGTGAATATGTATTTGCTTCCCCTTTGTCTTCCATCTTGATTGTAAGTTTCCCGAGGTCTCTCCAGTTATGCCTCCTGTATAGCATGTGGAACTGTGACTCAATTAAACCATTTTTCTTGAAAAGTTACCCAGTCTCAGGTAGTTCTTTATAGCAGTGTGAGAACAAAATAATACACTTAGCATTAATAACAAGAAAATTATGAAGAGATATTCCACATCATTAGTGACCAGATAAATGCAAATCAAGACCACTAAGATCACATCAAGATAGGTTACAGTCTAACTCTATCTTATTGACACAAATATAAAAGACTGATGACACCTAGTGTTGGCCAAGATGTGAATGCACAACATTTTACCCACTGCTTGGTGGCGGTGTAACTCAGTGGAGTTAGTTTGGGAAATGGTTTAGTGTAGTCTCCTAAAGCTGAACTCTTGTATAAAATATGGCCCATTGATTTCACTCATAAGAAAAAACAAGAAAGGCTCTTCATACATGGACAATAGGGAATATATGTAAAATTGCTTGTAAATAATAATTATCATTATTGTATTACTATTATTACTATTGCAGTCCTAGCATTTGGTTTTAGTGATAGGCTTTTGAGTGTTTTTATTGATGTCCTAGATTTTGTTTTCAGTGACAGTCTTGTTAGTGTTTCTTAATTATCAAAAACAACTAATTTAATAATTAAATAAAAGCAGAAGATTGCTTATATGTAATTATATTATTATTATTACTATTGCTTTCCTAGATTTTGTTTGCAGTGATAGACTTGTGAGTAGGTCTTAATTATTTAAAACAACTAACTAAATAAATAATTAAATAAAAGCAGTCATGGACTGATATTGAGAGCATGTCATACACAAAGAATGATGACTATTCTAATTCTCTGAACCTGAAGTGCAATAAATACTATCAATTTTTATTATACATCCAACAATAAATTTAACTGTGTTTGGGTTTCAAGTGACTATACGGATAACTGAGCAGGATCAGGCAGCAAAGTCTCTTGTCAATAGTTGACCTGAAAGACCAGATTCTGGAAAAAAGAATGAGTGTCTCGGGTATAAAAGATAGGGGTTGAGTTGTTATCAGGGGTATTTAGTCTCAAAAATACTGTCGTATTCTTCACAGGTATGTTATAGCACTTACTGTTTACAATACTATTTTATCCCTAGCCTAACAATTTTGAAATGGTTTTATATACATATATATATACACACATATGTGTGTTTGTGTGTGTGTGTGTATGCGTGTGTGTATATATATACACACACTAAAATAAGAAAATCAACTAGAACATATACTATTTTAGTTTCTTCAGCAGACAGGGCAGACAGAAAAAGGCTGAAAAAAGAAGTGATGACTTCTCTATGTAACATCAATGATTCCCTTAAATAACCAATACTGGTTCTTCAGGTTACACACATTAGATAGATCACACCCCTTTGTCATGATTCCCTACTCAGTAGGAACAAAAGGCAACAATGAGAAGTTTTGAAAGCATATACTTGCAAGATAAAGTAAGAGAAGGCTTAGGAATAACATTTTGGAGGTAGAAATGTTGATAAGTGACCAGGAAATGATTGAGCAGAGAGAGAAAGGCCTGCACAAACTTAGCACTGGGGAATCCCAGAAGCAGGCTGGTTTGGAAGTCCTTCAATATAAAAATTCCCAAGGAATTGGAAATATCAGGTACTTGTGATAATGAAAGTGAAGGTAGGGCGAAACACAAGAATATTTGCTAAATGTCCATATAGGAAGCAGTGAGGACACCATAAACCACACACCCTCATATTCTCCCATGGGCAATAAGCCCGGAGAGCAGCATACAAGGTTAGAGTATGGTGACAAAGAACCCTGAAGAGATGTTTCCCAGAACAAGTTTCACATGAAAGATGGATCCATATTTCTGAAAGTATTGTGAGGAGATTTATGTCTCGAGAGTATGGGATAAATTAGTGAAAGATACGTACAAAACTATAACAGGACAGTTATTAACTGTGAGGGAGAAAACAAGTACAAGCCCTATAAAAAAGGAAATATAATCAAAGTATATTACTCGGTTTTGATTTGAACAATATTTGCCTTACTCTAATAGATTAACCACTCAGTTATTATTGTTCTAACGAAAACATATTATATTGGCTGAATGATATATTGGCTGGATGATATATAAGCATGTTATACTGGCTGGATGAGATGCGAAAAAGGACATGTAGTGAGGGTTGTTTCGGTGGTGGTGGTGGTGCTGTGTCTGTGTGCGTGCATGGGTGTGTGTGCGTGTGTGTGTGTGCATGTGTGTAGGGGGGAGAGAGAGAGAAACAGAGAGAGAGAGAGAAAGAGAAGCTTATCTTCCATAGTAGCAAAAGTCAATAGTGGCCGTTTAGAATTTAAAAATCAGTAATAGTATAAGCATATTTTTCTAAAATATGGACACAAATTCCCAAAGAAACAATAGAAAAGTGATTTCATCTAGAGAAGAAGGATCAGGATTAGAGACAGTGGTTCAAAATGCTACTATAACTTTTATTACAAGCCTTGTGGAATTAGTTTTTTGAAAAACATGTAATTTTGATATAAATGTTTTAAGTTGATCAAGTCAAGAATATCTTGATGACAGAAACAAGATTTAAATGGTTAGGAACAGATATATCAATAAGTTTCCAGAATATATGTGAAAGAAATGACATATCTTATGAGGGAATTTGTATAAGTGATTTAAATAATTGTGTACACATACATGAATCTAACTTTGAAGAATGACCACTACGTACAAGGTAATTATATTAAATATGAGGGATGTGAGAAAGTGATGTTAAAATACATCTATACAAATAGTTTAAAGTGATAATAGTTTCATGTCTTTACTATTATTTATTTACTTATTTAATGTTTAGAGACAGGGTCTCTGTTACCCAGGCTGGAGTGCAGTGGTATGGTTTTAGCTCACTGGAGACTCGAAATCCTGGGCTCAAGTAAACATCCCACCTCCACCTCCCAAGTAGCTGGGACTATAGGCACGCACCACTACATTCTGCTAATGTGTTTTTATTTTGTGTAGACATAGAATCTTGCTATGTCTCTTTTTTTAAATTATACTTTAAGTTCTAGGGTACATGTGCACAATGTGCAGGTTTGTTACATACGTATACATGTGCCACATTGGTGTGCTGCACCCATTAACTCGTCATTTACATTAGGTATATCTCTTAGCTAATGCTATCCTTACCCCCCCACCCACCCCATGACAGGCCCTGGTGTGTGATGTTCCCCTTCCTATGTCCAAGTGATCTCATTGTTCAGTTCCCACCTCTGAGTGAGAACATGCGGTGTTTGGTTTTTTGTCCTTGCGATAGTGTGCTGAGAATGATAGTTTCCAGCTTCATCCATGTCCCTACAAAGGACATGAACTCATCTTTTTTTTTTTTGACGCATAGTATTCCATGGTGTATATGTGCCACATTTTCTTAATCCAGTCTATCACTGATGGACATTTAGGTTGGTTCCAAGTCTTTGCTATTGTGAATAGTGCCGCAATGAACATATGTGTGCATGTGTCTTTATAGCTGCATGATTTATAATCCTTTGGGTATATACCCAGTAATGGGATGGCTGGGTCAAATGGTATTTCTAGTTCTAGATCCTTGAGGAATTGCTACACTGTCTTCCACAATGGTTGAACTAGTTTACAGTCCCACCAACAGTGTAAAAGTGTTCCTATTTCTCCACATCCTCTCCAGAACCTGTTGTTTCCTGACTTTTTAATGATCACCATTCTAACTGATGTGAGATGGTATCTCATTGTGGTTTTGATTTGCATTTCTCTGACAGCCAGTGATGATTAGCATTTTTTCATGTGTTTGTTGGCTGCATAAATGTCTTCTTGAGTCTTGCTGTGTTTTTTAGGCTGGTCCTAGACTTCTGACCTCAAACAATCCTCCCACCTCAGCCTTCTAAAGTGTTGGGATTATAGGCATGAGCCACTGCACTTGGTCAGTTTCATGCATTTAGTATTGATAATCAAGATGATTACAATACTAATGTAATATTTAATGAGTGTATATTTATTGTTGTGTAACTTGGTGTGGACTATCAGATTTTCTCACAAAAATCCTTATGATTATCTCATGAAATAGGTTATATTTTTCTCTCTCAAAGATTTTTCATGAAACTCAAAAGGGACAACATATGTGAAAACACTTCTGCACAGTATAAAATGACATAAACAGATGAAGTTTATCATCATGACATTTCACATTATGTCTAACATGATAGATGGAATGGTGAATTCCCACTTAGAATATACCACCCTAATAACTGCTTGTTAGCTAGGTCTCGCATTCCAGTATTAAATAGCATTTTTTATCCCCAGATGTCATTACTGAATTTGAAATTCTTTGACAGCATAATCACTCTGGTTGAATTAACAACATAATACCTTCAACCTGATTACTTAAGGAACCAGTTTCCAGTGCAGAGATGGAAAGAGAAAGACTTAAAACAAAGAGGCAGGCATCATGGCAAAGAAGCACAGAGCCAAACTCAAGGGTGGCTGTCAGCCTTTCCTCCTTTCCTCTCTTAAAGAGAGCTAATTAAATTGCTGGCTGATTATGACAATAGAATCTTTTTATTGCTTTCAATTTACTAGGTAGTAAACATAAATTATATTATTATCCAGAAAATTTAGGAATTTCCAATCTATGAGAACCTGTAGACTAGTTCAATAAGATAGGCTAACAGAAACAAACTATATAAAAATCAGTAACTTCACAAATGATCTTTGGCAATAAAACATAATGATAAATGAACATATTCAAAACAGAAAAAACCTGAAAAATACCTAGAAATCATACTCGAAAGATTTTTCTTGACCTTGCTTTCTTGGTTAAGAAATGTTTATATCCTGAGGGATACAAAGGAAAGATGAAATGTTACATACCAGCGATGCTCAACTGGGATAAAGATATACATAACTGCAAAAGTAAGGAAATTAAATTTAAAATCCAAATTGAAGTTCTTGAGAAAATTTGATAATTTAATTTGAAAGTTTATATAAAAGAAATCACTTTGGCTATTTAAAAGACTATTTAAAAATGGTAATAATCAAGAATATTCAACATTTAATAAATGAAATTTGAAAGCCACACATTTAAAAACAATGTGGAATGGGATTAAATACAGACAGAAAGCTTTTGATGTTGGATAACTCCTACATGCAAGAAATATCTTGCGTTTTTACTTCATGCTGTTTACCCATATGCATTTCATATGAGTTGAAAGCTCAAATTTTAAAATATAAAGCCTTAAAAGTCTGGAAGATCTTTGCTGCACAGTTATGTGAGAAAGACCAATTTTAGAAACTCTATGTTTCATGATGCCATTTTTGGCATTAAAACCATTCCCGATAAGTAACGAAGAGGTTAATATGCATTTATTTAAGCAAGATCATTATGCAGAAGGATATGCAACATAGTGAGGGCATTCTAAGCATAGTTAAGGTAAGAGTGGGTGAGATTGGAGGGATTGTTGAACAAAAATATTGAATTATTGAGAACTGGTACAATAATGGACAAAACCAAAATACTCAACATACAAAATCTTCTCTAAATGGTATAATAAACCATTAATATCTTTATGCCATTAAGACTGAATGAAGCAGTAGTTGCAAAAACACTCACAATCTAAAAGGAGACATGAGACGTAAAAGATGAAGTTTTAATTTTACTTTTGCAGTTCAATGGTGTGGATGATCCAAGTCAGTTATCCTTTCAAAAAAATTATGAGAACACATAACATATCCCACTATATTGTACAGAGGGAAGAAAACAGAAAATTTAGGACTTTGCCTACATAAAAACATTAAAGGTTTTAAAAAGTCAGGCAGATTTAGGATGTATCCACAATAGGGAGGAAACATATGAAACATCTATTAATAATATATTTATAAAGACTTGGTCCAGTACTATGTAAAACATCCAAGTTAAATTTAAAGAAGATTTTGAAACAAGGCTTCAAAAAAGGTAAATACACATATCTGGAATAAAAAGTTTCAATATTGAAATATATCAATATTTCCTTGAAACATTTTAATATTTGCAGCAATTAAATGAAATGAAATTAGAAAGAATTTACTGGTTATGATGAATCAATCTGTGGCTTTATTTTTCAATCTGAGTTCCTTAAAAATAAAGACATAATTCACTTTAAAATAGCTAAAATGTCATCTAGAAATTGATGACACAGAGAAAACAGATCAGTAAGATGAAGTGACAGAAAACTAATTTATAAAAATGTAACTTACCAACAGATTAATTGACATATATAGGAAACAGATCATGGAACATTCACTAAGGTAGACAATATCTTGGGCCATAAAATAAACCTCAACCCATTAAAAAAATAAAATTATACATAATATGTCCTCTCTTCACAATAGAATCAAATTAAAAACCTGTAACAAAATGATAACAGGAAAATCATCCCTAAATATGTAGAAATTAAGCAACACCCTTATATAAATCCATGGATCAAAGAGGAAGTCTCAAAGGTAATTTTACAAAAATACCAGAAACTGAACAAAAATGGAAACACAACACTATAAAATATGTGGGACACAGATAAAGCAGTGCAAAGAGTGATATTGATGGTATTAAGTGCTTACACTACAGAAGAGAAAAGATCTCAAATATACAGAATCTAAGTTCTAATCTAGTTCTACTTCAAGAACTAGAAAAAGAACGTAACAGATTCAAGAAAGGAAGTAAATAATGAAGATAGAAAAATGTATTAAGGTTATTAAAAATAGGAAAATGATAGAATGATAGAGAAAATCACTGAAAGAAAAAGCTGATTCTTGAAGAAACCAGTTCAGTTGACAAACTTATTACACCTGACAAAATTCAAAAGAGAGAAGACAAAACTCATTAATATCAGAAGTAAAATGAGGGTCATCACTAAAGATATTTCAGTGATAATGAGAGAATACTATGAACAATTTTAAACTCATATATTTGACAACTTAGAAGAAATGGACCAGTCACAAACTAATAAAATTTTACTAAGATGAAATAGATAATCTAAATATTTTTGTAACCATTAGAGAAATTGAATATGTAACCAAAATGATTCTGTAAAAGAAATCTCCAAGCCCAGAGAGTATCACTAAAAATTTTACCAACCACTTAAAAATTTAATACCAGTTCTACATAATCTATTTCAAAAAATAAACTTCGTGGGAACACTTTCCAACTAATTCTATGAACCTAGTCCCCTGTTATCAAAACTATGCAAAGAGAGCACAAAAATATTAAAACTAATATCTCTCCTGAACTTAGATACAAAAACCCTCAAAAATATTAGCAAATAGTATCCAACAAAATATAAAACTAATGTTACATCATGACAAGTACAGTTTATTCCATCTATGCAAGGTTAGATCATACTAGAAAATCAATCAATGTAATCCACCATATAAATGACATAATTGATATTGATGATGAAATGATATAATTGATATAATCATATCAATCGATGCAAAAATCAGTTGACTATATCTAACACTTATTCATGAAAAAATCTCAGACAACTAAAAGCAGAAAAAAGTCTCAACTTGATAAAGCTCATTTACAAAAAATCTGCAGCTAACATGATACTTAATGGTAAAAGATTTACTATTGTTTCTCTAATATCAGGAAGAAAGAAACAATGTGTACTCTCATCTCTCTTATTTGATGTGGTACTAGAAGTTATATACACATATACACACAAACACACATATATCTATGTGTGTGTGTATATATATACATATACACAGAGAGAGAGAGAGAGAGATGATTATTTAAAAATTTATATGGAAAGGCGTAAGTACTAAAATACCTTAATTTTTTTTTTGAGACCAAGCACAATGGCTTATGCGTGTAGTCCCAGCACTTTGGAAGGCCAAGGTGGGAGGGTCACTTGAACCCAGGAGTTCAAGACCATCCTGGGCAAGATTGTGAGACCCTGCTTCTGAAAAAAAAAAAAAAAAAAAAGAATTTGAAAAAGAATACAGTTGGAGGAATTTCTTAATCCAATATTGACTTATTATATAACTAGTACAAGTAAGACAGCATGGTATTGCTGGATGGATAGACACATGGGTCAATAGAATGGAATAGAGAACACAGAAATAGAATGAAATACGCTCAACTAATATTTTGACAAAACTGCAAAAGCAATTAAATGGAAGAAGGATAGGTTTTTCAACAAATGGTGTTGAATAAATTGAACATTTATAGGGAAAAAAAGATTTTGACCTAATCCTCACTTCTTTTTTTTTTTTTTTTTTTTTTTTTTTGAGACGGAGTCTTGCTCTGTAGCCCGGGCTGGAGTGCAGTGGCCGGATCTCAGCTCACTGCAAGCTCCTCACTTCTTATACACAAATTAACTCATAATCTATCACAAAATTATATGTCAAATGTAAAAGTTTAGGAAAATAAAACATAGAAGAAAATCTTTGGGATCCAGGACTAGGCAAATAATTCTTAGACTCAGCACTGCAAACAAGATCCATAAAAACAAAATTGATAAATAAAACCTCATCAAAATTATAAACCTCTGTTCTGTGAAAGAATCTATCAGAAGGGTAAAAAGACAAGCTACGGTTACAAACCTTATATTCAACAAAGGTCTACTAGTATCTAGAATGTATAAAGGACTCTTAAAACTCATCAGTATAAAAATCAAAAATCCAATTATAATATAGGCAGAGGATATGAAGAGACAATCTACTGAAGAAGATATATAAGTGTTAAAAATACACATGAAAACATATTTAAGATTATTAGCCATCAGGGGAAATACATATTAAAATCACAATGAGATATTACTACACACCTATTGGGATGACTAATGTAAAAATACAGTCATAGCAGCAAATACTGGCAAGGATGTGAAGAAACCGAAACACTCATGCATTGATTGGCTTGTGGGCATTAAAAGGGTATAGCCACTATACTAAAGATAGTGGTCATTTCTTGAAGTCAGGGACCCCAAATGGAGGGACCGGCTGAAGCCATGGCAGAAGAACATAAATTGTGAAGATTTCATGGACATTTATTAGTTCCCCAAATTAATACTTTTATAATTTCTTACACCTGTCTTCACTGCAATCTCTGAACATAAATTGTGAAGATTTCATGGACACTTATCACTTCCCCAGTCAATACCCTTGTGATTTCCTATGCCTGTCTTTACTTTAATCTCTTAATCCCATCATCTTCATAAGCTGAGGAGGATGTATGTCGCCTCAAGACCCTGTGACGATTGCGTTAGCTGCACAAATTGTTTGTAGAGCATGTGTGTTTGAACAATATGAAATCTGGGCACCTTGAAAAAAGAACAGGATAACAGCAATGTTCAAGAAGCAAGGGAGATAACCTTAAACTCTGACTGCCAGTGAGCCAGGCAGAACAGAGTCATATTTCTCTTCTTTCAAAAGCAATTAGGAGAAATATCACTGAATTCTTTTCCTCAGCAAGGAACGTCCCTGAGAAAGAGAATGCACCCTTGAAGGTAGGCCTCTAAAATGGCTGCTTTGGGGGTGGCTGTCTTTTACAGTCGAAAACAAAGGGATGAAATAAGCCCCGGTCTCATGTAGTGCTCCCAGGCTTATTAGGACAAAGAAATTCCTGCCTAATAAATTTTGGTCAGACCGGTTGTCTGCTCTCAAACCCTGTCTCCTGGTAAGATGTTATCAATGACAATGTGTGCCCGAAACTTCATTAACAATTTTAAATTTGCCCTATCCTGTGGTCCCGTGATCTCGCCCTGCATCCATTTGCTTTGTGATATTTTATTACCTTGTGAAGCATATGATCTCTGTGACCTACACCCTATTTGTATACTCCCTCCCCTTTTGAAAATCGCTAATAAAAACTTGCTGGTTTTACAGCTCAAGGAGCATCACTGAACCTGCCAACATGTGATGTCTCCCCCGGACACCCAGCTTTAAAATTTCTCTCTTTTGTACTCCTTCCCTTTATTTCTCAGAACAGCCAATGCTTAAGAAAATAGAAAAGAACCCACGTTGAATATCGGCGGTGAGGTTTCCCCTGATAATTTCTTAAACAACTAAACACGTACTTATCATATGAACAAATGATCGCATTCTTAGGCTTTTATCACAGGAAACTGAAAATTTGTATTCACACAAAAACCTGGATATAAATGTGCATAGCAGTATTTTTTGTAATAGCCAAAAAGTGGAAATAACCCAAAAGTCCTTCAATGGGCAAATCTATAAAGAAGTCATGGTACATTCATACTGTGGAATACTCTCAGCAATAAAAAAATGACAACAAATACAAAAATCTACTCAAAAAGATTAAAGATCTACAAGTAAGTCCTGAAACTGTAAAATAACTAGATGAAAACAGGGAAAAAGCTTCCTGACATTGACTTGGGCAAAAATTTTTTGTTAAAAATAGAACTACCAAATGATCCAACCATCCCACTTCTGGGTATATATCCAAAGGAAATGAAATCAGTATGTTGAAGAGATACCTGCAATCCCATGTTCATGCAGTAGCTCTTTTGCTAAGGACCTGCCAATGTGGGCTGCCATTTGCACCATGAAGAAGGCAGCCTGGGTCGTTACTGAGTAGTACTGCACCTACCTGGGCATTGACTTCCACATGAATAAGTGCATGTGTGAGGAGATTGACATTATTCTAAAGAAGTAGGACTGCAACATAATAGCAGGCTATGCCACACATTTGGTGAAGAGGATTGAGAGAGGCCTGGTGAGAGGTATTTCCATTAAGCTGTGGGAGGAGGAGAAAACAAGAAGAGATAATTTTGTTCCCAAGGTCTTAGTCCTGGATCAGAAGATCACTGTAGTTGTAGTATGAGGGGTCCCCCACCAGGTTACTTAAGGGTATATGCCTGCTGCCTGAACCCTGAAGGCTGGGTGGCAAGTTAAGGGCACGGGGCCCAGCAGAGGAGCAGGTGTCTCAGAGAATCCTAAATTCCAAAAGAGTGTCTAAGAACCTACCACAAAAACAGTCTTGTTGCTCAAACACAGAAGGCAAAGAGTCAGAGAATTAGCTTAAAAGCAGTTAAGAAATGAGGGGTGGCCCATATCTCTAGAACTGTCCTGCTGCTGCCCAGGAGTGCTCTGTATGCAAGTCTTAAGCTCCTCTACTTGCCCAGCTAGATTTGTCTATCATTATTTTCTTTCTTGGCACCTTCACAGCTTGGAGCTGGGGGAGTGCTAGGGTCTAAAGTTTTTCTCATAACAATTGGCATCATGAACAGGATCCGAGAGACCAAAGGATGAGTCAGGAAGGGGCATCTGCAGGGAAAAATCCCAGAGTGGTCAGCCACATACATATGGGGTGGAGTTGCCTAACTGCTCAACCTTCGCAGGCCACTGCATAAGTACGGGGATGCTCAGAAAACACTGCTGGCAACTGAGCACATATTGCAGTAAGATATTAAAGTATGATAAGGATAGCAAATGCACTGTTACTGCAATAAGGCTGTTTACTGAGAAATCATTAGCACAGGAAAGGGAGAAAGGCTGGAAACTCCCGCAGCAGGTAAAAGGTATGCTAAGTTTTCTAGGACTTCAGCTGGTTATACACTATGGACCATTCTTGTGCACATTTTAAAACTGATGGTCAAATTACGACAGGAAAAATTCAGAGCTCAAATTGTTAACCTGCAACTGTAGAGTTAAGTAGAATTTTCTAAAGCTCTCTATTTTCTTTTTCTGCCTACTTTGAATCTGCCATTATTAAGCTACTGGTGTTGAGATAAAATTCAATGTTTATGATCTTGCCAATTAAAGGATACTTGAAGATTTTTTTTCTGTTAAACAGTTCAGTCAGTTCTAACTACAATGTAAACATTGGTAACTCATTTGGACCTGAGGGAAAAAAAAGGAAAAAGAGGTTTTGTAAATAATTAAATTGCTATGGAAACTGGTTAGGCCAAATTTTGATCCACAGACTTCATCGGATTACCTATCAGGGAAAACAAAGTTTAGTCATGTGAACAGGTCTAAATTTTGTAAGAAATTACTTAAATGCATTTATCTTTCATAAAATAATGAGTTTGTAATGCCATCTCATGGCTAGAGTTCTGAGGCAAAATCTATTGGATCTTTGTTTCTGTATGTATATACATGTTTAAATGTATTTATGTGTATGCACATGTATAATGTTATGGAGTGTCTAGCATGGTACCAAATTAGCTCATAAATAAATGAATAGTCATAAATAATTTCAAATAATTTTCAGGTTCATATTAATTTAGTAATTTTTAGTACATAAACTGGATCAAAAATTATTGGTAAAATAAAAATAGAAATACTGCCAGCATTGTCAGTCTACATTTTTGTGTAGGTTTGCTAATTAGACAAGTTTTAGATTTGCCTCTGCTAGATATTTTAAGGTGTCAGGGTTTTACCTGAAGGATTAAAGACCATAAGATGAGCCAAAAACAGAGGAATCTTCGTGTGATTTTTTGGTAGTCAAGACCAATTTGATATTGTTAATTTAATGAAAACAGCTGAATTTTCTGAGTTATCAGCAAAAACGCCAATGTGCTCAACTTTAAGGTTCTTGCTTAGGTTAACATCTGATATTCTCAGGCTATGAAAATGGTTAAAAAAAGATAAAAGTTGGAATAATGGTAAGCTTTATCTAATGTCTTGGCACTCATAAGTGAACTAGATAAACTGCTAAAAATAAATAAAGGTAAATGATATAAATACTTGTAGATAAAACTTTTGTGTATTTTAAAAATCTTAAAATTATTTGAGGTACTGATCAAATGTCTGGCTCATCTCCACTTTAAGAAGGGTTATGATATGGGGCATTGGTCACACTTCTGAGCCTCTTAATGGGAAATATAATCTATGATATGGGGGAAACATTGATGGACATCAGTGAGCTGCTGGATAAAAACAAGGACCAAGTCCAGAAAGTAATCAAGGAATGAAAAGAAGATGTGTCAAATGGGTGCCTGTAATATGTAATATGGTTTGCCTCTGTCTCCCCACCCAAATCTCATGTTGAATTGTAGTTCTCAATGTTGGGGGAGGAACCTGGTGGGAAGTCATTGGAACATGTGGGCAGATTTCCTCCTTGCTGTTCTTGTGATAGTGAGTTTTACGAGATATGATGGTTTTAAAGTGTGTGGTACTTCCCCCTTCACTCCGTCTCTCCTGTTCTGCCATGTGAAGATTGTGCATGCTTTCCCTTTGGCTTCTACCATAATTGTAAGTTTCCTGAGGCCTCCCCAGCCATGCTTCTTGGGCAGCCTATGGAACCATGAGCCAATTAAACCTCCTCTTTATAAATTACCCACTCTCAGATAGTTCTTTATAGCAATTGGAGAATGGGTGAATACACTCTCAAACCACCCAACCAATCGATAAATTATATAAGGTACAAATAGTCAGGTTGGCAAAGAGTCCCTGTAATAGCTCTTTGTGACCTGTGAAGAAGCCAACTGGCACCTGGAGAATGATGAAAGACTACTGTGAGCTAAACAAAGTGGTGCCCTGTACATGCAGCTGTACCCAATATTGCTGAACTGCTAAATCAAGTGGTCCTTAATCTGTGAAATATTCGTGCTGTGACTGACTTGGCTAATGCCTTTTCCAGTATTCCTTTAGCTGAAGGTTCATCGGAGCAGCTTGACTTCACTTAGGAGGGCCAACAATGGACTTCCCAGGTGCTACCATAAAGGTAGCTGCACAGCTCCACCATCTGTCACAGTTTGGGTACACAGGACCTGTCTAGATTTTGCCTGCCTCAGTCTCCCTGTTTTACTATATTAATGATAACATACTAACCCTAGAGTTTCTTACAGATCTGGAGACTGCCTTAGAAGCCATCTTGGATGCCCTAAGGGACAGAGAATGGAAAGTCAACCCCAAAAAAGACACAGGGGCAGAGGGGCCTAGTGTAGCTGTCCAACTTCTGAGTTACCTAATTGGGGAAGACACGAAACCTACACAGAGCTATCAGTGATAACATAGCACAGCAACCTATTCCCCAGCCAGTAAAGCAACACCAAGTTTTCCTAGGTTTACTAGGCTATTGAAGGATATTCATTCCCCATTTTGCACAAACCCTCTGCCCATTACATATCCTAATAAAGGCAGGTAAAAAATGGATGAGACACATATTGAATAAGAGCATTTGGCAAAGCAAAAACATTAGTGAAACAAGCCCAAGCAAGAGGAGTCCATTCTAGCACTCTTTTGTATTATAAGTCACTGGAGATAGCATAATGATGAATCGAAGATTATGGCAAAAGCAACCAAAGGGAATGGTATCTGTAGGATTTTTGTCTCAATTATGGAAAGGGACAGGATCCTGCTCTACAGTTCTAGAACAATAGCTATTTAGCATGTATATAGGGCATTGGAACAATTGGAGGCCATCACCAGAAAGCAGGCCATCACAGTAAAAACTGTCTATTCCATAAAAGGAGGAATAGAATATCTTCTAGACAAGCTCATCCTCAGAGTAGTACAATCACACACCCTGCAGAAATGGCATGCCTATCTACAACAAAGAAGTGTCCTGTCCACTAGTCCTTTAAGCCAGGTACTACGGGAGGCGCTTGGACCCATCCACTTTGATCAAGTAGAGGAGTTCGACATGGGAGTGGAGCCACCATATATGAGGGGACCCTAATGATACCTTCTAGGGCCTGGTTCACTGATGGATCTAAGCAAAGGCACTCAACACCAATGGTCAACAGTCATTGTGCAAATGGATACCAACATCATGTGGATAGAATGGGGATTAGCACCAAACAGTCAATGGGACAAGCTATGGGCAATTTGGATACTCATTACCCATGAGTCCTGGACAGTAGTCATTTGCAAAGATAGTTAGGGTACATACAGAGGCACATAGCTCCAAAGTCCCCTCCTAGAAATTAAGAGGTAGATGCCCTTACTCATGTTTGGGCAATTTGCCCTGAGCCCATTGGAAGAGGCTGTTATATGGGACCATCATAAGAGTGGACACTGTGGGGCAGCCATAGGTGAGCCATAGCAAAAACAGCAGTCATTCCTATCTGCAATGCAAATGTTTTTCCAGCTGTTCAAAACTGTAAACCTGTTCATGGCCTCGACCTAGAAATGTTCCCTTCACACTAGGTCACAAACATGGAGCCATATAACCTGTGTGGAACTGGCAAGTCAATTATTGGTCCCCTGACCCAACATGGATGGAAAAGGTGTGTCTTAACCTGTGTGGACACAACAACATGGGTACTACAGGCCTTCCCAGTAAAACATGTCACTCAACTGGAAATGATCAAATTTCTCACCACTGTTAGTGTCATGTATGGAATGTCAAAAAGGATAGATAGTAATCAGGTACCCCATTTCACGGACCATGATGTCCAACACTGGACATCAGGACAAAACATAGATTGGAGGCTCCACTTACCATACGACCCAACAGGGACAGGCCTCATAGTTAAAAGTAAGTAAATAAATAAATAAAATAAAAGGGCCTGTTAAAAAAACACAATTACGTGTATTGTCTCAGGATGGTTCTTTAAGGTCCTGACCTAAGACTCTCCCTGAAGGTGTCCAAATTTTAAATGTCACCGACTATCACAGATGGTATCACTTCTTGTAAAGCAGGCCCCATCAGCTCTCATGGTTGCTTCTGAGATTCTGAGCCATGCTCCTGAACCTGGTGGCCAGATTGTGCTCCTGAGAGCATGAGAGGATCTGCCAAGTGGTGATGGCTACTTGAACCTAAAGTTGAGCTGGAAAGTGCCCCCATATTGGGTCAGTTTTATGGCACCAGAGGACCCCAGAAGGGAGGTGGTCCCAGTTATGCTCCTGGATGGAGGTCTGAGAGACTTGTCATATCAACACATAGCAGCACCATTACCTGCTGGAGCAGTCATACTGCAGATAGCATGAGCAAGGCCGGAAGCTTGCCAATGGGCTATTATGCCTGATCCTGGGGAGGGAAGCCAGGTGTGAAGCCCATGGCAGCCTCCCTAATAAGGCCAATGGGAGAAAATACAGCAATAATAATGTTACAAGGAGTGGATGCACCCATGAGAGTTCCTACTACACACCTTGCTTAAACCCATGGGCTGGTGTTCCTGCTACCCATGACAACTGGCAATTTCTTCCTGGACTGGGCTGCAATGACAGCAGCAGTTAGCAACCAATCAGATACTTGCGTATGTGGATACTTTTTGCTGTCACGTAGTAGTGGTATACCTTAGAATATTTTGCCTTTCTTCCAACAGAACAGGAGTGACTGGTTCAACAACACCGATAAGGCAACCCATGATCAGGGGATTGCTTCCACCCAGAAGCCTAATCACCAACACAACGGAGATGCAACAACATGTGCCTTTATAGGTGCTACCTGTTGTACCTATATCCCTGATAAAAAGAGTAATGTTACAGATACTTTAAATCATTTGTCAATTCAGATCCATGAGATAGCCCAATTACCATGATATAGCCCAATTTGACTCATTCTCAGATTGGTTGCACACCTTGCCTACTCATTGGATTTATGTTTTACTAATAAGCATTATAATTGTAGTTAGCTCCTGCTTTTTATGCTGTTACACGTACCATAGAAGTGGCCTGTACACACAAGCCATAACTATATATTATAAGCTCGTATAGTTTTTTCCCTTGTACCTCACTCAGAGATTCTCATGCAAGATTGGCAGAGAGAATGTAAGAGCTAGGAGATGAGGTGGATTGTAGTGTGATGGGTCCCCCACCAAGCTACTTAAGGGTGTATGTCCACTGCCTGAACCCTTAAGGCTGGGCAATAAGCCAAGGCCATGGGGCCTAACCAAGGAGTTTGTGTCCTTGAGAATCCAAACATCCTAAGGAGTGTCTGAGAACTTATCAAGGAAAACAGTCTCATCACTCAAATACAGTAGACAAAGAGCCAGAAAATTCGCTTAAAAGCAGTATAGAGACAGAAGGCAGAGTGGATCTCTAGAACTGTCCTGCTGTTGCCCAGGAGCAGCTTGTATGCAAGTCCTAATAACCTCATCGTCTCACCAAGTTGGACCTGTCAAAGAAGTTCTTTGGTCACTTTGCACCTTCCCATTTTAGTGGAGAGTGGGTCAGAGGTTACAGTCTCAAGCTTTTCTCTTAACGGAAGTAGATCTGTACAATAAGTAAATGTTGAGGCTTTTAGACTTTGGCAGTCTGTCCAAACTGTAGGTCAGTCAACCTACAGTTGGGATGAATTTTAAAACACCACATGAAGCTGTTAGAATCTTTCTGCTTTGCTGTAAGGCTATCAATTAACTTGAGACATCATGTCCATTGCAACTATAGAAGACATAGAATCAACCTAACTGTTCAACAGATGAATGAATAAAGAAAATGTGACACACACACACACACACACACACACACACACACACACAAATATAATACTATTCAGCCTTAAAAACGTAAGAAGTCCTGTCATTTGCCATAACATGGATAAAACTGAGGGATATTACATTAAACAAAATATCCCAGGTATAGGAAGACAAATTCTGCATGAGCTCACTAACATGTAGAGACTTAAAAGGTTGAACTCACAGAAGTAGAGAGTAGAACAGCAGTTACCAGGGGCTGGGAGGAGAGAAGGAGCTGTTGGTTAAATTATGCAAAATTTCAGTTGGGAGGAATAAGCTCAAGAGGTCTATTGTGCAGCATGGTGACTATAGTTAATAAAAACATTGTACTCTTGGAAATCACAGAAGGAGGCAGAGCAAGATGGCAGAATAGAAGTTTCCACTGACTATTCCCTCCACAAGGACACCAGTTTTACAACTATCTAAACAAGAAAAACACCTTCAGGAGAACCAAAAATCAGGTGAGAAGTCATGGTACCTGGTTTTCACTTCATAGCACTGCAAGAGGTGCTGAATAGGTAGAAAAAACAGTCTTGAAGCACCAACACCACCCCTTCCCAACCCTTCTCCCACCACTGGCAGTGGCAGCATGGTGTGGAGAGTGTTTCTCTGTGCTGGAGGAGGGAGAGCGCAGTAATTGTGAGGCATTGAACTCACCTCACTGCTTTCTTGGTAGAGTAGAAAGGAAAACTGGAACAAACTCAGTTGACAGCTGCCCATGGAGTGAGTATTTAAAGGAGCCCTAGCCAGAGGGAGATCAGTGATCCCAGTGGTCAAAACTTGAGTTTCCTGAAGCCTCGCCACCACAAGCTAAAGTGCTCTGGGGTTCTAAGTAGACGTGGGGGGAAGTTTAGAACACAAGGACGGCAAATTTTACACAAATCATGATGCTGAACTGGGCCCAGAACCAGTAGACTGGGGATGGGGTACAGCACACAATATATTGAGACACCAGCTAGGAACATGCACATGGCTCCAAAAGAGGTTCCTTCCTTCTCTTTGAGAAGAGAGAGGAAAGACTGGGGAGGACTTTGTCTTGTCTTGCATCTTGGATACCAGTGCAGCTACAGCACCACAGGGCACTGATCAGACTCACGAAGCCCCCCTTCTAGTTCTAGCCCCTGGATAACATTTCCAGACAAGCCCTGGGCAAGAAGGGAACCTGCTGTCTTGAAGGTAAGGACCCAGTTCTTGCAGGGTTCATCATCTGTTAACTGAAGAGCTTTTAGGCCCTGAATAACCAGCAAGTATTACATTGAGGGCCTTGGGTGAGCCTCTGAGACTTGCTGGCTTTAGGTGAGACTCAGCACATTCCCAGTTGTGGCAGTGGAGTGAGATTCCTTCTGCTTGAGAAAAGCAAAGGAAAAAGAAAAGAGGACTTTATCATGCACCTTAGGCACCACCTCAGCCACCTCAGCCACAGGGAAGTAGAGCACCAAGCAGGGCCTCGAGGTCAATGTTTCCTGGAATTGGCTCTGAGCAGCATTTCCAGACATGCCCTGAGCCAGAGGAGGGCCCATTGCTCTGAAGGGTGAGTCCCAGGTAAAGCAGTATTCACCACAAGTTGACTGAAGAGTCCTTGGCACTTAAGGGAACATTGGCAGTAGTCTGTTAGTACTACCCATGGACCTGTGGTGGTAGTGGTTACAGGTTGAGGCTTCTCTGCCTTTGGAAAGGGGAGGGAACAGAGGGAAGGGCTGTGTCTTGTGCTTTGAGTGCCACCTCAACCGCAGTACAATTAGCACACCAGGTAAGTTCTAAGGTTTTTGACTAAAGTTCCTGGCTCCATGATTGACCCTCTTGACCCACTCAGGGACTGGGGTAACTCATTGCCCTGAAGGAAAAAACACAAATCTGGCTGTCTTTACCACCTGCTGATTGTAGAGCCATAGGACCTTGAGTAAAAATAGGCCATAGACAGAGAATGGTTAGAGCAGGCCTTAGGAGAGACCAAGTGTTGAGCTGGCTTCAGGTCTGATCCAACACAGTCATAGTGGTAGTGGTTACAGGGGTGCTTGAGTAACTCCACCCCCAGCATCAGGTGTCTCAGAACAGAGAGAATGAGACTCTATTTATTTGGGAGAAATAAGGGAAGCGAACAAAAGTCTCAACCTGGTAATCCATCGGGTTCTCCTGGATTATGTCCAAGAACATTAAGGTGATAACTCCATGAGTCTGCGAGAATCACAGCATTACAGGTCTTGGGGTGACCCTAAAGCAGACACAACTGAGATGACAACATCCAAGTCCTTTCAAATGTATACAAAGCCTTCCCAAGAAGGAAGTCTACAAATAAGCCCAGAGACTGAAGCCCGCAATAAGTTCTCAACTCTTCAATGTCCAGACACAGATGAATATCTGTAAGTATCAAGACATTCCAGGAAAACATGACTGCACCAAATGAACTAAATAAGGCACCAGGGATACATCCTGGAGAAGCAGATATATGTGACCTTTCAGACAGAGAACTCAAAATAGCCATGTTGAGGAAACTGAAAGAAATTCAAGATAACACAGGGAAAAAAATCAGAATTCTATCAGATAAATTTAACAAAGGGATTGAAGTAAAAAGAATAAAACAGAAATTCTGCAGCTGAAAAAATGCAATTGGCATACTGAAGAACACGTCAGAGTCTTTTAGTAGAAGAATTGATCAAGCAAAAGAAAAAGAAAAAGATTAGTGAGCTTGAAGACAGGCTATTTGAAAACACACAGTCAGAGGAGACAAGGACAAATCTAAGTGTTACTGGCCTTAAAGAGGAGTTAGAGAAAAATATAGGAGTAAAAAATTTATTGAAAGGGATAATAACAGACCTTCTAAAACCTAGAGAAAGATACCAAAATCCAAGTACAAGAAGGTAACATAAAAGCAGATAACTTTGGCATAATTAATTTAAAAGGCATCTGATAACTTGAGTCTCAGATTATATAGTAGAGAATGAAAACAGGGTCCTTTGAACTAGCATGCAATTTCTAACATCATTAGAAACAATTAAGTATGTACTATCTTTTTTTTTTTTTTTTTTTTTTTTTTGATGGAGTCTCGCTCTGTCACCCAGGCTGGAGTGCAGTGGCAGGATCTCGGTTCACTGCAAGCTCCGCCTCCCAGGTTCATGCCATTCTCCTGCCTCAGCCTCCCAAGTAGCTGGGACTACAGGCACCTGCCACCATGCCTGGCTATTTTTTTTCATTTTTTTGTATTTTTAGTAGAAACGGAGTTTCACCATATTAGCCAGGATGGTCTTGATCTCCTGACCTCGTGATCCACCTGCCTCGGCCTCCAGTATGTACTGTCTTATAGAAAGTATTTTCTAAGTATACGTGGGACTGAAATCTGTATCTCAAATAAAAATATTTAGGTATCAAAAGAGGTATTTGAATTTATTGCCCACACAAAAATAAGTACATGAGAATTATCTAGAAATAATCTTACTAAGATTATTTAAGGCATACTTGAAGAATTCTGGAAAACTTTCTGAGGCTTATTCTAAGTGACTTGTATAAAACTATGCACACATAATTCAATAGTGAAAAGTTATATGTTTTAAATATATCATTTTCTAAAGTATTTTTTTATTTTTTAAATTTTTATTGACATATTATAGTTCTACATATTGGGGGTACATGTGATGTTCTGATACATGTATACAACATGTAATGATCAAATCATACTAATTTGAATATTTATCACCTCAAATATTTATCATTTCTTGGTGTTGGAAAAATTACAATTGTTTTCTTTCAGTGATTTTGAAATACACAATAAATTATTATTAACTATAATTTCCTACTATATTTTCAACTACTGTATTTTTGTATCCAGTAACCAACTTTTCTTCTTCCCACTCCCTTCCCTTCCCAGTCTCTGGTAATCACCACTTTACTCTCTACCTCCATGAGATCCACTATTGTAGCTCCCACAAATAAGTGAGAACATGTGAGGTTTGTCTTTCTTTGTCAGGCTTATTTCGCTTAATGACATATAATTTCATCCATGTTGCTGCAAATGACAGAGTCTCATTCTTTTTTATGGCTGAATATTTGATTGTGTATGTATACATTTTCTTTATTCATCTGTTGATAGGCACTTAGGCTGATTCTATATCTTCATGATTGTGACTAGTGCTTCAGTAAACACGGAAATGCAGATATCCCTTCAACACACTGATTTACTTTCACTGGGACATATTCCCAGTAGTGGCACTGCTGGATCATATGGCAATTCTATGTTAACTGTTTTGATAAGCCTCCATCCTGTTTTCCATAATGGCTGTTCTACTTCCTATTCCCACCAACACTACATGAGTGTTCCCCTTTCTCTGCATTCTCACCAGCATTTGTTATTTTTTGTCTTTTTTATAACAGCCATTCTAACTGGGATGAGATAATGTCTCACTGTAGATTTGATTTGAATTTCCCTGATGATTAGTAATGTTGAATATATATTTTCTTCATATACCCATTGGTCATTTGTATATCTTCTTTTGAGAAATGTCTATTCAGGTCTTTTGCCCATTCTTAATCAGATTAGTAAATTGCTATTAAGTTCATTATATTTCTCATACTTAATCCCTTTTTGGATACTGCAAAGCTACTGTAAACAAGAGTATGCTACTTGCATAAAAACAGACAGCTAGACCAATGGAACAAGACGAAGAACCCATAAAAAAAATCCCACACACTTACATGCAAAGCATTTTTGAACATAAGAACCAAGAACATACACTGGGGAAAAGAACAGCCTCTTTCATAGATGGCGATGGGAAAACTGGATATTCATGTGCAGAAGAACAAAACTAGATCCCCATATTTTACCAATACAAAAATCAACTCAAAATGGATCAAAGACTTAAAAGTAAGACCTAAAACTATGAAACTACTAGAAGAAATAATTGGAGAAACACGACAGGACATTGGTCTGGGCAAAGAATTTTTGAGGGTAAGACCTCAAAAGGACAGCCAACAAAAGCAAAAATAGGTAAATGGGATTATATCAAACTAAAAAGCTACTGCACAGCAAAAGAAATAATTCTACAAAATGCTAGAAAATATTTGCGAATTATCAAATGTATTCTTAGGATTAAAGTAAATAAAATTTCTCACGTGCCTTTTCTGGCTATTTGAAGCACTGAGGCTAGAGTCAAGCTGTAAGAAAATGTTGTACATCAGGATATGCAACAGAAACCTCAAAACCAAAGATTAGCTGAGAGATATATTCATACTAGTTATTAAGTATAAAGGTACACTAATTAAAATGAGAGATTGACTTAATAATTGATGAGGGAATAGTTGAAAAAAGAATGCATTCTTAAATAATATTGGACATATTCGCCCTTTGCTGTAAGTCAGCACATACCTCCGAACGCTGACAATCTATTTTAGTAATTACAATATTAACTCTTAAATTCAAAAAATTCCATTGTCCATTTGGAATGTTTGCATTGCATCCCCAGCATCCCAGGAAAAATAAGATATTGAAAAATGTATAAAGAAAATCTCAAATTCCTGGTACTTTTTTTTTTACAATCAGTAACCAGAAATACCTTATTATACATATTCGATTAATCTGTAAGAAATTGATCATGGAATGTGGCGGGGAAGTCTATGCCCCATGCTGTTAGCATTGCTTAAGGCAAGAGGAAGAATAGATATCACGTGGAGCGAATCATGCCATTTTCCTTCACCCTTCTTTGAAATGTTTCACTTCAATGAGCTGGCATCATTTTCAATGAAATAAAATTAACAAACAAAATAACATTAAAAAAAAAAAGCAAATGCTGTGCAGTGCTAACCAAGTCACTTAGTGTAACAAATCATCAATTTTCTCTGTCTATAAACACGATATAATAACTGCCCTGGGCGTTATTGAAAGCAACAGTAAACATAAGAAAAATAATTATAAAGGTAAACATTTGCCAAGTGTTAATGTACTTTTCAGAAACTGTACTAAACTTGAATTATATCCTCAAATATTCTCAACAGACCCAGGAACTGTACTGTTACTTCAGAGAGGGTCAAATGAAACAGAAGAGATGGAAATCTTTGTCAACTGAAAAGCCACATAGGAAAATATGTGTTTAAGTAAGTGCAACATGACTTCATGTCTGACTAAATCCATTTGTATCAATCATACTCATTTTTTAAGCTTCTTAACCAAACATCCTGTATAAATTATTTGAATAATTTGTTTTAATAACAAAAACTAGTATTATACTTATAATTGTCATGATTTATAGCAAAATGTTTCTAGTGAACTCATGTTTCAGGGCTGGAGCAGCTTTGGATGATCCTAGAGTAAAATTCACGGAAGGGTCTAACTGGGTCCCAGAGCACTGGGAAATAAGCTACTTCTAACAGGCTAGGCTGTATAAGGGTGGATTAAAACAAAAGCAGTCAATGCAGCATTCTGTTGAACTTGGTCTGTATTGTAATGTCCAGGAAGTATTTCTTATGACAACTTAAAAATGTGGGATGATTTTAATGTTTGTGCTTCAAAACATAGATTATATAATTAATCACTTGGAAAATCCTAGAGAAGAAAAATAAATGATGTAACTGGTAAGATTGTTTAAAAAGGTAAGAACAGGGGAAAAAACAAGTATACAACAGGATTATTTGGTTTCCTATACATAAGTAGTAACTAGAAAAGACAATGGAAAAGCAACCTATGTACAAAAAAGGGGGAAAATTGTAATACCAAGAAATAAATGTCTTATAAATGTTTTTGGATCTATATAAGGAAAATACAAACTCCTCCAACAGGTAAATAACAGGCTTCTTCACCTACAAATATATTTATGGTTTTGGATGAGAAGAATCAATATTGCAAAATGCTAACATTTGAACATTTATTATAGTTATAATATAATTTAAATGTCTCATTTTGCAGTATACCAGATTAACATTAAAGTTTATTTGCCAGAATAAATAAGTGAAATTAGCCAAACAGTATATATATTTTAATAAAAGGTATCATGTGAGAAATGGGAGAGTTATGAGCAGAATGTTTAATTATTAAGTGTAAATGAAAGCATACAGCTACAGTCATTAAAACAATAGCTATTCCCCGGACGTCGTGGCTCAGACCTGTAATCCCAGCACTTTGGGAGGCTGAGACGGGTGGATCACAAGGTCAGGAGATTGAGACCATCCTGTCTAACACGGTGAAACCCCGTCTCTACTAAAAAATACAAAAAATTAGATGGGCGTGGTGACGGGTGCCTGTAGTCCCAGTTACTTGGGAGGCTGAGGCAGGAGAATGGCGTGAACCTGGGAGGTGGAGCTTGCAGTGAGCTGAGATCATGCCACTACACTCCAGCCTGGGCAACGGAGCAAGACTCTGTCTCAAAAGAAAAAAAACAAAACAAAAACCAAAAAAAAAAAAAAAACCCAATAACTATTGGTTTAATAACTGGAGGAAAGATACAAAGGACAAGCTTAACAGAAAAATCCTTTGGGGAAAATAGGAAAGAGAATATAAAATCAGATTCTCACATTATACCTGCCCACAAAACACATTTCATGATGGATGAAGGGTTAAACTTTAAAACATGATAATGCAAAACTACAATTTTTGACATTCTTTATTGTGAAAGAGAAAAGCGATTTGCAGGGCAATGTGCATAAGATATTCCAGTTTTTGTCAACATAATTAACGACATATATATATAATATATATATACATACATACATGCATACATATATATATATATAACTACATTTCTACGTAAAAGGACAATCATAAGTCTACAGTTTTCTCAAGGGGGAAAACTATGGGACCAGACAGCAAAGGGGTGTGTACATAGATCCTTCACCTTCACATAATCTCTTCAGCTACAATAAAGAAAATTTTGTTAAGCCACAATAAATTACAAACATGAACAAAACTGAGAACTCAAAACTATTGTTTGAATGAGATATTCTCAGGAACATTTCTCAAGTGAGCATTCACTTGAGAGTATTATCAATGAATGAAACATTACTTCAAAAATAATTAAAAAATGAATATAAGGAAAGGTCCTCACTCATCAATACTGCTAAGAAAAAAAGCAATTTCTATAATGTTACATTTAATGTGTTCCAGTATTTATTAAGATGATGCATGCTTATATGTCTCTTTAAGGTTGGAAAAGCCAATGGAAAACATCTACGTAACTGTGATAGTGGAAGGGAAAAGCAATGAATATCATTAAATTTTCTCTCTAAAAAATCTTTCTACTATTTCTCTAGATTAAATTATGAAGCATTAAATTTATAATTAAAAGAAATTAGAGATTAAAATGCCTTACCTATAGAGGAGCAAGAAAAAGGATTAGATTGGATTTCTCATCAGAAACCATATAAACAAGAAAAATAGTGAAATATTTAAAGTGTTTAAAGAATCTCTCTCCCACAAACTTAGCATTCCGTACTCAGATAAATTAAACTTCAAAAGTGAAAAATAAATACTTTATTCAAAAACGAATATTGAAAGAATTTGATTCCAAAAGGCCTCTCTTGCAAGATATCTCAAAAGAAGTTATTCAGATAAAATGAAGATAATGTAGGTCAGAAATTCAGATCACCATAAAGAAAGGAAGAACATCACAAAAGGAGTAAATGAGGTAACACATTTTACTGTTCTTATTCTTTTTAAAAAAATTTTCCAAATGCCAAATTTATATGATTAAAAAAATTCTGAGATCATTTTTTCTATTCCTTTTTAAATTCCATTCACATTTACATATTTGCATTAAATTTACATCACATTTAAATGATAAGCATAGTGATTGGTAATTTTTTCAGCTTAAGGTATAACTGACAAATAAAAACTGTATATTTATGATGTACAACATGTGTTGATATGTGTATCTATTGTGAAATGATTAAATCAAACTAATTAAATACTCATAGACCTATATATTTTTTTGTGTGTGTGTTGAGGGCATTTAAAATCTAACCTCTTAGCAATTTTCAAGTACAAATAACACTTGAACACAGGGGTTAGAAGTGCCCACCCTCTACGCAATCAAAAACCTGCATATAACTTTTTACTTTGGCAAAACTTAATTACTAACAGCTTACTGTTGACCAGAATCTTTATCAATCACATAAACAGTCAATTAACACATATTTTTTGTGTTATATGTATTACATGCTGCATTTTTACAATAAACAAATGTTATTAAGAAAATCATAAGGGAGAGAAATATATACTGCTCCGTAAGTTGCAGTGGATCATCATGAAAGTCTTCATCCTCATCATCTTCACTTTGGGTGGAGGAGGAGGAATAAGCAGGGGGAACTGGTCTTGCTGTCTCAAGGTTGGCAGAGGCAGAAGAGGTGGATGAGAGGGAGGAGGAGGCAGAAGAGGCAAGTGCACTAGGAATAACTTGACAGAACTACATTGTAATTTCTGTTTATTTTGCTTTTTCATTTCTCTAGAAATGTTTCTATGTGGCATCCATTCTTCCACCATTTGCTTTAGTTTTAGTGCTTATATCATAGATGGGTCCATGTTATATAACAAGTCGAAAACAGTCTTGAATAATCCCAACCCTTCTACCAGCTTGTCTAGTGTCAACTTGCTTTCTGGCATTGCTTCTTCTATGTCTTCTTTCTCATCATCTGGCACTGGTTCAGAAGCACTCATCTCCATTAAGTTGTCTTCTGTTCATTTTCAGGTAGAGTGCTTATTATCTATTTGATTTCTCCAAGGCACATATCTTGAAATCCTTTACTTCCCACTTTTGTTTTTGGCCATATCCACAATCTCTTTCATGATTTCCTTGATTGGCTCTGTCATAAATCCTGTGAAGTCATATATAACATTTGGACACAGTTTTCTCCAGCAGAACAGAATTTTAAGGATGGAGTTCTTTAGTTGGTTTCGGGGTTTCTGGAGTTGGCTGCTTAATATGATTAGACCACAAAATGCTGAGGACTCTACTTTTAATTGTATGCAGAACACTGATCATCCATGGCATAAACTGTTTAAAGAGTTATGCAAAATAAATGCATTTGATACTTCTGATTCACTGCTTGTGAAAGGCAAGGAATTTAGTGACTATACATAATGCCTTTGACCATATGTGGAGAACCAAGGAATAAAATGAAGTTGGTTGGTTGCTCCTAAGTTCACTAGACAGTGACGAAAGAAAATGATGAACTCAGGGATTCTATGTCTTAGCTCCAGAAGACTATATTCTGCTTTAAGTCATCTCTAGTTTACTTACAATATCTACTAAAATGTAAATGAGCCTCAAATCTTCTAAGATATGCCCTGAGTGAGAGTCTTATCTCCTGTAGAGAAAGGGCTGAAATTGTGGAAAATCAGACACAAGCTTTTATCATGCGAGTGGCTGACCTTCAACGAAAGGTGCACACACAGCCTCGCCAGGTGTCTAAAGTGAGGGGCATTGATTGGCAAAGAATGAGACCCTGATATTTGGAATGGGGATATGTGAAAGGACCCTGATAAGTCTGGGGGCACTGAACTCCTAAATTCTGATGAGCCATTTTCACCAGAGAATACAGCTTCCACACTCTCAGTAGTGACAAAATCCCCTCCCCCGCCCATGCTGCCATCAGCCTTTCCACCTTTGTCTGAGGAGATTAACCATGCACTGCCTGAGGCAACAGTGATGGCCTCCCCTGAGGCAATTGCCAGCAAGAGAATGTTGATTCCACTCAGCACCCACCCCCAACACCCCGGTTTTTTTCTAGTCCTATAGCTAAAGTCCTGACAAGCCCCTAGAGGTGAGGTTCAGAGCGTGAGCCATGAGGAAGTGTACTACGCTCCAAAAGAACTGCTTGAGTTTTCTAATATATATAATCAGAAATCTGGGGAACAGGCATGGGAATGGATATTAAGGATCTGAGATAATGGTGGAAGAAACATAAAGTTGGATCAGGCTGAATTTATTCATTGGGCCCACTAAAAGGGTGTTCTGCATTTAATGTTGTAGCTTAGGGAGCTAAAAAGGGTTCTAACAGTTTATTTGCTCAGTTAGCTAAAATATGGATCAAAAGATGGCCCACTGTGAGCGAGCTGGAAATGCCTGCTCTCCCTTGGTTTAATGTAGAGGAAGGGATCCAAAGGCTTAGGGAGATTGAGATGCTACAAACTAGCCTTGTAGTATAGTTTGAAGTTGGGTAATGTGATACCTCCAACTTTATCCTTGCTTAGAATTGCCTTGACTTACTCAGTATATTTTTGGGTTCCATTGAAATATTAGGCTAGTTTTTTCTAATTCTATGAAGAATGCCATTGGTACTTTGACAGGAATAGCATTGAATCTATACGTTGCTTTCAGAAGTATGACAGTTTAAAAAATATTGAGTCTTCTTATGCCATGAGCGTGTAGTCTTTTCCTAGGTATTTTACTATTTTTGTGGCTATTGTGAATGGGATCATGTTCTTGATCTGGTTCTCAGCTTGCATGTTGTTGGTGTATAGAAATGCTACTCATTTTTGTATATTTGTTTTATATGTTGAAATTTCATTAATGTTGTTTATCATATCAAGGAACTTTTGGGCAGAGACCATGGGGTTTTCTAGGTAAAGAATTATATTGAGTATGTATCCAGTAATGGGATGGCTGGGTCATATGGTACATCTAGTTCTAGATCCTTGAGGAATCGCCATACTGTTTTCCATAGACAGACTGGATTAAGAAAATGTGACACATATACACCATGGAATACTATGCAGCCATAAAAAAGGATGAGTTTGTGTCCTTTGTAGGGACATGGATGCAGCTGGAAACCATCATTCTCAGCAAACTATCACAAGAACAGAAAACCAAACACCGCATGTTCTCACTCATAGGTGGGAACTGAACAATGAGATCACTTGGACTCCGGAAGGGGAACATCACACACCGGGGCCTATCATGGGGAGGGGGGAGGGGGGAGGGATTGCATTGGGAGTTATACCTGATGTAAATGACGAATTGATGGGTGCTGACGAGTTGATGGGTGCAGCACAGCAACATGGCACAAGTATACATATGTAACAAACCTGCACGTTATGCACATGTACCCTAGAACTTAAAGTATAATAATAATAAAAAATAAATTAAAAAAAAAAGAATTATATTGATAGGGTTTGGCCATTTCCCCACCCAAATCTCACCTTGAATTGTAATAGTCTCCACGTGTCAAGGGTGGGGCCAGGTGGAGGTAATTGAGTCACGGGGTTGGTTTTCCCCCATACTGTTCTCGTGGTAGTAAATAAATCTCACAAGATCTGAAAGTTTTATAAATGGGAGCTCACCTGCACAAGCTCTCTTGCCTGCCACCATATAAGATGTGACTTTGCTCCTTCTTTGCCTTCTGCCATAATTGTGAGGCCTCTCCAGTCATGTAGAACTGTGAGTCAATTAAACCTCTTTTGTTTATACATTACCCAGTCTTGAGTATGTCTTATTAGCAGTATGAGAACAGACTAATACACATGTTATTTGTAAACAGGGATATTTTCACTTTCTCTCTTCCTATTTGGATGCCTTTAATTTCTTTCTCTTGCCTGACTGATCTGGCCAGGACTTCCAGTCCTATGTTGAATAGGAGTGGTGAGAGAGGGCATACTTGTCTTGTTCCAGTTTTCGAGGGGAATGCTTCTACATTTTGCCCATTCAGTATGATTTTGGCTGTGGGTTTGTCATAGATAGCTTTTATTATTTTGAAGTGTGTTCCTTCGATGCCTAGTTTATTGAGGTTTTTTTTTTTTTTTTTTTTTTAACATGAAGGAATGTTTTGTTTATTTGAAAGTCTTTTCTGCATCTATTCAGATAACCATATGGTTTTGTTTTTAGCTCTATTTATGTGATAAATCACATGTATTGATTTGTGTATGGTGACTCAACCTTGCACTCCATGGATAACGCCTACTTGAACATGGTTGATTAGCTTTTTGATGTGCTACTGAATTCACTTTGCTAGTATTTTATTGAAAATTTTTACATCTATGTTAATCAAGGATAAAGATATTGGCCTGAAGTGTGTGGGGTTTTTTTTTTTTTTTTTTTTTTTTTTTTTTTTTTTTTTTTTTCTGTGTCTCTGCTAGGTTTTTGTATCAGGATGATGCAGTCCTCCAAGAATGAGTTAGGAAGAAGTTCCTCCTCCTCAATTTTTTTTTGGAATAATTTCAGTAGGAATGTTACCAGCTCTTCTTTATGCATATGGCAGAATTCAGCTGTGAATCTGTCTGGTCCTGTTTTTTTTTTTTTTTTTTTTTTTTTTTTTTTTAACAGGCTTTTTATTACTGATTGAATTTCAGAGCTCTTTATTAGTCTGTTTAGGAAATCAGTTTCTTCCTGGTTCAATTTTGGGAGGTTTTATGTGTGCAGAAATTTATTCATTTATTCTAGGTTTTCTAGTTTGTGAGCATAGCAGTGTTCATAATAGTATCTGAGGACTTTTTGTATTTCTATGGGGTAAGGGTTAATGTCCCCTTTTTCATTTCTGATAGTGTTTATTTGAATATTCCCTATTTTCCTATATGCCTAGCTAGTGGTGTATCTATTTTATTATTTTTAAAAATAATCAACTTCTCGATTCTTTGATCTTTTCTATGGTTTTCCACATCTCAGTTTCCTTTAGTTCAGCTTTGGTATTTGTTATTTCTCGTCCTTCGCTAGCTTTGGGAATAGTTTGCTCTTGTTTCTCTAGTTCTTCTAGTTGTGATGTTATGTTGTTAATTTGAGTTTTTTCTAACTTTATATGTGGGTGTTTCGTGCTATAAGCTTCCCTCTTAACATTTCCTTGGCTGTGTCCCAGAGATTATGGTACGTTGTATCTTTGTTCTCATGAGTTTCAAAGAATTTCTTGATTTTCTCCTTAGTTTCATTATTTACCCAAAAATCATTTGGGAGGAGGTTGTTTAATTTCCATGTAACCATACAGTTTTGAGCAATTTTCTTAGTATTGATTTCTATTTTTATTGTGCACTGATATGAGAATGTGGATGGTATAATTTCTATTTTTTAAAATTATCTGAGGATTCATTTGTGTCTGATAATGTTTTCAATTTTACAGTATGTACCATGTGAAGATGAGAGGAATGTATATTCTGTTCTGTTGGGTATAGTGTTCTGTAGATGTCTATGAGGTCCGTTTGGTAAAATGTTGAGTTCACATCTAGAATATCTTTGTTAGTTTTCTGCACTGATTACATATCTAATGTGTCACTGGGTTGCTGAAGCCTCCCACCATTATTGTGTGGTTATCTAAGTCTTTTTGTAGGTCTCTAAGAAGTTGATTTATCAATCTGGGTGCTCCTGTGTTTGATGCATCCATATCTAAGATAGTATCTAAGTTTTCTTGTTGAATTGAGCTCTTTACCATTGAGTAATACTCTTCATTCTCTTTTGTAATCTTTGTTGTGTTGAAGTCTCTTTTGTTTGAAATTATAATAGCAACCCTGCTTTTTACTGTTTTGCATTTTCTTGGTACATTTTTCTCTATCACTTTAGTTTGAGTCTATGCAAGTCATTGCACCTCTCATTGCATCTCTCATTGCATCATGAGCCATGAAGATAACATATGGTTTGGTCTTGCTTCTTTATCCAACTTGCCATACTGTGCCTTTTAATTGGAGCATTTGGCCCATTTACATTCAAGGTTAGTATAGATATGTGCGGATTTCTTTCTGTCATAATATTGTTAGCTGGTTATTATGCAGACTTGTTTTTGTGGCTGCCTACAATGTCACTAGTCTACATACTTAAGTGTGTTTTTGTAGCGGTTGGTAACAGTCTTTTGTTTACATGTTAATGCTCTTTTCAGAACCTTTTTAAGGCCAGTATGGTGGTAATGAAATCCCTTAGTATTTGCTTTTCTGAAAAGGATCTTATTTCTCCTTTGCTTATAAGGCTTAGTTTGGCTGGATATGAAATTCTTGGTTAGAAACTCATTTCTTTAAGAATGCTGAGTATAGGCCCTAATTCTCTTCTGGCTTGTAGGGTTTCTGCTGAAAGGTCAGCTGTTTGACTGATAGAATTCTTTTTCTAGGTGACCTGCCCCTTCTCTCTACCTATCTTTAATATTTTTTCTATTTTTTTGACCTTGGAGAATGTGGTGACTATGTGTCTTGGGGGTGGTCTTCTTGTGTAGGATTTTACAGAGTTTTTCTTCATTTCCTGAATTTGAATGTTGACCTCTCTAGCAAGATTGGGGAAATTTTCAAGGGTGTTATCCTGAAATATGTTTTCAAGCTGCTTACTTTCTCTCCATCTTAGATTTGGTCTCTTCACATAATCCCATATTTCTCAGAGGTTTTGTTCATTCTTCTTTATTATTTTTTATTTACTTTTGTCTAACTGAGTTATTTTAGAGAGCAGGTTATCAGCTGGTTGCTGTCCTTTGTATCATTTATTTTATTTTTTTATTTTTTGCTTTTATCTCATTTGATGTCCTTGGGGGTTTTATTGTAGTATAACATGGGTTCAGTTGACTGGCTTCATTTCTAGTAGATTTTTGAAGGGCCAAGGATCAGCTCTGTGCTCCTCACCTGTGTGCTGTAAAGGTGGGGGGCTGGTATCTGGCCCCCAGTTTTGTTGTTTTGCCTATTGAGGTTGGGAACCTGCTGTGCTAGAGGAGTTGAGGTGTAGTGTCAGCTACAGTGCTTTGTCAGTTAGTGGTAGTGGATTCGTGCTCGTTCACATGTGCCAGAAGCAGTGGCAGTGTGCTGGGGTGCACGTTGGTTGGCTTGGGTGGAGTACTAGCAGGCCTGGTACTGACAGTCTCCATGCAAACCTTGGCAGCGATGGCTTTTGTGGAATGGTGGGTGGGAGGGATGGAGAGGGGAATGGAGATCTTGGGATCTGTGTGCACTTTGCATCCACAGTGGTATTGGCATCCATGCAAGGCACTAGCAGGAACAGGGTTAGCTATCTATATGCGTGCATTCATGCCAGCAGCAGGGGTGATGTAGGATGGGGGTGGGGTTCCTGGTGTCCCTGCATGCACTCACAATGGTGGCAGTGGCAGCATGGGGTGGAGGTCAGGGCTGCTGGTGTCAATGCTGATGATCACACCTGCAGTGGCAGTACAGCCGTGTGGTGTTGGGCCAGGTGGGTGTGCTCTTGCCAGCAGCAATGGCATGGCAGGGTGCACATGCACCCACACACCAGTGGGAAAGGGAAGGTGAGGTCTGCCCATGCACCCATGTTCTGACAAAGTGATGGTGAGGGGTGACCATGGGTGAGTGTGTTCTGACAAAGTGGCATGGGGGAGGCTGTGGATGGGAAAGGGTGTGGGTGGACTGGTATGCGTAAGCAGGGGTTGTTCTGCTGGAGTTCTCTGATGGTCAAGCATAATCTGCTAGTGCAAAGGCTATGATGCAGGCCACTGGGAGGCACGCTGGTTGAGCATGTGAGGCTGTACCATAAGCAGACATGGCCAGGCTGGAACCCCCGTAGAAGTCAGCAGAGAGAAGGATGCTTAGATCAAACTGACTTCATCCCATGGGCAAGACTGCTCTGCCCTGTTCAGGTCTGACAGTTCCCCTAAGGTTAGAGTCTCATAGAGAAACATGGCGAGACTTGGTGGATGCATGTCCCTGGCTCTGCTCCCCTGTAGACATTCCTGCATCAAACCCTGTAGGCTGCATACAGTCTGGAGTCCTGCCCATAACACCTGTCTAAGCAGCTCTCCCTGTCAGTTCAAGTGTCCCTGGGGGTTGTGGGATCTCCTGCTGTCAGGATTCCACAAGTCCATGGTGAGAGTGGGCTGCTCCTCACTTGCTGAACTCAAGCCTTCCCCAGGAGTGTTTGAGGCCAGGAACAAGTCCTTATGTACAGTAACCCCATACAGGATTCCCAGCTTCCTCCCTCTGCAGCTCAGCATCTGTGTCTCTTCATTCACTGTCAATGACTTCTTTCCAAAGGTCTGCTCAGAGTGCGCCAGTCTTGCAAGTCCCTCAGTGGCAGATATCCCTCTTAGCTGTAGCTAGTCAGCCATCTTGCCTTCATCACCTTTTGTATTTTTAATAAAAGCCATCCTAACAGGTGTGAGGTGACATCTGATTGTAGTTTCAATTTGCATTTGCATGATGATTAATGATATTGAGAATGTCTTCATATACCCGTTGGTCGCATGTATGTACCCCTTTGCGATATATCTATTTGAGTCCTTTGCTCGTTTTTAAATTGGGTTATTTTCCTGCTATTGAGTAGTTTGATTGCCTTACATAATTTGGATATTACCCACTTATTAGATGTACAGTTTACAGACATTTTCTCCCATTCTCTAGGTGTCTTCTCATTCTGATAATTGAATATTATGCAGTGCAGAAGCTTTTTAGAGTAGTCTCACTTGTTTATTTTTGCCTTTGGTTTCTGTTTTGGGGATTGTTTCCATAAAAAAGAACATTGCCCAGACTAATGTCAAGTAACCTTTCCCCTGTGTTTTCTTCTGGGTGTTTTATAGTCTCAGATCTTACATTAAGTCTTTAATACATTTTGAATTGATTTTTAGAGGTTGTGAGATAAGAGCCCAATTTCATTCTTCTGCATGTTAATATCTTGTTTTTCTATCACCATTTATTGAAGGGACTGACTTCTTCCCATTGTGTATTATTGACTCTCTTGTAAAATATCAGTTGACTGTAAATACATGACTTTATGTATGTGCTCTCTATTCTGTTCCATTGGTCTATGTGTCCATACCATGCTGTTTTGGTTATTGTAGCTTTGGAGTATACTTTGAAGTCAGTATAAATGAAGTCATTTAATTTCTCCAACTTTGTTCTTTTTTGCTCAAGATTGCTTTGGCTATTCAGGGTATTTCACAATTCTATGTGAATTTAGAAATTGTTGCAAAAATGCCATTGTATTTGTTTTCTGTGAAGAATGCAATTGGAATTTTGTTAGAGATTGTGTTGCATCTGGCTTTGATAGTATGGAGATTTAAAAAATGTGTTCATTTAGTTTATTTTGCATGTGCAGTAAAATGGTTGCTCAACCCTCAAGAAAGTAAAACCAGTTTTATGTTTGCGAATATCTGCTCCCATCTGAAATCACCCCAAACCACTTCCTTTTGTAACTAGCTTTTCCCAGTGGCGAGTTTGTTAACTGACTTCCCAGAAATAAGAACAGCCAAGGATGTCAGAGGTCCAGAATGGCCAAAGTAATCAGCATCTGAGAAAGTCTGAGCTGGAGCCAGAAAAAGGCAGAGTCATCTAGTTGGAAACCCCTGATGAAGAGATGAGAGGCCAACCCTGAGTCAGGGTTTCGTATAATCATCTGTGCATGATCTTTGGCAAGCCATGGGCTACCTACCATCCTTAGTTTCCTACCTTTTACATGAAGAGGGAAAATTTTATGTCTTTTTGAGAGCCCATCAGAATCACCTGGTGTACCACCTTCACACAAAAATTAGCCCTTGAATTAGAATTGCCAACAGTGAGGCCTAGAAACTCTTTTTTAATACTCATAGTTGACATTTATTAGTTATATTTTTCTGCTATTTTGAAAAAAAACTAAGAAGCTTAGCAACTATAGTTTCTAACAAGTTTTCTAGCCCACATTAGGCTAAAATACTTAACAAAGGTCAGATGCTTGAGGCAGATATTATTTGAATTACAAGAAAATAAAATCAATAGCATGTAAAGTGATAGAAATAAAGATTAAACATGGAAGAGAGGGTTAGCATGCTTCTTACTGTGTTCTTTGTATCTCTGGCTTCCATAGAAGTGCCTAAAGTCTCTTTCAGGTGCATAGGGGAAGCCAATCAACAGAACTCTGGAGACTCCACTCAGCTTCAAGCTAAGTAGTTTTTAATTTCAGCTTTTATTTTCAATTCAGGGGTACACGTATAAAATTGTTACAAGGGACCCAAGCAGTGAGCATAGTACCCAATAGGTAGTTTTCAACCCAGACTCCCTTTCCACTTCTTCCTCTAGTAGTCTGCAATGTCAATTATCCCCATGATTAGGACCATGTGTGCTTGATGTTTAGCTCTTACTTATAAGTGAGAGCATGCTGTATTTGGTTTTCTGTTCCTTTGTTAATTTGTTTAGGATTATGGCCTTTAGCTCCATCCCTCGTGCTGCAAAGGGCATAATCTTATTTTTTTTTTAATCACTGTGTATTATTCTATACTGTATATGTACCACATTTTCTTTATTGAATCTACCATTGATGAGCACCTAGGTTGTTTCCATGTTTTTGCTATTGTGAATAGTGTGGCAATGAACATACTAGTGCATGAGCCTTGTTGGTATAATAATCTATTTTCCTTTGGGTACATACCCAATAATGAGATTGCTGGGTCTAAGAACAGCTTTGTTCTAAGTTCTTTGAGAAATCTCCAAACTGCTTTCCACAGTGGCTGACCTAATTTTCCTTCTCATCAACAGTATATGTGTTCCTTTTTCTCTGCAACCTCCCCAGCATCTATTGTTTTTTGACTTGTTAATAATACTCATTCTGACTGGTGTGAGATAGTATCTCATTGTGCTTTTGATTTGCAAGTCTCTGATGATTAGTGATGTTGAGCATTTTGCCATATCTTCGTTAGCTGCATGTATGTCTTCTTTTCGGAAATGTCCATGTCCTTTGCCCGTTTTTCAATTTTTTTTTCCTGTTGTTTGGTTTATATTTCTTACAAGTTCTGGATATTAGCTGTTTGTTGGATGCATAGTTTGTGACTATTTTCTTCTATTCTATAGGTTGCCTGTATACTCTGTTGATATTTTATTTTGCTGTGTAGAAGCTCTTTAGTTTAATTAGGTCCCACTTGTCAATTTACAGTTTTGTTGCAATTGCTTTTGGGGACTTAGCCAAAAATTCTTTCCCAAGGTCAATGTCAGGAAGAGTATTTCCTGTTTCCTTGTAGAATTTTTATAGTTTGAGGTCTTATATATACATCTTTAATCCATCTCGAGTTAATTTTTGTAAATGATGAAAGGTAAGAGTATAATTTCATTCTTCTGCATACGGTCAGCCAGTTATCCCAGCACCATTTCTTGAATAGAAGGTCCTTTCCCCATTTTCTTTCTTTGTTATGACTGTCAAATTATGGTTAGGATGAAGCTGGCTTCATAGAATGAGTTATGGAGGTCTTCTACCTCAATTTTTTGGAACATTTTCAGTGGAATTTGGTACCCATTCTTCTTTGTACATATGGTAGAATCCAGCCGTGAATCCATTTGGTCTAGAGTTTCATTTTTTCGGTAGGTTTGAAACTTATTATTATTACTGATACAATTTCAGAGCTCAGTATTGGTCTATTCAGGGTATCAATCTCTTCCTGTTTCAATCTTGAGAGTTTGTATATTTCCAGCAGTGTATCCATTTCCTCTAATTTTCTAATTTGCGTGTATAGTCTTGTTCATAGTATCTCTGAGGATCTTGTTTATTTCTGTGGTGTCAATTTTAATGTCATCTTTATTATTTCTTACTATATTTATTTGGATCCTCTCTTTTTTTTTTTGTTTGTTAATCTAGCTAGTGTTCTATCAATCTTATTCACGTTTGGGAAGAACCAACACTTGGATTTATTGATCTTTTGTATGGATTTTTGCATGACAATTTCACTAAGTTTTCTTTAATTTTAGTTATTTCTTTTCTTTTGCTAGCTTTAGAGTTTTTCTTTTTTTTCTAGTTCCTTTAGGTGCAAAGATGGATTGTTAATTTGAAATCTTCCTAGCTTCTTAATGAAGATGTTTAGGGCTATAAACTTTCCTCTTAACACTGCTTTGGCTACATCCCCAGTATTTTGGTATGCTGTCTCCTTATTTGCATTAATTCCAAATAAATTTTCATTTTTGCTTTCATTTCTGTGTTCACCAAGGAATTATTAAGAAGCATTTTGTTTAATTTCCATGTATTCATATAGTTTTGAGAGATCTTCTTGATATTAATTTTCATTGTTATTGTACTGTGGTCTGAAAGTGTGCTTGATATGATTTCAGTGTTTTTGAATTTTTTGAGAATTGCTTTATGACAAAGCATGTGATTGAACACAGAATGTGTTCCATGTGCAGATGAGAAGAATGTGTATTCTATGGTTATTGGGTGGACTGTTATGTAGATGTCTATTATGTTCAATTGGTCACATGTCGAGTTAAAGTCCAGAGTTTGTTAGTTTTCTGCCTTGATCATCTCTCTAATGCTGTCAGTAGGATGTCGGAGTCTCCCACTCTTATTTTGTGATTGTCTAAGTCTTTTTATAGCTCCAAAACAACTTGCTTTGTAAATCTCAGTGCTCTAATGTTGAGTGCATAAATATTTAGGATAGTCAAGTCTTCTTGTTGCATTGCACCATTTATCACTATGTAATGTTCTTCATTGTCCTTCTTAATTTTTATTTATTTAAAGTCTGTTTTATCTGATTTAAGAATAGAGACTCCTCCTATTTTTTGTTTCCCATTTGTATGGTACATCTTTCTGCATCCTTTCACTTTGAGCCTGTGTGTCAATACGTGTCAGATGGGTCTCCTGAAGACAACAGATGATTTGGTCTTGTCTTTCTATCCAGCTTGCCACCCTGTGTCTTTTACATGGGGTGTTTAGCCCAGTTAATTTTTGTATATGGTGAAAAGTAAAGATATAATTTCATGCTTCTGTAGATGGCTAGCCAGTTATTCCAGCACCATTTATTGAATAGAGAGTCATTTCCTAATTGCTTGTTTTTGTCAGTTTTCTTGAAGATCCGATGGTTGTAGGTTTGTATTCAAAGTTAGTATTGATCGTGTGACTTTGATCCTGTCAATGTGTTGCTAGCTGTTTGCTATGTGCACTTCATTGTGTCACTGCTTATAGTGCCTGTGGGCTATGTGCTTAAGTGTGTTTTTGTGGTAACAGATGTCATTCTTCCAATTCCATGTTTAGCACTCTGTTAAGGACCTCTTGTAAGGCTGGCCTAGTTGAAACACATCTTCTCCGTATTTGCTTGCCTTAGGATTTTACTTCTTCTTCACTTATGAAGCTTAGTTTGGAGAGATAGGAAATTCTTTTTTTGGAAATTCTTTTCTTTAAGGATGCTAAAAATAGGCCAAAAATCTCTTTGGGCTTGTAAGGCTTCTGCTGAGAGGTCTGTCGCTGGCCTGATAGGGCTTCATCTACATGTGACTTGACCCTTCTCTCTAGCTGCCTTTATGATTTTCTCATTTGTGTTTACCTTGGTGAATCTGATGACTATATGCTTTGTGGGTGGTCATCTTGTATAGTACCTAGCCAGGGTTCTCTGTATTCCTCAGACCTGCGTGTCAAACTCTAACAAGATAAGGGACATTTTCATGGACTATATCCTCAAATATATTTTCCAAGTTGCTTGTTCTGTCTCCTTTTCTCTCAGGAATGTCAATGAGGCATAGATTTGGTCTCTTTACATAGGTATGGACATTGTAATATTAATTCTTCTATAAGCATGAAAGCTCTTTTCACTTATTTGTTTCATCTTCATTTTCTTTCATCAAGGTGTTATAGTTTTCAGTTTACATATTTTCATCTCTGATTTTTTTCTAAGCATTTTATTTTTTTCTTGATGCTATTATAAACGGGATTGTTTTCTTGATTCCTTTTTCAGATGATCAGTTGTTAGTGTGTAGAGACACTACTGATTTTTGTACATCAATTTCATACCCTGCAAGTTTTCTGAAGTTGTTTGTTAGTTCTAACAGTGTTTTGTGGAAACTTTAGGTTTTGCATATACAAGATCATTTCTCCTGCAGGCAGAGACACTTTTGCCTCTTTTCCAATGGATGCCTTTTCTTTTTCTTGTCTAACTTTTTTGGCTAGGACTTCCATTACTATTTTAAGTAGAAGTGGTGACAGTGTGTTAGGGGACCACAAATATCCAAATTGCCAACTGGTCTGCAGCAACCTCAATTCTTGCCTCCTCGGATGAGAGAATTCAACTGAGCAGCATAAGTCAGAAAAAGAGACCAAGGCAAGTTTCAGAGCAGGAGTGGCAGTTTACTAAAAAGTTTTAGAGCAGAAAAGAAAGGAAAGTACACTTGAAAGACATGCAAGAGGGCACTTTGGAGGTCAACCACCCCATTTAACCTTATCCTAGGACATTATATGCTGGCCTACTTCTGGCATCTTGTACCCCTTTCCCTTTGTTCTTCTCTAAGGGTGAGCTGCCGCATGTGTGGTGCCCTCTTTACTCTTGGGAGGCGAGCATGTGCAGAGTGTTTAGGAAGTTGTATGCATGCCCACTTGAGGCTTTCTTCCCTTTTCCAGTGGAATGACCCCGGAAGATTATGCTTTGCCATTTTGTCTCTTAATGTGCATGCTCAAGCTCACTTACTGAATTTCTGAGATTTTATTGAAAACTGATTACCAGTTTCAAGTGTTTTTATCTGTTTGAGAAATTGCCTTTCCCTGGTGCCTGTGATCAATTATCACTTTAGTGTGACAACTGTAGACCATCAGGAAATTGCCTTCCCCTGGTACTGACTGCCAATTATCTTTTTTTTTTTTTTTTTTACAAAGGCAGTGTGATAACTGCCAAGCCATCACCTTATGGTCCTGTGACATTCCTGGTGGGTGTAGGAGGGACCTCTCACCTACTTTACTCATGCCTGGCTAGCTATCCACTGTAACAAGTGGGCATTCTTGTCTTTTTCCTAATCTTAAAAAAAGGCTTTCGACTTTTCGCAATTGAATATGATGTTAATTATCGGCTTGTGATATATGACCTTTATTTGCTGAGTGTTATCATAAAAGTATGTTGAATTTTGTCCAATGATTTCTCCTCATCTGTTGAGATGATCATATATTTTTTTTTGCTTTCATTTTGTTAATATAATGCATCACATTTACTGATTCGTGTATTGTATTAATATGATTGTATTACCATAAAGGAATATCTGAGACTGGGTAATTTATAAAGAAAAGTCCATTTGGCTCATTGCTCTGTGGGTTCTACAAGAAGCTTGCTGCTGACAGCTATTTGTGGTGAGAGAGGAGGAAGTGTCCAGCTGTTTTCAGCGACCATTTCTCATGGAAACCTATAGTGAGCACTCACTCACTCACTCCCTTGAGAACAGCACCAAGCCATTCTTGAAGGATCTGTCCTCAGGATCCAAACATCTCCCAGCAGGCCCCACCTCCAACATTTGGAATCAGATCTCAATAGGAGACTTGGTGATGCTCAACAAAGCATATTCAAACCATAGCACATGTATCGAACCAATTTTGCATTCCATGACATGAAATTCAATAGAAACATATTAAGCAAACAAGAACTACTATAAAATACCTAGGGATTAATTTTAAATAAGTGTTCAAAAAATTCACACACAAATGATATTTTTTTTGCCAGGAAAAGATAAATATTGCCAATGTACTGCTATTTGACCTCGAACAAGACAGATTAGGAGTCTCCTCAAACAAGGAAACTTTTGACTTGGAGAAGTTAACTGTTGTTTTTAGTTTATGATTGAGACAGATATATGAAGATGCCTTGGTAAATGAAAACAAACATGAAATCCTAATCAATACCTTATATCATAAGATTCCAATTCAAGTAATTTCAAATTCCTAAATGTATCATGCTGTTTTCCTATTCAAAAACAACTCACTTATCAAACAACATGTAAGAATTTGAGCAAGCATTTTTTTTTCTTATTTTATTTATTGTTTTCTTTTATTATACTTTAAGTTCTGGGATACATGTGCAGAATGTGCAGGTTTGTTACATAGGTATAGACATGCCATGGTGGTTTGCTGCACCCATCAACCTGTAAGCATTCTTAATAGAATTGACTCACATTATTAAATTACTGTTCTTGATAACAAATGATATGTTTAGACTTGTAGTAAAAGCTAATGAAACTCATGGATAAAATGGTAATATAGTCTATTCGAACTCCGCATGGGGTACTCACATACCTGAATACGCATGAGCATCATAGGTCTAAAGGACTATGTCTCAATGAGAAGGGAAGGACATAATCCCTAAAACAGCCTGGAGTAGTGCTGACTGGCTGGTTTTGGTCTTCAATAAAAAGCGCTTAACTGATGATAATAAAATGTTAAGTGGTTTCATTTTTACATCTCCATACATTGAGATCAGGTATTAATCATTTTGAGAAAACTGAAAAGTCTTTGGGAAATAAGGGAGTCATTAGGTTGAGACAGAAAATACATATAAATAACTTAAGAAATTTATGATAGGCAGTGATAGTCAAAAAATCAATTTTTACTCAATTCTACTTACCATAAAAATTGTATAACTCTCATGCACAAATTGATTAGGTAATGTTCAATACAGAAAGGAAGAAGAGTAAAAACTATTTGGAGAATTGTGAAACAGTACATATATTTGGAGTTATGTACATGTTGGTGGAAGAGAAAGCCCTGCTGCAAAAATGATTTTATTCAAATTCTTTGTAGTATTGACATGATGGAAACCCCAATGAGATATTTAGTTAAATTTAAGAAACTATTGCTAACACTGATCTCAGCATAATGAGATGAGAGTATTCAAGGAATGAAAGAAGGACTTCTGCAAGACAAGAGTCTAAATTGTAGTTTCAAGCTATAATAATTAAGATATCATGTAATGCTCTCTGGTAAGTCTCTGTAGAGCTCAGGAACACAACTAATAGCACCAATAATATTAAATAATTTTGATATCAGAGAGAGGAAAAATTGGAAATCAGAACATGTACTAACATTCATCCCTAATAGTTTAAAATGCTGGATTTCAAGACACATGAATATAAGCCATGAATATAAACACATGAATATAAACTCTATAGGTATCTATAATGTATTGCCATGTGAGAAAATCAAATTTCAGAATGCATATTATAAGATCCAGCTTTGTAAAATGCAATTCTAAACACTATGTCAGTATACATTTATGTTTATGTGTTTATTTAAACACAGAAAAGTCATTCATCATCTATGAAGTTTACTCCTCCTAGCTTCAGATTTCCCAGGCAATAAAAACCCCTATTCTGAGAAATGGTAATAGTATTAAGAGTAATGAAACCAATACAACTAGAATTGACTGAGAGTGACAATGAGTCAGACAATGTGCTGAGTGCTTTTATCTGGTAATTGTCTTAATCATCCCATCAATCTTATGGAAGAGATTCTCCCATTATTGCTAATTTAGAAGTTTGTCTCAAGGATCACAGGTGCCAATACATTTGTATAGATACATAATAAATGATAATACACATTTTTTTCACATAACAATGCACAATTAGGAATTATATTTTTGTATTTGAAAACTAAAATATGGACATATTTACATATACATACGCATGTGCACATACCCGAGGCTGTACAGGTTGTGAGGAAGTCTAGTTAATGTCAAGGTTGAAATTTAATTTCTGAATTACATTTAAACCAAAAGTTTTCTGGTGATTTGGGATTTCACATGGGTACCTGGTCAGCTCTGGAACATTTGGTGTCAAATTTCCTCTAACCTTGTATCCTGAGAACCTAGATTTCAGAATGAAACTCAAGTACCCCAATGCCCAAAGGACAAGCTACTCACAGACCTGTGCTGCTTGGCATGATATAGTGGCTATCTTTTTATGATAATATAATATATCCAAACTATAAAGGATACTATTTACATGGAAAGTACAATAGTCAAATGAGAAACCTTGAGAATACAAAATATATATTTTTAGGATAATGAACCAAAAGTATAAATTGAAGCATATCAATGTAATCCTTACATTACAGAAATACTTAGGAAAATAAAATACAACAAGAAAGAAAGAAATGTAAGGAACTAAGAGTATGCATATCAAGAAAATTTTAGGGTCTAAAATTAACACATAAACCTTTATTATGTAGTATAAAAGAAGGGTTTAAATAATAAACACATACTCATACTCTGAATATGAACTTGATATTGTAAAGATGCTGAATTTTCTCAATTTCTTTTATATTTGTAAGGTACTCAGATTAAAATTCCCATGGGACGTTCTTAGTAATTGAAAAAATAAATGTTAAAACTCTGCAAAATTATACAGGACTAGTGAGAATTAACAAGCTAAGAAAAACACTGAAGGCAAGGGTTTCAGTATCATAAGGGTGTCATTATAAACTGCAACAGACTTGGGTAACTCAAAACAGCACAAATGTATTGTTTCATTTTGTGGATACCACAAATCCAAAATCAAGGTGTTGGCAAGGCCATGCTCCCTCTGACGCCTCTATAGGAGGATCCTTCTTTGCCTCTTCCTGTTTCTCTTAGTCTAGGTATCCTTTGGCTTTTGACTGCAGAACTCCAGTTGCTACCTTCATCTTCCTATCGCTGTCTTCACACTATCTGTGTCTCTGTCAAAATTTTCCTCTTCTTACAAGGACATCAGTCATATTAAATTGTTTTCCAAAATCATGTTATCTGATGAACTCCACTTGAGTTTGAGAGTTGAAGTTTAGAACATAAAATGCCCTAAAGGAATGTCCAAACAATTTTTCCAAGAAGAAAACCAATTTTCAGAGAAACATGTTGGATAATAGTAACGCAATTTGTATAAAATGATCCTATTCTTTTAAAATAAATTAAAACTAAAGACACATTATGGCATTTTCTATGTATGTATATGAATTATCATCTGTTTTTATTCATGGAGGGAGATTGAGTGGAAGTTTAATATAGATCATGGAAAAGGTGTGGAATGAATTAATTGTTGGAATATGTTATTAATTTTTTTTATATTTCTAAATTATTTCCTTAGGTAAACTGTGAAATGATTACTTCTAATACTAACAATATTGACAAATATGCAGATTTTTTAAAATGAAGGAAAACAGCCATTCACTTGCTTTGTATGCTTATCATTTGCACTCCTGAAACACATACTTCCCTTTTAGAATCAAGAAGGAAATAACTATTTTTAGTAACAATAGTTCTAATAACAAGGTAATGAAACAATTAATACTCATTGAAGGCTTACTCTCAGGCCAAGGAGTGTGCAAATACTTTTGTGTCTATTGTAACAAATCTACAAGTCAAACATGATCATTAATTCCATGTCATGGAGTTGATGTTAGGATTGAATTATTCAATGTATGGAAAATATTTCCATAAATTAAAAAGCTACTTAGATGCATAAAACTTTGTATTAATCATTGCAATTGATTTTACAATTTTGTATTTTAAAATTAAAATATGGATATATTTACATATGCATATGCATGTGCACATACCCAAGGCTTTACAAATTGTGAGGAAGTCTACTTAATATCAAGGCTGAAATTTAATTTCTGAATTACCTTTCTTTAAACCAAAAGTTTAATGACTCAATGACCATAGAAATATTTAAAAATTAATATGTAGCAGTCTTATTTAGAATTTAGGTGTCACAAACCAAGATATGAATACTGTGTACAATCATTCTCACTAGAGTTAATTTTGTCTGTATTGTTATATTATTTCTTTATTCTTATGTTTTCATTTTTTCCAGCTTTAAGGTATAATTAAAAAATGAAAATTGTGTATACTTACAGAGTACATGTTTTGAAATATATGTACGTGTTGTAAAATAAGAAATAGAATTAACATAATCCTCTCACATGCTTATCTTTTTGTACTATGCACATTTAAGATCTAGCTTCTTAGTAATTTTCAAATACACAATATATTATTAACAATAGTCATTTTACTATATGATAGTTCTCCAGAATGCATTCCTCCTATTTAATGGAAATATTGTACCCTACAACCAGCATCTCCCTATTCCTCCCACGACAGCCACTGGTAACCACCATTCTACTCTCTGCTTCTATGAGTTCATTTTTATATTTTATTCTTTTAACTTTTATTTTAGATTCGGGGTGCTTGTGAAGGTTACAGAGATAAACTCGTGCCATAGGGGTTTGCTGTACAGATTATTTCATCACTCAGATATTAAGCCCCGTGCCCAATAGTTATCTTTTCTGCTTCTCTCCCTCCTACCACCCTCCACCCTCAAGCAGACCCCAGTGTCTTTTGTTTCATTCTTTGTGTTGAAGAGTTCTCATCATTTAGCTTCCACCTATAAGTGAGAAACTGTGGTAGTTTGTTTTCGGTTTCTGGATTCGTTCACTAAGGATAATAGCCTCCAGCTCCATCAATGTTCCTGCAAAAGACATGCTTTTTCTTTTTTATGACTGCATAGTATTCCGTGGTATATATGATTTTCTTTATGTAATCTGATAGTGTCAGGCATTTAGGTTGATTCCATGTCTTTGCTATTGTAAATAGTGCTGCAATCAACATTCGTGCGCATGTGTTTTTATGGAAGAATGAGTTATGCTGCTCTGGGCATGTACCCAGTAATGGGATTGCACGGTCAAATGGTAGTTCTGCTTTTATCTCTTTGAGGAACTGCCATACTGATTTCCATAATGGTTGATCTAATTTACACTCCCACCGACAGTGTATGAGTGTTCCCCTTTCTCCGCGACCTCACTAGCATCTGTTATTTTTTGACTTTTTAATAATAGGCTTTCTGATTGGCATTGTAGTTTTGCATTTCTCTAACGATGAGTGATAGTGAGCTTTTTCTCATATGCTTGTTGGTCGCATGTGTGTCTTCTAGTGCTCATTTCCTTTGCCCACTTTTTAATGGGTTTTTCTCTTGTAAATAATGTTTAAAGTCCTTAGAGATCCTGGATTTTAGATCTTTGTCAGATGTATAGTCAGCAAACATTTTCTGCCATTCTGTAGGTTCTCTGTTTACTTTGTTGATAGTTTCTTTTGCTAGGCAGAAGTTCTCAAGTTTAATGAGATTCCACTTGTCAATTTTTCCTTTTGTTGCTTTTGGCACCTTTGTCATAAAATCTAGGCTTGTTCCTATGTCTAGGATGACATTGTCTTTTAGGAGGTTTATAGTTTTGGGTTTTACATGTAAGTCTTTAATCCATCCTGAGTTGATTTTTGTATATGGTGTAAGGAAGGGGTCCAGATGAAATCTGCATATGGTTAGCCAGTTATCCCAGCACCATTTATTGAACAGGGAGTCGTTTCCCCATTGCTTGTTTTTGTCAGCTTTTTCAAATATCATGTGATTGTAGGTGTGCGGCCTTATATCTGGACTCTCTATTCAATTCCATTGATCTATGTGTCTGTTTTTATACCAATACCATGTGATTTTGGTTACTGTAGCCCTGTAGCATTATTTGAAGTCAGGTACCATGATGCCTCTAGCTTTTTCCTTTTTGTTTAGGATTGCCTTGTCTATTTGGGCTCTTTTTTGGTTTCATATGAATTTTAAAATAGTTTTTTCATAGTTCTGTGAAGAAAATCATTAGTAGTTTGATAGGAATAGCATTGAATCTGTAAAGTGCTTTGGGCGGTATAACCATTTTAATGATATTGATTCTTTCTGTCCATGAGCATGGCATAGTTTTCCATTTGTTTGTGTCTTCTCTGATTTATTTGAGCAGTGTTTTGAAATTCTTACTGTAGAGATCTTTCACCTCCCTGGTTAGTGTATTCCTAGGTATATTATTCTTTGGCAATTGTGAATTAGATTGCCTTTCTTATTTGGCTTTCAACTTGGCTGTTGTTGATGTATAGGAATGCTAGTGATTTTTATACGTTGATTTTGTGTCCTGAAAATGTGCTGAAATTGTTTATCAGCTGAAGGAGCTTTTGGGCCAAGACTGTGGGGTTTTCCAGTATACAATCATGTCGTCTGCAAACAGAAATAGTTTGACTTCCTGTCTTTTTATTTGAATGCCCTTTGTTTCTTTCTCTTGCCTGATTGCTCTGGGTACGACTTCCAATACTACATTGAATAGGAGTGGTGAGAGAGGGCATCCTTGTATTGTGGCATTTTTCAAGGGGACTGCTTTTAGGTTTTGCCCATTCAGTATGATTTGGTTGTGGGTTTGTCATAGACAGCTCTTATTATTTTGAGGTATGTTCCCGAAAATACCTAGTTTATTGAGAGTTTTTGATGTGAGGGATGTTGAATTTCATTGAAAACCATTTCTGAATCTATTGAGATAATCATGTGGTTTTTGTCTTTAGTTCTCTTTATGTGAATAATATTTACTGATTTGCATATGTTGAACTAACCTTGCATCCCTGGGATGAAGTCTACTTGATCATGTGGATTATCTTTTTGATGTGCTGCTGGATTCATTTTGCCAGTATTTTGCTCAGGATTTTTCAGTCAGTGTTCATAAAGAATTGGCCTGAAGTTTTTTGTTGTCTCTCTACCAGATTCGGGTATCAAGATGACACCGGCTTCATAGAATGAACTGGGAAGGACATCCTTCTCAGTTTTTTGATTAGCTTCTGTGAGAGTGGTACCAGCTCTTTGTACATCTGGTAAAACTCTACCATGAATCCATAAGTACTGGGCTTTTTATTTTTATTTTTTTTTGGATTGGTCAGCTATTTATTACTGACTTAATTGTAGAACTCATTATTGGTCTGTTCAGGGAATGGATTAGATTTCTTCCTGGATGAGTCTTGGGAATGTGTATGTGTCCAGGAATTTATCCATCTCCTGTAGGTTTTCTAGTTTGTGTGCATAGAGGTGTTCATAGTAGTTTCCGATTTTTTTGGGGGGTGGGGGGGTCAATGTTAACATTACCTTTGTCATTTCTAAGTGTGCTTATTTGGATCTTCTCATTTTTCTTATTAGTCTAGGTAGAGGCTTATATATCTTACTAATTTTATAAAAAAGAAAAAACCAACTATGGTATTTGTTGATCTTTTGAATTTTTTTTTGGGGGGGGGTGGTTCTCGATTTTCATCAGTTCAGCTCTGATCTTGGTTGTTTCTTCTGTTAGCTTTGGGGTTTGTTTGCTCTTGGTTCCCTAGTTCTTTTAGTTGTGATATTAGGTTGTGAACTTGAGATCTTTCTAGCTTTTTGATGTGGGAATTTAGTGCCATAAATTTCCCTCTAAACACTGATTTGATTGTGTCCCAGAGATTCTGGTATGTTGTGTCTTTGTTCTCATTAGTTTCAAAAAAGCTTCTTGATTTCTACCTTAATATTATTATTTACTCAAAAGTCATTAAAGAGGATGTTCTTCAGTTTGCATGTAATTTTATGGTTTAGAGCGATTTTCTTAGTATTCACTTCTATTTTTATTGCACTGAGGTCCAAGAGTGTATTTGGTATGATTTTGGTTATTTTGCATTTGCTGAGGATTTATGTTCAATTATGTGGTCAATTTTAAATTATGTGCCATGTGGCCATGAGAAGAATGTATATTCTGTTGTTTTTGGTGGAGAGTTTTGTAGAGGTTTATCAGATCCATTTGGTTAAGTGTTACATTCAAGTCTTAAATATCTTTGTGAATTTTCTGCCTTGATGATCTGATACTGTCAGTGGAGTGTTGAAGTCTCCCACTTTTATTGTGTGGGAGTCTAAGTCTGTTTGAAGGTCTTCAAGAAGTTCCATTTATGAATGTGGATACTCCTGTATTGGGTTTATATATATTTAGGATTGTTAGGTCTTCTTGCTGAATTGAGCCCTTTATTATTATGTAATGCCCTTGTCTTTTTTGATATTTGAATTATTTTTTTTTTTTTGTCTGAAATTAGGATGGCAACCCCTGTCATTTTCTGTTTTCCATTTGCTTGGCATGTTTTCCTCCATCTCTTTGAGCCTATGAGTGACATTATTTGTGAGATGGGTCTCTTGAAGATAGCATGTCATTGGGTCTTGCTGTACTATCCAGTTTGCCACTCTGTGCCTTTTCAGTGGGGCATTTAGCCCGTTTACATTCAAGATTTGTATTGATATGGGTAGATTTGATCCTGTAACTGTGCTGTTAGCTTGTTAGCTGGTTATTCTGTTGGCTTGTTGACATTCGTCTGTGGTTTTTTTTTTTTTTTTTTTTTTTTTTAATTAAGGTTAGCAGTGTTTCCTTTTTATATTTAGTGCTCCTTCTATAATCTCTTGTAAAGCAGGTATGGCAGCAATGAGTTCCCTCAACATTTGATTATCTGAAAAGGATCTTATTTCTCCTTCACTTAGGAAGTTTAGTTTGGCTTGACATAAAAATATTTGTTGAAGATTTTTTTCTTTAAGAATGTTGAATATTGGTCCCCAATCTCTTCTAGCTTCTAGGATTTCAGCTGATAGGTCTGCTGTTAGCCTGATTAGGTTCCTTTTGTAGGTGACCTGCCTTTCTCTCTAGCTGCCTTTAACTTTCTTTCATTTCAACCTTGAAAAATCTGACAACATTGTGTCTTGGGAATGATCTTCTTGTGTAGAATCTTGCAGGCATTCTCTGTATTTCCTGAATTGGACTGTTGGCCTGTCTAGCCAGGTTTAGGAGGTTTTCATGCATGATATACTGAAAGATGTTTTCCAAGTTGTTTTCTTTCTCTCCTTCCCTTTCAGGAATGCCATGATTCATAGTTTTGGCCTCTTTACATAATCCCATACTTCTTGGAGGTTTTGTTCATTCCTTTTTATTCATTGTTCTCTGTTTTGTCCCTCTGTCTCATCTCTGACTACCAGTCTTCGAGCTCTGAGATTCTTTCCTTAGCTTGGTTTATTCTGCTGTTAATACTTATGATTGCATTGTGAAATTCTTGTATTGTGTTATTCATCTCGGTCAGACCTGTTAGATTCTTATACTGGCTATTTTGCCCTCTGGCTCCTGTATCACTTTATTTTGATTTGTATTTTCCTTGGATTGGGTTTTGCCATCCTCCTGAATCTCAATGGTCTTTGTTCTTATCCATATTCCAAATTCTATTTCTGTCATTCCAGCCAGTTTGCTCTGGATAAAAACTCTTGTTGGAGAACTAGTGTGGTTGTCTGGAGGACATAGGAGACCCTGGCAATTTGATTTACCAAAGTTCTTGCATTGGTTCTCTCTCATCTCTGCATTGGGTGATTTTTTACAGTGTAGATTGAGTACAGTCCATAGACTTCTTTTCTGGATGTTTTCACTGGGCCAAGGCTTAGTGCAGGATTTTTACTTGAAGCTGACTTCTTGTCTCTGGTTTTAGTTGGGGGCATGTTAGCAAGGTACTTTTGGTGTTGAAGCTTTGGGGTGTGATCCAGCATGCGACACTTAACATTAGTCAGTTGGCAGACCCTTGCTCAGTTGTGTCACTGCTCTGTTTCCTCACAGTTGCAGCTGTGTTGCCTCTTAATTCTCTGAAAGTATAGGTTCCTCTCTCCCTCCAGTGCCAGCTGTAGGTTGTGACTTGTCTCTCCTGGGCTTCCAACTGAAGCTCTGGACTGATCTCAGTGTTTATGTTCCTTCCCCTACTTAGAGGCAGCAGCAGAAGGGACCTCAGTAGTGGTTGTGGCTGAGGGTCTTTTGCTTGCCTGTTGGTGTTCCACCCCAGGGAGGTGCAGATTAGCCAACATTCAGTGCAATCAGCCCAGGATGGAGGTTCTGTGCTGTGGTCCAAAGCCAGGGGTTTCCTGTCTGGTGATGAGCAGTGGGAGATAAACTGGCCTCCTCTCTTTGGATTGACCATAGCTCGTTGGAGGTGTGGATAAAGCACTTAGGGGCTTTGCTCCTTTGTTAGTCTGAGGATAGTAAGGATGGTTACACTGCAGAGGCATTGGCAGAGGTGATTTCAGTTGCTCCTGAAGGCTCTGTATGGGGAGTTGCTGAGTTGTTACTGGCTTTATACCTCTGGCAAGGGGTGGCTAGAGGCCCAGTCCTGGAGGACCTGCCCTGTGAGGAGATATGGGAACGGGCACTCACGTAACAGTCTGGCCACTTTTCTGTAGGGCTGCTGTGGTATGCTGGAGGTCCACTCCAGTCCCTAGTTGCCTCGAATTTTCCAGTACCTGGAGGTTTCACCAGTGAAGGCTTCAAGTAGCAAAGATAACAGCCTGGCCCTCCCTCTGGGAGTTTCATCACAGGGAGGCACAAACCTGTTGCTGGTCCAAACACACCTGTAAGAGGTGGATGGAGACCCCAGTTTGGAGGTCTTGCCCAGTGAGGACAAATGGAATCAGGGAACTTCTTAAAAAAGCAGTCTGATGTCTAGGTGTGGTAGCTCATGCCTATAATCTCAGTATTTTGGGAGGCTGAGTTGGGCGGATTGCTTGAGCTCAGGAGTTTGAGACCAGCATGAGCAACATGCTGAAACCCCACCTCTACCAAAAATACAAAAAAATTAGCCAGTTGTGGTGGGGTGTGGCTGTAGTCCCAGCTACTCGGGAGGCTGCAGTGGAAGGATTACTTCGGTCCGGGAGGCAGAGGCTCCAGTGAGCCAAGATCATGTCCCTGCACTGCATTCCAGCCTGGATGACAGAGCATGACTTTGTCTCAAAAAAAAAAAAAAAAAAAAAAAAGCAGTCTATCAACATTTTCATAGAGCAGCTGTATCATGCTGGGGCTCTATATTTATTTTTTCATTCACCAATTATTTAATGAGTACCTACTATGTGCCAGGTGCTATAGTTCACACACAGAATACTATCTGTAAACAGTAAAGAATACTTTTCACTTGGACCTTATTCTCTATTTGGGGGTGGGAGGGTAGAGACAATAAATAAACAACAACAACAACAACAAAACAAAGCCAAATTAGTTTAGAAGATAAGTACAATATAAAAACCTAAGGAGTCAATCAGAATAAAGAGAATAAGATTGGCATGAGGATGGTGGAAAGGTAGGCTCATAGGTTCTTTAGGATGGCTATATGTGACAACACCTCAAAGAAAGTAATGAAGTTATCAATGACACAGAATTGATTCCCAAAGGTCTGAAAGGTACATTAGCTATTTTGGAGGAAAATATGACATTTAATTTCATTTTTAAAAACGTAAATGAATAGGTTAGTAAGGTACGCTTTAAAAGACCATACTGGTATACATTTTAAAGTGTGAAATATATGTTTATCCTTGTTTGATTTATAGATCCACTGAAGGACTGATGAACTATACCATTCACCTATTCAAAAAATATATTTATGTTCAAACAACATTTTGTTTTATAAGGTTCATAAATCTACTAAATCTCATCCATGAACTCTCTGGAATTTTTGCATGATGTATAGAATTTGCCTACTCAGACAATGTGAAATGATGTTTAAGTTTGCAGTGTAAACTCATGAATATATTTTATGTTTTATAATGGCATGTGAAAATCATGCCTCTAAAACTTTAAGCAGTGTTAAATACTTTAGTGAGTTGGGTACAAAGAACTAAAGAAAAACCACTGTTTTGAGTTTATACTAACACTTTTTAAAGGTAATCCAATTTAGAACTCACAATAGCAATAAAAGATCACTAAGTCATATACTCATGAAGGCTAATTCAGTCTAAATATTTTGAATATGACAAAACTTTACAAGGCATCTACAGGGCAGCTTTGGAGGAGAACACTACATATACACACACACACGACCTGAGACTGAAGAGTCAGTATCAAATGTTTATTTTCTAAAAAAAATTAATGTCATAACAAATAAGTTTAAAAGTCAAATAAGCTTTTATTGGAAATTTGAAATATGAGCTTAATTTGTAGCTTTCAGTGAGATTGTACAAGAAAACCTCCCCAAATTAAGGTCATTGTTATAGACATTGGAACACTAATTTTAAAAAGATAACACTAAATCAAAATTGATGTATTAATGATGCTAGGCAAATATGGTATTTCTGGTGTGTCAGAAAGGCTGGGGAAATGGATTAAAATTACACTAAGTACAATGCACTAAGATGCATGTTGCATGTAGCTGAATTTAAATATATAATAGAGTATTTTAAACCTACATGTATGGCTTTGATGTACTGTTAAGAAACTAAAGAAACCTGCAGGTAATGTGTCACCTATGATCCCAATTTTTGTACAAACAATGATAAAAAATAACCTACCTGACTAGACAGATGCAGGGACATGCATCAGATTATTAATATTGATTACAAAAAGCATGTTGAATGAAACTGATGTGTAGTGGAGAGGGGTTAGTTGCTAAGTTTTTTTTTCATGTTGCAGCTTAGAAACCTTTCTTTGGTTACACTAAAAAAAAGTGACGTTGTATTGAACAAATTGACAAAATCTTTAAAAGCATTAGCACCAGCTACTCACTTGTTTTCTGACTTGAAACAAGTCGCTAATCTTAAGTCTCAAACTTCCCATTCCATAAAAGAAGGCAATGACTATCTTGTCATAATAAAAGAACAATAATGATAGCAATCATAATGTAGTTAGAAACATTCACTGAACGCTTACTCAAGTGTCACGGAGTGTGGAAATGCCTTAATGGGAATAACCTCTTTTTACCCTCAAAAACATCTGACGCCATAGATATTATTATTCATTCTATGCCGCAGGATTGCCACTAGAATTAAATGAGGCAGGATATGGGGTAAATCATATGTTTGTGAACTAAATAAGTGACTCAGAAACCTAAGTAATTATATTATTTTAGTAAATTTGATTATGTTCTCCAAAAATAACATATAGCAGACCCATTTAGAAGTTACATGCCTAGCTACAAAGATGTAAGCATTGTAATTCTTATTATGTCTTCCTTCCGTCAATAAAAAAAAAAAATATTAACTGCCTATGTATGAGGCACTGTTTATGTGTGGGATAAATCCCTGAACAAACCAGAGATCTCCACAGTCATGATGGTTTCATTCTGCTGGGAGGAGAAAGACGAGGAAACAAGTTAGAAAACTCATCCCAGTTTGCATGGCACTTCTCTGGTTTTAAAACTGAAAAGTTCCACAACCTGGGAAACCCTTACTTCCAAGCAAGCCTAGACGATTGTTCACTCTACAGAAAACATAATGAATAAATGAAAAACCATGCTAGAATGTGATACGTGACATGAGATAAAGAAGCAGGTGAATAAAGCACGGTGGGAGATTGGGAAAGTTAAAGACAAAGATGAGAATGCTGTATTAATTGGAGAGGGCATAGTAGGCATGATTGAGTAGTGGACATTGGACCAAAGATCCTTGAGTTTTAAGAGTCAACCCAACTGATAGCTGGGAGGAAGACTCTTCAGAAAGAGCAAGCAGTCATTTCAAAAATCTGAGGGACACTGTAACGGGGGTGTTTGAGGAACAGCAAAGAGGCCAAGGTGGCTGGAGACCTAAATATCTCTTACGTGTTGTGGTTTCAGGTGACTATGGAAATCTGGAGAATCTGGCAAAAATTCCTCTCTAAAGAGATTAACTGAGGGCCCAGATTTCACAGCAGAGTTCTAGCAGGCAGAGTATGAGGGGTGGGGAGGAAAGTCTAGATGCAAATCAAGTCTATTATCTCCCTTGGTTTTAAAACTACCTGTTGTGACTATGTAAAGTGAGGACTAACGTTAATTTTGCAGTACAAACACATGAATGATATTATCAAAGCATACAGCCCATGAATCTCCCCTTCTCCTCTAAAACAGTCTTAAGCAGGTTGGGCAGACTGAAAATAAAACTAGATAAAGTATTATTTCATCAGTATTACACCACCATTAATTATTTTGAAAAGTTAACCAAATTTAGTATGAATTAACAATTCACAACATTTGAAAGTTTAGAATTATATTTATTAAGAATTACTCAAGTTCTATACAAAAAACCACAAACTTTTTCTAAACAACTAAAAGTAGTTCACAAAAATATATATGTATATCAAAATTTGTTATATTTTCTCAAAAAATCTTTGATTTTTCACAAGAGTTAAAGTAAAAACAAAAACGTAATGTTATCTTATTAGGAATTTTTAAAATATAAATTTCAACTGGAAAAGTAGGTAACTCTTAGGTGAGATAATCTAGACAATATTACTCGAGAACTAAATAAAGGTAATGGAGCATATTTACCACTATAGATACTGATCCCACATTAATTACAACAATGAGTATTATATAAGAATTGACAGAGAATTCTTAAACAGAATTAATCATCTAATAGTGTTGAGTACAGTCATGATTATAAAGCAAAATATAATTAAACACCCAGGCAATGCAAACTAATGCATTTTGCATGGGCAACAAAAAATGAATTTAAAGATATAACACAATAGAATCATATTGAAAAGGAGGATAACTATGACTTAGTGTTAAGTAGGAATGTAAAATCCTAAAATAAATTAAGCTACATGGACATCCATTATGCACTTTTAAATTTGAAAAGAGTCATATTGTGGAATGAGTATTTTAAGATCCCCTTTTTAATATATATTAATAACTCTTATTTGAAAATTATGTACACTATAAAGATTAATTATAAACAGAAGGTTTGAAGAATACTGAAGAGTTTAAACAAATACCAACCCATACCACAGAATATGAAAATCTGATATTATAAAGCTGTTAAATTGTTAAAGATTGCATATATTTTCTATATATAAGAAGCTTGAAAGCCCTATTAAACGTTTTTGAGAATTCGGTATATTATTATTAAAACTCCATTTGTGATAATGTACTTCTGAGAGTAATCAAGGTAAACCTAAAAAGAAATTGTAGAAAGGATATTCACTATACAAGGAATTGAATTTGTGATTAATTGCCATAAGTATAACAACGTATTTTGAGCTCAAAAATTGACAGACACCAATAAAATGAAATTGGTTCATTATATTCTGTTTTGTTCATTAGATATTTGGGAAAAACTGTCAGACTATAATTTCATTTGAAATGATACACTCCAGTGCAATCCATCAAGGATTGAAAGTTGAGTTTTCCATCATTAAGCAAAAATATATATGAGATATCCATGATAATATTCTTAAGATCAAAAATATTTGCTGAATAGTGATTCTTCACCATCTGGTTTGGGTGGAAGAGACAAGAATGGCATAAAAATAAAATCTGTGTGTATACATGCTTAATTATTTAGTATGTTTTATCTATTATTATCTGAATGTTTGCATACCTCCCCCAAATCTATATATCGAAATCATAACCCCCAATGTGATGGTTTTTGGCAGTGGGAACAACTTTGGAAGGTAATTAGGTAATGAAGGTGAAACTTTCATGAATAAGATTAGTGCCCTTTTAGTAAGTCAGAAAGCTAGATAGCTCTTTCTGCCATGTGAGAATTCAAGAAGTTGGCAGTCTGCAACACGGAAAAGGGCCCTTAGCAAAATGAGATCATGCCAGCATCATGATCTCAGACTTCCATTCTCCAGAGGCATAAGAAGTAAGCCACCCAGTCTATGGTACTTTATTATAGTAGCCTAAACTAAGACTCATGTGTCTACCAAAATTATACTTTGAGATTTTACAGAAAAATTGACGACTATTAAATTGTTCAATTTTTATACCAAAAGTCTCTAGTGAATTTGGTTTTTGGATGGCTTCCAGGATAGCCCTGGAGGAGCTGGCTGCCAAAATCCATCAAACTTGGTACCCAAGGGCTCAATTGCAGAGAAGAGGGGAAAAATACAGGAATAAATCTTAGGGTAGGGGGATGTTAGATTTGGGTAGGAGTTAGTGTTAGGTGGAGAGTGGGGTTAGACCAGAAAATAATCCATGAAGCAGAGGACCTTCCTCATTTATATTATGGGGGAGGCAATTAGAGCATATATTCATTAGGATGATTTGTTGTGTGATTTAGTGGGCTCACTTTCTTGTGCCATACAAAACAATATGTACCAAACTGAATCAAGCAATATACAAACAAGATTACACACTAGGACCAAGTGGAATTTTTTTCCAGGAATGCAAAGATGGGTTAACATCTGAAAATAAAACAAAAATAATACAACACATCAATAGAAGAAATGAGAAAGACCATTCATTTCTCAATACACACACACACACACACACACACACACACAAACACTAGACAAAACCTACCACTCTTTCATGATAAAAATGCCCCCAAAACTAAGAATAGAATAAAACTTGCTAAACCAAATAAGGGCCATATATAAAAAACCCACAACTAACATCATACATAATGGTTGAAGACTGAATGCTTTCCCTCAAGTATCAATAGCAAAGCAAAGATACTCACTTTAATAATTTATATTAAACATTTTACAGGTAGTTCTAGCTAGGATGATCAGGCAAAATGAATAAATATAAAGGGTCTATGTTGTTAAATAATAAATACAACTATATCTATTCATGAATGAAATAATTGTGAAGTCATCAAAATTCACAAACTTTATTAGAATTAATAAGTAAATTCAGCAGAGTTGCTGGATATAAAAATATCAATATACAAAAATGAATGTTATTTCCTTATGGTTGCAATGAACAATTCAAAGTGAATTTAAGGATATATAATTCAATCATAATCACATAAAAAAGAATGAAATACATAGGAATAAATATAAAAAAGAAGTGCAAGATTTATTGACTGAAAATTCCAAAGCATCACTGAAAAAAATTGAAGAAGACCTAAAGGCATAAAAAAATATACCTCTCCTGTTCATGAATCAGAAAATTTAATAATGTTAAGGTATACTACTTCCCAAATTAATTTACAGATTCAATGCAATCTCTATCAAAATTCCAACTGCTTGTATTCAAAAATGAAACAGATGATCTTAAAATACATATGGAAGTACAAGGGATGAAGAATAACCAAAACAACCTTGAATAAGAAATATAGAAGAGTCAGACTTTCTGGTTACAAAATTCACTAAAAAGCTATAATAACCAAGACAGGGTGGTGCTGCAGAGAGCTATTCATCGATCTACCAATGAGATAGAATTCAGTGTCCAGAAAGGAAGCCCTACATTGGTAATCAATTGATATTTAACAAGGTAGTATAAAAATTTAATGAGGAAAAAGATATGCTTTCAAACATAGTATGCTGACAAAATTCCATATCAACATACCAAAGAAATATTGGACCCTATATCACACCATATATAAAAATTAACTGAAAATGCATTTAAAACTTAAATGTAAGAGCTGAAACTAAAACAGTCTTAGAAAAAGGCATTGGTATTAACCTTCATGACTATGGTGTAGGCTAGGGTTTCTCTATTTTTTATCTTTTAACTTTTGCGAGTACACAGTAGGAGTATATATTTATGGGGTACATGAGATGATTTGATACAGGCATGAATGGGTAATAATCACATCATGTAAAATGGGGAATCCATTTCCTCAAGCCTTTATCTCAGGTTACAAACAATTCAATTATAGCTTTTGTGTTATTTTTAAATGGGCAATTATATTATTATTGATTATGGTGACCCTTTTGTGCTATCAAATAGGTTTTATTCATTCTTCCCAACTACCTTTTTTTTTTGTGCTTATTAACCATCCCCACCTTTCTCCCCACACCCTACTACCCTTCCCAGCCTCTGGTAACCATCCTTCTACTCTCTATCTCCATGAATTAAATTGTTTTGATTTTCAGATCCCACAAATAAGCGAGAACAAGCAATGTTTATGTGCCTGACTTATTGCACTTAGAGTAATGACTTCAAGTTCCACCTATGTTGTTGCAAATAACAGGATTTCATTATTTTTTATGACTGAATAGCACTCCCTAGTGTATGATTACCACATTTTCTTTATTCATCCATCTGTTGGACATTTGGGTTGCTTTCCAAATGTTAGCTATTGTAAACAGTGCTGCAACAAACACAGGAGTGGAGACATCTCTTCAATATACTAGTTTCTTTTTTTGGTATACATACCCAGCAGTGGGATTGCTGGATCATATGGTGGCTCTATTTCTAGTTTTTTGAGGGACCCACAAAATGTTCTCCATAGTTGTACTAATTTACATTCCCACTTACAATATACAAGGGTTCCCTTTTCTCCATATCCTTGCCAGCATTTGTTAATGCCCGTCTTTTGAATATAAGCCATTTTAACTGGGGTGAGATGATATTTCATTGTACTTTTGATTTGCATTTCTCTGATCATCAATGATATTGTGCACCTTTTCATATTCCGATTTGTATGTCTTCTTTTGAGAAATGTCTATTCAAATATTTTAACCATTTTTGATGAGATTATTAGATCTTTTTCTACAGGGTTGTTTGAGCTCTTTATATATTCTGGTTATTAATCCCTTGTCAGATGGGTAATTTGCAAATATATTCACCCATTCTGTGGGTTTTCTCTACATTGTCTTGATTTTTATCCTTTGCTATGCAAAAGCTTTTAAACTTGATTTCATCCTATTTGTCCACCTTTGCTTTGGTTACCTGTGCTTGTGGGATATTACTCAAGAAATCTTTGCCATGACCAATGTAATGGAGAGTTTTTCTGATGTTCTCTTGTAGTTTCACAGTTTGAGGTCTTAGATTTAAGTCTTTAATCCATTTTGATTTTATTTTTGCATGCGGTGAGAGATAGGTGTCTTTTTTCATTCTTAAACATATGGATATCCAGTTTTCCCTGAACCATTTATTGAAGAGACCATCTTTTCCCCAGTGTATGTTCTGGGAACCTTTATTGAAAATGAGTTCATTGTAGGTGTGTGGATTTGTTTCTGGGTTTTCTATTCTGTTTTACTGGTCTATGTGTCTGTTTTTGTGCAGGTACCATGCTGTTTGGTTGCTATTGCTCTGTAGTGTGGTTTGAAGTCAGGTAATGTAATTCTGCCAGTTTTGTTCTTGTTGCTTGGGATAGCTTTCACTACTCTGGGTCTTTTATGGTTCCATACAAATTTTAGAACTGATTTTTCCATTTCTCTGAAGAGTTCTTTGATACTTTGAGAGGGATTGTATTTAACTGTAGATGGTTTTGTGCAGTATGGATATTTTAACAATACTGATTCTTCTAATCCATGAACATGGAATATTTTCCCATTTTTTCTGTCAACTTCAATTTATTTCATCAACTTCTAATAGTTTTTATTGAGATCTTTCCTTTCTTTGGTTTAATTAATTCCTACGTATTTAATTTTATTTGTTGCTATTATGAATGGAATCACTTTATTTCCTTTCACATTGCTCACTCTTGTGATATAGAAATGCTATTGTTTTTTGTATGTTGATCTTGTATCTGGCTACTTTTGTTTATCAGTTCTAATAGTTGTTTGGAGCAGTCCTTAGGTTTTTTTCAATATATAAGATGATATCATCTACAAACAAGGATAATTTGACTTTTTTTCCAACTTGAATGCCCCTTATTTCTTTCTCTTGTCTTATTCTTCTAGCTAGGACTTCCAGTACTATGTTGAATAACAGTGGTGAAAGTGGGCATACTTGTCATGTTCCAGATATTAGAGGAAAGGCTTTCAGTTTTTCCCCATTCAGTGTGATATTAGCTGTTTGGCTGTCATGCATGGCTGGAGATAATCATGTAAGTAAAATAATCCAGACCAAAAATAAGCAACATTGCATGTTCTTACTTATTTGTCTGATCTACAAAAGAAACGAATTGCATTCATGGACATAGAGAGTAGAAGTCTGATTACTAGAGGCTGGGAAGAATAGTAGGGTCTGGGGCAGGAGTTGAGGATAGTTATTGAGTACAAAAAGTAGTTAGAATAAATAAGACCTATGATTTGATAGCACAATAGGGTAAGTATAGTCAATAACTTAATTCTATATTTTAAAATGACTTTAAGAGTATAATTGAATTGTTTGTAAATCAAAGCAGAAATTCCTGAGGGGATTGGTACCTTACTCTCCATCATATGATTATTTCACATTGCATGCCTGTATCAGAACATGCTATGTACCCCACAAATATATACACCTACTATGTATGCAGAAATAAAAAATAAAGAATATTGTTAATATGTCCATACTATACCAAGAAATCCACAGATACAATGCCATCCTTACCAAAATTCTAATGACATTTTTCATAAACATTAAAAAATCCTAACATTTGTATGGAAACACAAAGGCTCTGAATAGCCAATGCAATTTTGAGTAAGAAGAACAAACCCTTGGTATATCACATTTCTTAAACTATATTACAATGTTACAGTAATAAAAACAGTATTGTACTATCGTAAAAATAGACAGATCTATGGAACAGAAGAGATTACAGAAATAAACCCACATATACATAATCACTGACAAAGGCACCAAGAATACATAAGGAGGAGTGAATACATTCTTTAATAATGGTGTTGGGAAAACTGAATATCTACATGCTGAAGAATTAAACCAAACTCTTATCTTATACCACACACAAACATCAATTCAAAATGGATTAAATACTTAAACATAAGACAAAATACCTTAAAACTGCTGCTGGAATAAAACATAGAAAAACATTCTTTTACATTGTTCTTGGCAATGAATTTTTTTAGAAAGACCCTGAAGGCACAAGCAATAAAAGTAAAAGTAAAAAGTGAGATTACATCAAACTGCAAAGCTTCTGCACAGCAAAGGAGACAATCCACTCACTGAAAAGACAAATTATAGAATAATTGCAAACCATATATCTGATAATGAGTTAATATCAAAAATATATAATGAACTTATCTAACACAATAGCACAAAAAAAAACAGATTAAACAATGGGCAAAGAATCTGCAGAGACAATTTTCCAAAGGAGGCATTCAGCTGGCTAAAAAGATAAATGAAAAGATGCTCAACATGATGAATCATGAGGGAAATGAAAACTAAAACCACAATGAGATATCACCTCATACATGCTCAGACGGCTATTATCAAAAAGACAAAAGATACATGTTGGTGAGGTTGTCAAGTGAAGCATTTTACAATATTGGTGGGAATGCAAATTGGTACAGACACTATAGAAAAGAATATGTAGACGTATCAAAAAACAGAAACAGAATTACCTATGTCCAGCAATCCCACTTCTGGGCACATATTTGTTGGAAATAAAATCATTATCCTGAAATGATATCCGCACCCCCATGTTCATTGCAGCATTATTCCTAACAGCTAAGATATGAAAAAAATGTTATCTAGCTAGCTAGTTAATGGAATGAAACTCAGCCATAATAAGAAAAAAAATACTGCCATTTACAACAACATGGTTAAAACTGGAGTACATTATGCTAAGTAAAAAAGCTAGCCACAGAAAGACAAGTACTATGTAATCTTACTTATGATGTGAATCCTTCAACAGTTAACATCATAGAAGGTGAGAGTAAAATGGTGGTTACGAGAGTCTGGAGGTGAGGAGGAAAAAGAGAGGATGTTCGTCAAAGTGTAGAAACTTTCAGTTGCAAGATGAATTAATTCTGGAGATCTAATGGACAGCATTGTAATAACAGTTAATACTGTATTGCATACTTGAAATTTGCTAACATAGTAAATGTTAATACCTTCACCATATACACACAAAATCATAACTATGTGAGGTTATGTGTTAGCTTGTTTTCAGTAAATGTATCACAATGTCTACATATATCAAATTATCAAGTTGTACACCTTCAATATATACAATTTTTTGTCAATTATACCTCAAAAAGCTGAACAAATATAAGACCAAAAGGATCGTATTACAGGAAGGTTTTTAATGTAATAGAACAGATATAATCTCATCTTAAACAAGTATACTCTTCTGTTAAAGATCCTTTGGAATGATCGAGGAAAACACAACACACACACACACACACACACACACACACAGACAAGATCATCATACGTACAAAACAAAGCTTAATTTAAAAATATAAACTATGGTGGGTGGGAGGAAGGGTAAGGGGAGGAGAGAGTGGAAGGGAAGGAGGAGAGAGAGAAGCACCCCTAATGAAATGATATTGGGGTATTCCTAAGAGATAATACACGATCTAGTTCTAATGTGACTAGCAAACAACTCCATTCTGAAAATATCCAGGAGCAACTTTCACTGCAGTTTAATACGCCATTAAATTATATCAATGAAGCAGGTAACATTTCTTAAAAATGAATGAGAATTGAATAATTTGTGGGAGAAGATTAGTTTTTCATTTTTCACCATATATGGTTACTTTGTATCACCTATGAGGTTGAAAAAATGTTATGTGTATTATTAGAAAATAAATAAATTTCACTTAAAACCTCCAGAGTTACTTAGAGATCTCTCTTGCTATGGAATGCTTAATAAGTGATCTAACAAATAAAACCTCAAATTTTCTATCCTGGGGAAAAATACCTGATATTAATATCTCTAATTATAATAATTTACACCCATTGGATGCTTATTTACATGACAGATGGAGTACTTGCAGCATGTGCATTATCTTATTAATTCATTATAAGATATTTGAGCTATGCATTCTACTTGTAATTCTACATCTTGGCATTGTCATGAGGTATAAACAAGTCAATGTATATGAAAATACTCGGAGAAACTCAAGAGCCACAGAGAAGCACATAACTATATCATTACAGTATTATTTCCATCCTTGACAAAACACATTCTTTCATACCATATTGATTTCCTATTTAGAAGACATATACCTACCTAACAGCATGTAAGTACTTTGAGTAATTCTTCTAGTATCCTTAGATTAATACCTCTATTCAACTATCAATTTGCTACATGATAGGTATACTGTGATACTGTTTTGTTAGTTAAAAAATAAAGAAAAGAAAAACACTGATGTCAAGAATCCTGGTTATTTATATATCTATCAGAATATATACATGTACATACATGTATATCATTGATTCCATACATACCGACTTGGTCCCTAACCTGTGCAATATTCTAGATTTGTATATACGTTTAAGTATGAAGAATAATGTGAAAATAGAAGGGACAGACACTTAACATTGGTTAAAACAAAGATATGGAAGCAAACATTTTTAGGGGAGGTCATTAATTTATTTTTAACTTTTTTTACTTAATTTGACTAGTTAGGCTAAAAAAACACTAATTATAGTTTTTATTAGAAAATATACATATCTCAGGTAAGAAGGAAGCTAGGCCAATCATTTGCTTTAGGATTTTAAACAAGTAATTGATCCTGTAAAAGCTGTGAGATTCATTCATACGCAAAAGAAGATAATACACATATTCTTCATTAAAGCTAATAATAACAATAACTAATGACAGTGGTTATACTTGTTTAATTAGGGTTTACTTATACTGACAAGACAAGGAAGTTACATAAAATTATTAAAAGATAAGAATCAACTATTTCAATATTTATTTAAAAAAACAAGAAATATTTACCAATAAAGAAAAAGTCTTTATAACCTACTATATATCCATGTAGGAGATAGGTGGACTATATATTGTAAAGTGGCTGAGTTTTCTAAACTTTATAATCTAACTATAATCATTACTAAATACAAATACAATACTGTAGTAAATTGGAGAAAGCAAAATTACTGTTAGTTGCTACTTATATAGGGCTGAAAAAAGTAACTCTGGGATAATAAAGAGTAAGAACTGGTATCTGGCCTACTAAACTCAGGTGATTACTGTGTTTTTGTGGAATGGTGTTTGTTTTATTTCTGTCAAGGCATAACATACACACAGAAAAATACACAAACCACGTGTGTAGCTCCATGAATCTTTACAAAGTAAGTACACCCTAAGTGAAATTTTAAAACTAAAATTATTTAAACTGTACAATTCAAGCATTTATAATGAGGTGTTGCTGAACAAAGTTAATGTTAACTTGAAATAGTCAGCACATATACTCTTAATTTACAACATATTGGCACAATTCCTTACATGAGCTTACCATTTGAAAAAGCATGAATATTTAGGTCATTTAAATAAGACGATACTCCATATGTAAAAAGGAGAATATATTTACCTGATAGTAACAAAAACAATAGGACTTAAAACAGAAAAAATTATAAGAATTCCTATATTTGCATTTCTTGCCATGGGTCAGTCATTGCACTCTAGACTTTCATTTTGTCTCACTTAATCCCTACCAGAAGTATTTACTACTCACAGTATATATTCGTATTTCCCATTTATCTAATGCATCAAAAGTGCCAAAAATGTAAAAATGTTATTACCTTTTAACCAGCATATACATATTAATACTATCAGAACACTAGAATCCAGGTTGAAGTAATACATTTTGGGTTGCCAGCACTTACCTATCATTATATTGGAGCATGGTCAGCACTCTCATTTAAAATCTATGGTTAATAATCAGTATTAAGACACATGGCATCAAGGTCCATCAAAAAAGTTTTAATGTAAATTCTCACTAAAGCAGAAATGAACAACCTTGGCCTCAAATACAAGGACGGGGAGGTGAGGCATGAAGTGAGGATTCGTAAGCAATCTGTTGCTATTGTGCTAATTTGCATCACAATGTGGATGTGGTAAATATTTGGTGAGATTATTTCGAGGAACCTGTAATAAAAATACTATTATCCATAGAGACAATTCAAAATAATACAACTTAAAATAAATGGAAGCCAACAATTTAGAAATATATGCAAAAAAGACACAGGTCACAAAAATAGTTTCTATATAATCTAATCAAATAGAACACACAATTGCAAAAAAAAAAAAAAAAAAAAAAACCAATGGACAACAGAAAACTTAAAAGGTAAGTTAGCAAGCACTAACATTGTAAAAAATACTTTAGCAAGCATATTAAGTGAATTTTAAACTTTATAGTATAAAATAATGGATCACTGGACACATACCTGTGGTCATGTATTGGAAGATTCAACACTGTAAAAAATGTCCATTTGCCTGAAAATACGTTACAATTTTAGGTCAAGAATATAGGTGGAGAAAACAATTGTAATTTATTACTACTGGTATTTGGCAAAATGTTATTGTAGGTTATGAGCAAAGATAAGATGGTACAACTAATCAAGCTGATCTCAAAACTAAAGTAATATGTAAAAATTCTTATACCATCACTAAGGAATAAAGGGGCCTTGTCATGACAGTAAAAATAATTTTAAAAGATGGGCCAAAGGAACAAATTTGTAAAGAATATTTTTTTTTGGTGGGGGCGGATAATTCTGTATTTGAGGGAATAAGTGGTTAGATATTAGTTTACATGAGACACAAAATTTGAGTTGGAAGGATATACATAAAGTTTTTGAGTAGAAAAGCAATTTACTGAATAATATACATATATACATATATAAACATACATACATATATACATATACACATACATATGTATATATATACTATAACCTTGTTTTCCTAAGGTGAATAAAAGTGAAAACAAATTCCCCTTGTGTCTATATAAGACTATAGTACATGAAAATGCATAGTAACAAAAAGTATATGTCTGCTTGAACAACAGGAGAATGTGTATACCTATATAAGTGGTTGCTCCTAAAGCATACCTGGAAGTGAGGCTGGAAGTATATTCAGAAGGGGAATGGTGACAAAAATTATCACTTTCTCTGTATCTATTTTAGCAATAACAATTATCTTTTCCTTTTTCTAACAAAATATTTAAAAGAGAAAATACAGGCAAAAATGTGGGCTGGACACAGTGGCTCACACCTGTAATCCCAGCACTTTGGGAAGCAAAAGTGGGTGGATCACCTGAGGTTGAGACCAGCCTGGCCAATGTGGCAAAACCCCATCTCTACTAGTAATACAAAAAATCAACTGGGCATGGTGGTGCACGCCTGTAATCTCAGCTACTCGGGAGGCTGAGGCAGGAGAATCGCTCGAACCTGGGTAGGCGGAGGTTGCAGTGAGCCAAGATGGCACCACTGCACTCCAGCCTGGGTGACAGAGCAAGACTCTGTCTCACACATGCAAACAAAAGAAAAAAAGTGGAAAAAAACATACTTGGGCAAGGACTCTTTTGTGACATACCAAATGGTATCTAATCACACCAAGTTCAAGTCCACCTCTGTGATGGTTAATACTGAGTGTCAACTTGATTTGATTAAATATACAAATTATTGATCGCAGGCATATCTGTGAGGGTATTGTCAAAAGAGACTAACATTTGAGTCAGTGGGCTGGGGAAGGCAGATCCACCCTTCATCCGGTGAGCACAATCTAATCAGCTGCCGACGAATATAAAGCAGGCAGAAAAACTTGAAAAAGAGAGACTGGCTTAGCCTCCCAGCCTACATCTTTCTCCCACGCTGGACACTTCCTGTCCTCGAACATCCAACTCCAGGTTCTTCAGTTTTGGGACTCAGATTGGCTCTCCTTGCTCCTCAGCTTACAGACAGCCTATTGTGGGACCTCACGATCATGTTAGGTAATACTTTATAAACTCCCCTTTATATTTATAAAGATATCCTTCCTGTTAATTCTGTCCCTCTAGAGAACCCTGAGTAATACAACCTCATATGTATACACAAATGAATATTCACTTAATAAGAACAAAAGCAGCATATCATAATTATATATTGCTATGTAAGGTCAGGCACTTTGTCTATTTACATAAGTTTTCAAATTTTCTATTAACAAAAGTCATGAAATAGTAATATTAAGTAGGACTACTTTTACTACATTAAAATTTTTGCAGAAATAAGGTGAGGCAGCTGATATCACAAATACAATGAATTATAATAGACAAATTTGATGAATTACACAGATAATAGCTTAACAGCTAAGAATTCGCATTAATTAATAACAAGATTGGCTCTACATTAATCCATTTTCACACTGCTATAAAGAACTACCTGAGACTGGGTAATTTATGAATCAAAGAGTTTTGATGGGCTCACAGTTCCCCAGGCTTAACAGGAAGCCTGTCTTGGAGGCCTTAGAAAACTTACTATCATGGCAGAAGAAGAACAGGAATCAAGCACTTTCTTCACATGGTTGGGGGGGGGGGGGGGCAAGTGCCACAAACTTTGATACCAGATCTCATGAAAACTCACTATCATGAGAACAGCAAGGGGGAAGTCCGAACCCATGATTCAATCACCTCCCACCTGGCCCTTCCCCCAACTCATGGGGATTGTAATTCTAGATGAGATTTGGGTGGGGACAAAGAGGCAAACTATATGAGGCTGCCAACTAGAGCCCAAATACTCAGCAGGAGCTGGATGTTAGAATTCTCTCTGATAACGAGTAATTACTTTTTAATATGGCTATACATTTTTAACACAATAAAGTCCCTAAACAATTTATGCTTGCAATGACTACACGCACAACAGTGAAAGAGCTAGCCTCAAATTGTATACCAACATACTGACCTATGCATCAGATTTCAGACAGTATTAAACAAGACAGTGCTGTCTGACTTCTGAGACATGGCAAAAAAATTAGCACTCATAACAAAATAAATCAAGATGACATTCTTTTAATATCACCATGTACCAAACATGTATTTTAATATTCTCTGTAGAAACCTAGAGAATTAGAGAAAGTTACGTTAATGTTGAACTCCGGAAGTAACAGCTCAGGTTAATAAACAGAATCCCAGATAATCAAAAGTAGTGAGAAATTTTCAATTCTGGATGGTAACAATAAGCAGTTTTGCAAATTCACTCTCTAGGGCGTGGTCAAAACCAAGACTGGATAGCAGAGCAAGATGGTGAAATAGAAGAGTACACTGTTTGTAACCCTCCAGAAATACCAAGTTTTTACAACTATCTGCACACAAAAAACGACTATCACAAGAACCTGAGCAATTGTGAGCAATCACAATCACAGTACCTAGTTTTAACTTCATATAATTTAAAAAGGCATTGAAGAGGGTCAGAGAGACTGTCTTGAATCAATGATACCCCCCTCCCCCATGCCCTTGGCAGCAACCCTGCAGTCTGGAGAGTCTGTGCATTTGGAGGAGGGACAGCGTAGTCACTGAGGGGATTTTGCATTGAAATGAGTGCTACCCTGTCATAGCAGAGAGCAAAGCCGTAGCAGGGCTCAGCCACTGACCACATCCAGAAGCAACATTTGGACCAGACCTAGCCAGAGGGGAATTGCCTATCCCATTGGTCCAAACTTGAGTTTCTTGGCAAGCCTTGCCACTGCAGACCAAAGTGCTCTGGGGTCCTATGTACACTTGAAGGGCAGTCTAGGACACAGGGACTGCAATTCCTGGGCAACTCCTAGTGCTGGGATGGACTTAGAGTCAGAGGATGAGGGCTGGGGTGGCAAGTAACCTAGGGAGACACTAGCCAGGGCAGCTAAAGCAGTGCTCGCATCAATCCTCCCTCAACTCCAGGCAGTGTCGCTCACAGCAGTGAAAGTGTCTCCTTCTTTCTGCTTAATGGGAGGAGGGAAAAGGGTAAAGAGAACTATGTCTTACATCTTGGATACCAGCTCAGGCACAGTAAGATAGGGCACCAGGCACAGTCATGAGGCCCCCATTTTAGGACCTAGCTCCGAGATGACATTTCTAGACACATTTTGGGCCCAAAAGGAATGACTCAGTACGGGCAGGATTCATCACCTGCTGACTAAAGAGTCCCTGGGTCCTACATAAGCAGCAGTGATATCTCGGGAGTATGCCATGGACAATGGGCTCTGAGATGTGCTGACTCTAAGTGTGACTCAGCACATTCCCAGCTATGGTGGCTACAGGGAAAGACCCCTTCTGTTTTAGAAAAGCAGAAGGAAAAGTAAAGGGGACTTTGTCTTTCACCTTAGGTTCCAGCTTGGCTGCAGTGCTGTAGAGCAACAAGCAGGCCCTTGGGATCCCCAAGTTGAGGCCTAAGCTCTTGGACAGCATTCCTGGACATGTCCTGGGCCAGAAGAGAGCCCACTTCCCTGAAGGGTGTCTCAGACCTGGGAGAATTCACACAAGCTGACCGAAGAGCCCTTAGGTTTTAAGTGAACATGAGAGATGGCTCAGCAGAATTCCCCCATGGGCCAGTGGTGGTGGTGCCCACAGGGACAGGCTCCTCTGCTTGTGAAAAGGGGAAAGAAGAGTGGGAAGGACTTTATACTGTGCTTTGCTTGCCAGTGTAGCTGTAGCAGAGTAGGACATCAGGCAAATTTCTAAGTTTTTGACTCTAAACCCTGTTTCCCAGACAGCATCTCTCGACCTGCCCAGGGCCTGGGAGAACTCACTGCACTAAAGGGAAGGACACCAACATGGGTGACTTTGCCACCTACCGATTTGAGAGCCCTACAACCTTGAGTAAACATAAGTCAATGGACCTTGGGCAAGATCCAGTGCTGTGCTGGCTTCAGTTCTAACCCAGTGAAGTCCCAGTAGAGGGAAACACAGGAGTACTTGTGTCACTGCATCCTCAGTTCCAGATGGCTCAGCAGAGAGAGAGAGAGAGAGAGAGAGAGAGAGAGACTCTGTTACAGAGAAAGTAAGGGACAATAATAAGAGTCTCTGTCTGGGTATCCAAAGAATTGTTGCAGATCGTAGAAAAGGCCACCAAGGTTATGTCTCTATGAGTCTGCAAAAAATACTGTAATATTGGACTTGGGATCCAATTGTCTTCAAATGTATATTTACCTGGCCCTGGAGCACATAGCTATATAAGCCAAATATTGTTAGAGATAAAGAGAGAGATAGACCACAATACAAAAATAGCTGGAGACTACAAACCAAACTTTCAGAAATGGACAGATCTCCCAAATAGAATCTCAACAAAGAAACATCAGACTTTATCTGCACTATAGAACAAATGGACCTAGTAGATATTTACAGAACATTTCACCCAATGACTGTAGAATACACATTCATTTCTTCAACACAATGATCATTCTCAAGGACAGATCATATATCATATATTAGGTCATAAAACAAATCTGAAAGCATTTGAAAGAATTAAAATAATATCAATCATCTTCTCTGAACACAACAGAATAAAACTAAAAATGAAAAGAGAAGTTTTTGAAACTATACAAATACATAGAAATAAAAAAATATGCACCGGAATGACCAGTGAGTCAATGAAGAGATTAAGAGAAAAATTGAAAAATGTATATAGAGACACAACATATCAAATCCTATGGTATTCAATGAAAACAGTAGTAAAAGGGAATTTTATAGATATAAGAGCCTATGTGAAAAAATAAAACTTTAAACAAAAAAACTGACAATGCACCTTAAAGAATCAGAAAAGTAAGAAAAACAAAACCCAAAATCAGTTAAAAAATAGAAATACTATCAAAGCATAAATCAATAAAATGGAAATGAAAAAATACAATACAAAAGATAAATGAAAACTAAAGTTGGTTTTTTGAAAAGTTAAACAACACTAACAAACTTTTAGCCAGACTAAGAAAAAAAGAGAGAAGGTCCAAGTAAATACAATCAGACATAAAAAAAAGAGCCATTGCAACTGATAGTGCAGAAATTCAAAAGATAGTTAGTGGCTACTATGAGCAACTATGTGCTAATAAATTGGAAAATCTAGAGGAAATGGATAAATTCCTAGACACATAAAGCCTACCCAGACTGAAACAGGAAGAAATCCAAAACCTGAACAGACCAATAGCAAGTAATGAAATTGAAACCATCATAAAAAGTCTCCCAGTAAATGAAAGCCTGGGACCCGACAGCTTAACTGCTAAATTCTACCAAGCCTTTAAAGAAGTATTGATATCAATCCTACTTAATCTAGTAGAAACAATAGAAGAAAAAAATACCTCTGAATTTATTCTATGAAGTCAGAATTATCCTGATAAGAAAGCCAAAGACACATTAAAAAAAAAGAACACTACAGGCCAGTATCTTTAATAAATATTTATGCAAAAATCCTCAACAAAATACTAGCAAACCAAATTTAAAAATACATTACAAAGATCATTCATCACGACCAACTGAGATTTATCCCAGGGATGTAAGGATGGTTCCAAATATGCAAATCAATGTCATAGATTATATCAAGAGAATGAAGGACAAAAACCATATGATCATTCCAATTAATGTTGAAAAAGCATTTAATAAAATTCAATATCCCTTCACACACACAAAAATGGATATGGAAGGAATATATATATCAAAATAACAAAAACCATATATGACAGGCTCCCTATTAGTAGTATGCTGAATGGGAAAATTGAAAGGCTTTCCTCTAAGACCTGGAACATGACAAACATGCCAACTTTCGCGTATTCCACATAATACTGGAAGTGGTGACTAGAGCAATCAGACAAGAGAAACATATAATGGGTATTTAAATTGAAAGGGAAGAAGTCAAATTATCCTTGTTAGCAAGTGATATGACTTTGTATTTGGAAAAATCTAAAAACTCTAAAACAAAAAAAAACCTATTACAACTGTTAAATAAATTCAACAAAGTTGCCAGATTCAAGATCAACATACCAAAATCAGTAGCATTTCTATATGCCAACAGTGAAGAATCTGAAAAAGAAATAAGAAAGTAATCCCATTTACAATAGTCACACACAATATGATTTTCCTAGAAATTAACCCAAAGAGTGAAAGATCCTCATAATGAAAACTATAAATCATTGATAAAAGAAATTTAAGAGGACACCAAAAAAAACCACAAAAAACAAAAAACAGACAAATATTCCATGGTCATGGATTAGAATAATAGTGTTAAAATGTTGATACTACCGAAAGCAATCTACAGATTCAATGCAATCTGTATCAAAATACCAATGACATTCTGCATAGCAATTTAAAAACCAATTCTAAAATTTATATGGAATCACAAAAGACCCAGAAAGGTCAAAGCTATCTGAAGCAAAAAGAACTGGAAAAATCATATTACCTGACTTCAAATTATACTACAGAACTATAGTAATCAAAACTGCATGGCAGTGACATAAAAATAGACAAATAGACCAATGGCAAATGAACAACCCAGAAACAAATCCACCCACCCTCAGTGACCTCATTTTTAACAAAGTTGCCAAGAACATACCTTGGAGAAAGAACAGTCTCCTCAATAAATAGTGCTGAGAAAACTGGATCCATATGCAGAAGAATGAGGCTAGAACCAATCTCTTACCATATACAAAAATCAAATCAAAATTTATTAAAGACTTAAATTTAAGATCTCAAACTATGAGTCTACTAGAAGAAAACATTGGGAAAACTCTCTAGGACATTGATCTGAGCAAAAATTTCTTAAGTCATAACTCCCAAGCATAGAAAGCCAAAGAAAAAACTGGACAAGTGAGATTACATAGAGTTAGAAAGTTTCTGCACAGTGAAGAAAACATTCAACAAAGTGATGATACAACCCGCTGAATCAGGAAAAATATTTATAAACTACCAATTTGACAAGGGATTAATAACCAGAATATATAAGGTGTTCAAACAATTCTATAGGAAAAGATCTAAATGGACACAAGATTTAAAAAGACATTTCTCAAAAGTAGACATACAAATGACAAACAGGTATATGAAAAGGCACTCAAAATCACTGATCTTCAGAGAAATGCAAATCTAAGCTATAGTGAGATATCATCTCACCTCAGTTAAAATGGCTTATATACAAAAGGCAGGCAATAAAAATGCTGATGAGAATATGAAGAAAATGAACCCTCATATACTGTTGATAAGAATGTAAATTAACACAACCATTATGAAGAACTGTCTGGAGCATCCTTAAATACCTAAAAATAGAGCTACCTTATGATCTGTCAATCCTACTGCTGGGTATATGCCCCAAAGAAGGGAATATAATATACCAAATATCTATCTGAACTCCTACGTTTCTTGTGGCACTGTTCAGAATAGTCAAGATTTGGAAGCAACCTAAATGTCTGATATAGTTTGGCTGTGTCCCCACACAAATTTCATCTTGAATTCCCATATGTTGTGGGAGGAACCCAGTGGGAGGTAATTGAATCATGGGACAAGTCTTTCCCATGCTGTTCTCATGATAGTGAATAAGCCTCATGAGATCTGATGGCTTTAAACAAAGGAGTTCCCTACCAAGCTCTCTTTCTTTGCCTCCCACCATTCATGTAAGATGTGACTTGCTCCTCCATGCCTTCCACCATGACTATGAGGCTTCCCCAGCCACGTGGAACTGTAAGTCAATTTCTGTTTCTTCTGTAAACTTTCCAGTCTCAGGTATGTCTTTTCCAGCAGTGGGAAAATAGACTCATATGTAAATTGGCACCAGTAGAGCAAAGCATTGCTGAAAACATATGCAAAAATGTGGAAGTGACTTTGGAACTGGGTAACAGGGAGAGGTTGGAACAGTTTGGAGGGCTCAGAAGACAGGAAAATGTGGGAAAGTTTGGAACTTCCCAGAGACTTGTTGAATGACTTTGACAAAAACACTGATAGCGATATAAACAATAAAGTCCAGGCTGAGGTGGTCTCAGAGATGAGGAACGTGTTGAGAACTGGAGCAAAGGTGACTTGTGTTATATTTTAGCAAAGAGACTGATGGCATTTTGCCCCTGCCCTAGAGATTTGTGGAACTTTGAACTTGAAAAAGATTATTTAGGGTATCTTGCAGAAGAAACTTCTAAGCAGCAAAGCATTCAAGAGGTAACTTAGATGCTGTTACGGGTGCTGAAAAAAGCATTCAGTTTTATAAGGGAAGCAGAGCGTAAAGGTACAGAAAATTTGCAGCCTGACAATGTGATAGAAAAGAAAATCCCATTTTCTGAGGAGAAATTCAAGCCAAGCTGGATGCAGAAATTTGCGTAAGTAACAAGGGCTGAATATTAATCCCCAAGACAATGGGGAAAATGTCTCCAGGACATTTCAGAGATCTTCAGGGCAGCCCCTGCTCCCTCTGCCATCACAGGCCTAGAGGCCTAGGAATAAAAAGTGGTTTTTGTGAGCCAGGCCAAGAGTCCCCATGCTATGTGCAGCCTAGGGACTCGGTGCCCTAAGTCTTAGCTGCTCCAGCCATGACTAAAAGGGGCCAATATAGAGCTCAGGCTGTGGCTTTGGAGGTTGCAAGCCTCAAGCCTTGGCAGCTTTCATGTGGTGTTGAGCCTGCAAATGCACAAAAGTCAAGAATTGATGTTTGGGAACTTCTGCCTAGATTTTAGAAGATGTATGGAAATGCTTGAATATCTAGGCAGAAGTTTGCTGAAGGGGCAAGGCTCTCATAGAGGAACTCTGCTGAGCAGTGCAGAAGGGAAATGTGGGGTTGGATCACCCACATAGAGTCTGTACTGGGGAGCTGCCTAATGGAGCTGTGAGAAGAGGGCCACCATACTCCAGACCCATAATGATAGATCCACTGACAGCTTGCATTGTGCACCTGGAAAAGTGGCAGATGGTTAATGCCAGCCTGTGAAAGCAGCCAGAAAGAAGGCTGTAGCCTGCAAAGTCGCAGGGGCAGAGCTGCCGAAGACCATGGAAACACCTTTTTCATCACCGTGACCTAGACATTAGACATGGAGTCAAAGGAGATCATTTTGGAGCTTTAAGATTTGACTGCCCCACTGGATTTCAGACTTGCATGGGCCCTGTAGCTCCTCTGTTTTATTAGATATGAGTTCTAAATTTCTCTTCAAAGAATCAATATGTCAGTATGTTCAATTCTTTGCCTTCTGCTTTTAAACTTAACTTCCTCATAAAGCAACCTTTTTTGATCACCTGCTCCACCCTGACTCATTCCAGTTACCTGCTCCACCCTTACCTGCTCCACCCTGACTTTCACCAAACCACTCCCTTCGTCACCTTTTAAATTAGCCAATCAGAATTAGTTTAGCCTGTGTGGTCTAACCCTAGCTAATAGGGGAATGACAGAGCAGCAGGGGCCCATGCCTCAGGGATAAGAACTCCTCCCCCTCCTTTGTCCAAGTGTGCACTCACCATCGCTCCATCTATAAGGCACACCCTTCTATAGAAGTACATTGCCTTACTGAGAATTAGAAAGAAAATTTTACATTCGTGTACTATTTCTTTTGCAGCACCAAAACTTTATAACAATTTAGGGGGCTCATCCATGATGACATTCCCCTCCAGGGGTGGTCTCTGGTTCTCTCTTGTGAGGAGGTGTGCCCCGCCTCCTTATGGCAGCCTCTAGGGTGAGAAATCAGGACCCACCCAGTGCGAGGAATAACCGGAGCTCTCAGCAATGTGAAAAGAAACTGGCCAGCACACTAGGGTAAAGGATCCTCACGTACTGCGGGGACAACTCTGTGCGCAGACCAAGGAAGGAGAAGCCGCGGGAGCCAGTGAGGTACTTCCTTGGTGGTCAGATTCTGAAGGGCTGAATGTGTGTATGAATGATCACAAACAAGCCTGCTCGCGGTGTTGTTCATGTGAATGGTGACAAGTCCTACTGCTGGACGGAGAGAATGGGTCCTCTCCATGAGTGGGCAGTGTGCAAAGGACTTTCAGAGGGGGAAAGGGGGGAAACAGGTCAACCTTCCAGGGCAGGCAAGGCAAGACACCCCTGGTTTGAGGAGTTGAGCCTTCCAGGACAGGCAAGGCAAGACACCCCTGGTTTGAGAGGTTGAGCCTTCCGCTAATTTCAAGGGTTGAACTTCACACAAATCCCCCCTTTTCTTTCTTCTTGGGAGTAGCTCAACTCCTGCTGGTCCCAACTCTAGGAAAAGGTGAAGGAGAGGGGAGAACAGCAGCATAAGTGGCTGGCAGAGGCAGGGAAAGACCAGCAGAGAGGAAGGAGGGAGAGGGAGGGGAGAGGAGGGAGAGGGGGGGAGAGAGAGAGAGAGAGAGAGAGAGCGAGCGAGCAAGAGAGAGAGATACAGAGACACAAAGAGGGAGTCAGAGAGAGATAGAAAGTCAAAGAGAGAAAGAGAGAGAAGTAATAAAGACAAAATGGTGTACCCCATTCCTTTAAAAGCCAGGGTAAATTTAAAACCTATAATTGATTATTGAAGGTCTTCTCCATGAGCCTATAACACTCCAATACCACCCTGTTGTCAGCGTAAACAAGGGCATAGCCCAAGAGCACTGAGGCCACTGACAACCCATAGCCTTCCTAATCAAAAATCCTTAACCCAGTAACCTGTGGCTGGCCCAAATACATTCAATCTGTAATGACAACTGCTTTGCCAACAGAAGAAAGTATGAGGCGATTTTGTTAAAAAAAAAGATGATTCAACATTAACCACTCAAAATTCCCTTAACCCAGCAGGTTTCCTAACAGGGGATCTAAATCTTAATTAATTACTATACAAAGGTCCCACCATACCTAGGAGGAACTCCCTTCAGGACAGGACAATAGATTGTTCCTCCTGAGTGATTGAGGGAAAAAGGCACAATGGGTATTCAGTAACTGATAGGGAAACTCTTGTAGAAGCAGAGTTAGGAAAATTGCCTAATAATTGGTCTGCTCAAATGGCGGAGCTCAGCCAAGCTTTAAGTATTTACACAACCAGGAAGGAACCATCTATACCAATTCTAAGTTAATTTGGACTAAAGAATGTCTCATTAATAGCAAAGGATAATTGAAATCCCAAACTTACAAGGTTTTCAACAAAAGTAAAGTTTGCTAAAAGTGAACAGTGTAACATATATTATCCTAACTTCTAATCTTGTGGCCTTAGTCAGTCTAGCCCACAGACATGAAGGAAGTTCGCTTTGGAGAAGAATGGAAAGAAAAGGCAGGGGGAGGGGAAGAATGTATATAAAAAGAATGTTATATGGTAAATTCTTGTCCTAAAATAAATTAACTGGTTGTTTAAAGAAAGGGATGTTTGCACCAAGTCAGAAGGTTGACGTATGTCAAAGATTGTGAAAGTCATAGGAAAAAAAAAGTTATCAAAGGGAATTTATGCAAGAAATATTGTATAATTTAAAAGGAATTAGGCCTCCTGAATGTAAAACTGTTGAAGAAACAGTTTATGTGCAAGGTGTGCAAGGAAAGTAAAATATACTTTTGGTAAAAGGATTATAAGGCAGCATAAAAATGTGGATTTTTTACCTACATCAAAAGTTAAAAAATTTGTTTTAAAGGTTAAAGCAAGTTTTAAAATGTTAATTGTAAAAGAAATTCTGTGTGTAAACATGTTGTTAAAGGGGTGTCGTCCAGTCTTTCTGTGAACTGGACATTAAAACAAAAGCACAACAGGTTTCTCTTAAAGCACTATCCTGCTCTTTAACAAAAATTATAAAACATTAAAAAGTGTCTATAAAAATCTTACCTTATAGTCACACGTTAAAATTGGATAAATATGTCTACAAGGTTTTATTAAAATTGAGTTTAACATTAATAACACACTCATATAAAGGTGAAATTTAGCTTCTCTGGTATAAAAATCATACAGGAAACACTGTCAAATATGAAATGGTGTTTGGCTTTCTTTGGTCTAAAAACTGATAAAAACTAGGTGCTAAATGAAATTTCTCAGTAAGAAGGCACCAAGGACTATAGAGTTGACTGCTGATGTCCCCATATTTAAAACAAAAGATCAATTTCTTAGAAATTATATACTTGGTTTATCTTCTACTTTTCTTTCTTTCAAAACTAAAAGTCTTTTAGCACATGTACCACCCCTAGAATTTCTGGTAAACCAGCACCAGCCTGAAGATCATGTTCTCATCAAAGGGTGGAAAGAAGGAAAACTCAAGCCAGCCTGGGAAGGACCCTACTTTGTGCTGCTGACCACCACCGTTCATACAGTGGAAAGGGAATGGACTCATCACAACTGAGTCAAGAAAGCACCACCCCCTCCAGAGTCGTGGGCCATAGTCCCAGGGAAAAACCCCACCAAACTAAAGCTAAGAAAAATTTAACTCTCTTTCATCTATTCTATTACTCTTTCTTCTTTCCTTGCTCTATTGCTGACCATCTAGTTATTAACATAACCAAGTCAATTTCACCTCAAACTATTGGATTTGATGCTTGCCTTGTTATTGTCATGCGCATCCGTGTGAAGAGACCACGGAACAGGCTTTGTGTGAGCAACATGGCTGTTTATTTCATCTGGGTGCAGGCGGGCTGAGTCTGAAAAGAGAGTCAGCGAAGGGAGATAAGGGTGGGGCTGTTTTATAGGATTTGGGTAGGTAAAGGAAAATTACAGTCAAAGGAGGGTTGTTCTCTGGCGGGCAGGAGTGGGGGGTCACAAGGTGCTCAGTGGGGGAGCTTTTTGAGCCAAGATGAGCCAGGAAAAGGAATTTCACAAGATAATATCATCACTTAAGATAAGGACCGGCCATTTTCACTTCTTTTGTGGTGGAATGTCATCAGTTAAGGCGAGGCAGGGCATTTGCACTTCTTTTGTGATTCTTCAGTTACTTCAGGCCATCTAGGCATATATATGCAAGTCACAGGGGATGCAATGGCTTGGCTTGGGCTCAGAGGCCTTACAGTTATGCCCTGTGGGGACTTGCCAAGTCAAAGACAGCTCTCTACTGCAGAAAAGTACCTCTGTCCCTCCTGACTCTCCTCAGATTGGGCATTAGTGAACTGGGACCATTTAATCTGGGGAGAGTTCAATAAAGACTCCGGTGTCAACCAGGAGTCTTGTCCCCCAATGCAGAGATTTTATGCTGTAGTTGGTCCAACATTCTGTGGACCATGAAAGAGCAAGGATGGACTGCCCCAATTGGTTTTTGTTATTTCCTAAAACCATACATTCATTTTACTAGAGGGACAGACCCCCCCCACCCACCCCCCCCAAGAACTTTCAGCTAAACCAGTGCAATCCTATACAGGTTATTATCTCAAATCCTCAAAGTTCTTCTCCTTTTCTTCCCTTCTTTAAGCTGGTTTTATGATATGGGGGCTGAGGTTTCAGGGACAGACCCTATTAGATTCTTTGAAATGCATTTCTTTGATCCCCTGCCACCTACACCTTCCTCTAAGCCTTCTTCTAAAACCTCTCACAATGGAATAATTGCTCCTCCTCCATCTAACCACAAGAATGAGATAGCTATCACAGAAGTTAAAGACTTAAAACAAACTTTGGCAATTAAGACAGGATACCAAGATACAAATGCCTGGTTGGAATGGATCAAATATTCCATTTGCATGTTAAACAAAAGCAATTGTTATGCTTGTGTGCACGGCAGGCCAGAGGCCCAGACTGTCTCCTTTCCACTAGGGTGGTCCTCCAGTTGACTGGGCGTGAGCTGCATAGTAGCTCTTTTCCAGGATTCTACAGCCTGGAGTAACAAGTGGTGTCATGCACTCTCTCTGATATATCCTGAAATCTGGCACCCTGCGGGTCAGCCCCAGAGGGCCATCCAGCTTCTGTCTCCCAACACTAAGTTCACTTCCTATCTCTCATGACAGGGAGGAAACTCAGCATTCCTTGGAGACCTGAAGGGATGCAATGAGCTTAAGAATTTTCAAGAGCTTATCAATCAGTCAGTCCTTGTTCATCGCTGAGTAGATGTGTGGTGGTATTGTGGTGGACCTTTACTGGACACTCTGCTGAATAACTGGAGTGGCACTTGTTCTTTAGTCCAATTGGCTATCCCTTTCATCATGGCATTTCATCAACCAGACGAAGGAAAAATAAGACATTGTAAAGCCAGAGAAGTCCCTTATGGGTCTTTTGACTCTCACGTCTATATAACGCAATTGGAGTCCCAAGGGGAATACCAGATCAATTTAAAGTCCGAAATCAAATAGTTGCAGGATTTGAGTCAATATTTTGGTGGGTAACAACTAATAAAAATGTAGATTGGATAAACTACATCTACTACAACCAACAGCAATCTATTAACTACACTAGAGATGCTGTTAAAGGAATAGCTGAGCAATTAGGGGCTACTGGCCAGATGGCTTGGGAAAATAGATAGCCTTAGACATGATACTAGCAGAAAGAGGAGGAATTTGTGTTATGATTAAAACTCAGTGTTGTACCTTTTTCCCAAACAACATCGCCCCTGAAGTATAACAAAGGCATTGCAAGGTCTGACTGCTCTGTCCAATGAGTTAGCCAACAACTCAGGGGTAAATGTCCCCTTTACAGGATGACTAGAAAAGTGGTTCGGTAAATGGAAAGGAATAACAGCCTCAATTCTTACTTCCCTCGCAGCCGTAATGGGTGTACTTATTCTTGTTGGACGCTGTGTCATACCATGCATCCATGGGTTGGTGCAGAGGCTCATAGAAACAGCACTTACTAAAACCTCTCTTAATTATCCTCCACCTTATCCAGATAAGCTTCTTCTTTTGGAAAATCAAGCAGAACAACTAAGCCAAGACATGTTAAAGAAGTTTGAAGAGAAAGCTGTAAGGAAAATGCAAGAGGAGGGAATTATTAGATATGAGTTCTAAATTTCTCTTCAAAGAAGCAATATGTCAGTATGTTCCATTCTTTGCTTTCTACTTTTAAACTTAAATTCCTCAAAAAGCAACCTTTTATGATCACCTGCTCCACCCTGACTCATTCCAATTACCTGCTCCACCCTTACCTGTTCCACCCTGACTCCCCAAACCACTTACCCAGTCACTCTCTTTAAATTAGCCAATTGGAATTAGTTTAGCCTGTGCTGTCTAACCCTAGTCAATAAGGGAACGACAGAGCAGCAGAGGCCATGTGCATCAGGGATAAGAACCCCTTTCCCTCCTTTGTCCAAGTGTGTGCTCACCATTGCTCCATCTGTAAGGGAGCACCCTTCTATAGAACTACATTGCCTTGCTGAGAATTAAAAATAAAATTTTACATTCATGTGTTATTTCTTTTGTGGCACTGAAACTTTATTTATAATGAAAGGAATGAGGCACATCCCCCATATATCTCCCAACTTCCTGAGCCCAGCACAAACACATTCCTCCATATTTCTTTCAAACTTCAGAAAAACATCACCTGGGAGATCTCCGATAAGGAATGCTAAATGTATAATGTTAACCAATTGTAATGCAGTAACCGAGAGAACTACCTTGTTCCCTGTAACTTTACATATCCTGTTTACATCGGGCTATAAAAAGCAAGCACTCGCATTGTTCGAGGCCCTCTTGTATGCTGTGGAATGGAGGGACCAAGTTCGAACTTGTAGTAAAGATCCTTGCCGCTTGGCTTTGACTCTGGACTCTGGTGGTCTTCTTTGGGGAACAAACGGTCTGGGTATAACAATAACAGTTTTGACCAATTTCTCCCATTTGGAATGGCAGTATTTACCCAGTGCTTATATCCCCACTATATCTAGGAAGTAACTAACCTGTGTTATACCCAGACCGTTTGTTCCCCAAAGAAGACCACCAGAGTCCAGAGTCAAAGCCAAGCGGCAAGGATCTTTACTACAAGTTCGAACTTGGTCCCTCCATTCTACAGCATACAAGAGGGCCTCGAACAATGCGAGTGCTTGCTTTTTATAGCCCGATGTAAACAGGATATGTAAAGTTACAGGGAACAAGGTAGTTCTCTCGGTTACTGCATTACAATTGGTTAACATTATACATTTAGCATTTCTTATCGGAGATCTCCCAGGTGATGTTTTTCTGAAGTTTGAAAGAAATATGGAGGAATGTGTTTGTGCTGGGCTCAGGAAGTTGGGAGATATATGGGGGATGTGCCTCATTCCTTTTACCTGCTTTTGATTTTACAGGCTCATAGGTGAAAGGGACTTGCCTTGTCTCAGATAAGACTTTGGACTGTGGACTTTTGAATTAGTGCTGAAGTGAATTAAAACTCTGTGGGACTGTTGGGAAGTCATGATTGGATTTAAGATGTGAAGGCATGAGATTTGGGAGGGGCCAGGGGCAGAATGGTATGGTTTGGCTGTGTCCAACTGTGTCCCCACCCAAATCTCATCTTGAATTCCCACATGTTGTAGGAGGGATCTGGTGGGAGGTAACTGAAATAAGGGCAAGTCTTCCCTGTGCTGTTCTCATGGTAGTGAATAAGTCTCATGAGATCTATGGTTTTAAAAAGATGAGTTCCCATGCACAAGCTCTCCCTCTTTGCCTGCTGCCATCCATGTAAGATGAGACTTGCTCCTCTTTGCCTTCCACCATGATTGTAAGGCTTCCCTACCCATGTGAAACTATAAGTCAGTTAAATCTCTTTCTTTCAGCAGAATGAAAATGTAGCAGGACAAGCCGTAGACAAAACTCAGACAACGAGTGAAAGAAGGAAGGAGCTTATTCAGCCGGGGGCATTGGCAAGACTCCTGTCTCAAGTGCCAAGCTCCCCAAGTGAGCAATTCCTGTCCCTTTTAAGGGCTCACAACTCTAAGGGGGTGCATGTGAGAGGGTCGTGATTGATTGAGCAAGCAGGGGGTATGTGACTGGGGGCTGCATGCACCAGTAATTAGATTGGAACAAAACAAGATAGGGATTTTCACAGTGCATTTCTATATAATGTCTGTAATCTATAGATAACAGAACCAATTAGGTTAGGGGTCGATCTTTTAACTACCAGTCCCAGGGTGTGGCGCCGGGCTGTTTGCCTGTGGATTTCATTTCTGCCTTTTAGTTTTTACTTCTTTCTTTGGAGGCAGAAATTGGGCATAAGACGATATGAGGGGTGGTCTCCTCCTTTAAAAATAGGCAAAACAGCATGAAAACCTCTTTCTTTCAGCAGCATGAAAGCAGACTAAAACAATGTCCATCAACAGGTGAATGGATAAAGAAAATGTTATACTGATACATAATGAAGTACATAGAAGAGACATAAAACAATGAGATTCTGTCATTTGCAACAACATGGACAAAACTTGAGGTCATTATGTTAAGTGAAATCAACCAGGCATGGAAAAACAAACATCACATCTTTTCACTTATTGTCATATGTAAAAACCAAAACAATTGAACACATGAAGATAATGAATAGAAAGTTCATTACCAGAGGCTGCTAAGTTTTTTAGGGTTCTTTTGTTTGGTGGGGATGGTTGATGGGTACAAAAATAAGAAGAATAAATTATACCTAATATTGATAGCACAACATGATAACTATAGTCAAAATAATTCAATTATACATTTTAATTAACTAAAACAGTATATTTGAATTCTTTGTAATAAAAAGGATAAGTGCTTCAGGAGATAGACAACCCATTTTTTATGATGTGATTATTATACATTTCATGCCTGTATCAAAATATCTCATGTACTCCATAAATACATGCATCTATTATGTACCCATGAAAATTAAAAATGAAAAATTTAGAAAGAAAAACCAAAAACTACAGAACAAACAGCTGGCAGTTAATAAAATCTAACAATTTGGTGTGACACCAAATGAGACAGACAGCTTAACTGAGAAATCAGGGAAATTGACAAATACATCTCTGCTAAAGCTACTGTTATCCCATGGTACCTTTGTGTACTCAAAAATCTGCATCCTCTGAGAAAAAACATCAGAAGAGTTACATTAAGGAAGAAGAATACTTACAATAGTTCAAGCAAGTCACTAAACAAATAAACAAGAACAAAAACAAGATACAGGGAGTAAATTTCCAGAGTTAATGAATATGTTACCTCAATTTTTGAGTTTTCGAGAAAAAAGTTTCATGACATGCAACAAAACAAAGTTTGACATATACACAAGAATAAAATGAGGGAACAGAAGCTATGTCTGAGAAAGCCCAGTGTCAGTTTTAAAAATTAATACTTCAAGGCAACAATTACAAATATGTCCAAAGGAAAAACAGAAAACCATAATTAATAATGTAAAGGAAGCTTTCATGGCAATAGATAATATCAATAATGAAAGAGAAATTATTAAAAAGAGCCAAATAACATTCTGGAATTGAAAATGACAGAGACTGAAATATACATTTTGCTAGAAAAGGTTAACAGCAGACTTCAACTGGCAGACAAACCAAAAGATTACAAACTTGAAGAAAGAGAGACAAAGATTTTTTAATATGAAAAACAAGAAAAAAAAATGAAGAAAATTCAACAGGACTTCAGACAAGCATAAGACACCATTTACCATAGCAACATATGTTTAACAGGAAATCAAGAAGAGGATATAGAGAACAGAGCAGAAAAAATTCAAAGAAAATAGTTGAATATTTTCTAAATTTGATTAAAAGCATAATTTTAAACATCTAAAAATTCAACAAATTCTAAGTAATATAAATGCAAAGAGATGCATACCAAGTCATGATAGCAAAAACGCTGAAATATGACAAAAAGAAAATCATGAAAACAGCAAGAGAGAAATGACTTGTCATGCATAAAAGAAACTCTAAGAATAAGATCTGACTTCTCATCAGAAACCAAGGAGGCCAGAAATAAATAAGAATACCTATTACGGCACTGATAGAAAAAACAACAGCAACAACAAAACTGTTAACCAAGCATCATAGACCCAGGGGTAAAGATGAAGGCAAAATTAAGGCATTCCCAATTAAAACAAACTGAATTTGTTACTAGTGAACCAAGCTGACAAGATACTTAATAAAGGGAGTTTTTGAAAATGAAAAGAAAGTGATACCATATGCTAATTCAAACCCACATGAAACAACAAAGAGCTATGTTAAAGGCAATTTTGTAACATTAAAAGACAGTATAAATACATATTTCCTCTCTTGAGGACTAAGCTCTGATTTTGTTTTATCTTGCCCAAATTTCTATCTAAGGTGTCTGGGGAGTCATGCTCTATAAACCATAAATTCTCTTCAGATGGATATTATTTAACCCTATATGCTGTGACTTTCTTTCCAATCTGACTCTGGCATAACATTATGTGATTAAGAAAATCAAAAGATTTTACCCCAAAACATTTTTTTCTCCCCCATATTTTGAAATGGCCCTGCAAAGCTGGCCTAACTTTGTGGGTGAAAATTTGCATCTGTAAAGAATCTCTATTAACGTAGCTAGATCTTTTTCTTCCTGGTCCTCCCAATCCTGAAGAGATTAACTGAGAGTCTAGCACCCTTTAAAGGTCTGAATAGGATATATTTGTCATCTATTGTCTTTAAGGGCAGCTACTATGAGACTTCAAAAGAAACTTGATCTCCACAATCTTATCTTTACCTGAACATTTCCTTTCTATTAATACCAGACCTTCAGACAAACTCAACCAATTGTCAACCAGAAAATGTTTAAATTTACCTATAGCATGGAAGCCCCCCACTTCAAAATGTCTTGCATTTCTGAACCAAACCAATGTATTTCTCAAGTGTATTTGATTGATGTCTCAGGCCTCACTAAAATGTATAAAACCAAGTTGCACACCCACCACCTTGGACACATGTTCTCAGGACCTCCTGAAGGCTGTCATGGGCCATGGTCACTCATATTTGGCTCAGAATAAATCTCTTCAAGTATGTTACAGAGATTACACTCTCTTCCTCTAAACTGACTTAAAAACTATTGTATAGCTGGGTACGGTGGCTCACGCCTGTAATTGCAGCACTTTGGGAGGCTGAGGTGGGTGGATCACGAGGTCAGGAGTTCAAGAGCAGCCTGGCCAAGATGGTGAAACCCCGTCTCTACTAAAAATACAAAAATTAGCTGGGTGTGGTGACAGGCACCTATAATCCCAGATACTCAGGAGAATTGCTTGAACCCGGGGGACTGAGGTTGCAATGAGCCAAGATCATGGCATTGCACTCTAGCCTGGGCAACAGAGCAAGACCCCGTCTCAAAACAAAACAAAACAAACAAACAAACAAAAGAAACTATTGTATAGGGCTGAGTGCAATGGCTCATGCCTGTAATCCCAGCACTCTGGGAGGCCGAGGTGGTTGGATCACTTGAGGTTAGGAGTTCGAGACCAGCCTGGCCAACATGGTGAAACCCTGTCTCTACTAAAAATACAAAAATTAAGCAGGTGTGGTGGTGGGCGCCTGTAATCCTAGCTACTCAGGAGGCTGAGGCAGGAGAATTGCTTGAGCCCAGGAGGCAGAGATTGCAGTGAACCGAGATCATGCCACTGTAGTCTAATAGTCCAGCCTTGGTGACAGAGTGAGACTCTGTCTCAAAAAACAAAACAAAACAAAACAAAACAAAACAAACTATTGTGTAAAGCAATATATATTGTATTTGGAGAATATAACGTACAGAAAAGAAAGATATTTGAAAATAACAGCAAAAATTTGAGTTGAGTGAGGGCAAAGTTCTATTGGAATAAGTCAATTACACCATATGGTAACTCAAATACAAAGAAACGAATAAAGATAACCAGAAATAGTAAGTAAGCAGGTTAATGTAACAAACTTTGTAAGCATAGACTTGCTGTCTTTTCTAAGCTTCTTTGACAGTCATAAAATTAAACAATCATTATAGCAATGCATTGTTGAAGTTGAAGTATATGTAGATGTATTTCATATAACTATAATAGCGCAAAAAGGAGGAAGAGGAAATAGATACAGAGGAATGATATTTCTGTATCTCACAAGATCGATTTAACATTCTAAAATCAGTCAATGTATTGTACCATATTAAGAGATTAAAGGAAAAAAGAATATGATCATTTCGACAGATGCTGAAAAAGCAGTTGGCAAAGTTGCACATCCTTACATGATAAAAATAAACTCTTGGAAAAGATGGAAACTTACTCAGTCTAATTATGGACATCTATGAAAAACCTACAACCAACAACATATTAAATAGTGAAAGTCTCTTTCTATGTAAGATTGAGAACAAATCTAGAACATTGGCACTTAGAGTATTTATTTATCATTGCACTTTGACAAATTTCCTGAGTTGTTAATAAAGGAAGAAGAAATAATAAAATAATACATGTTTGGAAGAATGGAGTAAAACTATTTACAGATGACACAATCATGTATTTAGATAACTCTAAGACTACTAGAACTAACAAATGAATATAGCAGAGTTGCAGGATATAAGGTCACTAAATAAAAATCAATTCCATGTTCATATAACTACAACCAACAGTTAAAACATAAAATTAAATGTTTCATTCACAATAGCATAACAAATATTTAGAAATAAATCAAATAAAAACATGGAAAACTTATAAACTAGAAACTGCAAAACATTGCAAACAAAAAAGTACTAAATAAATGGAGGTACATATCATATTCTTGGATTAGAAGACTCAATGTAATTAAAAGATTAACTCACCCACCTCAATTGATAAAGAGATTCAATGCCACCCCAATCGAAATCCAAAAGAGTTTTTTTTAGAATAAACTGGAAGGTTCAATTTAAAAGTTATGTAGACATGACCTGGCAATTCCTTTGCAGAGTATACACTGAAAGACAAATCAGCATTTTGTAGTTGTATCTGTTTTTTCATGTTCATTTCAGCATTATTCAAAATTGCCAAGATGTAGAAACAAAGTGTATATCTACAGATGAATGAATAAAGAAATTCAACTTTTTAATCCATGTAGTATACATTTGGTTTTGTTACATGAAATAAGTGTGCACATTTTTTAAAGTAATTGAGTATAATACATCAGCTCCCAGTTCTATTTGGCACTTCTCCATGTGATTTCTTAAGCCACTATCACACTTAGTAATTACTATAACTTTTGGTAGTCATAGTAATGTCCCTCCCTGGAAAGAGTATTCTATATCTTCAATATTATTTTAGTTTTCTTAGCAGTATCTTTCAAATATCATTTTTGTAATCATGAAAAAGTCCATCTAATCAAATTGTTATCTTATTATTTTTGCTTTTGATATTCTTTTAAGAATTTTTGACCTAATATCACAAAGAATTTATTGTATATTTTCTGGTAGAAATGTAATAATATTCCTTCTTACAGTTAGCACTATAATCCATTTTGAAATTTTATATATGGTTTGAGTTAAAGATAATCTTTTCCATACAGATATCTAATTTTTGCAGCACACTATTTGTTGAAAAGTCTGTCTTATCTCTGCTGAATGTTGTTGAAAAATTTATCAATGATTAATTGATCTAATTGGTTTGAGTTTATGTTGGCACTCTCTTTTCCATCTCATTGATCAATATGTTTGTTCTTACCAAAAAAAACCACACTGTCTTTAATCCTGTAGCCTCACAGAAAGTCTTTATAACAGTCTTTAGAATATGTAGTATAAATCATTTAACTTTGTTCTTTTTTGAAGTTGTTCAGATATTCTGTCTTTTGACTTTCTATATAACATTTTTTATGTTCTTTTTCATATTTATTGTATATATTTGAGATATACAACATAATGTTTTTATATACATAGTGAAATGGTTACTATAGTCAAGCACATTAACATGCCCATCATCTTGCATAGTTACCTTTTATGTATGTATGTGTTAAGAGCACTAAAAGTCTACTCTCAGCAAATATCCAGTATACAACACAATATTATAACTATAGTCCTTATTTTGTTTATTAGATCTCAAGACTTATCCATCCTACATATATGCAAGTTTGCACCCTTTGACCTACATCTCCTGACTTTTCCTTCTGCCCCCGCCATGTCTGGTAACCACCATTTTATTGTGTCTATATAGTTGACTTTATAAAGATTCTATATATAAATTACATCTTGCAGTATTTTTCTGTAGGTGGTTTATTTCACATAGCATGATTTCCTCCGGGTTCATCCATATTGTTGTAAATGGCAGGATTTTTAAAATATATAAATACAATTCATGGGTTGATACCTAAGAACCAATGTGATGGCATTAAGAGGTGGAGTTATTAGGCAAATTATTGGGTCATAAAGGTGGGCCCTGCATGAATAGGATAAGTGCCCTTATAAAAGAAGCCCCAGAGAACAGCCTTGTCCCTTCTGCCATATGAAGTTATAGCAAGAAGATGGGCTCTTGACAGACCACAAATCTGCTGGTGTCTTGATCCTGGACTTCCCAGACTCTAGAACTGTAAGAAATAGATATCTGTTTATAAACTTCCTGGTGTATGGTATTTGTTTATAGAAGGAAGAATGGATTAAGTCATGGAGTTACTTCCCAAAAAACTCAAAAAGATTGCTCGGAAAGAGAATTATGTGTTTCCATGATATATGGGAAAACACATAAAGAGTTAAAAATATCTATCCTTAGTTTATATCACTAACCCTAAATTAGACCCCACTAAGTAGTGAAATTTTGAAACATAAGTTAGAAAAAGCAATTCATGAGGAAAGATGTCCATTTTTTCACATTCATTATGATACGATATATATGTAGACATATTTCATATCATGCAGAACTCAGTGAATGTTCCCGTTTGTTGGACAATGAAGGCATATTACATATATCAGCTTCTCTTATAGTGACTTAGTGTAGATATTACACTATGGTTTCAGAAAACAGAACCAATCAGTGGTGCGTGTATGAAGAGAGAAGGTGGAAAGAAAGAGAGAAAGGGAAAGCGGTGAAGGAGAGGGGAAGGGAGAGAAAGAGAGAGAGATTTAGAGAGACAAGAGGTTTATTCTAAGGAACTGGCTCACAAAATTGTGGGAGCTAGCAAGTTCAGTTTCTACAGAAAATGTTGGCAGGCTGGAGACCACAGAAGGCTTGATTTGGCAATTCAAGTCCAAAAGGCAGCCTGGTAGTAGAATTCCTTCTTCCTTTGGGGACCTCAGATTTTTCCTCTTAAGGCCTTCAACTCACTAGATGAGGCCCATCTGCATTTAAATGATAATCTGCTTTATTTGAAGCCTACTTATTTAAATATTAATCTCACCTAAAATGTACCTTCACAACAACATGACTGGTATTTGATCAAAACCGGCATCATAACTTAGCCAAGTTGACACATACAATTAAGCATCACGTACACGTTTGTTTAAAATGAGAAACTGGATTTGAATATTAAGGTACCATTGAGTGAAAGCTGTTAAAAATATATATGGAATATAAAAATTTATCTGTATATATATCTTGGATTCACTGGTTATTATAAGGAAAAACTAAATTTACAATTAAAAACTAATTTAAAAAATTAATATCCCAAATTCTTTCTCTGAGGTCACAACTAAGTCTCTTAACCACACTCTCACCAGTGCTTCCCACCTGTATGAAAATGATTATCAATTTTAATTGAGTAAAGCCATAATTATTAAGCATTAATAATGACTTGATGCTAACTTATCTGCCAGTCTGGGTACTTATATTCAAGGATTAAATTCATCTTCAATATACTAGGTCATATAAAATTGTTAGTATCTATATATAATAGACTTGGTATTAATATAGGCAATTTTTTTATGTTATATGTTAATTTTTTTTGTAACCTAGATGCTGACAGACACATTAGTGATTATATTAACATACCACTTATATCCACTGCTGTATAGGCAAATTCCTCACAAGCAAATGAAGCCCTGCATTTAAGTAAAAATTAATTTCATTCATGCCAGGGTGTCTGGGATCTAGGCGATTAGGAGACTCAACCATATCAGCTTGAAGCAACCTTATTCCCTGTGATGCAAACAGAACGTTGCTTATTTTACAACTTCGGATTCACAACATCACATGCATTCCCGATCTAGTGAAATTCAACAGAGTGACCTTATAAAAGGGGATAATGAATTTTTGGAATACTAGAAACCAAATTGTATGGTCACCATAAAAAGCAATTATTCAAACAGTATCATCGGGTATGACAAAGAGATTGTGAGTTCAAAGCAACTGAATGAGCTGATGAAACCCTGCAGTATAATTTGAAATTGCAGCTGAACTATTAGAAGCCATTAACCTCTGCATTCCCCAGTGTATCTTCTTAGAACTTCAAGACTTCAATTGAATGAAAACAAACATGTCTATCTAAGCAGGGATATACATAAAATGTCATATAGAACAAGTAAATTAAAAAATAAAGACAATACATATTCAATAAGTATATGAAACAAAAATGAATCACCACACCCTGGAAATTACATTTGAACATGAATTTCTATATATTCTTGCGACATGACAAATAAAGCTGTGTGTTAAACATTAAGCATATGGAATTGGTTAAAAATCTGCTCTAAGGAAGCATGTTTCTTGTGGGATATTATAAAATTATACATTTATTTCCTCACTTCACTCAATTTGCAGCACATTTTAAAAATACCCATAAAAATCAATAGAAAAATACATGTAGTAGCAAAATTATGTCGTCTGTGGTATTACCAAGTCCTACAGCTGATACAATTACCAGGAATTCTATCCTATTAAAAGGTGACCATTTCAAGTGTTATTTGTGCTAACAAACATATTACTAGTAGTATTAATAGTAGTAGTGATAGTAGTAGTAGCTTTAATGGTAGTGTTGGTAGTAGGAGCAATATTAATTATAAGTCACACTTGCTGAATGCACAATTGGGAGGTAATTACTGTGGAATTTCATGTGTATTTTCCCATTTGATCATCATCATGACAAAAAACATGTACAGACCAAAATCTTAATAATTGAATATCTCAAATTTGTTATGACTAAATGAGGTAGCATGTAAAAATAAATTTGGAAACTGAACATTTGCAAAAATGCAAATGCAATCATATTACCACAACATTTCTACCAAATATATTTAAAGATCACAAGATGCATTGCTATTTACAATCTACTTACCTTAGTGCTAATGTGTAACACTTTCAGAAATTCTTAACATTAGTTAAACTGCCCTTTTCTCATTTCCAAATTTCTCCAGAAATTAGTACCTCAGAAAGCTTGCAGCAAATCAGAATGAGGATATGAAGGTTTATCAAATCATTATGTTAGAGCTCAGTTCTCTGAATAAACTAAAGCCACAGGTGTCATTATACAACTACAATGGTTCTTAGTGTCAAGAAGTGAGGTGGATGGGAAAAAGTAAGCAACAATTAGTACAATTGTTGTCCAAAACAAAAATCACTCAAAAAGCACGATGATTATAAATTAAAAAACATTTTTCAGTGAAATCCCCAAATACAATAGCTAGGCAAAAACTTATCATATCCTTTCCAGATATCTACAAGGAAAGATGGAAATTTTTCCTGCAAAACCCCAAACCTGGATTGGTCATCTAATTCTGTTATTAGAAGAGGAAGAAGATCATTTAGGGAAATTATTTTCTTTCAGTTGAGATTAACCCCCAGTGGTCCACTGGCTACCCTTAGAGCCTAAAGGTCTTGAGGACACCTTAGGTCCAGATGGCTCTCAGGACTCTGCTGGGTCTAAGAAAGGCAATTCAAGGGTGATTACAGTTCCACATCCATCACCAGTCTGAAGGCTATCACAAACTTGCATTTACTGTACCCAGAAAGGACCCAGTGACATGTAATCTAAGTGACTGGCACATTTCTGAGTAGGGAACTTCCCACAGCATGGCTAATTGTGGAGGTGCTGCCCATCTTGCATGTTCTCTCCCTGTAGCTTTCATCACTCCTCTGAGCATAGCATGATGCCTGAACCCTGAACTTATTTATTCATTAGTCCTAGAGAATGTCCAAGTCCACTACCCTCCAACTTGCATGTATGCCTCATTGAGGACCCTCTCACCTGCTCTATTTTTATGTGGATGATTTCCAGGACCAGGAGAGAACAAGTTGTTCCTGATTTTGCTTCTTCTTTTGGGAAATATCTTTATGTCTTCCATCTTTATCTTCTCTATCCTGTAGGTGTTCACATTGTAGCAAACGACCATGAAACTTATCTTGAGGATGATTGAGGTCTAACTAACCACCAAGGATCTCCTGAGATCAATGAGGACATCTCAAGGTGCCTACAACTCTATACCCTCACCAGTCTGAGGGCCACCACAAACTTGTACTTTGTGACTCTTATTCCACTCAGAGAAAAAACTAGTTACATGTAATCTAAGTTACTGGCACTCTTTTAGTCAATTGTTATGCTGCTAACAAAGACATACCAAAGACTGGGTAATTTATATATAAAAAAAGAGGTTTAATTGACTCACAGTTCACCATGGCTGGGGAAGCCTCGGGAAACTTTCAGTTAAGGTGGAAGGCAAAGCAAACACGTCCTTCTTCACATGGCGGCAGGAATGAGCAGTGTTGAGCAAAGTGGGTGAAATCCCCTTATAAAACTATCAGATCTCGTGAGAACTCACTATCATGAGATCAGCAGCATGGGAGTAACTGCCCCCATGATTCAATTACCTCCCACCGGGTCCTTCCTATGACACATGGGGATTATGGGAACTATGATTCAAGATGAGATTTGGGTGGGGACACAGCCAAACCATATCAGGCACCTTTCTGGGAATAGCCCTGAACACAGCATAGTCGAAAGGGGAAGTGGTGCCCTATCTTACATTTTCATACCATGCAGCTTTCATCACTCCTCTGAGCACAGCATGATGTCTGAATCCTGAACTTATTTATTCATCAGTTCAAATGAATGCCCAGCCCACAAGCCCCCACCTTGCATGTCTCCCTCAGTGAGTGTCCTTTCACCTGCTCTATGTTTACTTGGATGATTGCCAAGACCAGGAGAAAACAAGCTTGTTCCCGTGTTCTATTCTTCAACTAGGAAGTATCTTCATTTCTTCTATCACTTTCTTCTCTAACACGATGGACTCCACATTGTTAGGAATGCACCAGTAACATTGTCTTGAGGATGCCTGAGGTCCATGTGGCCAACTAGGATCTCCTGGCATCAGGGAAGGCAGCTCGAGGCCCTTGCAACTCCACATCAGGGATCCATAGGCACTATATACTTGTACTTGGTAAGCCTTAATCCACTCAGAGAGGAACCAGTTACATATAATCTAAGTGACTGGCACCTTTCTGGAACATATTATGGATGAATGGGGAGGTGCTGCTCCATTGTGCAATGTGAATCCCCATCCTAGAGAATGTCCAGCCCACTGCCCTCCAGCATGTATGTTTCCCTCAGTGAGAGCACTCTCACTTGGCTTCATGTTTACCCAGATGGTTGCCAGGACCACAAGAGAACAAGCTTGTTTTTCTGTCCTTCTATTAGGAAGTATCTTCATGTCTTCTATCCTTCTCTTCTCTATCATATAGGCATTCTCATTATTAGGAATGAACCACTGAAATCATCTAGAGGATGTCTGAGGTTCAGGTGGCCAGCTAGGATCTCCTGGCATCACTGAAGACAACATAAGGCTCCAGCAACTCCACCTCATCGCCTCTCTGAAGACCACCACACACTTGTACTTGGTAAGCCTTACTCCACTCAGAAAGGAAACAGTGACATGTAATCTAAGTGACTGGCACCTTCCTGAATAGAGCACTGCCCACAGCACGACTGATTGTGGAGGTGTTGCCCCATCACCCAACATCATGTACTGCAGCTTTCATCACTCCCCTCAACACAGCAGGATGCCTGAACCCTGAACATAATTATTAAGTCCTAGAGAATTTCCAGCCCACTGTCCTCCAACTTGGCATGCCTGGCTCAATGAGGACCTTCTCATCTGATTTATGTTTACCTGGATGATAGCCAAGACGAGAAGAAAAAATCTTTTTCCCATTTTGTCTTCTTTTAGGAAGTATCTTTATCTCTTGTATTTTTACCTTCTCTAACCTGTAGGTGCTCACATGGTTAGAAATGGACCATTAAAATCATCTTGAGGATCTCTGAGTTCCAGGTGGCTTCCAAATCTCTCCTGGGATCAATGAGGGCAGCTGAAGGTGCTTGCAGGTCTGTCTCCTCACCAATCTGAAGGGCACCATAAAATTGTACCTGAAGAATCTTGCTCTACCCAGAAAGGAGCTGGAAACATGTAATCTAAGTGACCAACATGTTTTTGAGTAGGGTACTGCCCACAATATGGTTAACTGTGGAGGTCCTGTCCCATCTTGCATGGTTCTCCCCCTGTAGCTTTCATCACTCCTCTGAGCACAGCATGATGCCTGAACCCCGAACTTATTTATTCAACAGTTCCAGAATAATGTTTAGCCTACTGCCCTCCAGTGTGCATGCCTCCCTAAATGAGGAACTCTTCACCTCCTCTATGTTTACCTGTGTGATTGCCAAGACCAGGAGAAAGTAAGATTGATCCCATTTTCTATTTTTCTAGCAGGAATTATCTTCATCTTGTGTTTCTCATCTATAACCTGCATGTGTTCATGTTGTTAGGGACAGACGATTTAGAATATCCTGAAGATGCCTGAGGTCCACATGGCCAACTAAGGTCTCCTGGTATCAGTAAAGGTACCTCAAGGCTCTTGAAACTCCACCCTATCATGGGTCCAAAGGCCACTACAAACTCACACTTGCTGAACCTTACACTACCAAGAAAGAAATCAGTGACGTATAATCTAGGAAACTGGCACATCTCTAAGTAGGGCACTGCACACAACATGTCTAATAGTGGAGGTGCTGCCCCGTCTTGCAAGGTCAACCCCTGTCCAGCAGAATTTCCAGCCCACTGCCCTCCATATTTACTCTTTACTCACATGGTTGCCAGGACCACGAGAGAACAAGCTTGTTTTCTGTTCTTCTATTAGGAAGTATCTTCATGTCTTCTATCTTTCTCTTCTCTAAAAAATAGGTATTTCCATTGTTAGAAATACATCATTGAAATCATCTTGAGAATATCTGAGGTTCAATTGGCCAGCTGGGATCTCCTGGCATCACTGAAGACAAGTAAAGGCTCCAGCAACTCCACTGCATCACCTGTCTGAAGGCCACCATGAATTTGTACTTGGTAAGCCTTACTCTACTCAGAAAGGGAACAGTTACGTGTAATCTAAGTAACTGGTGCCTTTCCAAGTAGGGCATTGCCCATAGCATGACTGATTGTAGAGGTGTTGTCCCATCACCCACCATCGTGCACTGCAGCTTTCATCACCCCGCTCAACACAGCAGGATGCCTGAACCCTGAACTTATTCTTAATTCCTAGAGAATTTCCAGCCCACTGCCCTCCAACTTGGCATGCCTGCCTCAGTGAGGACCTTCTCACCCGATTTATGTTTACCTGGATGATGGCCAAGACAAGAAGAGAAAAAGATTGTTCCTGTTTTCTCCTTTTAGGAAGTAACTTTATCTCTTCTGTCATTGCTTTCTCTAACCTGTAGGTGCCCACATTGTTAGAAATGATCATCTTGATGATCATCCTGATGCCTGCATTCCAGGTGATTTCTAAGGCTCTCCTGGGATCAGTGAAGGCAGCTCAAGTTGTTTGCAGGTCTACCCCCTCACCAGTCTGAGGGCCACCACAAAACTGTACTTGGTGAGCCTTCCTTCATCTAAAGAGGTGTCAGTCACATGTAACATAAGTGACTGATAGCTTTTTGAGTAGGGCACTGCCCACGACATGGCTAATTGTGGTGGTGCTGTCCAATCTTGCATGTTCTCACACTGTAGCTTCCATCAGTCCTCTGAGCACAGCATTATACCTGAACCCTGAACTGATTTGTCAGTCCTAGATAACGTCTAGCCCACTGCTCTCTAAGGTACATGCCTCCCTAAGTGAGGAATCTCTCACCTATTCTATGTTTATCTGGATGATTGCCAGGACTAGAAGAGAGCAAGTTTGTTCCCATTTTCTATTTTTTTCTAGTAGGAATTATCTTCATCTTACCTTTCTGATCTATAACCTGTAGGTGTTCATGTGGTTAGGGACAGGCCATTTAACTTACCTTGAGGATGCCTGAGGTCCACATGGTCAACTAAGATCTGCTAGTATCAGGGAAGGTACCACAAGGCTCTTGCAACTCTACCTCATCATGGGTCCAAAGGCCACTACAAACTTATACTTGGTGCGCCTCACTCTACCTGGAAAGGAACTAGTGACATATAATCTGGGCAACTGGCACATTTCTGGGTAGAGCACTGCACACAGTATGGCTGATTGTGGAGTTGCTACCCCATGTTGCACAGTTATACCCTACAGCTTTCACCACTCGCCTCAACACAGCATGGTGCCTGAACCCTGAACTTAACTTATTCATAAGTCCCAAAGAATACCCAGCTCATTGCCCTTCAGCTTGCATGCCTCCTTCAGTGAGCACCCTCTCATCTGCTTTGTTTACCCAGATAATTACCAAGACCAGTAGTGAACGTACTTTTCCCCGATTTCTCCTCTTCTACAAAACATACATTCATCTTTTACCTTTGCTTCTTTAACACATAAGTGCTCATACTGTTAGGTATGCACCATCGAAATCATCTTGATGCCTGAGGTCCACATGACCAACTGGGATCTTCTGGCATTCGAGAAAGCAGTTGAAGGCCCCTGACACTCCACTGCATCAGGGGTCCAAAGGCCACCCAAAAGTTGTGTTTGGTGATATTACTCCACCCAGAAAGGAACCAGTTACATATAATCCAAGTGACTGGAACCGTTCTAGAAAAGGCACTGCATACATTATGGCTGAATAGGGAGGTGTTGCCCAGTCTCGCATGGTCGCTCCCAGCAGCTTTCATCACTCTCCTAAACACAACAGAATGACTGAACCCTGATCTTATTTATTCATCACTCTTAGAGAATTTCCAGCTCACTGCCCTCCAATTTGCATATCTCATTCAGTAAAAGTACTCTCACCTGCTCGGTGTGTGCCCAGATCATACCCAGGAGCAGGAGAGAACAAACGTGTTCCATTTTCTGTTCTTCTATTAGGAAGTAACTTCGTGTCTTCTATCTGTCTCTTCTCTAACATACAGGTGTTCACGTCTTCAGGATGCCTGAGGTTCAGGTGACCAGCTAGGATCTCCTGGCATTATTAAAGACAACTCCTGCAGCTCCACCCCATTACCTGTCCGAAGGCCACCACAAGCTTGTAGTTAGTGAGCCTTACTCTACGCAGAAAGGACACAGTGACATGTAATGTAAGTGACTGGTACCTTTCTAAGTAGAGCACTGCCCACAGCATGGCTGATTGTGGAGGGGCTGCCCCATCCCCCACCATTGTCCCCTGCATCTTTCATCACGCCCTTCAACACAGTAGGATGCCTGAATCTGGAACTTACTTATTATGAAGTCTTAGAGAATGTCCAGCCTACTGCCCACCAACTTTCATGCCTGCCTCAGTGAGAACCCTCTCACTTGCTCTATGTTTACCCAGTGATTGCCAGGACCAGGCAAGAACAAGCTTGTTACCATTTTTTATTACTCTATTAGGAACGATCTTCATCTCATCTTTCTCTTCTATAACCTGTAGGTGTTTGCATTGGTAGGAATGCACCATTGAAATCATCTTGAGGATGCCTGAGGTCCACATGGCCAGCTAGGTTCTCCTGTTATCAGGGAAGGCAGCTTGAGGCCCTTGCAGCTCTACCCCAACACAGGTCCAAAGGCCACCACAAATATATACATGGTGAGCTTTACTCTACCCAGAAAGGAGCCAGTGACATATAATCTACATAAATGGCACCTTTCTGAGTAGGGCATTGCACACAGCATGGCTGATTATGGAAGTGCTGCCCTATCCCCCACCATTGTCCCCTGCAGGTTTCATCATTCTCCTCAATAGAACATGATGCCTGAACAATTTGATTCATAAGTCCTAGAGAATGCCCATCCCACTGCTCTCCAAACTGCATCCCTCCTTAAGTGGAGACCCGCTAATCTTCTCCATGTTTACCTAGATGATTGACAGGAGCAGGAGAAAATAAGCTTGGACGTGTTTCCTTTTCTTAAGAAGTATCTTTATCTTCTCTCACTTGTAAAAATGGAAGTTTTTATATATGTAGCATTTCACTTGGTTTGATCTCCCTAAAGTTTCCAAAAATAAAACCCTCCAATACACCTACCACATCCTTATTTTCTCCATATATTCCTTCATTCCAAATACATAGAATAAAAATGACAAGAATTGCAAAAATTCCTAAGTGAAGCTAAAGTATATTAGAGATGTGAAAGAGAGAAACTTATTTTCTTCATCCATCCTTTGAGAGGAAACTACACTTTTAACTCATAACTTTTGAATTTTCCCACAAGCCTTTTGTGCTCTGATTTTCCCTGAAATAATCTGAATCGGAGGGAGGTTGTAAGACAGTATGTGGGGAGATGCCTGGCCCAATCCAGTTCTCCTGGCCATGATTGGAACCTTGTTCTCACTCCCACCTGAAATTACTAAAACCTATGTGATCATTCACCTATTATCCTGCTACAAAGCGGGACACAAATGTAGCAAAGTTTCATATCCTTTCTTCACCGAAACAAATATAATTGTTGATATGGAGCAGCAGAGAAGAAATATGCCCAGTATCTGAGACCCTTAGTTGTCTAGAAAAGCTGTGAGGGCAAACATCTGAAAAGCGATTTCTATTTTGACCCAGTTGTGCCAGTATTTATTTCTTCCATTGGCCTTAGGATTAACTCACACAGATGATGATAGGCTGTTTACCATGCAAGAACAAGCACTGAACACACCAGCTGGCATGGAGTCAGAGACTACTGTATATCTCATTATATTTCATTGCCTTATTTCATAAGTTATGTGAAAAAATAAAGGTAAATACAAATAAAAGGACAAGAGCAACAACAATAATTTATATTTCTGAAATGCTCACTTACACCACATCAATGTACTTAGGAATTTTATGTGAATCTTCTCACATATCCTCACAATCTTTTACATACTGACACAGATTTGTCTTGAAGATTAATGAGAAAACATGTGAAGATACGCTTGGATCCTCAAATATAACAACACAAGAGATATTACATTTAGGGCACATCTAGAGAAGAAAAAATACCTATGAAATTTCCTATTTACAACCTACTTAACCGTCTAGGAGATAAGTATGTGGGTAGTTCTATTATCTATAATTCACCAGCGCTATTAACTGTCTTTCTTTACACCAAACGGTCCCAAGATCTTGTTAATTCTGATGCATGAGAGAGCAATCCAGGAACAGCTGGCAGCAGGTACTTTCAGACTTATGATGCGAAGGCAGAGTTCTCCTAAGTGCCTCACTTGGAACTTACTGACTGTGATGATGTGGAATGAGAATTTCTTTAATACAGCAACGCATTAAAAAATGGAGCTATCACTGTCTAGCTAGATCGATTAAAACATTAAAACCACTAGATTTGTAAGGTTGGGAGAAAACAAAGAGATACTACACGAAGTACCTTCACAAACTGTCAGCATTAACCATCAATCAATCTCAGAAAAATAAGGATCTTATCAAAAATGAAAGGTGGATTTGTAGAAGGGTCCAACCATATACCCAGTTCTTGGAAAATACAAAACCTTCCAAGAGGAGACTTCAGGATTGCTAATGACTTAAAGCCCTTACCAGATGAATTAGGTGGTGCAATGCTTTCCTGAAAACTTTTAAAATCCTAGTCGTGTAATCATACAACTGGAATGGTCTCAGAAATAATGAGCCATATCAGAGGTAAGGTGGTAAGGAATAGATAACATGTAAAAGTTATGAGTTTCTTGTACATAAGCCTCTATATGTCTAAGGATTTCCAGGCTTTTACCATTTGGTAAGTGGAGACTACAGTTTCCAGATCAGATGAAGGAACAGGGATCAAATTTATCTGGTGTCTAAAACAACATAAAAACCAGATATATACAGAAAAGCTTGTCTTTCAGACACCGTAGAGTGATCTGTGAGAGAAGAGACACATTAGAACAGTCCATCTGAGAAGTCCTGCCATCTTCTCGGAGAGAGAATATCGACTCCAGTGTAGAGAATGGGAACCCAGGCAAAGCCTGGCAATTTTCAATATTAACAGATTAAACTGGAAAAAAGGAGACCATTTCACTAGATGCAGAGAGATGTGTGACTAAATCTAACATCCATATCTGAAAAATAACAACAACAAATCAGGTATAGCACAGAGTATGTCCTCAATTGCTTGAATGGCATCTATGAAAAACCACAGCTAAATTAAGGCTTAATTGTTAACGTTCTTATGCTTGCCTCCTGAGATCAGGAACCAGGTGGGGATGTCCTAGTCACTATTTCTGTGCAAGAATTATACCAAATTAAAGTAAGGAAATAAGGTAAGGATGTAACATTTTATAATTTGCAATCATGGATGAGTAAAATCAAGAGTCTGTCATTTTCAACCATTAACTTCCCTTTACCTGTGTTTGCAGTGGCTTCAATGCTTGCACTGCAAATAAATTATCTCTGTGGCATAGATAGCCACAGGGTATTCTAGAACAATATATAAGCTGAACAATAAAGCAGAACAAAGCAAAACACATTATAATATGTATATGAAAAACCACCAATGAAATCCTATGAGTGATAACTGATGTTACTCTTCTTAGTAGTAATATAATAGCAGGGTTACTAAGACTGATACCATTAGTTATAGCACTAGTACTGCCAGCAGTAGTGCTAACAGGAAAATTTGCTGAATGATTACATGCCTGGCAGGTGTGTAGTTCAGATTTTCATATGGATTTCCACATTTCATACCCACAACAAATTGGTACCAAAGACACAGGATCCTAATGTTTTGATTTGTCATGGTGATCGAGGACGTGTGTAGAACATACATTCGGAAATGGAAAAAAAACCAGAAATGCACAGATAAGCATAGTAATCACAGATAATCATGTGATCATGGAACAAAATTAAGACTGCTATGCAGTGTTAACCTCACAGAAATCATTCACATTAACCTCAGAAAATAGGAAGAAATTCATTTTGCTGCTATATGTCCTCCAATCTGACCCAATAAAAGGTGTTTATTGAACATGCTCTTATTTTTTACCAAAGTACTAGTAATATAGTCTCTACCACTAGGACTACTCTATACCAGTATCACTACAAGGAGGTGAAGAATAAGCAGCAGTAGTTACATAATTGATGACTTACATGGTTTGCAATGTCCATGAGGCCTTTAGATGGATTCTCTCTTTTGACCCTAACAACAAACATGTGCCATTGAATGTTTTACTGAATCAATGACTCAGGTAAGTTGCAAGGATTAAGGAGATAACATTTGTAGACTCTTTCAGAACCTACGAAGAAACAAGCTACATAATTATAGTATGACTATGCAACATTGAGTACCTAAAATAAATGACATACTAATTTACTATTCACAACCTGTGTAGCTATCAGCATGGATATTTTCTTTCTCATTTCTATTAGTAATAATTTACTGGTTCTGCAGTTGGAGGATGAAAATCTTGAAGGGGGCTGGCAGTAAAGCTCTACCAATCCATTAGAATTGTGACTTCTCAAAATTTGCAAATCACTGATTATGATACAGAATGACGCTGTCTATACTGAGTTCAATCTAAATATATAGACACTGATTCCCTACCCACAAATATGTAAAATGTGACAACTAACTGATAGTTTTAACTGGGAAGAAAAAAGGATAGGTTAAAAAGAATGACAACCTTCCTCACACCACCAGCAATAATTGAGTGAAGACTTGTTCAAAAGTTAAAATTCCCTAAAAATATACATGTGTATACATATATTCACAGATATCCATGCATGAAAAAGCACATATATACAAAATTGAAGGGATTATGTAACTCAGGCTTTATCCACGTTAATAATGAGTAAGTCCTGTATTGTTCATTTCTAATTCATTGCCTGTCCATAACTAGCACTCTTTATATTATTTTAAAAGAATTATGATAAAATTCTTCTGCTTATTTTCTAATGCAGATCAAAGATATTAATAAAAAGTTATACAAAGAAAAAAATGTGAAGAATCTACCACAGGAGTTCCTAAATGGTATTCTTAACAATTATATACTACTAATAAACACAAGGTAATAGTGGCTTACAAATTCAAAGTTTCCAAAAGTAACTGGTGGCTGATATGACATGTTAAATGAAGCAAATGGCTGTAAGACCCGTATTGAGCTGACAGTTCATAAAACTCATGATGTGATAGGCCAGTTCCACAACTAGAAGTAACTCTTGGTGACTTAACAACTCTGATTATGCAGGCTATTTATTAAATACTGCAATTCATTATACAAAGGGAGGTTGTTATCTTTACGGAATTATCTGAAAAATGAAGAGAACTGGTTGACAGTTAAGGAAATGAGGCAAGAATAAAAGACAAAAAATGACAAAGTTATTTTGCCTGTATTCCAGCCACAATCATACAGCAAAAATAAGATTGTATTCAAAATAAAAATCAATCAAAAATTGGTAGGATAAATAAAGTTTTCACACATAGACACAAAACTATTTAGTTTCCTTTAGTGGACATAACATAGGTTTGCTTGGATGAGTATTTTTCTGAATTTTAAACAACTAGGGGCCAGGCGTGGTGGCTCACACCTGTAATCCCAGCATTTTGGGTGGCCGAGGTGGGTGGATCACCTGAGGTCAGAAGTTTGAGACCAGCCTGGCCAATATGGTGAAACCCTGTGTCCACTAAAAAAACAAAAATTAGCTGGTATGGTTGCGGGTGCCTATAATCCCAGCTATTCAGGAGGCTGAGGTAGTAGAATCCCTCGAACCTGGAGCTAGAGGTTGCAGTGAGCCGAGATCACACTGTTGCACTCCAGCCTGGGTGACATGAGTGAAACTCCATCTCAAAAAAAAAAAAAAAAAAAGACTAGGAAGCTAACATTTAAGAAACAAGAATGAAATAAATTAATAAATCTGAATATTGAATATATTTTCCTAGGTTCCCCAACTATGGTGAGACAGCAAAACATTTATTATGAAAAATTAAGACAAATTCATTTCATAGAAAGAAAACAATTTCATTAATTTTCTGTGGTGCCTTGCACAACCTTTCTACACTCATCTATGAATTCCTTCTGTAAATTATATTTGTTCAACTTAATTAATAAATATAGTAGCAATAAGGATAATTATTAACATTTACTCAATGTTGACTTAATTGGATTATATAAGATATATTTGGAGATTATTTCATTTGATCCAGGTAACACCTATATTATATAAAAGTCATTATTAATTTGATAGCACAGATTGGCTGTGAAGTTTGAGTGGAGTAACATGTATAAACTACTTGAGTTACGTAAAATATCATAAGCATATCACTGAGGTGTATCACAGTGTTCATCATGGTGGCTGTCAAGGCTAATTCTTAATGCCACAGCAATTTCCAATTTAGACACTACTTAAAACATATAAGTCCTGGAATTTCTGAGGTTAATCCTGCACATGTTGCTATTATTAGTGAATATTAAACCCCACTATTCCATTGCTCCTCTTCAGGTTCTAGATTTTTCTCAGTTTTCTGGAGTTTAAGTGGATTCCAAATCCCAATGAACTTAACAGGCAGTAAATCTTGCTCTTGTTACAACAAATCATTTGTTTTTATTCTGGATGATATTGAATCCAGTTTCAAACACAGGCCTAAAATAGTACCTCGGATAAACTCAAAAGAGGTAATTCATAACAAACACTTATGAACACTCCACAAGTGTCTTACAGAGCAGCCAATACCTTGGTTCTGGCTTTTGACCAAAGAGACTGTTTGCAAGTCGACTGGCAAGGACACAAGAGGAAAGCCTCAAATCTTTCTCCTTGATGGGGGTTGGGTTGGATTTTATAAGTAGAGGGTAATGAAGAATGGTCTGACTGGCTCTTGCATTGAGGTGATGCCAGTGAACACACAAAGGAGAAGGAGAAGGAAATAAATCAGTCTTATAGCTGATACGGAGAGTTTGAGTGCTCTGGACAGATTAAACAAGACACAACATTCTCTTAGGCCAGAAACTAATCCAAAGCGAGACTCTCTTCAATTCTATGAAGGCTGAGAGAGGTGAGAACATTGCAGAAGAAAAGTTTGAAGCTAGCAAAGGTGGATTTGTGAGGTTTAAGGAAAGAAGCCATTGCCATACAAAAATGTAAGGACAAGCACTAAGTGTTGATATAGAAGCTATAGCAAGTTATCCAGATCTAGTTAAGATCATAGATGAAGTTGGCTACATGAAACAAGAGATTTTCAGTCCAGATGAAACCACCTTCTAATGGAAGAACATGCCATCTAGGATTTTTATAGCTAGAGAGGAGATAACACTGCGTGGCCTCAAAGCTTTAAAGGACAGGGTGATGACTCTCTTGTTAGGGGCTAATGCAACTGATGACTATAAGTTGAAGCCAAAGCTCACTTATGATACTAAAAATCCTCGGGCCCTTGAGAATTATGCTAAATCTTCTCTGCCTGCACTCTATAAATGGAACAGCAAAGCCTGGATGACAGCACAACTCTTTACAGCATGGTTTACTACTTTAAGCCCACTATTGAGATCCACTGCTTAAAAAACAAAAAGATTCCTTTCAAAATATTTTTGCTCATTGACAATGCACCTAGCGACCAAAGAACTCTGATGGAAAAATGTAAGGAGATAAATGTTGTTTTCCTGTCTGCTAACACAATATCCATTTTGGAGCCCATGAATCAAGGAGTGATTTTAATTTTCAAGGCTTATTATTTAAGAAATGCATTTCATAAGGCTATAGCTGTCATAAATAGTAATTGCTATGATGGATCTAGGCAAAGTCCATTAAAAATCTTCTGTAAAGGATTCACCATTCTAGATTCCCTTAAGAATGTACGTGATTTATAGGAAGCTGTCAAATATCAAAATTAATAGGTGTTTTGGAGTTGATTTCTACCCTCAGGGATGACTTTGAGGCATTCAAGACTTCAGTGGAGGAAGTAATTGCAGACTTGGTGGAGATAGCTAGCGAGAGAACAAGAAATATTGAAGCCTGAAGGTGTGTCTGAATTGCTACAATCTCATGACAAAACTTTAACAAATGAGAAGTTGCTTCTCCTGGACGAGCAAAGAAAGTGGTTTCTTGAAATGAAATCTACTCCTGGTAAAGATACCGTGAACATTGTTGAAATGACAACAAAGAATTGAAAACAGTAAATACACTTAGTTGTAAATGCAACAGCAGGGTTGGAGAAAATTGACTCCAAATTGGCAAAAAAGTTCAATTGTGGGTAAAATGCTACCCAAGAGCATTGCATGCTACAGTGAAATCTTTTGTAAAGGCAAGATCAATTGATACAGCGAACTTCAACTTCAGAAAGTGCCCCAACCACCCCCACCTTCAGCAACTACCAACCACAGCCAATGACATTGAGGCAAGACCCCTACCAGTAAAAAGATGATGACTCACTGAAGGATTAGATGACTTTAGCATTTCTTGTTTTTACCAATAAGAATTATTAAATGGAGATGTGTATTTTTTAGACATAATGCTATTGCATATTTAATAGACTAGAGTACAGTGTAAACGTAAGTTTTACATGCACTGGGGAAACTAAAGAATTTGTGTGACTTGCTTTATTGTGATGTATACTTTATTGTGGTGGTCTGAAACTGAACACACAATATCTCTGAGGTATGCCTACACTTCATGTTGCCTAGGTTCTCTACTTACTGTGAAATTACACCGTATCTATTATTTTTTAAAAAATTACTAAAGACATTTCCTTTTTTTCAGACAATGGAAACTACATCACTAATTATTATCAAGGGGCATGAACAATTCACTACACTCCACACTCACCAATATTTCCCATCTTTTAAATGATAATCATTTGTAGTATTGATAAAAACAATAACCAATATTAACATCAATTTGATGCTTCTTAACCTTTCAGATAGAGTGTCTGAACTGAATTTGTGAACTCTTTAATCTTCAAAAAATTATATAAATGTATTTAATTTAATTTATATGATTTTTACTAGTTTTAAGTGGAGAGGTGTAAAATAATTTTGAAACTTAAAAAGCGACAATATAAACATAAATGTTTATGTAATCACAGCATCCATTTTTACTAAAGATAAATACATTAATGACACAGTTATTTCTCATTCAGACCTACTATATGAACCCACAGGATGTGAACCTCAGCAAAGTCCCTCTGAGAACTGTTACTATCTCATTGCTTGCCTCTATTACCTCAAATCCTCACAGCTGCCTGTGGTCTATGCGGCACATGGCAAAGATTGTTTTACATGAAGATCCAGGTAGTTATAGATAGATAAAAAAGATATGTAGAATAACATTTATAAAAAGCAATAGTTATTAAACAATTTGTTCCCATTTTACTGGATATGCCAAGAACTGAAAATTGTCATTAAAATTCATTAGAACATGACTTTATTAAAAGTTCACTTGGAATATTAGCAAGTCATTTAGCCTTTAAATGTTCCCAAATTTCCAAAAAGGTGAAAATTAAACTTCGCCCTAGAAACACTTGTAAAATTAACCATCATCATAAAAGTTATGGTCATAACCATCATTTGATGAATGATTACATATCTAGGAGATAGAGTACTTTGGGAACCTTAAAGGCAACATAGAAGTAAAAACAATTTTCTTATCACAAGATTAGATCACTTACCTGCTAAAACCCATTTTCACTGCATTCTAAATCAGTTAATAATTGATGCTATAAGGCTTTATTCAACTCTAATTCATAAAAACCATAAGTGTGATAATCTGACAAGAACTGTCTAAAATATAAGGAGGACTCATAGAGAACACAGTTGGGTTTGAAAACCTAGTTATACGTGCTCACTTCAGCAGCACATATACTGAAACCCGGCTGCCAGTAATAGCAAAAATAACGGAGATAAAAACATTATCAACATAAACAAAAAGGCTAAGAAAGTTCTTATCTTTTCTATATATTAATGAAGAACATAGCATGGATTTCTTGACAAAAACAAAATGTATGGTATGTACCAAAATCAGATATGTACTGTCTACTTTGTAAGAAGGACTTTGATTTCATTTTGCCCAAATTCTCTCATTGCCAATGCACACTGGGAACACAGATGTTACATTCAGGGAAACTTTACAAAGCGATGTTGTTTTTAACATCTAAATATCAACAAGTTACATCACTCAAGAAATCCTTGGAGAAAGTAGGAAAAATATTAGCCACACTACATCCTCAATGGTATTGTCAAAATTTGAACATAAAGGGTTATTGTCCAAGTAATTCACAGAGACGTTGTTAGAAAAGAGTGCAAACTGTTGTGATATATGGGAAAATGTGTATATAGTAGAAAAATGTTTACATCCTCAGTTTATATCATTAATCCAAATGTATACCACTTTAATTACAGTGTTGTATCATAAAACACCAAATGCTTTTTGATCTAGACAGGTGAAAATTTTTCACATTCATGAACTGATACTACATAAAAATCAGAGTCTAATGCTATATTTTAGCAAATGACAGGCTCAAAACACACACAGAAATGCACATTAGCTTCGATTATGGGGAGAGAATATATGTTTGTTTAAATCAAAAAAATAGATTTCAATATTACGTTACCATGGAATTCATTATGAAAAAGATATGGGAATGCAGAAATCTGTGTTCGTCTGGGGGTAAGCATATCTTGGATTCATGAATTACTGTAAAAGAAAATTATATGCATCATTAAAAATCCAATATGAGAAAAAGAAAAAGAATGGTTACTTTCTCCGGTGTCCTAAACAAACAAGTCACTTTAATCTAATAAAAGTTTTCTTTTTTTTTTTCTTTTTGAGACGGAGTCTCGCTCTGTTGCCCAGGCTGGAGTGCAGTGGCTAGATCTCAGCTCACTGCAAACTCCGCCTCCTGGGTTCACACCATTCTCCTGTCTCAGTCTTTTGAGTAGCTGGAACTACAGGTGCCTGCTACAACGCCCAGCTAATTTTTTGTATTTTTAGGAGAGATGGGGTTTCACCATGTTAGCCAGGATGGTCTTGATCTCCTAACCTTGTGATCCTCCTGCCTCGGCCTCCCAAAGTGCTGGGATTACAGGTGTGAGCCACCACGCCCGGACAAAAGTTTTCTATCTATATAACAATAATTTTTAATGTTAATAAAAATCATAATTAATACTGATCATTAACACTTACCTGTCATTATGAATTCCTTTGATCAAATTCTAGTAGTGTTCAAAATCACTCACAACTTTTCTCATTACATGAAATTGTGATTAATTTTCTATCCCAGAACTGTCGTTAGAAATATTTGAGAAATACATGTTAAAATTTTTTAACAAAATAGTGACACGCACAAAAGTGAGCACATTATCACAACATGAACTTCCATCATGGTAAAGGTGACTGTAGTAACTACACAGTTTTCCCATTTAGAAATTCCTCACATACAGACACAAAAGTTCCAGAATATAGTGAAGACTAACCATCCTTTCTAACTGCCCATCTTTCGTGGTTAAGTTCCCGTGGTGTCTGGGTCCTAAGAGAGAGATAAGACCCAACTTCATTAACTGGAAGCACACTTGGCCCAGTGTGATACAAACTGGATGTTGCTTCTTTTGTAACTTCAAACTCACCTCCAAATGTGGGACTAATACAGTGAAACCCAACAAGAGTGATGACAGAATAATACATATTTTGGCAATAGTTGGGATCAAACTTTGCAAACTACATAGAAGGCAATCATTCCAACAGTACATTAATAGAAGAGATACTGTGCTCAAAAAACAGAATGAATTGATTTTTGAAAATATGTAATCTGAATATTGGATTGGAAAGAATCAAAAGCAGTCAACTGAAGCCACTCACCTCTGCTCTCTTCCCAACGTCTTCTTTTTGTTTTCCAGGCTTCAACTGTATGAAAATGCATTTAGATCTCTTTTGGCATGGATTTGCAAGAAGTGATCTAAAGGGTGAACAAATTGAATATCAATAAGCAGAATATATTTCAATCCGTACAAAAAACTGGAAAATACTACAACATCCTGGAAATAAAACTGAACACTGGTCTGTCTATATTATGAAAAATGGCATACGGAAAATAGAGCTATATGTTAAGCACTGGGTATGTAGAACTGGTTTAAAGTGAGATGTGGAGAAGCAAGTTTGTTGTGAGAGATAATTAAATTTTACATTATAACCACCTACTCATTGTACTAGATTCACTGAATGTAAAAATATTCATCAAATCATAATAGTTCAATGTATTTTTAAAAATCTTCCTGTGTGATATTATCAGGTTATTTAGTTATTACAATTTCTATGAATATCATCCTGTTAAAGTGGTAAGTAAAATTGTTGTGTTACTAATAAACATAGAAGTAGTAGTAGTAACGGCAACAAAAAAAAAGTAGTATTTTCTGAATAATTACACACTGGACAGAAAATATAATAGATTTTCTAATTTAATAATCCTAACAAATATGTATTGACATTTTTAATACTTCTTAATAATAACATTTAATGAATATGAAAGGGGACGGTATGTGAAATGACAGTTCTGCCCCATATAAAAACATTTTGGTCAACGGTGGACTGCATATACAATGGTGGTCCCATAAGTTTCAAATGGAGCTAAAAAATTCCTATTGCCTAGTGACATAGTAGCTGTCCTAAAATTCTAGCGTGACATATTACTCAAGTGTTTGCGGTAATACTGGTGTAAACAAACCTACAGTGTTACCATTCAGATAAAAGTATAGCACAGGGCCAGGCGCGGTGGCTCATGCCTGTAATCCCAGCACTTTGGGAAGCCAACGGGGGCGGATCACCTGAGGTTGGGAGTTTGAGACCAGCCTGACAAACATGGAGAAACCCCGTCTCTACTAAAAATACAAAATTAGCAGCATGTGGTGGTGCACGCCTATAATTCCAGCTACTCAGGAGGCTGAGGCAGGAGAATCGCTTAAAATCAGGAGGCAGAGGTTGTGGTAAGCTGAGATTGAGCCATTGCACTCCAGCCTGGGCAACCAGAGCAAAACTCCTCAAAAAAGTGTAGCACATATAATACATACAGTGCATAATATTTGAGGACAACAAACAAGTATATTATGAGATTAAATTTTTCTATACCATACTTTTTATTATTTGAGCATATACAATGGTGGTTCCATAAGATGATAGTACAGTTGAAAAATTCATATGATTTGGTGTTGTCATAACATAGCACATAAAATTATGTATAGTATATAATATTTGATAATGATAATAAATGACTATGTTACCGGAATATGTATTTACTATACTATTTATCATTTTAGAAGGTACTCCTTGTACTTCTTAAAACCAAAGTGAACTGTAAAACAGCCTCAGTTTCTTCAGGAGATATTCCAGAGGAAGGCATTGTCATCATAGGAAATGACAACAGCATGTGTGTTACTGCCTCTGAAGAGCTAGTGGAGCAAATGTGAAGGTGGAAGACAGTGACATTGATGTTCCTGACCCTAGATAGGTCTAGGTTAATTTGTGTGTCTGTGTATCTTAGATTTTTTTGTTTCTGATTTTGTCTTGAGATGGAGTCTCGCTCTGTCGCCAGGCTGGAGTGCAATGGCATGATCTCAGCTCACAGCAACCTCCACCTCCTGGGTTCAAGGGATTCTCCTGCCTTAGCCTCCCAGGTAGCTGGGACTACAGGCATGCACCAACACACCCAGATCACTTTTTTTTTTTTTGTATTTTTAGTAGAGACGGGGTTTCACCATGTTGGCCAGGATGGTCTTGATCTCTTGACCTCGTGATCTGCCTGCCTTGGCCTCCCAAAGTTCTGGGATTACAGGCATGAGCCACCACACCCAGCCTGTATCTAAGTTTTTAATAACAACGTTTAAACAGTGAAAAAGAAAAAGAAAACAGCTTATGGAATAAGGAGATAAAGAAAGCTTAAAACGAGTTTGTGTTTTAAGCTAAGAGTTATTAGAAACAAGTAAAAAGTTTAAAAAATTAAGAAGTTTATAGAAATGTACAGTAAGTTAAGGTTAATTTATTATTGAAGAAAGGAGAATATTTCAAAATACATTTAGTGTAGACTCAGTGTAAAGTGTTTATAAAGCCTACAGTAGTATACAGTAATGTTCTAGATCTTCACATTCTCTCACAACTCACTTACTGGCTCACTCAGAGCCACCTGCTGTCCTACAACTTCCATTCCTGATAAATGCCCTTTAGATGTGTACTATTTTTTTTTTTTTTTTTTTTTTTTTGAGACAGAGTTTCACTCTGTCACCCAGGCTGGAGTGTAGTGGCCGGATCTCAGCTCACTGCAAGCTCTGCCTCCCGGGTTTACGCCATTCTCCTCATTCTCCTGCCTCAGCCTCCCGAGTAGCTGGGACTACAGGCGCCCACCACTTCGCCAGGCTAGTTTTTTTTTTTTTTTTTTTTGTATTTTTTAGTAGAGACGGGGTTTCACCAGGTTAGCCAGGATGGTCTCGATCTCCTGACCTTGTGATCCGCCCGTCTCGGCCTAGATGTGTACTATTTTTTAACTTTATACCATATTTTACTATACCTTTTCTATGTTTAGAGACAAATATACTTACAATTGTGTTATATTTGCCTACAGTATCCAGTACAGTAATATTCTGTACACGTTTGTAGCCAAGGGGCCATAAGCTATACCATACAGCCTAGGTGTATGGTAGGCTACACCATCTAGGTTTGTGTAAGTACAGTGTATGATGTTCACACAACGACAAAACTGCCTAAGGATACATTTTTCAGAACATATCCCCTTTGTTAAGTGATACACAAAAGTACTTTTGAAATTGAAAGTTAGCAAACTCAAAAGCAATATTAGCACAGCAAAAAACTATGAAGCATCATTTACATACATGTTAAATTACTATTTTAAAAATCAGAATCTCCTAATAACATCAACAATCAATCATTAACCAAAGAATATTGAAATAAGAATGCATGCAAAACAGTTTAAAAGTTTAAAATTTCTAAAAATGAACTTACATTGTATTTTTCTGTTATAACAATTAAATATAATATCCTAGCAAATGACATATACAAATAAAATGATTATGAAACAGGCAATTTAAATATGACCTGCCAAACAATATTTATATTATAGCATTACTGATTTTTCTTAAATAAATTCATTATCAATCTACAGTTAACAGTGAATACTATTTTAAAGGGAATTTGAGACTGTGCTTCTAATGTTTACCTCAATATAAATGGATGATATCAATTTTTTTTACAGAATTAGAAAAAGCTATTCTAAAATTCATATGGACCAAAAAAGATTCCAATTAAGCCAAAGCAATTCTAATTAAAAAGAGCAAAGCTGGAGGCATCATACTACCAGACTTCAAACTATACTACAAGGCTACAGTAACCAAAACAGCATGGCACTGGTACAAAAATAGACACAGAAACAGATTAGAGAACCCAGACCTAAAGCCACACACCTATAACCATCTGATGTTTGGCAAAGCCAACAATAATAAGCAATGGAGAAAGGATTCCCTATTCAATAAATAGTGTTAGGATAGCTCACTAGCCATATGTAGATGAAACTGGACCCCAGCTTTTCACCATATACAAAAATTGACTCAAGGTGGATTAAAGACTTAAATGTAAGACCTCAAACTGTAAAAATCCTTAAAGAAAACCTAGGAAATATCCTTCTTTATTTTAGACTTGGCAAAGAGTTTATGGTTAATTCCTCAAAAGTGATTGCAACAAAAAATTGACATGTGGAACCAAATTAAACTACAGAGCTTCATCAAGGCAAGAAAAAACTATCAAGGGAATAAGAAGACAACTTATAGAATAGTAGAAAATATTCACAAACTATGAATCTGACAAAGGTCTATATTCAGAATCTATAAGGAACAAGCCAAAACCAAACCCCATTAAAAAGTGGGCAAAGGAAACAAACAAACACTTCTCAAATGAAGATATACAAGCAGTCAACAAATATATGAAAAAATGCTCAACATCACTTAATAATGAGAGAAATGCAAATCAAAACTACAATGACATACCATCTCACATCAGTCAGAATGGCTTTTGTTAAAAAGTCAAAAACAATAACAGATGTTAGTGAGATTGTGAAGAAAAGGGAACACTTAAACACTGTTGTTTGGAATGTAAATTACTTCAGTCACTGTGGAGATCAGTTTTGTGATTTCTCAGAGAACTAAGACTTGAACTACCATTTAACTCAGCAATCCCATTATTAGGTATATACCCAAAGGAAAATAAATCATTCTATCGAAAAGATGCATTCACCCATATGTTCATTGCAGTGTTACTCATAACAGCAAAAACATGGAATCAACGCATATCCCCATCAGCAGTGGACTGGATAAAGAAAATGTGGTAGATATACACCATGGAATACTACCGCGTTATAAAGACAATCAAAATCATGTTCTTTATGGCAACACAGATGTCACTGGAAATCATTATCCTAAGCAAAATAATGCAGAAGCAGAAAAACAAGTATCACATATTCTCGTTTATAAGTGGGAGCTAAACATTGGATACACATAGAGATAAAGATGTGAACAATACACACTGGGGAATACAAGAGGAGAAAGGGAGGGAAATGGGTAAGCATTGAAAAACTACCTATTGGGTACAATGCTCACTACGTGAATGACAAGTTTCATTCATATTCCAGACTTCAGCATCACACAATGTACCTTTGTAACAAACCTGCACATGTACCCACTACATTTTACAATCCACTTACAAATTGATCAGATATACTATTTTCAGTCATTCTTCTATTAGATGTAATTCTAAAATAAAAGTTGAAAAATAGCTAATTCTAACATTACTACTAGCTAGGTATTAAACTCTCAAAGCTTTTGTATTTTAAAATGAGAATAAATATCTGGACTGTCTATAAATAAAGAAAAAACACAACAGGAAGAAAAAGTTACATTACTTACTTCTTACTGAACTGTCAGTGGACTAGGGGACTTTGTGTGAAATTTCCCATTTACCCTCATGACAAACCTCTGTAACTGAACCTTTTACTAACTCACTGACACAGATTTGTCATGGGTATTATGACACATTCATTTCCTATTTACAATCTACTTACCAATCTACCAGGTGTACTATTTTCATCATTCCATCTATTAGTTATAATTCACCATCAGTATTCAATTGCATCTCTTTAAACCAAATGGTCCCACAATTTTGCTGTTTTAGATGTGACAACCTAAGCCCATTGCCGTCAATTACTTCCAAATTCATTATGTGACATAATTCTTTTCAGAACAGAAGCGTCCTTTTGCTACTTACTAACTTTGATGCCATCCATGTTTGGTGATTAGAGTTCTCCAGTTTTGTACTGTGTGCTGGTGACAGCCCAGGTTCAACTTCATTACTGGAAGCAATGTAGCCCCACTCTCTGGAAACTAATGCTTTGTTACATTGCAGCCTTGAGTTAATACAAGCAGTGCTAACCTATAAAGACCAAACAAATTTATCCTGACACAATTCCTTAAGAAAACTTTCAGAAAGTACATTGAAAAGTAAAAATCAACAAAAATAATAAAGCAATTATAATAAGAAAACTAAACCTTGGTTAAATTGTAACTAACCAAGTATCATTTAAAATTAAAGGGTCAATTATTATTGTTAACTTTTTTCCCTATCAACAACAACAACAAGAAAACAATAACAACAACAGATGCTGGAGAGGCTGTGGAGAAAAGGGAATCCTTGTACACTGTTGGTGTGAATGTAAATTAGTTCAGCCACTGTAGAAAGCAGTTTGGAGATTTCACAAAAAAACTTAAAACAGAGCTACTATTCAACCCAGCAATCCCATTACCGGCTATATACTGAAAGGAAAACAGATCATTATGAAAAACAAAAACAAAAACAAAAACAAAACAAAACAAAATACATGCACTCACATATTCACTGCCATACTATTCACAATAGCAAAGACATGGAATCAACTTAGGTGCTCATCAATGATCAAAATGGATAAAGGAAATGTGGTGCATATACACAATGGAAAACTATACAGCCATAAAAAAGAATAAAATCATGTCCTTTACACCAACATGGATGAAGCTGGAGGCTATAATCCTAAGCAAACTGATGCAGGAACAGAAAACCTAATACTGCATGTTCTCAGTTATAAGTGGGAGTTAAACATTGAAGACCCATGGACATAAACATGGGAACAACAGACACTGTGGACTACTAGAGCGGGCAGGAGAAAAGAGAGTGGTGGGTTTAAAAACTATCTATTGGAGCCGGGCGCGGTGGCTCACGCCTGTAATCCCAGCACTTTGGGAGGCCGAGACGGGTGGATCACGAGGTCAGGAGATCGAGACCATCCTGGCTAACATGGTGAAACCCCATCTCTACCAAAAATACAAAAAATTAGCTGGGCATGGTGGCGGGCGCCTGTAGTCCAGCTACTCAGGAGGCTGAGGCAGGAGAATGGCGTGAACCCGGGAGGTGGAGTTTGCAGTGAGCCGAGATTGCACCATTGCACTCCAGCCAGGGGCACAGAGTGAGACTCCATCTTAAAAAAAAAAAAAAAAAAAAAAAAAACTATCTATTGGATACAGTATCAGTCCATTTTCATGTTGCTGATAAAGACATACCCAAGACTAGGAAGAAAAATAGGTTTAATAGATTCACATTTCCATATGGCTGGGAAGGTCTCACAATCGTGGTAGAAGGCAAGGAGGAGCAAGTCACATCTTACATGGATAGCAGCAGGCAAAGAGAGAGAAAGCTTGTGCAGGGAAACTCTTGTTTTTAAAACTGTCAGATCTCATAAGACTTATTCACTATCACTAGAAGAGCATGGGAAAGACCTACCCCCATGATTCAGTTATCTCCCACTAAGTCCCTCCCCCAACACATGGGAATTATGGGAGCCAAAAGATGAGATTTGGGTGGGGACAGAGAGCCAAACCATATCATATACTGTGTTCTCTACCTGAATGTAATATAACCATGTAACAAACCCACACAAGTACTTCCTATATTTAAAATAAAAATTGAAATAAAAAGAAAAGAAATAAGTTCATTTATAAATGTCTAAAAGAAGCTACAAATTTGGGGTTTTCCGACCTTGAGTTCTATAGATGTTAATCCTTCAAAAAGATAATTTGTGAGGCTAGATGAGAAGGAGGCAAAACCCTTAAGTTATGTTCAGTTATCTGAACAATATTAACCTACATAGGAGGAGAGCTAAAAATTGCTAATGATTTAAAGCACTTACTTTAAGTAGATTACATGATGTTTCATTTAAAATTATTTCTATAACTCTTTAGGTGTAATAAAAAAAGCAAGAATGATGTAAAAATGAATAGTGTCAAGACGTAGGTGGTAGGGCAAAAAGGAAATATTCAATAAACAGTACATTTCTTATCCACAAACAATAACCTGCCAGAAAAGAATGAAAGGAAAATATAAATATATAAAGATATACACATATATATTCTACATTTATCTGCTAGGCACAAATGTGATTCTTTCCAGACATCTATGAGGAAAAGAGTAAATCTTTCCAGAAGAACTGAAGGGCTGTATCATATAACCTCTCAGGAACCTATAGCAGGAGATGAGCTAGATATGTTTTGGGAGCCTTCTTTCCTAATTGTTCAGATTAGCTCCCATTGTCCCATTGGTCATCCTTAGGTTTTGAAGAGGACTGAGTTTGACAGGGTTGTCATGGTTCTAATGGGAGTAGTATTGTCTAAGTGCTGCAAATGAATTTCTTTCTGATGATATTTAATTAAGCCTCATGTACACCAAATCTTTGTTAGAGTTGACAGAATTCAGAAAAATAGTCTAATAAGCAGGAAGCCATTTATTCCTGCATGTCCCAGGATATCTCAAGACAGTAACACCAAGTGATAATTCACTTGCTCCCACATGTGAAATAAAAAGGAGTCATAAACTTACTCAAAGTGGTAGTAGTAGCACTTATATGAGTCATAATACTAAAAGAAGAATGAAAAGAAAAATAATAGTGCAAGAATGAGGAGGAGAAGAAGAGAAATTAGAGAAAGTACAGGAGGAGGGGTAAGGGGAAGTAAAGAAAGATGAAAAGCAGGAAGAGGAAGAAGAAAATAAAAAAGTAATAGAAAAAGAACAGGAAGGAGAAGCTGCATTTGTTTGTTCCTTACTTACATAGTCGGCAATGTACTTGAGGCTTTTACGTATATGTCCTCATCTGGCCCTCATGGCAAACCACTGCCACTGAACCTTTTGCTAACTTACTGACAGATTTGTTTTGAGGGGAAACACAGGAGATTCTTTCAGAGTCTGAAAAGTAACAACTAAATATATCATATTACCACAACATAATGAGACATACCTAAGAAAAATTACTTATGATACATTAATTGATCCTATACTATCTACTCACTGATCTACCAGATGTAAGATTTTCAGTAATTCTAGTAGTTATAATTCACCATAGCTATTCAATTACATTTATTTAAACTAAATGGCCCCAAGAGTTTTGCTATTTCAGATACACAGTAGAACAATCCAGGAACCAGCAAGCAAATTCCTCCCAAACTCATTGTATGGTGGAATCCTTTTCAGAACAGAAGCTTCCCCTTGTTCCTGACTGTGATGATGTCCACATTAGAGATTACATTTCTCTAGTTTTCCACTGGGTGCAGGTAATTGACAAAACCCAACTTCATCAACTGGAGCCAAAGTGGCTCCATTACCTACAAACCATTGTTTTACTACCTCACCACCTGGGATTAATACCTACATGAAGTGCTAACTTCTAGAGACTAACCTTCTAGCAAAGGTGACTAATAGATATCTGTTAATCTTATAATGCAATCAGTAATAGAAAGCGAAATTGTTAAAGAGAGTCATGACAAATTCAAAAGAATGAGGAGAAATATCTATATTAGACATTCCAATATCAGCTGTAAAAATGTGGAAAGATTATTGCTCACAATTAAAAAGCCTTCAATGTATTCCTGTGCTTGATTGGATGGACATATGGATATATGGATATATGGATATATGTGTCTTTACACACACACACACACACAAACAAACATCTCTCAGTATGGACATCCATGGAGTATTCTGGAGAATAAAACCAAGTAGTATAGTAACGGTAATAGTAGGTTCAAATTTTCATCTGAAAAAAAAAGTACCAGACTATAATTTGAAAACCTGGAGACCTACGTGTGTTTCTAGGTACATCACTGTATATTCTGAATATGTTTATATTTTAAACACACCCAGAAAGACATGACCTGACATGTGCTGAGAGATTATTAAGTATCTCATTATAAATCATTGCCTTATTTAAAAAGTTATATGAGTTGCTAGTAATTTTGTTAATAAACAATACAGTAATATATTTTATTTTTTAAAATGTACTTGTCCTGAGACACTAGAGAATCCTTTAACTTCTATGTGTCTCAGGATTTCCCTGCTGAAAATTAGATAATGGAAAATATCCCTTCCAAACTAGATGGCGGAACTGGGACCAAATTCCCACCAGAAAATTGGAAACTGGATGAAAAGTATAAGGGAAAGGGTTTTCAAGCGTTTTACATCAGGAAATGCATGACAGTGATCCATGAGAGAGAGGAAACAAATGAGGAGAACCCCTTAGTTGTCCTCGCTGACTGCACAGAGAGAGAATGTAGGCTCCAGGGCAGGGAGAGGGAATCTAGGCAAAGCTTGTCAATCTTCTGCATTACCAGGCTGAAATGAAAAACTGATAATCATCTCAACAAATGCATTGAAATGAAGTAATTGACTAACATCTTTACCTGAAAAATATCAGCAGATGAGGAATAGCTGGGCTTCTACAACAAACATCCTCCTTAATTGTGTAAGATTTGATTCTTTATTCTTGAGATTAGGAACAAGACAAAAATGCCTGCACTCACTGTTTCTATGCAATAATGCCATCAGAGTGAACAGGCAACCTACAGAATGGGAGAAAATTGTTGCAATCTACTCATCTGACAAAGGGCTAATATCCAGAACCTTCAAAGAACTCAAACAAATTTACAAGAAAAAAACAAACAACCCCATCAAAAAGTGGGCAAAGGATATGAACAGACAGTTCTCAAAAGAAGACATTCGTGCAGCCAACAGACACATGAAAAAATGCTCATCATCACTGGCCATCAGAGAAATGCAAATCAAAACCACAATGAGATACCATCTCACACCAGTTAGAATGGTGATCATTAAAAAGTCAGGAAACAACAGGTGCTGGAGAGGATGTGAAGAAATAGGAACACTTTTACACTGTCGGTGGGACTGTAAACTAGTTCAACCATTATGGAAAACAGTATGGCGATTCCTCAAAGATCTAAAACTAGATGTACCATATGACCCAGCCATCCCATTACTGGGTATATACCCAAAGGATTATAAATCATGCTGCTATAAAGACACATGCACACGTATGTTTATTGTGGCACTATTCACAATAGCAAAGACTTGGAATCAACCCAAATGTCCATCAGTGACAGACTGGATTAAGAAAATGTGGCACATATACACCATGGAATACTATGCAGCCATAAAAAAGGATGAGTTTGTGTCCTTTGTAGGGACATGGATGTAGCTGGAAACCATCATTCTTAGCAAACTATCACAAGAACAGAAAACCAAACACCGCATGTTCTCACTCATAGGTGGGAACTGAACAATGAGATCACTTGGACTTGGGAAGGGGAACATCACACACCGGGGCCTATCATGGGGAGGGGGGAGGGGGGAGGGATTGCATTGGGAGTTATACCTGATGTAAATGATGAGTTGATGGGTGCAGCACACCAACATGGCACAAGTATACATATGTAACAAACCTGCACGTTATGCACATGTACCCTAGAACTTAAAGTATAAAAAAAAAAAAAAAAAAAGCAATAATGAGGCTGAATTCAAAGTAATAGAATAAGATGACAAGTTCTGTTTTATAATTTGAAATCTTTGATGGAGAAATAAAAAAACTTCATCATTTACAGCCATTATCTTCCCCACACATGTGTTTACAGTGACCTCAATGTTTGCACTTGGGAAAAAATATCCCTACCAGCATGAATATCTAAAGTCTTCTAGAAAATCAGTGAGTTTATTAAGTAGAATAGACTTCAAATGTGTATGAAAAATAACTCAACATACCCTTAGGGAAATAAATGAACATTTATTTATTATCTTATTTATCTTATTTGTAGAAAGTAAAAAGTTTCCTCTTCAAAGTTTTCCTTCTTGTTAAAGAATAAATTATAAGTGTTAGAAATAATAGTTTCTTTTAAAGACTAACTTTCTTCAAGCCTCCTTTTTTTGTGCTAATAATTCTTTGTTAAGCCCTATCCTATGTAACTGTTGGACACGCTCACAGGCATGTTTCAGCTCACAGTCTATGCCCCTTCCTTATTTGAAAATGTTATTGCTTCCTTAAACCTTTTGTAAGCAACTTCTTTGTTCTTTCTTGCACTTACCTATTTAGGAAAGTTTCAGGTTATTAGCAAATCAGGTATCGGTTTAAGATTGTGAGGTCTCACTCCAGCCAATGGATGCAGGACACAGCAGTAAGGACGACCCAAATGTGTAAGGGATAAATGTGTCTGCTTTTCCTTTGTTCAAGTGTGCTGTCGCCATTGTTCCATCTGCAATTGAGCACCCTTTCTACAGAAAGTAAAGATGGCTTTGCTGAGAGATCTTTTGTCTCTGTGCTGACTTTTCTTCACAGCACCGATTATCTATTTCTAACAATTGTGGTATTTCTAACATTATTACTAAAAAAAATGGTGCTAATGTTAACATGACTGATAGCAGTAGTTTATGGTAGAAATAGTAATGGTAATAACCAAATGGAAAATTTACTTAATGGTTATGTACCTGGCAGATACGGCAGTTCAGGCTTTAATGTGGATTTTCACATTACACACTGAAAACAAATGTGTACCAAAAAAGCACTTAATAACTCCACAGTTCAGGTAAGATTTAACTGAAAAACATTCAGAAAGTACATTTGGACAATTAAAATCCATAAAAATACAAAAGCTATCATAACATTCAAACAAAAATTTCATGCTTCAAAAATGAAGGATCAATTTCACAATTTACACATGTATTGAAATCTCACATTGTACCTCATGAATGTTTATATGTATTGTTAGCCAATTAAAAATAAAATAAAACTTAAAAACAATTCTTAAAATAAATAAAAATACAGTATCAGGAAGATGGCAGATAGGAGACAGAGCTAATGGGCCTCTCCTACTTGGAGAGACAGAACAGTGTGTGGAGACTCACACCATGAACTTTTGCTCCAAGAACCACTGCAGGGACATATCAGGAAAATCAAAAGAATTTATAATTCCTATGAAAGAAGTAGCACACCCCTGCAAATTCTGCAAGACAAGTGAAAACCTGTGAGTTCTCCAAGAGTCATAGAGGGAAAACCTGCCTCTGAACACACATCCCCACTGGTGAACCTGAAAATCCAGATTACAGGAGAAGGATTTAACCCTACCTGGAGCTGAAATGGATTACCTAGAGCTGAAATGGATTACCTAGAGCTGAAATGGATTTAGCATGAAATATAAAAGCAGAAGCAGCAGTGGGAAGAGCCCTGTAGGGACTCTCATTCTCCAGCTCCAGCCCAAGGAAGACATTCATGATTATATCTCACAGGGGCCCTTGAGGGAGGCAGACGGTGATATCAGGCAGGATTCACAGGGTGAAACAAGCTTCTACATGAACTTTGTAATAGTTTTGACTGGTACAAACTCTCTTGAGCAGAATCTGGGGGGCAAGTGGAACTGCTGCAGAAGGGAACTCAGGAGCAAATGCCAACTCCTAAATGCAGACATTAAGGAACGAGGCCTCAAAGCCATGTTTGTTTTCTTTTTTTTTTTTTTCTTTTTTCTGTAAGACAGAGTCTCACTCTGTTACCCAGGCTGGAGTGCAGTGGCATGATCTCAGTTCACTGCAACCTCCACCTCCTGGGTTCAAGCAATTCTCCTGCATCAGCCTCCTGAGTAGCTGGGATTACAGGCACAAGCCACTGTGCCCGGCTAATTTTTTTTTTCTTTTTTTTTGTATTTTTAGTAGAGGTGGGCATTCACCATGCTGGTCAGGTGGGTCTTGAACTTCTGACCTCGTGATCTGCCCGCCTCGGCCTCCTAAAGTGCTGGGATTGCAGGTGTGAGCCACCACAGCCAGCCTTTTTTTTTTTTTTGAGATGGAGTCTCACTCTGTTGCCCAAGCTGGAGTGCAGTGGCATAATCTCCACTCACTGCAACCTCCGCCTCCCGGGTTCAAGCAATTCTCTTGCCTCAGCCTCCCAAGTAGCTGGGATTACAGGTGTGCACCATCACACCTGGCTAATTTTTGTATTTTTAATAGAGATGCAGTTTCACCATGTTGGCCAGGCTGGTCTTGAACTTCTGACCTCAGGTGATCCACCCACCTAGGCCTCCCAAACTACTGGGATTACAGGTGTGAGCCACCACACCAGTACATGTTTGATTTCTCAGTCAGGAAGCTCATAGCCTGGAGTAAGGTCTGAGTCCTGCATGAAGGCTGCCTAGAAATAAACTGAACACTGTTAGTGGGGAACAGTAGGAGCAAGATAGCCCTCGCCAACTGCATGGGAGCAGGATGAGGTCTATCACTACCGGCATTCTCCTACTTTCTTAAAAACAGAGGCAGCCATAATCCCTGATGGAAAATAATCCCACTGGCCACAGAACCACCTCCTGCTCCCCCGCAGTGGCCATGACCACTGACCTACACCTGACAGTACTTCTCTACTTACCTTGCTAGCCAATCACAAAAGACACAAACTCTTGGGAGCTTTATGGCCCTTGCCCATTGCCTGAGAAACCCAAATACTTATCCTGGCCAATGTAGGGCAAGCTTATATCCCCCTTCTACTATCACGACTGGTGCTCTCTTGATAGCAACACATCTTTGCTGGAGACCACCACACTCAGAACATTATGGCAATTCATGACAAAATAACCATACTCCAAGAAACAAGAAAACAATCGCTAATTCCACTGCCCGCAACATGTGGCTAACCACAGGCCCTGAGTCTGTCCATGTGACAACTTCACTGCTAGCATAACCAGCATTCAAGAAAGTCAGCACACTAAACATATCTACAACCAAGGACTCTTTGAGAGTTTACTTCACTCCCCTGCCACCTCCACCAAAGCAGGTTTTGGCATCCATGGCTGGCAGACCTAAAGAGAGATCACATCATGGGACTCTTTGCAGACACTCCTCAGCACTGGCCTGGAGCCTGGTAACCCCGCTGGGAGGCTAGACCCAGAACAACAACAACAATCACTGCATTCTGGCTCCCAGGAAGCTGCATGCCTAGGGGAAGAGGGAGAGGGATCCCCCCATCAAGGGATCACCCTATGGAAAAAATGAATCTGAACAGTAGTCCTTGAGTTCCAAATCTTTCCACTGAAATAGTCTACCTAAATGAGAAGGAGTCAGAAAAGTAATTCTGGAAATATGACAAAAAAAGGTTCTATAACAGCCCCCGAAATACCACACTAGCACCACAGCAATAAAACCAAACCAAGAAGAAATCTCTAAATTGCCAGATAAAGAATTCAGAAGGTTGACTATTAAGCTACTCAAGAAGATACCAGAGAAAGGCAAAAACCAACTTAAAAAAATTAAATTATATAGGATATGAATGACAAAATCTTCAGAGAAATAAATACCATAAAGAAAACAACTATCACAACCTCTAGAAATGAAAGACTCAGAGGAATACAAAAGACACCGGAAAGTGTCAACAAGACACTAGAGCAAGTAGAAGAAAGGACTTCAGAGCTTGAAGACAAGGATTTCAAACTCATCAAATCAGACACAGACAAAGAAAAAAAAATTAAAAATGAATTTAAAAGGCCTCTGAGAAATTTGGGATTATGTTAAATGGTCAAACCTAAGAATAACTGGTGTTCCTGAGGAAGAAGAGAAGTCTAAGTTTTTGGAAAATTTGAGGGAATAATTGAGAAAAACTTCCCTAGCTTTGCCCAGAGATCTAAACATCCAAATACAGGAAACTCAAAAACAAACAAACAAACAAAAAAACAAAACCTAGGAAATTATTTGCAAAGAGATCATCACCTAGGCATATACTCATCAGATTATCTAAGGACAAAAGAATCTTAAGAGCTGTGGGGCAAAGGCATCAGGTAACCTATATAGGAAAACCTATCCGATTAACAGCAGATTTCTCAGCAGAAACCCTACAAGCCAGAAGGAACTGGTGTCCTATCTTTAGCCTTTTCAAACAAAATAATTATCAGCCAAGGATTTTGTATCCCGCAAAATTAAGTTTCATAAATGAAGGAGAGAGAAGATTTTTCAAACAGATGCTGAAGAGAATACACCACTACCAAGCCAGCACTACAAGAGATGCTAAAAGGAGCTCTACGTCTTCTAACAAAACTTTGAAATAGAACAAAACAGAATCTCCTTATAGCATAAATTTCTAAGGGACTATAAAACACTAACACAATGAAAAAACAGGTATTCAGGCAACAACTATTCAGGAAAATATATTCAATATTCAAATGTACTAATTTATTTCATTCTTCTTTCTTAAATGATACCTTCCTAGTCTGTTTGTTTGTTTTCTTTTTTTTTTTTCTTTGATTTTTAGACGGCGTTTCACTTACTTTGCCCAGACTAGAGTGCAATGGCAGGATCTCGGCTCACTGCAACCTCTGCTTCCCAGGTTCAAGCAATTCTCCTGCCTCAGCTGCTGAGTAGCTGGGATTACAGGCCCCCACCACCACATCCAGCTAATGTTTGTATTTTGAGTAGAGACAGGGTTTCACCATGTAGGCCAGGCTGGTCTTTAACTCCTGACCTCAGGTGATTCGCCCCCATCAGCCTCTCAAGTGTTGAGATTACAGGTGTGAGCCACCATGCCCTGCCTGTAGTAAACATCTTGTCTCTAAAAGGCAAATGTAGACAAAGAGGTGAGGCCTATTTCCAACATTTAGCATGCTCTCTGACTCACTATCAAAATGGAATGTGGAGTTTGCTTTTGGTTTTGCAATGCCTCATGCACATGGTTAATATCAAACACCCAAAGAACTGAAGAAAATTAACCCGAAATGATGACTACTGTTAACTTGCTTTCGTAAGTTGGTTAGACAAGACATACACAAAAACCAAAAGCTTTCCTTAGTAGCTGCAATAGTTACATTAAACCATAATTTGGAAACTACTGATTTTGATAATGGGGAAAGGTAATTCGTTCCAATATTGCTGCTTCGGACAACTAAGCAAGCTAAACAAAATATACTTTACAACTCCTCTTGAAACTCTCAAAGACCTTCCTGTAAGTGAGGAAATGCCTGGCCAAAATCTAGGAGATAAGAACCAAGAAAGGTAAGCCCGGTCTCAAAAGTGGTTTGCACAGATGACATTTGCTAACTGCCTGACCCCAATCCAGTTCTCCTGGCCATGATTGGAACCTTACCCTCATTCCCACCTGAAATTACCAATACCTATGTGATCGTTCACCTATTATCCCACTACTAAGCTTCACACAAATGTAGCAAAGTTTCATATCCTTTCTTCATCAAAGCAAATATAATTGTTGATACGGAGCAGAGAAGAAATATGTCCATTTTCTCAGACTGTTAGAGGTCTAGAAAAGTTGTGAAGGCAAACGTCTGGAAAACGATTCATATTTTGACCCAGTTCTGCCAGTATTTATTTCTTCCATTGGCCCTAAGGTATTTAACTCACACAGATGATTATAGACTGTTTACCATGCAAGAACAAGCACTGAATACACCAGTTGGCATGGAGTCAGAGACTACTATATATCTCAGTATATTTCATTGCCTGATGCTATAAAAATAAAATAATTTCATTTTGAAAAGTAAATAGAAGTGAAAGGACAAGAGCAACAACAAGAACTTATATTTCTGAAATGCTCACTTACACCACATCAATGTACTTAGGAATTTTCTGTGAATCTTCTCATCCATCCTCACAAACACATGATGATGAATCTATTACATACTCATTGACATGGATTTGTCATGAAGATTGATGAGAACACGTGTGAAAATTCGCTTCGATCCTCAGATATAACAATGCAGCAGATGTTTCATGCAACATAAAGGGCATATCTAAAGAAGAAAAATGACCTATGAAATTTCCTATTTACAACCTACTTAACCATCTACGAGATAAGTTTGTCAGGAATTCTATTACATATAATTCACCATCACTATTAACCATCTTTCTTCACAACAAATTGTCCCAAAATCTTTAAAATTCGGATGCATGAGAGAGCAGTCCAGAAACAGCTGGCAGCAGGTACTTTCAGATTTATGATGGGAAGTCAGAGTTCTCCTAAGTGCCTCGCTTGGAACTTACTGACTGTGATGATGTGGAATGAGAATTTCTTTAATACAGCAATGCATTAAAAATCGAGATATCACTGTCTATCTAGAGTCATTAAAACATTAAAACTGTTAGATTTACAAGGGTGGGAGAGAACAAAGACACAACACACTAAGTACTTACCTCACAAACTATCAGCATTAACCATCAATAAATAACAGAAAAACAAGAATCTTAGCAAAAAGAAAGATGAATTTGTAGAAGTGCCCAACTGTATACTCAGATCTCTGAAACATACAAACATTTCCAAGAGGAGACTTCAGGATTGCTAACGACTTAAAGCCCTTACCAGATGAATTAGGTGGTGCAATGCTTTATGGAAAACTATTTAAAAATCCTATGGGTGTAAACATCTCACTAGAATGGCCTCAAAAACAATGAGCCGTATCAGAGGTAAGATGGTAATGCGTAGGTAATATGTAAAAATTATGAGTTTTTTGTACATAAGCCTCTACATGTCTAAGGATTTCCAGGCTCCTACCATTTGGTAATTGGAGATTACTGTTTCCAGGTCAGATGAAGGAATAGTGATCAAATTTATCTGGTGTCTAAAACAAAGAAAAACCAATATATACAGAAAAACATGTCTTTCAGACACTGTAGAGTGATCTGTGAGAGAGGGGACATGTTAAAACAGTCTGTCCATTCTCCTGCCAACTTCTCAGAGAGAGAATATCGACTCCAGTGCAGAGAATGGGAACCCAGACAAAGCCTGGCAAGTTTCAATATTAACAGATTAAAATGGAAAAAAAAATCATTTCAACAGATGCAGAGAAGTATGTGACTAAATCTAACATCCATATCTAAAAATAATAGCAGCAAATCAGGCATAGCACAGAGTATATCCTCATTTGGTTGAAGGGCATCTATGAAAATGCATGGCTAACTGAAGACTTAATTGTTAACATTTTTATGTTTGACTCCTGAGGTCAGGAACCAGGTGAGGATATCCCATTCACCATTTACATGCAACAATTATGCCCAATTAAAGTAAATGAGAAGGTAAGGACATAATATTTTATAATTTGCAATCACAGATGAATAAAATCAAGAGTCTGTCATTTTCAACCATTAACTTCCCTTTACCTGTGTTTGCAGTGGCTTCAATGCATGTACTGCAAATAAATTATCTCTATGGGCATAGATAGCCACAGGGTATTCTAGAAAAATATGTAAATTGAATCATAAAGCAGAATACATTATAATATGTATATGAAAAACCACCAGTGAAATCCTGTGAATGATAACTGATGATACTGTTAGTACTAATATAACAGCAGTGTTACTAGTACTGATACCATTAGTTACAGTATTAGTACTGCTTGCAGTAGTACTAACAGGAAAATTTGCTGAACGATTACATGCCTGGCAGATATGTAGTTCAGATTTTCATATACATTTCCACATTTCATAACTACAACAAATTGTTTCCAAAGAAACAATATCTGAAAGTTTTGTCAGAGTGATTGAGGACATGTATATTACATACATTTGCAAATGAAAAAAAACACACAGAAATGCACAGATAATCACAGCAATCACAGATAATCATGTAATCACGAAACAGTTTTGATTTGTCATAGCAATTGAGGACATGTGTAGAACATACATTTGCAAATGGAAAAAAAAACACAGAAATGCAGAGATATTCACAGTAATCACAGATAATCATGTAATCATAGAACAACATTAAGTTAAGACTGCTATGCAGTGCTAACCTCACAGAACTGATCCACATTAACCTCAGAAAACCAGAAAATAAGAAGAAATTCATTTTGCTGCTACATGTTCTCTGATCTCTGACCTAATAAAAGGTGTTTATTGAACATGCTGTCATTTTTACCAAAGTACTAGTAACATAGTCTCTACCACTATGACTACTCTACTACGAGTATCACTACAAGGAGGTGAAGGAGAAGCAGCAGTAGTTACCTAACTGATGACTTGCATGGTTTGCAATGTCCATGAGGCCTATAGATGGATTATCTCTTTTGACCCTAACAACAAGCATGTGCCATTGAATGTTTTACTGAATCAATGGCTCAGGTTCGTTGCAAGGATTAAGGAGACAACATTTCTAGACTCTTGGAACCTACAAAGAAACAACATAATTATAATATGACTATGCAACATTAAATACCTAAAATAAGTGACATACTAATCTACTATTCACAACCTGTTGTAACTATCAGCATGTATATTTTCTTTCCCATTTGTATTAGTGATAATTTACTGGTTCTGCAGTTGGAGGATGAAAATCTTGAAGGGGCTGGCAGTAAAGCTCTACCAATCCATTGGAAGAATTTCGACTTCTCAAAATTTGCAAATCGCTGATTATGATACAGAATGAGGCTGTCTATACTGAATGCAATCCTACAAATATAGACAATGATTCCCAATCCAGAAATATGTAAAATGTGACAACTACAAGATAGTTTATACTGGGAAGAAAAAAGGACAGATTAAAAAGAATGACAACCTTCCCCAACCAGTGATAATTGAGTGAAGACTTGTTGAAAAGTTAAATTTCTCTAAAAATATACGTATGTATACATATATTCATAGATATCCATGCATATATAAGATAATGTCCCTGAAAAGCACATACAAAAAAAAATTGAAGGGATTATGTAACTCAGGCTTTATTCACATTAATAATGAGCAAGTCCTGTATCATTCATTTCTCTCAAATTCATTGCCTGTCCATATCTAAGTCTATTTTTTAAAGACTTTTGATAAAATTCTTCTACTGCCTATTGCCTAATGAAGTTCAAAGATATTAATAAAAAGATATACAAAGGAAAAACGTGTAGAATCTACCACAAGAGCTCCTAAATAGTATTCTTAACAGTTATATAATAATAATCAACACTAGGTAATCGTGGTTTACAAATTCAAAGTTTCCAAAAAACCAAGTTGGTGGCTGATATGACATGTTAAATGAAGCAAATGGCTGTAAAACTCATGTTGAGCTGAGAGTTCATACAAATTCATGATGTGATACGCCAGTTGTACAATAAGAAGTAACTCTTGGTAACTTAATAACTCTGTTTATGCAGGATATTAATTTATTAAATATTTAATTAATTATAAAAAGGGAGGTGGTTATCTTTCTGGAATCATCTGAAAAAATGATGAGAAGTGGTTGGAAATGGGTCAAGAATGAAAGACAAAAAATGACAAAATTATCTTTCCTGTTTTCCAGCCACAATCATACAGCAAAAAACAATGTATTCCAAACAAAAATCAATCAAACATTGCTAGGATAAATAAAGTTTTCACTGATATAGACACAAAACTTTCAGTTTCCTTTAGTAGACATAACATAGATTTGCTTGGATAAGTATTTTTCTTAATTTTAAACGACTAGGGGCCAGGCATGGTGGCTCACACTTGTAATCCCAGCATTTTGGGCATCCAAGGAGGATGAATCACCTGAGGACAGGAGTTCAAGACCAGCCTGGCCAATATGGTGAAACTCCATCTCTACTAAAAACACAAAAATTAGCTGGCTGTGGTTACCGGTGCCTTTAATCCCAGCTACTTGGGAGGCTGAGGCAGGAGAATCCCTTGAACCTGGGAGGTGGAGGCTGAAGTGAGCTGAGATCCCCCCATTGCACTCCAGCCTGGGAGACAAGGGCAAAACTCTGTCTCAAAAAAAAAAAAAAAAAAAAAAGAAAAGAAAAGAAAAGAAAAAAATGCTAGGATGGTAACATTTAAGTAAGAAGAACCTGCCCAGGTTCTCAATCAAGTCTTTTATGCAAATGAAGTATTGAAACTTAAAACTCAGTTCTGATTGGTTGACACACCTGACCGTGGATTGGTGGACGTGATTGACCTTCAATTGGTTGGTTTAGGGGAGTCCTGAGAGTCCCAATGTTAAATAGTGTAGGCTTTCAGGGAACTCAGAATGCCTCTGTGACTCCTAACTAGCAAATGGCCACTTTGTTCCATTTGAAATTTAGGCCTAGTGAGCCACTCAGAATCCATCTTGAAGAATTAGCTCAAACATGGCAGTAGACAGCACTTCCTTTCATCACAGCACCAGCAAACTGCTCTGGGTCCATCTAGTCCCACACATAGATCCTAGTGGCAGGGCAGTAGCCAATTGAACTAGAGCCATTTACTTCAAATAAATGATGATTTACTTATGAGGCACTCAGGTACCTCTTAAATTTGAACAAACATCTCTTGGGTTAAGTTGCTTTTGGTTTCCTGCTAGAGTGAGTTTAAAGTCTCAAGAATCAGGTCAACACTATCTTGGTAGGGGTCTCTTACAGACATCTGTTAAAAGAGGATAAAACAATTTTAAAGAGGAGGCAACTGCTTTCAAATATGAGGAAGATAAATACTGTTAGGGTAGAATGCAGAAAAATTCTATACCTGGGGGAAGCTAGCTAAAAATATATGGATATTGGAAAGTTAACCCAGTCAGCCAGCCAGGAGGCTTCCTGAAGGTGTCCCTTTCAGAGATTTGATTAACTTTGATACCTTAAATGTTCCCAATTCAACCTGACTGGAATATTTATTCAGGTACAACAGCAAGTGTTAGCAACAGCACAAACACCACCCTGTGCAGTGAGGTGACAAACTAAAGCAATGTGGTCATCTAGGACCATGAAAGCAATGGAGTCTAGAGACTTCTGTTGTGCCCTAGTGGCTTGGGCAGTGGAATGAGCAATTTTGTTAACAGTGCAAGAAAAATTTTTAACCATATATTCACTCCAGGCAGAGCCTAGTCCAAACCAGGACCCCAGAAACCTTCCTAATCTAGCTTATTCACTAGAGTTAATTCCTCTGGGTACATCACATCCTTCAAGAGTGTCCCAAACTATAATGTAAAGGGTTCACAATTGGTGTTGGATTGTGGCTTAAGACTCTCATGTAGCTCTTGGAAAGCAGGATGGATAGTATTGGTGAGGCTAACAGAATAGATCAAAATTTGGGTAAAAGCTGCAACAACTAGCACGATTAAGAAAACAGGACCTCACATGTCAACATGAACATTAAATGTCAATGGTCCCAATGCTTTGCTTAAAAATACAGAATAGTAAAATGGATAAAAATCCACCAAGTATCTGCTGTCTTCAAGAGACTTACATAACACACAAGGACTCGCATAAATTTAAGGTAAAAAGTTGGAAAAAATATTCCATGCAAATGAAAACCAAAAGTGAGCAGGAGTAGCTATTCTTATATCAGACAATACAGACTTTAAAGCAACAAGAGTTAAAAAAGACAAAGGGGGAAGTTATATAATGACAAAAGTATCAGTCCAAAAGGAAATGATCACGATCCTAAATATATACGCTCCCAACACTGGAGCTCTCAAATTCATAAAACAATTATTACTAGACCTAAGACATGAGATAGATGGCAATACAATAATATTGGGGGACTTCAATACTCCACTGACAGCCCTAGACAGATCATGAAAACAAAGTCAACAAAGAAACAACGGACATACACTATACCTAAAACAAATGAATTTAACAGATATTCACAGAGCATTCTACCCAATAAATGCTGAATATACATTCTTTTCATCAGCCCATAGAACATTCTCCAAGATAGACCATACAATAAGTCACAAAAACCAGTCTCAGTAGGTTTAAGAAAATCAGAATCATATCAGGTACCCTCTCAGACCACAGTGGAATAAAATTGAAAATTAACTCCTAAAGCGACACTCAAAACTATACAAATACATGGAAATTAAATAATCTGCTCTTGAATGATACTTGGGTCAACATTGAAATCAATATAAATTTTAAAAATTATTTTAACTGAATAACAGTGACAGAATTTATCAAAACCTCTGTAAGACAGCAAAAGCAGTGCCTAAGAGCAAAGTTCATAGCATTAAATGCCTACATCAAAAAGTCTGAAAGAGCACGAATAGACAATCTAAGGTTACACCTCAAGTAACTAGAGAAACAAGAACAAACCAAACCCAAGCCCCGTAGAAGAAAGAAAGAACAAAAATCAGAGCAGAACTAGATGAAACTGAAACAAAAAAATACAAAAGATAAATGAAAGAGCTGGTTCTTTGAAATGAGAAACAAAATTGATAGAGCATGAGTGAGATTAACAAAGCAAAGAGAGATCCAAATATGTTTCATTAGAAATGAAATGAGAGGTATTACAACTGATATCAAAAAAGTGCGAAAGTTCATCATGGGTACCAAGAATATCTTTATGCAAGCAAACTAGAAAATCTAAAATCTAGAGATGGATAAATTCCTGGGAACATACAACCTTTCTAGATTAAATCAGGAAGAAATGGAAACTCCAAACAGGCCAATAACACGTAGTGAGATTAAAACAGTAATTAAACATTGCCAACAAATAATTCCAGGATCAGATGGATTCACAGTTTAATTCTATCAGGCATTCCAAGAAGAACTGGTACCAATCTTACTGAAACTATTCCAAAAGATAGAAAAAGAAGGAATCCTCCCTAAATCATTCTATGAAGCCAGTATCATCCTAATACTAAACCAGGAAAGGACCTAACAATAAAACAAAACTACAGACCAATATCTCTGATGAAGATAAATGAAAAAATCCTGAACAAAATACAAGCTAACTGAATCCTGCAGCATAACAAAAAGATAATCTACCATGATCAACTGTGTTTCATACCAGCGATGGTTTAACATATGTAGGTCATTAAATGTGATACATGTCAAAAATAGAATTAAAAGCAAAAATTTACATGATCATCTCAATAGATTAGAAAAATCATTCAAAAAATTCAGCATCACTTCATGATTAAAACCCTCACCAAAATTGGCCTAGAAGGGACATACCTCAAGGTAATAAAAGTGGTCCATGACAAACCCACAGCCAACATTATACTGAAGGGGAGAAAAGTTGAAAGCAATCCCCTGAGAACTGGAACAAGACACAAATGTCCACTTTCAACACTTATATTCAACCTACTACTAGAAGTCCTATCCAGAGCAATCAGGCAAGAGAAAAAAATAAAGGGTATCCAAATTGGAAAAGTGGAAGTCAAACTCTTGCTTTTTGCTGGTGATATGATTGTACACCTACAAAACCCAAAAAGGTCCTAGATCTGATAAATAAATTCAGTAAGGTTTCATGATACAATATGGATATACACAAATCAGTAGCACTGCTATACACCAACAGTGACCAAACTGAGATTCAAATCAAGAACTTAACCCATTTTCAACAGTTGCAAAAAAATAAAATACTTAAGAATATACCTATGCAAGGAGGTGAAAGATCTCTATAGGAAAACTACAAAACATTGTTAAAAGAAATCATAGATGACACAAACAAATGGAAACACATCTCATGCTCATGGATGGGTAGAATCAATACTATGAAAATGACTATACTGCCAAAAGTGATCTATAGATTCAATGCAATTTCCATCAAAATACCATCATCATTCTTCATAGAACTAGAAAAAGCAATCCGAAAATTTGTATGGCACCCCAAAAGAGCCCGTATAGTCAATGCAAGATTAAGCAAAAGGAACAAATCTGGAGGCATCACATTATCTAACTTCAAACTATACTACAAGGGAAGGGTGGGAGGGGGGTAAAGGATAAAAGACTACACATCGGGTACAGTGTACACTGCTCGGTTGACAGATGCACCAAAATCTCAGAAATCATCACTGAAGAACTTTTCCAAGCAACCAAATACCGCCTGTTCCCCAAAAACTATTGAAACAAAAAGCATAGGTTGTTATTTATCAACTTTCTTTCCTATCGAGCACTCATTTCTTATAGGAAGTCTTACTAGGAATTAAATTATTGCGTTTGAATTTTTGACGCCAAAAATTCTCTGTCTTTTAATGTTTCGGGAAGATAAGACTAAAAAGCTGGAGAAGGAGGTAAAGTCATTCTCACTCATGGTTTTAGGGCTCAGTTTTGTGAATACTAAGAACCCTTATGAGAAAAGAGTTGAATATTGCTAATGACTTAAAACACTTACCAGCTGTTTTAGGTTGCACAATGCTCTACTGAAGATTATTTCAGAACTCCATTAGTGTAATAGTATAATTAGAATGCTCTGAAAAATTTTTAGTGACAAGAGGTAAGATGGTGGGACAAAAAGGAAATTTGCGAAAAAATGAGCATGTTTTTTGTCTACAAGATATAATCAGCCAGAAAACATGATGAAAATAACAAAAAAGATAAACATATCCATATATATACATAATAACTATGCACAAATCTCTATTATTTCCAGATATCGATGAATAAAACGGCAAATCTGTCCAATGAACCCAGAGGTGGATGGCACAATCTATTATGAACCTATTTCAGGGGACGAGTTAGATCTACTTTGAAAGCCCAATCCCAATTGCTAGGGTTAACCTCCATTGACCAATTGCCCACATTTGGCTATCATAGTTCAAATGGCAGCAACATTGCTCCTGCGCTAAAAGTGAATCTTTTGTTGGAAAACTTGTGTTTAATTCTCATGTGTATGTACTTCATTAGAGTCAAAAATAACCTCCAAAATGTGGATTATTAAGAAAGAAAACGTTTGGCACTACAGGTCCCAGCATATCCCACCTATTACAGTGTGATAATTAACTCCCTTCCAGTTTTAATTAAAAGTGAGTCATAAAACTTCTCATCATGGTGTTAGTATTACTTAGTAGTAATACCGTTGAAAAGACCAAGAAAAGGGGAAAGAAGTTAAAGAAGAATGGGAGGAAGATGAGGAGGAGAAAAGGAGGACTCAGATGAGGAAGAAGAAGGAAAAGAGGAAAAAGGTGAAGAACAGGAAGAAGAGAAAGAGGAAAAAGAAAATAAAAAACAACGGGAGGAAAGTTATTCCATTTCTTTACTTCTCACTTATGTAGTGGAGCAGTGTACTTTGGGCTTTTATGTAGACATTCTTTTTTCTTTCTGTATACAAAATAACTATTTTTTTTTCATAGGTTGTTGGGGAACAGGTGGTGCTTGGTTACATCAGTAAGTTCTTTGGAGGTTGTGATATTTTGTTGCACCTATCACCCAAGCAGTATAAACTGAACCCAATTTGTTGACTTATCCCTCACCTGCTTCCCTTCCTTTCCCCCTGAGTTCCCAAAGTCCATTTTATCTTTCATTATGCCTTTGCATCGCCATAGCTTAGCTCCCACATGTGAGTGAGTACATACAATGTTTGGTATTCCATTTCTGAGTTACTTCACTTAGAATAATAGTCTCCAGTCTCATCTAGGTTGCTGCAGATACCATTAATTAATTCCTTTTTATGGCTGAGTAGTCACAGAATTAGAAACAAACAATCCTAACATTCATATGGAACCAAAAAAGAGCCTGCATAGCCAAAGCAAGACTAAACAAAAACAACACATCTGGAGGCATCACATTACCATTAATATGTGTTATCAAACACAAATTAATATATATGTGTTTGAGCCTGGGAATATTCTTTAATATTATTCCCAGACAGATAACATGGATTAATGAAAAAGGGTTGAATGGAGATTTTATGGAAGAGATGACTAGTTTTTGTCAAATATGTTTGCATATTTAATTATTAAAAATGTTAAGTATGTTTTGTTAAATATGTCACTAGTTAAATTGAGAACATGCTTCGGCATGATGTGGCTACTGTTGTCATCGAGGACAGTCGGGGGGCTCAGTACACTATGGTCTCATATAACCCTCATTACCAGCTACCTTTCCAGACAAGAAAATATCAAGATTCCACATCACTGGTTTATCTTGAAGGTTAAGTACTGCAATATATGTGCTACAAATTATCACAGATATAATGACAACATCTCATCTTTGGATTCCCTATCCAACATAATACATCCATTCCTGACCTTTGCACTACCTACTTGGAGACCTCTTTCCTTTGTCATGGGTTAAGATTAACCACATGGTTTACTTATCATTTAGGACCTGAAGGTCTCTAGAGCAAGGGTTCCCAGTCCTCGGGCCATGGACAGGTACCAGTCCGTGGCCTGTTAGGAACTAGGCTGCACAACTTGAGGTGAGAGACAAGCATTACCACCTGAGCTGCACCTCCTGTCAGATCAGTGGCAGCATTAAAATCTCATAGGAGCGTGAACCCTATTGTGAACTGCATGTGTTGGGGATCTAGGTTCTGCACATCTTATCAGAATCTAATGCTCGATGATCTGAGCTGGAACAGTTTCATCCTGAAACCATCCCCCTATTCCCAGTCCATGGAAAAATTATCTTCCACAAAACTGGTCCCTGGTACCAAAAAGCTTAGGGACCATTGCTTCCGAGGGTATAAAAGTGAAGAGTCTGCCAAAGCCATAGTATCTAAACCAATACCAACATTACCCTGCAATGATGACAGAAGGCCTAGATCCTTGAATTGAAGTGAGCATCTTGTCTCTAAAAGATTAATATAGACAAATGGATGAGGCCTATTTCCAACATTTAGCATGCTCTCTGACTCACTATGAAAATGGAATGTGGGGTTTGCTTGTAGTTTTGTAATGCCTCATGCACACGGTTACTACCAAACACCCAAATAACTGAAGAAAATTAACCAAAAAAGATGACTACTGTTAACTTGCTTTAGTAAGTTGACAGTAAATGATAGTCGAGATTTTACTTAAATAGGATTTCGCAATGTTTTTCTGCTGACAACTGTTTGTCATAAATAGGGTAGACAAATAAGACATATACAAAAACCAAAAGCTTCCCTTAGTATCAGCAATCATTATATTAAAACATATTTGGAAACTACTGATTTTGATAATGGAGAAAAGGTAATTCAGTCCAACATTACTGCTTCGGACAACTAAGCAAGCAAAGCAATATACATTTTACAACATCTCTTGAAAGTCTCAAAGACCTTCCTGTCAAGGAGGAAATGCCTGGCCAAAATCCAAAAGACAAGAACAAAGAAAGGTAAGCCCTGTGTCAAATGTGCTTTGCACAGATAGCATTTGCTTCTAATATGATGAGGTTCAAGTCCATCTTCCATATACCTACCAGAGTTATCCTTTAAAAATATTAGACAGACTATACCAATCCTTTGCTCAAAGGCCTTCAACAGCTGCTCATACCATTCAAAATAAAATCCAAGCAAAACCGTTGCCCTATAAGAGACCTTCTCTGATCTGTCCCACCCCCTGCCCTTTTTACTCCACCCTCTACAACGCTAACTTCTCCTTCTGCTCTCCTGTTTCCTCTCTTCCTTGAAAATCTGGGAACACTCCTCCAAGCAAGAAATTATCAGGAGATCCTCCCTCAGCCTTCAATGTTCTTCCTCCAGAGAGCCACCAGACTTGCTCTCTCACTTCCTCCAAGTCCCTTTTAAAATACCACGTTACCAACAAGAACCTTGACTGATTCCTCCTCCTATTGCTTACCAACAATGCTTTTTTCTTTAAAAGGCTGACATTCTTGGTTACTTGTTCATTTTCTGTCTCTTCCTACTAGAATAGAAAGATAGGCTTTTTTTTCACTTTTGTGTCCGCAATAGCTAGAACAGTGCTTTGTACATGGCAAGCATTTAAAAATGTGTTAATCTAATCAACAAATAGTAATAATGTGGTATCACTACAAAGATTAAATGATAGTTCATTTACGGAGAACTGTAACTCTAGTGATGTCAGGTACATAGGATTTTTACAAATTATTAATCCAGGTAAAGTGTCATTTTATGCCATACATCAAACTTCCTTAAAAATGAGTTCAAAAGACGAATTTTAAAATATTATTGCATCTAAACTTATTGATTAAAAGGTGTGTCCAACATGTACTGTTAGGAAGAAAAACATTGTGAAATCCTATTTAAGTAAAACCTTGACTATCTAGATCTATATCTGACATGGTTTGGCTATGTCCCCACCCAAATCTCAAATTCTCACGTATTGTGGGAGGGAACTGGTGGGAAGTAATTGAATCATGGGGCAAGTCTTTCCTGTTCTTTTCTCATGATAGTGATTAATTCTCATGAGATCTGATGGTTTTAAAAAGAGGTGTTCCCCTGTACAAGCCCTCTCATTTTTTGCCTGACACCATCCATGTAAGATGTGACTTGCTTCTCCCTGTCCTCTACCATGATTATGAGGCCTCCCCGGCCATGAGTAACTGTAAGTCTAATAAACCTCTTTTTCTTCACAGGCTCAGGTATATCTTTATCAGCAGCATGAAAATGAACTAATCAAGTAAACTGATACCAGTAGAGTGGGACACTGCTGAAAAGATACCTGAAAATGTAAAAGCAACTTTGGAACTGGGTAACAGTCAGGTTGGAACAGTTTGGAGGGCTCAGAAGAAGACAGGAAAATGTGGGAAAGTTTGGTACTTCCTAGAGACTTGTTGAATGATTTTGACAAAAATGCTGATAGTGATATGAACAATAAGGTCCAGGCTGAGGTGGTCTCAGACGGAGATGAGGAATTTGTTGGGAACTGAAGCAAAGGTGACTCTTGTTATGTTTAAGCAAAGAGACTGGTGGCATTTTGCCCCTGCCCTAGAGATTTGTAGAAATTTGAAGTTGACAGAGATGATTTAGGGTGTCCAGCAGAAGAAATTTCTAAGTAGCAAAGCATTCAAGAGGTGATTTGGGGGCTGTTAAAGGCATTCAGTTTTATAAAGGGAATATAAAACAGAGCATAAAAGTTCAGAAAATTTGCAGCCTAACAATGTGATAGAAAAGAAAATCCCATTTTCTGAGGAGAAACTCAAGCTGGCTGCAGAAAGTTGCGTAAGTAACAAAAAGCCGAATGCTAATCCCTGGGGCAGTGGGGAAAATGTTTGCAGGGCATGTCAGAGGTCTTCATGACGGCCCCTCCCATCACAGGCCCAGAAGCCTAGTGGGAATAAATGGTTTTGTGGGCCAGGCCCAGGGTCGCTGTGCAGTGTGCAGTCTAGGGACTTGGTGCCCTGCTCCCCAGCTGTTCCAGCCATGGCTGAAAGGGGCCAACATAGAGCTCAGGCTGTGGCTTCAGAGGGTGCAAGCCCCAAGCCTTGGCAGCTTCCATGTGGTATTAAGCCTGCGGGTGCACAGAAGTCAAGAATTAAGGTTTGAGAACCACCGCCTAGATTTCAGAAGATATACAGAAATGACTGGGATAAATAAGTTTACTGCAGGGGTGGGGCTCTCATGGAGAACCTCTGCTAGGGCAGTGCAGAAGGGAAATGTGGGATCAGAGCCCTCACAAGGAGTCTCCACTGGGCACTGCCTAGGGGAGCTGTGAGAAGACGGCCACCATCCTCCAAACCCCAGAACGGTATATCCACAGACAGCTTGCACCATGCACCTGGAAAAGCCACAGACACTCAATGCCAGCTCAGGAAAGCTGCTGGAAGAAAGGCTGTACCCTGCAAAGCCACAGGAGCAGAGCTGCCCAAGACCATGGGACCCACCTCTTACATCAGTGTGACATGGATGTGAGATTTAGAATCAAAGGAGATCATTTTGGAGCTTTAAGATTTGACTGCCCTGCTGGACTTTGGACTCACTTGGGGCCTATAGCCCCTATGTTTTGGCCAATTTATCCCATTTGGAGTGGCTGTATTTACCCAATGCTGTACTCCCATTGTATCTAGGAAGTAACTAACTTGCTTTTTATTTTACAGGCTCATAGGCAGAAAGGGACTTGCCTTGTCTTATATGAGACGTTGGACTGTGGACTTTTGAATTAATGTAGAAATGAGTTAAGACTTTGGGGGACTGTTGGGAAGTCATGATTGGTTTTGAAATGTGAGGACATGACATTTGGGAGGGGCCAGGAGCAGAATGATATGGTTTGGCTATGTCCCCACCTAAATGTCATCTTGAATTCCCATGTGTTGTGGGAGGGACCTGGTGGAAAGTAATTGAATCATGGGGGCAAGTCTTTCCTGTGCTGTTCTCATGATAGTGAAAAAGTCTCACAAGATCTGATGGGTTCATAAAGAGGAGTTTCCCTGCACAAGTTTTCTCTCTTTGCCTGCCACCATCTATGTAAGATGTGACTTGCTCCTCCTTGCCTTCCACCATGATTGTGAGGCTTCCCCAGCCAGGTGGAATTGTAAGTCCATTAAACCTTTTTTTCTTTGTAGTCTTTGGTATGTCTTTATCAGTAGTGTGAAAATGGACTAATACAATAATTGCATCAATATCTATAGAGAGAAAGAGAAATACATGTGCACACTTGTGAGTAACAGTGTATTTGTTTCAACCTGCAAAAAGTTGTGGACATGTTTCCAGTTGTTTATCTGGTTTAAGTCAGGAGAGTTAGAATTCAAGACTAGAGGTAGGGATAAGATAGCAATGTTTTTCTAGATGTGTCTTGCATAATACACTTGGTAAGCAAGTATTCATTTATAATTTGTAAAAAACAACAAGAAATAATAATCAAGAAAAATTTGAAATCAAACAAATGCAACACAGTATATTACCTTAAAGACACACCAATAATCCTCTCCAAAGCCTCCAGATACCCTATCTTTGAAAAGATGTTAAAGGTTGGTCCAACATACACAAACCAATAAATGTGACTCATCACATAAACGTAACTAAAAACAAAAATGACATGATTATCTCAATAGATGCAGAAAAGGATTTTGATAATATCCAGCACCACTTAATGTTCAAAGCTCTCAACAAACTAGGTATCGAATGAACACAACACAAAATAGTAACAACCATCTATGACAAACCCATAGCCAACATCATAATGAACTGGCAAAAGATGGAAGCACTCCTCTTAAGAAGTGAAACAAGAGAAGGATGCCCACTCTAAACACTTCTATTCAACATAGTACTGGGAATCCTAGCCAGAGCAATCAGGCAGGAGAAAGACATAAAAAGCATCCAAATAGGGCGAGAAGATGTCAAACTACTTCTGTTTCTAAATGATATGATTGTATACCTAGAAAACCTCCATAGTCTCTGCCCGAAGGCTCCTGGATCTTATAAACAACTTGAGCAAAGTTTCAGGATATAAAATCAATATACAAAATTAATACCATTTCTATATATTAATAAAGTCCAAGGTGAGAGCCAAATCAAGGATGCAATCCAATTTACAATAGTCACAAAAAGAACAAAATATCCAGGAATACAGCTAACCAGGAAAGGGAAAGATCTCTACAATGAGAATTATGAAAAACTGCTGAAAGAAATCAGAGATGAAACAAGCAAATAAAAATACATTCCATACTCATGAATAGGAACAATCAATATTGCTAAAATGTCAATACTGCATAAAAAGCAATTTATAGATTCAATGCTATTCCTATCAAACTACCAATGACATTTTTTTCACAGAATTAGAAGAAAATATTCTAAAATGCATATGGAACCAACAAAAGACCCCAAAAAGCCAAAGCAATCCTAAGCAAAAGAACAAAGCTGGAAGTATCCACTATCCCACTTCAAACTATACTAAAAGGCTACAGTAACAAAAACAGCATGATACTGGTACAGAAACAGACACTTAGCACTACAGAACAGGATAGAGAACTCATAAATAAAGCCACACACCTACAACCATCTGATCTTTAACAAAGTTTACAATAACAAGCAATGAGGAAAGTATAAAGTATAAAATACTAAAAATATTTTAATCACAAAAATTAAGAATTAAAAGGGAGACTTATCTTGTAAAATGGCATAATAAACTACAAAAAAGAATTGAGTGGAGAGTGGTTAAGTGCTCCAGAGTTTACAGAGTTTAAGGAAAAAAATGGTTGTTTCAGATGATAATGGGCAAGCTATATATTTGGAAGAAAAAAGTAAAATCAAAGTTATCATTCTACTCTACATAAACAATTGTATCCCACATGAAGGAAAAACTTGAATTATAAAAAATGATTACTATATAAACAACCCAAGCACGTCTAATGTATACTCACTCATATCTATTTGTTTGAGTGTGGAAAATCATGCAGAAGCAGAGGCCATCAGGCTGTCAATACTGAGTATGCAATGTTGAGGGTATAGATGGAGTAAAGTGGGAAAGACAACTTTTACTCCATTTAGTTTTTCCTATTTCCTATTCAGGATAAACAAGTACTACCTATTTTCAAATTATGAGAAAGAAAATATGTTAATGCAAGTTAACTTGGAACACTCACTAAGCCTTTTTTATGCACCATGAAGGAAGGAAGGAAGTAAATGGGGAAGGGAAGAGGAGGAGAAAGAAAAGGAGAGGGAAGAGCAAACAAAAGTAAAAGTGGAAAGAAAAGCGGGGAAGAAAAGAGGGAAAGTGAGAGGAGGGGAGGGGAAGGGTAGAGAAAGATGGGAAAGGATAGGAGAGAAAAGAGAAAGGGAAAGGAGGGAAGAGGAGAGTATTGGAGAGAAAGAGAGGTGAGAGGGCAGAAGACATAAAAGAACAGGAAAGGACAGAGGAGGAGAACAAAAGCAAAAAGGGGAGAGAGATGCTAAGAGAGAAGAGAAGGGGCAGGAGCAGAGGAGAGGAAAAGGAAGGGAAGAGGAGAGGAAGGAAATGAGAAAGAAAGGGAAAGGAGAAGACAAGAAGGAAAGGGAGGGGAAAAAGAAAAGAAGGGGAGAGGATACAGGAGAAGAGAGGAGGCTCCATTGGCATGTACCTAACACAGAGGTAGCACTGTCAATATAAAATGTTCAAGAGCAACCATCAAGCTTCTTAATATTACTGAAATTTGGAGAGAAAAATAAGAAATATTCACTTGTACCTATATTGTTTAATATGAGCAATGAGAAACTAAAATATATAAATAGGAAAAATACTACTCAAAAATTTTTTGTCATTAAGAGAAGAGAAGGAAAGAGAGAGGAGAAGAGGGGAGGGGAGAGAAAAAGAAGAAAAAGAAACCTTTAGAAAGAGGAGGTGGAGGCGGGCCATGGTGGCTCATACCTGTAATCCCAGCACTTTGGGAGGCCTAGGTGGGCAGATCACGAGGTCCGGAGATCGAGACCATCCTGGCTAACACGTTGAAACCCCGTCTCTACTAAAAATACAAAGGAAAAAAAAATTAGCAGGGTATGGTGGCGGGCGCCTGTAGACCCAGCTACTTGGGAGGCTGAGGCAGGAGAATGGCCTGAACCCAGGAGGCGGAGCTTGTAGCGAGTCGAGATCACGCCACTGCACTCCAGCCTGGGTGACAGAGCGAGACTCCCTCCGTCTGAAGAGAGAGAGAGAGAGAGAGAGAGAGAGAGAGAGAGAGAGAGAAAGAAAGAAAGAAAGAAAGAAAGAAAGAAAGAAAGAAAGAAAGAAAGAAAGAAAGAAAGAAAGAAAGAAAGAGAGAGAGAGAGGAGGTGGGAGAAATGGGAGGGGAAGGGTTAGGAAATAACAGTAATATTGAGAAGCTTCTATCAAATGTTTGCTATGCCATCAGATATTGCAGTGAATGCCTTTATATTGTGAGGACAACGTGAGACAACAAATATGCAAATACTTTACAAACAGGGAGCTGGCATAAAAAGATAAGGGAGGATTATAGCCTTGTTTCTAGATCTAACTAAAAGCTTTAAATGTACATTCTCTTACTCAGGGCCCAGCTACATACCAGAACATGAGTACCAGGGATAAACCCCTTAGAGGCTCAACTTCTCTCCCAGTGTTCAATCACAACTCTTTTTAAGCAAGAGACATTGTCGCTAATGCCTTTGGATTCATGTTGCTGCCTGGGCAACCATGGTGCACCCAAAGGAAGGACTCTCCCAGTGGCAATGACATGGCACAAAGTCCCTGTGATCTCAACAACAAAGGTCCACACCAAAGTCTAAAGAAAGGGTTGAGTAGTGCGACTGAGAGACCCAGCTCCAAACAAGACTTTGTTCTGACTTGCTCTATGCTGGCAACGTGTAGCCTGTCCAAGTTTGTGAAGATATGGTTATATGATTGAAAAATTGCAATGCATCCCATGTAAAGGGTAAAATTGTCTCCCTGAAATCTCAAGAACATCAAGTGAAAAATCGCTGAGAATTCAGAGTATCATTCAGCAAATCAGACAAACAGAAAAAAGGCAAAAATGAACACTCTGTGAACAATGCAAATTTAAAAATACCCCTTCGCAACAGAAAGAAGGTAGACAATGTAGCAAGAAGCCAATGCAGATTTGTCCGGAACATGAGTGAAGAAAATATCGAAACTGTCAGGAAGTTTTAAAAACAGAGACTGAACAATGCACACGGGCCCTTCTAGTGCCTGGCATGAATCCACTGCTTCAGGTATCGATTGCTATCAAATTAAATGCTGGGTTTGGAATCATTATATTTAAAACAACTACTGGACCAAACAATATTAAAGTACACGTGCAACAATAAATTAGTGAGAAAATGTATGAAATTACCCACAACAAAGGAGTCATGAGGGACACTTTCCTGCACAAACTATGGTGTAAAATGGCGGTACTGCAAAGGTTATCGGGAGACTTAGTTACTGGCACAGAACGAGGGAAGAGAACCAAGAACTCATATTACACTCGGCCAGCAGGATATCTGTGGGCCAGTCTCAGGGGAATGGTAATCCTTGCATCTCACCAAAATTCTCCAATAAATCCACTTTTCTGAAAAACAATCCCAAAAAAAGTCTGCACAGGATCAGGATTTAGACTTTAAAACATGAAGCATAAAAACCTTTCTCTGGAGGTACATCCAGTGGGACCTCCTAAGCAATGAGAGCAAGTTGTAGAGCAAAAGCAGAGCATGAACCATATGTGGACTAAGGAAGAAGTCCAGCCCTGCCCACCTGAGATCCTAGCTGCCTACGATCAGGAGTGAGGGAGGCTGCCCGAGGCCAGGTGAGAGCCTTAAAGCTGGTTTTGCAGGGGGCAGTCTCGGATGATTGACTGAGTGAACACCATTTGATTCAGGCTTGCACATCTTGGCAGCAAGTGATACATTTGAAAGCAAAATGCCAATAAAAATACCGAATAAAGTAACTAACTCATGTGTGTGTTTGTACTAAGTCCCAGAATTTCTCTTTCAAATGCTCTTGTCTCTAAAAATCAGACTATACCTGCTCTCCGAGTAATAGTAACAGTTTACCAAGAATTGTGTAGAACCCTTAAAAATATACCTATAAAACATTGCTGAGGGATATAACCAAACCTTACAGCAAAGGATATATCTACATATATGTATGGCAAGATCTTATACTGTAAAATGTTGGTTTTTATCTCACTGGCAGTTTTTGAAAACTGCATTAAACATCCCAGAGCTGTTATGCTTTGGGACACTGCTGTCCAAGAGAGATTTCTGTAATGATGGGAATGTTTTATATGCACGCTACTCATACTGCAGCCACTAGCCACTTGTGCCTACTGTGCACTTGAGAAGGGAACTAGATTGTATTTAATTTAAAATAAACTATAAATAGTCACACCTGGTAAGTTTAACTTCAAGCAATCCATTCATGAAATAAAATTAAAGAGTAATGAGGTATTTCTCATACTAGATACTAAAATGGAATTATAAAACTACCAAATTAAAACTGTGAAGTCTTTTAGCTCAAGAATGAACAGAATTGAAACAAGTATTTATTATACTAAGGTCAAATGCTGTAGGGAAAATTAGATATTTGTGAAAAAATTAAACTGTTAAATCAGCACTTCACAATTTACACTCAATAAATTTTACATGAGTTAAGAGGTTGAATTTCAAAATGTACTACAAGATAAATCTATTGATCTGGAAAGATTTCCATTTTAAGTGAAAAAAAAATAGAAAACTTAAAATGCATAGCATGCTGGCTGTTCTAAGGAAACAATTGTTAAAAATTACCCATGTTTTGGTATAAACAGAGGGGCCTCCCTGCCTGAGCTGACTGTGGGGGTATGGAGCATATTTGGAGGAGTTGGTGGGGGTGTGGGGTGGTTAGGCAGTGTGGGTGTGAATATGGACATATTTAAGTGGCTTTGTATCTATTTATCTGATGAGTTTTAGTGTGGTCTCAGGACTGCCAATAATGGGTGTCTTAAGAGTATGCTGGAGGGAAGCAGGAACTCCTGAAATCTTCAGCCTTCCTTGAAATATAGTAATGCCCCAGTTAACAACAGGGATACATTCTGCGAATTGTGTCATTGGGGGATTTTATCATTATGCAAACATCATAGAGGATACTTATAGGACAGATGGTATAACCTACTACATTCCTAGGCTGTATGGTATAGCTTATTACTCCTGGGCTATAGCATGTTACTGTACTGAATACTGTAGGCAACTATAATACAACGAGAAATATTTGTGTATCTAAACATATATAAACACAGGAAAGGTACAGTAAAAATATGGCATTATAGACTTATGGGACCACCGTGTTACATGTGGTTTGTAGTTGGCCGAAATGTCCTTATGTGGCACATAACTATCTTTGCTCTCTTCCTCCAGTAATTTTAGCATACGTAATTTCTCTCATCAAAATAATTGTATTCTAAAACTGCAGAAAAATGTGTCTTGTATTTGCTCTACTACTCTTCCCTCTCTAACTTTAATTCTTCACATATTCAAGAGGAAAATGATATCTTCTAGTGAGAACAATAGCAATCGTGAAGATTTATTGAGCATTTTGTCCTGGTCTGGCTCTGCACCGTGACCACATGAGGATCTTCTCCTAAAATCTTCACAACAGGCCCATGCAGCAGGTGGAATCATGACGCCACCTCCCTCGTCAAGTAGTCACACAGGTCGAGATTGATTCCACTTGAAAATACTTTGATAAACTGCAAATTAACCAGCATGTTAAGGGGTTATGTTACAAAGACATGATGCTAATTCTAATTCTAATCACATCCCCTGATAACATATTGCTTTGCTATCTAAAGTACAAACATTTTCCACTATGTGAGTGCAAAGGACTTTTCTAATTGCTGTGGTTTGGGCCTCTTGCAAGCACTATTGGCATTCTCTATAATCAAAAGATTTCCAAGATATTTTGCCTTTCATATGGAGAGAGAGTTACCCAAAAATCAATGCTCACTGACTCGTGACACATGGCCATGTGTATGCAGCGTATATGAGGATGTGGTAGGTGCTTTTTGAAATCTTTTTTAGTATTAAATGTATAGTAGTCACCTGATTTTCATGATGCTATGCAAATGCATAAAGAATATTTTTATCTCACTAGAAATCACAAATAAATTAAAAACTATGAAAACTAGTAAGTCAAATCAAATGGGTAGAAATAAATTAGATATATAGAAACAAGTCATTAATGAAATGAAAAAATTAAATGCACAGGAATAAACATCAAGAATTATTCTAAACCTATAAGGAGAAATAACAAACGTTTCCTAATGCATATGGAAAGCAGACTTGAATGAAAAGATATATACTCACATTACTCAGGCAGAACATCTGTACTTGTAATGAGATTTGTTTGCATAATTTAAATGTATGTTTTATGGTAATCGCATTTTTAAAATCTTCACTGAGGTGCTTTATTTTTTCCTGAATTTGACAAAGTGGTGTTGAGTTCATCCAGAAGTATATCTGGGTATATATTTTGAAAAAAAATCATAGAAAGTAAAACTTAATCAAGGATATTTACCACACCAGGCACTAATTGGCATTTTATGGTCAGAATAATTAGCCCAGTGTGGTCCGGGCTCACACACTGACAGTCGGGTCCACTGAACCATGTTAATGAAGGAAATGCTGGGGAGGTGTCACAGCACAGTGTCACTTTACACATCATGCAACCAGATGATATGGTAGAATAACTTAAACAATTTCATTTAGAACTTTATGAAACCACTAACACTTCGACACATATTTTGACAAAGTAGCTTTAAGTTAGGAAAGAATGCTTCTCTTCAGTGTTCAAAGTACAAAAGCATTTAAGCAAGAGTCGCAGCCAAGCCTTATGAGATGGAGATCTGTGGGCAGTTATCTCTGCCCCGTCCCCCCGGAGGATGGCACAGCACTAGGTGATTGATTATCCAAGGATTTCCTCATCCCATCTTCCCAGCAAGCCTTTGATGCTGATGTAATTATTACAACTAATTCGTTGAGGTACAGCACAGATCAGATGAGGAAACTGGGAAACCATAAAGTCAGTACACGAAGTTAAGGATGGTTATCACTTTAGTGCTATGCTGATGATAACTAGACTTCCCATTTGGAATCTCCAGAACTATCAGGATGGGGGCTGTGAGTCAACCTGCTAACTAGCTGGATTTAACCATTGTGGTTATATTGCCAAGCAGTCTACCAAAACTATCCCAAGAGTGTGGTTTCCATGTGGCTGCCAGCACGAACCTGGGTAGCAAAGTCATATCTAACCACTTAGCTGAACCGTGTACAGATGCCATCACATAGTTAAACAATCAGGTCACTGTCCAGGAAGGAAAGGTCCCCAAAGCAAGAAGCTTCCTTGTTGTAAATGGTGATGTCTAGCACTTAAAGAAGATGATGTGCTTTTAAAGTTGCACTGTATCAAACATACAGACGCTCTTGTAAGGCAGGTGTGGTGGTAGCATGATTATCCCCATTTTACAGAAGAAGAAATGGGGGTTCAGAGGTAAGACAATCAGTTTAGATCTAGATCACCCTGATTGATTCCAGGGCCTTACAACTTACCTATATGCTGCATTGATTTCCCACTGGAGCGGAGCAGTAGGGAAGCACAGGGGCACACAGCTTGACGACTGTATATTCTCAATTGGGAGGTCAAGCAGGAGCCAAGACCTTATGAAATTGATGGGTAATTGCTCACGCTTAGAGCAGCCACTGAGGCTCCTCCTGACATTCTCTTCCATCAGCTGAGAACAGATGAAATCACAAGTGAGTCATGAGAGACAGAAGCAAAACATTTTCAAATAACACTGACCTGAGCAAAGTCTCCGTAAACTTCTCTTCCAAAGTCACCTTTCTGAAGTATACTAGGGAGAAAAGAAATGGGTTAGGAGATTGTCAAGCCAAACCTCACCAGGATTTCCTCTTGCAAATTGCCTTTCCTTCAGATCAGGTAAGTCTTCACCATCACATTGGCTCTCCATACTCTGTAGGTTGGAAATGCACTCTACACAACATCTGCTGTCATCAAGCATTGTTCTGTCTAATTCAAGTGGAACTCTGTGTGCAGTTCAGGACATAGGGGATAAAACAGAGAGGCTTTCAGGGAACATGTTGATCATCATATTTAAGAACAAATTATATTGCGGCATATGGAATTTAAATATCAACAAAACAGAGAGGAATCTCAAGGCTTGATGGAAGTGGTGAGGAAACCATGAATTTGAAATGATGGAGTCTGTTCATCTTCCAATAACACGTAATGAGCACCAACTATATGCTAAGAATTTTGGCCAGGATCTTCTATATCTATTATCTCGCATAATTCTATTCATCATCTTGAGAAGCTAGTACCCAGGGTCACATGTTTTAGATGAACTGTCCCAGAGAAGATTATCAAATGGCCCAATGTGACTTCCCAAAGGAGTGAGGTGGCTGGATTTCAAACTAATTGGGTCTGGCTCCAGAATCTGAAATCCCTCCTTTGCACATTAGTCACTTGGGTGACATGTTTATCTGATTTGTGAAAAGAAATCAATTCTGATTTTATGAATGCCACTTCTTCTCCTTTCATATGTTTTGGCTATAGTGGCATGTTGTTTATAAGTGGAGGACTGACTTTACTTTCAGGCATAAGCATTAAGCTTTCAAAAGTGAATGTAATCCCATAGGCCTATAAGTAGTCTTTAAACAGACTTCTCAAGTTAAATAAAGTATGACAGATGGCAACATACCGTGAGCAGAATATAATAATGATGTAAATAAAAAATACAAAAAAATGGCATTTGTTTCACAAAATAAAAACCCATTATGAAGGTTACTGTTTTGAATTTTTAAATTCACATAAAAAAGAGATAGAATCCAAAATTATCTCAATGGCTAAAATGACAGAGTAGTAAATTTAGCAAGGTGAAAATTAATGTAGCTAAATGTGAACCCAAGATCTAGACTAAAATGAAATAAAACAAGCACAAGCACTGCCTGTGTTTAGGATTAAAGAGATTTGACTAACCAATAGTTTTGTTTTGTTTTTTTCTGAAAAGGGGGTTTGCTGTTCTCTGCAAGCTCAGAATGAGTCAACAGTGTGATAAAGTTGCTGAGTAGTGATTTTGATTTTAGATTATATCAGAAGAATTATATCAGAAGAAGGATGCTACGTAAAATGATAGTCTCTGTTCTGTGAGAAACAGGCTTTCCCTAATAGTCTCAGTTCTTTTTTTTTTTTTTTGAGGCAGAGTCTCACTCTGTCACCAGGCTGGAGTGCAGTGGCGTGATTGTGGCTAACTGAAATCTCCGCCTCCCGGATTCAAGTGATTCCCCTGTCTCAGCCTCCTGAGTAGCTGGGACTAAAGGTGTGCACCACTACAACCAGCTAATTTTTTTTGTGTGTGTGTGTATTTTTAGTAGAGATGGGGTTTCACCATGTTGGCCAGGATGGTATCAATCTCCTGACCTCGTGATCCACCTGCCTAGGCCTCCCAAAGTGCTGGGATTACAGGTGTGAGACACCGCACCTAGCTTTTTTTTTTTTTTTTTTTGAGTTGGAGTTTCACTCTTGTTGCCCAGGCTGGAGCACAATGGCACAATCTCGGCTCACTGCAACCTCCACCTCCTGGGTTCCAGTGATTCTCCTGCCTCCGCCTCCTGAGTAGTTGGGATTACAGGCATGTGCCACCACACCTGACTATTTTTGTATTTTTAGTAGAGACGCGGTTTATCCATGTTGGTCAGGCTGGTCTTGAACTCCCGACCTCAGGTGATCCGCCCACCTTGGCCTCCCAAAGTGCTGAGATTACAGGTATGAGCCACCATGCCTGGCCATGACTTGATTCTTAATGCCGCATTTTTTGGCATGCTAGCTTATACCTAGAGGTGGATGGCCAGGATGGTAAAGAGTCTAGAAGCTTTGAAAATGAAAGAACTGAGGTTGTTTGGAAGATAAGTGACTTAGTAGATTAAATACTAATGTCCTCAACTATTAGAAGGGATATCATATGGAAAAGAACTGTGTGGTTCAAAAGGGACTAACTAGGACTTTAGCTCACTTAGTAAAATTTATAAGAAGGTAGATTTTGGTCTGATAGTCAAATAAACTACACCAGTTAGAACGGTCCAAAATAATCCTCATGAGATAATGACTTCTAAATCTCTAGAGGTCAGATAAAACAGGTCCCCAATCCCTGGGCCATGTACTAGTACTAGTACTAGTCTGTGACATGTTAGGAGCTGGGCCATACAGCAGGAGGTGAGCAGTGGGCCAGCTAAGCTTCATCTGTATTCACAGCCTCTCTCCATCACTGGCATGACCACCTGAGCTCCACCTCCTGTCAGATCAGTGGCAGCAGCAGATTCTCATAGGGGCACGAACCCTATTGTGAACCACGCATCCACAGGATCTAGGTTGTAGGCTTCCTATGAGAATCTAATGCCTGACGATCTGTCACTGTTTTCCACTGCCCCAAGATGGGACTGTCTAGTTGCAGGAAAACAAGCTCAGGGATCCCACTGATTCTACATTATGGTGAGTTGTATAAATATTCCATTATATATCACAATGTAATAATAACAGAACTAAAGTGTACAATAAATGTAATGTGCTTGAATCACCCCAAAACCACCCGCTGCCCCCCACCACCTAAGTCCATGAAACCTGTCCCTGAGGCCAAAAAGTTTGGGGCCATCTGAGATAAACCATCATCGACATGAGATTGCTTCTTTAGATAGAAGGTCAGGCTTGGAAAATTTCACATGAAATTTCTGTTTCTGAGTCTCAGTATTTCTATCTGTCATGCCCAGTAGGTATCTGAGCACTATCTTCTGTGACGTATGGAGATTATCATTCATAATGTAAAATTTTCATAACTACATGGAAAACGAAACACAAAAGAAGAGTGGGTGACCTGAAGGGAGAACTGGAATCATTTGAACAATTCTGTCTTAAGAAGCACGTATCATCTTGAACTAGGGATGGTAAGATAGCCAGATAATTATAAAGAATTGCACTCCCTATTTTACAAAGCACAGAAGAGTACATTAGGTTTGGCTTTTTCTAGGCAAAAAGGAGGCACCATGAACCCATAGAGATGATGAGAAATGTAGACAATTCTACATGCCTGGAAAAAGTGGTTACGGCTGCAAAGTGGAATCAATGAGTAAGGATTGGAGCCAAGTATTTGGAAAGCAAGCAAAAGAAAGCAGAGAGGATTCCTCAGCTGAAGCTGACTCTGGAAGAAAAGAGAATAGAGAAATGAATACATGTGATTTTGCAACATGAAATACTGTGAACTGGAGTTGATGAATGGTCCAGGTGCTGAGGCCCAAATTTGGAGTGACTTGTTGGCAGAGTAAACACTATGACAGATGGTGTTTGCTTGAAAAGGCATGAGAGGGAGGATAATGACCATTTACTTCAGTATATGAGGAACAGAGAAAAGGAATCCAAAGTATCTGAGAAAAGTTCGAGGTAAATAATTATTTAATGGAAATTTACCATGTTCAGGGAAGCCCCCAAAATCCAAGTAATACCGTATGACCCATGGGTGCCCACAGAAATCACTGACACACATTGAATTCTGGGAATGGAATCTAGTTTTACTTAGGTGGCGTTAAAAACCTTTTCAAGTATGCCAGAATAACCTGTTTAAACAAAGCTTCCTGTGTCAAAAGATGGAAACATTTTCTGGAACTGTTAAAACAACCCTTGGTACTTGTTCATGCAGTGTCAAATAAAAGGGAGGAGGAAGGAAGAGGAGGGAAGGAAATATTCTTGTACTGAGCCCCACTGTAAGTCAGGCAGTATGCTAGACATTTTTACACATATAAACTCTTGTGATCCTCATTCACAATATGACATAAGTATCATCATCTATACACAGAAACAGGCCCACTGTGGTAAAGTGACTTGCCTGAGATTACACAGATAGTAAAAGAAAGAAAGGAAGGTTTTACATCGAGGCCTCTATGAGAAACTTGTAGAATGGTTGATTGGAAATAATTCATGAACAGGAAAAATCGTTCTTGGTGGAGATGCAGTAGAGATGAATGGACACAAAAATCCATTGTCATATAAACAGGAAGCAAGCAAGTAAGTTAGAAACCACATAATAGAGAAAAGATGAAGAAAAACTGATAGTGCATCCGAGGCTACTTCCCAGTGCCTGAGCCATCATCACAGACTGGTCATAAATGGACAATATTAAACACAAACTGTTCTGGGAATAATACAGTTTGGCTGCCATATCGCTCAGCAACTCACCTTCTTCCTCTCAGCTCTTAATATCAGCAGCAACAGCAGCAGTAGCAGTAGCAACAACAACAACAACAACAACAAAAGAGCACAAGGTACCGACAAAGGGGAAACATCCCGAAGTGGAAGCTGAGAAAATGCGCAAGGAAGAAAACCAAAAATAGCGATACATCCAAGGAGTCAGATCCGAAAAAAGCCAAAGTAGGAAGTGAAATGCAGCTTTTAAAGACACAAAAGGACAGAAAAAAAAAATCAATAAAGATACCTATGAAAAAAAGTACGTTTCCCTGGAGTGGCTGGAGAAGAAAGCTGTGCAAGTTGGTACACGCATGTCTGAGTATAGGCACTAGAGCTTTTAAAAAAGGTCTGGATGCTTTAGGAAGTAACTTTCCATAATATTCTGACAAATACAGTTATTAAGTAATATAGATCCCCAATTACTTCTGCTAGGAAATAGCAGTGATGCATAATGGGAATAAAAGCTGCTATCTGGCTAAGAGAGACCAGAGCTGGTGTCACTGACACAGAGACCTGGAGATCACTATGTAATTCTCTTCTTTTCAGAAATGGAAACTAAGACTCAGAGAGCTTCAATTATGCCATTGTCTCCTGTGAAGGAGTGTTCAAGATAGCAGAAATCTGTGAGTAATGGGAAGAGGGAGACTCTCCTATGGAGACTATGGCAGAGTGAGATTTAAAATGTCTCAATCTAAAGACTCCTGGGGCAAAGCCCTCAAACCAACAGTCTGCAGAGAGGGACATTTTTTTTTTTTTTTCTTAAGGCATCACAAAAACAACAAAGAAAATAAGATAGGTGCTTCAACTGAGTTTTTCTAAGTGAGTAAAGAATAACAAAACCTCAAAACAGCACAGAAAAAAAGTTGTAAATGCAGTTGGTCTAGTTCGCAGTGTAAAAGCAGAGGCAAGGCCTTCTACATATGTTAATATCATCTTGACTGTACTGCAGATCATGATATTTTATGATTTATTTGAAGGATTTTTTTTTAGCTTGCTACACTGGTTTTCTGACACCTGAACAAGGGAGTGGGAACACTGGTGAACAAAAGCAGAAAAAGATAAAGATAAGTTAGAACTGCAAAGTAAAATGCATATAATTCCAATTTCCTATATGCTAATCAAAAAAATTCTGATGAAAAACCACCGTACCAGCTTGGGAAAGGTGTGGTCAGGGTAAATTGAACTGCGAATTACTCCCTTCTGAGGGGAAAGTGTTTACTAAGAAGGGATGTGCTTGTGTTAAACTGCATGTCACCTGCTTCTTCTGACAAAGACTGCAAGCTATGAAACCAGCATGAAAGCTCCTGTGGTTTATCAGTCTTTCTGGAAAACATTATAATGAAACTTTAACTTTCTGCTATCAATTTTGTCAATTAAAGTGAACATTACTGTGTGGTCTGACATTCTAGACGTTTCTGCTTTCTGATTGACTAACCACAAAGACTAGAGCAGCCCAGCAGGCAGGATCCCCTGAGTTCAAGGTAACCACCAGTGATTTCTCAATTAAGAGTACAAATTGGTCAAAATCATGCTGAGCCTGACTTAACAAGAATAGGAAGCCCAGAATTCTTCAGATGGAAGAATTAGCCAAAGCACTGAAATTTCAGACCCTTTGCCTTGGGGCCAAAGGCCATTTCCTGACAAAAGGCTACAGCATCAAAACTGGCATAGACTGCATAGGGATGTTCATTCCTGGTCTTCACAACTGTGCAAGGCATTAAAGAAAAGGGAACTTCAGTACTCCTTTGCCTTCTACAGCCTTTATTCTGCACCAGCTTGCCTATTTTTAATCAACATAACTTGCAACTGCTTGTGCTGAGGCTCCCTCCATATCTGCGAGGAATTGGTACCAAGATACTACGTGGATGTCAAAATCCAAGAATGCTCAAGTCCCTGATATAAAATGGTGTGCTTACATATAACCTAAGCGCATTTTTCTGTAGACCTTATCTCTAGATTACCTCTGATACCTAATGCAATATAAATGCTGTGTAAATGGTTATTATACTGCATTATTGTATTTGTGTTTTATTATTGTATTGTTATTTTTTAATTTCCCTAAATATTTTCAATCTGTTGTTAGTTGAATCCATCAATGTGGAACCCATGAATAAGAAAGGCCAACTCAACTCTGTCCAAGATGTCTCGTAGAGTCTTCCCAGTATTCTGCATATAGGATTCAGGTTTTGCTTCTGGCTAGACTAGTTTAGGTACACGTTCCCTTACAGCTGGACCAGATCCTATGGCTGGCAGTCTTGGAGGGATGCCCTCACCATTTTCCTCTTCCATTACCATGGTCAGCCATCTATGCAAGTTGCCAACCTGAAGCAGGGGAAAGTAGGCAGGTAGAAGCTGGTTTTCGCTTAACACGCAAGGCTTCACATTAAAGCTCATAGTGACTTGAGTTTATTACTAGCAAAGATTCCGGGTAAAATCGTATGATTGGCTGCCAAGTCACCAATTCATTGTCATTGCCCTGGTTTTTCTAGACCTAACTTTTTGGTCTCTGATAGCATATCACCTTCCTCTTCACAGTCCTGAAGAAAGTGCCAAATTTGTGCCCATCTGGGCTCCTTATAGTGATTCTTAAGAAAAGGCTCCCAAGGAGTACTGGGGAACTGATCCCGCAATTCACGTCCTCTATCTAGACACATTATGTTCTTAGATTTTCCCTAATATTAATTACTATGGTGGCAGTGGGAGGGTCATATTTATTTTTATCTCTTTCAATGAGGAAGTTGCTTGGTTTTATAAACCTCAAGTACGAGAGTCTCCTAGACCTGGTCCCTATAAGGATCAGGGCAAATTACTTTTCATGATGACCTGTGTGACTAGCCTGTCCATTCTGTGGCACCTATCGGTTGCTTCCACACTTGCTCTAAGCCTGTCAGGGAAGTGGCAATTATCAGAGTAGGCCAGAAGTTGTCAGTTTTTAAAAATTACTCTGAACGTTAAATAGCAATCAATAAGAACTGCGTCTCTAACAAATATAGAAAAATGTTTGACCTAAGGCCAAAATAGATTTGTTATATTTTAGCTGCCTTTGCTTTGGGTGGATATACAATGAAATATCTGTGACAGTGCAGAGAGAAATAATTCATATAAATGCTGCACTTGGTGAGGAAGGCGTCTAACACATTGTCTGTGGGACTTAAAGCACAGTGAATGCTTAAGAAACTCAATGAGATAAACAAGGCCATCTTGAGTGGAATTTTGCATAACTCTTCCAGCACTCCTGTTACCATGTGTGTACAAGGAACTGGAGGACATAGCAAGCATTGAGGGTAGCCTTAAGAGGAACGTGAAATTGAGTTCAGTATCCATGGGGTATGGGGTTTGTGCCATGCTCTGTCGGTGATATGGGAAACAAAGATGAAGCAGATATGAATTCTCTCTGCAGGAGCTCACCGTTCAGTGAAAAACATAAACAAAACAAGACCAAACCTTAAGGTACCAACATGTAATTATACTCAAGGGATACAAAATGCTACATTAGAGAATAATCAAAAAGAGTGGGGCTCTCAGAGAAAGGACCAAGCCTGTTTACGGACATTTGAGAAGTTTCCAGTTGAGACAAACTTTTAAGATGATCTTGAGTAAGTAGGACTTTTGACAAAGATGACAGTAGGTGACGTTCCTGGCAACAAGTAAAACATTTCCAAAGTATAGAGGTTCCAAAGGGCAGGCATGGTATGTTCCAGAACTGGCTAATACTCCTCCATTGCTGGAGCATGGGGATGGGAGATGGAAAGGTCAATGGGCTGTAAATAGCAAAGACCTTGAGTCCCGTGTTATAGTTGTGACTTTATTGCGGTGGGCAATGGGAAACAATTGATATTGTTGGGCAGAAGAATGGCATGATTCGAAGGATAGCTCTGGCCACAAGAAAAGAGGATGCATTGGCATCAAGTTGAGACTAGTGTCAGATACACCACTTAGGAAGTAAAGGGAACTTAGGAAATGTCTAGGAATTTAATAAATGGCAATATCAGAAACCTGAAAGAAAGATAAACTAAGATTCAAGAGCAGCAGATACTAGCTAGGCAATCCTTGGAAAAGGGTAACCTTCATTCCCTTACTTGCAAAATGTACATCATAATCCCTGTCCTGCTTTCTTCATATGGATGTGGCAAGGACCCAAAGAGACAATCTAAATGGAAGTGTGTAACCAACAGAGAAACATTACAAAAAGCACTAATGATCATCCTGTTAGAAGGGTTTATGCTAATTGCTCATCAGGCCCAGTTCTGTACCCTCAGGGGCAGTTCCTCCTTCCCTTTGTCTTCCACCAAGCCTTAAATCAACGGTGACTGTGGAATCAATGCATTGTTAAAGCAGCTGAGAAGGTGGGTACCCTTTACTCTGTGCTTGCTTACTCCTTCATATACTCCTCTATCTTTTTCCTTCCTTTCTCATTCCAGTTCTTGCGACCTTCTGCTCATGAGCTGGACTCTCTGCTTACTTCCCTCTACCATTCCACATGCTGTCAGCCTTCCCTGACCGCTCACTGCCTATTCTCCCTACAACCTCACAGGACCTTCCTCTACTCCCCAAGGCATAGACCAGGCTCCTTTTCATTCACTCGCACTTATGCCCCGGCTCTTTGGCTCTTTATCATTTGTAAGAGCTGCCTGGAAGAGAGCCCATGTTTCTACTCCTTCTCCCAGGCGTGCTCAACAACCAGACCCTCAAATGCATGAGGAACTGGTCCCTTGGAACTGGGCTGCTAAAGAATAAAATCCATGCTGCCTGGCCTAAAGTGCCTTTGAGCATCATAAGATACAGGAGTAAAGAATGTAAGAGTAACATGAAGGAATGATACTTTACATATATGATCTCATTTAATCCTGGCATCTCTATGAAGCAGGTTATCCATATGCCAGCTAAATGAAACCAAGAAAACTAGAGGTTAAGAAAACTCACCAAGTTTCTCAAGGAAGATTTATAGTAAGCAGTCCCTTCAGTTTCTGCAGCACCTCATAGTATAAGTGTGTGCTGGCCCTTGCAAGGAGTAGGGAACAAAAGGTATGGAGTAGGCTACATTATGACACATAGGCAAGAGGGTTCTCTAAATTACAATTCACTCAAAAGTGGCAATTAGGATATTTTAGTTTTAAAAGAAAGCTTTCTCTTGTATGGGTTTAGATTTGCTTTGTCGTAAATGAAAGAAAAATAGCCTAAACTGGCTTAAGCAAAAGCAGGATTCACTGGTGGTCACACAACTGCAGATTCCAGGAGAAGGGCAGGCTTAGAGTATGGCTAGATCCAGGGTTCAAATAATCTCATCAGAATCCAGTTTCTTTGTTCTGCCTTCTGCTAAGTTATTAGCTTCTATCTCTGGAGCAATATGTTAGCAGAGTGGTGGCAACAGCTCCAGATTGTCCATCTTCCTAGATTCGAAACCAATCAGAAGGAAAATAACTTCCCAGGATGCCCCAGACACAGTCTCACTGTATCTCACTGGCATTTGTTTCAGTGTGTGACCAAATGTGAATAATCACTATGGCCAGAGATATAATATGGTCAAATGAGATATAGTTGATGGTTGAGTCCCAGGTCATATATTCTGCCAACTGAGTTATGGAGTGAGGTGCCACTTGAGCCAAATGAACCAAGAATGGAGAAAGAATAGCGTCTCAAATGATTGTTTCCTGATATGGTAAATGGATACCTGGTGACCGAAAGATAAAAAGATCCTTTATATGACTCTAATAAGTAAATATTCCACAGAGGGAATGAGTAGCTATTAAAGACTAATAATTCATAACATCTACTGAATGCTTATTATGTACCAGGCACTATGTTAAACACTTTACATATATTATCTCAATATGCCTCACAATCACCCTCTGAGATAAGTAATAGCAATATCTAAAGATTACAAATGAAGAAATAATACGAAAAAAAGTCCAGAGCAGTGAAGTCACTAGTCCACGGTCCCACAGCTAATAAGTGGAGAAAGTTTTTGGCTATTGCCAACAACTAACACTTACCAGGTCAATACATTTGTTAGCATAATGGAGAAGTTCTAATGGAGATAGAGAGTTGCGCTCAAGGAATCAAAACGCTTACAAGGAGGTGGGACAGTTTCATGTTAGAAAAAGACTCCCTTATAAAAGTTGGGTTAATTTTGCAAGTCACAGAAAATTTGACTAATAGTGTCTTAATCAGTGAAAATGTATCATCTCACCTCCCAGAAATCCCGAAGCAGGGAGTTCCAGTGTTGGTTCATTCAGCAGTGCTATGCCAAGGAATCAGATTTCTTCACCACCACCTGGCACTCATCATCTAGTCTGGCCCTTCATGGCTGCAAGATGGCTGCAATAGTTCCAGCCATCACATATTTACATAACTCTGGCCAAAGACAGAAAGTGAAATTTCTCCTGTAGTGTCTCCTTTTTATCAGTAAGGAAACCTTTCCAGGAATCTCACAGCAGAAGCCCTCAGCTATGGTTTGAATATGTCCCTTCCAAAAGTAATGTGTTAAAACTTAATGGCCGGCCAGGTGCGGTGTCTCATGCCTGTAATCCCAGCACTTTGGGAGGCTGAGGTGAGCGGATCACGAGGTCAGGAGATCGAGACCATCCTGGCTAACATGGTGAAACCCCATCTCTACTAAAAATACAAAAAATTAGCTGGGTGTGGTGGAACATGCCTGTAGTCCCAGCTACTTGGGAGGCTGAGGCAGGAGAATCACTTGAACCTGGGAGGCAGAGATTGTTGTGAGCTGAGATCGCACCACTGCACTCTGTCTCAAAAAACAAACAAACAAACAAACAAAAAACTTAATGGCCAATGTGATAGCATTAAGATGTGAGGGCATTAGGAGGTAACCAGACCTCTAATTAGGTCTTAAATTAAGGACTACTCTTCATGAACAGGATCAAGGTCCTTAGGGTTCATGCTCTTCCACTATCTACCATGTGAGACAGGCATTCCTTTCCTCCAGTGGACACAGCAATAAGGTGCCATCTTGGAAGCAGAAGGCAGCTCTCATGGAATAACCAAACCTGCCAAGCACCTTGATCTTGGAATTCCCAGACTCCAGAACTGTGAGAAATACATTTCTGTTCTTTGTAAATTACCCAGTCTTAAGTATCTTATTATAGCAGCATATAGAGACTAAGACAGACAGACTGGGTTACATGGTTTACTTCAAGCCAGTCTCTACTGAAGGAGAATGAATTTCATCTCTTCAGAGGAAAGACCCATTTTCCCAGTACCAGAGCCTGGAGTAAGGTACAGCATTTTAGAGATCTAGGGTAAAAAACTTTAGGAGGCACTTATTCTCAGGTTCATACACTTGCAACCACCCTTTGAGCACCTCTTTAAATTGTGTGCACCTGTACGATCCTAAGTGCAGTCCTCACTTGCCATCCCAGCCCTGCTCAGCATACTACATCCTCCTAGCACTTGTAGAAAATTAGGAGTTATTTTAGGATAAAATAAGGAGTAAATGGCTTCTGAAATGACAATATTTAAATGTCAGTCAATCTTGACATTGGTCATGTCTCACCCCTCAAGCATGCATATATAGCCTTGGTCTCACTACTAACATGAAGCATTTAACATCTCTGGGCCTTTTTTACTGGATAATCTTCAAGGTTCCTCCTAGCTTGGAAGTCTGGGGAATCCTGTTATTTTAAACAGATGACATTTATGGCCTTATCTACTATTAAAGAAGCTGAACAATAAGGAAACTGATATTGGAGTCACAAGAGAAAAATTCTCACATCTGACTCCAATCCTTCCCTATAAACCTCCCCCTCCATTACCACCTCTCCTATCCCCCCACCACCAACACACACATTCACAATAAAACATATAGCTATTAGTAGCAGAGAACTGTAGTGGACACCATGATACGCCACCCGGCTTACCCAATTCCAGGCCTGAAGCACTCATTTCCTCAGCTGTTGAGAGTGTTGGTGATTGACTGATCTCAGCTAAGTCCATTTCCAGGGATTGTTCACAGCTGGAGAAAGATGCCTCACGCCCCCCAAATCACAACTCCTTCTCCAGGCAGTCTGCATCCAGTGATAGTGGGGGGTAGTTGTGGGAGGGGTAATAAAGGTCTAGATCTTTACCTCAATTTGAGACCACCCTGAAGGGATATTTCAGCTCCACAATTCTTCGTGGGGTTGGCTGAGGACTCCACTATGAATGCACCAAGTATACCTTATTTTGCTCAATCCTGCTTCCTTCATAACCCCACGGGCGTTGATCCTGAGAACAGTCTCCAATAAGCTTCCTGCATACGATTCTCCACCTCAGAGTTTGCTTCTCAGAGAATCCAAACTGTGACAAAAACTATAGAGCTTTTTGTTGAAACTGGGGCAATTCTTTCCTTTTTTCTTCTGCTTTTCTTCATTTTTTGTAGTGATCACCTTTAAGTAAAATAACACAGTAAACACACATAGTTGGACACATTTCTTTGTGCTCAAGGAATAATAATGTTCCCTAATTTATTTTAGTCGAATTAACTTGCTCCAAACAGTACTGCCTGAAATCAAAGCCACATGACACAGATCTGGAGTGGTTTCTCTCTTTGGGTACATGATGAATTCCTCATTTGCAACTGAATACCCTAAATTAGAGTCCTAATCCTGAGAGCCCATATTCTACTATTTGGAAAAATGTTCCCCCGATTGAGCTCTGTGTGTACTGAGAAAAAGTCCTTGTCATTAAAAACATTCATTTTTCATAATGCATTTGGGCTGTAAGTTCCTACTCTCAAAATTAAGTAGCATTTAATAGGTCTCCTTGACCTGAGTGTTTGCTAAGATGTATTTTCTATTAATCAGTAAATCATATACTTCACTGGGCCTGAAATTAATCCAGAGGGGCATTCTGGCAGCAAGTGAGCAAGTGTGTACCCCAAGGGTTCTGTGTCTGCATTTCTAACCAGAGGAGCTCATGCTGACTGCTGAATTCTTTAGACTGGAACAAAGCAAGGATGATATTTCCACTGGCTGCCTTTATGCTGCCTGACAAGTGACAAGACTGCAGTAGATTCATTAAATTTTCAGCTGTTATTCTGGTCAATCATAAGCAATCTATTTGTAACAGTAACAGGCTGTCCAAACAGTGATTCATTACCCAGTTCCTTGATCATCTTAGTTAGAAGACGAGATCAGAACATATTTTATTAATTACAATAACTAAAAACAATGAACAGGCACGGTGGCTCATGCCTGTAATCATAGCACTTTGGGAGGCCAAGGCAGGAGGATTGCACGAGTACAGGAGTTCAGGGCCAGCCTGGGCAACAGAGTGAGACCTTCTCTCTGCAAAAAATAAAATTAGCTGGTTGTGGTGGCTCACACCTGTAGTCTCAGCTACTTGGGAGGCAAAGGTAGGAGGATTGCTTGAGATGAGGAGTTTGAGTCTGCGAAAAGCCGAGATTGCACCACTCCACTCCCGCCTGGGTGATAGAGTGAGACCCTGTCTCAAAAAAAAAAAAAAAAAAAAAAAAGAATAAAAATAATCAATTAGGAATCTGTTTTATCTATTTTTTTCAACGTAGTATCCATAGGTAAGACCCAAATAACTTTCACCTGAATAAGAGCATGGGCTGGTTAACATTAAGTGTCAACTTAATTGAAGGATGCAAAGCATTGTTTCTGGGTGTGTCTGTGAGGGTGTTGCCAGAGGAGATTAACATTTGAGTCAGTGGACTGGGAGAGGCAGACTCACCCTCCATCTGGGTGGGCACCATGCAATGGGCTGCCAGTGCGGCTAGAACAAAGCAGGCAGAAGAAGGTGGAACGAGCAGACTTGCTACGTCTTCTGGCCTTTATCTTTCTCTTGTGGTGCTGGATGCTTCCTGCCCTCAAACATCAGACTCCAAGTCCTTTGGCTTTTAGACTCTTGGACTTATACCAGTGGTTTGCCAGGTGCTCTTGGGCCTTCGGCCGCAGACTGAAGGCTGCACTGTTGGCTTCTCTACTTTTGAGACTTTTGGATTCGGACTGAGCCACTACTGGCTTCCTTGTTCCTCAACTTGCAGACAGCCCATTGTGGGACTTCACCTCATGATCATGTAAGGTAATTCTCTATAATAAGCTCCCTTTCATATATACATATATACTATTAGTTCTGTCCATCCAGAGAATCCTGACGAATACAGAGCATTATTGTCTTAAATGGTTCTTCACACTCTTGTCTCTTCAGACACTGTAATACTCATGGCTGAAAAGGGGTTCTTTATAAAGCCTAACTTTACCTAATGCAAACACTGGTAACAGAAATGGAGTGATTCTGTGACAAAAATAACAAAAGTATGTGGCATCACCTCAGTGGTCAGGAAGCTTCATGGCAAGGAGAAATGAACATGTGAAATGGCTAGAGATCTATTTGATTCAATAGCAAAACACTTGGTAACAGTATCAGCGCATTCACTTAATTGCGGATGGAAAGACTACACAGTGTTATAATAGAAGAGAGTAGAAAATTAAGTATTAGTAGCATGTGTTAGGTTCTATTGACTCTGCTTGGCAAGAGATTATATGAGAAATATGACCAAAGAAAGAAGTGGTTAGTTTCTGAGAAGTAATGAAAGGACAAAAGATGATCCAGAAATCAGGGGCCTTGCAGATTTGGAAAAGCCATTTGCTTGTGTAACATGAATGATCCGAGACAGTATAAAACAGGACTAAAGATTCAAATGCCCAATAAAACTCAAAGTGACCCTAGGCAAATATCAAATTAAGGGGATGGCCTTTCCATGTTTTCTTCTAAATAGTTTTGACCACAAATTGAGAGAAGTATGGGAGTAAAGAGGCAAATAAATAAGGAACATTTGAGAATTATATCTAGAAAAATTTTTTATTCTAGTTACTGGCTCAGAAAACTGGGTGCAAACGGATGACTCAATTTAGAGGTAACTGCTGTTAAAGGAACCGTACGCCTAGACTCAAGTGCTTTGGACTATTCTAGACATAAATAAACCTACGTCTTCCAACCTCCCATGATTAGGAAGCTGACTTCAAAGGCTCTGCAGCCCCTAAAGAGAGCTTGCTCTGCAACATGCATTTTAGAAGTGGCCAAAGACAATAATATGAACAAGGTACAGCTCCCCAGAGGGCAGATCCATGGGCCATGGCAATCATAAGGAAAGGGAGTTCCTTCAGAGTGCAGAATCAGAGTTTAATCAAGCAATTTCCCTCCACCAAGGAGAGAGCACCTGCACAGCAACTTCCCAGGGAGATTTCAAAATTATCACAACCCAGCCAGTGGCTATTCTGTGTCTCCCATTCTTCCTCTTTCTAAATGGGAATGGTATCAACTTTTACTGTGGTTAAAAACTTGCACACATCAGTAGCTTATAACAATAAGTGCTCATCTCTCATAGTTTTGTGAGTCAGCTGTGACTCAGTGGGGGTTCAGCTCCAGGCTATGGGGTGCATTTTGGTCAGCTCCAGATGTCTATTTCTGGGACCCAGGGTAAAACAGCAGCAGCTACCACGAGTGTGCTCTTATCAAAATGCAGGGCAAGAGGCCTAGAGTGAAGGCTAAGTCATACAAACACATTTAATACCTCTAGTCTTGTATGGCAGAAGTTATATCTGCTCACATGTCATTAGCCAAAGCAAGGCACATGGCTAAAACCAAAATCAGCACGTTGGAGAAATTTCTCTGTCCATAGTAAACCATTTTGAATAATAGGGGTGAAAGGGAATATTGCCAACAGATATTACAATCTACCACCACAATATTTATTACAGTTATTTGGTTCTCATTCAACCATTGTATATTGGGCATGTGTGAGTGGAACCTGTCTTCTAACCATAGGTTGTCAGACAAAATGAGACCACATCTGGGCCAGATAAAGACAACTACATACTATCCTGAGAGTTTTAACTTTGAGCTAGAGACTATGAGTAGATGATATTTAGGGCTGTATCCCTTAGGGAGTAGGGCAATGTCTTCTATGAGTACAGAGATGAAACAGTTTGAGGACTAAAAGGAAGACGCTAGCGGAGATAATGCTCCATGTCAGAGTGAATATGATTCACCTAATCATTCAGCCATTCTCGTCACAGTGGCACATGTGAGACCTAGGTACAATTGTACATTTCTTTCCTAATTGTAATCCTGTAGTAGCTGCCATCTTGTCAAGCAGAAACTCCAGTCTCCCGACAAGTCCCCAATTCCAAAATTATATTCTATAAATATCTTAAATGTAGTCAGGAACAATTTCCAAGTTATATGTGCTGCTTTCCTGAACATTTCTAATCAGTTATTTTTTTATATGTTCACTAGTCATTTATACTTTTATCTTGTAATTATTTATACCTTCCAGTTAAAACAGACTAATAGGTTATGCTACACAAACACCCTTTTCCCCAAATCCCAGTAGTCTTTAAGAACAAATGGTGGGTTTCTCTCTCACTCTACATGTTCATCACAAGTCAACTAGGGGCTGTGTTTCAGGGCCTCCTTATCCTCACTCCAGGGCTCCAGCTGACGGAGCTGCCACTATTTAGTAGCCACATTGATGATTCTCATGGGAGGTGGAATATCGAATTTGATGAGGCATGTACTGACTCATAATTCTTTTCCCTAGAAGTGATGTATGTGACTTTTGCTCACATTTAATAGGCCAAAACAGGCCATGTGTTCACATCTAGTTCAAACAGGCTGGGGAGTATGATCCTCTGGAAAGAAGGGGAACTATATCCCAGGGAACAGTAATACAGGTCTAATACTGTTGAACTGTCTAGTTAACAAATACAGTTCTCTCCCCTCTCCATGTTGGACACTTGACCCGCTTCTCCAAAGGAAACAAACAACTACTATCCAATCATTGCTTCAAGCTCAAAGTCAAATTTATGAATGCTCAGGGTGATACCTGGTAGTTTCTACATAAGAAATAAACATTCTCAATGTACAGGGTAGCATAGGCATAGGATAAACTACATTAAATTCTCTCCTTCAAAAACAGAAGAATAAGAGACATACAGCAGCCACCAGGCCACAGCAACAATGAAATCCCATGGGGCAGATGTTTGGAGAGGCCCCTGCCCTAGGCTTAGAGAACTTTCCTGGGAATAGTCCCTGATTGCTTTTCCGTTAAGTGGCTTCTTTGTCCACTGTTTGTCTGTGGCTCTTGTCTCCACTATCCAGGATGTTCTTCCTTTTCAATTATGCTGTAAGTCATACATAGAGCTGGCACAGTAAAACTGCCTTCCATGGAAATCTAGTAGTTTTGTGTACTGCTTCTCATCCAAGAGAGGTTGTTTTCCTAAGTATAATTTTAAGCTTCAGTCACAAACTACTTAATCCAGGCTCATGGTCTCTTTGGCAGTACATATATATATATATATATATATATATATATATATATATTTTCAAAAACTTAAGTCAGTTTCTTAGCAACTGCGTTCCAATCAACTCTATATGTTCTTAACAATATCTACACCTCTTTTCTAGATCCCTCCCCACCGCCGACTAAAGTTTCAGTACCTTGAGTCCATCAGTTTTGGAGAGTCATACTTTCAATCTCTTTTTCCCGAGCCATTTTGCCCAAATGAAGAGGGTCATAACACTTAATTGAACCTTTACTCTATTTTAATCTATCAAGAATTTTCGATAAATGCATGTAAGAATTATACCCTTAATTTGATACTTGCACTGAGATAATAGGTTAAAAGATTTTAACAATTTTAACAATAGGTAAAAAGACCATATTATTCCCCTTTTCCTTGGTAAAGGCAAGTCTGAGATCATATCTGCTTGTATTGTTCAAAAACTTCCTCAATTTTATGTCACACTGTTTGAAGACTGAATTCAACTTTCAGCCCTGTAAGTACACAATTTCTAAGACTCTAATTTTTTCCACTCATGTTTAAAAATCAGCTAATTATCTTATCAAGCTCATATATTTTTGTAATAATCTGAGAAAGTTAGAGATAGAGTTGGCAATACCTGGAACTAACATTCCATTTCTAAGCCTCTTACCCTAAAACAATATGTTCATTATGTGCATGATCTGCCTTTCAGGCTATTGTAGATTATAGTTTTACTGAAATGTTCTCTATTACTTGCTATGTCTCACCAACTTTCTAGCTTCTGACAGCTCTCATTTCCCAGAGCACAACATTTAAATCAATGCCAAATATTTGTAGATTTTGGTGCAACAACACCCATATTCTAATATGGATTTTGGTATGAGTCAGGATAGGTTAGGCTAAGCCATGGTATCTGCTATGGTCTGAATGTTTGTGTTCCCCAAAAATTCATGCATTGAAACTTAATTCCCAGTCCAGTCGTATTGGGAGGTGGGGTATCTGTGAGGTCATTAGGTCATGAGGGCAGAAGCTCTCATGAACAGGATTAGTGCCCTCATCAAAGAGGCCCAAGAAAGCCTGTTTGTTCCTTCTGCTGTGAGGACACATAAAGGTGCTGTCTATGAGGAACAGAGCCCTGACCAGATACCAAATCTGTGTTTTGATCTTGGATTTCTCAGCCTCCAGATTATTGAGCAATAAATTTCTGCTGTTTATAAACTACCCAATCTATAGTATTTTTGTTACAGCAGTCCAAATGGACTTAGACAGTATCAACAACCCCCACACTTCAGTGATTTAAAACAAAAGCTTAATTCTCACATTGTATTTTAATCCTGGGTTGGTTGGGAGCAGCTACTATTCAGAATATCACTGGTTGCTGCAGAAGAAGGTAAACAGAACACAACAAATCAAAACATAAATCTTAAAGTGTCTGCTTGTGATATACTTCATTGACCCAAACAAATCATATGGCCATGTCTGAGCTCACCAGGATGGTAAAGCATTGTTCTCTTACAGGGAAGAAAAACAGATGTGGTGGAAATTCTACTGTAATATCATTTGCCTGCTTTTTCCTGTTGTATTGTCATTTTACTACTAATTTATTGGGGCAATATGCAGATTAGCAATATTAACCCTGTGTTTTCTGTATTTCATGCTTTCTCCAACCTTGCACTTGTCTTTTAATTTTACTTACAATAAACTATGGTAAACTTTTTCATGCAGAAATTTAGATTTGGATGTAAGTAAATATATCAGATTACTCTTTCCTTTTCCCTTCCTTCTTCCCTTCACGTCTTCTGGGCCTCAGATGTTTCTGGGGAATACCTTAGCAACCTCAAATATCATAAAGTTGGTCTATTATAGATTATTCTCTGTTATTGCATACTTTAAACAATGATTTGCTCTTCAAACCAATCGCAATTATTTTTGTGTTTTTATATGGTGTGATGTAATACCAAAGTTTTCCTTTTTACCCCCAAATACGTATTTGATAGACAACTGTATCAATACTATCTATTGGGGAAAACATCTCATATGCCGGCCTAATAGGTAGATAGATGGCAGAAAGGTAGGTGTCCCACTAGTCCAACTGTTTCTCAAGAAGCCTGTATTACTAGTATTACTACCACAGCATCTACTCTATAGATTTCAAGTTTGGGAGTGAGAAGAAATATCTGCTTCTTTATGGAACCCCTTTCCTGTGGCTGTTTTGAGTTTTCCCTTGCTTCAGTTCATTAATCAATATGACACCTTCCATTTTTATATATTTTATAAATTACTTAAAATATATGACCTCCCAAAAGGTGTCATTCTTATTTTCCATGCTATGATGGATGATTTAAAAATATTAAATAATAAATTTTATCTGGTATTTTAATCTAATTTTGGAGAAAGGAAAGGTAAAAATATATATGCAATATGCTATGTTAAAGCCATCATCAACTTCTTCTAAAACATTTTATCTAGTATATCTGAACCCTAGATGTCAATATTCCTTAAATTACTTTTCCCATTGACTTCTCTTAGTCCTATCCCTTCAGCTCACCAAACATACCTAGACATGCTTACATGCCAGCAAAGAACCATGCAAGGTTATTATTCAAATGAGTCTGCTACTCTATCAAAATTAGAACCTCAATCTATCTCTGCAATTAAACCAGACATAGCATCTGGAACCTCAGTGTAATAATGGAAGAAAGGGTGCTTAGTTTGGGTATCCTCCAAAAGCAGAGGTGTAGGTAAGGGTTGGCATGGAGATAGAGATCCTAAGGGACTAGAGTGGGGGACTGGGAAGAGTGAAACTAGGAAAGGTGAAAAAACAAATCAGGGCTTTGTTAATAGCTAATCATAGCTGTGGGAAACCAAGACTCAATCCTGTGGAAGATCTTAGAAGCCATGAACACTGTATCTCAGAATTGTATCCCCAAAGGACAACAGAGTCCCCAAACAACAGAGGCAAGTATATTCACTGGATTCCTTCCTCCATTGCTCAAAAGTTGCACATATTGGGTGTTAGTTAAGTCACTCACACCTCCCGCTTTGCAATTAAGGTTGCCAGATTTGTAGAATAAAAATAGAGGACACTCCATTAAATTTGAATTTCAGATAAATTACAAATTTATTTAGTATAAATTTGTCTCATACTATATTTGGAAAATACATATACTAAAAAAATTGTTTCTTATCTGAAATACAAATCTAACTGGCTACTCTTTATTTATCCAGTAATTCTATTTGCAATATAACTGAATGGCTAAGTGGGTTCCTGAAGCAGTGGCAAGTCCCTTGGCAGAAAGCAGAGGTATATGCTACGGCTAAAGTAAGTTGTTATGAGGCCTTCAGCTGGTTGCCACAGCAGCAACTAGCATTGAAAAAAATGGGCCAAGTATAAGGCGTCTATGGATTTAAAGGTTCCCAAAATGGAACTGCCCTAATTTAGCAACTGAAATTATTAAATTCAATGGGATGCGAAAAATTCAAGCTCATACTAGGTCTAGCACTATAGTGAGGGTTGGGAGAACGTGGAAGATAGAGACAAGGGGTTTTCATTGGTGATAGTCTAGTTGGGAAAACAGTATGGAGAATGGGTTGGAGAGGGATAACTATACTGTGAGCCACTTGAGAACAGAGACCAGGCCTGATTTGTCTTGTATTCCCTAATATATAGAATATATCTGGCAGAGAGAAGGCCAGTAAATGTTTGTAAAATAAGCATATAAAAAATGAAGGGGGCTGGGGGCGGTGGCTCACGCCTGTAATCCCAGCACTTTGGGAGGTCAAGGCGGGCAGATCATGAGGTCAGGAGATCAAGACCATCCTGGCTAACATGGTGAAACCCCATCTCTATTAAAAATACAAAAAATTAGCCAGGTGTGGTGGCGGGCAACTGTAGTCCCAGCTACCCGGGAGGCTGAGGCAGGAGAATGTTGTGAACCCGGGAGGCAGAACTTGCAGTGAGCTGAGATTGTACCACTGCACTCCAGCCTGGTCAAAAGGAGATTCCGTCTCAAAAAAAAAAAAAAAAAAAAAGAATGGATGTTGAAGGCCTGGAGGAAAATTTGATTCTTAATTCAAAGAGATCCTTATGTGAAAAGAAGAGAGTTCTGAAAGTGAGAAAACAGGTTGGCATTTATCCCAATGTTTCAAATACAGCACTAAGTAAGGCCCTTTAAGTGGAGTTTTTACAATATGCATATATATATAAAATAGCCCATAACCAAGAGGTTCTGCAGAGTAATCACTGATAACCATAATCAGAAAATGTTAACTCTTGTCTCCAATAATTTCCTAAATAATTATATATAATTTTAAACTTCTTTTACAATTATGAGTCTTGGGTTACTCAGCTATAGAAGGATAATATTGATCCCTCTTATAAATTCATTCTGGATTAAAAAGTAAATATTTACAAGGTGCTAACAAATTTCAAGAATAGTGTGACCACTCTGAGGCTGACTGTCATTCTAACAGCTGCTCACAAAAGAAAGTTTAGAGGTGTGATGGGCAGAATATATCCTTCCCCACAAAAGATGTCCACATTACTATCCCTAAATACTAGAAGTGTTTTGTTACCTGGTGTTATGAGCTGAATCATGTTCCCCAGAAATATATTTTGAAGTCCTTACTGCCAGTACCTCAGAAATGTGACCTTATTTGGAAATTGGATCTTTACAGAGGTAATTAAGTAAAAACAAGGTGACCCCTAATCCAAGATGACTGGCACCCTCAAAAAAAGTGAAACTTGTACACAGAGACAGACACAAGGGGAGGAAATGGACATATGACCAGAGTGATGCATGTAAACGACAAAGAATGCCAAGGATTGCCAGCAAACACCAGAACCTAGAAGAGGCAAGAAAGGACTCCATCCTAGAGCTGTCAGAGAGAACATGGCCCGCATACCAACTTGATTTCATACTTCTGACCTTCAGAATCATGAGAGAGAATGTATTTTTGTTGTTGTAAGCTGCCTAGCTTTTAGTACTTTGATATGATTGCTTTATGAAATTAATACAGCTGGCAAAAGAGACTTATCTAATTACAATCATGAAGTCTTAGAGAGATTATCTAGGGCCCAATATAACAAAATGAGCCAATAAAAAGCAGAGAATCTTCTCCAGCTTAAGTCAGAAATGCACTAGCAGAAGGACTTAGGGAGATCCAAAGCATGGGAGGAACTCAGCTAGCCTTGCCTTTACTGGAGGGGCCCATATGGGATGCGTGAGAAGGGATACAGATAATCTCTAGGAGCAACTGGCTAACAGCCAGCTATGAAAAAGAGCTGCAGTCCTACAAACACAAATAATTCATTTCAGCCAGGAAACTAAATGAGCTTGGAAGCAGATTCATCCCTGGAGTCCACAGGAAGGAATACAAGCCTGCTGACCCTTGATTTTGACCTTATGAGATTCTAATCAGAGGACCTAATTGAGGCAAGTTGTACCCTGACTTCTGATGGAAAGGCCTGTGACATCATAAATGGGTGCTATTTTTTTATTGTGGTAAAATATACATAAAATTTACCATTTAACCATTTGTAAGAGTACAGTTCAGTGGCACTAAGTACATTTATATCGTGCAACCATCACCACCATTTATCTCCAGAACTTTCTCATCATCCCAAACTGAAACTCTGTACCCATTTGTATTACTCTGTTCTCACACTGCTATGAAACAATACCCCAGATTAGGTGTATTAGTCTGTCCTTACGCTGCTTGCTAATAAAGATATACCTAAGACTGGGTAATTTATAAAGGAAAGAAGTTTAATGGACTCACAGTTCCACATGGCTTGGGAGGCCTCAACAATCATGACGAAAGGCATAGGAGAAGCAAAGGCACATTTTACATGGTGGCAGGCAAGAGTACATGGTGGCAGGCAAGAGTGTGTGCAGGGCATCTCCCCTTTATAAAACCATCAGATCTCATGAGACTTATTCAATATCATGATAACAGCACAGGAAATACCTGCCCCCATGATTCAATTACCTGTCCCTCCCACAACATGTGGGAATTATGGGAGCTACAATTCAAGATGAGATTTGTGTAGGGACACAGCCAAACCATATCACTGGGTAATTTATACAGGAAAAATGTTTAATTTACTCACAGTTCTACATTGCTGGGGAGGCCTCAGGAAACTTACAATCATGATCGAAGGCAAAAGGGAAGCAGGTACCTTCTTCACAGGGCAGTAGGATGGAGTAAGTGCAAGCACAGGAAATGCCAGATGCTTATAAAACCGTCAGATCTCATGAAAACTCATTCACTATTGCACTATCACAAGAACAGCATGGAGGAAAAGGCCCCCATGATGCAATTATCTCCACTTGGTCCCGACCTTGGCACTTAGGGATGATGGGGATTACAATTCAAGATGAGATTTTGTGTGGGATCACGGCCAAACCATATCACTATTAAACAAAAACTTCTTATTCTTCCCTCCCTTAACCCGTGGTGTCTTTCTGTCTACATATTTCACTTCTCTAGATACCTCATAAAAATTGAATCCTACAGTATTTGTCCTTTAGTGTCTGGCTTATTTCACTTAGCATAATGTCTTCAAGGTTAAATGGGTGCTTCTATTAAGACACTAAAACAACCCAAATTGTTGTTGGTAATTTGTTATAGTAATAGTAAAAACATTATACAGGTGTATACTTCTCAAACAAAAAAAAAAAGTGGTTTTCACTTTATGTATCAAATATCTCTAAAATACGCTATTTTACATTTTTGGTACAAAATACTATTTATCATCTTTGCATTGTTTTACTGGATCCTCCTGTGCCTCACATTTTGTAAGCCTACCTTTTATCTCAACCTTGGCCATGACAAACAGATTTGTTTGGTGTGACCATACAGCTCCTCTTTTCAGTACCCTTTTTCTATCTCTGGGATTGGCCCTAGGGCTTATAGATGCTGTCACAATAGGAGCATCTGTGGAAACTGGCTTGGCACTTGTATGTGCTCAAACAGAATTTCTATGGAGCTACAGCCACATAAGGCACCAACAACCAATGGGGCAGTGGGAGCTGGTAGGTAAATGCTCCCTTTATCCATCTTTCTAGAAAAGAACTCTGTGGTGCACTATTATCTCCTCAGAGGGTCCACAGGGACTGAGTCCCTGTTTGACCACAGTGGTAACCAAATCAAGAAAGCAACACTGAATTGACTTTTCTTCTTTCCTTAACTTATCCCGAGTCCTCCATTTCTATTTTCTCAGACACTTCCCAAAATAACACTTCCTGCGATTATTTGCCTCAGGCACTGAATTCTGATGGAAACACAGATTAAGAGAACTCTGAAAACAATACTTGATCATTTTGTACAATTTAGGAAAGACAGAAAAGTGAAAGAAAAAAAATCAAAAACATAATCACGTACCCAGAAGCAATCCTCATTAATATTTGAGTTCAGACTCTTTACTTATGAGCCCCTAATGGATCTGCACAATAACCTACCAATTTTCACTGCCAGATTTTGACTCTAATTTTGACTCTATAGTGCCTGTCTTGGTGAGTAAGATGAAATTCCATGCTGGATTTCTTTTCATGGCCTCCAGATGAAGTATATTCAGCACCCCTGAGCAAAAAGGATCTAAGAGGGACATTTTTACATTTACAATTCAGGCAAATTATTTTTTATCTAGTGGGTCTAAATTTCTTTGGTCATTAGAAGTACCCACTAGTTATTACATTTGTTCCATAAATTAGTTTTAAGAACTTGGTAAGGGGTGGATGCGGTGGCTCATGCCTGTAATCCCAGCACTCTGGGAGGCCGAGGTGGGTGGATCACCTGAGGTCAGGAGTTCGAGACCAGCCATGACCAACATGGAAAAACCCTATCTCTACTAAAAATACAAAATTAGCCGGGCGTGGTGGTACATGCCTGTAATCCCAGCTATTCGGGAAGCTGAGGCAGGAGAATTGCTTGAACCTGGGAGGTGGAGGTTGCAGATCACGCCGTTGTACTCCAGCCTGGGCAATAAGAGGGAAACTCTGTCTTAAAAACAAACAAACAACAATAAGAAGAAAACAACTTGGTAAGAGGATAGTAAAAGGCCTTTCCTGGAACATTGAACATAGTGTCCTAAACGTGATTTTCAGTACTTTTCCTTGCTTTTGAAAATACAACTGAGACCCTACGGGGTCACTTGCCAAAAACTGTGATTCAAAAATGCAGTTGCTACTCCCATGACTACAATGACATGAGGATCATTTGGAAGAGTACATACCTCAGATCATGTGAAATTAAACTCCCAACCTTGACGATGGCATGATCCGTTCATTAAAGAGCAAGCAAGATGAAGTCATTAAGAAAAAAACATGGAAAACACGGGAAAAGCAAAGCATTTTTGAGGGAATAAAACAACAAATCTTTACACATTTTGCCTTTCTGGAAATATTTCATGTTTTACAAAAAGTTATTTTCAGAAACAGATTTTCCCAGGGGTGCTAAGGAAACAATGTCAGTGAATACAAAAGTAGGCATGCTCTGGCTCATAGGCCAAGGCCTAGCACTTGCTGGTAAATGAGTACCTGCTGAAAAGTCAGTATTTCAAATCCCGAGATGCCCAGCCTCATTTTGTTGAGTGCAGGAGTTTTCTCAATTTCTGTTGAAAAGGAAGTGGGAGAAATTCAGTCCCCTGTGTGAGAAATCATGGCAGGAAAATGGAGCACCTTCCCGAGGCAAAAGGGGAGGAATGGAATTGCTGCCGGGAGACCACAGCTGCTTTTCTTTCACACCAGAGCCACTCTCCTTTTAGTGAAAAATGTGTCCGTAATGTTGACATATGGCTAATAAAGTGTATTATTAATAATTCAGGAAAATAAAATAAAACTCATTCTGGAGTGAAAAGCTGTCCACTTTATAAAATCTGTGCACGATAAGTACAACAGCAAAAGACCTGGACAAGTGGATAATAATTTATTCATAAGGCACCTCTGTGTGCTTTTCCATTTGCCCTTTTAGTAAAAGTGTGTGTGTGTGTGTGTGTGTGTGTGTGTGTGCATGTATTTTATAAGAAAGTTATTGGTCAGGCACGGTGGCTCATGCCTATAATCCCAGCACTTTGGGAGGCCGAGGCGGGTGGATCACCTGAGGTCAGGAGTTCAAGACCAGCCTGGCCAGCAAGATGAAACCCCATCTCTACAAAAAGAAAAAAAAAAAAATTTAGCCAGGTGTGGTGGCAGGCGCCTGTAATCCCAGCTACTCAGGGGGCTGAGGTGGGAGAATAGCTTGAACCCGGGAAGCAGAGGTTGTATTGAGCTGAGATTGTGCCACTGCACTCTCGCCTGGGCAACAAGAGCAAAACTCTGTCTAAAAAAAAAAAAAAAAGTACAATCAGAATGAATGATACACATGTTTATTGGTTGCTGTGCTTTCTGGCAGATCCTTAACATTCTCCTTATATGTATTGTGTCCCCAAAGTAGTTCTCTTGCCTCTTGTATTAACACTCACATAATTTCATAGTGAGAACAATTTCCACTTCAGTTTTCTTACTTGGCATGTGGTCTAAATTAGCCAATTTGTATAAGAAGTAATAACTCAGCACACTTCTCTACATATTTGTCTCTGGGGAAAATTCAGTGGAGCTCCCAGGCATACTACACTTTCAAGGTTTCTTCCATTATATTGTACTCAAAGACAGTTCCACAACAGTCAGACTGTGGAGACCCTTCAGGTTTCTTTGCACCACCTTCTTAGATCCTCTGTGGTAGCAAAATAAATATTACACTAGGGAAGTACTGCATAAAGACCTGGAGGACATGCAATGCTTGGAGCCAATCTATGATAGCCTTGTTTTACTCAGTGGATTTACCCAGCAGCCCAACAGGGCTTATGCCTCTTCCCAGGAAAAAAAAAAAAAAAAAAAAAAAAAAAAAAAAAAAAAAACAACCTTGACAGCTATACCAATATGGTAGTTGTGTAAACTGTTAAAGCTCGTGGATTGATACAACACCTATTATTATGACTACTTCATGCCTTCAAATCAAGAGGAAAGACTACAGAGGAAGCAAGCCTTACGAGAAGAGAAGGAATTTGTAGAGGATGACTCTACACATTGGGGGAAGTGGGGTGGGTAGAGAGGAGGGACACAAGGGCATAGGGAGGGTGGGTAGAGAAAGGAGAAAGAAGGTGGTAGGGAGTGGGTAGGGAGAGAGTAGGGGTAGGGAATGGAGAGTACCGTGAGGCAGAGAGGAGAAAGGGGGAAAGAAGGGAGAGCAGCAACGACTGGGTTTAGTAGGACACATTAAAAGGCTATTGTAGTTGTTCACCAAAAGAGACTATCAACAGAGTGAAAAGACAATGCATGAAATGGAGAAAAGATTTGCAAATTATGTATCTACTAATAGGTTAATATCAAGAATATATGGAGAACTCCTGTAACCAAACAGCAACAGAATACAACTCATTTCAAAAATAGGCAAAGGACTTGCATAGACATTTCTTTACTGGAGATATACAAATGGCCAATAAGCACATGAAAAGATGTTCAACATCTCTGGTTTTCAGGAAAACACAAGTCAAAACCACAATAAGGCACCACTTCATACCCATTAGAACGGCTACCATAAGAAAAACAGAACATAACAAGTATTAGTGAAGACTGAAGAGAATAGAACACTTATGCACTGCTGGTGGGAATGTAAAACTGTACAACTGCTGTGTAAAACAGTATGATAGTTCCTCAAAAATTGAATATAGAATTACCATAGGATCCAGCAATTCTACTTTTGGGTATACCCCCAAAAGAACTGAAAACAGGAGCTTGAACAAATACATGTGTACCCATGCTCATAGCAGGATTATTCACATTAACCAAAAGGTAGAAGCAACCGAAGTGCCCATCAATAGATAAATAAATAAATAAAATGTGAGATATACATACAGTGGATTGTTACTAAGACTTATAAAAAGAGAATTCTGACATGTTACAACACAGATGAACTGTGAAGATATTATGTTAAATGAAATAAGATGGTCACAATAGGATAAATACCCTAAGATTCCACTTATATGAGGCACTTAGAGTAGTGAAATTCATGAGCGACAGAAAGTAGAGTTATGGTAGCCAGGGGCTGGGAGAGGGAGGAATGGGTAGCTATTGTTTAATGAGTACAAAATTTCAGTTTTACAAGATGAAATAAGTTGTGAAGATAGATTGTGGTGATGGCTGCACAGCAGTAATAGCACTGAAGTGTACACTTCAAAACGGTTACAGTGGTAAATTTTAAGTTATGGATATTTTAACACAATTCAAAACTAAGCATATCAAAAAAAAGTACAGAAATTAGTCTCATAGAGTTATGCTAATGAATGAAAGAGGAAATTTTACAGCAATGTCAACAAGCTCAGGAGATGCATTTTTTAATCCAAAATGAACCAAGCATTCTTGTATTTTAAAAATTCATGTTTGATTCTTCTTCTGTAAATAGTCCTAACAGTTTGTCCAATAAAGTTATAGTTACGTTAAATTACCTTTTAATAAAATAAATAAAAGGTTATTGTAGCAGTACAAAGCATGAAATGGAAAAAAAAAAAATAGGACTTAACATATCTTGAAGGGAAAATCTGCAGAGCCTGATGAATTAAGTAGTAATTCCATGGACCTATGGTGAAAGAACCTATATATTTGTAAGCATTTGTGGGTGTGTTTATGTGGTGTTTGAAGGTTACATGATTTTCAAGAAATTGTATAGAAACAACCACCATCATCTCATGAGAAATTCATGTTTCTGGTTCTCCCTCGGAAGGACCAGATCGTGCTCTGTTTAGTAGGCGTGATATTTAGGAATGCCTATTTTGCTAACCCAGATGGTGATTTTACCTTGAGCACATATTTTCTGAGTACTGCAGACACAGAATTATATTAACAAATCTAATCGACCACATGTAAAATTCAACATTCTCACAGTGGCTGGTAAGAGAAGCAGGTGAATCCTAATTTTCCTCTCCTGGCAGTGCCAAGTACTACCCTTCTGAATGTGGTCACCACACTTAAGATGCTAAAAATGAGGAAAAGGCTTCCACCCCAGTGCCTCAACTCTGCTCCTATCAGAAAACACGTAGGCGCAGATCATGCTGGCTGACATTAGCAGTATTTCTTCTCTGCAATTAAAGCAACAGAGTACATACAAAACTCTGCCCTATGTTGTGTTATGAAGGGATCCTCTCTCTCTCTCTCTCTCTATATATATATATATATATATATGTGTGTGTGTGTATCCAGAAACATACATATATACATTTATGTATGTGTGTATACACAAAAATATACAGTACAAAGACATAAAAGAAACCAAGATATACACACATACGCACATATATATTTTTGTTACTAGCCATAACCTATTGCTAGTTCTGTAACTAGCAATAACCTTAAATGCCTACTGGGGCCATCTTTAACTAAAGAAAGTCTCTCTACCCAGACTTCCAACTCCTCCCTCCACACTCCAATGTAGCTTCCTATAGCAATTCCATAGGAAGCTGATGCCCTGAATTGCTGTCCACAGAGATAAGCCCATTTATCAACAGGAGGGGGAGTAATAGGGAATTTCTGATGTTTCCCCAGAGTAAGAATATTCTAAACACCTGAGCTCCCTATACACACACGTTGCATGAGAGGAGCCATTATGGGACGAGGTAAGAGCTTCAGAATTTAAAGGGATGCCCACAGAATTATCATTTGGGTGGAAGAGACCCCAGAGTCAGGGAAGGAGCCGACTGAATGTGTGCTCACTCTTTCCACTCTTAGAAAGCATATTTTCAGGAAAATGCAGTAGGACATAGGGCCTGGATGTGCCAAACTATGCATAAAATCAACAAGAACTGGGATGTTAACGAAAGAATCATCTCCTGCAACTATAAAAAGAAGCTCCTATGTTTGGGACATACCTATGCTTTTATTTATGTTATCAGTTTTATGTCTTCTGTAAGACTGTTTTTCCTATTGCTGTCCATAGGTCACTTTATAAATCATAAAATGTACTACACCCCACATGCAATGTTTTAATATCAGTAGTAACTCTCATAATTCCTTCCTAATTTTCACTAAAAATTGAGACTTTTTTTTTCCCACTGCATTCCTATATTGCATGGCCCGGGGCTTTCAGTTACTGGGTGTTATATCCCAAGAGATCAGATTCATGTCTCAGACTGCCACTTTGTAATGTCAAATAATACACCGAGAGAATCATTCACTTGAACTTGTTCTTATCACCACTGACAAAAGGTGAAGGGGAAAATATATACATAGATACGATTTTGTTGGCAGCAATTAATATTACTGTAAATCCTATAGTCATGGCTTGAAATGGAATAAATACAAATGTAATTATTTAATACTCTGGAATCCATTTATCCTTTGGAAATGAATTAAATTTTTGAATAAGAGCAGTATGGTTGGATTCCAAATCTATTTGTTCCTAAAAGCATCCTTCTCAGGATTAAAAAGAGCCAACACCTTTAGTACCAAACGTAAGGTCACATCTTACAGGAAACCATTCTCTCTGAGTTCCCCTTACAAGACGGAAGATGAATTAGCAGTGTGTTCTATAATTGTGTAACATAGAACAATAAGCTATCTGGGTCATGGGCGATAGGATCTCAGTACCTGGGGACTTGACTAAAGCGGAGCAGCAGCAGAAGCACGTGTTGCTCCTACATCCAGCCAATCTGCAGCTCAGCGTTTGGGTCCCGGTCTGATTTTTCTTGAGATGGGTACACTTTATAAAGGAAACAGAGAAGCCTCAATAGGAGAGGTCAATTAATGGATTCCATCAGTAGAGCTCCACCTGCACATAAGAGTCACCTGGGGTAGGGGGTGGGATGAAAAACGCCAATTCCTGTGGTCTCACCCAGACCAATTAAATTAGAATATCTGGGATGGTTTCCAGGAAATCAATATTTTTCAAACATTATCTTTGTGATTTTAATGTGCAGCCTGGGTTGAGAACCACCTTTTTAGATGTTTCTCAAGCCTTATTACGGGGAATAGAGGATACACCTATAACCTAATTCTTAAAAGGTTGTCTGGGGAAGCCAACATTTAAAGGTGCTTAGTAGAGGACATACAAAAAAAAAAAATCAGTTTTCATCAAGGACTGTGGGTTTTTGTTTTGTTTTGTTTTTAAGCAAGCCATGCTTCCAGCTAAAGGCAGCTGCTTTTAAAATCTTAGGGCCGACTTTCCTTTGACCTCTGTCTGACCTCTGTAAATTGGCCTACTTCTTCCTTATATAACTGTCTATAGAATTTTTATAACCATATGCCCTAAAAGAAGATGGATTTCTTTTCCACACTCTTCATCCAGCAGTTAATTTATTAACACGAGTTTGGTATCTACCTCAATTTTCATGGTTTATCAGCTTTCCACAAACGGTGTTCTGAGTTCCCAAATGTAAATAAATACATACACAGTCATTAATTAATTAGCAAACAACTATAAAACAAAACAAAAACCAAAGTAAATGTCAGTGATAGAAACTTTCCCCCAATTTCCGATCCCATCTCTCCTGCTGAATTAGACTGGCCCTTTGGCCCAAAGCTATTTCCTGGCTCCTGAACTAAGTCCTTGCAAAAGGACTGTACTAGTCTGTTTTCACACTGCTATAAAAAATATCTGAGACCGGGTCATGTATACATGAAAGGTTGAATTGGTCACAGTTCCACATGACTGGGGAAGCCTCAGGAAGCTTATAATCATGGCAGAAGGGGAAGCAAGAACCTTCTTCACAACACGACAGGAAAGAGTGTGAGCGTGTGAAGGAGCAACCCTCACTTATAAAACCATTAGATCTCCTGAGAACTCACTCACCATCACGAGAACTGCCCCCATGATCCAATCACCTCCCTCCCTCGAAACCTGGGGATTACAATTAGGGATGAGATTTGGGTCCCCACACAGAGCCAAACCATACCAACGACACTCTGACTTTGGCAGTGATAACTTTGTTACATGGACAAAACAGCATGTGCTGATGTAAAGCCTTCTAGCGCTGTGGTTTCTTCTAACAAAATTCATACTAACCCAAATCACTGTGTTCTTAGAAATGTCCATGTATAAGAAAATATGCATGCTGAAGCCTCATCCATTGGCTGAGGGAGTGCAGAGTAACAAGAAACAGCTTTTCCTGGTAGAGACCCTTAAGTTGAATTTAAAAGGTAGGTGATCCGGTGAAGCCGAGTGGGAGTGTAGTTTCAGGCAGGTGTGAAGGGGATGTTTATTTTATGCCACTGGAATCAAGGCAGAGATAACAAATAAGACGGCATGCTCAGATTAGAAATGGCTAGAAAACAATTCGCAAGGGAGGTGGAGAAGGCATGGTGAGAGAAAAGGCTGGAGAGTCAGACAGGAAACAGAGATGAATAGAAAGGAGACAAGATGAGAAGCATGAAGACCACCCAGGAAGCTACTGCAAGATCCAGGCAGAGGCTGATAAGGGCTGAACCTAGAGTGGTGGCATTCAAAACCGAGAGGGGCTAATGGTTTAGTCATATCAGGTACATGGAATGGAGGTGACTTAGTGATGGGCAGAATGCCATCAAGTCCCTAGTATGTCTTCCAGACTTCTGGCTAGGGATTTGGCTAAAGGGAAAGAGCTACTCGCCATGTTTCCCACTTTCAGCAATAGGGACCTGACTGAGGTGATCAGTTTAGGGTATGTTTGTCAGGTAAAATAAGGATCCTCCAGCTAAATTTAAATTTCAGATAAACAACAGATACATTTTTAGCATACAATACTGCTAAAGGAAGGTTAGAGTTAAGATGGCCTGTAGTTAATGAGATGGCAGAGGCGACGGAAAGGCAGGACTAGCCTTGAGCTGAGAAGTTATTTTTTCATAGGCACTAGAAACAGCAAACAGTCAACAAAAGAGCTTGCTGTTGAGCACTTACAGTGATAACTTTGCTTACTGTACCCTATATATGTTAAGTTTTTCCATTTCAATCTGATAATGGGTAATTGACTTCATGTTGCCATAGTGAAATATTCAACTTGGGCTTAAGAAACAGTATTGTGGAAGTCAGGAAAAAACAGAATTGTACTGACAGCACATTTATTTATCAATTTGTTTTTCAAGACATTCTGGTCATATTTAGACCTAGACAATCATTATTTCCTTAAAATGTACTCAACTGGATTGATATTCCTTACCATACATTAAGTTCTGGAAATGTTAATGCTAACACTTCATTCTATCTCCTTCTCATTAAAGTGAGATTTTTCTTCTTAGCAAATCTGACTTAAGTAAGCTCCAGGGAAATAAATTTTTATAGTGGCAGGAGGAAGTGGCTAAGCTGACAAGAAAGATTTTTCTCCTCACAATGTGTTATCTTCTAGAAAAATACTACCTAGTTATTGTTTATGAAAATATATCTAAGTGAATATAGACACTTTCTTCCATTTGTTTAGAACAATGATAGCAGAGTAGATAGCATGATAGATTTTGTATTAAGTTAAAAACATAAATGTAAAGGAGAATGGGAGAAACAACCTATGAAAAACTACTGATTGAAATCTGTAAGGCTGATAGAAGCTACATGTTGTAACAGTGATCTTCAGGATCTAGAGATTTCTGTAGTCTGGGCTGCCAAGTGGAGGCATACAGAAGTGGGATCCTGGAGCTGAATCTCAGAGAATGGGTAAGATTTAGGTATGTCATATAGAGTGCAAGATGGACATTCTGAGAGGAAAAGCAACTTGAGCAAATGTAAGGTATGTTTGGATTGCTAACTTTCCTGAATCAGGGAAACTGTGTTGGGGAATCCAACTGTGTTGGGGAATTTGGATAGAAATGTGATAACAAAAGGTCTTGAAAGTCATCAGAGGAGTTTTGGCAAAAAGAAATAATCCTAACCACTATTTTTATAAGATTATTCTGACAGTGATAGGGATGATGAATTAGAAGAAAGAGATAAGGAAACCAGCTAGACGAAGCACCTGGTATGGCTCAATTATGCTAGACAGAAGGGAGTCCTCCAATCGGCATTCTTGAAACATTACTTGACTATCATTGCATGCTGCTCTATCTATAGGGCAGGGGTCAGCAAACAGTATCTGTAAAGGGCCAGAGAGTACATAGTTTAAGCTTTACAAGCCATAAGGCCATCTCTGCATCTTCTATGCAATCCTGCCTCCAATTGGAGCAAGAAAACAACCATAGACAATGGTGTAAAGAAATGGGTCTTTGGTCTTCCAGTAAAATTTTATTTACCAAACTAGGCAGTGTGGTGGGTTTCGCCTGTGGGCTGTAGTTTGCCTTGCTTGGCTCTAGGGTATTGGGTAACTCCAGATTTATGAAGCTCTTGGACAACTTGACTGGGAAGTACATCTCTGTAATTTTAGTTGTCTATTTTCCTTGTTATTCAGTCAGGTAAACTCCTTATTCTATAAACAACATATATGGGAAGGAAAAATTCTTTCTTCGATTTATCTTGCCTGGAGTGTAATTATTGCCACTATTTTTACTAACATAGTGCTATCTAATCATGTGTCTCCTTGCTTTTATAAATCATATCCCTGTGATTGAGATAATAAATGGATAAATGACCCTTGTAAGAACGTGAGAATAGAGGTGGGACAACTTAGCATGTGGAATAAAAATTATCCAAATGTATCTTGAAATGTTAGGGTAATACAAATATAGGACCACATGTATTGTTGCGATATCAGGCAAATTTCCAGATATCTGTCAAATGCATGGATATTTTGGTTAAGGGTCAGTTGATTCATTTCAGCAACTCCTAGCTCCCACCCCTAAAAGTAAGTGGAGTATGCAGAGGTGGGTTAGCAGAGCTAAGGATTAGGTATAGGAGAATGAAAAAGAGAGAGAAAAAGGAAGAAAGTTAAAAGAGATAAAAAGGTAAAGAAACTAGTGGTAGAGAGGAGGGCTCTAGTTTCTGGTTTGCACAAGGCTGTAAGTAGATCCATGTGTTTATAATGAAGGCTAATAAAAGAAAGTTTGCAGAGGGGCTGATTTGAATTCTATGATTCGAGGACGTTTCTTTCATTCATCTCGGTCTAGTAGGCACTTGTCCCAGGTTTTGTGCTAGGCTCTAGTTACACAAAAATGGCTGCTGTTACCAAGAGGCATGCAGTCTGGTAAAAGAAGTTAATCCGAGCCCCACACAATGTAATACCACATTTTCTGAGTATCTCAGTACATAGTAAATGTTCTAGAAAGATTAATGCCAAACCAAACCTGTAGCAATTTTACCCTTTTGAGAATGGCATTGAGGGTGGTGGGTATATACATGTATACATATATGTGTATATATACACACACACACACACATACATATATGTATACATATACATACACATACATATATAAAATATATATTTACAAGGAGAATGTATGTATTACTTATGGAATTAAATAATTGAAAAGGAAGGTGAAAAGAACTACAGGAGGAATATAGACAAATGCAAGAGGAATTTGACTTCAAGGGAAGACAATAAAATCATAAACCAATGCTGCTATAGAAAAGTCACGGAGGACTGGATCAGACAGACTGACACCAAACACTCTGACACTTAAGCAAGACTGAGTCTCAGTATCTTTGCATCTGTGTCTTATCTTTGTCTGTGAAAAGTGAATAAGTGGGATTTTCTTGGGTCATGTTACAGTATCAGAGTCTTTGGAGACTTTAACATGATCATGTTTTCCTATTTTTCTCTTCATTAATAACCATCTAACATGTGTGAGGCCTTAAATTAGGTGCTAAGGATACAAAGAAAAATCAGATTAGCATCCTTGCCCTCAAGGGGCTCTCAGCAGTGTTGAAAGATAATATAACTGCGGCAAATGAAGGAGTTCAGAAAATGCCACCCCAAAATATGCAACTTTGGTATGCTGATTACTTTAGATCGAAGGCACTTGAGGAATATTTAGTTAATGCAGGGAGGGGCTTTCTTTGAACTTCCTTATCTGCCTAAAAATGGATCTGTATTATCATTAATCATCTCCCTGGGAATTTTATCAACCCTGAAAGGTTAACTCTTTGACACTACCCCCAGACAGACTATCACCTTTTCTTCTGAAGGATGCTCCTAGACAACTTTTATTACTTGAGAGATGTTTTCTCTGCATAATAAGACCATCTTTATTTTCCATATAATTCCTCCTGTTACCCTCTCATAACTTGTATTGCCACCACCCCTCAGAAGTCTCAAGCACTTATTCTTTTAGGTAGTTCAGGGTGCTAACAAGTGCCAGCCTTCTGACCCTTCTAGGAGTCCCATATCTTGTGGACTCCATGCATAAATACATAACTAAATCTATATTTTTCTCATGTTAATCTGTTTCTGTGTCAATTTCATTCATAGCCCACCCAAAGAACCTAGAAGGGTGGAGGGAAGTCATTTTCACTCCCCTACACAAGCATAATTATCAGCTATAAGATCCAATAACCAAAATGCCACATGAAAAGTATAAGAAGAATAAATGACGTGTTATAAAAATGCAAAGTTTTTAAAATGAGGAGTGACTAAGGCTTAATGAAGAAGGGAGCATTTCAGCTGAACCTTAAATGCATACCTTGAAATTACTGCCGATTCAGTTCTAAACCACAGCAGTAAAGACAGCAGTAATGTAAAGCGAGTCACATGAATTTTCTGGTTTCTCAGTGCATATGAAGGTTTTGTTAACATTACACAGTAGTCTTTAAGTGTGCAATGGTATTATGTCAAAAAAGGTGCATACCTTAATTAAAAATGCTTTCTTGCCAAAAATGCTGATGACCATCTGAGCTCTCAGGGAGTTGTGATCTTTTCGCTAGTGGAGGGTCTTGACTCGATGATGGCTGCTGATTCATCATGGTCATGGTTGCTGAAGGTTGTGATGGCTGTGGAAATTTCTTAAAATAAAGTAACAATGAACTTTCCCACATAGATTCACTCCCTTCTATGACAGATTTACCTGTAGTATGCAATGCTCTTTGATAGCATTCTACCCATATGGAAATTTCAAAATTGGAGTAGATCCTCTTAAATCATGTTGCCACTTTATCAACTAAGTTACTGTAATATTCTAAATCTTTTGTCATTGGTATAGTTTGGATATATGTCTCCACCCAAATCTCATATTGAGTTGTAATGCCCAATGTTTGAAGTGGGGCCTGGTAGAAGGTGATTCAATCAAGGGAGTGAATTTCTCATGAATGGTTTAGCACCATCCTCTTGGTGCTGTCCTCAAAATAGTGACTTCTTTCTTTTTTTTTGTTGAGATGGAGTCTTGCTCTGTCGCCCAGGCTGGAGTGCAGTGGCATGATCTCGGCTCGCTGTAACCTCTGCCTCCTGGGTTCAAGCAATTCTCCTGCCTCAGCCTCCCAAGTAGTTGGGACTACAGGCACTCACCACCATGCCAGGCTAGTTTTTGTATTTTTAGTAGAGATGGGGTTTCACCATATTGGCCAGGCTGATCTCAAACTCCTGACCTTGTGATCCACCCGCCTCGTCCTCCCAAAGTGCTAGGATTATAGGTGTGAGCCACCACACCCGGCCAATAGTGAGTTCTCATGAGAGCTGGTTGTTTAAGAGTATGTGGCACTCCCCTCTGCCTTGCTCCTGCTCCCACCATGTGAGATGCCACCTCCCCAGAAGCAGATGCCTGTGTTACGCTTCCTCCACAGCCTTCAGAATGCTGAGCCAACTAAACCTTCTTTCTTTATAAATTGCTCAGTCTCAGGCACTTCTTTAGAGCAATGCAAGACTGGACTAATACAGAAAAATTGGTACTGAATAGTGAGGCATTGCTACAAAGAAAATAGAAAATGTGGAACCAGCTTTGGAATTGGGTAACAGGCAGAGGTTGGAAGATTATAGAGGGTGCAGAAGAAGACAAGGAGATGAGGGAAAGTTTGGAACTTCTTAGAGACTGGCTAAATGCTTGTAACTAAAATATTGATAGTGATATGGACAGTGAAGTCCAGGCTGCCAAGGTTTCGGATGGAAATGAACTTACTGGGAACCGGAGTAAAGATCACTTTTGTTATGCCTTAGCTAAGAACTTGGCTGCATTATGTACATGCCCTGGGGATCTATGGAAGTATGAATTTCAGAGTGATGACAGGGTATCTGGTAGAAGAAATTTCTAAGCAGAAAGTGCTCAAGAGGTGTTCTGGCTACTTCTAACAGCCTAACTCCGATAAAGGATCAAAGGAATGACTTGAAGTTGGAGCTTATCGTTAAAAGAGAAGCAGAGCCTGACAGTTTGGAAAATGTGAAGCCTGGTCACATGGCAGAGAAAAAAAAAAAAGCTTTTTTTGGGAGAGGAATCCAGGCAAGCTGCAGAGCAACCATTTGCTAGAAAGATTTGCATAACTAAAAAGAAGTCAAGTGCTGATAGCCAAGACAATGGGGAAAATACTTCAAAGGTATTTCAGAAACCTTCACAGTATCTCCTCCCATCACAGGCCTAGAAGCCTAGGAGGGAAGAATGGTTTTGTGGGCCAGGCCCAGGGGTACAGCCTGGAGACAGTGCTACCTGCATCCTAGCCACTGGGGCTCTAGCCTCCACTCAAAGGGGCCCAGGTACACTTCAGGTTGCAGCTCCAGAGGGTGCAAGCCATAAGCCTTGGTGGCTTCAATGTGGTGTTAAGCCTGTGGGTGCACAGAGTGCAAGAATTGAGGCTTGGGAGCCTCCACCTAGATTTCAGAGGATGTGTGAAAAAGCCTGGGTGCCCAAGCAGAATCCTGCTGCAGGGGCAGAGCCCTCACAAAGAACCTCTACTAGGGCAGTGCAAAGGGGAAATGTGAGGTTGGAAGCCCCACACACAGTACCCATTGGGTACTCACTGCCTAGTGGAGCTTTGAAAATAGGGCCACCATCTCCAGACCTCAGAATGGTACAATCACTGGCAACTTGCACCCTGTACCTGAAAAAGTCACAGGGACTCAATGACAGCTCATGAAAGTAGTGCAGGGGCTGAACCCTGCAAAGCCACATGGGTGGAGCTGCCCAAGGCCTTGGGAACCCAACCCTCACAGCAGTATGCCATGGATGTTGGACATGGAGTCAAGGAAATTATTTTTGAACTTTATCGTTTAATGACTGCCCTGCTGGGTTTTGAACTTGTGTGGGGCCTATAGGTTTTTTCTTTTGGCTGATTTCTTCCTTGTGGAACAGGAATGTTTACCCAATGCCCATTGTATCTTGGAAGTAACTTATTTATATATTTATTTATTTATTTATGTATTTATTTTATTTACATGCTCATAGGTGGAAAAGATTTGCCTTGTCTCCAATGAGACATCAGATTGTGGACTTTTGAGTTAATGGTAAAATGAGTTAAGATTTGGGGGAACTGTTGGGAAGGGATTTTAAAATGTGTGAAGAACATGAGATTTGTGAGGGGTGGCCAGGGGCAGAATGATATAGTTTAGATATGTGTCACCACCTAAATATCATGTGGAGTTGTAGTGCTCAATGTTGGAAGTGAGGCCTGGTGGGAGGTGATTGTATCTTGGAGGTGGATTCTTACAAATGGTTTAGCTGTCTTAAATGGTGAGTGAATTCTCATGAGATCTGGTTGGTTAAAAGTGTATGGCACCTCCCTCTACTCTGGCTCCGGCTCCTGCCATGTGAGATACCTGCTCCCCATTAACCTTCCACCATGATTGTAAGCTTCCTGAGGTCTCCCCAGAAGCAGATGCCTTTGTTATGCTTCTTGTACAGCCTTCAGAACCATAAGCCAATCAAACCTTTTTTATATAAATTACCCAGTCTCCAGTATTTCTTTATAGCAATGTGAGAACAGATCAATTCAGTTGTCATTTCAAAAATGTTCATATCATCTAAACTAAAAGTAGATTGCATCTCCAAAAACCACTTTCTTTGTTCATCCGTGAGAAGCACAACCTCATCCATTCAAGTTTGATCATGAGATTGTAGTAATTAGGTCACATCTTGAGGATCCATTTCTATTTCTAAATTTATTGCTGCTTCTACCACATCTTCAGTTACTTCCTCCATTTAAGTCTTGAACCCCTCAAAATCATCCATGCTGGTTGGAATCAACATTTTCCAAACCCCTATTAATGTTGATATTTTGGCATTCTCTCATGTGTCATGAGTGTTCTTAATAGTATCAAGTATGATGAATCCTTTCCAGAAGGTTCTCAACCAACTTTGCCCAGATTGATCAGCGCAGTCATAATCCATGGCAGCTGTAGTCTTACAAAATGTATTACTTAAGTAATAAGACTTAAAGGACAAAATTACTCCTTGATCCTTGGGCTACAGAACTGATACTATATTAGCAAACATGAAAACAACCTTAATCTTCTTTTACAACTCCATCAGAGCTTTTGAGTAAACAAGTACATTGCCAATGAGCAGTGATATTTTCAAAGGAATCTTTTTTCCTGAGCAGTTGGTCTCAAGAGTAGGCTTAAAATATTCAGTAAACCATGTTATAAACAGATGTGCTGTCATCCTGGCTTTGTTGTTCAATTTTAGAGCAGAGAAAGAGTAGGCATAATTCTTAAGGAATCTAGGATGTTCAGAATAGTAAATGAGCATTGGCTTCAACTCAAAGTCACCAGCTGCATTAACCCCTAACAAGAGAATCAGCTTGCCTTTGAAGTTTTGAAGCCAGGCACTGACTTCTACTCTCTGGCTATGAAAGTTCCAGATGGAGTCTTTTTCCAATTGAAGGCAGTTTCATCTACATTGAAAATCTCTTGTTTAGCCACTTTCGTCAGTTACTTCGGCTAAATCTCCTGGATAACTTGCTGCAGATTCTACATCAGCATTTGCTCCTTCATCTTGCACTTTTATGTTATGAATACACCTTCTTTCCTTACATCTCAGAAAACAACCTCTGCTAGCTTCAATTTGTGTGTGTATGTGTGTGTGTGTGTGCAGCTTCTAACTTTCCTCAGCCTTCATAGAATTGAAGGGAGTTAGGGCTTTGCTCTAGATTAGGCTTTGACTTAAGGAAATGTTGGGTTGATCTATCCAGACTACTAAAACTTTCTCCACATTAACAATAAAACTGTTTCGCTTTTGTATTAGACTCTTTTACACTGCTATAAGAAAATATTTAAGACTGTGTAACTTATTTAAAAAGCGGTTTAATTGGCTCACAGTTCTGTAGGTTGTACAGGTATGACTCTGGCATCAGCTCAGCTTCCGGGGAATCCTAATGGCACTTTTACTCACAGTGGAAGATTAAAGTGGGAGCCTGCACATCACATGGTGAGTGCAGGAGAGAGAGGAGGGAAAGTGCCACACACATTTAAATGACTACACCTTGCAAGAACTCACTCACTATCATAAGGACAGCATCAAACCACGAGGGATCCACCCTACCATAACCCAAAAACCTCACACCAGGCCCCACAGTCAACACTGGGGATTACAATTTAACATGAGATTTGGCCAGGACATATATTCAAACTGTAATATTCCACCCCTACACCCCCAAATCTCATGTCCTTCTCACATTGCAAAATGCAATCATCCCCTGCCAATAGTCTCCTAAAGTCTTAACTCATTCCAGCATGAACTCCAAAATCCAAAGTCTCATCTGAGTCAAGGGAAGTACCTTCCACCTATTGGCCTGTAAAATAAAAACTAAGTTATTTACTTCTGAGATATGATGGGAGTATAGGCATTGGATAAACATTCCCATTCAAAAATAGATAAATCAGCCAAAAGAAGGGATCTGCAGGTCCCATGCCATTCTGAAACCAAGCAGGGCAGTCATTAAATCTTAAAGCTCCAAACTGATCTCCTTTGACTCCGTGTCTCACATACAGGGCACATTTCTGCAAGTGGTGGGCTCCCAAGGCCTCAGTTAGCTCCACCCCTGTGACTTTGGAGGGTTCAGCAGCCCCTAGGGCTGTTATCACAGGTTGTTGACGTTCTAGTAGAGGTTCGCTGTAGGGCTCCACCCGTGCAACAGGATTCTGCCTAGGTACTCAGGCTTTCTCATAGAGCTGCTGAAATCTAGGTGGAGGCTGCCATGCATCCTTCATTCTTGTGTTCTGTATGCCCGGATGCTTAAACTTACATGGAAGCCACAAAGGCTTGCATTCACCAAAGTGACAGTTCAAGCTGTACCTAGGCCCCTTTGAGTCACAGCTGGGGGTGGAGTGGCCTGGATGTGGAAAACAGTGACCTGAGGTTGTGCAAGGCATCAGGACCTCGGGCCTGGCCCACAGATCCATTCTTCCCCACTAGGCCTCTAAGCCTGTGATAGGAGGGGCTGCTGTGAAAATCTCTGAAATCTGAAATAGACCTCTGAGGTCTTTTTTCCATTGTCTTGGATATTAGCACTTGGCTCCCTTTCAGTTATGCAAATACCTTTAGCAAGTAGTTGCTCCACAACCTGCTTGAATTCCTCTCCCAAAAAGTTTTTTCTTTCTTTGTAACAGCGATAGGCTGCACATTTCCCAAACTTTTACACTCTGCTTCCTGTTTTAACATAAATTCCAACTCTATGTCATTTCTTTGCTCCTGGATCTGAGTGTAGGTTTCTGGAAGCAGCCAGGCCACACTTGAATGCTTTGCTGCTTTGACATTTCTTCCACTATATCCCCTAAGTCATGACTCTGAAGTTCAAAATTTCACAGATCCCTAGGGCATTAACAGAATGCAGCCAAGTTCTTTGCTGAGGCCTAACATGCATGACCTTTGCTCCAGTTCCCAATAAACTCTTCATTTCCATCTGAGGTCTCATCAGTGTGAACTTCACTGTCCATATAACTATTAGCATTTTAGTCAAAACCATTTAAGCAGTCTCTAAGAAGTTCCAAACTTTCCTTCATCTTTCTGTCCTCTTCTGAGCTCTCCAAGCTCTTCCAACCTCTGCCTGTTACCCAGTTCCAAAGCTGCTTCCACATCTTAAGGTATCTTTGTAAAATGCCCCACTCCTGGTACTAATTTTCTGTATTAGGCCATTCTTGCACTGCTCTAAAGAAATACTTGAGATTAGGTAATTTACAAAGAAAAGAGATTTGATTGTCTTATGGTTTGGCAGGCTTACAAGCATGGCACTGGCACTTGCTTGTCTTCTGGAGAGGCCTCAGGGAGATTATACTCATGGCAAAATGTGAAGCAGAAGCTCATATGTCACATGGTGAATGCGGGAGCAAGAGCGGGGAGTTCCCATACACTTTGAAATGACCAGATCTCACAAGAACTGATTCACTGTGAGGGACATAGCATCAACCCATGAGGAATCCACCCCCGTGACCCAGACACCTACCACTGGGCCCTACCTCCAACATTGGGATTGCAATTCAACATGAGATTTGGCAGTGACATATATTAAAACTGTATCACATTTCTTTTAATTTCCTTCAAGAACTTTCCTTTGCATTGACAACTTAGCTTGCCATTTGGTAGAAGAGGCCTAGCTTTCAGCCTGTCTTAGCTTTTGATATGTCTCCCTCACTAAGCTTAATCATTTCTTGCTTTTCATTTAAAGTGAAAGATGTGGCTTTGATCACATCAGTCAGCATAGCTATTATAAAACAGTCAAATACTAACAGATGCTGGCAAGGCTGCAGAGAAAAGGGAATGCTTACACACTGCTAGTGGGAATGTAAATTAGTTCAGCCACTATGGAAAGTATTTTGGAGATTTCTCAAGAAACTTAACAGAACTACCATTCGACCCAGCCATCTCATTACTGGATATATACCCAAAAACCTAGAAATCATTCTATCATAAAGACATATGCACACATGTGTTCATTGCAGCACTATTCACAATAGCAAAGACATGGAATCAACCTAGGTACCCATCAATGGCATAAAGAAGATATGAAAAGTATACATCATGGAATACTGCATAGCCATAAAAAAAATAAATAAAATCATATCCTTTGCAGCAACGTGGATGGAGGTGGAGGCCACTATCCTAAGTGAATTAATGCAGAAACTAAAAACCAAGTACCACAATGGTAAACACTGAGTACATGTTGGGGCTAAACATTGAGTACATGTAGACAAAAGAAGGGAAAATAAACAAGGGGACACAGACAAGAGAACCACAGTCACCGGGCCTACTTGAGGGTGGAAGGTTAGAGGAGGGTGAGGACCAAAAAAACTAACCATCAGATACTATGTTCACTACCTGGGTGATGAAATATCTTGTACACCAAACGCTAGCAACACAAAATTTACCCATGTAACAAACCGGCACATGTATCCTCCTGAACCTAAAATAAAAGAAGGAAAAAAATAAAGTGAAAAATGTTTGACTCTTATTTTCACTTGAATACTTACAGTACATTGTAGGGTTGCTAAATGGCCTCACTTCAATCGTTTTGTGTCTCCAAGAATAGATAGGCTCAAGGAGAGGGAGAGAGAAGGGATAAATGCTGGTTGGTAGAGCAGTTAGAACACACATTTATCAATAAATTTTATCCTTTTATTTGGGTGTGGTTTGTGGTGCTGCAAAACAATCACAGTAGTCACATCAAAGATCACTAATTATAGGCCGAGCGCAGTGGCTCACGCCTGTAATCCCAGCACTTTGGGAGGCCGAGGCTGGTGGATCACCTGAGCTCAGGAGTTTGAGACCAGCCTGGGCAACACGGCAAAACCCCGTCTCTACTAAAATACAAAAAATTAGCCGGTTGTGGCAGTGTGCGCCTGTAATCTCAGCTACTCGGGAGGCTGAGACAAGAGAATCGTTTGAACACGGGAGGCAGAAGTTGCAGCGAGCCAAAATGGCACCATGCACTCCAGCCTGGATGACAGAGCGAGACTCTGTCTCAAAAACAAACAAACAAAAAAGAACCACCAATCATAGATCACTATCACAGATATAATAGTAATGAAAAAGTTTGAAATACTGTGAGAATTGCCAAAATATAACATAGTATATAGTGAGCACATGCGGTTTGAAAAATGGTTCCAAGAGACTTGCCTGACACAGAACCTTCAATTTCTGGAAAAAAAAAATGTAGTTTCTGTGAAGTACAATGTAACAAAGTGCAATGAAATGATGTATGCCTATACAGCCTTTTGACAGGACAATGGGAGTGGCTAATGCTGGCTGAGGGTGTAGCAAGAAGCAAAGCAAAGGGGTGGAAAAGCACGGGGTTCGTTTTAGAATCAGTAAACAGCCCAATTTGATTGAAGCAGAAGTTTAGGAGAATAGTGATATATGAGGTTGTAAAAGTCGGTTAGGAGACTTGAAAAGAACTAAGGTGTAGAAAAGAAGATGTGGAAAGTAAGAGGAAGACAACATAGAAGGACACAAAAAGCTCAACTGATGCTAGCCAGTCCCAGTTAACAGTGAAGCCAGTCTGGAAGTCTGGTATCAGAATAGAATCCCTCTGGGGTTAACCACAGTGGAAAATGGCAGGGCAACAATTACAGTTCAAAGAAGCAAGGGATCTTGGGATAGTAGCAGGGACACTACTGTAACAGCCAATTCAGGGGTCCAGGCTGCTTGAGGTAGCAAATGAAGTCTAAGGTGATGGTCTGAGCGAATAGTAAAGGGACTGGGTATCACTGGGAATCAAAGGCCTCATGAATACTCAGTAGAAGCAGGAGGGCAGGAGCTCTGAGAAAACAGGAGGTTTGCATTTTAGAGTTTGCGAACTTGATGACGGGTCATTTCTAAGTGATAATGAGATTTAATGTGTGAGATTTCTTATGCATAACTAAATCAAGTAGAAATAAAGCATTAGAAAGTATAAAGTATAGTAGAAGTCAAGCATTAAGTCAAAGATGTTGTAAATTTGACGGCATTGAACAAGTTTTAAAAGACAAGAGGGTTTAGTGAATAATCAATTCGGTGAGAAAAAGTTAATGTGATTTCCCAAAGGGTCAATTCCTCATAATTTTCACAGTGAGGGAATCTTGAATTAATTTACTTTGTTCCTATTTTAGGGATCTATCAAATAGGGAACTTTCAAAGACATAATTGTCAGTTATGTCTTACTTTTGCAAAAGGTAGCTCAAAATATTCCTTTAAAATATAATCACATGGAAATTAGACATAGTACATAAACTGTACTTATTTCTTCGAATTGTTAATCTAACTGATTTTGGGAGGGGTTAATCTGCTCCCAGTGACCTACAAGATTTCAAACAGATCACATAATACACATCATCATAGGACCATCAAAGTCACAGTTATTAGAGAATTATATGTATTTCGTTGGATATTTGATGATAGTACCATGCTATTTGCTATATATAGAAAAAAGCAAACATTTTAATTAATATTCTGCTCTACCTATAAAGAATGCAGGCATTTTAAATTCTGTAATATTTCAAGTATGATGAATATGATTAAAGGATCTTTTCTCAAATAATTGACAATTAAGGTGAATTGTTTATCTTTTGACATTACCAGGAGTTAAAAACAAAACAAAACAGCAAACTTAGCCTAAGTTGTACAATTACATTAATTGAATGTGACTCAGCAGCATGGATTACTCATACTGTCATTACCCCAAAGTAAAGCTTCTGGAAGTATCCAAAAGACTGAGGCAAATTTGGACAAATAGCTAGAGTTTTAAAAAACTGGATGATGTCATCAAATACTAAAGGTTTCTCAAAGTTTCTTACATATGGTGGTATGAACTACCATAAATTGAAGCAATTAATGTCTGTTTGACCTTTGCAACATTTTAGTGGTGGTCTCCATAAAAGTACAACTTGTCTTTTAACAGGGGTAACTGTCCCATGGCACAAAAGAAGCCTTACCTTCAAGATGTATTCACTTTTAGGGACTTCTAGGACAGCCAGGGCCACCTAGGTCTCCATCTCCCAATGTTTCCTCCAAAACCACTAAATTACAACAAGGAGGAAAAAAGTAAGCCTATACAAACTCCAAGCAAAGAGAAAAAGAGAAACAGCAACAAGTCCTAAGTCATTGAGGTTAACCTTAGTCTAAAAAATACTTTTTTTTTTTTTTTTTTTTTTAAGAGACAGAGTCTCGCTCTATCACTTAGGCTGAAGTGTAATGGTACAATCATAGCTCATTGCAGCCTTGAACTTCTGGGATCAAGCAATCCTCCTGCTTCAGCCTCTTGAGTAGCTGGGACTGTAGGAGTGCTCCACCATGCCCAGCTATTTTTAATTATTTTTGAGAGTCAGGGTCTTGCTCTGTTGCCTAGGCTGGTCTCAAACCTTTGGCCTCAAGTGATCTTCCCGCCTCAGTTTCCTGTGTTGCTGAGATTACAGGTGCAGCTGGGATTACAGGCGTAAACCACCTTGCCCAGCTGGAAATACTTTTTAAAAAGTGTCTGGGAGGCCGGGCTCAGTAGTTCATTCCTGTAATCTCAGCACTTTGGGAGGCTGAGGCAGGCAGATCACTTGAGGTCAGGAGTTTGAGACCAGCCTGGCCAACATGGTGAAACTCTGTCTCTACCAAATATATAAAAAAATTAGCCAAGTGGGGTGCTGTGCACCTGTAATCCAAGCTATTTGGGAGGCTGAGACAGGAGAATTGCTTGAACCGAGGAGGCGGAGGTTGCAGTGAGCTGAGATCAGGCCACTGCACTCAGTCTAGGCAGCAGAGCAAGACTCCATCAAAAACAAACAAAAAAAAGTATCTGGGTGCATCAGAAATCACATGACAAGAGAAGGACTAAAAAGTACATGTAATTTAAAGGAGCAGTTTATAAAACTCATAGCATCTAGGAGTGAAAAATGGTTAAAATAGGAAGACAGAAGCACCCACTGGAATTAGTTTGTGAAGTGGAAAAGAGGCAAGAGAGGTAAAATTAGGATCATGTTTGATAAGAGACCCATAAAATCAGAGGACAAGCAACCATACCCCACTGGCAAAAACAAACAAATCCACCAAAATATGTGGAATTTCCTGACAGAAGTGTGTCTCGGCAAACTAGCAGTCTTGTAAAACATCCCAGTACCACAAAGACAAGCAATGACAAGATTAGCAGATCCATATAGAGTTTTGAAAAAACTAGAAAACTAAATTCAATACTTATCAATTGAGGTAGACCCAAGCACAGAAAAACAACCATGAAGCAAACCAAAACATTTAATGTAATATGATACTCCAAACAGTATTAAGCAGACACAAATGAACATTTGGTAATATTTTTAAAAACTTCAAATCAGAAACTCCAAAGTTAAAGACAGTAGAAAGCAAACAAAGAAAGGAAGAAATAGACTTAACTCAGGAAAGAAATGGAAGAAAAATACAAACTTATTTTAGAAATGAAAAATAAATTCAAGGATTCCTACGTGAGAACAATCCCTAGTAAAATTTAATAGGGGGCAATAGGGAATATTAAGAGGCAGGAAAAACAATAAATAAAATGAAAATGAGATTAGGAAAACAAAAAGGATAGCAAAGAAAGTAATAGAAATAAAAGATAAAAAAGCAATGACGTTCATATTACTTCACTCCTTATAAAAAGATAATCAATAGAACAAAAGTACTACTGAAAAGTATAATCCAAGAAAACTTTATTTTTCTTTTCTTTTTTTTTTTTTTTTTGAGATGCAATTTCGCTCTTGTTGCCCAGGCTGGAGTGCCACGGCGTGATCTCAGCTCACTGCAACCTCTGCCTCCCAGGTTCAAGTGATTCTCCTGCCTCAGCCTCCTGAGTAGCTGGGATTATAGACACCCACCACCACACCTGGCTAATTTTTTGTATTTTTAGTAGTGTTGGGGTTTCACCACATTGGCCAGATTGGCCTCGAACTCCTGACTTCAGGTGATCTACCTGCCTTGGCCTCCCAAAGTGCTGGGATTACAGGTTTGAGCCACTGCTCCTAACCAGAAAGGACTTTCTTAATGTTAAAGTCTGTAATGCGGAATGATACCATAACATTTAAGAATGTTTATTGCCAAATAATAACCTTTATGAAGTAAAAACTACAAAAGACACAGGGAGAGAGAAACAGAAAGACAGTAAGAAAAGGAAAATTTAATATTCCACTCTCAATAGGAGACAGATCAAGTGGACAAAACATAAGCAAGGAGAGAGAAGATCTAAACAATATAACATAATCAAAAAGGTAGAATTTATTAATATATGTCACATTCTAAACTCTGACAATAGAGAATACGTATTCTTTTAAATTGCGCATGGCACATTCACAAAAATTAAACATATATTTAGTCCTAAGAAAACATCAATAAATTTCAAAAAGGAGAACTATCACAACCAACCATCTCTGGTCACGAAGCAGTTAAACCAGAAATTGCTAATAAAAACAAAATATTTATTTTTGTCAATTGATAATTGCAATCTTTTCATAATTAGCCAATATTTAGGGAAAAAATCACAGGCACCTACCACGTGCTAGGCATAGGGTTTCAACAATGATCAGATTTGGTCCTTGCCCTCAGGAGCAGTAAGTCTAGCAGAAGAAAAAATAAACAGACAGACAATTAACATACAATGAGGCTTGCAAGAGTAGGTATTACCTGAAAGTAGTGAAGCTCTGGCTTCTTGTTCTTTTCTATACCATGGTACTATGTAGATATAATCACTATAGGCGTGTTTCTTTTTCGGAAATAGACACATATTTAGCATAAAGGGGCAATGATACATACATCTGACTTTCAAGTGGTTCAGAAAGATAAAGAGCTGAAGTAAATGCAGTAAAATGTAAAATACAAAAGTAAATCTGGGTCAGGGGTGGTGGCTCACGCCTGTAATCCTAGCACTTTGGGAGGCCAAGGTGAGCAGATCACTTGAGTTCAGGAGTTCAAGACCAGCCTGGGAAACGTGGTGAAACCCTGTCTCTACAAAAAAAAATTGAAAAATTAAAAAAAAAAATTAGCCGGGCATGATGCCTGTGGTCCCAGCTATTTGGTGGCTGACGTGGGAGGATCACTTAAGCCTGGGAGGTTGCAGCTACAGTGAACTGAGAGCATGCCACTGCACTCCAGCCTGTGTGACAGAGTGAGACCTTGTCTCCAAAAACAAAAATCAAGAAAAACAACTGAATCTGGACAAAGGGAATATGGTTTTGCTTATACTTTCCTGATCTTGCAACTTTTTGTAAGTTTGAAATAGTTTCAAAGAAAGATTTAAAAATAAAAATAAATCTCTGTAGAGAAACATTTCTTCCTTAAGAATTAACATCTTTTTAATATTCAAAAGAAAATATGTCAATTCAATTTTTCACAGTTTAGCTCTTTTTTTAAATTTTGTATTTTATTTTTATTTTTATATTTTTCCAAGACTGAGTCTTGCTCTGTTGCCCAGGCTGGAGTACAGTGGCCTGATCTTGGTTCACTGCATCCTCCGCCTCCCAGGTTCAAGTGATTCTCCTGCCTCAGCCTTCCTAGTAGCTGGGATTACAGGCGCCCACCACCATGACTAGCTAATTTTTGTATTTTTGGTAGAGACAGGGTTTCACCATATTGACCAGGCTGGTCTTGAACTCCTGATCTCAGGTGATCCACCCGCCTCGGCCTCCCAAAGTTCTGGATTACAGGAGTGAGCCACTGCACCCGGCCAGTTTAGTTTTATGTAGTTTAATTTACTGGAACCTTCTCTGGCTATGTTTTTGGTGTTTGCTTGTTTTTTCCCCTTGCAATGTCACATACATTGTTAAAATGCCTGTTTTTAGATCTTTTCTAAATATTTAAAAATTGTTTCTTTCCTTTCAAATTCTCCATTTTCTGAGATTAAGTTTTTATTATTCAAGTTAATATTCCAAAATACGCAAAATTTAAAATATGTATTTTAATGAGATCTTTGAAATCTGAAAATTACATGGTTTCACACTTCAAATAGTAAAGACCAAGTCCTTGAAGAGCTTACTTTTGAGGTCGAAGCAGAGGAAAGAGTATAGGAAAAAAAAAGTCAGATAAGACTTATGTGGGAATCAGATACAGAACTCCAGAGTTGTAGAGCTCTGTTTTGAAGGACACATAAGAGTTCAGGAAACAACAGAAAACATGCAAAGACAAAAGGAATAGTATTTGTTGGTTAAATAAGCAAGCTTATGAAGAAACAAGCTGCTTTCTTCCTGATTTTTTCTTCTTTTACTTACCTGAGACAAACTTCTTTCCATACATCATGTGGTCATGACTGATTGAGCATGCCAGAATCAACAGTCTCATCCAGGAAAAACAATCTCAGCGGGAGGACCAATAGTAACTCAAAGAGGACCAATGATCCCACCAGGAGGACCCATAGCCATCTCAAGGGGACCAAAGGTCTTATCAGAAGAACCAATGGGCGTCTTCTCTTCTTCCTGGCTTCACAGGGATCAGTGAATATCCCTGCCCTTTTTTGCCTTTATATAGGATCAAGTAACTGAGTTCTGGCTAATGAAATGTGGAGGAGTATGAACCACTTATGTGTGGATCACCTCCCCTTCTATTTCCATGATATGAGAGGGCCTACTTCATTTCAAAATTAGGAACATGCTGTACACATTCTCTTTGCATTGTTGAGTTTAAAGAGCGTGGCCTGATTACAAAAGGTCACAAGATGCTATTTGACTTTTTCTCTTCCCTTGCATGCAATTCAGATGCAAAGAATCCAGATCCTGAGGTCCAAGAAGCTGGCAGATCTACATGAGGAGACGTACCTGACTGATTGCAATTAACTAAGAAATAAATCAATTCTAATTGTTTAACACTTCCCCTGCCCTCCTAATACTCTACCACTTAGAATCATTTTGAAGATTAAATGGTAACAGTGCCTGACACATAGTGTTACAGAAGTGGTTACTATTATTATTCTTTGTTTGGAGGAGATTTTCTCAGCTTCTAAGATGCTTACTAGCTTTATAGCCTAAGGACATTTCTATCCTCCAGGCTTCTTTCCTCATCTGAAAATGGGGATAGCCCATTTAACAAATGTTTGTTGCACACCTAATATATATCAAAGAATCATTCACATTAAGAGGACAAGAAATGGAACAAGATCAATAATGTTCCTGCTTTCATGGTGCTTACATTCTCATACACACAGAGATTATAAACATAAAAACAAATAATTAAAGAAAAGCAAAAATTTATATGAAGAATGTAAACAGGGTGACTTAGTGGGGGACTGGGAGAGGGGTAGAAGTAATTCAGATCAGATGACTTCAAAAATTGTTACTGAGCAGGTGGAATTTGAGCTAAGAGCTGAATGGCATAAAGGAATCAGATTTGTGTGCAAACATCGAGGACAAATGCCTCAGGCAGAGGGAACAACCAGGGCACAGGCTTTGAAGATAAAATAAATAGCGTGCTCACGTAGGCCAGTGGACCTAAAATGGTTGGTGAATGAGGCGGAGAGTAGGACAAGATGAGTTTGGAGATTGAGGCAGGGGCAAGATCGAGGTGAGACTTTCTGGTCACATCAAGGATTTTGAATTTAGCTGTAAGACCGCTTAAGATTTTAAGCTAGAGAGAGACATTATATGATTAAACATTAGAAAGATAATGTTGGCCACTCTATGGAAATTGGATTGTAGCAGCCAGCAGGAGTGCAAGTCAAAGGAGTGTAGTAGTTTATTTTCACACTGCTGATAAAGAAATACCCGAGACTGGGTAATTTATTTAAAAAAAAAAAAAATGTTTAATGGACTCACATTTCCACATGGCTCGGGAGGCCTCACAATCATGGTGGAAGGCAGAAGGCATGCCTTTTGTGGTGGCAGACAAGAGAGAATGAAGGCCAACCAAAGGGAGAAACCCCTTATAAAATCATCAGATCTCATGAGACTTGTTCACTACCATGAGAACAGTATGGGGGAAACTGCCCCCATAATTCAATTATGTTCCACTGTGTCCCTCCCACAACATGTGGCCATTATGGCAGCTACAATTCAAGATGAGATTTGAGTGGAGACACAACCAAGCCATATCATTCCACTCCTGGGCACTCCCAAATCTCCTGTCCTCACATTTGAAAACCAATCACGCCTTCCCAACAGTCCCCCAAACTCTTAACTCAATTCAGCATTAATTTGTAAGTCCACAGTCCAAAGTCTCATCTGAGACAAGGCAAGTTCCTTCTGCCTATAAGCCTTTAAAATCAAAAGCAAATTAGTTACTTCCTAGATACAACGAGGGTACAGGCATTGAATAAATACACCCACTCCAAATGGGAGAAATTGGCCAAAATGAAGGGGGTAAAGGCCCCATGCAAGTTTAAAATCCAGCAGGGCAGTCAAATCTTAAAGTTCCAGATGATCTCCTTTGACTCCATGTCTCACATCCAGGTCACGCTGATGCAAGAAGTGGGTTCCCACAGCCTTGGGCAACTTCAGCCCTGTGACTTTGCAGGGTACAGCCTCCCTCCCAGCTGCTTTCACGGGCTGGGGTTGAGTGTTTGTGGCTTTTCTAGGTGCAAATGCAAGCTGTCAGTGGATCTACCTTTCTGGGGGCTGGTGGACGATGGCCCTCTTTTAACAGTTTCACTAGGCAATTCCCCAGTGGGGACTCTATGTGGGGGCTTCAACCCCACATTTCCCTTCCACACTGCCCTAGCAAAAGTTCTCCATGTAGGCCCCACCCCTACAACAAATTTATGCCTGGACATCCGGGCATTTCCATATATCCTCAGAAATCTAGGCAGAGATTCCCAAACCTCAATTCTTGACTTCTGTGTACCCACAGGCTCAACACCACTGGGAAGCTGCCAAGGCTTGGGGCTTGTACCCCCTGAAGCCACAGCCCGGGCTGTACCTTGGCCTTTTTTAGTCATGGCAGAGCAGCTGGTACGCAGGGCACCAAGTCCCTAGGCTGCACACAGCAGGGGGGCCTTGGTCACAGCCCAGGAAATCATATTTTCCACTTAAGCCTCCAGGCCTGTGATCAGAGGGGCTGCCGCAAAGGTCTCTGACATGCCCTGAAGACATTTGCCCCATGGCCTTGCCTATCACCATGTGGTTCCTCGTTACTTATGCAAATTTCTGCAGTTGGCTTGAATTTCTCCTCAGAAAATGGGTTTTTCTTTTCTATTGCATCATCAGCTGTAAATTTTCTGACCTTTTATACTGTTTTCCTTTTAAAACTGAATGCTTTTTACAACACCCAAGTCACCTCTTGAATGCTTTGCTGCTTAGAAATTTCTTCTGCCGGATAGATACCCTAAATCATCTCCCTCAAGTTCAAAGTTCCACAAATCTCTGGACAAGGGCAAAATGCTACTAGCTTCTTTGCTAAAACAGCAAGAGTCACCTTTTCTCCAGTTCCCAACAAGTTCCTCATCTTCATCTGAGACCACCTTAGCATAGATTTTATTCCTTATATCATTATCAGCATTTTGGTCAAAGCTATTCAACAAGTCTGTAGGAAGGTCCAAACTTTCTCACATTTTCCTGTCTTCCTCTGAGCCCTCCAAACTGTTCCAACCTCCCCCTTTGACCCAGTTCCGAAGTCACTACCATATTTTCATGTATCTTTACAGCAGCATCACACTCTACTGGTACAAATTTACTGTATTAGTTTGTTTTAATGCTGCTGATAAAGCCATACCTGAGACTGGGTAATTTATACAGAAAATGAGGTTTAATGGACTCACATTTCCACATGGCTGGGGAGGTGTTACAATCATGGTGGAAGGCTGAAGTCACATCTTATATGACAGCAGACAAAAGGCAATGAAAGCCAAGCAAAAGGTGAACCCCTTATGAAATCATCAGATCTCCTGAGACTTATTCGCTACCACAAGAACAGTATAAGTGAAACTGCCCCCCGTGATTCAAATATCTTTCACGGACTGGGTTCCTCCCACAACACGTGGGCATTATGGGAGCTACAATTCAAGATGAGATTTGGATGGGGACACAGCCAAAGCATATCAAGGAGCAATTAGAAGACTGTCACAATTGTTTAGACAACAGATGATGGTGACCTAGGCTGGACTTATAGCTGTAGAGATAAAGAGAAGTGGATGGATTTGGAATATATGTTTTAGAGGCAGAGCAAAAAGGACTTTGTAATGCATTAGATATGGAGGCAAGAATAAAATAGATGGCAATGGTAATTCCCAAGTACTGGGTACATGATACTAGGTACCTAGCTGGTATAATTTACTAAGATAGGGAGGAGTAGAAATAGCACGGGCATTTTCTCACTCTTTCACTGTCTCCCCCAGGAGATATCTACTGTGGCTTTGCCAATAACAATGAACTTGTATTATTAACACAAGTAATGACAGTAGCAGCTATTTCACAGGGTTGTTGAAATTTGTGTGCGTGTGCGTGTCTGTGTGTGTTTGCCTGTGTGTGAAAAACAGTTGTGGAGAAGTCACTGTTTTCCACTCATCTCTGATTCTGCCTTGTTTTCCTTTTATTAGCATTTAGCAAGTAAGCGGGCTCAGGACAGGTGACCAGTGATTCCTGTGGGACTTAGACCCCTGAAATGTAGGCAGAGACTGTGAACATTAAAGGAGATCACTCCTGTGCTTATGTTACTCTGCAAGAAAAAAGGTAAAAATATCTTGTTCTACAACTTACTATCTATGTGACCTTAATTGACACAGCTCAGGTGACTGAAGCTGCATGTTGAGGCTAGTAGAGTTGCCTGTAAGATTAAGAGACTGCTCTGATTTCCCTAAGGGGTGTGTGTGTGTGTGTGTGCACGCGCACATGTGCATATGAGCACACAGTTCATAATCATTAGATTTGCATTGAGCCCAGAGCAATGTGTAAGGGCTGCTTCTGGAAAGGTAGCAGATCCCTGTACCAAAGTTCTGGTCATTGAGATCTGTCACTGATATGATTGAAGATGCCAGAGTCTTTGGTACAGGGAGCTAAACCCAGGCAGAAGCTGCCTTATAACTTTAGTAAGGAACATAGCCATCTTGCATTGTCTGGGGATGTGGATATTCTGGGATTCTAGGGCAAATGGGTTTCCTCTGTTTCAAAGCTTTATAAATTCAGACTTTTTTTTGAGGAGCCCTCTGGATCTTATAAAAGTCACTGATACACATGTTGAATAGCATAGTGCACAGAGGCACTGTTCCAAAATCCCGCTTAAAAACCTTGGAGACCAAAGCTTTAGTAAGATGTTTCATTTATTTAAGTTTTTTTTAACACTTTATTTTTTAGAACAGTTTTAGGTTCTCAAGCCTCCCAAAATTCATCTGTAAATTCACCTGGTTTAAAAATATTTTTAGCACAGCAAAGGGGCAAATAGTAGTTAAGACAATTTTGGAGAAAAAGATGAATGACTTAGCTTATCAGACAAATCATCTAAATGCCATCATCATAGTTTTCTATTGATACATAATTGTACATATGTTTGGAGTATATTTGATATTTTGTTACATGCACAGAATGTGTAAAGATCAAGTCAAGATATTTAGGATAACCCTCACCTTGAGCATTTATCATTTCTATGTGTTGGGAACATTTCAAAACCTCTTTTCTAGCTATTTTGAGATATACAACACGTTGTTAACTATAATCTCACTACTCTCTATCAAAAAATAGAAATTATTCTTTCTATCTAACTGTATGTTTGTACACATCAACAAACCTCTCTTTTGCCTCCTCCTGCACACACCCTTCCCAGTCTCTCAGAACCATCATTCTACTCTCTACCTCCATGAGATTAACTGTTTTAGCTCTCACATATGAATGAGAACATGCAATATTTGTCCTTTTGTACCTGGCTTATTTCACTTCATATAATGATCTGCAGTCTCCTCCATGTTTCTTCAAATGACAGGATTTTATTATTTGTATGGCTGAATAGTATTCCATTGTGTACATATGTCACATTTTCATTATCCATTCACCTGTTGATGGAAGCAGGTTGATTCCATATCTTTGCTATTGTGAATAGTGCTACAATTAAACGGGGGTGCAGGTGTGCTTTTGATATGCTGAGATTTTCTTGGGTAAATACCCAGTAGTGGGAATACTGAGTCTTATTGGTAGTTCCATTTCTAGGTTTGTTTTCTTTTTTATAAATCTCCATATTGTTTTCCATAATAGCTGTATTAATTTACATTTCTACCAACAAATATCCACATCCTCAAAAGCATATAATTTTTTTTGTATTTTTGATATTAGCCATTCTAAGTGATGTAAGATAATATTTCATTGCAGTTTTGATTTCATTTTCTGATGATTAGAGAGACGTCAAGCATTTTTTTTTCATATACCTGTTGGACATTTGTATGTTTTCCTTTGATAAATTTCTATTCAGATCATTTGCCTACTTTTTTTGTTAGACAGAGTCTCACTCTGTTGCCCAGGCTGGAGTGTGGTCATGCTATCTCGGCTCAGTGCAGCTTCAATTTCCTGGGTTCAAGCAACCCTCTAACCTCAGCCTCCCAAGTAGGTGAGACTACAGTTTCATACCACCACACCTGGCTACTTTTTTTTTTTTTTGTAGAGACAGAGTTTCGCCATGGTGGCCACACTGGTCTTGAACTCCTGAGCTCAAGGAATCCATCTGCCTGGGCCTCGCAAAGTGCTGGAGTTACAGTTATGGACCATCACGCCTGGCCCATTTGCCCACTTTATAATGAACTAATTTATGGGGTATTTTGGCTGTTAAGTTGTTTGAATTCCTTATATTTTCTGCGTATTTAGTCCCTTGTCAGAGGAATAGTTTGCAAATAGTATCTCACATTCAACAGGTGGTTTCTGCGCTCTGTTAATTGCACAGAAGCCTTTTAGTTTATTGTATTTCCGTTTGTCTATTTTTAGTTTTGTTGCCTGTGCTTTTGAGGTCTTAGCTGTAAAATCTTTGCCTAGATCAGTGTCCTGGTGTGTTTCCCTTATGTTTTTTTTTTTTTTTTGGTTGTTGTTGTTGTGTTTTTTTTGAGGCAGAGTCTCTCTCTGTCGCCCAGGAGGCTGGAGTGCAGTGGCGCGATCTCGGCTCACTGCAAGCTCCGCCTCCCGGGTTCACGCCATTCTCCTGCCTCAGCCTCCCGAGTAGCTGGGACTACAGGCGCCTGCCACCACGCTCAGCTAATTTTTTGTATTTTTAGTAGAGATGGGGTTTTACCATGTTAGCCAGGATGGTCTCGATCTCCTGACCTCATGATCTGCCCGCCTCGGCCTCCCAAAGTGCTGGGATTATAGGTGTGAGTCACTAAGCGTGGTCCCCTTATGTTTTTTTTTTTTTTTTCCAAATGATTTTATAGTTTGGAATCTCATGTTAAAGTCTTCAATTTAGTTTGAATTGATTTTATTATATGGTGAGAGATGGGGTCCAGTTTCATTCTTCTGCATATGGATATCTAGTTTTCCCAGCACCATCTTTGAAGAGGGTACCCTTTTTTCAGTGTATGTTCTTGGCATCTTGGTAATCAGATAGCTGTGAATTTGTTTATTTTTTTCTGGATTCTCTATCCTGTTACGTTGGACTATGTGTCTATTTCTATACCAATGCCACACTATTTTGGTTAGTATAGTCTTATAATATATTTTGAAATCAGGTAATGTGATTCCTCTAGCATTGTTCTTTTTGCTCAGGATTACTTTGGCTATTGGGGCTCTTTTGTGGTTTTATACAAATTATAAGCTTTTTTTTTTTTTCTATTTCTATGAAAAACATCACTGATATTTTGATAGGGAAGGCACTGAATATGTAGATTTCTTTGAACAGTAATTTTAACAATATTGTCTTATTCATGAGCATGGGATGTCTTTCTATTTGCCTGTGATCTCTTCAGTTTCTTTCATAAGCATTTTGTAGTTTTTCTTATAGGGATCTTTCACTTCCTTGGTTAAATTTAGTCCTAGGTGTTTTATTCTTGTAGCTATTGTAAATGGGATTTCCTCCTTGTTCTCCATCTCAGCTAGATCATTATTGGTATGTAGAAACACTATTGATTTTTGTATGTTGATCATGGATCCTGCAACTATCCTGAGTTTGCTTATCTGATCTGAGTTTTGTGGTTATGTCTTTAGGTTTTTCTAAATATAAGATCATGCCATCTGCAAAGAGAGAAAATTTGACTTCCCCATTTTCCAATTTGGATGTTCTTTAATTCCTTCTCTTGCCTGATTGCTCTGGCTAAGGCTTCCATTTCATTGTTGAATAGGAGTACTGAAAGTAGGCATCCTTACATTGTTCCATTATTTAGAGAACAAGTATTCAGCTTTTCCTCATTTACTGTGATGTTAGCTGTGGTTTTATCATATATGGTCTTTGTTATTGAGCTATGTTCCTACATGCTTAGTTTTTTCAGAGTTTTTACTGTGAAATGATATTGAATTTTATCAAATGATTTTACTGCAGTGGCAGATATGATCATATAATACTGAGTTTTATTCTGTTAATTTGATGTAACATATTTATTGATTTGTTTATGGTGAACCATCCTTGCATCTCTGAAATAAATACCACTTTATCATGGTATATTATCTTTTTATGTGAAGTTGATTTTGGTTTACTAATGTTGAGGATTTTTCCATCTAGGTTTTTCAGGGATATTGACCCAGAGTTTTCCTTTTCTGTTGCATGCATGTCTGTTTTTGGTGTTGGGGTAATACTGGACTCATAAAAAGATGTAAGGAGAGTTCTTTCCTCTTGATTTTTTTTTTTTGAAATAATTTCAGGGTAATTTGTGTTAGTTCTTCTTTATGAGTTTGGTAGAATTCATCTTTTCCATTGGTGGCAGATGTTTTTGGCCTATTGTTTGGTCTTCTGGTGGTGAACACATGTGCCTGAGGCGATGGAGAGTGTGTGGTGATTCCCAGGTTCCCAGGTGGCGTGCTTGGGTACTGAGGTGGTGTGGTGCCAGCCCAAGTGGTCCTGTTCTCAGGACCCCCAGTGGTGTGCACAAGTGCAGGTGGTGGTGTACTGGACAGAGCAATATCCAGGCCACCTGGCTGCATGCTTAGATGGCAGAAGTGGTGGTAGAGATGGAGGTGGGCAGGGAGAGCCCATCCTTAGGACACATGCCAGTGTACTGTGGCCCTGTTTCTGGTGGGGGTGGGGTTGTCCGTAGTAGCACCCCCCAGAGAAGTGGCTTTCAGGCTCTGGGGAGCCTATACTTTAACTCCCTTTGTCCCGAGTGCAGCCTTTCTAGTCCACTGCACTGCCTGTTGTTTGGGGTTTCTGACATCATGTAGTCTAAAGTGTTGGGAAATAGTCAAACTACTGAGTCCAGTTAGCATCATGCTGCTGCAGCCCTCTAGGCAAACATGGGGGAATGTTAGTGGGGGCTCCAGGGATGTAGTGAGGCAGGGGCTATTGGACCCCAAGGCAGGATGTATCCTGGTGGGGTGGGGCTCTGAAAATGCCAATATACTCTGGATACATGGGTCTTGGGGTATATCTGGGACCAAGTGTGATCTCCTTCCTTGGAGCAATATCATCATAAAGATTCCAGGAGGATACCTATATTAGTATCAGGGCCTGCAAGGGTCGAGGTACTCTCTTATGGCAGGATTTCAAGAGTTTATAGTAAGAATATGGACCACTGGAAATCTGTCACTTGCCTTTTCCCTGCACTAGGGGCTCTTTCTGGGCTGCCAGCCAATTCCAGCCAGGCCAGCTGCCTTGTGTCCCTCTCTTTCCTTGCCTTAGGTGTTTCCTGTCACTTCTCTGCTGAATTCCAGTGTCCTCTCTCAGATGCTCTATGCGAAATGTGATTATCTATTTACTATTTTGGTTCTTCTTTGTGGATGAAGTGCCAAATGACTCTAGTCAGCCATCTTTAGGTTTTTATTTTTAATGAAGACCAGCTTAATAATTCTTTCAGGGTTTTGCCTTTCGTATTGTATCCAAAAAGTCATCATAAATCTCAAAGTCATCAAGATTTTCTCCTGTTTTCTAGGAATTTTACAGTTTTGCGTTTTACATTTAGGCCTGTGATCCATCGGAGTTAGTTCATGTGAATGGTGTAACGTCTACACGTAGAGTCATGGTTTTGCATGTGGATGTCCAGTTGTTACAGCACCATTTGTTGAAAAGACTATATTAGCTACATTGTATTGTATTGTCTTTGCTTCTTTTTCAAAGATGGGTTGACTCTATTTATGTGGGTCCGTTTCTGGGATCTCTATTCTGTTCTATTCATCTATGTGTCTATACTTTCACCAATATCACACTCTTTTGCTTACTCTAGCTTTATAATGAATCTTGAAGATAGATACTGTCAGTCCTCAAATTTTGTTCTTCTCCTTCAATATTTTGCTAATAATTCTGTATCTTTTGTCTCTACATATGAACTTTAGAGTCAATATCCACAAAATAATTTCCTGGGATTTTGACTAGGATTGTACTGAAACTATAGATCAATTTGGGAAGAACTAAAAATTAGAGTGTATTTAATCTTCCTTTTGTTAGGGAGGCAGGAACCTAGAAGAACCAGAGTGACATCACTTTAAAATTCACTTCATCTTGAAACTAACAAGGCATATTGCTTGCCAGTCAGGACTCATGGTCTTAAGATGTTTCCAGCTAAGGAAGCTGCTTGGTAATACCTCCAAGGACAAACTCTTACAACAACAGAAAGTCCAGATGTCCCAATACCCATAAAATATATGTTCTCAAGATAATTATAGTTATGATTTGAAGTACTTACACACTACAATATCCAAAGTAGTTTTATTTACATCAATAGAATAATGAGTTTTGTCATGCTGTCAGCCCACCTGCATGTAAGGACAGCATAGTTTAGTCTTTACACAGACAAGACCCCTATGTAAGAACAACTTAAAACAACAATGGCATGTTCCTCTCCTTGCTTCCTAAGGATACCCTACTCTGTAATAAACTTGCGTCTTTCACTGTGCTCTGTGATTCATCATTAATGATTTTCTGTGCGAGAGCCAAGAACACGCTCCTGGGATCTAGATCAAGACCCCTTTTTCCAGTAACACTTTCTATTAACATAAAATATATCTCCAATGATTGAGTTCTTTTTTATTTCTTTCATCAGAGTTTTGCAGTTTTTCTCATATAGCTCTTGTACTTATTTTGTTAGATTTATACCTAAGTATTTCATTGTTTGCATTTAGTTGTTTCTTGAGAGTTGATATCTCACTGTGTTGCCCAGGTTGGAGTGCAGTGGTTATTCATAGATGCTATTATAATGCAATGTGATCCCGAACTTCTGTCTCCAAGAGATCCTCCCATCTCAGCCTCCCAAGTAGCTAAGACTACAGGTATAGGCCACCACACTCAGCAGTATTTTATATTTTGATGTGCAGATGTAAATGTTTTTATGTTTTAAATGTCAAATCCCACTTTTTCATTGCTGGTATTTCCTTTGCATATTAACCTTTCCCTGGAATCTTGTTATAATTGCTTATTAGTTTTAGTTTTTGTTGTTGCGGATTCTTTTAGATTTTTCCATAGATGATAATGTCACCTGCAAACAAAGACAGTTTTATTTCTTTCTTCTCAATGAATATAACTTTTACTTCCTTTTCTTGTCATTGTGTCAGCTAAGACTTCCAGTATAATCTTGAAAACAAGTAGTGAGAGGGGATGTCCTTTGCTTATTCCTAACCTTAGGGAAAAAGCTTCTAATTTCTTCCTGTTAATAATGATGTTAGCTCTAGGTTTTTTGTAGATATTCTTTACCAAGTTAGGAAGTTCCCTTTTATTCCTAGTTTGCTGAATGTTTTCATTATGAATGGGTTTAGATTTTATCAAGCACATTTTGTGCATCTATACTTATAATTGTGATTTTTCTTCTTTAGCTTACTAATGTGATAGCTTACATTAATTGATTTTCTAATGTTGAGCCAGCCTTGCATACCCGTTCGTGGTGTTCAACTCTTTTCATACATTGCAAGTTTCAATATGCCAATATTTTGTTTAGGAATTTTGTACCTATGCTTATGAAACTTATTGGTCTATAGTTTTTTTATTCTGATAAAATGTATTTCTCTTGTTTTGGTATTAGGATGGTGCTAGTCTCATGGAATTAGTTAGAAAGTATTCTTTCTGCTTCTATCTTACGAAAGAGCTTGTGAAGAATTGGTATAATTTCTTCCTTTAGTGTTTGTTAGAATTAATCAGTCAACCTATCTTGGCCTACTGCTTTCTTTTTGGAAGGTTATAAATTATTAATTTATAGGAAAGAGAAAGATAAAGGCATACAAATAGGAAGAAAGGAAATCAAACTATCTTAGTTTGCAGACAACATGATTCTATATCTAGAAAACTTTATAGTCTCAGCCCAAAACTTCCTTTAGCAGAAAATCAACTTCAGCAAACACTCAGGAACAAAATAAATGTAGACAAATCACTAGCTTTCCTATACACCAACAACAGCAAAGCTGAGAGTCAAAAAGAAACACAACCCCATTCAGAATTGCCACAGAAAGGAAAAAAATTAGAATACAGCTAACCGGGGAGGTGAGAGATCTCTACAATGAGAATTACAAAACACTGCACAAAGAAATCAGAGAGGACACAAACAAATGAAAAAATATTTCATGCTCATAGATAGGAAGAATCAATACCATTAAAATGGTAATACCGCCCAAAGCAATGTATAGGTGTAATGCTATTCCTATCAAACTACCAATGACATTCTTCACAGAACTAAAATAAAAACTATTTTAAAATTTATGACTGAAAACCAAAGCAAAAAAGAACTCAACCTAGCCAAGGCAATTCTAAGCAAACAAACAAACAAACAAACAAACAAAAAGTGCTGACAGCATCACACTATCCAACTTCAAACTATACTACAGGACTACAGTAACCAAGAAATATGTGTTACCAGCACAGAAACAGATACATAGATCAATGCAACAGAATACAAAGCTCAGAAATAAAGCCACAAGCCTACAACTTTCTGATCCTTGACAAAGCTGACAAAAACAAGCAAAGATACCCTATTCAATAAATGGTGCTGGGATAACTGGCTAGCCATACACAGAAGATTGAAACAGGATTCCTTATACCTTTCCTTATACCATATGCAAAAATCAACTCAAGATGGATTAAAGACTTAAATGTAAAACCCAAAACTATAAAAACCCTGGAAGACAACCTAAGCAATACCATTCTGGACATAGGAATGAGCCAAGATTTCATGACAAAGATGCCAAAAGCAATCACAACAGCAAAAAAATGGTAAGTTGATTCTAATTAAACGAAAGAGCTTCTGCAGAGAAAAAACTATCAACAAAGTAAGCTTACAACCTACAGAATGGGAGAAAATATTTGTAAACTATGCACCTGACAAAGGTCTAATAAGTACCATCCATAAATAACTTAAACACATTTATAAGAAAAGACATACAATTCCAGTAAAAAGTGGGCAAAGGACATGAACAGACACTTTTCAAAAGAAGACATACATGTGACCAACAAGCATATGAAAAAAGCTTAATATCACTGATCATTACAGAAATAAAAATAAAAACCACAATGGGATACTATCACACACCAGTCAGAATGACTGTTATCAAAAATGTAGAATAACAGATGCTGATGTGAGTGTGGAGAAAAGGGAGCCCTTATACACTGTTGGTAGGAGTAGAAATTAGTTCAAACGTTATGAAAACAGTATGGCAATTTCTCAAAGACCTAAAAAAGAACTATCATTCAACCCAGCAACCCCATTACCATGAATTTACTCAAAGGAATATAAACCATTCTATCATAAAGACACATACATGCATCTGTTTATTACAATAGTCACAATACTATTCATACTATTCACAATAGTGAATAGTGAATATTATAACATCATAATAATGTTGTAATATTGTGAATATTACAACACTATTCACAAAGCAAAAACATTAGATCAAACTAAGTGTCCATCAGTGGCAGTTTGGATAAAGAAAATCTGGTGGTTTCTGTTCCAAGATGGCCAAATAGGAACAACTCCTGTCTGCAGCTCCCAGCGTGATTGATGCAGAAGACGGGTGATTTCTGAATTTCCAACTGAGGTACCTGGTTCATCTCATTGGGACTGGTTGGACAGTGGGTGCACCCCATGGAGGGCGAGCCAAAGCAGGGCAGGGCATCACTTCACCCGGGAATCATGAGGGGTCAGGGGATTTCCCTTTCCTAGTCAAGGGAAGCCGTGACAGACTGTATCTGGAAGAACGGGACACTTCTGCCCAAATACTGCACTTTTCCCACGCTCTTAGCAACTGGCACACAAGGAGATTCTCTCCCCTGCCTCCTCAGCAGGTCCCACACCCATGAAGCCTTGTTCACTGCTAGTGTAGCAGTCTGAGATCGACCTGCAAGTCTGCAGCCTGGTGGGGGGAGGGGCTTCCACCATTGGTGAGGGTTGAGTAGGTAAACAAAGTGTCTGGGAAGCTCTAACTGGGCAGAGCCCACTGTAGCTCAGCAAGGCCTACTGCCTCTATAGACTCCACCTCTGTGGGCAGGGTTTAGCTCAACAAAAGGGAGCAGAAACTTCTGCAGACTTAAACTTCCCTGTCTGACAGCTCTGAAGAGAGCAGTGGTTCTCCCAGCATGGCATTTGAGCTCTGAGAACAGACACACTGCCTCCTCAAGTGAGTCCCTGACCCCCATGTAGCCTAACTGGGAGACACTTCCCAGTAGGGGCTGACAGACACCTCATACAGATGGGTGCCTCTCTTGGATGAAGCTTCCAGAGAAAGGATCAGGCAGCAATATTTGCTGTTCTGTGATATTTGTTGTTCTGAAGCCTCCGCTGGTGATAGCCAGGCAAACAGAGTCTGGAGTGGACCTTCAGCAAACTCCAGTAGACCTGCAGCTGAGAGAACTGACTGTTAGAAGGAAAACTAACAAACAGAAAGGAATAACGTCAACATCAACAAAAAGGGCGTCTACACCAAAACCCCATCTGTAGGCCACCAACATCAAAGACCAAAGGTAGATAAAACCACAAAGATGGGGAGAAACCAGAGCAGAAAAGCTGAAAATTCTAAAAATCAGAGCGCCTCTTCTCCTCCAAAGGAACACAACTCCTTGTGAGCAACAGAAGAAAGCTGGATGGAGAATGACTTTGACGAGTTGACAGAAGTAGGCTTCAGAAGGTCAGTAATAACAAACTTCTCTGAACTAAAGGAGCATGTTCTAACCATCACAAAGAAGCTAAAAACCTTGACAAATGGTTACGAATGGCTACCTAGAATAAAAAGTGTAGAGAAGATCTTAAATGACCTGATGGAGCTGAAAACCATGGCACAAGAACTTCGTGATGCATGCACAAGCTTCAATAGCCGATTTGATCAAGTGGAAGAAAGGGTATCAGTGACTGAAGATCAAATTAATGAAATAAAGTGAGAAGACAAGATTAGAGAAAAAAAGAGTAAAAAGAAATGAACACAGCCTCTGAGAAATATGGGACTATGTGAAAGGACCAAATCTATGTTTCACTGGTGTACCTGAAAGTGATGGGGAGAATAGAACTAAGTTAGGAAACACTCTTCAGGATATTATCCAGGAGAACTTCCCCCCAACCTAGCAAAGGAGGCCAACATTCAAATTCAGGAAATACAGAAAACACCGACAAAGATACTCCTCGAGAAGAGCAACCCCAAGACACGTAATTGTCAGATTCACCAAGGTTGAAATGAAGGAAAAAATGTTAAGGGCAGCCAGAGAGAAGGGTTGGGTTACCCACAAAGGGAAGCCCATCAGACTAACAGCGGATCTCTTGGCAGAAACCCTACAAGCCAGAAGAGAGTGGGGGCCAATATTCAACATTCTTAAAGAAAAGAATTTTCAACCCAGAATTTCATATCCAGCCAAACTAAGCTTCATAAGTGAAGGAGAAATAAAATCCTTCACAGACAAGCAAATGCTGAGAGATTTTGTCACCATCAGGCCTGCCTTACAAGAGCTCCTGAAGCAAGCACTAAACATGGAGAGGAACAACTGTTATCAGCCACTGCAGAAACATGCCAAATTGTAAATGCCATCAATGCTATGAAGAAACTGCATCAATTAATGGCAAAATAACCAGCTAACATCATAATGACAGGATCAAAGTCACACATAACAATATTAACCTTAAATGTAAATGGGCTAAATGCCCCAATTAAAAGACACAGACTGGCAAATTAGATAAAGAGTCAAGACCCATCAGTGTGCTGTATTCAGGGGACCCATCTCACGTGCAGAGACACACATAGGCTCCAAATAAAGGGATGAAGGAAGATCTACTAAGCAAATGGAAAGCAAAAAAAAGCAGGGTTTACAATCCTAGTCTCTAATAAAACAGACTTTAAACGAACAAAGATCAAAAGAGACAAAGAAGGCCATTATATAATGGTAAAGGGATGAATTCAGCAAGAAGAATTAACTATCCTAAATATATATGTACCCAATACAGGAGCATCCAGATTCATAAAGCAAGTCCTTAGAGACCTACAAAGAGACTTAGACTCCCACACAATAATAATGGGACACATTAACACCTACTGTCAATATTAGACAGATCAACGAGACAGAAGGTTAACAAGGATATCCTGGACTTGAACTCAGCTCTGCACTAAGTGGACCTAATAGACATCTACAGAACTCTCCACCCCAAATCAACAGAATATACATTCTTCTCAGCACCACGTCACAGTTATTCCAAAATTGACCACATAATTGGAAGTAAAGCACTCCTCAGCAAATGTACAAGAACAGAAATCACAACAAACTGTCTCTGAGACCACAGTGCAATCAAATTAAAACTCAGGATTAAGAAACTCACTCAAAACTGCACAACTAAATGGAAATTGAAAAACCTCTTCCTTAATGACTACCGGGTAAATAATGAAATGAAGGCAGAAATAAAGATGTTCTTTGAAACCAATGAGAACAAAGACACAATGTACCAGAATCTCTGGGACACATTTAAAGCAGTGTGTAGAGGGAAATTTATAGCACTAAATGCCCACAAGAGAAAGCAAGAAACATCTAAAATCGACATCCTAACATCACAATGAGAAGAACTAGGGAAGCAAGAGCAAACACATTCAAAAGCTAGCAGAAGGCAAGAAATAACAAAGATCAGAGCAGAACTGAAGGAGATAGAGACACAAAAAAACCCTGCAAAAAATCAATGAATCCAGGAACTGGTTTTTTGAAAACATGAACAAAGTTGATAGATCACTAGCAAGACTAATAAAGAAGAAAAGAGAGAAGAATCAAATAGATGCAATAAAAAATGATAAAGGGGATATCACCACTGATCCCACAGAAATACAAACTACCATCAGAGAATATTAAAAAAAAAAAAAAACCCTCTACAGAAATAAACTAGAAAATCTAGAAGAAGTGGATAAATTCCTGGACACATACACCCTCCCAAGACTAAACTGGGAAGAAGTTGAATCCCTGAATACACCAATAACAGGCTCTGAAATTGAGGCAATAATTCATAGGCTACCAACCAAAAAAAGTCCAGGCCCAGATGTATTCACAGCCAAATTCTACCAGAGGTACAAACAGGAGCTGGTACCATTCCTTCTGAAACTATTCCAATCAATAGAAAAAGAGGGAATTCTCCCTAACTCATTTTACGAGGTCAGCATCATCCTAATACCAAAGCCTGACAGAGACACAACAAAAACAGAATTTTAGACCAATATCCCTGATGAACATCAATGCAAAAATCCTCAATAAAACACTGGGACACCGAATCCAGCAGCTCTTGAGAAAGCTTATCTACCAAGATCAAGTGGGCTTCATCCCTGGGATGCAAGGCTGGTTCAACATATGCAAATCAATAAACATAATCCGTGACATAAACAGAACCAAAACAAAAACCACATGATTATCTCAATAGATGCAGAAAAGGCCTTTGACAAAGTTCAACAGCTCTTCATGCTAAAAACTCTCAATATACTAGGTATTGATGGGATGTATCTCAAAACAATAAGAGCTATTTATGAAAAACCCACAGCCAATATCATACTGAATGGGCAAAAACTGGAAGCATTGCCTTTGAAAACTGGCACAAGACAGGGATGCCCTCTCTCACCAATCCTATTCAACATAGTGTTGGAAGTTCTTGCCAGGGCAATCAGACAGGAGAAATAAATAAAAGGTATTCAATTAGGAAAAGAAGAAGTCAAATTGTCCCTGTTTGCAGATGACATGATTGTATATTTAGAAAACTCCATCTTCTCAGCCCAGAATCTCCTTAAGCTGATAAGCAACTTGAGCAAAGTCTCAGGATACAAAATCAATGTGCAAAAATAAGAAGAATTCCTATACGGCAATAACAGAGTGAATGAACTCCCATTCACAATTGCTACAAAGAGAATAAAATACCTAGGACTCCAACTTACAAGGGATGTGAAGGACGTCTTCAAGGAGAACTACAAACTGCTGCTCAATGAAATAAAAGAGGACACAAACAAATGGAAGAACATCCCATGCTCATGGATAGGAAGAATCAGTATCGTGAAAATGGCCATACTGCTCAGGGTAATTTATAGATTCAATGCCATCCCCATCACGCTACCAATGACTTTCTTCACAGAATTGGAAAAAACTACCTTAAAGTTCATATGGAACCAAAAAAGAGCCTGCATTGCCAAGACAATCCTAAGCCAAAAGAACAAAGCTGGAGGCATCATACTTCTTGACTTCAAACTATACTACAAGGCTGCATTAACCAAAACAGCATGGTACTGATACCCAAACAGAGATATAGACCAATGGAACAGAACAGAGGCCTCAGAAATAACACCACACATCTACAACCATCTGATCTTTGACAAACCTGACAAAAACAAGAAATGGGGAAAGGAGTCCCTCTTTAATAGATGGTGCTGGAAAAACTGGCTAGCCATATGTAGAAAGCTGAAGTGGGACCCCTTCTTTACACCTTATACAAAAATTACTTCAAGATGGATTAAAGACCTAACTGTTAGACCTCAGACCAGAAAAACCCTAGAAGAAAACCTAGGCAATACCATTCAGGACATAGGCATGGGCAAGGACTTCATGTCTAAAACACCAAAAGCAATGGGAACAAAAGCCAAAATAGACAAATGGGATCTAATTAAACCAAAGAGCTTCTGCACAGCAAAAGAAACTACCATCAGAGTGAATAGGCCACCTACAGAATGGGAGAAAATTTTTGTAATCTACCCATCTGACAATGGGCTAATATCCAGAATCTACTGAGAACTTAAACAAATTTACAAGAAAAAATCAAACAACCCCATTAAAACGTGTGCAAAGGATACGAACAGACGGTTCTCGAAAGAAGATATTTATGCAGCCAACAGACACATGAAAAAATGCTCATCATCACTGGTCATCAGAGAAATGCAAATCAAAACCACAATGAGATACCGTCTCATGACAGTTAGAACGGTGATCAATAAAAAGTCAGGAAACAACAGCTGCTGGAGAGGATGTGGAGAAATAGGAACACTTTTACACTGTTGGTGGGTGTGTAAATTAGTTCAACCATTGTGGAAGACAGTGTGGGAATTCCTCAAGGATCTAGAACTAGAAATATCATTTGACCCAGCAATCCAATTACTGGATATATACCCAAAGGGTTATAAATCATTCTACTATAAATACACATGCACATGTATGTTTATGGCAGCACTATTCACAATAGCAAAGATGTGGAACCAACACAAATGTCCATCAATGATAGACTGGATTAAGAAAATCTGACACATATACACCATGGAATAATATGCAGCCATAAAAAGGATAAGTTCATGTCCTTTGTAGGGACCTGGATGAAGATGGAAACCATCATTCTCAGCAAACTATCACAAGGACAGAAAACCAACCACCACATGTTTTCATTGATAGGTGGGAACTGAACAATGAGAACACTTGGACACAGGGCAGGGAATATCACATACCGTGGCCTGTTGGGGGGTGGTGGGCTGGGGGAAGGATAGCATTAGGAGAAATGCCTAATGTAAATGATGAATTGATGGATGCAGCAAACCAACATGGCACGTATATATCTATGTAACAAACCTGCATGTTGTGCACATGTACCCTAGAACTTAAAGTATAATAATGAAAAAAGAAAATCTGCTACATATACACCATGGAAAACTATGCAGCAATAAGAAAAGAATGAGATGATGTCCTTTTCAGGAACATGGATGGAGATGGAGGCCATTATCCTTAGCAAACTAATGCTGAAACAGAAAACCAAATATTGCATGTTCTCACTTATAAATGGGAGCTAAATTGTAAGAACATATGGGCAGAGTGGAGAAATAGACACTGGGGGTTCCTTGTAAGTGTGTGCGCGCGTGTGTGTGTGTGTGTGTGTGTGTGTATATATATGTGTGTGTGTGTGTGTATATATATATATGAGTTGTGCATTTTGATCTACTTGGACAATCTCTGTCTTTTAATTGGTATATTTAGACTATTGACATTCAAAGTGATTATTGATATACTTGGATTAATATATGCCATATTTGTTACTGTTTATTTGTTGTTCTGGCTCTTTGTTTCTATTTTTGTCTTACACTCTTTTTTCTGCCTATTGTTGTTTTAATTGAACATTTTATATAATTTTGCTTGTTCTTATTCCTTAAAAACTGTTAAACTGTTTTATTTCCGTTATTAGATTTTTTTCCCCGTGGTTGCCCTAGAGTTTGCAATATACATTTATAAGTAATGCAACCCACTTTTGAGTAAGATGATAACAAAATAATACTAATTCCCTTTTCCTGTCCTTCATATCCCTACTGTTATTCATTTTATTATATACATACTTACATAAGAATATGCCACACAAGATATAAATATAAGCATAAAAAATTTAATATGTTATTGCTATTATTAGTTTGAACAGTTATTTGTCAATTAAGAATGAGAAAAAATAAAAGTTTTTATTTTATATTAACGTTTCTTTTTTTGGCAATTTGACTTTATTTATTTATTTATTTATTTTTAATTATACTTTAAGTTCTAGGGTACATGTGCACAACGTGCAGGTTTGTTACATATGTATACATGTGCCATATTGGTGTGCTGCACCCATTAACTCCTCATTTACATTAGGTATATCTCCTAATGCTATCCCTCCCCACTTCCCCAACCCCACGACAGGCCCCGGTGTATGATGTTCCCCTTCCTGTGTCCAAGTTTTCTCATTGTTCAATTCCTACCTATGAGTGAGAAAACTTTATGTAGCTCTGCATTTCTGAACCTATATTACTTTCCTTATCTCTGAAAAAGTTTTTTTTGGAATGATTTTTGCAAGGCAAGTCTACTGGAAAAAAAATTACTTCAATCTTTGTTTGTTGGAGAAGTCTCTATTTCTCCTTCACTTTTAAAGGACCATTTTGCAGTTCATAAAATTTAAGTTATTGTTTTTTTTCTCTCTAAACACTTTCAATATTTCATTCTACTCTCTTCTTGCTTGCATGGTTCTGTAAAGAAGTAGCATGTAATTCTTATCTTTTCTTCCTATTGTGAAAGAGTAGGTTCACTTACATCCTTTCTCCTGTGCTTTCAACATCATAATGCCACAATTTTTGGTTATATTCACAATCACTAAAAAGTGTACATGGCTGACCAACTAATATGCTATGGTTTTCTTTTTTTTTAATTTCAATAGTTTTGGGGGAACAGGAGGTGTTTGGTTGTATGTGAAAGTTCTTTAGTGGTCATTTCTGAAATTTTGGTGCACCTGACCTCCAAGGGGACTCAGGGGGAAGGGTGGGAGGGTGGTGAAGGATAAAAAGCTACACAGGAAGGTCGAGAGATGGCATCTAACTTGGACCTCTCAGGAGATATCGATAATTGTAATAAATGCTTTATTTAGGAAGTCAAAACTAGAATAAACAACTGAATGAGTTGAAATGGTTGCTTTTGGCAAGCAGTTTGATGTGGAGTAGGAAGCATATTACTTTTGTTATAATTCTTTAGCGTATTATGACTCTGTAAACACTCTTTACACATTACTTTGGGGAATGAAACTGAGTCCCCAAAGTCCCTAGGATGGATACGATGGCTAGCTTAGACTAGAGTTGGGTATTTCCTTTCTCTTGTATTAAATTCTAGCGTGAGTTAGAGCTGAAAATTTCCCTTCTCCGAGGTCAGTTAGGCTCTGATAAAATCCTAGCAGGTTAAGCTCTGGTTACCTAGTTTTTCCTGAGGACATATTTTGTTAAGAAGAACAGTGTTCTGGCATATTTCAAAATGATTTCTTTTTCCTATTCCCGCTGGAAGCATGAGGGCATTTTTCTCTGATATTTAGTGCAAGAACCTGGTTGAGCTCCTGCAGGTAAAACTCACAAAAGTGTCGGAGCCCCTTCTAATACTGGGTACCCTGGAATTTTTAACTGTGAAACTTATGCACACGTAGCCTCCAGAATTTTGCTGACTATAGTTCAAGTTTTCTTACTCCAGTACTGGTTCCTATGAAGGTTTCTGCTCTGGTATGTTATTACTCTATACCTGCTTGTCTGTCTTTTCAATTTTCAGGGCAGTCATTTTCTGTGAACTCAATTATGTGATGCATCTGAAAAAAGTTGCTGATTTTTTGGATTGTTCATCTTTTTATTTGTTAGGATGGAGCAGTGACATTTGTTGCTCAACATTTACTTTCTCAATCAGTATGCTTAATGTTAATAACAACACTTTTGTACATATGGAACTTGGGATGAAAGAGATTAAATGACTTGCATAAGGTCACAGAGTAAATAAGTGGCAAATCAAGGGACTTCAACCCAGGCTTGTCGGACACAAAAATAAGTGCATTTTAGCCTATACCACGTGGTCTCTGGGGCTCGCTCTAGGGTAGGCAGATATGATCTGCCTTGTCCTTGAAAAAGAATAGCTAATTATTGGATTTTCTATGAAAATATGTTAGGGAATGGCAGAGATTAGGATTAACCCTCCTCAAATCTCATGGACTGAGGGGGAATGTGTGGTCCCCAAAGTAAATCAAGGGGTCTATAATACAGAATGCTAAGATGGCCTCCAAGTTCTTGCCATGTTATGTATACCCTGTATAATTCTTTCCTCTTGAGTTTGGGCAGGACCTGTTAATAGGTTATATGGCAAAGGTGAAAAGATTTTTCAGATATAAATTCCCTAATTAGTTGATTACGAGCCAATCAAAAGGGATAGTATACTGGCTGTGCCTGACCTAATCAAGTGAGCCCCTTTAAAAAGGGACTAAGCCTTCTCTAAAGTCATAGTCTCAAAGCAGCAAAGATACCCTTTTGCTGGCCCTGAATAAATAAACAACCATGTTGTGAACTGTCTGTGAAAAGGGGAAGCCATTAGGATCTGAGATCCTCGGTCCTACAGAAGCAAGGAACTGAACTCTACTGATAATTTAAATGAGACTGGAAGCAGATCCCCACCTCCAGATTAGCACATAGCTCAGCTGACATACACGATTGCAACCTTATAAAATCCTGAATTGAGGATGCAGTGTAGCTGTGCCCAGACTACTGATGCATAGAAACTGTAAGGTGAAAAATAAGTGTTGTTTTAAGCCTTAATTGTGTGATAATTTGTTATGCAAAATGGAAAATTAATGCAAGGTCATTATCTTGTTTGGGGCAGAGTAAAATATCAGCCACCTTTGTCTTACTCCATTTAGTGCTGCTATAATGGAATACCTAAGACTGGGTAATTTATAAAAAAGAGAAATATGTTTCCTCACAGTTCTAGAGACTGGGAAGTCCAATATTAAGATGCCGGCATCTTGTGAGGACCTTCTTGCTGCTTCATCACATGGTAGAAGGCATCACATGGTGGAAGGGTGAAGAGAGAGAGAACAAAAGGGAGCTGACTTGCCCTTTTATAATAGCATTAATTCCACCCATGAGGGAGGACACCACATGGCCTAATCACCTCTCAAAAGTCCCAGCTCTTTGCCAGACTTGGTGGCACGTGCCTGTAATCCTGTAGTTCAAGCTACTTAAGAGGCTGAAGTGGGAGGACCATTTGAGCCCCAAAATTCAAGGCTGCAGTGAGCTATAATTGCACCACTGCACTTAAGCCTGAGCAACAGAGTGAGACATCATCTTAAAATTTAAAACGTCCCTGGTCTTAATGCTGTTACAATGGCAATTAAATTTCAACATGAATTTTGGAGAAGACAAACATCCAAACCATAGCAACTCACTCCATGTCTCCCTCCTGCTGTAGGTGTTCTGCCTAGCTGCCTAGAGAAAGTGATGTAAAAAGTTGAGGCATAAATATCAGAAACAGCTATCTATGCAAAGAATATAAATATTTCAGAAATAGAGACTAACTTGTATAAAGGGCTAGAGGTGAAAAAGAGAGAAAGCCTCATTCTGATTTGAGATATCACAAAATGCTTTTTAGAAAAGCTGAGATTTACTGTATTCATGAGAAAGAAAAAGAAAATCCTCAAATCCCTCCTTCTGCCATTGCAGCTTACTTGGCATAATGTCTGTTGAGGATGTCTCAGAGTACATTTTATTTACCCCACCAAGTTTTAGGCTGTTTTTCAGATGACAGTGAAATAATTAATCACCACCAGAAGTTTGAAAACAGTCCATTCAGTGAGGAGAGAAAAAATTTTCTGTCAACTGACTTGGAGACCAAACAAGTAGATGATTGAATTTCTTTCCTTAGGAAGGGACCAGCTGACACAGTAATTGAGAAAAGCAGAATTTCCTCCTATCCCTAGAGAAGAAAGGAGTTTCATTTTTACAGTTGATATATTCCCTCTGAGTGGGGAGGCATTTCATCAATTCATTTCATGTTGTGATTTAATTTCATTTCTCTTAAACTAATTAAATACTGACTTCCTTCTGCCTCCACACTCAGTGGGTAGTGAGGAGAGATTGTAGATTGGCCTCTGATGCCTGAGGTCAGAGGACCGGAATCCGGAAGTGGGCTCTGTAGCTTCTTTTTAAAAATAACTTTTTTGGCCAGGCGTGGTAGCTCATGCCTGTAATCCCAGCACTTTGGGAGGCCGAGGTAGGCAGATCACCTGAGGTCAAGAGTTCGAGACCAGCCTGACCAACATGGTGAAACTCCGTCTCTACTAAAAATACAAAAAATTAGCCGGGCGTGGTGGTTTTCCCCTGTAGTCCCAGCTACTCGGGAGGCTGAGGTTGGAGAATCACTTGAACCCGGGAGGTGGAGGTTGCAGTGAGCTGAGATCATGCCATTGCATTCCAGCCTAGATGACAGAGTGAGACTTCATCTCAAATATAAAAACAAAACCAAAAAATATCTTTATTTTATTATTGAGGTATAATTCACATAAATATTAACTTCACCGTTTTAAGGTCTACGATCCCGTGGTTTTCAGTGAATTCACTGCATGGTATAACCATCCAATCATCTAATTCTAAAACTTTTCTACTCTTCTCTTCCCATAGTATCTCAGACCTACTAGCAGATAACCCCAATTCCAATTCCTCCTTATTCCATCATCAGGTAACAATTTATCAGCTTTCTGTCACTATGGAATTGCCTATTCTGTACATTTCAAACAAGTGGAATCATACAATATGTGGGCTTTGGTGTCTGGCTTCTTTCACTCAGCATGTTTTCAAGGTTCGTCCATGTCACAGCATGTACCAATATTTCACTCCGTTTTATAGCTGAATAATATTACATCATATATACACATATATCATTTTTTAATCCGTTGATTCATTGATAGACATTTGTTGTGTTTCCACTTTTTTGCTATTATGAATAATCCTCCTTATAAACATTTTTGAAAATGTTTTTGTGTGAAAATATGTTATCAGTTATCTTGGATATATACCTAAAAGTTAAATTCCTGGGCCATGTAGTAATTCTATATTTAACATTTTGAGGAACTGCTGAAGTTTTTTGTGTTCTTCCAGCAGTGCAAAAGGGTCCCAGTTTCTGTACATCCTCACCAATGCCTGTTATTTTCCACTTTATTTTATCATAAGCATCATAGTGGGAGTGAAGTAGTAGCACATTATGGTTTTGATGTGTATCTCTCTAATAACTAATGATGCTGAGCATCTTTTCATTGGCTAATTAGCCATTTGTATATCTTCATTGTTATGGTACCTATTCAAATTATTTGCCTATGTTTTAATTTGATTGTGTTTTTGTTGTTGAGTTATAGGAGTTATTTCTATATTCTAGATATTAAACCTCTATAAAGTATGATTTGCAAATATTTCTACCATTTTGTGAGTTGTCTTCCCACAGTCCTGATAGTGCTTTTAATGCACAAAAGTTTTAAATTTTAATCAAGTCTAATACATCTAGTTTTTGTTTGGTTGCCTATGATTTTGGTGCCATATTTAAGAAACCATTGTCGAATACAAGATCTTGCTGATTTGCCCCTATGTTTACTCTTAAGAATTTTTATAGTTTTTGGTTCTTACATTTATGTCTTTGATCTGTTTTGAATAATTTTTGATTATGCATGAGGTGTGGGTGCAAATTCATTCTCTTGCATATAGATATCCAACCGTCCCAGCACCATTTTATAAAAAGACTATACATTTACCATTGGATGGTCTTGGCACCTGTGTCAAAAATTAATCACACACGGATGTATGGATTTATTTCTGTACTCTAAATTTTTTTCATTGGTCTGTATGTCCCTCCTTATACTAGTACTACACTGTCTTGATTACTATAACTTTGTAGTAAACTTTGAATTAACTTGAGAAGTCCTCCATCCAACTTTGTTCTTTGCAGTGTTTTCTTTTCTTTTTATAAAAGACAGATTATTGCCACATTCCCCAGACTAAAGCATAGTGGCTATTCACAGGCACAATCATTACCACACTACAGTCTCGAACTCCTGGGTTCAAACGATCTTCCTGCCTCAGCCTCGCAGGTAGCTAGGACAATAGGCACGTGCCACTACACCTGACTTTGTAGTAAGTTTTGAGCTTACTCACCCTTTGAAAAGTGTGAATTCTCCATCTCTGTTCCTCTATTTTGGCTATTCTGGGTCTCTTGCATTTTCTTTATAAATTTTAGCATCAGCTTGCCCATAGCTTCTTAAAGTGAGCTGAGTTTACAGCCATAATCCTAGTTTGTTTTAAGTTACTGGCTCTTTTTATTTTTGAGCAGATGGGGATGAGAGATAGAGCAGACAACAGGGCTATAGGCTCCAAGCCCTCAGGACTATAGTGAGTCTGGGTAACATGGTTCACTAAGAGAGCAGCAAGATTCTGAATGCAGCACTTCAAAGCTTTCATATGCATGTGAATCATGCAGCAATCTGGTTCTAATACAGGTTCTAATTTAGTAAGTCTGAAGCTATATTAGTCCATTTCATACTGCTATAACAAAATACTTGAGACTGGGCAATTTATAAAGGAAGTAGTTTTATTTGACTCACAGTTCCACATGGCTGGGGAAACCTCAGGAAACTTACAATCAAGGTGGAAGGCAAAGGAGAAGCAAGTACCTTCTTCACAGGACTGCAGGAGAGAGACAATAGCAAACGGGGCACTGCCAAACACTTTTAAAACCATCAGCTATTGTGATAACTCACTCGCTATCATGAGAACAGCATGGGCAACACGTCCGCCATGAGCCAATCACTTCCCAGCAGGTCTCTCCTTCGATACATGAGGATTACAATTCAAGATGAGATTTGAGTGGGACACAGAGCCAAACCATATCAGAGGCAGAGTCTAAAACTGTTTCTGACAAACTCTTAGGTGACACTGATGCTGCTGGTCACTGAAGCATACTTTGGCAAGCAAAGCACAATTGAAATTAGTAAGAACTATCCAGCAGTCCAACAAAGGAGGTAAAGCATTGAGACATTCAAACTGTTCCACCTAGAAAAAGAAAAAAACAAAAGAAAAGAAAGAAAAGTCTATAAGGGGAAATAAGGGGACTTGGCAAAGTCCACAAAACTAGGTAGCAGCAGAGTTGGGTTTAGGAATTCTGGTTTCAGACGCTGAGTTAAATGTTTATTCCCCAATACATGGCTGCCTCCGATGTCAATTACCATTCACTCTACCCAAAGTACTTCTCCTCCCAAGATTCCCATCCAATTTCTCTTTTGTTTATTGCTTTTTTCAGCAGATTTCTTCAAAAGATACACATTAGAGTTAAAAGGGGCATGCAAGTGTGATGGGTGTTCACATAGGGAACTATCTGTAGTACCCTAGTGCTATTTCTGGGCACAGAACTGACAGATAGACTATATCTGTGTAGGTAAAGTAGTCATGTCAGTCTATTTACAGATACATTAGAATGTGTTATTCTGTATGTTTGTGGGAAAAAAAAAGTAATTTAACCGCAGCTATGGTTTGGATATTTGACCCCTCCAAACTTCATGTTGAAATTTGATCCCCAATGTTGGAGGTGGAGCCTAACAAAAAGCTGCAAACAAAGAAGAAATTGGCTGGGGTTCTTGGGAGAAGTACTTTGGGTAGAGTAAAAGGTAATTGACATGCGAGACAGCCACAGGTTGGGGAATAAACACGTAACTGTTCATAAGTGTTGCTATAAAGAAATACCTGAGGCTGGGTAGTTTACAAAAAAAAAAAGTGATTTATTTGGTTCATGGTTCTGCAGGCTGTGCAAGAAGCATGGTGCCAGTATCTGGTTCTGATGAGGGCCTCAAGCTGCTTTTACTCATGGTGAAAGGCAAAGGGGAAATGACATGCGCACATCACCTTGTGAGACAGAGTGGAAGAGAGAAAGAGTAAGCAGGGAGTGCCAGGATCTTTGCAACAACCAGTTCTCCTGGGAATTAATAGTGTGAGAATCCACTCATTACTGTGAAAATAGCACCAAACCATTCATGAGGGATCTGCCCCTGTGATCCAAACACTTCCCATTAGGCTCCACCTCCAACACTGGGGATCAAATTTCAACATAAGCTTTGGAGGGGCCAAATATCCAAACTACAGCAGTGGTTAAATTACCTTTCTCCCCCTACAAACATACAGAATTGCAAGTTCTATGGGTAGTAGGCAAAATTCTAAGATGGTCTCCAAGATTCCTTATACCCTTTACCACCCCAGGAACAGTGACTATAACAAATTTCATTTCCACAATTTGGTTATGTTATATCGATTTTATAGAAAGTGTGATTATTTAGGTAGTCCTGACCTAATCACATGAGCCCTTCAAATCTAACATCATAGCCAGGGAAGTAAGAGATTTGAAGTACAAGGCAAATTTGACATGCCATTGTCTGCCTGAAGATGGAGGGAATCATGTCCCAAGAAAATCAGGACCTCAGTCTGACAACTGCAAGGAACTAAATTCTGCTGATAAGGAGAATAAAATTGGAAGCAGACTATTCCCCAGAGACTCCAGACAAAAACTTCGGTCCTGGCTGCTGGATATCTGACTTACAAAACTGTGAGCTAATAAATGGGTATTTTTAAAGTCACTAAGTTTGTGGTAATTTGCTATACAGTGATAGAAATACTATGCCTTTTTGATGGATGACTGGACTGTGTACCTATATTCCCCTCACTGTCATGGCACTCAGAGTCACATTTGTGGCAAAAATGTTAACAGTTATAGAGGACTTTACAATGTGTAAGTCTATTTTCAATATTTTTATCTTCGTCATGTCTTCCTCTAATTTTGTGTATTTTGCTTGATTTTTCTATCCCTAATTATGTTTTAACATTTCATTTTATGCAATCCTTTTTTAGTCTCATTATAAAAGCAATATGTGCTCATTGTAGAAGTGTGGAAAATACAGTTAGGAACAAGAAAATAAAATAGGCATTAGAATTCTATCACTTCATCTGGAAAAAAACAACTGTTAATGTTTTGCTTTATTCTTCCCAGTCTATTTCCCTGTGTCCATATGTATATTTTTATGTAATGAAATAACACTGTATTATTATGCATAATCTTGTTGCAAGCTGCCTCAAAACTTTTGAGGAAAAAACAAGAAAGAAGTTAACATGTGTTCAATGGTTTGAAGGTAGTTTTCTTTGAGCAGCTCGTTGTTGAGGTCAGCATATCTCACCTTTTTTGTTCTTTTCCTTATGTTTTTCCCATGACACTTAGTGTTCATCTCTGTTGAGGGTCCCTGATTCAATGGTTTGCTAGGAGGACTCAAGACCCATGATTTATTATGGCATGAAGATACAAGGAAAACCCAGCAAAATTGCATGGGCACACATTCTGATGGAAATCTGGAACAAGATTTCAAGAGTCCTCTCCCAGGGAAGCCACAGAAGACACAAAGACACAAAGACACATATTTAATTCCTCTAGTGTAGAATTGTGGCAACACATGTGAAGTGTTATCTACTAAGGAAACTTATTAGTGACTCAGAGTTCAAGGAATGTATTGAGACTGGTCATTTAGGCAACCTCTGCCTAGCATGTACCAGAATTCTAAACTTCCAGAAAGAAAGCAGGTGTTTAGCATAAATCATATTGTTTGCACAAACAGCTTAGGCACACTGATGCGCTCTTCAGTTAGCAAGTAGTGGGAGCCCTCCAAAATCCAAATTCCCTCTGGAAGTTGGCCAACTACCAACTCTGTAAGCATGTCTTTCTAAGGATAGTAGACCTGCTATGTTAAATCTTTCTGCATATCACCTGAGTACCACACTCTCATGGTTCTCCTGCGCTTATGTACAATACCCAGCACCTTAGATATTCTCTCTCACATAGAGTATAATAGAATATGGATGAGTGATAATAAACTCGATTTATTTTTAAAGTCAACCATTAACATATGTCTATTAAATGTATATTAAGGTAATTATTAAGATAGATGGATAGATGACCACGAAAGACCAATACCATGCTGAACCAGGGCTCTGGGTGGCCTACCTAGAAAGTCTGGATTTAGAGTGCTGCCCCTACTTTCTGAAGGTTTATTTCTGCCTTTCCCTACCAGAATCAAGACTCCTAGATAAAGGTCAGGCCCGGAGTTTCATGATGTGCTATAAGGTTAAGACTGAGACTTGTGGCCAGGTGCGGTAGCTCATGCCTGTAATCCCAGCACTTTGGGAGATTGAGGTGGGCAGATCACCAGAGGTCAGGAGTTTGAGACCAGCTTGACCAACATGGAGAAACCCCGTCTCTACTAAAAATACAAAATTTGCCAGGCGTGTTGGCGCATGCCTGTAGTCCCAGCTACTCGGGAGGCTGAGGCAGGTGAATCGCTTGAACCCGGGAGGAGGAAGTTGCGGTGAGCCGAGATTGCTCCATTGCACTCCAGCCTGGGCAACAAGAGCAAAACTCCATCTCAAAAAAAAAACCAAAAAGAAAAAAAAAAAAGAAAAAAAGTTCGAGACTTGTCTCACAGAGCTTTGCACAATGAAGGGCGGTACATTATCTCAGAGGACCTTTCCTCACTGATCCAGGCCCATGTCGAGGTGACTAGAAGGAAAGCATGACCTTGTCTTTGCTCTTAAGTTTCCTGTGATTTTTCTGTCTTCAAATGTGTCACTTATATTTATAAATCTTGGTCTCTAAGATTTGCCTTTCATTCTGGGGACACCTGATAGACGTGGAGCATATTTGGGTATGCTTTTGTCCCTACACAAGAATTGCTTTTACCTTGGGATTAAGATGTGTCTTTGAAAATGAAGAGGAGTTTATAGGGTACCTTCTAGTTCATAGGGGGCCTGCTAGTTTATAGGGTGCCTTCTTTATGGATTAGCAAAACTAAGCCCTCCTGGGTTTATGCAGCCCCGGGGCTTCGTGAGTGCACTTGGGACAATTGTCAGAAAAATGCTCCCTGTGGGAGGGGAAAGTAGCTCCACACCATTGTTCTAGTCTTGGAGAGTAGAGCTATGGCTGGATTTCAGTTCCACTCACCACCTCTGCTGGGCACCTTTTGTGTTAACACAATTGAGTACAACTACATATGATGGGAAGGTTGGTGGATGTGGGGCTATCTGTAGATGCGTGTTTTGGGGGGTATAGCACTATATGCCTGTATCGTCTCCTTTAAGAACCAAAGTGCCCTATCTTGTTCTCTACCCTTCCAGTGAGGAAAACAAGTTCTCACAGCCAGATGGATTATTTTGAGTCAGCCGTCACAAGTGGAATAACACGGAAGGGACTGCTTAATGTAGAGGAGCAGCATGGTTCTTCATCAGTTTATTTCATCATGGAGAATATACATAACTCGTTATTGAATTATTATGCTCAAGGGTTCTCATAGCTATCTTCAAAATATGATAAGTTAAATATTGAGACATGGAAAATAAAATTTTAGCAAGGCAAAGCTGCCTTACTGCCTATAATGTTGATGTCATTTAAGAACCTCAATAAGCCTTTGTTTCTTCGTCTGTAGAATGAGGGTGAAAAATAATACCTAATTCCTAGGATTGTTCTGAAGGCTAAATGAAAAGACATACAAATCAACAAATGCTAGTTTCCTCTTCAATCTTTCCCTTTTTTTCTAATTCCCCGCATTTATATGGTATTGAGATTACAAAGCACTTTTATTTCAAAAGACAGCTGATTCTCAAAATTGACCTAAAAGGTAAACAATGAGGAGGAATAAAAGACCTAAGATTCCAGCAGGCCCAAGTACAATCTCTTCTGTCTTCATTGTTCATATTATAAATAGGACACAATGAGAGCCTGTTGGAAAAACCAACCACATATAAAAATCCCTCTAGTATTTGGGGAAGATTTCACCACTTGGCAACTGGGTCTTGTTTTTTTTTTCATGGACAAGAAACATGGATAAAATGGTACTTTAACTGGTTGGATCTGTCCTGTTTCAGTTGAGTTTTATACATAAAGGAGTCTTCATTACATGGCTGTGTGTTACCTGCTTCAATGTCTCTTAATTGTTAAAAACAGAATTCTTAAAATTGGCAGTCCTATAAAAGAGGATTTACAAATAGAGAATATAGTACAGAGAAATGTTAAATCATATTATTCAAAGCACTTAAGTTCTATTTTTAAACATTTTACTGTTTTGTGAAATAATGTTATTGTCTGCCCAATTTTGCCAAGTCAGAATTTACTGCTGCGAATGAAACAAAATATTCACTCAGGGACATGCTGGTACACTGAAAAGGTATCCTTCTAAAAAATAATTCTTCAGATTCTTCTTTTGTGTCTGAAGTAAGATTCTTTTGGCTGCAACTAACTGAAACTTCCACTCAATATATCACAAGCCAAAAATCAGAAATTTTATTGACAAGATACTGAAATCTCTTGTGAAGTCTAGGGGGAGAGGACAGTTGGACATCACAAAAAGCAGAAAGCAAGGGCTGGAAAAGCCTCAGGAGATCAGCCTTCAATTAGCTACTGTCACTTCAATTCTGTTTTTCTCTAAGATTTTGCCTTATTTTTAACTCACTTTTCAAACTACCTTTCACTGTTTCAGCATTTGTAGGACAGAAGGTTGCTACTGTAAGGAGGTGGGTCATATGACCAATTTTAGTCCAATAATCTATGGCTAAGAGGGTCGGAGTGGAGAATAGATCAAAGGTGAGTCAATAAGATTATCTCCAAGACCAACTATGAGTTGCTTTAATGGGATGCTTGAACCAAGACCATGGAAACTTGAGAGGAGAACTTATCAATGCCCATTTAAGCAGGAAGTCTTTCTCCTTTTCCTTTGCTTGTTCAACCTGAATCTTCATATTTGCTTCTATGTGCACACCACTTCATTCGTTGTCATTCTCCATTTGTCTCTGCCATTCCCTGTAGGTCAGTTTTGATGGCTCCAGTGTGCAGCACGTGGCCAGACATGGCTGACTCACACTTTTTGCACACCAATGTGTCTTTTAGTCCAGGCCAGTGGCAGAAACTAGCTAGTGTCTCCTAATACCAGTTCTAACTTTTAGAGAAAGAATGAGAATGGGTTGTTGTGAGGATCAAATGGGTTAATGTAGTCTAGTGTCCAGCACATCATAAACACTCTATACACATTAGCTATGCTGCTTCTTCTTCAAAACCCTGTTTGGGTGTTCTCTGTCCAGTCTGCATGCTATTATCCCTGCTTTCTTGGCCTCAGCCAGAATAAATCACTTCTTTCCCACCCTTGCTGCTGGAGCTTATGCATGCTTATTTTTTTCACTGTGTATGTTCCCTATTGTATTACAGTTATTAACTGTTATGCCTGTTGCTCATTCTAGATGCTAAGCATCTTGTGGGTAGGAGCCATTTCCCTCTCTCTTTTAACTGATTGTTAGGGATGAGGTCTTATGCAACAGCACCTGATGCATGGTAAGGGCTCCAGAAATGTTTGCCAAACTGAATGGAAGGCATCTGTAGGGGCAAGTTTCTCTTACTAATGGAAACTTGGGGATAAGCTGATTTTCTTTGGCCCTGCTCCCATGCCTTGTTGACTTTCAAATAGCAAGCTAAAAGGTAGACTTCCGAATTACAGGTTATCTTTAAGCACTTAGTTAATGTGGGCCAAAGATCCCCTGGGTTATTTTAGTGGCTCACCGGTGCAGGAGGAGTTTAATCAAGAGTAACTTCAGAGGAAGCTAGTGCGAATACAAGTTTAGCTCCTTCTGGCTCCAAAAGGTGACTCTGGATGGAAACATTGGGTTCAAATGTCTGTGTGGTATACATGGTTGTATACACAGGATCATGTCCGTGCTATAAGTTCAAGTGCTAATTAAGAAACGGATTAAAGCATCAACGTCACTCTTCGTTCCTGGCTTCTTTTCCTAGAATTCTCTATTCCCTTTGCATCCTTCTGTCTCACAGTCCTTGTAGCCCCTTCTCCTTACTCTGCTACCTAGCCATTGTTCCCTGTACCCTTTCAGATGCCTCTTTGTCATTGGGTTTGTTTGTTGCAAGTATATGGGTGTATATTTCCAGTGTTTTTAGTTTCGTGACATACAGGTCATCATAGCCCCCTGCACCTTTATTTCTAAGATTGTTGTCAACACACATCCACTTAAATTAGTGTTCTCATCTCAATCAATTTACCTGGAGGTAGTAAATGTTTATACTGGAATAAAGAAAGAAGGAGGCAGGAGGAACAGAAAGAAAGGAGAGCTGAGGAATATCTTTTACTGTTTAACTTCCAAACAATCCAGGAAGGTAAGGAGGGCAATTTCTATGATTAATTCCAGGGAGAAAATGGGAATGGGAGGCAGTTAAGAGAAACCATTTGCTAATTAGGAACAAGGATAGAATTTGAAACCTAGGTCTTTCGATCCTAGTCACTGTTTTTCTCTCCTAACAGAATGCTTCTCAAATATGCTGCCTTTAAAAAAGTGACATCATTTTTTGTATACCATGGAAGAAACAATCAGGTCTTAAAAATTTAGACCAAGGGGTTGGCTAACTGTGGCCTATAGGACAAATCCAGCCTGCCACCTGTTTTTGGATGCTCTGTGAGCTAAGAATGTGTTTTACATTGTCTATGGTTAAAAAAAAATAAAAAGAATAATATTCCTTGGCATATGGAAGTGATATGAAATTCAAATTTTAGTGTCTATAAATAGTTTCATTAAAATACAGTCTAGCCCACTTATTTGCCTATGGCTACTTTCATGTGACAACGGTAGAGTTGAGTAGCTGCTTACATACAGACAGGCACTGTATGGACCCCAACGCTGAAACTATTTGCTATGTGACCCTTCATAGAAACACTTCTCTGGCCACTGATTTAGATCCTTGCTACCTAAAGTGCAGTCTATGCACCTGCAGCCTAGGAGTAACCTGGGAGCATGCGAGAATTGTAGAAACTCAGGCACTTTCCAGACCTATGGACTAGGCAGCTCCATTTTAATAAGAAGCTCTGGTGATTCATATGCACATTAAAGCCTGAGAAACTCAAGCTCAGAAAATAGTTGACTGGGGCTTTCTCTTATTAGACAAGGAGGATCGTTACTGGAGAGAAAACAAGCCTAGGGGTTAGACACGGATGAATGTAAAATTGGGTTTCCACTGCTGAATGGCTTTAGTTTCCTCACCTGAAAAGTACAGATAAATATGCTTTCCTCATCAATTTCTTTTGGATTGGATGGTGTGTTAGCTTCCTAGGGTTTCCCCAACAAATTACCTTAAATTTGGTAGCTTAAAATGACAGAAATTTATTCTCTCACAGCTCTAGAAGTTAGAAGTCTGAAACGAAATGTCAGCAGAGCCATGCTGTCTCCAAAGGCTCTAGGGGACAATTTGTCCTTGCCTCTGCCAGCCTCTGATAATTCCAGGTGTTCCTTAGTTGTGGCAGTATAAACTCACTGCCCTCACATGGCTTTCCTCTCTGTGTGTCTCTTTATGTCCTCTCCTCTTCTTATAAGGACATCAGTCATTGGATTTAGAAATCACTCTAAATCCATTATCACATCGTCTCAAGATCCTTACCTAATTATATCTGCAAATAACTTATTTCCAAATAAGGTCACATCTGAGGTTCTGAGTGGATATTGATTTGACCGGAACATTAATCAACCCACTTCAGATTACATAAATATAGTTCAAACGTCTGGCACATTGTGGGCATTTAAGATAGGTTTCCTATGCCTCTCTCCCCGCTTTTATTCAAATGACTCCAAGGCCGAGAATAGAGTGGGGACATGTTGCGGGAATCCCAATGGGTACCTTTCACATTTTGACAGAGGAACATCTCTTTCACCAGGACACAGAGATGAGGATATTTTCTTTTTTTTCTTTTTTATTATTATTATACTTTAAGTTCTAGGGTACATGTGCATAATGTGCAGGTTTGTTTCATATGTATACATGTGCCATGTTGGTGTGTTGTACCCATTAATGCGTCATTTACATCAGGTATATCTCCTAATGCTATCCCTCCCCCCTCCCCGCTCCCCACAACAGGCCCTGGTGTGTGATGTTCCCCTTCCTGTGTCCAAGTGATCTCCTTGTTCAATTCCCACCTATGAGTGAGAACATGCGGTATTTGGTTTTCTGTTTTTGCGATAGTTTGCTGAAAATGATGGTTTCCAGCTGCATCCATGTCCCTACAAAGGACACGAACTCATCCTTTTTTATGGCTGCATAGTATTCCATGGTGTATATGTGCTACATTTTCTTAATCCAGTCTGTCACTGATGGACATTTGGGTTGATTCCAAGTCTTTGCTATTGTGAATAGTGCTGCAATAAACATACATGTGCATGTGTCTTTATAGCAGCATGATTTATAATCCTTTGGGTATATCCCTAGTAATGGGATGGCTGGGTCAAATGGTATTTCTAGTTCTAGGTCCTTGAGGAATCGCCACACTGTTTTCCACAATGGTTGAACTAGTTTACAGTCCCACCAAGAATGTAAAAGTGTTCCTATTTCTCCACACCCGAGATGAGGATGTTTTCATGACATGCATCTTAGAGCTAAACCAGTTCTTTTCTCCTCTACATTTTGGAGCAAAAGTACCTTTCAAATGAAGGAACATGTGAATGAAAAGAAATAAGCCACCAGCAAGAAGAAACTGACAGTGCAGTAATTTTATGTGAAGCTCTCATTCTCTCCTCTCTGCTACTTTTGTGCCTGCCTCGGGAGGAAATGAACAGTCTCAGTGAAATTCCTGTAGGCCACGGCTTTCTGTTGTACCGGCTTTTCCTTGCTATGAAACACATGTAGATCTCAAGAGAAAGTGAGGCAGGTACCAAATTTCAACTTTCTCATGAACAAATCTTAAACAGGCATTAGCTTGGGGGTAAATCAGATTTAGGGTCTCCTATTGGATATTACCGCTGGCAACTTTTAGATTGCCGAGTAATGTGACAAGCTATTGAACCAATTCCACATTCTTATCTCCCATTGCTTTTGTATATATAATCAACCACATCTGCTTTCTGAAGTTCTGGGTTACACTGTCCTCTCATATTGCACTTCTATTACACGGATCTGGTCTCTTCTGTATTAATTACCCAATCAGCCACCAGTGGTGCACATTGTAACTTTGCATTTCCTGTAAACAGCCTCCCAGATAGAAGATATGTTGAAATCTCCTCTGCACCCAGCAACCAAGTGCTGCAATTCTCAGCGCAGCATCTGTCTCAGAACTGAAACAAATCAATAGCTAAATGTGACTGCAGCCAGATTACTAACTCAATCTTCTGCTCTCCAAGGGGGAAAGAGGTACAACCTCTAATACTGAGGAGTCTGCTGAACAAAAGCAGGAGCTTTGCTATTGGTAAGAAAAAATCTGCCAGGAAGGGGAAACCCTGATCTTGGACGGGGTTTTATTTGTACATGTTTATAACATTTATTTTAAAGTAGAATTGTTTGGTTTTTATTTTCTGATCCTGTTTTGGATGAGGGGTATAAAATCATGCCCATTAAAACTCTTTTTTTTCTGCATGTTGTAGTTTAAAGAGAGTATGCTTTATTTTCCTACAGAAAAATTGGGAGAACCAAGGTATGTTGCCCCCAAAATAGGAAATACGATTGCCTTTGAAGAATTAAACTTTAAGCTCAGTAGATACTGGATTAAGGCAAAGTCATCCTAAAGCAGTGAGGTAGTTCTCAATCCTGCCTGCATGTTAGAAACATCTAGAGAGCATTTAAAAAATGCTCTTGCCCCAGGCATGCCACCAGAGATTCTCATTTAATTGGACCAGGGTAGTGCCCAGGTGTTTTATTAAAAGCTCCCAAAGTGATTCTCACCAGCTGTCAGGGTTGAGAATGTTGCCTTAAAGAAACAGAGTAGCTTATAGGCTTCAGTGCTTCACTCACATCACAGAATTCTTCTAAAGACAGAATGTGTCTTTCAGATGGAGGGGTGTGCGTGTGGTTAGCTAAGGAAGTTCTGGAGAAAATCCTGTCTTTGAGACTTTCTCTAATCACCAGGTTTAAAATTTCATTCCTCATCTTCCAATCTCTATGTCTCTTACTTGCTTTAATTGTTTCCCTTTATACTATTTTCTATCCAGAATATGTGTGTCATGAAAATAGATTGGTTTTGTGTCTGTTTTGTTGGCAGCTGTATCTCTAATGCCTATTAGACTATTTGAGACAGTCTAGCACATGGTAGTTACATGGTAGACAGATATATAATGAATGAATGAGCAAAAGAATGAATAAATACATAAATGAATAAGTGAAAGGGATCACAGAAGCAAGTATTCCTATTTCTTTGAAAGTAATTTCTACTGTGAAAACAATACATATTTTCTTTAGCTGAGTTCGTAAAACATTCCAAAGTAATTTAATAATGGTTTGGATTCAAATATGTGTTTTTCTAAGGAGAGAAAGAATATACTGTCCTTGAAATGATTCAGGTTCTGCGATAGTAATAAGTCTCCCTGTATACTAACAAATTGGCATTCACCTTCTATTATTTAATTTATTTATTTACATTTTGAGGTGGAGTCTTGCTCTGCCACCCAGGCTGGAGTGCAGTGGCATGATCTTGGCTCACTGCAACCTCCATTTCCCAGGTTCAAGGGATCCTCCCACCTCAGCCTCCCGAGTAGCTGGGACTACAGGCACATGCCACCATACCTGGGTAATTTTTGTGTTTTTAGTAGAGATGGGGTTTCGCCATATTGGCCAGGCTGGTCTCGAACTCGTGACCTCAAGTGATCAGCTCACCTCGGCCTCCCAAAGTGCTGGGATTACAGGCTTGAGTCACTGGGCCCGGCCACACATTCTACTTTGAATTACCATATAGAAACACCTATAGAAAGGAAATGAACTAGTTGTGCCAACTATTGATTCCTGCTACATATTTTTCACTGTGCAATTATAAATTAGCATTTGGGTTTTATACATTATTCTTGTGAGCTTGATTAACATGAGTGCACTTTTGAGCAATGAATAGATTCACCTCTGCCCTTTATATGTGACTCATTCAGGTTTTAGAGTTTTCAACGCCAAGTGTTAAACCTTAGAGCAGAGCAAATCCACTAAGCTCACAACCCTGTGAAGCCATTTCCACCTCTGCCTAAAAGAGACTTTCAACGTTATTTTAATTTATACCACATTTTAGTAAACATAAAATCTTACACTATCCTTGATTGTGATTTGAAATTTCTAAATACTTAAATGAAACACACTTTGTAATTTTCTTTCTCAGACTACAAATCTGCCCCTTTATCCACCCTTACTCCTATCACAAATGATTGTGGTTTGTCCACTTGGTTGAAAAATAACTGCTGCAAAGAAGCCCTCCACTAGCACACTGGCAGGGTTGACAGTTCCCCTGGCCTTCAGCTGTGGCAGGCAGGCCTTCTTTAGTGGAGACCAGCATCTGCTTTTTCCAAACTATTATGCATTAGTCTTAGCCTCTGGAACGAGGAAGCCAGGGCAAGCTCCCTTTTCAAAATAGAATGATATGACAACTTCTCTCATTGCCTCTTTAGTCTTCCCATGTTTTGAACCCAGAGTAAAATAACAACAAAAACACAAACACTCCCCACTCAAAACCAGGGAAGATTTCTGTCAGTTTAGTGTACACACTGGATTGACCAACGTAGAGTTGGAGGAAAAAAGGGAATTTGATACTGAGGTTGAAGCCATTCCGCCACTAGGAAAAAGCTCCCCGGTGTGCCTTCAGCCCACAGACATACCAGACAGTTCATCATCACAGTAAAACCTAGACTGGCATCTCCTCCTAAGGCTCACGGCTTCCCAGACTTGAATTTTTTGTGGCTGTCCTCAGGTTATAACATACCAGGAACCTTAATTATAATGATAATTATAACCACAACAACAAACCCACAAAATTTAGAGGACTTTACCAAGAAGTGCTCAGGGAAAGATTTTTTTGTCAGCTAATGGAGTCTCTGTTTCTGTTTTTTGCTTCCCCTCGGTGATGGCACTTTCCTCTCAATCCTGAATCATTTGTTCATCATCTATTTACTTTATTCCTCATCCCCCCATCCCCCTGGAACTACTTTTGCAAACATAATGTGCATAGCAATCACCTGGGGATCTTGTTAAACTGTAGATTCTGATTTAGAGGGAAACTTACATTCTGCATTTCCAACAAGCTTCCCAGTAATGGCAATGCCACTGTACATGAACCACGCTTTGTGTAGCAAGGCCGTCTTGCTATTCAATTGAACGTTCTGCAACTAAGGAAGCGTTCTATAATCTGCTTTGTCCAATATCGTAGCCACTAGCCACATTTGCCTATTGAGCACTTGAAATGTGGCTAGCGTGACTAAGGAGCTGAATTTTAAATTCAATTTAAGTTTACTTAATTTAAATTGAAATAGCTGTGTGTGGCTAGTGGGAACTGTGTTGGATACCTCACTCTGGAGTAGGAACAAACCAGCAAACTTTTTATGTAAAAGGCCAAATAGTAAATATTTTAGACTTTGTGGGCCACATGGACTCTGCTACAAGTACCCACTCTGCCATTGCAACATGGAGAAAAAATCATAGACAGTACATAAACAAATGAACATGGCTGTATTCCACTAAAACTTAATTGGCAAAAGCAGGTGGTGGGCTGGTTTTGGCTTGTAGACTGTGGTTTGCAGACCTCTGCTTTGGAGTATAATTCAGTGATATTAAAAGAAAGATTTTAAAAAATAACCTAAAGCATATTCTTGAGACTAAAATAAATGCCTTTCTTTACATTTATATTTGAACTGCATAAAGCATGCTTTTAATCCATAAAAATTCCATCAGCAAATTGTCATTTAAAAATCGAAACCCAGTGTTCTATGTTATTGTATAAAATTATTGCCTATGAATGTTTATTACTCTATTAGATTGTTGTTCTGCACACATGGGGGTGAGCGCGCACACACACACACACAATCACACACACACACTGTTTTGCATGTGGTTTTGGTCTTGAAATCTTTATTGCACTACCATTCTACAATATACTCAAGCTCTGATTATTATGCAGTAAATATTTTGCAGTAAATACTTTGGAGATACCTCTGAATTTGATGGTTGAGGCAGTGGAGTTATTTTCTCTTAGTATATGTACTGTTTAAATATGAGAGAGATGTGTGTAATCAATTCCTGTGAATCTATCTGCAGTTCTTTCTGTTGTTTTTCACAAAAGCTGCCAGGAATATTTTTATATGTGTTCTTTTTAAGTTAGCAACATTTTTCCAGTTATGCTATCTATCTTGAAATGATGAATGGCATGCTGGGACGTTGTTAGTTTACATTGTTAACCATGAGAAACAGTAAGGAGTTATGCAGAAATCCCTCGTTGTGCTAAGCCCAAAATGTTTTTTTTTTTGAAAGGAGCAATCCAAAGATAATTACATATTATAGATGCAAACAATTTCACATTCCGTATTAGCACAATCTGTGTTCAAAAATCATTATTGTGCCAGTTTAATAAGCCACCACACTGAAATAGCTGTAAATACGCTTGGTAAAGATGATAAATATTAAGAGGGCGCTGGTCAGAAGTCATCCCTATGGTCTAGTAAGGGACAATCGAGAACAATGGCATAACCAGAACGGCTTTGGTCCAGGTGTGGTCTGGAACTTCACATTATGGGATCCTCCAAAGAAATAGCCATTATCTACCCATCACCCTTAAAGGCAACCAATGGTCCAAGTCACAGTTTGCTAAAAAGATGCAGTGAATTTGTGTTCAGGTGGAGCTAATATTGATATCTGAGGTATATACATTCTAATGGAGGCAACGAAGTAGCAGGCACTTGGGCAAAGATACTTGCATTCAAGTGAGTTACAGTGTCATGGTTAACCTGACAGAAAAAGGGTAGGAAGTTGTGGGGCAGCGATCAAGTCAGTGATTTGTTGGGTGAGGACCAAGGGAAGAGGACATAGGCTTTCTAAAAGCTCAATTCTTGTTTGCTATGGCTCAAAAGTTTTCCAGTGAGAAAGTATATATTATTAGAAACTAGGCATGTAATGTGGGCTATATATGGTAAAGACCACATAAAAGTAAGGATATGGGTACCTATACCTCTAACCTTGGTATCTTAGATCCTGGATTTAGGGCACAGAACTACTCTAGTCCCCAGTTCTTTATGGGGATGGAGCATCCAATATCTTCCCAGCCTGGAGGTAAGGCAATAAGGCAGGGGAAAGTAGGGTTTCCAAACCAGAGACAAGAACTTTTGGGTTCTTTTATGTTACAAGTTCTTGTACCAATTTAAAGCTCAGAACAAGTTGTTAGCATTCTCTATCCCTCCTAGTTTTTGCTTTCCTGTTACCTTTGCTCTGTCATAGTACTTTGTATGCACTTGTACTATCACGTCACAGTGCACATGCAGTCTTGCAATCGACTTTATGTATTTTTCTCCCTCGTTTGACTCTGAACTTCTTGAAGCTAAGGACTATGTTGTCCATCTCTGTATCTTCAGTGCCTAGCACAGTGTCTGACATAAGGCACATACCAATAAAGAGAAAAAAGTTTGAACTGAATATCCAAAACCAATTATAATTATTTGAAAAATAATTTTATTGTAAAGGTTAGCCATTAAATTAAAGAACATTTTTAAATGCATCAAACAAATAGGAATATGATTTTTTTTTACAAATCTGAAATTATATTCCACACAGAACATTTCAACTTGCTTTTTTACTTACATGAGTATTTAATTCTGTTATAACTCTATAAATTGTTTTTTCTAACTGCTATGATAGAGATATTGGTGCTTATCAAGCATTCCATTTTGCCCTCTGCATTTCTCATCTCCTTTGCAGTTAGATAGAGCTCCATGATTAATTCTTGCCAATGGCATAGGCAGAAAGGACAGAAGTCATTTCTGGGCCAAAGCTAGCATGTATCCCCACCAATTTATTTCTTTTCCTGCTAAGTGACTGGGGACATTCTATGATGGATTTTCCATCAGCTTCTGTCTCTGAATGGCCATGTAGAGCTGTGACTTCTGCCACTCCCTGTTGGACAGGGAGCACAAGTGAGAAATAACATCTTTGTTTTCATAAGCCACTGGGATTTCTAGGTTAATTTTTTATGGCAGCATGCCCTATCTATTCTCAATAATACAGGTACATAGAATACCATTGTATAAAATATACCCTGTATTTACAATTTCCTATTATATGATATTTTAATTGATTTTACTATTTTACTAATGTAAGCAATGCTCTGATGGCACTTATTAATATGTAAGTATTCGCAGAAATTAATGATGATTTTCTTAAGAAAAATTACCAGAGATAAAATTATGGGATAAAATAATTTGGAGATTGTAAAAGATTTACTATATGTTGCCAAATTGACTTCCAGAAAGATAATGCCAATTTATAGTCCCATTATCAGTACATATGAATTCTAGTTTTGCCATGCCTTGCCAAACTGGGTATTATTGTTCTTTAGAATAATTGCAAATTGAATAGTTAAAAACTATTTTGGCTTCAAATCAGATTCATTTTAGTAGCAACATGACCCTATTGTGGCAGATTTTTATTGAAGCTGTTTCTTAATGCCTCTGGGTATAGAGCTTAAGTAAATTGAAGATGAAAGTAGAACCTATTCAGTACAAAACCTTTTGGAAATGCAGTAGAGACGAATTTGCCAATATAACCGGGTGTCTCAAGGACGTATGCCAAGCCAACAATGAAGTAATTGAATCATTACATTTTTTTTCTGGAACTTTTTTCCTTTGCTCTATCTAGACATTTATTGCTGTACTATGAGAAAAAAATATATATATGATGGCTGATTTCCTGAAACACTTTGCAGATTCTAGTAGAGTTCATTGCTGTAGTCTTTGTTCATTTAAAAAAAAAAATTCTGACTCCTTACTGCATCATTCCACCCCAAGGATTTAAGGAATAATACATCTTAATACAGTAGAGTGTCCATAAATGAATATATTCCCATTGAAAGGCTGAGGTCACAGGGGAACTGTGTCCTGAGTGCCTAGCACCTAGTAAGTGTTCAAAAAGTGCTTAGAGAAAGAAGGGGAGGAAGAAAAGAAGGAAGAAAGAAAAGAAGAGGAGAGGAGTGTTTTGCCATATATTTGGAACAAGAAGGGAATGGAGACATGACCCTATATAATCCTTTTATTTGAAATTTAACTCAAACAAATTAAGTGGGGTCTTCACGATTCCAAGCTCATAGGTAGGAAGTAGTTGGAGTGGGATACAAGCCAGATCTTTTACTTCCCATCTGCTGTTTCTATTGCATTGAGTAGCTTGTTTTTATTTCTCTGCCACCTAAGTAAATTTGGGTGAGAAGCAATCACTCAATAGTTATTGAACACCTACATACTGGACTCTGTGGTAGATGCTTTGAGCCCATAGGGGTCTCATGATCCACCTAGGGAGAATGATGTGAAATCAGATAAGATCTCTGAGAGAGGTCCATGAAGGACGGTGTTAAAAAGGGCAAATGAATGGAGAAGCATTAAGGAAGCATAATGGAGGGGCATTAAGGAAACTTTCTTCTGGAGCTAGTTTTGTGTTGAGTTTCCAAAGATCAGTAAGATTTTAATTGCAAGAGGAGGAGAGAAGAGATATTTTTAAAGTAAGAAAATGCTTAACATAAACAAAACGTTTGAAAATAATGCACATGGCAAACAAAACTTTCTGTTTTAAGGAGGCAGTAGAGCTCAGAGGCTAAGAGCTACGTTTGACTGATAACTATGTTACTTATTAATTTTGTGACTTTGTAATTTGATTGAAGTAATTAGTGCAGTCTGAAAGAACAATTGGACTTTACCCCAATATACTCAGCTGTGGTTTCACATTGTAGAAATAGTCTTATTCCTTTAAATAGATATAAGTTTAAAATAACTTTTCTGCCCAAAATACGATTACACTAAAGCAATGATTTGTGGAAAATTTTGTATGCTTCTTCTCTTAGAGAAATTGATAGTATCCAAATCTAATCCACTTATTTATAAGGCAATTTCTTACACATAAGTGGCTGTACATTAACTGAAAAAATATCCCAATAGAATAGATTCTGAGAAAACATGTGGAATTTTCTTTAAATTGTATCAAAATTGTCTCTAATATTAGCAGATCATAAGAAGAGAAAATGTGTGTGTGTGTTTACATTTAAGAAGCTGAATAAAATATGTTTAAATGTTAGATTGGAACTCAATTTTAAAAAGTTAATGATGTTTTTCTTTATAGTCATGCAGAAGGCACCAGGGCAATACTAACTATTATGGTTAAATTTATGTGTCAGCTGGACTGGGCCACAGGATATCTAGATATTTGGTCAAACATTATTCTGGGTGTTTTCTGTGAGATTGCTTTTGGATGCAGTTAACATACAAATCTGTAGACTGAATAAAGTAGTGGTGTCTATGTCCCTCCTTAGTGTCTGTGCCCTGAAAGGAAGAAGAAGACTGACTTTCCACCAAGTAAAAGAGAATTCCTTCTGCCTGAGGGCCTTTGAACTGGGAAATCGGATTTTTTTCCCCTGCTTTTGGACTAGAACTGAAACATTGGCTCTTCCAGGATTTCAAGTCTGTGGACCTTCAGAGTAGAACTTAACCATCAGCTCTCCTTTTGACTCAGACTAGAAATACAGCATTGGCTGTCCTGGGTCTTCAGCTTGCCAACTCACTCTGCAGACCTTGGGAAATGTCAGCCTCGGTAAACATCTGAGCCAATTCCTTATCATCAATCTCTATCTATAACTATATAACTATATATCTATATATCTATCTATTTTCTCCTGTTAGTTCTGTTTCTCTGGAGAACCCTGACTAATGCAGTAAATTTCTTCATTTACTATTAATATGAAGAAAAATATTTTCTCCCAAGCTCATGTTTTTAACCAGAACATGTGCCTATAAAATGAAACAGCTAAATATATGAAGCCTAGATACCCAAAGTTTCATTAACTTTTACCTATTTAATAATGTTTTCTACTGAGGACTACACATGGTATAGAATTATTTATCTGCAACTTCCTAGTAGGTATTGCAGAACAGATCCTCTATCCACCTTGAATCCACGACCTGGGGGTTTAAATCCCAGATCTGCGGATGATATGCTGTGAGATCCTGGACAAGCCTCTTTGAAAAGACTCATAGTAGTTCCAAAACATTTAAAAATGGAGATTTAAAAATGTACCGCTGCAGAGTTATTGGGAAGATTAGGTAAATTGATGTACATACAGTGGGCACTGGTACTACCTGGCCTATGGCGAAGTCTCTGGTCCTTTGGAACATTCCGAAGATTGCCCTTGGGCCATGAAACTGACATGCCAGTGTGAAGAACTAGAGCTGCCTGAGAGTTTTATCTCCTCTGCTGGGGGCAGCCTGAAGGCAAGGACTGATTGATGTGTGAGGACAAAAGCCCAGCTTCTTTGCCAGAGGTGGAATAAACTCCAATGTAATTTATTGTCTAGTGTTTCCCTTGGGAGCAGGCTAACGCTGAGACTTCACCTGAAATTGCATCACCTGTGATGCTTCTTTTCCTTTCCTGTCCTGCTTCCTTCACTACCTTACTCTTTTCTCCTGGGAGCCCTTCTTTAATACATCACATGTATTCAAATCCTTGACTCAGAGTCAGCTTCTGAGAGAACCTGACCTAGGACAGTCTGTGAGTGAAAGTGCTTTGCAAACTATAAATAGGGGGACCATATGTCCTGATTTGCCTGTGATAGTCCTGCTATATGCCTGTCATCCTGGTATACTTACTAATATCGCCTCCGTTCGCAAGGAAAAAGATAAATTTTATGGTTACCTTTAGTATAAAGCACTCCAGAGATGCTTGAAAAATAGGAAGTTAACATAGTGATAATGATTAAACTCAATCAAGCAACTAATTCACCTAATTTCTTCTCAGTGAAGTGTTTGGCTAAATTGCCATCATCATTTCAAGATGAGTACTGTGACTTTTCTAAAATAACATTCAGAACATGATGTGTTTTTTATTACCTATAGGATGGCGATGAGAATATGCATTACAAGTTAATATTGGTAAAATTACCTAAGAGCAAATTACTTAAAGACTTTAAAAAATAGCACATATTCCAATGAATCATCATTGAAACTATATATTCTGTGTACAATGAAACCTATGTAAAAGAAAAAAGTCATCAGCAACAACATAGCTTTGCTATTTTTTTCTTCTCAACACTCTCAAGTTCAACTTATCAGTAGTTCTTCCGATCCTTTAAAGCCTTGGGCTATTCCCACAAGAGAATAGAAAGTCCATTTTTGAGGCAGGCCAATGTCTGGAGTCTCTGTAGATGTTTGTTTTGCCAGCTGGTGAGGCTGAATTGGCAACTGAGATTTTAACAGTGTTTAAGATAGGCTTTGATTAGTTGAGAAATATGATAGACTTTTATTAGTTGGGAAAATTTGGAGACCTATCAATGCGCAAGGCAAAGGAATTCTTCCTATACATTGAATATGGCCACATCGGGTGGCCAATAGGTTTAACTGTTGCCAGAAGTCTGTGTATTTCCAGGAAATACAAATGATTGGTAGTCCTTAAGCAATTGAGGAATGAGTTTAGAAATCACCATTCGGCCTTGATCCAGCCAATGGCAAAAAGACACATTTTTTGAAACTGATACTTCAAATTCTATCCTGTAAGCATGTATTTATGCTTATCCACATTTGATTTGTATATACACAGTAGCCCATCCATTATGTTTCCAGTTTCAGTTCTTCTGAAAATAATATTCATGTGTACCTAAGTTGATATATCAACATTTTCCCACCTGATGGACTGAGTCAAGGGTAAATTGTGTTTCTTTCGAATTGTTATAAAGATCTAGGGTAGACTGATTAGTAGAATTTCCTGTCATTTAACCATGATAATCTAAATTACATTAAGGCAGATTACCTAAGTGTCTTTACTATAATATAGAAATTTGTGCTAAGTATTTTTAAGAAAACGATTGCAATTAAGTATGGAAAAGAAACCTTATTATGTCCTCTCTAGTGATCATCAGCCTCAATATAGTTAGCATTGTGACTTACTTATGAGGTATTTATTCATTCAAAAGGTCCTTCAACATTTATGTAATGACCACATACTATGAGATGGGCAATATGCTGGGGCTATAGCAGTGACTATGACAGACACAGTTCCTGTGCTTGTGGAGCTCAGTCAGCAAAATGTGTCCAAAAAAGCTTTTGTTCTGTGATTATGCTTGGTTGAAGTATGCATATGTGTGTGTGTGTGTGTGTGTGTGTGTGTATTACATTTAGGGGAGTTATTTTCAATAAAAATTATAATCAGACCCACTTATGAAATTATAATTGCACAATATTTGCTCTTGTGCAGAGAATATTAATAAGTCCTGGCCCCAGGGTGGTCTGATAGAAGAGCTAGTGTTTTGTTCACTGCAAACATGCTTGCTTTTAGCCTCACATCTCCAGTGTAGACTATGTTAGTAAGAAATTTAAAAATCATTAGTATCATGAGCTGAGACAATGCTCATCTTACAAGTAAAGCTCTTCCATCTCAATCTATGTGGAAGGCACTTTAATTCCAAAACACTGGAATACAAAATTATAAGCCTGATTGTTAAATCAATCCCTGATTGGATAATGAAAAAATATTATTTTTACAGTTCCCAGAAGATGTTACAATTGGAAGAACCTGCGTAAAGTGTGCACAATGCCTCTCTGTATTCTCTACTTTTTTTTTTTTTTTTTTGTGAGATGGAGTCTCACTCTGTCACCCAGGCTCGAATGCAGTGGCATGAACTTGGCTCACTGCAACCTCCACCTCCTGGGTTCAAGCGATTCTCCTGCCTCAGCCTCCCATGTAGCTGGGATTACAGGTGCATGCCACTATGCCTGGCTAATTTTTTTGTATTTTTTAGTAGAGACGGGGTTTTGCCATGTTGGCCAGGCTCGTCTTGAACTCCTGACCTCAAGTGTTCTGCTCACCTTGTCCTCCCAAAGTTCTGGGATTACAAGCCTGAGCCACCGCGCCCAGCCTCTCTCTGTATTCTTCCTTATAACCATATATGAATATATAATTATCACGCAATACAAACTATATATAAACTAGTAACTGGAATGAAAAGGATCTCATCATTTGTTCCCTCAAAGCTACATCCTATTTTTGCAGATGACAGCATGTAAGAAACAATAGCAATGAGTACAATTTTTTTTCAGCAGTTTGGATATAAAAGGCCTGATTATGAGGACATATAACTTAAGAACTATACTTGTAGTATATGAAGTAATAGCTTTATTCTAAATGGGAACATATTTCTTAAGAGCATATTCTTTGAAACCACAAATGCCATGTAACTCATTTGGTTATACTCTAGAGACTGAGGTCACGAATTTACTCCTTGCTTAGATACTTTATACTAATTCCTGACCACAGATCCCCCATCCTCCTTCTTAGTCAGTTGTCTCACATATGTGTGTTTTAATCATGAGAGAATGAGTAGGAGAATGAGGAAGGAGCAGAGCTTCAAACCTTGGAGGATCAGGAGTGTTGCCTTTAATTGTGTAGAACAATTCTCTTATACTAAAAGAAATCCTTGAACAGAAACTTAGTGGTTATACCTGCAGTATTGTCATCAGAGAACAAGACTGAGATTTCTGCTTCTAAAAGGATATCTATAAACCGGTATTTCCTTAGTCTCCCAAGTGAAATAGCCATAAAATGCAAGAGTACAAAAGAGATATTAAGTAAATGTTTGCTGACTTAATTATTCTTACATAAAAGACTAGGTAGAAAAGAATCAGCCATTCTACTAAATAAGCTTGGTGGAGCTTATATTTCAGTTAATTGAGATAAACAACATGCAAGTTAATGAATAAACTAGACAGTATCAGATACTAAAATGAATGATGGCATTGACAGTAGCTACTTTAGACTAGATTTTTAGGGAAATTTCTCTCTGTGAAAGTATCTGAGATACTTACTCAGATACTTTAAATTATGTGAAAATAGTATCATTTAGCAGAAACCTAAATGGTGAAAAGGGAAAAAGCCATGTGAAAATAATGGGGAAAGAAAACCACAGTCATGGGGAATAGAAACTTAAAGTCCTTAAGACCAGAATGTGCTTAAGTAGTTTGAGAAATACCAAGACAATGGGGCTGGGGCACATTAAGCAAGAGGTAGTATAGCACCAGGTGATGCGGGATTTTGTAGTCTCTGGTGAAGAGTCTGGCTTTTATTCTGAAGCTAATGAAAAGCCATTGGTAAGTTACAAATAGAAAGATACCATCATCTGAATTGGCTTTTCTGTTAAGGATTGGAACGCCTGGATGTATTTTCTTCATTGTTGAGGCTGCCAACTTCTCTTTGCTACCAGATACCAAAACCGTGAAAGATGGATATTCCCTACTCTTATGTGGGTAGTAGGCAGACACATTTAACAATATGGTTTCTGTGAGGGTATGGTATATTGGACAGACCGGACTTTGAGTTCTGGCTCTGCTATTTCCTAGCTGTGGAGCCTTGAGAAAGCTACTTGACATTTCTGATTCTTCCTATTTTCCTCATCTCTAAAATGGAAATAATAATAATGTAGTTATTTTCTTGTAGTTGCTGTGAGGATTAAACAAATTAATGCATGAAAAGTGCTTAATAATATTCCTGAACATATTAGGTATTTCATAGATGTTAATTATATGATTTCTTTTGCAGATTATGGTATATAAACAGAAAGGTACCAAATGTGTATGTAGTTAATATTCACTTGAAGCAGTAGTTGGGATGTATATGTGTGTGCGAGGGAGAGAGAGAGAGAGAGAGTATGTGTACTTGGGTTAAAAGCCATGCTACATCAATTAGTAGCTCTAGGACCTTGGGTGAGTTATTGACACTCTGTCTACTTCAATTTTCCCATCTATAAAATAGGGTGATAATAGTGTCCTCCTACATTAGTTAGGATTAATTATGTTTGGCTTCACAAAACAGAAAATCAAAAATAACAGTGGTATTCAAAAAAGATACAAGTTTATCTCTCATGTAAAGAAGTCTAGAGGCAGGAATTCCAGGAATAGCGTGGCATTTTTAAGATTAATAGGGACTCTGGGTCAGGCGTGGTGGCTCACGCCTGTAATCCCACCACTTTGGGAGTCTGAGGCAGATGGATCACCTGAGGTCAGGAGTTTGAGACCATCCTGACCAATATGGTGAAACCCTGTCTCTAGTAAAAATACAAAAATTAGGCGGGTATGGTGGCACATGCCTGTAATCCCAGCTACTCGGGAGGCTGAGACAGGAGAATCGTTTCAACCTGGGAGGCAGAGTGTGCCGTGAGCTGAGATCGCGCCACTGCATTCCAGGCTGGACAACAGAGTGAGACTCCATCTAGAAAGAAAAAAATAAATAAAATAAGATTAATAGGGACTCTGTCCCCTTGTGTCTTTATTCTCCACCACACTAGCACTTGGGCTTCCATCTTCATGTCACATTATGGTCTAAGAAATTTGCTGAGGTTCCAGACACTTGGACTACATTCCAAGCAGCATGGAGAAAAAATGGTAGCAAGGCAAAAAGGGCACATCTCTTTTTTGAGACAGTCTTTTTTAATAAGTCTGTCTTGAGGTCTGACATAACGATAATACTTTCAGTTATGTCTAATTGATCAGAACTTAGCATCAACCCATGTTGCTGCATGGGAGTCTAAAGAATGTTTAGTTGTTCACATTGCAACCTCAAATAAAGGTATTGCTTCTCTTTAAGAAGCAAAAAATAAGAATGAACATTTGACAGGCAGCAAGCAGGCATGGCCACACCTCCAAATAGGATTGTTTTTAAAGTTACATGAGGTAATGCAATAGTACCGCCTTATCCATGTCTTCACTTTCCATGATTTGAGTTATCCTGTTGTCAAACCAAGATATGAGAATATTAAGTAGAAAATTTCAGAAATAAACAATGAATGAGTTTTAAATGGCCTGCTGTTTTGAGTTGTGCAATGAAATTTCATGCCATCCCACTCCATCTCAACCTGGATGTGAATTCTGAGTCCAGTGTATCCACACTGAAGACACTTCTCACCCATTAGCCACTTAGTAGTCATGTCGGCGATGAGATCCACTGTGGTGGTATCACAGTGCTTGTGTTCAAGTCATCCTTATTTCACTTAATAATGGCCTCAAAGCACAAGAGGAATGATGCTGGCAATTCAAATATGCCACAGAGAGTCTGTCAAGTGCTTCTTTTAATTGAAAAGGTGACATTTCTCAACTTAGGAAACAAAATTGTATGCTGAGGTTGCTAAGGCATATGGTAAGAATGAATCTTCTACCCATGACGTTATGAAGAAGGAAAAATTAATTTGTGCTGGTTTTGCTGACACATCTCAAACTGCAAAAGTTATAGCACATATTGTTATTATTGTTCTTTTATTAATTATTGTGGCTATTTTTTGTTTGTTTGTTTGAGACAGAGTCTCTTTGTCACCCAGGCTGGAGTGCAGTGGTGTGATCTCAGCCTACTGCAACCTCCACCTCCCTGGTTCATGTGATTCTCCTGCCTCAGCCTCCCAAGTTGCTGGAACTACAGGTGTGCGCCACCACACCCAGCTAATTTTTGTATTTTCAGTAGAGATGGAGTTTCACCATGTTGGTCAGGTTGGTTGCGAACTCCTGACCTCAGGTGATCCACCCACCTCAGCCTCCCAATGTGCTGGGATTACAGACATGAGCCACTGCACCTGACCTATTGTGGCTATTCTCTTACTGTACCTAATTTATAAATTAAACTTTCCAATAGGTATGTATGTATAGAAAGAAAAAACAAAACATTGTATATACAGGTTTCAATACTATCTGCCGTTTCAGGTATCCACTGGGGGTCTTGAAATATATAAGAACTACTGTATAATCAAAGCCCTTAGTTTAGTTCCTGACAGATAGTAAGTACTTAATAAAGGGGATGGAATGGATTTTTTTGCCAAGAAACACTTCCTCTAAAAACACTTAGATGAATAAAAGAACTATAAATGCTGCACTGTTTACGGAAAGACACTGCTCATCTTAAATGGTGCCACATTTTCACTGGACCTGGGTAGCCTTAAAAGGCCTCAGTTCAAAATCTATGTAGCTTCATCCTTAATAAAATACCCTTGGATTAATTGTGACAGTCTTTCTTCGTAAAGAGCCGGGTTGCTTTTTACCTCTAATAGACTATAGTACTGGTAAAAACAGGAGAGCAGCAGGTCCTGACCCCCAAGTGTAACTGATATTTTCGATCTCTTACTCTTGCTAACTTTACGTGGAGTCAGCAACAATTGAGATAATTGGCTACTTTTCAATAGATAATCTTTTAGAAGAATAGGGAAATAAAAACAAGGGTACAGAATCCTGGATTCCAGCAGGCCTTATGAGCTAATAAGAATCTGTCACTTCTATTCGTTTTGACAGGATTAACTTAACTGTTTCTAGAGCTGCTTCACTAGCATTGTTCATTTTAAGCAGGCACATAAATTAAAAGCACCATTAATATTGTGATTAAAAAGTAAGTTTTTGGAACTATATCCTGACTAAATGATTTATCATGAAGCCATTAGCTATTTCTTAATTTCATTAATGACAAAAGAGAAATGATATCCCCAGACAAGTACAATGACTATCATATGACCTCATAGGCACATAGAGGTACCCATATTCCTTGTGTCTTGATTTGAATAAATAGCAAAAAGAAAAGAAAGTTTTATTTGTAAATTGATTCATGTCCAGTCACTATTCCTAACCACATTAATGGGTGGGCTAGTCTAATTCAAATTCTCTTTTAAATATGTTGGATGACTCATCTCTCTTCTGAATTATGAGTTTGCCTCTTAAGACTTCTCTTTATATAATACACAGTTGTCAGATTCAGGAGTAGGATATAATAAATAACCATCTCTTTTGTCAGGTTTACTGGGGCAGAAATACACCATAAATACATTTTGCATGATTTTGAGCCATAGAAGAAAACATGATCCAGCACAAAGTTGATTACATTTTAAGTATCTGAGGCATCTAATTTAGATGTAATGAGACAGTTATTGTCAAGGATTACATATCATCTGTCTATTACATGAAAGTATCTAGAAACTTGAAAGATATGTTTTGAAGGAGTCCAAGTGTCCTCTATTCTCCTGCAATTGCATGGAGCCTTCCAAATATCTTCACTTGTTGTTTTTACGTTTGATTTGATTTGTTGTGGTGATTTCCCAAAGCCAAATGAATGCTCAAATCCATGTTTGTTTTTAAGCTTCTCTACTGTCTCTTCCTTCCCACTCTTCCTCACTCCTCGTCTCCATTGCAAATGAATGAATGCAGGTATTCTCTTGAGTCAAACAGTTAAAATATTCACTAAGCACATTTCTAGAGAAAAAAAACTCTTCAGTAGTGATATTTTATATGCTTAAGAGAGAGTTGTTTCAAGTACCTTGAAGCACAGTAGAAGCTAGAATCCGGAAATCCTAGCTGCTGGATTAAAAAGCTATTGTGAGGCCTACTGTATACATTCTACTGTGAAACAGGAGGATTTGGGGTTTGTCGGGTTGAGGAGTGAGTTAAGCCTAGATGGGGTAACTTCCCGGAAAAACTGTGCCCAGACGTTGGCTTCCTCTGGCCCTCATCCACCTGTAGTTGATCTTTCTCTCTGGTTTTGCCCTCATTCTGCCTCTTACAGGAAGGAAAGAAAAAACGTGAATGACCAATTTTTGAGCACATACTATGTGCCAGGACTTTTGCATCCTTATTTATTCCTCAGAGTTAATGCTGGGAAGTGAGACTAATCTTAACTAATCCCAATGCTGACCATCGTATGTTTCATTTCAATTTGTCAACTTTCTCTATTCTTCAGATGTTTCTGTCCTCATTCCCTCTGTTTGTCTGCTTTGTCTTGGATCTGAGTCTCTGTTTGTTGCTCTATTCTGATCATGTGTCAGTGCTTCCTACTGATCTGTTTGCTATAGGACCATGGTGACCAGAAATAAGCAAGCTTCTGCTACTTACACCTACCTAGTCAGTACAACAGTAATCTAATGTAGTGGTTTTTATTTTCATTTTCCCATTTACACAGCTGTATGTAGGTGTGAATTAGCCAGAGCAGGGAGTAGCACCATGCTGTTGGACTGGTCATTTGGAGGCAATCTTACAACAGGTTAGAGAGAAGAGACATGCCTGGGAGGCTGAAGTGAAAAACATGTGAAAGGGAAGACAAAATAATAACTGGAAAAGACTTGTAACCATTGACTATTGAGGGGCCAGAGCTTGGCAGATGAACTGGAAGAAATGGCTTTATCTGTGGTCTCATGCATAAGGCAATGGTATTTGAGAATGTAGCCAAAGATTGCGAGATTGTCCAGTTCTGCACTCCAGTCAATGAATTACTACTGACATTCATTGTTTTATGTTAATTTAATGTCTGAGTATTTCTCAGCGTCAGGGATGCTTGCAATAATGTACAGCATGGGAACAAATGCTAGCTTGTTTAGTACAAAAGACACAGGATATAGTTTGGCTGTTTGTCCCCCTAAATCTCATGTTGAAATTTGATCCTCGGTGTTGGAGGTGTTGGAGGTGGGGCCTGATGGGAGGTATTTGGGTAGTGAGAAGTGTTTGGGTCATGAGTCAAGGATTCTAATGGGATCCTTTATGAATAGATTAATGCCCTGGTGGGGGGAGAGTGGTGAGTGAGTTCTCTATTAGTTCCTGTAAGAGCTGGTTGTTAAAAAGAGCCTGGCGCCTCCCCGTATCTCTCCTGGTTCCTCTCTCACCACGTGTTGTCCACACATTCTGCTCCCTTTGCCTTCCACCACGATTGGAAGCTGCCTGACACTCTCTCACTAGAAGCAGATGCTGGCACTATGTTTCTTGTACAGCCTGCAGAACTGTGAGCCAAATAAACCTCTTTGTAAATTACCCAGCCTTAGGTATTTGCTTATAACAACACAAATGGACTAAAACTACACATTTTTAAGAAAGCAAGCTATTCCTAATAGCCATGGCCTGGGATACATTTTATCTACATACATGAAAGGAATATTTGAATCTATGAAAAATTTCAATAATCCCATCTTTTATCTAGCAAGTTTGGATCAATGACTCCTAAAGCTAGAGTGGTTGCTGCTTCCTGAACCATTTGTATTTTGTATTTTAAATAAATGCTACCACACTTTTTTTGTCTCCAGGCAAAACAGCTATAAAACCCTGCTATATAAAGAATTCCTAGGTGTTGCTGAGACCATTGACAAGCTGGTCAGAATAGGAGCAAGGAAACAGATAGATGTCAGTACTTGAAACCCAGATGTTCCAAAGGTACTTTTTGGCTCTACCTTTAACTCATGCTGTGCTAATTCTTCTAACAAAAATCTTCTGGAAGCAGTGAAACAGTGTGTAACCAAGAGCTTGATATTAAGACTCCCAGTTTTGCTATCCACTACAGCAGGTTACATTATCTTTTGAAGCTTTTGCTTTTCCTCACCTGTAAAATGGAGACAGTAATAGTACTAACCTAATTGTTTTTAAAGTCAGTCTTAGGAATGAATCTCAGATCGGCCACATGCTGTTTATTTATACTTGGGGAAGCTACTGTTTAATCTTAGTCTGCATCTTCATGTGTAAAATGGGGATATTAATAGAATGGTTGTCATAGGATTGTTGTGAGACTCCAATGAAATGCTACATTTAAAACCATAGCACAGAACCTGGCACAGAGAAAATATCCAATATATGGAGACTGTTCTCATTATTAATATTTAATTCCAATCCACTATATTACCACAGATAAAATATTTGTACATATGTTTTCTCATCGAGTACTCAACCCCCTTGCCAAGTAAAAGATCTATGAAGAAAGGATTTGGGTTAAAATACCCACTTTATAGATGAGGAAACTGAAGCTCAGAGAGGTTAAGTGAGTTGCACAAAGTCCCACTAGTGACTAATAAATGGCATGGCTGGAAAATCAACCTGTCTTCTGTCTACAAATATTTTCACTGTTCCTGCCTCTCTGTTATATGTAAAGTGCTGCCAAAAGACATGGAAAGGGGGAAGGAGAGAGAGGGAGGGACAGAGGGAGGAGGGAGGGAGAGAGAAGACAGAGAGAAAGAAAGAAAAGAGAGAGAGAAGGTAGCTGCTGTCAGGGGACATCTTCTTTCATCTGCATCTCAATTATTCTTTGTTTTTTTTTCAAAACAGCATAGGACTGTATTTAGAATTTCTCCCCAAGACAATGAGTAAATTATTCATGGAGTTAGTGCTTCCTGTAGTTCCCAATCATAGTTTAAATGAATACATATTATGTACAATACTTTTTTGTGGTCTCAGGTCTATATAAAGTTCATGGTCTGTAAAGTATTTAATTAACTTACCAGAACCTGTGAGTAAGTGGTCTGTGTTCTTAGCCTCCTGCTCGACCTTTTCTACCACCATTAGTTCTAGGTCTTCCAAAGAGGAAGAGCTTCTCTTAAGCAGCATCTCTGTCTAAAAGTAGGATTTATACTGGGGACATTTCTGAATAACATTTTAGGCAACCGTGTTGCAGGCAGGTCCTGGTACCCTATGAATGATTTTGAACAGGTCTAGATTTATCTGATAAAAATTGCCAAAATATAATCCACATAGCCATTGCCATTTGTGGTGTGGCTGCTGTGAAAGGATAGTCATTGGAATCAGGAACATGCAAACCCAAACCCAGATTTCACACCCTGTTAACTGGGTGATCATGAAAAGTTCCTTATCTTTCCAGAGCCTCAAGTTTTTCCTTCATGTAAAATATATGGCAATATTTGTCTCAAGGAGTTGTTGCGAGGCTTAAGAGATAAGTTGGATGCAGCAATGGCTTTCATGTTAAAGTATTTTAGGGGGCCTGATGGGTTTTCAAGAAATTTACTTACAAGAGGGACTGAGAGGATTCCCATGGGTGAGACCCCTACCTGAGGAAAGGTAGGAGGGAGAGAAAAGGAGACATATCACAAATTTGGCTGAGGGTCATGAATCTGTGCTAAAAGGAAAAGAAGGAGTCTAAGGACAGCATTCATAGCCTGTCACTCAGACTGTCTGTGGACCAACTTCATGAACTCAGGTCTGAGCTTGTGACAGAGGTGACTATGAATGAATGTATAAAAACTAAAAGAATAATCTCAAATTTTGAAGACTTAATAGAGATTTTATTTTCAGTTCAGATGCTTAGCTATATAAGTAACAGAAAAAAAAAACAACTCAACATGGCTTGGTTCCCAGTGGTTCTCAGACTCGAGCATGCATCAGCATTTCTCCAGGACTTGTTAAAACCCAGAGTGCTGGCCCCCATCCACAAGAGTTTATAGAATGGTTGTTGAGTGCAGACTGAGAATTTCCATTTCTAACAGGGTGATGCTGATACTTATTCTTTGAGAAATAGTGACTTAAACAATAAGAAGAATGGTTACTTCACACAACAAGGCATCTCAAGGAAAGGAAACTGCATGCTTATTTGAGAGTTCAATCGTGTTTTTGAGAGCACAGATTCTTTACAACTTTCACTCTGCCATTTTCTATGTGGTGGCTTTGCCTTAGATTAGCTCTCTTCACAGATATAAGATAGATGTTGCTATAGGCATCATATCCAGGCAGAGTCCAGTGGAGGAAGAGGAGCTGTCTCTTTCTCAGTATTTCTCTTATTAGTAGAAGAAACCTTCCAGGAAGTTCCTCAGCATACCTCTCCTCATTGGCAGAATTGATTCATATGCTCAGTTTGAATCCAATTCTTAGCAAAGATAAGAGACCATGCTGTTAATTTAGGAACATCAGATTTTCCTCTGGAGCTGGAGAGTCTTCTCTTTCCTGAATCACATTGTTGAGGAATGGCTACTTGGACAAAATCAGGACTCTACCAGCAAGGAAAGCAGTGACAAATGTTGTTGATTATCCAAATGATGATGCCTGTTGCAGAGATGTCAGCAATTTTGGGGTGGAGAGGAAGATACCCTGGTCTATGACATCAAAATAGAAAATATTATTTTTTTACAGAAATTTGCTGCATCACCATTATTCTTTGCACCTTCATTTTACCACAATAAATGGTGATCTCTGGCAGATTAGCCCCTACTTTGGATATTGTCATAGGAGACATCACTATAGGGAGCCAGTCCTACACAATGACAATGTCTGTGAGAGCCGCAGGTGCCATTTTTCTGTATTTAATTTTGTTTATCACCAGGTTTAAGAACTACTTGTTTAGAGGCTGGGCGCAGTGGCTCAGGCCTGTAATCCCAGCACTTTGGGATGCCGAGGTGGGTGGATCACGAGGTCAGGAGATTGAGACCATCCTGGCTAACACGGTGAAACCCTGTCTCCACTAAAAATACAAAAAATTAGCTAGGCAAGCGTGGTGGCGGGCACCTATAGTCCCAGTTACTCGGGAGGCTGAGGCAGGAGAATGGCATGAACCCTGGAGGCGGAGCTTGCAGTGAGCCGAGTTCACGCCACTGCGCTCCAGCCTGGGGGACAGAGCGAGACTCTGTCTCAAAAAAAAAAAAAAAAAAAACCGAACTACTTGTTTAGAGGTTATCAAACCACACTATTTAGAACCCTAAAGCTTCATCAGAGGGCCAATATTCATGTGCGTGTGTGTGTGTGTTTGTGAAAGAGAGAAAGATTAAAAGAGAAAGAAGAAAAGGAAGAGAAAGAAGAAGGAGGAGGAGGAAGAGGAGGAGGAGGAGAAAGAAGAAGATGAAAGAAGGAAGAAGAAGAAAAGAAGAAGAAGAAGAAAGAGAGAGAGATAGAGAGAATGAGAGAGAGAGAGAGAGAGAGAGAGAGAGAGAGAGAGAGAGAGAGAGAGAAAGACTGGAAGCCAGTGCTCTGCCTTACCAGCCAGCCTTAAACAGAGTGGCCACTTTCTTGTGTTAATCTTATAGGTCTTCCCAATAGAATTTCCTTTGAAGAAAAAGCATTCCATGGCTTGAAAAAGAAATTGAAAATTAGTAATTTTGTTTGTCTAATCTAATTCTTGACCACTTGCTGCTTCAAATTTGAAGAGAAAGAGAAGGAAGAAGAGAAAGAGAAAGAGTGAGGTCTTCATCCACTAAGAACAGACAGGAAAAGAGTTAATGGTGCCTGGATATAAATATCATTTATCCAATAGTCACAGTAACAGTCTTTCATTTTACTTATAGTCATTAGTAGATTCCAGGAATGATAATAACAGTAACAACACTAATATTTTCTGAACAGTAACTGCTAGGCCCTGCCCTAAAACCTTTATAAGTAGTATCTCATGTCATTTTTGCACCATGATGATGAGACAGATTCTATTGTTAGTCCAGAGACACAAGAGGAGCCATGAGTAAGTGTGAAAACTGGGAATAAACTCCAGAGGCCAGCTTCAATAGTTCACACAACTACCCCATTCCACATCTGGTTGGGAAGTATTGATATTTCCAATTTATGGATATAGCAACAAAGACTCAAAGGTTAAGAAATTTTACTAAGGTTACACAATATGTGAGGAGAGGAACTGGATTGGGATTTTGGTTTGTCGGACTTCAGAGCACCCCCCTCCCTTCATTCATTCATTCACTCACTCTAAGAATATTTCTTTAAGGTGTCAGAATCTATCTTAGGCACAGTATATTATTTCTATTCTTAAATGAGGGTCTTAAGCCCCTTCTCTTGACTTGTCATTGGTTAGTGGGAAGGTAGAGCCAAGGGCATGGTGGAAGGCAACTTTCTTCTTAAGTGAATGTGCCTTTGACAAGAAACGTTATGCAGCAGAACTGAAGTGATTCTGAAACTGCATATATATGTGCTGAGGGAGAAGTATGCCTCTCAAAAAGATTTTGATCTGTTTAATATTTTTACTGGAATAAGGATTCTTCATTTGAAAACATAATCATTCTATTTACTATCTTTATATTTACATCACTGTTTTGGAGGCTACTGCTCCAATGCGCAGAATATGAGAATTTTCTTTTTGACTCTATGCCTGCATAAATAATTTAAGAGGAACCATTTCTGGAAAGTCTAAACAGCTAAAGACACTGTCTTTGATCTCCATGTGTATATGTAGCCTTAACTTACTAAGCATTTTTCAGAAAATGTCAGCACTTACTGGTGGTGGTTCTTTGTTCCCATAGCCCCTTGAGCAATCAGGACTACACAAACAGAAAAATGCTGTTCTTGCTCATTTATCTCCAGAAGCACCAGGAAAGTTTGGCCTCTTCAAAGATAACTTAGAATGTAAATGGCAATCTCCAGAACTCTTCTTTTTCCTCTTGTAATCTTCAGGATATTTGCAATTTATTGAACCGTTGACATTGTTTCCTTTAGAATTTTATTGTTATAATTGTTGTTGGGGAGAGAGATGAAGTAAGATATAATTTGGGATATACCTAGGTAAACTTTCCCATTTGTTCAGCTTAGTGAAGCTGAATTCTACTTTGGCACCAGCAGGCCCCTGTGGTGCAGCAGTTTGTGGAAGGAGTGTTAGAATGCTGACTTGGGTTAAGGGAGAAAACTTTTGATGACCACAAATGGCCACTCTTACCTTACATTTAACTAGTGAATAGATTTGGTCAGCTAGTAGGTATTTGAGGGTTTGTATGGATAAAATCTGACAAGATAATGAGTGCAGAAGCAAAATATAGTTATTATTTTCATACATAGTTAGTCTTTTTCAAATCTATGATGTGTTTATTTTGAAACTTATCAAATATGACTAAGAGCAGAATTTTGTGTGGCACACAGATTCCAAGGTGCTCCCTAACGACCCAGCCCTCCTGCTCTTCATTCCCACATAATCACACCCCATGTATGTGGGTGGGACCTGTGACTTGTTTCTAGCAAATGGAATGGGGTAACATGAAGGGATTTTGCACATACAATTAAGGTCCTTAATCATTTTTTTTTCAGTTTATTAGTCTTGTTGATATATAACAATTGTACACATTTATGAGGTGCATGTGATGTTTTGATACATGCATACAATGTGTAATGATCCAATCAATGTAATTGAGATATCCATCACCTCAAACATTTCAAACATTTATTTTTTTGTATGTTGAGAACATACCAAATCTCTTCAAGCTATTTTGAAATATGTGATCAGTTATTGATAACTATAGTCACTCTGCTGTGCTATGGAGAATTACAATTTATTCCTTCTACCTAACTGTACTTTTGTACTCATTAACCAATCTATCTTTATTCTCCTCACCTTCCTACGCTTCTCAGCAGCTAGTAACCACCATTATACTCTTAACCTGCGTGAGATCAACGTTTCTAGCTCTCACATATGAGTAAGAATATGAAGTATTTGTTTTTCTATGCCTGCCTTATTTTGCTTATCAGCTGGTTTTGAGTTCACAAAAAAGTATATTCTCCTGTGTGTGCCTGGATTAATCATGCAAAGGGTCCTTAAAAAAGGACTGGGCCCCTCCCTAAGGTAAGAGGAACTCTCGAATGCTGGCCTTGAAAAGACAAGTTGCCATGTTGTTACAGGAATCATGAAGAGAGCCATGGGGCAAAAAACCGTAGATGGCCTTTAGGAACTGAGTAGCCCCACTCCCCACCCCAGCCCCCGTTAGCCATCAGCTAGGAAGAAAATGGGGACCGTAATCCTACAGTAATAAGGAGATGAATTTTTGCAAATAACCTGAGGAAGCTTGTAGGTGGACCATTTCCCAGTTGAGCCTGTAATAAGACCACAGCTCCGGCTGTGACCTGAATTGCAAAGTGATGAGAATCGGGATCACAAGATCCCGCTACATTATGTCTATAGGACGCCTATGGAAACTGTAAGGTAATAAAAGTATTTTTAGGTTACTAAGTTATGGTTATTTTTTAGACAACAATAGAAAACCAATACACTTGACTTCAAGAAAGTAGATTCAGGATTTTCCTGGGTATTTATTCTAGGAAGATGCTTTGCTATCATAGGAAGAAAAAAACTCTGGGTTGGATCACTGTGCATGATAGCATCAGGAATTTTATATTTACTATTTTGAAAATAGATTGCAAATAGATGTCCTCCATGTGCCGTTTTATTCCTAGGTTTGAAAAACCACCCACTGTAATGCCCTTCCATGGTGGCCAGTTTGCAGTTGGCAAACAATTGGTGTTCATTAGTTTATAGTTGAACATGAAGCTATTTACTATATTGACTCCCTAGCTAGCCCGGATATCTCAGAAGTTCTCAATTATTTCTAGGTTTAAAGAAACTGTTCTTTCTCCTTTGTCCTCTACCACCATTTCCACCAATCTTGTTCAGGCTCTCATGCCTTTCTGACTTACTTCCCGACTTCTCCTTCCTCTCTATCCTCTGCATTCTCCTTTTATTCCACATTACAGGTTTGGCTGCAAACTGCTTCGCTAGTCTCCTTTTGCTTCCACAGCCTCCCCCAGTTTCTTTAGCTACACTTAGCTGCAAACACTCTGCCTTCTCACCATGCTATGCACAGGTGGCATCTTCTGCCAGAAATTCTCTGGCTATCCATCCCTCTTCTTCATCTGCAAAACAGACGCTAATTCTTGTGGACTCTGCTCAACTGTTCTCTCTCATCTAGTGTTTTTGATCCTCTCCTTCCTCCTTCCCCTTTCTTTTCCCTCGAAGCTCCACCCACACAAGCAGGGTTAGTCAATACTTCCTCTCTGCTCCCACCAAAGTTAGTGCTTATTCCAGTATAAGCAGTTACTATGCTAGTATTATAATTTTTCTTTTTCTATGTCAAAAATCACTGCACTTCCCGCTGACAGTGAACCCATCCAAGGTGCAAATCTTATCTTGTTCATCTCTGGATTCCATGTGTCCTGGCACAGTGATGAACACAAAAGCAGCATTCTAAATCTGTATATGTGATTGACTGAATAAAAAGTAAAATGTAGCATGTTTAGCTCCAAGGTTCAGGGTTGTCAAGCTGAATCCTAATAATGTGCGCAACGGACCCTGCCCCTTGAAATTCTGCAGAGCTCAGGAGTCACTAGAAAAATGAACAATGTACTTTACCAGATGCTTCCAGAAAGCATTATCATGTTATTCCATCTGCCACCCCTGTTTTAGCAGTAAAATATGTGAAATGGGGGAAATTATGATCACAAGATGAAAGAGGAATCAATGCTTTTGATCTTATCAGATTGATTTCAGCCCTCTCCTAAACCTCAAACTCTTCCATCTCCCAGAGACCTGAGGTCCCCTGTTAGCATGGATGCATATCTACTTATTTTATGGTTTCCCCTGTGAAGTGTGAATCATAACAAATTCAATTCTGCTACTGAGAAATCCAGTTGTTCTCTTTCTGTATTATTCAGGTAAGATACCATCTGAAACTGAGAGAAGCAAAAGGAAGCTTACAGCTCATTATCTAGTACCAGTTACATGTGGAGCACCATGCTAGGCCCAAGGGATGTAGAAATTTACATGATATTGTCCATGACTTTAGGGAGTCTACAGGGTGATCGGTAGAGAATGAAACACAAATTAACGTTGCCAACACAGAGTGCTAAATGCTATGGTGACTTGAAACCTGTGAGTAAATTGTAGTCCAGAGGAGCAGCATTTAACTCACACTGGTTTGGGCATTTAGGGAGGGGAGTGGGGATGTCAGAAAATTGAGGCGCAGAGAGGGAAAGAAGTTTGTCCAAGGTCCCACGGTTGTGGCAGCACTAACTCTCTTGATGCCCATTCTAGATTCTTGTTGGTAATCTGCATTATTACGAGAAGTTGCATATTGTGATTTGATAGCTCCTTTGGAGAACACTGGGAATTGTAACTAGGGAATTATGTTCAAATAAGTTAATTACAACTATGGAGTTCCTGGTACTTGGATGCCTTAGGAATAGATACTAGTAATTCAAGCAGTATGTCAAGGAGCTGACAGCTTTAGGGCTTGACCAAATACTGGCACAAACAGCTAAAAAACAAAAGGTCCAACCTTGAGCCTGAGAGGATGAAATCACAGTTTTCAGGAAACTCATCAACTCCAAAGTGGAGCCTGAAATGAAATAACAAAGAGCAATTAATGCAACTTTGGACAGTGCAGTTTCACTAGCCCTAACTTTCCTCTTTCTGCATTTTGAGTCTCCAGATCAATGAGCCAAGTACATGCAGGGGGTGGGGACCAATGCCAAGGCCACAGACTTTGGAGTAGTCAAGCTTGGATTAAAATCTTGGCTGTGACACTCATAGCACTATTGTTTTGGGCTAGTTACTTAATTTCTCTGTGTCTTCATTTCTCCGTTTCAAGCAAGTAACTAATATAACAGAAATTCCATTTCTCAGTTAACATGGCAAATTCGATAAATGGAAGAGAAAATACATCGGCTACTGGAAAGCATCATATTTGTGAAGAATCTTCTAGTTTAGATCCAAATTTTCGATGTCTGACCACCACTGAGATAGGACTGAGATCAAAAGCAGCTCCTTCTTGTTTCATTTCTACTGGGCTTCCCACAGCAGATATGATGAGGGCACTACACCCTAGGTCCTAGTCTGCTGACCTTATTCATCTAGAACAAAGCCAAGTGGTTGGAAGGAAAAATAAAAAGCCCTAAAACTGAGTGGCATTAAGGATAATAGCTGTCCCCAGACATGCTGCTCCTCACAAGTCTTCACAATGCGGAGTTGAACCCAGGTCCATAGGACTACAAAACCCAGGTTCGTAATCACTATACTGACCCACATACTGCTGCTGGTAGTCACAGAATTAAAGAACTTTAAAAACATTTCACAGGCAAGCAGTGATGAATCATTAAGAAAAGTTTCATTGCTTCAGACTTTTTATTTACCAGGGCAAGGTCATTTAAAAATGATCAAATGTTATTTAAAGAAAAATTTGGAAACAAAACAAGAATAATACAAGGGATCTGAACGCTAATCCTGGCTCTGTAAAAAAGTGGTGCTAGTGGCCTTGAGCAGGTTCCTTCCTTTCCCTGGGTATCGGTTTACCCATCTATACCAAGAGAGAAATGAATAGACTTGCTCAGTTCTTCTCCACCTTTAATGTGCACATGAAATGCAAATTCTGATTCAGCATATCTGGAGTAGGGTCTGAGATTCAGAATTGCTAAATCTCTTAGGTGATGACGATGATGCTGGTCTAGAGAACACATTTATTTGAGGGGCTCTATCAACTCAGATTCCACAATAAAGCCCGAATATTAGAGTAAATCCCAAATTGGCAGGCAAGCAGAGTGACTATTGATTTTCTTTTTATTGTACAGTGAAGTTTCTCCAGCTGTGGCTTGTATTGCTCACACTTGACCCTTTGTGTCTCAAACATGTTTCAAGCCCCTGGGGTATGGAGCTTGCAGACTTTGGTATGGCCCATGTGAGGCTGTCCCAGTTATAACCTTGAAAAAGGATGGAAGGGGATGCCTGACTTGGAAAGCTGACAACTCTGTATATGATGAGTGTCCTGAATTTCCTGGGATGAACTGTGTTCTCTACTCTGCCTGTTGGCTCAAAACCTGTGGCACCACTTTACCTGTGGCACCACGAAGCACTGCTGGATGTATTGTCAATTGCACCACACCAACAGCCCACAGGGAGAGTTTATGGAAGGAGAAGTCGGTACCTGGTTTCCCTGTGGCAATCACGTGTATCACTTTGCCACTTACTCCATTGGCAGAGTCAGAGAGCAGTATCTGGGCCATTTCTCCAGCCTGCTTTCAGTGCAGCAGGCCATGCAGCCCTGTTCTTACCCTCCTCAGACTGTGGTTTTTCTTTCCCTGGTAAGGATCATTTTAGGTAGTTGAAACTAAAGGTTTACATGAACAAAATTCTTGTTTTCCTTATCTACCAGGAAAATAAGAATTTTGTTCATGTAAACCTTTAGTTCCTGAACTCTGAGGGCTGGGACTCGCCCTCCTCAGTGGTGGTCAGACACTGAAAATTTGGATCTAAACTAGCAGATTCTTCACAATTGTTTCAGAAAGTATAGAATGATGTTTTAGTTGCCTTTTGCTGCTGTAACACATTACCACAAATTTTATGGCTTAAACAATACACACTATCTTACAGTCCTGAGGATCAGTAGTATCATTGGGCTAAAATCAAGGTGTTAGCAGGGCCATTTTCCTTCTGGAGGCTCTAGGGGAAAATTCATTGCTTTGCCTTTTCCACCTTCTAGAGGCGGCTTGCATTCTTTGGCTTACAGCCTGTTCCTCCATCTTCAAAGCTTTCAATGGAGAATCAAATCCTTCTCTTATTGTATCACTCTGATTTCATCTTCTTCCTCTCTCTTCCACTTTCAAGGACACTTGTGATTACACTGGGCCCATCTGGATAATAATTTTAAAAATATCCAAATCTCACGGGCTCCAATCTTTAACTTAGTCAAAACTGCAAAATCTCCTTTGCCATGAAAGATAACATGTTCACAGGTTCTAGGGTTTAGAATGTGGACATCTTTGGAGACCATTATTCACTCACATCTATACCTTCTCAAGTTGGTCATGTGTCCCAGGCCTACACAAATCAGCAAAAATCATTCTCCTGACCACAGTGATTGGTTAAGAGTTGAACATAAGACCATAGACAGGTAAATTAGAATGAATATCAGTACTTCGGCAGGATATGATGGGGCAGAGTTGGATGGGGCCAAGTTACTCTCTTTAGGCCAGTGGTAGTGATTCAGAGATGAAAGTTATTATGGGGAATATAATCATGCCCTTGCATCCTCACCGCTTACTATGGCTCCTTCACAAATACGATGCTTTCCAGTAGCCAATGTATTTTCTCTTCCATTTATCGAATTTGCCATGTTAACTGAGGAAATGGAATTTCTGTTATATTAGCTACTTGTTTGAAATTACCATTTACAATTAGTAAGTGGTGAAGTTGGAACTTAGGTTTGTATCCTCTAACTCTAAATCTTTCTACCATGTTGACTACATTGAACACCACATGATTAATGTGAAAAAGGCCTCCATTACATTTGACATTTGTTTAGAGAAACAATCAGGAGTGAGGTTGCAAGTGGAGAGTGTACTCGTGGCCATCTTTAAGGCAATGTTGACCTGGAGTGTCTGTTCTCCTTCTAATAATTAGGGACACTGTGCTGCATTTGTCCTGCCAAAGAACCTTGAAATATTTGGTTTAGCTTTGATCAGAAAGCATTAACTATAATTTAGGCATAAGAGCCTACCATTAAGTGAGTTCCTGATTAAACCTTGTATTAGGTACATTCATCTATTATATTATATAATCTTAGCAACCTAGCTGTATTATTGTCATAATCGTCATCCTCATCATTATTGCTATCCCTCCTTCAAAGATGAGTAACACAAGGCTCAGAGGGTTTAAATCTCTTTCCCAAGCCATGATTCAAAGGCATGCAGTATAATTGCAGAGCCTGCTTTCTTCAGAATAGTTAACCAGGACTGCAGCATTTAGAGGCACTCAGCATTGTTTCCTCAGCATTTATCATAGAGAGATAATAAATCTATATCTGATTCTGAATTTTAAAACATTTTTTGCTACTTTCTACTTGTCATAATCCATTTCTTGTTTGCCTTTCTAAACAGCATAGGCCCTCTCTCATGACCAAGGTTGTCATGATTTCTTCGTGACAAAATTTGCCTCAAGGTTATTTTTCATCACTTTGAACAGCCTTCCTTTGTATTAACAATATACTACATCTTGCTTAATCTGTATTGACCACCTGAGATTTTTGGAAATCCTTTGTTTGGGAGAGAGCAATTTACACAAGACAGCCCACTTTGACTTAGATCTTTCTCTCTGTTTATCTTATCCATGTGGTCTTCTCAAGTATTGATCTCATCTGTGCTGATTATTGAAGGGACTGATGTAAACTCAAGATAGCAAATGCTGCAATTCTGAGATGCAAATCCATTCTTTTCAGTGAAGAGGATTGGGACTATTGTGGTCAGCTACCTCCTTGGCATAATCTAGATACTGAAGGATGGCCTTTTCCCATGCACCTTTGCCTTGGGCACCTGACTGCACCTCACTTTTGAGGAGACAATCTCTAAACTCCTTTCCAGCACTAAAATAAAATCTTTTCCTTTAAATCCTCACATTCTTCCACTGCTGTGGGCCCCAGGAATTTAGCTTGATTATAGAACAGTGGTCTGGCAAGTGGCAGCCAGAGAGCCACTCTCTCCTTGCCACCCTTGGACAGGAGTTAGAGTGGCACGTTACTCCCTGTAGTAGCAGTTCAGTGACACCAGGGAGCAAGGAGAAACCCAATTGTGGGAACCGGGGCTCATTAGGTGGGGAGATGTGTGCTTCATGTGTGGGGTGGGGCAGTAACTCAGGGGTCCAGAAGTCAGCACTGGGAATGAGACCAAAGTCCCCATTGAAAAGATGTGGGAAGACAGACAGGTGCATTGTTTCTCCTCTGTTATAAAGACCTGTATGCAAACTGAATGGGACCCAACTGTCAGGTCCAGGCAAAAGTGAGCCCAGATGAGAGGAGCTGAAAATGCCAGAACGGGGTGAGAAGTCACATGACTTCTGCGTGAGCCACAATCAAACTGACTTTTTTGATTCTCAGTGTCTGTTTCATGTTGCCTTCATTCTATCAATCATGGAACATCACCCATCCATGGTCTGGTAATATTATGGTTCTCCCCTGTGTGATCAAACAGATCATCTTTGAACTGTTTTTGGCTCACTGGATTCTTGAATTTTGTTAATTATGGTTTTTAAATTCTACAAAACAAAATTTCCTGTTAGGAGGCTATAAATTAGAGTGGCTAAGAGGCTCTGGAATCTCCAGTCCTGGATTCAAATTGCAGCTCTGCCACTCGGCTGTTATGTGACAGCAAGTCACCTCACCTCACTGGATCTCCAATTCCTCATGCATGAAATGAAGATAATAATAATACAGCAGCTCCAGCTTGTTGTATTACATAAGAAAATACGCCTAGCACATTAAAAACATTAGGGCGTGGTGGCTCATGCCTGTAATTCCAGCACTTTGAAAGGCTGAGGCAGGTGGATTGTTTGAGCTGAGGAGTTCGAGATCAGCCTTCACAATACGGCAAAATCCATCTCTACAAAAAATAAAATAAAAACTAATAAATATGTAAATAATTCTATCTGTCTATCCAAAAATTAGCTGAGTGTAGTAGCACGCACCTGTAGTCCCAGCTACTTGGGAGGCTGAGGTGAGAGGTTTGCTTGAGCCTGGGAGGTGAAGGCTGCAGTGAGCCAATATCACACCGCTGAAATCCAGCCTGGGTGACAGAGATCCTATCTCAAAATAAATAAATAAAATAAAATAGAAACTCTAGATAAATGGTAACTGTCCTTATTATTGGTTTGTTTAGGATGTCTCCCACCCTAGTATATGGTCATCTGTTCTCTGTATATGCATTTGAACATTTGAAATCAATTCAGTGTGTGAGTACTGATTTTTCACTTATAGTATGTGAAAACAATGATCATTTACCTTATTAGAAGATGACATTGTTCATATGCTTTTTGACTACCTGCCAAAGGCTAAGAGCCAAACCATAGCTGAAGGTGATTAGAAAGCCCAATAGGATATGCTAGAGCTCAGGGAATATGATGATCCATGTGATGATTAATCTTATGTGCCAACTTGACTGAACCATGGGGTGCCCAGATACTTAGTCGAGCATTATTCTAGATGTGTATGTGAAAATATTTGTGGGTGAGATTAATATTTTAGTTTATCGGCTGAGTAACGTAGATCACTGACATGGGTGGGCCTCACTCAATCTGCTGCAAATCTGAGTATAACAAAACTCTGAGTAAGGGAGAATTCACTCTCTCTCTTCCTGACTGTCTTTGAGTTGGGATATTGCTTTCCTTCCTTCAGACTCAGATTCAGACTGGCACTTGTACCATTGACTCTCCTGCTTCTTAGACATTTGGACTCAGGCTGGAACTATATCATGGAATCTCTTGGGTCCCCAGCTTGCCAACTGTAGAACTCAGAACTTCTCAGCCTCTGTAATCACCCAGTCTCATAATCAGTCAATCTTTCTGTCTATATGTATGGATATCTATATCTCTATCTATATAGGTGTATCTATCTCTCTATATCTTATTGAATATATCTAGATCTAGATACATATAATATACAATACAATATGTAATATATCTATCTAGATATCGATATAACTATATCTCCTATTGGTTCTGTTTCTCTGGAGAATCCTTGCTAAGACAGTCCAGGAAGATGCCTCATGTCTGTTTGTAGATAATAATATATTTTTAGTGCTTTCTAGTCCTCCACTGAGACTTCTTAGTCAGGTTTAATTTTAAGGTACAAATAGAATAGAATTCCTTGGGTTGAGTACACAGAACCAAGACAATTTGTTATACCCTAATTGTTTAGTGACATAAGCCAAATCGATGGACCTGGCAGAGACATTATCCTGAATGCCACCAATCCGTACCAATCAGCAATGTCCACATGTCCTAAAATTTAATCTAGTTTTGGAGAGTCTCTCTCAATTTTTGGAACTGCTGCAAGCCTGCAGAGGGAACTGTCAGCTCTCAGGGAAGGTCAGAAGCCTTAGAGAGTGTCTGAGGCAAGTAATATATCTCTTGACTACTGGAAAGGCACACAAATTGCTCAGATATTTCTGTAGCAGAAAATTCTGAGGGAGAAATGCTTCCGCAGAGACTCACCTTTTCTAGACAGAATAAGAGTCCCAGTGTATGCTCATATTTAACGAATATTTTATGAGACTGTTATTTCTATGCACTTGATCTGATGTCAAGTTTCCTTTAAATTTCTTGCAGTTTCTCATTTTGTATTACCCTGAGTTCTGATGTCAAAAATGGAGTACCTTAGATGTGTAAGATGTGTCTTAGAAAGGCATGGTCATAAAGCTTGTTGAAAGTTTAATGGCAGAGATGTGGGAAGTGGTGGAAACCCGAAATGGAATCAATGAGACCAGGAGACTGAGAACCTCTCACTACAGGGCCTGAGCTGTATTATTCTTTATACCGCCGCTCTCAAAGCACAAGATAGCAATTAATACAGATTGACACTTTCAATATCCTTGTAAACTGGATAGATGGATGCACCATACCTAATTAATTTATCTGTCTTCCCCCTCAATAGCCTGGAAGCTCTTTGCGAGAATCTTTGTATATTCAGCATGGAGTAAAGGAGGGCTAGATTCAAACTGAGGGGCACTGAGAGGAAGCAATCCTGGGAGTTTGGCAGATGCTGTTATTGTTGAGATGGAAGGTTTGGATTTGACCTTCTCAGGGTTAGAAAAGACTGTGTCTTTGGGTAGATGCGGTTGAAACTAAATGGTGACTTAGTAACAAAGACAAATTCTAGTCATCTGATTCATCACTAAAGTTTTTATTTAATAAATTCTTGACTTGTACATGTGCAATTTAAGGAGTTGTCAGTCAACTGAAAATGGTAGCAGCTACCCAAGTCAAGCTCTAATGCCACCCACCCCCCTACAACCTGCTGCCCCTGAGGTAGCCACTCTTCCGACTTGAATCACCATAATTTTGTAAGGATTATTGTTGAATTTAATATAAATGGAATTAATCATCAAGCATTCATTTGCATCTGACTTCTTTTGCTCAACATAGTATCTGCAAGATTCAAATAAGTCACTTCCTATAGAAGTAATTCATTCTTTTTCATTGGTGGGTTTATTGCTCACAGTTCTGGAGGCTAGGAAGTTTCTGATCATGGCACCAGTGGATTCGGTGTCTGGTTTGTTCTTCATGGATGATGACATCTGTGTGTCCTCAAATGGAGGAAGAGACAGACAGGTGCCCCTAAGGATCTTTGATAAAGGCACTCATCCCATTCAGGAGGGTAGAACCCTCAGGACCTAATTACCTCCTAAAGGCTCCTCAGTGCTATTACATTGAAGATTAGGTTCCGACATGAATTTTGGAGGGATTCAGACAAAACCTTCAGATCATAGCAGCAGGTAAACCAGGAATTCCAGAGTGCCCTATGAGGGGATATTTGGGCATCTAAGGAAATGAAAGCATCTTCTAGGAAACTGAGATCCACAAAAAGGCAGCCACAGGTGGAGATGTTGAAGAGGGGACAATTTGCTGTAACTCTGGGCTCTAACAGTGGATAACAGTACATTCATGCCTAAGGCTACACTTCAGAGGCCACCCACAATTCTAGGTTGCAAACCATTCTAGCCAGTCGGCATCAGAGACCAGCAAAGTTGTAGACAGCAACTCACTTCCTTCTGCGATTCTCTAAGATCACTTATGCTATACCTCTCCATTTATACCATCTAGATTCTTGCTATGCTCTGAATGTTTGTGTTCCCCCGACTAGTAAATACATCTGTTGAAACTAATCTCCAATGTGATGGTATCAAGAAGTGAAGACTTTGGGAGGCGACTAGGTATCATGAGGGTGGAGCCCTCATGAAAAGGATTAGTGTCCTCATAAAAGAAGCCGGGGTTAGCTTATTTGACCCTTATACCATGTGAGAATTCAGAACGAAGGCATCATTTATGAGGAACAGGCCCTCCCTCGCCAGACCCTGAATCTGCTGGTGCCTTGATTTTAGACTTCACAGCCTCCAGAACTTGGAGAAATAAATATTTGTTGTTGTTTATAAGCCACTGAGTCTATGGTATTTTGTTATCGTAGCCTGAATGGACTAAGACAGTGTCTGTTAAGACCGTTTTTTCTAGGGTGTACTTTAAGTTCATTGTTCCTTTGTTGACTTTCTGTCTTGATAATCTGTCTAGTGCTGTCAATATTGAAATCCCCCACTATTATTTTTTTTTTTTTTTTTTTTTTGAGACGGAGTCTGGCTCTGTCACCCAGGCTGGAGTGCAGTGGCCGGATCTCAGCTCACTGCAAGCTCCGCCTCCCGGGTTTACACCATTCTCCCGCCTCAACCTCCCGAGTAGCTGGGACTACAGGTGCCCGCCACCTCGCCCGGCTAGTTTTTTGTATTTTTTAGTAGAGACGAGGTTTCACCGTGTTAGCCAGGATGGTCTCGATCTCCTGACCTCGTGATCCGCCCGTCTCGGCCTCCCAAAGTGCTGGGATTACAGGCTTGAGCCACCGCGCCCGGCCTCCCACTATTATTTTGTTGCTTTCTATCTTATTTCTTAGGTCTAGTTGTAATTGTGGTAGAAAAGTACAAATCTGGGATATCCAGCGTTAGGTGCATATAAATTTAGGATTATAATATCTTGTTGTTGGACAGATCCTTTTACCATTACATGTGCTTTTTGTCTTTTACAAATATTATTGCTTTAAAGTATGACATTTCCTAGGGAAGCTGCTTTGTGAAACAGCCTGGCCAATTAATGCACTTATGTATAAATTGGCAGAAAAGAAGTCTATATCTTTAAATTGGACTGCTATTCCAAAGTTAATGTGGCCCAGATCCTTGACCTTAAACTTGTCTAGCTCCAGATCATAAGGGAAAAGCTTTCAGTTTTTTTTTTTTTTTTTTTTTCCTATTCACTGTGATACTGGCTATAACTCTGTTATATATGGCTTTTATTATGTTGAGGTATGTTGTGCTTCTATACCCAGTTATTTGAGAATTTTTATCATGAAGGGATGCCTACTTATTTTTAACACTTGTAGATGGGAAATCTGATGTCCATACAAGTAAAGCGACATGTTCACGATAAAACAGTCAATTGATCTTTACAGCCAGAACCTAAAATCAGGGACAGTCCAATTTAAATTATGGAATGGTCTCAGATTACTAGATTGAGTTTAATCTAGCTCCCCCACCCAGTCAGCATGTGGAGATGGTAAGGCCTCATTAGGGAGATCAGAGCAGTTTCAGGGAAATAAAGTATGTATTTTTCTGACATAAGAATAGCTACACCTGCTCACTTTTTGTTTCCATTTGTGTCAAATAGCTTTTTCCAGTCCTTTGCCTTAAATGTATATGGAGTTTATGTGTTAGATGAGTCTTTAAGACAGCAGATAATTAGTTTGTGTTTTTTTTTTATCCATTCTGCCACTTTGTATCTTTTAAGTGGAGCACTTAGGCTGTTTACAGTCAACGTTAATATGAGATGTGGGGTGCTGTTCTATTTATCATGTTAGTTGTTACCTAAGTACTTTTTTCCCCCTTGCCTTATTGTTTTATAGGCCTTGTGAATTTTATGCTTTAAGGAGATTCTATTTTGGTGTATATCGAGGTTTTGTTTGAAGATTTGGAACTCCTTTTAGCCTTTCTTATAGTGCTGGTTTGGTAGTGGCAAATTCCCTCAGAATGTGTTTGCCTGAAGAAGATTTTATCTCTCCTTCATGTATAAAGGTTAGGTTTTCTGGACACAAAATTCTTGACTGACATTTATTTTATTTAAGGAGTCTAAAGAGGACCACAGTTCCTTCTGTCTTGTAAGGCATCTGCTGAGAAGTCTTCTGTTAATCTGATAGGTTTTCCTTTATAGGTTACTTGATGCTTTTGTCTCACAGCCCTTAGACTTCTTTCTTTCATCTTGACTTTGCATAGACAGATGACTATTTGCCTTGGTGATGATCTTTTTGCATTGAATTTCCCAGGATTTCTTTGAGCTTCTTGTATCTGGAAATCTAAATCTCTAGCAAGGCCAGGGAAGTTTTCCTCAATTATTGTCTCAAATAAGTTTTCCAAACTTTTAGCCTTCTCTTCTCCCTTAGGAACACCAATTACTTTTAGGTTTGGCCATCTTACATAATCCCATATTTCCTAGAGACTTTGTTCATTTCTTTTGATTCTTTGTTCTTTATGTTTGTCTGATTGGGTTAATTCAAAAGCCTTGTCTTCAAGCTCTGAAATTCTTTCTTCTACTTGTTTGAGTCTATTATTGAAACTTTCCACTGCATTTTGTATTTCCCTAAACGTGTCTTTACAGGAGTTCTGATTGTTTTTTTCTTTATGATATCTATCTCTCTGGAAAATTCTTCATTCATATCCTCTCTTGCTCTTTTTAAATTTATTTGTATATCGAGGTTTTGTTTGAAGATTTAGAACTCCTTTTAGGCTTTCTTATAGTGTTGATTTTCTCCTTCCTATGATACCTCTTTGAGTAGCTTAATAGTCAACCTCCTGAATTCTTTATTTGGTATTTCAAAGATATCTTCTTGGTTTGGATCCATTGCTAGGGAACTAGTATGATCTTTCGGGGGTGTCATAAAACCTTGTTTTGTCATATTACCAGAATTACTTTTCTGATTTCTCCTCATTTGGATAGACTATTTCTTAAAATTGGTCTTGAATTTATTTTTGATTTGACTGTGTTTTAAAAATGTTTTTCCCTCTTATAGATGTGACTTTAATGTTTATAGTTTATTATTGCCTAATTTGATTTTTGGTGCTTTTAGAGGTGAAGACTCTGTATGAATTCCTTGTTTATAGCAAGTCTTTGTGTGCTGGCTTTCTTAGTTGCTGACTATAGCAGTTATATACTTGATGTGTGGGCAAGTTCACTGTCTCCTATCTGATTGAAATGGCAAGGATCATTGAAACATATCTCATTCACCTATGTTGTGCACTTCTTTATGTAATTGTTTCCCAATATTTTATTTACTGAGTTGATGGCTCAGGCTTCAGACCAGTATGGGAGGTATCCCCGGGTAAGCAACAGTTGTAATAAAAGCAGGTGGGTAGATACAATACCCAATGGTGGACACAAGTCTCAGCCTTGATGAGCATGCCTGGGGGAGCTGTCAGTTAGATGCACTGAGGTGTCATCAGGGTGAAGGGTGGGAGCTACCTCAGCCCCCATGCCTGGCCAGCAGGAAAGGTATCCACCTCCCAGCCTCACTCTTGTCCCAGTGTTCTGTTTATTCAGATCAGACAGGCACCTCTTTTCATCTGAAAAATGATTGATCTTCTGAGTAGAAAGGAATTGTGACTCTACCTCTCATGCAAGCATGAACCTGGGCAGGCCTCCTCCTATGGGGATGCAATCACCCTAAATTGTTCCAGGAAAGCTGTCTATAGGTGTATCCATGCTGAGCTCCCATAGGAAAAGCCCCAATTGTGTCTGCAGTGGTGGGCAAGAGGGGAAAAAGGACCCCTTCTCCAAGACCATTCATGAGCAGAAAGGCTGCCTGACGGTTGGGGTAGAGTTGCAGACTGCGTGCTACACCCAATACTACAATTGTGTCTCTGCGGTAAGAAACTTCCCACCAGTGAATAGATCTAGGACTCAATGCCTGCTGTCCAGATTCTTTTCTTCCATGGTTTGTTCCCTTGCTGTTGTGCTCTTTCCCTTCCCCTAGAAGTGGGAGTTTCTGAGAGCCAGACTACAGTGATTGCTATTGCTCTTCCGGGTCTAGCCATAAAGTGGGGCTGCCACAATCTGGGCTGGTGCTGGGGAATGTCTGCAAGGGATCCTGTGATGTGACCTGTCTTCAAGTTTCCCAGTAGTGAGTACTTGCGTAGTTCTCATGACTGATGTAGACTCTGTGAGAATCTTCGGTTGTAGATAAGCTTAGTGTGCTGGCTTTTTTGAATGCTGGTGATAATTGTAGTGAACTTGTCACACGGGCAGATTCAGGACCCAGGTTTACCAGGATGTTGCAAACAGTGGTGATAGCTGCGGTCATGCAGCCATTTTCTTTTTCCTGAGTGCAGCGTTACTCTACCTAGAGATCTGTAATGAACTGTGTTGGTTGGCCTGCAGCCAGAAGGCGGTGCTTGCAAAACAGCACCAGCCGTGGTAGTGTTAACAGCAGTGGGATTTGAGCTTGCCCTAAGTTGCCCAGGGGAAGTGTTCTGGTTTCTCTGACAATGGGCTGTGCTATAACGCTCCCAGGTTTCTGACCTTTGTGTTAAGCTACTAGGGAAGGTAGAGAGACACAGCCAGGTGGGGCAGGGTAAGGTGGGTCTGCACTTTGACTCTTGTTGAGAGGGGCAAGCTGTGGACCTTGGGACAGGAGTGGTTTCCAGGCTGCTGAGGTCATGTTCCGGAGGGGAGTATAACTGCCTCTGCTGTACAGGAGTTTGCACAGGGAGTGAGAAGTAGCAAGTGACAAGGAGCCTCACCCAGCCCCCATGCAGTTGGCGGGGCAGATAGCACTCCTGCATTGCTCTGCGAACAACACTGGATTAAGATCCAGGCAGTCTGCACACAGAATTCAGACCTGCCCCGTGCCGTCAGCTTTCCCAGCATAGACAACAGCCACTATTTTCAGGCCATGGCCTTCCCCATCTGCCTGCAAGGCCGCGAGGCGGGGTGCCCAGCTCCTATGCATGTGTCTGCCACACACTTCCCACCTGCACCCCCCTTCCCATCCTCCACCCCAGTTCTGGTCAAAGGAGTTTATCTCCACTTGAAGTTATATCACAAAATTCAGTTGGGAGCTTCTTTCACCCTATGACCCCTGCCTGAGCTAGCTGGCTGACTTCCCCAAGGTCCCCTGTGAGATATAATAAGAAATGACTTCACTTGGTCCACCCTGGTGACTGCGAATGCCTGCAAGACACTTCCCACTGCTGCTTCTACTTTTATATTTTTCGTTGCTCCCTAAATCAGTTCCAGTTCTGGGTAGGGTTAAGGCCTTCTCCCATGGCCTGGATTTTCAGATTCCCCAGTGGGGATGTGTATTCTGGAGGCAGACTCTTCCCCTCTTATACTCTGGGAGCTTACAGTTTTTTGCCTGTGTCACAGAGTAAGCTGCAGGCTGCCACTTCTTTCAAATGGTCTGTGAATTCTTTCAGTTTTCCTGTTAAGTTCCCGTGTTGCTTCTTGGAAAAAAGTTCACAGGGTGAATCTCTGCACAGTATCCTGTCCTTCCAAGCTGGAGAGGTATGCCAATACTGCTTCCAATCCACCAGCTTGAAAAAAAAAATACTTCGGTGATTTTTAATTACTCATAGTTTAGAGGATAAAGGATATCTTCTTCAACTTTAGAAAACTCAATCAAAGCATTAGAATAGGAGCTAGAAAGGTTATCCAAACTATACGTTCTCAGAAACTAGTGTCTAATAACAACAGTGTAGGTTACCCAGAACTACTTCTTGCAAAATCTTTTGAAGTCCAGAGTCCAAGCTATATCCCAAGAGAAAATGATGGTGTTTCTCAGCTTCATATTTTCTTTTTACATGACTGAAATGCTCTAAACACTGGTCTCCTTTGGGGAAAAAACTTTCTGTTTATCTCAATCCTCCTCACACAGAAGTTCTATCACGTATAGGTAGGCTCTGGCAATATTTCTCATCTTGAAAAAATACAGAACCATCCATTTTGGAAGCTTATTCTTAACTCTCCTGTATATTCTCAGCTTGAGTTTATTTTAATTTTTTTCCCATGTAATAGATTTTTTTATATTTGAAAATATATGACATATAGCTGTAAGCAGAGCTACACATCCTAACTGAATTGGGTTACCATTATTTTAAGAAACTTTAAGTTTCTAGTCCATTCCTCTGATTTTCTAGATGAGACAAGTATAGGAAAATTATTTGCTTAGATTACAGAAGTAATTGACAAGTTCTAGACTCTCATCTTAACAATTTTGCAGCTCTAGAGCAGTCTGATGCTAGGAAATGGGAGGAAAAGGACTCATTGCTAAATCTCTGCACTGTCATCTCCAGCTGACCAGAACCGGAAATGGCATGGGCCACAGCAAATCTGAAAAGAGAGTGATTAATTGAAAGTCTATGAATGGATGAATAATCTCTTCATTCCCCTTTCCTACCTTTATACAGTTTGTGGCCAGGCATTTGCCTCCAAGCAAGTATTTTGACAGAAACTTTTCTAAAACCTTGGAACTAATGGTAAAGGAAGAACTAAGGCAGGTAGTTTAGGGATTATATCTCCACATAAAACCCTCTTCATTTTGGAATTGGGAACCAATCAGTTCTCTGATTATTCACCCTAAAACCTACCAGTCCCAAATCCACCCACGTGCAAGCCCAGTCAACCTTCACATTTTCTCATTATGTTATTTAAATGAACAACTAAAATTTTCTGTGTATTTGAAGAAAGCCTGCAGCATGGCCAAGAAAGGTACTTACTCAGAAAGAAACAGAGAGAATTTAGAGATCATGAAAGAGCCTAAAAAAGCAAACTGATTAGCATCCTAGAGAATATGTTTTGGAAATATGTCCACAGAAGTTTCGATACTCTTCCCATTAATTTCTCTCACTTTGAATGTGTACTGGACTTAGTGAATTCTCTCTAGTGAGCAAATGGAAAATGGCAGAAGTAATAGGATGTCCCTCGGAATATTAGATTGTAAAAATACTAAGAGACTAGAGCTTCAATCTTGGGTTCTATTTCTCTCTCCTTTCCTCCTTTTCCTCTCTCCTTCTTAATGCTTACTCTTCTAGGGGAAGCCAGCTGCCACATCTTGAGGCATCCTTGGAAAGAAAAAAACCAGCATCTATGTGTTGAGAAGGGCTCCATGTGGAGAGGACTGGGACTTGTCAGCAGTCACATGAGTGAGCTTGGAAGCACAGCTTCTGAATCTTGCCAATAATCATGTGTGAGCTTGGAACTGATTTTCAATGAGATGACTGCAGCTTTGGTGGACATCTTAATTGCATTTTTGTGAGAGACCCTGAGCCAGAACCACCCAACTAAGTGGCTTCTGGATGTCTGGCACATGAACATTTGGAGATAATAAATGTTTGTTGTTTTAAACCACTAGGTTTGGGGTATTAATATATATTTGTAGTGTTAAATTGAGTTTGTCTTAAAGCTGCCTCCTTACATATTTAAGTTCAGCCTAAAGATTTTCCTGTACATCATAAACTGTAACAAGCGGAGTTGTAAACCGACCATAGCCCACCCCTGTACCAATGACTGAGTTTTGGCCAATCAAACGTAGCCGACTGTTTGAACCATGTTCGAGTAAGGCAAATGGCCAAGCTGTAACCAATCCAGTTGTTTCTGTACCTCACTTCCATTTTCTGTGCATCACTTTACTTTTGCTGTCAGTAAATATTCTTTCACCATGTGGCTGCACTGGAGACTGAATCTGCTGTGATTCGGGGCGCTGTCCGATTGTGAATCATTCATTACTCAATTAAACTCCTTTAAGTTTAATTTGACTGAAGTTTTTCTCTTAACAGTAGAAAACAAATATGGAGTGGTTCAAGATGAAATTGCATAATTACACCAAAAGAGGATACTGCAAACAATTAGGGAATACAAAAGAAGAACTCTTGGAAATTAGAAAATGATTGTCATGTTTAGAATTCAGTGGAAGGATTGGACATAGAAAAAATGTAGAAAGGTAAATTATGAAAGAAGTATGAAGCTCAGAGGCTCAAATCAGGAGGTCTAGCATCTAGCTAGTAGAAAAAGGATCTTTTCAGAAACAGAGCAGACAAAATAAAGAGGAAGAAGTGAGCTTAAAATTCAAACAAGAATCTCATAGCTGAAATGGAGAGGTGAGTTTGAAAACTGCAAGGGCCTACCAAGTGCAAATCAGAAAGAATGACAAAAAGACCTACTGTGAATTTCAGAGCCTCTGATAACTTCCTTTGATCTCTGATAGAAAACAAACAAACAAACAAAAACAAAAACACGAACGAAAAGCAGGCTATATATAAAGAATGAAAACCGTTTTTTATATCCACAACACTGAATAGTAGAAATCAGGAGAATAATGCTTTGTGTATACTTCGTGAAAATTATTTCACCACAGGTTTCTATACTCAACCTGTTTTACCTGAAATTACCTGTAGTTTTGCGAGAAACCCCAGAATAACATTGGCGGCGTGAATAAGTTCAAAGTTTCTTTCTCATGCAAAAGTTCTGGTAAGCATTCCAGAGCTACTGTGGCATTCAGCTCAGAGATCCAAGCTTAATTATATTGTGAAGATAGTGACATTCATGTTGCAGGCCCCATCTAAAGTATTGACACAGAAGAGTTTAAATGGATCTCGTGAGGTGTCTCTTATGGATAATTGTGGGAAGCTACCACATTATACAGCTTCTCATATTTTATTGGCCACACATACTTACTTACAAGGGAAGCTGGGCAATGTCTTTATTCTGGACAGACCTGTGACCAGCTAAGTATTTTAGTACTATTGAAGAAGGGAGAATAGATACTAGGAGACTACTCATAGTCTCTACTATCCCACTCAAGGTTTTAATTAAGTGTGAGGGAAGAACGTAGGCATTTCTCATATATGCATGGACTCAGAAAAATTCACTTCGCCTGCTCTCTTTCTTAGGAAAATTATTTAGGGTTTTAAGCCATAAAATCAAGACGGTAAACAAAGAAAGGGAATGAGTACACAAAAACAATGTCTCTAATTCTTGAGAGGAATGAATTGTAGTCCCAAGATTTGAGGTGTGCAGTAGGTCGTCAGAGCAATCAGTTCAGACAGAATCAGGAAAATAGAGGGCTTTGCGACGAAGGGCTTCACAGAAAATAAGGATTTCTCAGAATAGAGGGAGATGATGCAAGAATATGAGTATGTGATTAAGGCAAAAACAAAAATCAAAAAGACAAAAAGCAAAACAACAACAAAACCAGAATAGAAATAGAAAACTCCAAACTTCAGAATAAAGAAAAGTTGTGTAAGAAGCATGTTCTGAATATAAAACAACCAATTCAGGAGATGAGAGGGATTCAAGAAAAAAGATAAATAAATTCCAAACAATAGAAAGAATGAGTAACAAATTGGAAGGCATTAGGGATGTGGTGAAGAAGATATTGTATGTAACTCCCTTTCCCAACAAGAAATAAGGAAAGGAAGTCTCAAAGTCCCAAAAATATACAAACAAAAAATGTAAAGACATGTTAGTCCAATATGAAACTAGCTAACCTATGACACGATTTTGAATGTAAGAAAGGAAAACCTGTGTAAATGTTCTTTGTTTGTTTAAAAATGGACTTTTACTGTTTAATTTGTTAGAATTGATGAACTTACATATTATCATCACCCAAAATCCATAGTTTTTATTAGGGTTTACTTTTGATATGACTACTTGAGCATCACAATGGATAAGAGGTTGGAATCACAGAGAAGAAAATGGAATCATAGCTCATGACTTGACTCTGCACCTTTTGATACTGACTTATAATAACACAAATGCTGCTAATGAATCTTTGAGTGTCATCCTTGTGTCAAAGCACAGAGAAATGATGTTAACAAAATTGAATATCAATAGTGTCAACCTACATAATGTATAAATAAAATTATAGTGGTTAGAAGTTGGCAGGTGGCAAGGGGAAGGAAGTGAGGAAGGAGACTTTCAAAGTTGGAAGTCAAGGGAATTTCTATCATTAATGAAAAAAATGGAATTTTACATCCACAAACAATCAAATGATACAAAACATTAAATGTTATGAATTAGATAATATTGGTCCCAAGTATCTGAAATATAAATGATATTATGATAAAAATTACATCAAGTTGTACCTTTTTATAGATCAGATTTTGGGGAATATGTTGGTGGAGGTATGGTCTTCTTGCTTTCCATCGGCAAAGTAATTGTGTGAGCTTGAGCAGAAGAGGACAGCTAACTTGAGTCTAAGTTCTGCTTCATTCTAAGATTCAGGCATATCTTTTGTAATAAGGAGGCTGATTCCATTTTCGATGTTTGGTTGCTGATGAGTTTCACATCCCAGTATGCCCCATTTCCCTCATAAGAAAGCCTGAGTGCTCCCTCTTTTGGTGCCAGTGAGAAGTTAAAACCACACAAGCTTAAGCCAGTCTCCTTTTCCTGTTTTCCCAAGCCATTTCCAGAACATCTTAGGCATCTACTCTGCTCTATTTAAAGTAGTGTGAGTAATAAACCTTTTCATACCCTCTTGGGTTGTGTGTGTGTGTGTGTGTGTGTGTGTGTGTTTGTGTGTGGCTTCCTCAGTCTCAACATTAAAGCCAAATTTTAGAATGATGGGAGGCCCATTTTGCTTCTAGAGGTGGCCGTAGCACCTGTACTGTCTGGAGTGTGATTAGGGGGGATTCACGAGGAAGTATTTATAGGAAGCTTGAGAGGCTCTCTGGGAGAAAACTCCCCTTTGGACAAGTAAGATTTGAGGGAAGGTAGTTGGTTCAAAAGCAATAGACCAGTGGCTCAAGAGAACAGTGTCTACCATACCATCCTCTGACACAGCTCCTATAAATTAATACCTTGTTCTTCTGGAAATACGGGGTATCCAGAAATCTAATATGTTAAAAAGAGATCTATAAAAAGTCAATGTTTTGCTTTAATGAAGGACATTGGGAGGGATTCATTCAGCTTGGTGATGGTGATAATAGCAGTATTTCTTTATACCCAACGGTGACATCAACAGTGGTAGTCAGGATGTTACTGCCTTCAGTACATAACATCAGGCAGCAGGGTTCTTGGTACAAACATTAGCACCGGTAACCTTTATGATCCACCTCTGTGTAGTATCAAAAGCACCTAGTGAGAGCATAATGTTTGCTGTGGATTTAGACCTTCTGAATTAGAATCTTGGCTCCACTACTTTTTATTTTGGGTGAGATTACTTCTTATAGCTTCAGTTTCCTTATGAGGAAATAGGAGAAAATAGTAGTGTCTATTTCAGAGGGTTGTTTTAAACATTAAATAAGCTCTAAATTTATAATCAAATGTAAATCAGTTAGGACAGTGTTTGGCACATAGTACATATTTATTAACTGTTGGTTATTATTCTTATTATTAATGTTATTATAACTTTTGGTGTTGTCAGACCAGAAGCATTACTTATTAATGCTGGAGGACCAAATGGAAAAAGTGGCATGCATTTTCATAGTCAAAGTATTTGTAAGAGAATGAGAGTCTTCCTTAGGAACACTGTAATTGTTTGGTAGGGAAGAGAAGTGGTCCAGAACCAGAGAAAGAACATTCTGAGACTGTCACTTTGCCCTCTAGGCAGAAGTGATCGGAGAAGTACTGGTCACAGTAAGTGCGTTGACGAGGTCACTAGCCTTGGGGGTATTTTCCTTTGGCAACTTGAAAGGTAGAGGAAGTTACCTTTTTTGTGTGTTTGTCCAAGGGTTGTTTTATTTGGTTGATGTCAAATGGAACCTAATAGACCTAATGGTTTTGAATAACATTGGTTTGATTCTTTATTAAATTGAAGTGCCAATTTTCAGAGGTTCAACATTTGATAAGTGTCTCCTTTTTCTTTCTGGGCAGCTTTTTCTTTTTGTTCTCTGAATCTATTGTCCTGCATTTCACTCTTTCTAGGCAGCGTGTCTCTTCAAGTGGAGGTACCCCATTTTATTCCTTTTTGTAACTTCAGAATCTAGCCCAGTGCCACACTTTTGACATTTAATTAATTGTTTGTTAGATAAATGAATGAATCCACAGAGTATTAGATTATTTATTTATTTATTTATTTAGTGACGGAGTCTCACTCTGTCACCCAGGCTGGAGCGCAATGGTGTGATCTTGGCTTGCTGCAACCTCCGCCTCCTGGGTTCACGTGATTCTCCTGCTCAGCCTCCAAAGTAGCTGGCATTACAGGCACCCGCCACCATACCCAGCTAATTTTTGTGTTTTTAGTAGAGATGGGGTTTCACCATATTTGCCAGGCTGGTCTCAAACTCCTGAACTCCAGCTATCCACCTGCCTCAGCCTCCCAAAGTGCTAGGATTACAGGCATGAGCCACCACACCTGGCCAAAATTGGATTTAGATCAACATACAATGCCATGGAAAATATGGAAAAAATTGAAATCATTTAATGTGTTCAGTGTTTAGTGATTGCATACGTAGACACCCATATATTGATTGTTATGTTATTCTCATCAAATTCATCATTTAAAATGAGAACATTAACTTGCTGTAATGGTTTTATTTCACTAGATCTGTGAATGTGGGCAGGGACCAACAGGCCATTCATTGGCTATGAATGTTCTATTTCTCCCACATGATAAGGAAAATGCATTTTTGAGAAGGAATGAAAAACATTTCCCTACCTGCATAGACTTCTTGTTTCAACTTCTGGTAGAGATTGACTCACTAGTTTGGACATGGGTGTTCACCCTCATCATTCTCTCAAACATGATCAAGAAAATGCAAGGCAACTTTCATCACTCTTCCCTTTCTAGGTGTGTAACTGGTGCTGGAGGATGCAGTGCTTTTCCTCAAACTGCTCTCTTTCTTTTTGAGTTCAGAGGAAGTCCCCTGTGGGCTCACTCTACTGATGCACCAGAAAATGCCAGAAGGGCATCTAGGGCAGTGTTTCTCTCTGGTCTCACTCCAGAGACTGGTACTTATCTAAATTTCCAACCAAGGTTCAAAGGGGAATGGGAGAGAGAAGACCCAAGCAGCTCCAACTTAGGTGATGGGTGGAAGCAAACAAGATGAGAGAAACGTGAATGTGTTGCAGTTGAGCAGCGCTGATCTGATCCAGAGAATCCCCATCTTCGAGATCCCAGTTAATTGAATATTAACGACAGTTTAAAGACCTCCTGCTTCTGTTTAAGTAAGCATTGTAAGTTATCTGCTTCTCAAATTACTTTGGAAACAAACTCAAGGAGAAAGCATCATCATAGCTTGGGTCTAACATAGTGCATTAGCTTTGCTATTGCCCTGCTGATTTAATTGGCCCAGTAAGCATGCTTGAGGTGTTTGGGGTTGTAATTAAAGTTGTGGCGCCTGGAAAATCCTCCTTCTGTTATTATATTTTTTTTCTAAAATAAACTATCCTAGCTCACCAAATTTGTGGGGCTAATTAGAGCCTAATTAAAGTTACTTGTTTCTATTTTAAAATCCGCCCACTGAGAGAGCCGCAAGGCAGGAGGGAACATATTTTTAAAGTGACAGTTCTAAAAATGCTTCTTACTCTAGTCCCTGAGCTGCACTGTTCTAATTCATGCATTGATTTATTTCCAATGAGAATAACAGCCTGCCTCCATCTTCATTGAAACTTTGTTCCTCAGGCCCCATCCCATTTAGCTGTGTGAAAGGATTTGCTTAATGAACAAAAGACCTTTCTTTGTCTTGCATCTTTCTGTTGGAGAAACTGACCATTGCATACAGAGGGGAAGTAATCCAGAAAAGGGCTCATGAAAATATCTGAAGCACAAAGACCAGGAATCAGTACAGTGCTGTATCTGAAGAGGAAAAGAGCGTAGCATTTGTTGAGGACTTATCATGTGCTAGATGTATTTCTGAACAGTTATAGATAAGGAAATAGGAAGCAAGAAAGGGTGAAATTAGGGGCCTAAGGCCCTACAGCTAATAGTGGTGGATCCTGAATCCAAAGCAAGGTCTGATTCAAACTCTTACCACGTTTCCGTGATCCCTCCTGAGAAGTTGCATTTTCCCCAGCCAGGCTTTGGCTGTTACCAAGGCGGTAACCCACTCTGCCTCCAGGGTTCTTCTTTTGTAAAATGGAGATAATAGTGCTGATTTCCCTGACTTAGGAGGTTAAACTTTACAATGGTGCAAAAGCGATATTCATTCAGTAGAAAGTATAGTTGAAATTTAGAATTTTGATCTTTTCCTGGGCCAGTGATATGCAATGTGATACTCTCCCAAGATTTGGGCAGAGGCAGTGAGCCACTGCTGTCAGTCAGCCGTGCAGTCACAACACTAAACAACCCACGGTCTCCAGTGTACTGGTTGCCAGCATTTTTTTGCTATTGCGTTTTGTAGTTTTGCATTTCATCATGTCTACAAAATGCCCATTGTCAACTTACTATACTTCCAACTTATGCCGGGTTGATCGGGACATGTCCTTATCAAAAGCAAAGGAGCATCTGTACCTAGGTTTCCACTTGTCTGAGTTGTGAAGAATATCAAGATAGTGAATTTGAAAGTTCTTTATAAAATGTAACGCTCACAGATTAGTCTTAGCAGAGCTGTGAATATTTTAAGACCTCTTAATTATTAACCTCTTTAGGGGTATTACTTTAATAATCTTTATGCCAGAGGCAACTAAAATACATGTCTTAGCCTATTTCCTTTGGTACAGGTACTTCTGCCAAAAGACGGATCTTCCTTCAAGATAACCGACCCTCTTTACATGAGAACATTCTGTTGTATGTTGCTAAAAGATGTTTAACACAGTAGTGAGCCAGCATGATTTCTCTTCCATAATTGTTCCCTGGCTCCACTTTTTCCTGTGACCACTAACACCTCAAGTCAAGGTGTTCTCTTGGTGGCTGGTGTGACTCCCCAGGCAACTTCACATGGTACACCACACTCTCTCCCACTCCCTCCAAAAGGAAAGGAAAAGGAGACAGAAGTCAGACAGGGCCTAGACTAGAGAAATATAAGTAGAGTCCAGGGCATGCCATTTAAGGAAGCACCCATTCTCAGGATAATGCACATGCAGGATAGATACACAAAAGTGAGTGCCTCCTTAAATTTTGTGCCCGGATGCATCACTTGCTTTGCTCTAGTCCAGGGCCTGATCACTAGCGTCACAAATATCTTAGAAGGTTTGCAAACATTTACTGAGGGTCTGTTTCTCATTACAGACTCTGGTGGTTGTGGCTTTAATTAAGTTTGGATATTTGTTCCTCGTTGAGACTGTGCCAGTTTTTCATAGTGTATGCCATGCTAGTACAGGATATAGACTATAAGCAAAATAAAATTAGTTACAGTGTATTGATTGCCTACTGAAAACCAGATCTGTGATTAGCAACTCTGCATACATCATTTCTACTAATCACAACTTTTTCCTACATAATGAAACTGATGCTCAGAGAGGTTCAATTCTGTTTGGCAAACTCTGTATTTGTTGCAGAGCTAGAAAAGATAGTTTGACTGGCTGTAGTAGGAGAGAGGTTGGCTAAATTTGCTTAATTTTCTCTGGCTTATTGTCTGTGGACATTTGAATCATCATTTGGGAATGCTTTAAATAAAGAGGAAGATGAAGGACAGGGAAGGCTGTCTGATGCCTGATGAGGAATGATAATGAAGTTCTTGGGTAATTTTATACTTAACCAGAAGTACATTAAGCAGCTGTGTTAGGAATATGATATAAAATGTATTGGTGTAACTACTCAACCTTTCTTTTCTAACTAGACTGAACAGTCACTATTTAAAGGCATTTTACCGGAGTTACAACATTGTATAGATAGTATCAGGGATCAAATTCTATAATCAATCCATTACAACCTGTTCTATTATTGCCATGACTAGAATCCTAAGAAAATGTGACAAGGTTTTGATAGACAAGGGGGATGTTGAAATATATATAATTTTTAGGTGCTACCAAGAAAACATGTAAGACGCATAAGGTGAGGGCTCTGAAGATATATTATTTAAGCTTTGCCCTTGGCTGAGGTTAAACTTTGGGATTTATCAGCAATTAACTCCTGTATATTTCTTTCTTTCATTCATTCTGTGTTTCTACAGCAAAAAGAAATTGAATAGTCATGCAATGGTCATGGATGGAGCTTTTAGAGTTTCTTAACAGACTGTGGCATGTGGAGTTACAGTGCTAACAACCTGACTGCACACAACATTCCAGATAGTATTTCTCAGAAGTAAATTCATATAAGGATATTTGCCCTGACATCATGGGGCAAAAATAGAAACTGCATAATATTTAAATTGTTTCATTCAGAAAATAATATGGTAAAATTATGAAAAACATTTAAAAGTATACAACCACCATCCTACAACTAGATAAAACCTTTATATTTAGTATGTTGTAGGCTTTGGTCATAGGCATTCTATTGTTTTATTTGTTTTTTGATTTTTGTTTTTTTGAGACGGAGTCTCACTCTGTCTCCAGGCTGGAGTGTAGTGGCGTGATGTCGCCTCACTGCAACCTCTGACTCTCAGGTTCAAGCGATTCTCCTGCCTCAGCCTCCTGAGTAGCTGTGCACATGCCACCACGCCCAGCTAATTTTTCTATGTTTAGTAGAGACAGGGTTTCACCATGTTGGCCAGGATGGTCTTGGTCTCCTGACCTCATGATCCTCCTGCCTCAGCCTCCCAAAGTGCTGGGATTACAGGCATCAGCCACCATGTCTTGCCCTATTTTTTTTTTTTTAAAGGCAAATTATATATTTCAGTGAAACAGATAAAGGGCAATGTTGGGTGTAGAACAAGATCAACAGTGACTGAGGAGCTTTGGGTTGAGTGGCAGTGGGCAGAGGAACTGATCTTTCTGATTTTTGCAGCATTGACTTCAGCAGTGATGCAAAGGCAATAGTTTTCAGAGAGCAGAAGTTTGCACACACCTCCAGTGGACGTTTCCCAGAATGAAATGAACAAGAGTCATTCATGTATATCGCTTACTGGGAAAGTGGGAAGCTCTGGAGTGGGAAATCTTTGTGTTAGATACCATCCAATTCCTCAAGTCTGGTTGTCACAGCAACTGAGAGCATCTCTGGCAGGTAAAACTTCTTGTCTTCTCACCTTCTGTGCCAGTCACTGCACAGATGGAATTTAATTACCTATTTGAACCGCCTTCCAGAGTCTGACTGCAAGCCTTGCTCATAAGGCAGCATTAGAGAAAATCTGGATTCACTAAAAATCTCTGAAAACCATTTTGGTTTTCTGTACAAAATATTGCTGCCTTGTCTTTGTGTCATTGTAAGAAAAGTGCTTTCTCTATTTATGTCAAATTGCCTAATTAATACTAATAAAATTGTGGCAGCTACATAGACTTTACAAAAATGTTGGGGTCACAAAACATAAAATATATAATTATATTTTCCCTATTTTATAGACATGTACATACAGGATTTACCAGTTTGTACATTATATTAGGGTGAGCTACAGTATTAGCCTAAGATCAAAGAGGGGGAGATTCCCTTTGTTATATTATTCTCATAATCTCCAGTACCAGTAGAAAAGGAGCTATATGAGGTTGAGCTATATGTAGTCCATAAAATGCATACATACACACACTTGTATGCATTCTCTAGGAGAAGTGGCCAAGTAAGTATAAATTAGAACAAAAACTACCATGACATTGAGATATTGGCTCCTTCCTGCTTCTTCCTGCATCTTGACATGAGCAGACTCAGGCATAGGTAAATTAAATATTGGTACAACTCAGGGTGGATATTTTTGCCATTTGTTAATATATGCTAATTGCATTCTGAGAAATGTATGATGGGAAAAACATACGTGTTAAGATTTAGATCACCAGAGGGAAGAGTTGCCCATGCCATAGCATGTATGGGCAACCTAATCAGCCGAACAAAATTTTAACACATGTGTCAATTATAGTGAGGACAAAAAGGCCTGTTTAGAAAAACACTTTATTAAGATATGATTGACATGTAAGCAGCTGTACATATTTAATTTATACAACCCCATATGTTTGGGGACAAGTACAAACTCACGAAATCATCGCCACAATAAAGGCCATAGGTATATCCATCACCTCCCAAAGATTCCTCCCACCTCCTGTATTATAATTACTTTTTGTGGTAAGAACATTTAACATCAGACATACTCACTTAGAAAATTATAAGTATATAATAGAGTACTGATAGCTATGTACACTATGCTTCATAGTAGATCTACAGAACTGATTCATCTCGTACAACGGAAACATTGTACACTTTGATCATCATCTCCTGATTTCCCCCTCTCCTAGTCCCTGACAACCACTCTTCTATTCTTTGTTTCTATGAGTTGGATTAGTCTAGATTCCAAATATAAGTGAGATCATGCAGTATTTGTATTTCTGTGCCTAGCTTATTTCACTTAACATTCTTTCTCAAGGTCCATCATATTGTGGCAAATGTCAGGATTACCTCTTCATTTTTAAGGCTGAAAAATATTCCATTTATGTATAGAACATATTTTAAACATCTGTTCACCTGTCAAGAGATATTTAGGTTGTTTTCACATCTTGGCTATTGTGAATAATGCCATGATGAACATGGGAATGCATATATCTCTTTGAGATTCCGATTTCAATTCCTTTGAATAAATATCTAGATGTGGGATTGTTGGGTCATAATTAGTTCTATTTTAAAGTTTTTGAGGCATCGTCATACTGTTTCCCACAAAGGCTGTACCAATTTACATTGCCAAGACCAGTGTGCCAGGATCACATTTCTCTGATTATCGCCAACATTTATATTTTGTTGTTCTAATAATAGTTATCCTAACAGGTGTGAGGTGATGTCTCCTTGTGGTTTTAATTTGCATTTGCTTGATGGTTAGTGATATTGAGCATTGTTTTATATACCTGTTGGCCATTTGTATGTATTCTTTGGATAAATGTTTATTCAGAACTTTGCACATTTGCATTTTTTTAATTGTGTTATTATTATTATTATTATTTTGCCCTTGAGTTGTAGGAGTTCCTTGTATATTTTGGAAATTAACCTCTTATCAGATATATGGTATTTTAGCTCAAGCTTCTATAACAAAATACCATAAACTGAGTAGCTTATAAACAATAAAAATTTAATTTTTTAATTATCTGGGGGCTGGAAGATAAAGACCAGGGTGAAAACATGATGGAGTTCTTGTGACGACCCTCTTCTGGATTATAGACTGTCTATTTCTCCTTGTATCCTCACATGGCAAAGAACATAGAGAGGAAGCAAGCTTTCCTGTGACTCTTAAGGGCACTAATCCCATTCATGAGGGCTTTGCCCACATAATCTCATCTAATTCTAATTACTTTTCAAAGCCTCCATCTCCTAATACCATCACTTTTGGTATAGGGCTTTAATATATGAATTTAGGAGGGATACAAACATTCAGTCTATATCATACGCGTTGCAAGTAATTCTCCCATTACATAGGTTGTCTTTTCATTTTGTGGATTGTTTATTTTGCTGTTCCTAAGCTTTTTGTCATTTATTGTCATTCCATTTTTATATTTGCTTTTGTTGCTTGTACGTTTGCTGTCACTTTCAAAAAATCATTGCCAAGACCAATGTCAAAGAACTTTTCTACTATGTTTTCTTCTAAAAGTTTTACGGTTTCAGGTTTTACATTTTTAAGTCTTTAAATTTATTTTGAGTTAATTTCTATGTGTGTGTATGTGTGTTGTAAGATATGGGATCAATTTCATTATTTTGCCTATGGATATGCAGTTTTTCCAACACCATTTATTGAAGAGAGTATCATTTCCCCATTGTGTATTCTTGGCCACCTTGTCAAAGATTAGTTGACTGTATACAGGTGGTTTATTTCTGAGTTCTCAAATCTGTTCCATTGGTGTATGTGTCTGTTTTTATTCATGTACCATCAATGCTGTTTTGATTACTATAACTTTGTGATATAATTTGAAAGGGGGAAGTATGATGCCTCCACCTTTGTCCTTTTTGTTGAAAATTGCTTTGGCTATTCTTGGTCCCTTGTTGTTTTATAAGATTTTAGGATTGTTTTTTTCCTATGTCTGTGAAAAATACCACTGGAATTTTGAAAGGGATTTTATTGAATCTGTAGATTGTTTTTGGTAGTATAGACATTTAACAGTACTAATTATTCAAATCCCTGAACACAGGATATTTTTCCATCCATATGTGTCATTTTTAATTTCTTTTGTCAATATTTTATTGTTTTAAGCATATAGATCCGTTGTTAATTTTATTCCTAAGTATTCTTTTTGAGGCTATTGTACATGGGATTATTTACTTGATTTCTGTTTTGGATAGTTCATTGATAATGTATGGAACACAACTAATTTTTGTTTGTTGATTTTGTATCCTTCAATCTTACTGAATTCATTTGCTAGTTTTAACAGTGTTTTAGTGGAGTTTTTGGAGTTTTTCTTCTATAAGATCCTCTCATCTGTAAACGAAGACAATTTTACGTCTTCCTTCTCAATTTGGATGTCTTTTATCTCTTTTGCTTGCATAATTGTTCTGGCTATCACTTCCAGTACAATGTTAAATGAAGTGATGACCATGAGCATCCGGGTCTTGTTCCTGATCTTAGAGGAAAAGCTTTTAGCTTTTCACCATTGAATATGACTTTAGCTGTGGGCTTGCTATATACGGACTATATATCATGTTGAAGTAAGTCCCTGTTATAAAAAATTTGTTGATAGTTGTTTTTATTAAAATATTTTAAATTTTACAAAATGCTTTTTCTGTATTTATTGAGATGATCATTTATATTTATCTTTTTTTCCATAAATGCAGTATATCACATTTATAGATTTGCATATGTTAAGCCATCTTTGCATCCCTGGGATAAATCCCACTCGATCATGATGTGTAATACTTCTAAGATGCTATTGAATTTGGTATACTAGTATTTTACTTAAGATTTTGTTATTGATGCATAATAGATGTACATAGTTTTGGGGTTCATATAATAATTTAATACATTCATATATTTGTAAATATTAAGTAAATGTACTTGGGATACCCATCACCTTAAATATTTGTCTTTTTATGCTAGAACCATTTCATTTCTTCTCTTGTGGCTATTTGGAAATATATTATAGACTATTGTAAACTATAGTTACCCTACTGAACTATCTAACGCTAGGACTTATTTTGCATCTATGTTCATCTGAGTTATTGGCCTGTAATTTTATTTTCTTATAGTGTCTTTGTCTGACTTTGGTAATAGGTAATTCTGGCCTCATAATGGTGCCCTCTTGCATGGGGAAGGCATAGAGTTGTGTGCCTTCCATCGGCCCTGCTAAGCCACGTTGGGTGCTGAGAGACTTTCTTTTGTTGTCTGTAGAGCAATGTCCTGAAGTGTTCAAGGTTGTACACCTTCTTCCAATCCAGCAGAGTTGAGCCAACTGCTGATATCTGTTTGCTGTGTATGGGGACTTCATGAACCACCTGATGAGGTTTGCATATGCTATCTGTGAGGGAATGTGTGTGTGATCTGTGGTGGAATTCGGGGCATTGCCTATGGGGATGCTGGAGTGCTAGAGACATGTATCAGTTATCGGAGTAAATGTGCAGGTGTGGCACCCCACATGGCTCATGGGTGAGGCTCCTAGTGGAGCATGCAAGCTGGTCAGTAGGATCTTTAGCTAGTTGTTGAGACCCATGTGCAGGGTTCTGTCATCCCCTGGCCCCTTTTCTCTGTTCCTAGCTGTCCCCAGATAATACAATCATGCCAATACCCTCAGTGTTTTGGGTACATGGTACAGTTTTGTGTCTCCTGGTCCGCATCTGTGGCCAGGGGAGCTGGGCACTCTCTATGTTCTCTTTTTCCTGCATGGGAGACATTGTGGGCTGAGGGGTACCTCTCTTGTCACTGAGTTGGGCCACTTTGGGATAGGAGTGATGTAGGTACAGTGAAACTGTTTTTCTTATACTCCTAAATGCAACTATTCTCAGATTTTTCATTTCAATGATATGCTGGGACCTCTCAGCTGAACCTCAGGCTTCCATAAAAGCATTCCTGTCTGTAGGTAGTTCTTAAAATTGGTTTTCTGGTGGAGGTTTGGGGGCTGGAACCTTGCTAATGTCCAAGAAGGCCTATTGTAAATAATTAACTGTTGTTAAACTCATCTAGAGATTATGGACTGGAAAAGGATAGAAATCCTCCAGAGGATTAGTTAAGATTATTATAACCACTCAAAGGATCTAGCTTTTTGCTTTTCTGGACATCACTAGCAATGTATTTAACACACATTTACTGAGTACTTACTATGTATCACACACTGTAAGACACCAGAGTTACAGTAATTAGAGACAGTCAAACCCTTTGCTGAGTTTATGGCCTAATAGTTGAGATAGACATCATTCAAATATTTTCACAGTTAAAATTTATAACAATGAAATGGTAGCACTGAGAAAATACAATTGGAAGCACAAAAAATGATAGCAGGCAGATAGTATCTTGTTTGGGAGCTTATAAAGGCCTTTCTGAGACCATGACATTTAGATTGCAATTTGATACATGATTAGGTGAGAGATAGGCTAAGGGTGGTGTGGAAGAGGATTTCTCACAGAGAGTATAGCCCAGATCAGGAGCTTGAAACATTCCTGGAAGGAAGAGAATCCAGTGTAGTTGAGGTAGCTAAGGGAAGAATGGTAGAATGTGAATACAGAGTGGCAGCCAGGGGCCATACAATACAGGGTCTTACAGACTTTGAGATTTTTTTCTTGGAGCAACTAGTAGCAATGGGAAGTCCTCAAAAAGTTTAAAGCAGGGGAGTGACATCAGATTTACATATGAGAAGACTTACTCTGGCCACTATGTGGAGAATGGAGGGAAGACAAGAGTGCAAACAAAAGGATGGTGGTAGTATAGATGAACAGACTTGCCATGTGCTTCAAGGAATAATCTACAGTACCTCGTGAGTAATTGAAGGTGCAGAAAGAGACACAGAGAAGTCAGCGATGATTCCAAGGCTTCTTGCTGTAGCATTTGTGTGAATAGATGTGCTATTGACTGAAATAGGAGTGACCTTGAGGAAGAAATTGTTAGTTTTATTTTGGACATTAATTTTAAGATCAAGAAACATCCAGATGGAGATATGTAAAACACAGTTGGAGTATGGTATTCAAGGGCAAGGTTTGGCCTTAAAGTTATGAAAATAGAAGAATCACTTAAAAAGAGAGTTTAGTTAGGAAAAGTACCAAGGGACAAGCAACAGAACATTGAACCTATAATTGAAAAAGAAAGAAGAAAAAAAACAGTGGTCATGAAGAGAGGGGGATAATCATGAGAGTATCAAATCATAAAAGCTGAGTGAGAAGGATGTTTCACACAGAAAGGAATGGATTAACTTTATCGAATAGTGCTAAGTCAAGTAAAATGATAAACATACAACATGAAAGTTACTGATATCCTTAGTGAAAGCAGATTTTATGGAGTGATGGGACAGAAAAGAGTGGAGTATGTTGAGGAAAATAATGTGAGGTGAGAATATAAACATAGCATGAGTAGAAATTTGGGAAACTGCTATGAAGGGAAGCAAAGATTTTGGTTAGAAGTTGGAGGGAGATACTGTATCAAGGAAAGATGTTTAAGATGAAAGGGATAATTAAAGCACGTTTGTATGTTATTGAGAATCATTCTCAAAAAGAGATATGGATGATATAGATGAGGGAAGGTATATTTGTTTAGCAGTTCTTGCCTCAATTTATTTTTCCTCTTGCATTTTACTATAAGAAGCCAGAAGAAACTAGCCTGCATCTTTACCATTTTGCTTGGAAATGTCTTCAGCTAAATATTCAAGTTCACCATTTTACAACTTCTATTTTCCACAAAACTGTAGTACATAGTTCAGCTAAGCTTCCCACCACTATATAAAAAGATTTCCACTTTCTCCAGTTACTGATAATGTCTTCCTCAGTTTCTTCTGAGCCCTCCCTAAAGTCCATATTTCTACTAATAGTCTGTTCAAGGTGATTTAGGATTTCTCAATTAGGTTTTTTTGTTTTGTTTTGTTTTTGTTTTTTAACATTCTTCATGACTTTTCAGCTGTCTAATTCCAAAGCTGCTCCCACAATATAGGTGTTTGTTACAACAGCACCTCACTTTCAGGTATCAAAATCTGTATTCGTTTTCTATTAATACTCAATAAATGATCACAAACTCAGCAGCTTAAAAAAGCACAATTTGTCATTTTATAGTTTCTGTGGGTCAGGAATCCAGACGTGGGTTTGATGGATTCCCTGCTTCCGGTTTCAACAACCTAAAATCCAGGTGTTGACCTGGGGCTGCAATGTTGTCTGCATCATAACTCCCTTAGGTTACTAGCAGAAATCAGGTCTTAGCAATTGTAGAAGTGAGGTCCTCATTTTCATACTGGGTGTCAACAAGGGGTAATTCTTAGCTCCTAGAGACTACTCTCAGATACTAGTCATATGGATCTTGCACAACATAGAAACTTACATCTTCAAGGTTAAGTGGAGGATATCTCTCCAGTCTGCTACAATAGAGTCTTATATCTTATAAGATAATCAGAAGGAGTGGCTATCCCTTCACTCTTTACCATATTCACAGGTGTTACCCCCATACTCAAGGGGTGGAAATTATGTAAAGGATATAAATCAAGTGGCCAGGAATCTTGGGGCCCATTTAAAATTCTGTCTACCACAGAAAGAAAGAGAAAGTTCTTGTAAAGGAGAAACATGATATGCAGAAGGGTTAGCTTTTGACAAAAGTACGGGTATTTATTCTTTTGCAATAGAAGGAAAGGAAGGATACGTGGTTATGTAGACAATGAAGATATTAGGTTAGGGAATGATGAGGTGAAGATACAGGAGTTCTCATGTGTGGCTTATATATCCTCTCTAAAGTAACAGAACTAGTCACCACTGGGAGAACAGGCCTTTTCTGACTTGTTAGAGTAGAGAGCTTCAGGAATGGCCAGAGGACAGACAACCTCACTGGGGTATGGGAACCTTATGATACTTGCTTGGTTGTGCATTTCTTTCACTTACATTGGATACTAAAAGTTGGATCTTGGTTCTCCTGATATTCCAGTTTTCTACCCATTAAAGCATTTCCCCAAATAAGACTGTGGTGTCAAATTCTGCTTTCATTTTGGGTTCTGCTTCCGCCTAAATTCTCCTGCCTGCTATGGATTTTTGTAGTCTAACCCTGATCCACCAACGTAGACTTGGTACATTGCCTATTACTTCTGCTCTGGCCACTGGATTTAAAGTATGTGAAATACCTGGCTTACTTCACCTGGCATCCAGCATCTTATGCCATTTTCTTCACTGTTTCATTTGCCAAGTTATTTTTTATATCTCCTCCTCAGCCCTCTGATTTATCATTTTTTTGGGGGGGGGGGACTCATGCTCTGTGCGTTGATATCTGGCTCCCAATTTTATTTGTATGGATTCTATAAGAAAATTTCCAGGTAGCATGTCTCTAAGATCGCTCAGACCTTCCAAACACATCTGCCCTGGTATGTGACCATATTTTGGTCACTTTGGTTTTTCATCTTAATACAGAGCCTGTAGTTCAGTTACATTAGGTTTCTTCAATGTTAATCCTATGTGCTTAATCCAGGTCTTTAAACAGTATCTATTTATTCACTGATGAATGTATGTATACATTCATCAATTCAACAAATATTTAGCGAGTGCTTTTTATGTCCTAGGTGTGAGATATAGCCGTAAAAACATCTCTGTCCCCATAGAGCTGATACTCAAATAGGGAGAAATATAATAAGTAAATGAACAAGTAAATAATGTAACATCATGTAGTGATAAGTGCTTTGGAAAATAATGTAATGGAAAAGGGGATAGGGAGTGTTAGATCTGTGTTGTTATTTCATATAGAAAGGTTTCAGTAATTACAGAAAGTCTCACTGATAAGGTGTCAATTTACCAGAGACCTGAAGCACGTAAGAAATTGGACCATGTAGATATGTGGAGGACCCTTCCAAGTGAAGAAAGATTAAGTGTGAAGACTATGAGCATGACTATATTTGCCATGATTGAGTGACAGGAGACAAGGGCCTGGAGTAAAGTGAGCGGGAAAAAGTATTAAGAACTGAGGGACTTAGGGCCATATAGCTCAATTTATGAATCTTGTATTTCACTCAGAGGGAGAGCAAACTATAAAGGGGCAAGGGTTGAAACAGGGAGACCAGTTAAAAAGCATATTTAACTAACTGAGTGAGAGTGATGTTGACTCCAACCACAGTAATTGCAGTGAAAATACTGCCTGTAACTTACTAATGTCCACCTCAAACTATCCTAAGCTGTCCTGAGACCCTCCCTATATTATTTACATATATTAGATATATACATATGCACTTTTGTCTGTGTGCATGTTATTATGTGGAGAAAGAATAAGTCAGAGTATAAAGGCTTCTACCCATTGACTCCAAAGTTGGCACTCAGCATCTAACAAAAATATTCATGTCTGCACCCTGTAGCCAGGCAATAGATAAAAGCTTTGAGGCAGTTACCACATGACAGTTGGACATGACACATGAGAGAACAGAGCAAGCTCTTTCCACAGAGCAATTTGGCATGCAGGCATAGAGGATGAGTAGATATGACTTCAGCCATTGTTGGGCTTTGGGGGAATTTTAAGAATCTAAATATATGCTTTTTGTTTGTGAATTTAGTAAACACGAATTGGGTTATTGTTTCTCTTAAGGAACAAGTTGACCTAAGTAAAATTTTGGGCAAAAAGCCTGAATTTTACAGATGAGCTCTGTAGGCAGTTTATCTAGGTTACTTTGATTCAACATTTTTATGTTGCCAAAATAGCTATGGGAAATCTTTTTTTTTCTTCAAAAGTGTGAAACCCATTACGAAAATCCCTCTTTGATGTTTAAATTACTATATGTCAAAGGTGGAGATAAAACCATAGCTCTTTCATTTTTTAGTGGGAAAGTGAGAAATGGGGAAATGCTGAGACCTTTCTGTTGATCAGGCCGTCCATTTAAATATACTCCACCAAGCTCTGACTTGCCCTCAAGAAAGGCTGTGAGAAGAATTGATCATTCCACAGCAGCTATTCAATACATTTCATCTGTTCTTCTTTGAGTCAATCTATGTAGCTGGGAAGAAAAACAATTAAAAAAAACCATATTTACAAAAAACAACTCTGGGCAAGTGTGACACAGACTCTTACATTTTAGAAAATTTAAAAATATGATTGTAAAAACAAAAAATATGAGAGCTCAGGGTCATCATGATTTTACTAATTGTTTTATTAACTTTTAATTTATTTATTTTTACTTATTTTTAATTTGTATTTTAAGTTCTGGGGGACATGTGCATGTTTGTCATATAGGTAAATTCATGTCATGGGAGTTTGTGGTACAGATGATTTTGTCACCCAGGTATTAAAGCTTGTACACATTAGTTATTTTTCCTGATCCTCTTCCTCCTCCCACCCTCCATTCTCTGGTATACCCCAGGTTCTGTTGTTCTCCTCTATGTGTCCGTATGTGCTCACCATTTAGCTCCCACTTATAAGTGAGAACAGGTGATATTTGGTTTTCTGTTCCTGCATTAGTTTGTTAAGGTTAATGATCTCTGGCTCCATCCAAGTCCTTGCAAAAAAGCATGATCTCATTCTTTTTTATGGCTATAGCATATTCTATGGAGTATATGTACCTCATTTTCTTTATCCAGTCTACCATTGATAGGCATTTCGGTTGATTCCATGTCTTTGCTATTGTGAATGGTGCTACAATGAACATACACATGCATGTGTCCTTATAAGAGAAAGATTTATATTCCTTTGGGTATATACCCAGTAATGGGATTACGAAAATGAATGGTATCTCTGGTTCAGGGTCTTTGAGGAATCACTACACTGTGTTTCACAATGGTTGAACTAACTTACACTCACACCAACAGTGTATAGCTGTTGCCTTTTCTCCTCACCCTCACCAGCATCTGTTATTTTGTGACTTTTTAATTATAGTCATTCTAACTGGTGTGAGATGGTATCCCATTGTGGTTTTGATTTGCATGTACGGACATGATCAGTGATATTGAGCTTTTTCCATGTGCTTTGTTGGCCACATATATGTCTTCTTTTGAAAAGTGTCCGTGTGTCTTGCCCACTTTTTAATGGGATTTTTTTTGGTTTTTTTTGTAAATTTAAGTTTCTATAGATGCTAAATATTAGACCTTTGTTAGACGCATAGTTTGCAAAAATTTTCTCCCATTCTTTAGGTTCTCTGTTCACTCTGTTGATAGATTCCTTTGTTGTGCAGAACATCTTTAGCTTTATTAGATCCCATTTATCATTTTTGCTTTTGTTGTGATTGCTTTTGTTATCTTCATCATGAAATCTTTGCTTGTTCCTATGTTTAGAATGGTATTGCCTAGGTGGTCTTCAGGGTTTTTTATAGTTTTGGGTTTTACATTAAAGTCTAATTCATCTTGAGTTGATTTCTGTATGTGGTGTAAAGAAAGGGTCCAGTTTGAATCTTCAGCATATGGCAGGCTCATTATCCCAGCACCATTTATTGAATGGGAATACCTTTCCTCATTGCTTGTTTTGTCAACTTTGTCGAAGATCAAATGGTTGTAAGTGTGTGGTCTTATTTCTGAGCTCTCTGTTCTGTTCCAGTGGTCTGTTTTTGTACCAGTACTATCTATTTTGTTACTGTAGCCTGCAGTATAGTTGGGTAGCATGATGCCTTCAGCAGTTTTTGTTTTGTTTTGTTTTTGTTTGTTTGTTTTTGTTTTTGTTTTTGTTTTTTGCTTAGGATTGCTTTGGCTATTTGGGCTCTTTTTTTTTGGTACATATAAATTTTAAAATAGCTTATTCTAGTTCTGTGAAGAATGTCATTGGAAATTTGATAAGAATAGCATTGAGTCTATGAATTGCTTTGGGCAGTATGGCCACTTTAGTAATGTTGATTCTTTCTATCCATGAACATGGAATGTTTTTCCATTTGTTTGTATCATCTCTGATTTCTTTGAGCAGTGTTTTGCATTCTGCTTGAAAACTGATACAAGATAAGGATGCCCTCTCTTACAACTCCTATTCAATACAGTATTAGAAGTCCTGGCTAGGGCAATCAGGAACAAGAAAGAAATAAAGGGTATCCACCTAGAAAGAAAGAAAGTCAAACTATCTCTGTTTTGCAGACAACATGATTTTATATCTAGAAAACCACATAGTCACTTCCAAAAAACTTCTTAAGCTGATGAACAATTTCAGTGAAGTCCTAGAATATAAAATCAGCATACAAAAATCCATAGCATTCCTATACATCAACAACCATCAAGTCAGAATTGCAATCCCATTCACAATTGCCAAAAAAAGAATTAAATGCCTATGAATACAACTAGGGAGGTGAAAGATGTCTATAATTGCTTCTTTTAAAAACATATATTAAAAATAATTTGTTTAATTGATAGTGGTTTTAAGTGAGATTTTAATTTTGGGACATAAGTCTGAAGAATTTGATCACATAAACAAATATCTCATTGTGCTAACTCACTGTTATGCCGCTACATTGATGTTAAAGGTAGGTTACCTTTAAGTATGTCAGTTCTACATGTCATATGTAAACCAAGCTTCTGTTACTGTGGTAGCAAAGTTCACTACAAGAACATGGCTAAAAAAAATCATGTTTAATTTAACAGGCACTTAATCAGTTCCCACCGTGTCTCTTCTATTATGTTAGGCATAATAGAATGCACAAAAGTGGTGAACATACTTATACACATGACATAACTAACAATATGAAACTATGCCAGATAAGTTCTAAATTATATATAGTCAGTGATATGGTTTGGCTCTGTGTCCAAATCTCATGTCCAATTGTAATTCCCAGTGCTGGGTGAGGGAACTGGTAGGAGGTGATTGGATCATGGGGATGGATTTCCACCTTGCTGTTCCTGTGATAGTGAGTTCTCATGAGATCTGGTTGTTTAAAAGTGTGCAGCACCTCCCTATTCTCTCTTTCTCTCCTATTGTCATGTGAAGATATGACACTTCCCTTGCTTCCCTTTTGCCTTCCACCATGATTGTAAGTCTCCTGAAGCCTCCTCAGCCATGCCTCCTGTGAAGCCTGAGGAACTGTGAGTCAATTTAACTTTTCTGTATCAACTATCCAGTCTCAGGTAGTTATTTATAGCAATGTGAGAACAGACTAATACAGGTGTAAGGTGAGAGCAGACTAATACAGGTACAAGGATGTGAAAATATTAAGTGCATTGGGCATTCAGGAAAGAAAGGGAAATAGATTTTGACTGGATTGCTTAGGAGTTTTTACCTGTATTTAACAACTCAGTGCTGACTAACAGTGCACATGTTGTTTTTCAGGCAGGACTCATGGTGCTGGGGATCCAGCTATGATGAAGACCTTATCTCAGCTGTCTAGGACAGCAGTGTTTACTAGAAATATCATGTTAGCTATATATGCAATTGTATATTGTTTATTAGCCACATTAAAAATAAAAAGCAATAGATGACCTTATTAAAACATTTTATTTAGCAGAGTATATCTAATATATTATCATTTAACATCTCATAAGACAAATGTGATACGTTGCATTGTTTTTTCCTTTTACATTTTTGAAATTCATTGTAGATTTTACACCTACTGCATATCTCAAGTGGAACCAACCACAATTCAAGTGCACAATAGCTACTGTCAAAGGGAAGTAGAAGACAAAAATACCTTAGGAAATGACACTTGTGTAATAACCACTATCTAATTGCACTAAAACTATGCAATTAGTTTTAGAGCCACAGATGATAGGAGGAAGATAAATTATTTCTACAATTGACCACTTTTACTTTACGGATAAATTATTCTAAACAGTGATGTCTATTTATTGCCTCAGTTTTCCTCCTTCCCATTTATGGCTTTCTTCCTACAACTTGACTTCTCTTTCCCTATCAACCCACCAAAACTCTTCTCCAAAAGCTGACCTCCCACCCCTCAAATTGCTCTATAGCAAGGCCTCTTAAACTTGAATCCACGTACCATTCACCTGGAGATCTTGTTAAAGTGCAGATTCTAATTCAGTTGGTCTGGGGTGGAGCTTGAGATTCTGTGTTTTTAATAAGCTCCCTTGAGATGCTGATGTTACATTAGCAGGAACCACATTTTGAGTAGCAAGGGTCTATGTCAGTCATGTTATAGTTAGAAATACAGAACCACTCTAGGTATTTTAGCAGGGGGACATAACCCAAGGAATTTTATGCTCAAAAAATTCTAGGAATGGCGCAAAGATCAGGAAAGATGAGGACATGAGGAAGTATAACAATGGTAAGAAACTGTCAACCGTGTTCTTAGCAGCCTGCAGCATCAAAAAGAGATTGCTCAGAGGTACCACAAGCCTCACATCTGCCATTAGATCCTGCTTTTTCTTGTATTTTGCCTTCAAAATATCATAGAACATTGATGGCAAGGAAGTCTGGGAAATTTAGTTTCCAGTCCTGCAACCCCTGAGAAAAAAAGTGATGAGGGGTAATGTTGAGTATCAACAATAACATCTGACCCACATTTCCCTTGAGGTTCAAACCTCAATTCATTCACTCCCATTCTTTCTGCTTGTGCCCTCTCACTCCTTTTACACTCTCACAGACACACACACACAAAACACACACTCAGTTATGTTCTCTATATATCTAAATAAGAACATTTAGAATCCTTTCAACAACATGCATATGGTCACTAAATCCTGGCAAATTTTCAACTTTGCCTTCAGAATTTTCCCTTCTTTCCATTCATGTTGTCATTTTATTCGGCTCTTACTGCTTTATATTAGGACAATAACAATAGACTTTTTAGCTGCCTGTCTTCATTGGCTTGCTTCTGGTCTGCTAATCTCTATCTCTCATCTTTCCTGACATGGTTTGAATCTGTGTCCCCACCCAAATCTCATGTTTAATTGTAATCCCCAATGTTGGAGGTGTGACCTGGTGAGAGGTGATTGGATCATGGGGCCGGTTTCTTACGAATGGTTTGGCACCATCATAAGTACTGTTCTCATGATAGTGAGTGAGTGAGTTATCATGAGTTCTGTTTTGTTTGTTTGTTTGTTTGTTTGTTTTTAAGTGCATAGCACCTGCTTTTTCACTTGCTTCTACTCTGGTGAAGCGAAGTGCTGTGTCCACCTTCACCTTCCGCCATGATTCTAAGTTTCCTGAGGCCTCCCCAGAAACAGAAGCTGCCATTATTCCTATACAATCCACAAAACTGTGAGCCAATTAAACTTCTTTTCTCATAAATTACTCAGTCCCAGGTATTTCTTAATAGCAGCGTGAGAACAGATTAATACATTCCTTTTTTCCCATGTACTGATACTAGGATCAAAAGGAGCTGTCAATATCTGAATTAATTCTGTTAGTGAGATTAGCTAATTTATTCACTGATGTTATTAGGAACATTGTTTAAAATGAATGTACAGAATGAGAGCCCTTAAAGACCTTCTGGGATACCAGAGGGTGCAGTGGGGCCAACGTGGGCCTGGAGGCAAAAAACCTGAGTTCTTTTTCTCCTCTGCTCTCGCTTGCTATGTGGATTTGGACAAGTTTCTTCCCTTCTCCAAGACTCCTTTCGTCCTGATGTAAAGTTAGGTGAGTAGGCTAAACTGTAATTTCCCAGCCTTTTTTCCCCCTCTCTGTTGACATATAACTTTGAAAACACATATTGTATCATGTTTGGTTTGGGGACTAAATGCATGTTACAATAACTAAATTAGAAACATCACCTCATCTGATTAGGAAACATAATAGGTTGTTTTATTTCATTTTTCTTATAATAATGAATTCAGCATTTGCCTTCATATAATGTGTACTTTGAAATAATGTGTTATGGAAAAGGGTACCATATCCAGTTGCTTTACCAAATTGTCACCAGAGAGCTATAGTAGCTCCTTTGCCTGGAAGAACAAATTCTTCTGCAAAATAATGGGCTTCCTCTGCTTTCTCCCATTTTTGCAATTTGCTAGACCAATGAATTAAATGATTTTAAAATATCTGGATTACTGATTGATAAATATAGATGTTTGAAAAGCTTGTTCTCTGTAGTTACCAATCAATTGTTTATTTTTACAGTGTGGATCAGTGGCTAAATATTGACACAAAAGAAAGAATTTCAGGCAGCTATTTGAAAGAATTTCTCCACAAATGATGCTTTCTGCCTGTGTATAGCTTTTATTACTTATAAAGGAATAGACAAATTATATATTCATTACATTGCCTCTTTCTAAGATTGGCTTTTGAAGTCCTAGAGATAGGGTCATGTATTATATAAAAATGTTAATGAGTGATAAGTCACGTATCACTGAAGGCAAATTAGAAAAATTATCATTTCTATACTCCTCTGTCACATGCTGTATATCATCATCAGTATTCCCTACGTTTTCTGTCTTTAACTTGGTCTATTAAAGGTGGAAATTAACCATACGTGATGTAATGGTCTGAGTGTTTATGTACTCCCAAAATTTATATGTTGAAACCTAATACTCAATGTGAGAGTATTTGGAGGAGGGGCCGTTGGAACATAGTGTCCTTATAAAAGAGGCTCAAAGGAGCTTGTTCGCTCCTTCCACTATGTGAGGACATAGTCTATGAGGAAGTGGGCCCTCACCAGACACCAAATTGTCCAGCACTTTGATCTTGGACTTCTCAGCCTCCAGATCTGTGAGAAATAAATTTTTGTTGTTTATAAGCTACCCAGCCTCTGGTTTTTATTACAGAAACTTGAATAAAATAAGGCACATGATAAGGATAAATGAAGTTTCTATTACGTACCAATCAAAATCCTGAAGTCAGCTGATGGTTATAAAAATGCACTGGGAGCAATCTCATCTATCTGGCCAACCATAATATACCCATTTGGTATATATTATTTAAAGGAAACCAAACATCAAAATAATTATTTTATAGTCAGTGGATTTTTAAAAATAGAAATTGAAACAGACACAATAACCACCTGTATCTTCATGTATCTTCAGGACATGTATGTTCAGGACACATTTGCAGGTCTCTGAGGATTTACGTGAAACAGTTGGGTGCATGATCTCTAAGGGCTCTTTCAGCTTTTGTTTTTTTTTTTTTTTTTTTTTTTTAATCTCTTCCAACTTTAACTCTTTTATTTTTTTTTTTGGAGACAGAGTCTCACTCTGTTGCCCAGGCTGGAATGCAATGGTGTGATCTTGGCTCACCATAACCTCTGCCTCCCCGATTCAAGTAATTCTCCTGACTCAGCCTCCCGAGTAGGTGGGACTACAGGTGCATGCCACCATGCCTGGCTAATTTTTTGTACTTTTAGTAGAGACAGGGTTTCACTGTGTTAGCCAGGATGGTCTCGATCTCCCGACTTCGTGATCCACCTGCCTCGGCCTCCCAAAGTGCTGGGATTACAGGTATGAACTACCTCAACCAGCCCCAACTTTAACTTTTTATTTGTCTATGGGTTAAATCACTAAAGGGCTCCATGAGCTGGAGAGGTGCAAATTACTGTACCACATAGGAATTCTGGTAGTTATGATTGTTATGATGATCAAGTCTAAATATTTTGGAATCCTTAATTTCAGTTGTCTTGAGAAATAGTATGCATTTGCCATAATGCAGTGGCTTGCTGACATTTTCTCTCTCATTTTGGTTGAGTTATTACATTGTGTTGAGAAATTCTAGGAGGGCAAGAGAGGAGTCATTTTGAAAGAAAGCAGGGAGGACATGCTAAATAAAGGAGAAAACACCATTTGACATTTCTAAAGGTAAATTAAGTGTTATAAAATGTCAACAGGAAGTAATACTTTATCTCAAGTTTATTAGATTTCTGTTTTTGATTCAAGGGTGCCTTTTTCCTCGGCTTGGTATTGTGAAAAGCTATTGTATTGGACATTTCACAAGAAATGTCAATTCAGTGGTTATTTTCATTTATATGTTTTAACATAGCTTGTTAAAACTGTAAGAAAATCTTGGCTATTTGGCCCAAAATAAACCAGGCCAGACTGAAACAAATAGCAAATAAACAAGCAAAGATAAAAACATTTTTGCCTTCTGGTCCTTACCAACCTGTCTGACTTTGTTCTGTGTTTTCTTAGTTTATGTATTTGTCTACCTGGTGTTCATTAATCACAGGGCCAAACTAATGGCCAAAGTGGTTTACATCTCCCTTGCTATCCAGCTTTCATGGGTATGTGAAAATCATATTACAAGTCCTCCAAACAATCCCAAGTCCATATCCTCAACCACCTCCTTTATGTAACTTTCACACACTAAGTAAATATTTATCCTGCCCTAAATCACCCAGAACCAAGTAGCAGATAAGTAGATGCCATCCTTATAGCCTAGAACCCACTGACATTATTAAAACTGGAAAACCCTGAGCTATTTCCCCAGGCTGGAAAGCACAATAAAGACTCTTGGCCATGCTTTCTCTTCAGTCCTGCTTCTGCCTCCTGACCAAACCTGTGTTTCCCTATGTGGCATGCCTGTGTTCCCAGCATGTTATTGTAAGCTATTTCTCTCAAGAACTGTAAGTAATAAAAATCTTCTTTCAGTGGCATTGGTCTCTCCATGTTGTCAGTGAGCCACTTACATAAATGAAAATCCCACTGGTACATTTTAACACAGGTTTGAAGCCACTCTTGTCAGGATTTCACCTCCAGCACTCCAACAAAAACTGTTCTTGTCAAGATCACCAATGACCTTCATGTTGCTAAACCCAATGGTCAAATCTGTATTCCCAGCTTACTTGGCCATTTAGCAGCATCTGGCCCAGTGGATTGCTTCTCTCTTCCTTGTAACACTGTATTCATTCATGAGGCTGAGATTGGGGGAAAAATTTCGGTGCTTTGCTTGACTCAGGCACAAAATTTAAGGGGCATGCCAGAAATCCAGTAATCAATATAAATAATACTTTGATGTAACATTTGAAAGAATTAAAATCAATTAAAATATCTATGACAAACAAACCATCAAAATTTTAAATAAAGATGATGTTTAACAGTGCTGGGCTAAGCCATAATGGAGCTGTGGAGCCTGAGCCCCCTCACACATACTCCTGTATATATGGGTGTGTCTGTGTGTATGTGTATGTATGTTCTTTTATATTTATTCATTTTAATGTATTTGTATTAGTCCATTTTCATGCTGCTGTGAAGAAATAACTGAGACTGGGTAATTTATAAAGAAAAGGTGTTTAATTGCCTCACAAATGAGAGCCCAGTGTAGAGGGAAGTCCCTTATAAAACCATCAGATCTTGTGAGAACATATTCACTATCACTATCATGAGAACAGTGTGGGGAAAACCACCCCCATGATTCAATTATCTCCACCTGTCCCACCCTTGACATGTGGGATTAGTACAATTCAAGATGAGATTTGGGTGGGGACACAGAGCCAAACCATATCATTCCACACCTGGCCCCTCCCAAATCTCATGTCCTCACATTTCAAAACACAATCATGCCCTTCTAACAGTCCCCAAAACACTTAACTCATTCCAGCATTAACCCAAGTCCAAGTCCAAAGTCTCATCTGAGATAAGGCAAGTCCCTTCCGCCTATCAGTCTGCAAAAACAAAAGTAAGTTAGTTACTTTCTAGTTAAAACGGAGGTACAGGCACTGGGAAAATACACCTGTTCCAAATGGGAGACTTTAGCCAAAACAAAGGGGCTACAGGCCCCATGCAAGTCCAATAGGGTAGTCATTAAGCCTAAAAGTTCCAAAATGATCTCTTTCAACTCCATGTCTCACATCCAGGTGACACTGATGCAAGGGGTGGGTTCCCATGATCTTGGGCAGCTCCACCCCTGTGGCTTTGCAGGTTACAGCCCCGCTGTTGGCTGCTTTCATGGGCTGGGGTTGAGTGTCTGTGGCTTTTCCAGGTGCAGGGTGCAAGCTACCATTTCCAGATGGCTACCATTCTGGGATATGGAGAATGGTGACCATCTTCTCACTGCTCCACTAGGCCGTGTCCCAGTGGTGACTTTATTTGGGGCTCTGACCCCACATTTTCCTTCCACATTGCCGTAGCAGAGGTTCTCCATGCAGAATCTACCCCTGCAGTAGACTTCCAGGGGTTTCCATTCATCTTCTGGAATCCAGGTGGAGGTTCCCAAACCTCAATTCTTGTTTTCTGTATACTTGCAGAACCAATACCACCTGGAAGCTGGCAAGGCTTGGGGCTTGCACCCTCTGAAGTCACAACACAAGCGGTACTTTGGCCCTTTTTAGCCATGGCTGGAGTGTCTGGGACACAGGGCACCAAGTCCTGAAGATATACACAGCAGGTGGGCCCTGGACCTGGCAGGAAACCACTTTTCCCTCCTAGGCCTCTGGGACTATGATGAGAGGTGCTGCCACGAAGATATCTGACACGTCCTGGAGACATTTTCCCCCATTGTCTTGGTGATTAGCATTCGGCTCCTAGTTACTTATGCAAATTTCTGCAGCCAGCTTGAATTTCTCCCCAGAACATCGGTTTTTCTTTTTTATCACATTGTCAGGCTACTGATCTTTCAAACTTTTATGTCTTGCTTCCTCTTGAACATTTTGCCACTTAGAAATGTCTTCTGCCAGATACCCTAAATCATCTCTCTCAAGTTCAAAGTTCCAGAGATCTCTAGAGCAGAAGCACAACGCTGCCAGTCTCTTTGATAAAGCATAACAAGAGTGACCTGTACTCCAGTTCACTCATCTCCATCTGAGACCACTTCAGCCTGGACTTCATTGTCTCTATCACTATAAGCATTTTGATCAAAGCCATTCAACAAGTCTATAGGAAGTTCCAAACTTTCCTACACCTTTCTAACTTCTGAGCCCTCCAAACTGTTCCAACCTCTGCCTGTTACCCAGTTCCACACTTGCATCCACATATTCAGGTAGCTTTACAGCAGTGCCCCACTACTCAGTACCAATTTACTGTATTCGTCCGTTTCCATGCTGCTATGAAGAAATACTCAAGACTGGGTAATTTATAAAGAAAAGAGGTTTAATTGACTCACAGTTCTGCATGGCTGGGGAGGCCTCAGGAAACTTACAGTTATGTCAGAAGGCACCTATTCACAGGGAGGCAGGAGAATGAAAAAGTGCTGAGGAAAGGGGCAACCCCCTTATAAAATAATCAGATCTTGTGAGAACTCACTCACTATCACAAGAACAATATGGGGGAAACTGTGCCCATGATTCAATTATCTCCACCTGGTTCTACCCTTGACATGTGGGGATTATTACAATTCAAGGTGAGATTTGGGTGGGGACACAGAGCCCAACTATGTCAGTATTTGTACCAGGACATTAAAGTATTTAAAACATCTTGAAAACTTGAAAAGTAAGTCTAGTAAAAGTCATAACATTGTATAAGGTTTAAATGTTTACATCCAAATTGTTAAAATATTTTCACTTTCCTGGTCACAGTGGAAGTGAGCTCATACACATAACATTTAAAAATCAACTTTTTAAATCTACTTTAATATTCTGGGGTAAAAAAAGACAATTTAAAAAGTACATCCAAAACATGTATATTCAGTGGAACAATTTTACTTTTGCCTCAGCTTCCACAACTTGGCCCAGTATTGTTGACTTGTCTTTTAGGAACCCACACTCTCCAGATCTTCTTCTTCCTTCACTGGCAATCGCTTCTCAGTTCTGCTTTATTGGCTTCTCCTCCTCTCCTTCATGTCTGAGGGTTCTAGTGCTCCATGACTCCATCTGGTCCTATCTATGGTTACTTCTTGTCATATCCATGGATTGAAATGCTTTCTGTGTTTATATCCCCAGTACAGACATCTTTTATGTGACAGATTTCAGGTCTGAAGAGAATATATTTTTCACTTTTTCCTATTACTCTGGGACTTAGAATCCTTGCCTGAATTATCTTTCACAGTTGCAAGTTGATATGATTGGCAAATTAAAACTTGGTTTGAATTCTCCAAAAATTAATTGTTCAGTGGAAAGCATCATCCAAGTCATCCTTATAGCCCTCTGTCTACCGCTTGTCCCAACACCTCTTCCAGAATTACCCACCTCAACTCCAGAACCAGAGAATAAGCAGTGGAAACATGTAGGCAGAGAAGGAGATAAGACAGAGAGAGGACCAGGGTGTGTGTATAAATTTAAATATATACATATATGCTATCTATATATGCATATATAATAAATATATGCATATATATTATAAATATATGCATATATATATCCATAATCATATATTCATATACATATAATACATAATATAGATGAGATAGATCAATATAAAATAATATAAGTTTCCAGTAAGACTTATGTCTGTATTTAGCTCTAAACTCCTGCACCCAACTCAAATTTCTGAGGCACACTAGCCATTTTGCCTCTATTCCCTATCCTACAGCTTTCCAAAATGTGCCAATGACTTTTTTTATCTATCCTTAAGGAAATACTCTCAGGTTTAATAAAACAAATAAAGAGGGGCACAATCACATCATCTAGATACTGCAGGTTATATAGTTGAAAGAATGTTGAACTGGATTCTCTTTTCAACCTGAATCTTCCTGATACCACCATTTGGGCCTTAGCTTGGCACCTGTATTAGTCAATTTTTCATGCTGTTGGTAAAGACATACCCGAAACTGGGAAATTTACAAAAGTAAGAGGTTTAATGCACTTCGAGTTCCACATGGCTGGGGAAGCCTCACAATCACGGTGGAAGGCAAGGAAGAGTAAGTCACATCTTACATGGATGGCAGCAGGCAAAGAAAGAGAGCTTGTACAGGCAAAATCCTCTTTATAAAACCATCAGATCTCATGAGACTTACTCCCTATCACAAGAACAGTATGGAGGAAACTGCCCCCATGATTCAATTATCTCCTACTGGATTCCTCCCACAACTCGTGGGAATTATGGGAGTGCAATTTATTTTTTTTTTTTTTTGAGGATTTTTTCTTTTTTCTTTTTTTTTTTAAAATTTATTTATTATTATTAAACTTCAAGTTGTAGGGTACATGTGCACAACGTGCAGGTTTGCTACATATGTATACTTGTGCCATGTTGGTGTGCTGCACCCATCAACTCGTCATTTACATCAGGTATAAGATTGCATTGGGAGTGCAATTTAAAATGAGCTTTCAGGGGAGAAACAGAGCCAAACCCTATCGGCATCCTCTGGTCACAGATGGAGAACTTCAACAAAAGAAGCAGTCATATTAGCTATGTACTACATTTAAATGAGCAAGGAAGTTTATCCTAGTCATTCCCATCAGTCTGCCAGGCTTTTGTACACCCTACATTGAAGTGCTCAGTTTTTAACTGGATTATAGTCAAGAAAACCTTGTTCAACCATCAAAAATATTCAATATATCAAATTCTAGAAATCAATTAAAAGAAATAAGATTATATTCCATTGAAATATTGACATATATCATTTTCTTTTCCTATTTTATTTATCTCACATCACTAAGTTTTTCCTAGATTTTCACTGTATTACCCCAAGGGAAACTGTATGACATTTGAATGCTGTTTGCAATACACTGTAGGAACTGGACACCAAAGGTGCAACTGTCACAGTAACTGGGTGCTGGAAAATCTGTCCACCCTGTAGGAGATGGGCACCAGGAAATCTGCCTGCAGTTTGGGAGCTGAGTACTGGGTAAGGTGCCCACGCTGCAGGAGCTAGGTAGATGCTAAAGCAGAAGCTACCTTACTGCAAGATCCTACCAAGAGAGCACACAGGAACCAGAAAACAAAATTCCTTTCTCCAGTAATGTCTCCTCAGTGCCCTCTATTGACCAAATAATATCATGCCAGTTGAGAGGGAAAATATTTAAAGGGTCCAGACCCATTTTCACAGAGGAGACTGTAATAGTCAATTTGGAGCTGAAAGGCGTTAAATCCATAGCCAGCACAGAATCTCAAATGTAGTATGTCCAAAATTTAACTCTTTATTCACCATCACCAACATCCAATCCCTTCCTACTCCTGGCTTCCACTTGTCTGTAAATGCTATCTCCATTCACTTAGCTGTCAAGCCATAAAACTCAGTTATTTTGTATTCCTACGTTTTCCTCACTCTGTATATCCAATCCATTACCACATACTCTCAGGGATACCTCCCTAACATGGCTTGTATGTCCACTTTTCTTCAGTTTCACTACTCTCACTCTGGTCTAAATAATCGTGACTTCACTTTTGAAGGAGTTCTCTAACTCTACTCCATGCTTCTACTCTTGTTCTCCCCATCGATGTAGTAGAGAAAGTCAGCTTTCATGAAATGTGAATCCAGATTATGCCATTCCCCTAAGTAGAACTCCAATTGGCTTCCTGTGTCTTTCAGAATACACTGAACCTTACCAGGGCCTACAACATCTTACATGATCTGACACAGTACTCTCTGTGTTCTCTTTTCCTATTCATATCTCTCTTCCTCACTCTGCTTCAGCCTCATTGGCCTCTTTCATGTTCTTAAAGAAACCTAGACTCCTTCCTATATAAGGGTTTTTGCACTTACTGCCTCCTCGGTCTTGGGACAATAATCCCATGTAATGTCACGTGGCTTACTTCTTTTGTCATCTGCATTTCTGCTCAAAGATCATCTCTTCAGCTAATCTAAAGTAAATCCCATTTAGTCATTAATTATCATCTTATCTTGCTTTATTTTTATTCATACCACATATTACAATCTAACCTGCTGTATAGATAAAACATTATTGTATATGTATACTATGTATATGCATATTAATGTGTATACATATACACACATACACATATATATTTACTTATTTCCTTGCTTATTGCTTTTCTCTCATCACTAGATAATAAGACACATGAGAGAAGAAACCCTATCTGTCTTGTTTTCAGATATATCGTAATATCTACTATGTGTCTGGCACATAGTAGTCACTCAATAAATATTGAGTAAATGAGTGAATTAAACTGTAATTTATACATTTCCTTTTATGTACTTTACATATTTATGCTTTATTATTGATGAGAAAGGGGGCATTTCATTAAAATCTTGCATGATGATGAAATATTTTGTCTAACAACTTTCATCAATAAATCATCAAAGCTAGCATACACACTCATACATGTAATATTAAAACACAGTGAAATAATGTAATATGTTATCCAGGTGATAGTACATGCTTAAATTCTTTCTACTATATCACCTGTAAGTGGTTGTCTGATGTATTCTTGACTACTTTTATTAATATTTCTATTAATAGAGGAACTCACCACCATACAAGTTAGCATACTTCACTGATGAGAAGTTAAGGAATGGAAAGTTGTTTCTAATACAACTTTCTTCAGCTCTCACCAGATTTGGGAATCAGAAGATCATAGTTAGAAATCTACCTTTGCCATTCAGTACTTCTGTGACCCAGAAAAAGTTATTTAACATTTCTGAGCCTCAGGTTTTTATCTGTAAAATGGGGATAATTATCCTTATCACCCAGAATCACTGGGTAGACTAAATGAGAGAAAATATCCAAACATCTACCATGGTGCCAGGCGCTCAGGAGGTATTAAATAAATGTCACTTGAATTGCTCTTTCTTTCATTCCAAATTTTCTGTTTATGGCAGGTGTGTTACTATAGGCTCACTATATACACACCAAGTTATCCCTCATGATGAAAGCATATGTTACTATTTCAGTGGCTGTAGCCAATTATGTTTTTAAAATAACTTTAGATGAAGCAGGTAAGCATAGAAGGCTAAATAAAAGTGTAATTTCAATATATTTTATTATGCCCTCTCAGATGATTAAAGCAAACATGCTAAAAATGTATTTTCCCATAGTCTATCAGGTAGCCAATGTGGTTCCTTTCATTTCAACTTTAGGTGAGCAAGAAGCATTAGATTGACTCATCTGACTAGATTTTCTGGTGTGTTCTCTCTATGTATAAAAATGAAGGGGGATTTTTCTTCCCCTTCTTGGAGGGTTCTGAGTCCTAAATCCTCACATGCCATTCATTTATCCTTAGACTTTGTGTCAGGTGACTCTCCTACAAGGCATGTCAGTAGTCTTCTCTTTCCTTCCACAGCATATGTCAGGAGACACAGCTCATAGACCTTGCTATGGGACGAATCCTTTAGAATTGGTAGCATGTCATATCCCCAGAATTGGGGAAACCTGAAGCCACCAAACCAGACCTAAAAGATCTCAGTAACTTCTGCTAGACTCCTGATGTGAATTTGTTCCCTGTTCTAGTGCAGAGGAGAAGGTAGTCTTTCTGAAACTATCATTTCCAGATACCTTATAGCTTTTAAGTGTATTATTGTTGCTCTAAATTTAAATATACAATTTTGTGACCCAGAAATGCCAGTTCTACATATATACTCAAGAGAATTTTAAACACGTGTTTACACAAAAATGTGAACATGAATGTTCATAGCCTCATTATTTACAGTAGTCAAAAAGTGGAAGCAACCCAAATGTGAAGCTACTAATTAATGAAATAAACAAACTATGGCATCACAATACAGTGGAATATCATTTGGCCATAATAAGGACTGAAATACTGCTACAACAGAAAGTACTTGCTACAATATGTATTAATATTGAAAACGTTACACTAAATAAATGAAGCCCATAACAAAAGATTAGGGAGGGGAATGGAAAGTGACTGCTGATGGATTTATTTTTGAAATGATGCATATATTATCAAATTGATTGTGGTGATGGTCACACAACTTGATGGATATACTGTAAACCATTGAATTGTATAAATAGGAGAATTGTATGGTATGTGATTTATATCTCAATAAGGCTGTTTCAGAATATTCTATTACTGACTCCTTGGATGCAAGGTCCAAGAATCCTCTGGACTCCTTAGTACAGTTTGAAAAGTCACATCGGCTGACATCTACCTTTTCAGTGAATTTAATAGGACTTTAAATAGAATGAAAGCTCAGCCTACAGTGTTATTGACTTGTGTATCTGAAAATGCCTGAAAAGTTCACTACAAATCCCAAGTCAGATGTCATATGGATTTTTGCCTCATTCTGCCACTAGTTCTACTTTTTCTTCTTCTTCTTTTTTTAAAATTATACTTTAAGTTCTAGGGTACATGTGCACAACATGAAGTTTTGTCACATATGTATACATGTGCCATGTTTGTGTGCTGCACCTATTAACTCGTAATTTACAATAGGTATTTCTCCGAATGCTATCCCTCCCCCTCCCCCCACTCCACGACAGGCCCCAGTATGTGATGTTCCCCACCTTGTGTCCAAGTGTTCTCATTGTTCAATTCCCACCTATGAGTGAGAACATGCAGTGTTTGGTTTTCTCTCCGTGTGATAGTTGGCTCAGAATGATGGTTTCCAGCATCATCCATGTCCCTACAAAGGACATGAACTCATCCTTTTTTATGGCTGCATAGTATTCCACGGTGTATATGTGCCACATTTTCTTCATACAGTCTGTCATTGATGGACATTTGGGTTGGTTCCAAGTCTTTGCTATTGTGAATAGTGCCACAATAAACATACGTGTGCAGGTGTCTTTGGAGCAGCATTTATAATCCTTTGGGTGTATACCCAGTAATGGGATGGCTGGGTCAAATGGTATTTCAGTTCTAGATCCTTGAGGAATCGCCACACTGTCTTCCACAATGGTTCAACTAGTTTACAGTCCCACCAACAGTGTAAAAGTGCTCCTATTTCCCCACATCCTCTCCAGGAACTGTTGTTTCCTGACTTTTTAATGATCGCCATTCTAACTGGTGTGAGATGGTATCTCATTGTGGTTTTGATTTGCATTTCTCTGATGGCCAGTGATGATGAGTATTTTTTCATGTGTCTGTTGGCTGCATAAATGTCTTCTTTTGAGAAGTGTCTGTTCATATCCTTCACCCACTTTTTGATGGGGTTGTTTGATTTTTTCTTGTAAATTTGTTTAAGTTCTTTTTAGATTCTGGATATTAGCCCTTTGTCAAATGGGTAGATTGCAAAAATTTTCTCCCATTCTGTAGGTTGCCTATTCACTCTGATGGTAGTTTCTTTTGTTGTGTGGAAGCTGTTTAGTTTAATGAGATCCCATTTGTCAATTTGGGCTTTTGTTGCCATTGCTTTTGGTGTTTTAGTCATGAAGTCCTTGCCCATGCCTATGTCCTGAATGGTATTGCCTAGGTTTTCTTCTAGGGTTTTTATGGTTTTAGGTCTAACATTTAAGTCTTTAATCCATCTTGAAGTAATTTTTGTATAAGGTGTGAAGAAGGGATCCAGTTTTAGCTTTCTACATACGGCTAGCCAGTTTTCTCAGCACCATTTATTAAATAGGGAATCCTTTTTCCATTTCCTGCTTTTGTCAGGTTTGTCAAAGATCAGATGGTTGTAGATGTGTAGTATTATTTCTGAGGACTCTGTTCTGTTCCATTGGTCTATATCTCTGTTTTCATACCAGTACCATGCTGTTTTGGTTATTACAGCCTTGTAGTATAGTTTGAAGTCAGGAAGCATGATGCCTCCAGCTTTGTTCTTTTTGTTTAGGATTGTCTTGGCAATGCGGGCTCTTTTTCAGTTCCACATGAACTTTCAAGTAGTTTTTTCCAATTCTGTGAAGAAAGCCATTGGTAGCTTGATGGGGATGGCATTGAATCTATAAATTACCTTGGGCAGTATGGCCATTTTCACAATATTGATTCTTCCTATCTATGAGCATGGAATGCTTTTCCATTTGTTTGTATCCTCTTTTATTCCATTGAGCAGTGGTTTGTAGTTCTCCTTGAAGAGGTCCTTCAAATCCCTTTTAAGTTGGATTCCTAGGTATTTTATTCACTTTGAAGTGATTGTGAATGGGAGTTCACTTATGATTTGACTCAGTGTTTGTCTGTTATTGGTGTATAGGAATCCTTGTGATTTTTCCACATTGATTTTGTATCCTGAGACTTTGCTGAAGTTGCTTATCAGCTTAAGCAGATTTTGGACTGAGACGATGGGGTTTTCTAAATATGCAATCATGTTATCTGCAAACAGAGACAATTTGACTTCCTCTTTTCCTAATTGAATACCCTTTATTTCTTTTTCCTGTCTGATTGCCCTGGCCAGAACTTCCAACACTATGTTGAATAGGAGCAGTGAGAGAAGGCATCCTTGTCTTGTGCCAGTTTGCAAACGGAATGCTTCCAGTTTTTGCCCATTCAGTATGATATTGGCTGTGGGTTTTTCATAAATAGCTCTTATTATTTTGAGATACGTCCCATCAATATGTAGTTTATTGAGAGATTTTAGCATGAAGGGCTGTTAAATTTTGTCAAAGGCCTTTTCGGCATCTATTGAGATAATCCTGTAGTTTTTGTCTTTGGTTCTGTTTATATGATGGACTACATTTATTGATTTGCATATGTTGAACCAGTCTTGCATTCCAGGGATGAAGCCAACTTGATCATGATCAATAAACTTTTTGATGTGCTGCTGGATTCAGTGTGCCAGTATTTTATTGAAGATTTTCGCATCCATGTTCATCAGGGATATAGGTCTAACATTCTCTTTTTTTGTTGTGTCTCTGCCAGGCTTTGGTATCAGGATGATGCTGGCCTCATAAAATGAGTTAGGGAAGATTCCCTCTTTTTCTATTGTTTGGAATAGTTTCAGAAGGAATGGTACCAGCCCCTCCTTGTACCTCCTGCTTTGAACATCCTCCTTTACCTCAGAGAAGTTTGTTATTACCGATCTTCTGAAGCCTACTTCTGTCAACTCATCAAAGTCATTCTCCAGCTTTGTTCCATTGCTGGCGAGAAGCTGTGATCCTTTGAAGGAGAACAGGTACTCTGGTTTTTAGAATATTCAGCTTTTCTGCTCTGGTTTCTCCCCATCTTTGTGGTTTTATCTACCTTTGGTCTTTGATGATGGTGATGTACAGATGGGGTTTTGGTGTGGATGTCCTTTTTGTTGATGTTGCTGCTATTCCTTTCTGCATGTTGTTTTTCCTTCTAACAGTCAGGACCCTCAGCTGCAGATCTGTTGGAGTTTGCTGGAGGTCCACTCCAGACCCTGTTTGCCTGGGTATCACCAGTGGAGGCTGCAGAACAAGAAATATTGCAGAACAGCAAATGTTGGTGCCTGTTCCTTCCTTTGGAAGTCTCATCTCAGAGGGGCACCCAGCTGTATGAGCTGTCAGTCAGCCACTACTGGGAGGTATCTCCCAGTTAGGCTACATGAGGGTCAGGGACTCATTTGAGGAGGCAGTCTGTTCTTTCTCAGGTCTCAAACTCCATGCTGGGAGAACCACTGCTGTCTTCAAAGCTGTCAGACAGGGACTTTTAAGTCTGCAGAAGTTTCTGCTACCTTTTGTTCAGCTATGCCCTGGCCCCAGAGGTGGAGTCTACAGAGGCAGGCAGGCCTCCTTGAGCTGCGGTGGGCTCCACCCAGTTCGAGCTTTCTGGCCCCTTTCTTTACCTACTTAAACCTCAGCAATGGCAGAAGCCCCTCCCCCAGCTTCACTGCCGCTTTGCAGTTTGATCTTGGACTGCTGTGCTAGCAGTGAGCAAGGCTCCATGGGCGTGGGACCTGCCAAACCAGGTGCGGGATATAATGTCGTGGTGTGCCGTTTGTTGAGACCATTGGAAAAACACATTATTAGAGCAGGAGTGTCCCGATTTTCCAGGTACCATCTGTCAAGGCTTGCCTTGGCTAGGAAAGGGAATTCCCTGACCCCTTGCACTTCCTGGGTGAGGTGATGCCCCGCCCTGCTTCAGCTCACACTCCATGGGCTGTACCCAGTTTCTGACCAGTCCCAGTGAGATGAACCAGGTACCTCAGTTGGAAATGCAGAAATCACCTGTCTTCTTCGTGGCTCACGCTGGGAGCTGTAGACTGAAGCTGTTCCTATTTGGCCGTCTTGAAACTGAGTGTGCTCTATTTTTCTTAAGAGACATGGTGAAGTCTTGGGGAAAATGCTGAAGTGGAAGCAAAAGATTTGAATTTGAAATATGGTACTGGCTGGGTGCAGTGACTCACGCCTGTAGTCCCAGCACTTTGGGAGGCCAAGGCAGGCAGATCACGAGATCAGGAGTTCGAGACCATTGTGGCCAACATGGTGAAACCCCATCTTTTCTAAAAATACAAAAATTAGCTGGGTGTGTTGGTACATGCCTGTAATCCGAGCTACTCAGGAGGCTGAGGCAGGAGAATCGCTTGAACCCAGGAGGTAGAGATTGCAGTGAGCTGAGAATGCACCACTGCACTCCAGCCTGGTGACAGAGCAAGACTCTGTCTCAAAAAAAAAAAAAAAAAAAAAAAGAAAAGAAAAGAAAAGAAAAGAAATATAGTCCTGCCACTTCCTAGCTCTGCAAACTTGGGCTAATTGCTTAACCTCTCTGAGTCTTACTTTCTTATTTTTGAGGCAGCAAATGTAGGTCTGTAGCAAAACATAATGTATATTAAAGTGATTTAGAAATTATGCACTTGTAAAAATATAGTGAGGTATCATTTGATTAAACACACACACATACACACAGAAAAATACACTCAAGACCATTGTTTTCTGTCATCCTTTAGTAAAGAATTTATCTAAATTGTGCTTTTCCAACACAATCTGCTCTGTACACAAACCCTTAGTTGCCACAGAAATACCAACCAATTAGTAAGCCAGGTTGGTTTATTTGATCAATGTAATTGGTAAATCTTTTTTCCCTACTTTACATAACAGGAAGTAGAACTGTGGCAAGATTGGAGTTTCCTTGTGTGGCAGCCATGGAGGTGTGCAGCTCAGATTTTTCTTCAAGAGAAAACCTTCTAGAAAGGTTATAGCCAGTTGACAAGTTCCAGTTGTGATGTCTTCGGTCTCTATTGCAGCATTTTTGCCCAAGGTATGTTCTCATTAGGCAGCTCTAGGCAACGACTGGGTACGTATTGGGTTCTGGTTATTTCTATCCAGTGCTCCAGAGTCCTCTCTTGAACTAGAGGAGATGTTTAAAAGTCTACACCACAGTCTGAGGCTCTTCCTAGCCTATGATCCCCAACCCTTCCTTTTCCATGTGTCAGATCTATATTGTTCTCTGAAAGCTTTCACTGCCTACTCATACTCTCTCTTCCCTTTTACCTATCAGAGTGATTACTTCCATAAATCTTTTGTACTTCTAACCTTGTCTTAGTATCTTGGAACTGACATTCTTTGGTGGAGCCAAAACTTAAACAAAAGTCTTCTGACTCCAAGATCATTACAGAGCTACCATATTATATATATATAATATAATTATAATGTTAATATATAATAGATTATATTAATATAATATAGCTGATACATAATATATAACGATGTAATATGTATTATATATTATATACATATTATATAATATGTATATTGTATGTTATATATTATATATTATGTTATATGCATATTATATAATATGTATATAATATATATTGTATATATACAATTATATACATATTATATAATATGTACATATATAATGTACATATATAATATATAATTATATATTATATATCATAATATACACATTATATAATATATATCATACATATACATATTATATAATATATATCATGCATATATGTATTATATAATATATATCTATTACATTGAGAGCTATTTTGCATAGCCCATTGGGACTAACTAGATGAAACTCACTAGATTAACTATTTTCTGGGTTCACCACAGCCCAGGCTGTGTATGGTTGTATATGAATAGAGCCAGTTTTATAGAAAGCAGACTCTTGTGGCTGAATCCAATGTATTCAAGAGTAGTCGTTCATTTGGGAAGAGGATTGAAATAAGTCAATAATTAATGCACTAGTGAGTCCAACTCTGAATCTCGTTCACTGCTTTCCATAAAATATTTTCTGTGAGCTTTCAGTGGATATAAAGCAAAGGTCTTTTCTGCTCCCATACCCCTGCAGGAGTTACCTAAAACTAATTGCTTACTTCCTCAATGCCCAACTGAGATCAGCTACACTGAAAGAATGGGGGTTTGGAATTGGATTTGAGGTGACAGCAGGGAAAAGGTGATTTTTGGAGTGCACAGAATGAATCTGGGGAAGACTGATCTATCAGCATTAGGTACTTTAGCTAGGAGATGGGGAAATATGCAGAACTGTAGAACCAAAAGGCAATCCAGACCTATGTTGCCTGCTTTGCATTTTTACCTGGAGCCCCTATAGATTCTTTGCGATGTCTCTTCCATCCACATCTTCAATTAAAACACACAGAAACAATTAGACTTTGTTGAGCACATACTATATCCCAAGCTCCATACTAGGAGTCTTTGGAGTTCCCAAACATAATGTGAAGAGACATATGTGAATATGACTTCTAATTGCAAGGCAGGATATAACCTGGACTCTAATAAAGGACTAAGATAAAAAAAATAAACAGAGAGATTGGTTCTGAAAATGACTCTTTAGTTAGGTTTATTAAAGTAATTGATCAAAGGGCTGGGTATACAAAAGGAGAAAAGTGAAGCAAAGCAGACATTCTGAACAGCAGTAATAGTATAAAGACTGACACCAAGGTGCGTGATGACATTGCATTTGCAGGAAAGAAACAAAGCTCTTTGAGTTCTGTTGGTGTCAAAAACAAGAAATAGTGGAACATGAGTGAGTGCTGTCACAGAGGTAGAAGAGGCCAGGTCACACACGGTCTTTGTGCTAAATTAAGGGAGCATGAATTCTGTCCATGGACAATCAGGAGTTGCTGACAAGTGTAAGTGTGTGTCTTCAGTGGTGGGAGTGTTCATTATTTTTTACATTAATAAGTCTAACTTTGAAGCCTGCCATGTCCTGAATATAGCTACAAAAATATACACTTATGCACGCTATTGCATTTACATACTAAAAAACACTAGACAGTGGTGAAGCAGTTAAGCCTCTTTAGATTTCGGATTTTAGATTTAGCTTTTTCATCTGTAAAATGAGTATGACCTCTAAGGTTCCTCTCACCTTATACTTGTATATTCTGTTCTTAATAACTTGTCCAGACACAACTTAGATGATGATAGCCCTCGCATGAAAATGTATCTGAATTGGGTCTATACCATTAATGTGAAGTAGCGAAGCAATTAGCAATTTAACTGGACAGCGTCTGAAAGGCACAGTATTTAGCTTATATTTTTTTAAACCAGTGCTTTGGTTTTGCATTTGAAGTCTGATGCTTATTTTGCATTGGTCCCTCTGCCTCCAGAAGCAGTGGCCTGTCAGGCTTATTGATATTTAAACATGTGGGAAATGCTCCCAGGTAACCCCAGTCATTAAATCTGAAGGCTTGTTGAGTCCAGGGAAGCAGCCCATGCAAGCAGCTGCATAATTGAGTACTGTTCTGGGTCTTTCATTTTATTTTAAAGCATACTTTTAACCAAGTTCTTTCCAGTTAACCATCTCACTGGTTATTATGAGGAGTTGATTTCTTCAGCACATAATAATTGCAAAATTATGACTCCATGGCTGTAGACATAAGTGTTGTCTTGCCTATTTGGCAAATCACACAACAAGGGAATTTAGGATTTGGGAGGCACTTAGAAGTCATCTAAAGTCCTGATTTTATAAATAAGGGAACCTTTGGGCCAGTGTGCCTTCATACAATTCACAAGTATTGGTACTCACTTCTTGTTCAGCCTTATTCCTCCTCCTCATCTACAAGAATATTGGACTTTACTTTTCATAAAAATGTGATTTCCTACCGGTTTAATGCTCTTGATGATAACTATGTAGTTTGCTAGAGAATGGAATCTTGCGTGGGTGTCTTGGCAAGTTATTCATTTAGCTATTCCTGAGGAGCCTCATTGCTCTTTAATAGTGATCTCTTTGAACATGAATGTAAATTTGTTCAACAGTTATTCAGCTTCTTTTATTGGACTGTTATTGTTCTCTCCGAGATGAGTAAGACATGTTCTCTACTTTGAAGAGCTCATTATTTGGGGAGGAGGGTGGACACTTTAAAATGTAACTGCAATTTAATGTGGCAGGTCTTTTAAAAGTGAAATAAATGTAGGGACAGAAATGAGGGAAGAATTACTTCCACCTGATGTATGAGAGATCAACAGAGAGCAAGTGACGTTTGAGTTAGCCCTGGGAGGAGAAGAGGGGTGTGGTAGGTACTTGAGTTTCAGAGGCTTGATGTGGGAGAAGACACTCTAGTCAGGGTAATGACTCAGTCACTCAAGCATACAAGAGCATGACACATTGAGAAAGTGCAAGAGCTGTAGCTGAAGGTGAAGCTGTGTGGCTTCAAAGAGCTCTGGGTGGCAGCCCGCAAAATTCAAGTTGGAACAGAATTATTGAGAACCTTGTATGACAGCTGAAGGCATATGGGATTTGTCTTGTATTTATTGTTCTATAGGTGGTAACCATTGATGATTTGTGAGTGAGACACAGTTTAGAAAAACACCTTTTCAGCTTCAGTGTACAGGATGGATTGAATGCAGGGAGATCCATGAAAAAGCAACCATAAATACATAGTTATCCCTGACCACAGGAATATAGCTTTACTTTTCTGTATGGGTCTGGCTTTAGTTGGCATTAAACCCTATCTAGAAGATACAGGATATCTATATTAGTCTGCTTGGGTTGCCATAACAAAACACCACATATTACGGGGGTGGCCTAAACAACAGACATTTATTTTCTCTCATTTCTGGAGACTAGAATTCCCAGGAGTCATTGACTGATTCAGTTCCTAATAAGGCCTCTCTTCCTGGTTTATAGATGTTCTCACATGGCCTCTTCTCTGGTGCGTGTGCAGAGAAGGCGAGAGAGAGAGAGAGAGAGAGAGAGAAAGAGAGAGAGAGAGAACGAGAGACAGAAATCTCTAGTGTCCCTTCTTCTTTTTATAAAGACAGGAGTTCTATTGTATTAACACTCCAGTCTTCTGATCTCATTTAACGTAAACTATCTCCATAAAGATTCTATTTTCAAATATAGCCACATTGGGATTTGGGGCATCACATATGAATTTTTTTTGGGAGGGAGGGTGGGCACAATTCATTCCATAACAGCAGCTAACCACCCTTTTTGTCCTGCGTAGCAAGCAATCTACACACAGTTGTAGAAAGAGCTTTAATGACTAGATACTCCGCAATAACTATCATTTCTACAGATTACAAATGAAAGCCAAATATGCCATAGGAAGATTTCAGCTCTGTCCAGTGTCACTAACATGTTATCTTCTTGTTTTTCTTCTGGTAGAGGAATCAGAGATCCCTCCTGTGCCCAAGAGTTCAGAGCACTTCCATTACCTGCCATGCTAATATTTGATCATGTACTTGGGAAATTTATTTATCCCTCAGCCATACGTAACAATTACCTGGTCCTCTGAGCAACCTGTTCCTCTCAAATTCCACCATGGTCCTTCGTGTTTTATTATCTTTTTATCCTCTTCCCCCAACAACCTCTGGACTTCTCCATTTCCCCAGGTCATAGTTTTTTCCTCTCCAATCACCAGACCTTCCTAAATGTTCCAAACCAACTTCTTTCATCTGAATGGTACACAAAACAGGATCCTTCAGCCCCAGCTCTTTTTTGGAACCTGATATGGGATGTGTACTGTGAATGCCACATCATTTCCCGAACTTCACACCTGAGAGACTAATTGATTAAATGTTTGGTGAATGGATGTTAGAAAACGTGGCTAATGCCAGCAGTGACTGGAACTAGAAATAGGAGTTGTTTATAGACTTTGTCGAGTAGAAGTACTAAAAAATTTCAGCAGAATTTTAGAATTCTGGTTTCACGTACCCAAAAATTATCTTGCATATCATTTTAATACAAAATTATTCATTAGTCATTACTTATAGATAAGATGGTAATATATGTTGGACATGCAGTGGTATTTTCACTTGGAAAATAAGATAAAAATATATATTTGTGAAAAAACGTCGAGTATAAATGATAGCATGCTATATCTCCAGCCCTATAACTAACAGTGGCCTGTATATTTGTAGAATTAATGCAAAGATGAGATAATATTTAACATAGATTAATTCAATAAAAATATATTGTGTACAGCTTAGTGTTAATGATTCGCTAAGGCCCCACGGGTCTAGCAGGGGTAAAACCTGCTCTCGTGCCCATTTTCCTAGAATGCCCCTTGTCTACGCCAGGTACTCATGCTCTTTGATGCTACGGTTTTGTGAGGGATCCACAGAGGAAGCCAGAAAAATTAGCCTAATCCAAAGACAAACTTTGTAAAGAACCATGTGCAGGTCTTTGTAAAGTTACATGTGCAGGTCTGTTACATCGCAGGTCTGTATATTGTGCGATACTGGGGTTTGGGGTATGACTTATCCCATCACGCAGCTAGTCAGCAGAGTACTCAGTAGTTTTTCAACCCTTGCCCTCCTCCCTCCCTATCCCCTCTAACAGTCCCCACTGTTTATTGTTTCCATCGTTGTGTCCATGTATACTCAATGTCTAGCTCCCACTTATAAGTGAGAACATGTAGTATTTGGTTTTCTGTTTCTGCATTAATTCACTTAGGGTAATGGCCTCCAACTGCCTTGTTGTTGCTGCAAAGCACATGATTTCATTCCTTTTTATGGCTGTGTAGTATTCCATGGCATATGTGTACCACATTTTCTTAATCCATTCCCCACTGATGGATACCTAGGTGGATTCCATACCTTTACTATAGTTACTAGTGCTGTGATGAACACATGCATGCATGTGGTATTTTGTAAAATGACTTATTTTCCTTTGATTATATACCCAGTAATGAGATTGCTGAGCAATAAAGCTTTATTGACGAAAACATTTAGGCTAGATTAGGCCCATGGCCTGTTTGCCAGTCCCTGGAATTAATATGGGAGCTATTGGGGTGAAAGTCAGATCACCTTCATACACAAAAAACTGTAGAATTTGGGAACTGAATGGACTCTACAGACATTGCTCTTTGTTGTTCTCAAATAACAAAATCCTAACCCTGGTAAATCCAACCCTACTTACCCATTGCAATATGTGAACACAAATCGAGAAAAGCAAAGGATCATGCTAACAGATTTCCATTGAAATTCAAGTGAGTCCTTAGTGCTACCCCAAAATCCTACATTTTTACCTGACATACTCATTATCCCTCTGCCCCATAAGTCTTTTCCATGTCTTATCTTTCTCACCTGGCCTCCAACACCTCTGTTGCAGCAATAAAGGTGTGCTCCTGAATGTCCCTATGGAAAAAATTTGCAATTCAGCTGCAGGGAGTGCAACTAACTGACAGCCTCCAACCATTAGCTCCTTGAGGAAATGCCTCAGCTTTCCAGGTGGGGCCACACTCTTCCTATGTAATCATTAGCCAGTGACTGGAGACACTGGAGGTACAAGGACCTGGCCATTTTGGCCAAGGTGGAATTCCTCTAAATTTTTCTCTTTGCCCTGGAGAACTGTTTTGGATTGCCAATAATTTTTCAAATCTTATCACTGCCTGAGGATTTTCCTACCTGATGCTCTTTACTCCACACATCCTTTTCACTGTCCAAACGTGCAGCCTCCTTTTAGACAGAAATATAATATGCAATGTGCAAAAACATTAAAAGCTAACTTATTTTTTTCCTGGTCTCTGCATTTAAAAATGTATTTTGGCAAAGGATTAAAAAATAATGTTTTACCTAGTTAAAGAAGAGCACTGAGTCATCGTGCAGCTAATGGTTGCTGATGACTAGCTAGATTCTCTGCAAACTTCCCATTGCACCATAAGCATTGAGCCCTTCTCCCTGGAGACTAAGGCAGCAGCTCCAACACCAAAGAGCATCACTGACCAAAAGATAACAAGATGTGAAAAGGACTGACAGCCATTTCTCCACACTATTCAGCATAGTATTGGAGTCTGCACTTTCCTATGGGGCTCTCTGTCTCCCCAGTGACTGTGCCTTGGAAATGTATTTATTGCATTTTACTCTTTAGGCTTGAATTTATAATACAAGTAAAAAATTTTGAAAGAGAAGCATAGGGCTCAAATCGTTATTTTGACTTGCTGTTGTTTGCTCGGGTATAGCATCAACTGGCTGATTGTCATCTAATATTCATACCTCTTGTGTGTATAGTGCTTTGCAGTTGAGACAATTTGCCCTCCACTATTGCATGTGAATCTTCTAACAATCTCGTGAGGGAAAAGGACAGATATTATTTGTGTTTTACATATATGCACGATGAGGTTAATAGAGGTTGGGTATAATTATCTATCTCTTACAAATAAGGACAATGAAGTTCATAGAGGTTATGTGCTTCTTTCAGTGTCACAAAGCAAAAAATGCAAAAGCTGTCACTAAATCTTAAGATTTTCAAGTCTCACTGAGGCTCATTCTACTATATTACATGCCTTGAGAGATATTACTCTGACAAAATACAAGAAGACATCCATGATTTCAGTCCAAGCTTTTGTCAAATATGTCTTGTGCATAATAACAAATATGGAATATTTGCTTCCTTATTTCCTTTGCATGAGATGCAAAAGACAATAAAATGTTCAATAATGAAAACTGCTTTGAAGGATAATACTTGCATGTTCTGCTTAAGTATTAAAAGCTGACTGTTGTTTATATTCACTGAGAGCCTTTTTTTATATTAAGAGATTTATTGGATGGAATTAACTACACAGTTGTGGGGCTCGCTAGTCAAGTCCAAAATCCATAGATGCAGTTTGCCAGAAAAGGAAGGCTAGAACTCTTACACCTGGGCTAAAGCTGCTGCCCACCATGGGGATTTCTTCCTCTGCGAAGCCTCAGCTCTGTTCTTTAGGCCTTTTGACAGATTAAATCAGGTGCACCCAGATAATCTAGTATATGGCCATATTTTTGTGAAAGACTAATTCGATTGTGACTCATAGTGAAAGTTTACTGGACACAATGACTCGGAAATGAAAGAAACAAGTGAATTATGTGCCAGTGTCATTTGGCTATCAAGCTTGCGTGCTGAACTACAAGACTTAGATGCATCAGTAAGTCACTGACCATATTGTGACTGTTGAAAACATGTCAGATGATTTTTTTTTTTGGCTCAAGGAAACAAATGAAATTGCTTAGTTATGCAAGTTTTTTTTCTTTTGTAGCTCTCCAGTTAAGCAGAATACATTCATTAAAATTAAAAAGTTGAATTTAGAATAACTTAATGAGACTGCTGAAATTTTTAACTGGGTATTTATACTTATCATATTAAAAAGAAATAGATATAAAGTTTATGAAAATATGATAGAATATACTTTATTCAAGAGAAGAAATTTGGAAAGAAAATACCTGTATTTTAACTTGTTTTTACGAAAGCAATGTGTGCATACCATCTTGCCATAAAAATAATTTTGAATAATGCAGAATATAGGACAAAATGAGAACTGTGCCTTGAATTCTGCCTTTCTTTCCCAGAAACAACCACTGTGAACAGTTTTACGTGTATCTTTCTAGCCCTGTTTTATACAAATATACCTTTTTATATAAATCGAACTTTGCAGTATGCTTTATTCGAACACTCTCTTATTTTCACTAAATGATATATATTAGACGTTGTTCTATGTCAGTGTATACATCATCCTGTTGAAACATATCATTTTAATGTATAGTATGGTTGTTACTGCAACTTATTTGCCCACTATCCAATTAATAGGCATTTAAGTTGTCTTTCAACAATGATATGGTGCACATTTTTGTACATGCCTCATTGTTCACATAAGGATAAATACTCAGAAACCAAACTGTGTGTTCGAAGAACCTCTGCATTTACAACTCATGTCGATTGGGAGAAGAGGCAGAGCAAAATGGCCAAATAGAAGCCTCCATCAATCATCCTCCCCAGAGGAACACCAAACTGAACAACTATCCACACTAAAAAGTGCCCTTCTTAAAAACCAGATTAGGTGAATGGTCACAGTACGTGGTTTTCACACCATAGCAAGAAAAGAGGCACTGGGGAGGGTAGGAAAGATGGTCTTGAGTTACAGAATCCACCCTTCTCCCATCCTGAGAGAGCAGCCACATGATATGAAGAGAGAATCGGTGCATTTGGGAGATGGAGAGCGCAGTGATTGTGTGACTTTGCACTGAAACTCTGTGCTGCCCCATCACGGTGGAAAGCAACACCAGGCAGAACTCAGCTGGTGCTCATGAAGGGAGCATTTGGACCAACCCTAGCCAGATGGGAATCACTCATTCCAGCAGTCAGAACCTGGATTCTGTCAAGCCTTGCCAGTGTGAACTAAAGTGCCCTGTGGTTCTAAACAAACTTGAACCTCAGTCTAGGTCAAGGGATTGTAATTCCTGGGTAAGTCATGGAGCTGTGCTGGGCTCAAAACCAGTGGAAGTGGGGTGCATGTAACCTAGTGAGACATCAGCTGGGGCAACCAAAGGAGTGCTTCTCCACCCCTCCCCCAACTCCAAGCAGCATAACCCTGCTGAGGTGAGAGCCCCCTTCCTCTTGCTTGTGGAGAAGGGAGGGAAGCGTAAAGAGGACTTTGTTTTGCAACTTGTATATCAGCACAGTCATAGTAGGATAGGGCACCAGGCAGAGTCCTGAGCCCTAGCTTTTAATTGATATTTCTAGATACACTCTGAGTCAGAAGGGAACCCACTGCATTGAAGGGAAGAACCCAATACTGGCAGGATTCATCACCTGCTGAGACTCCTTATGCTTGAGAAAAGGAAAATAAAGAGTAAAGAAGACTTTGTCTTGCAGCTTAGGCATCAGCTTCACCATAGTAGGGTAGAGCACCAAGTGGGTTCTTGGGGTCACTAGTTCCAGGCCTATGGCCCTTAGAAGGCATTTCTGGACCTTCACTGGGGCAGAGGTGAGCACACTTCCCTGAAGTGAGAGTCCGAGGCCTGCCAGCATTCACCACAAGCTTACTGAAGAGCCCTTGGGAATGAAGTGAACATCAGTGGTAACCAGGCAGTACATCCCCATGGTTGTGGCCATGGGGAGAGACTCCTCTGTTTGTGGAAAGAGGGGGAAGAGAGGAAAAGGCTTTGTCTTGTGGTTTGGATGGCAGCTCAGTCACAGTGGAATAGAGTACCAGGTGGATACCTAAGATTTCTACCTCCAAGCTTTGGCTCCCAGACAACAACTTTGGACCCAATCAGGGCCAGTGGGGACTTGTCACCCAAAGGGAAGGGTACAAGTCTGGCTGGCTTTGCTGCCTGCGGGTTATATAGCCATAAGGCCTTCAGCAAACACAAGCAGTAGCCATGCAGTAGTTACCATAGGCCTTGGGTAGGACCAAGTGCTGTTCTGTCTTTAGGTCTGACCCAGCAAAGTCACAGTGGCGGTGGCCACAGGCCTGCTTCAGTCACCCCTCTGCCAAACTCTAGGGAACTCAGCAGAGAGAGAGAGAATCTGTTTGGGGAATAGTAAGGGAAGAAAACAAGAGTCTCTGCCTGGTAATCCAGATAATTCTTATGGACCTTATCTAAGACCACCAAGGTGGTACTTCTATGAGTGTACGAGATTCTCTCTGCTTTTGGGCTTGGGGTGTCCCCTAATGAAGATATGGTTGCATTGACCAAAAACTTAGATCACAACACCCAAGTTTCTTGAAATATCTCAAAAGCCTTCACAAGAAGGTCATGTACACAAAAGCCAACTGCAAAGACTACAATAAATATGTAACTCTTCAGTGCACAGACATTGATCAATATCCACAAGCATCAAGACCATACAGGAAAACATGATCTTACAAAAATGAAAACAAAACAAAGTAACTAAATAATGCACCACGGACCAATCCTGGAGATATACAGATATGTGACCTTTCCGACAGGGAATTCAAAATAGCTGTCTTGAGGAAACTCAAATAAATTCAAGATAACATAGAGGAGGAATTCAGAATTCTATCAGATGTATTCAACAAAGAGATTGAAATAATTGAAAAGAATCAAGCAGAAATTCTGGATTTGAAAAGTGCAAATGACATACTGAACAATGCATCTGAGTCTCTTAACAGCCGACTTGATCAAGCAGAAGAAAGAATTAGTGAGCTTGAAGACAGGCTATTTGAAAATACACAGTCAGAGGAGAGAAAAAAAAGAATAAAGCATGCCTACAAAATCTAAGCAACAGTGTTAAAAAAGCAAATCTAAGAGTTATTGGCCTTGGAGGTGGTAGAGACAGAAATGGGGCAGAACATTTATTTAAAAGGATAATAACAGAGTACTTTCCAAACCTATAGAAACGTATCAATATTCCAATACAAGAAAGTTATAGAACACCAAGCAGATTTGACCCAAATAAAACTGCCTCGAAACATTTAATAATTGCATCCCAAAGATCAAGGATAAAGAAAAGATTCTAAAAGCAGCAAGAGAAAAGAGACAAGTAATACACAATTGAGATTCAATACCTCTGGCAGCGGACTTATCAGTGGAATCTTTACAGGTCAGGAGAGAGTGGCATGAAACATTTAAAATGCCAAAGGAAAAGATTTTTTTTTTATCCCAGAACAGTAAATCCAGTGAAAATATCCTTCAAACAGGAAGGAGAAAGAAATACTTTCTCAGACAAACAAAAGCTGAGGGATTTCATCAACACCAGACCTGTCCTACAAAAAATGCAAAAGGGAGTACTTCAATCTGAAAGAAAAATATGTTAACAAACAATAAGAAATCACCTGAAGGTACAAAACTCACAGGTAATAGTAAGTAAACAGGAAAACAGACTATTATGACACGGTAATTGTAGTACTGAAACTACTCATACCTAGAGTAGAAAGATGGAACATTAACCTATCTAAAATAATTGCTACAACAACTTTTCAAGATACAGACAGTATAATAAATTATAAACAGAAACAGCAAAATGTTAAAAAGCGGTGGTATAAAGTGTAGAGTTCATAACAATGTTCTCTTTGAGTGTTATTTAGTTTGTTTTTGCAATCAGTGTTAGGATTTCATCAGTTTAATACAATGGGTTATAAGATATTATTTGTATCATGGTAACCTCAAATTGAAAAACCTACAACAGATACGCAAAACATAAAAAGTAACAAATTAGAACATATCACCTGAAAATAAGCCAACTTTATAAAAAGAAAGACAGAAGGAAAGGAAAGAAAAATTAAAGAGACCAGAAAGCACCAGAAAACTAATAAAAAAATGGCAGGAGTAAGTCCTTACTACCAATAATAACATTGAATGTAACCAGACTAAACTCTCTAATCAAAAGAAGTAGAGTGGCTGAATGGATGAAAAAGAAAAGACCTGACAATCTGTTTCCTACAAGAAAAAGGTTTCTCTTATAAGTATACATGTAGACTAAAAACAAAAGGATGGAAAAAAGTATTCATGCAAATGGACACCAAACCAAATCAGGAATAGCTATACTTACATCAGTAAAAACAGATTTTATGAAAAAAACTTTTAAAAAGGCACAAAGAAGATCAAGCTATAATAATGTGTCAATTCAGCAAAAGGATATTACAACTGGAAATACATATGCACCCAACACTGGAGCACCCAGATAAATAAAACAAATATCATTAGAGCTAAAGAGAGAGATAAGCCTCAATAAAATAATAGCTGGAGACTTCCACACTCCAATTTTAGCATTAGACAGTTCATCCAGACAGAAAATAAACAAAGACATATCAGACTTAATCTATACTATAGGCCAAGTGGACCTTTTAGACATGTACAGGATATTTTATTCAATAGATAGAGAATACACAATCTTCTTCTCAGCAAATGGATCATTCTCAAAGATAGACCATATATGACACCACAAGATAAGTGTTAAAAAATTAGAAAAAGAAATTGTTATCATTTCAAGTGTCTTCTCTTACTACAATGGAATAAAACTAGAAATCCATAACAACAGGCACTTTGGAAACAATATGAACACAAAGAAATTAAATAATATGCTCCTGAATGACCAGTGAGTCAATGAAGAAATTAAGAACAAAATTGAAAAGTTTCTTGAAACAAATGAAAATGGAAACACAATATACAAAAACTTAGGGGATGTAGTGAAAGCAATATTAATGGGAAAGTTTGTAGCAATAAACAACTGCATCAAAAAAGTTTTAAAAAGATCAAATGAAGAATGTAATGATGCATCCTAAAGAATTAGAAACGCAAAAGCAAACTAAATCCAAAATTAGAAGATGAAAAGAATTAATATTTGAGCAAAAAGAAACAAAATAAAATTCCATACAAAAGATCAACAAAACAAAAAGTTGGTTATTTGAAAAGATAAGCAAAATTGAAAAACCTTTAACCAGACTAAAAAAGGACCCAAACTAAGAGACTAGGAGAAGATCCAAATAAATAAAATCATAGATGAAAAGGGAGATGCTACAACTGATATGTCAGAAGTTCAAAGGATCATTAGAGGCTACCTTGAGTAACTATATGCTAATAAATTGGAAAAGCTATGAGAAATGAATAAATCCCTAGACACATACAACCTTTCAAGATTGAACCATGAGGAAATCCAAAACCAGAACAGATCAATAACAAGTGATAAGGTTGAAGCTATAATAAAAAGTCTCCCAGCAAAGAAAAGCCCAGGACCCGATAGCTTCACTGTTGAATTTTACCACACATTTAAAGAAGCAATAATATCAATCCTACTCAAACTATTTTGAAACATTTAAAGAATAGTATCAATCCTAATCAAACTATTCTGAAAAGTAGACGAGGAGGCAATACTTCCAACCTCATTCTATGAGGTCAGTATTACTCTGATACTAAAACTAAACAAAGACACACAATAGAAGAAAACTACAGCCCGATATTCCTGACAAATATTGATGTAAAAATCATTTAAAAAAAATGCTAGCCAACTGAATTCAACAACACATTAAAAGGCCATTCATCATGACTAAATGGGATTTATCGTGATGCAATGATGGTGTAACATATGCAAATCAATCAATGTGCCACACCATGTCACTAGAAAGCACAAAAACTATATGATCATTTAATTTGAAGCTGAAAATGATTTAGTAATGTTGCACATCTCTTCATGATAAAAACTCTCAAAAACCTGGCTATAGAAAGAACATATCTCAACACAATAAAAGACATATATGACAGACCCACATCTAGGAGCATACTGAATGGGAAAAACTAAAAGCCTTTGCTTCAAGGACTGGAGCATGACAATGATGTCCTCTTTCACCACTATTATTCAATGTAGTACTGGAAGACTTTGTTAGGGCAATCAGACAAGAGAAATAAATAAATAGCATGAAAATTGGAAATAAAAAAGTCAAATCTTGTTTGCAGATGATATGGCCTTATATTTGAGAAAACCTAAAGACTTGATATGGTTTGGCTGTGTCCCCACCCAAAATTTTATCTTGAATTGTAATCCTCATAATCCCCACTTGTCAAGGGTGGGACCAGGTGGAGGTAATTGGATCATGGGGGTGGTTTTCCCCAGGTGTTCTGGGATAGTGAGTGGATTTCATGATATCGGATGGTTTTATAAGCATCTGGCATTTCCTCTCCTTGCACTCACTCTGTCCTGCCGCCCTGTGAAGAAGGTGCCTGCTTCTCCTTTGCCTTCTGCCATGATTATAAGTTTCCTGAGGCATCTCTAGAAATGTGGAACTGTTAGTAAATTAAACCTCTTTCCTTTATAAATTACCCAGTCTCAGGCAGTTCTTTATAGCAATGTAAGAACTGAAATACAAGGCTCCACAAGAAAACTATTAGAATTGATAAATTCAGCAAAGTTGTAGGATTCAAAATCAACATACAAAAATCAGTAGCATTTCTATATGCCATCAGCAAACTATCTGAAAAAAATCAAAGAAGTAATCCCATTTACAATAACTACAAATAAAATTAAATACCTAGGAATTTATTTAACCAAAACTGTGTAAGGTCTCTATGAGGAAAGCTATAAAACATTGATGAAAACAATGGAAGAGTATCCCAAAAATCAAGAGGTATTTTATATTTGTGGATTTGAAGAAATCATATTGCTAAAATGTCCATAGTACCTAAAGCAATCTACAGATTCAATGCAAACCCTATCAAAACACCAATGCCATTCTTCACAAAAAAAGAAAAAAATAACTATCTTAAAATTCACATAGAACAAAAAAAAAAAAAAAAAAAAAAAAAAAAAAAGACCCCAAATAGCCAAAGCTATTCTGGGTGAAAAGAACAGAACTGGAGAAAATAAAATGACCTGGCTTAAAATTATACTACAAGGCTATATTAACGAAAATTACATGGTACTGGTATAAAAACAGAAATATATATCAATGGAACAGAATAGATAACCCCAAAATAAATCCATACACCTACAGGGAACTCATTTTCAACAAAGTTAGAAGAACATACATTGAGAAAAGGACTGTCTCTTCAGTAAATATTGTTGGGAAAACTGGGCATTCATATTGAGAAGAATGACACTAAGCCCCTATCTCTTGCCATATACAAAAAGCAAATCATAATGGATTGAAAACTTAAATTTGTGACAACAAACTATGAAAATTCTAAAATAAAACATTAAAACTCTCCAGGACCCTGGGCTGGACAATGATTTCTTGAGTAATACCCCACAGGCACAGACAATCTAAGCAAAAATGGACAAATGGGATTTTATCAAGGTAAAAAACTTCTGCACAGCAAAGGAAGTAATCACCCAGGTGAAGAGACAATCTACACAATGGGCGAAAATATTTTCAAACTACTCATCAGTGATAATTAATATTAGATGTCAACTTGATTGGATTGAGGGATGCCTAGATGGGCAGTAAAGTGTTGTATGTGGGTATGTCTGTGAGGGTGTTGCTACAGGAGATTGATATTTGAGTTGATGGACTGGGAGAGGAAGACCTAACCTCAATATGAGTGGGGATCATCCAATCAGTTGCCAGTGCAGTTAGAACAAAGCAGACCGAAGGAAGGTGGCATGAGCTTGCTTGCTGAGTCTTCGGACTCTAATTTTCTTCTTCCCCTACCAGACACTTGCTTGCTTCTGTTCATCCTGCCCTTGGACATCAGACTCCGGGTTCTTCAGACTTGGATTCTGAGACTTGCACCAGCAGCTTCTTAGGGTCTCTCAAGCCCTTGGATGCAGACTGAATGTTGCAATGTTGCCTTCCTTGGTTTTGAGGCTTTTGAACATGGACTGAGCAACTACTGTCTTCTCTCTTTCCCCAGATTGTAGACAGCCTGTCTCAGGACTTTGCTCTGTAATTGTGTGAGCCAATTCTCCCTAATAAACTCCCTTTTATAAAACACATATGTCCTATTGGTTCTGTCCCCCTGAAGAACTCGAATATACTATCTGACAAGGAATTCATAACCAGAACATAAAAGGAGCTCAAACAACTTTATAGAAAAAAAATCTAATAATTTGATTTTTAAAATGTGCAAAAGGTTGGGTACGATGGCTCACACTTGTAATCCCAGCACTTTGGGAGGTCGAGGCGAGAGGATGACAAGGTCAAGAGATAGAGACCATCCTGGTCAATATGGTGAAATCCCGGCTCTACTAAAAATACAAAAATTAGCTGGGTGTGGTGGCACATGCCTGTAGTCTCAGCTACTCAGGAGGCTGAGGTAGGAGAATCACTTGAACCCATGTGGTGTAGGTTGCAGTGAGCCGTGATCGCACCACTGTCCGGTGACAGAGCGAGACTCCATCTTAAAAAAAAAAAAGTGCAAAAGATATGTACAGGCATTTCTCAAAAGAAGATATACAAATGGCAAACAGGTACATGAAAAGGTGCTCAGCATCATTGATCACAGAGAAATTAAAATAAAAAGTACAATGAGGTATCAGTTCATCTGGTTTAAAATGGTTTTTATGCGTAAGACAGTTAATAATAAATGCTGCAAGGATTAGGAGAAAAGGGAACCTTTGTACTCTGTTGGTGGGAATGTAAATGATTACAACCACTACGAAGAACAGTTTGGAGGTTTGTCAAGACTAAAAATAGAGCTACCATATGACCTAAGAATCTCACTGCTGGGTATATACCCAAAAGAAAGGAAATCAGTACATGGGAGAGATAGCTATAGTACCATGTTTTCTGTAGCACTATTCACAATAGCCAAGATTTGGAAGCAGCCTAAGTGTCCATCGACAGATGAATGGATAAAGAAAATGTATATATACACAATGGAGTACTATTCAACCATAAGAAGAATGTGATCCTGTCATTTGCAACAACCTGGATGGCATTGGAGGTCACTGTGCTAAGTGAAATAAGCCAGGCACAGAAAGACAAACTTTGAAAGTTCTCACGTTTTAATGGGAGTCAAAAATTAAAACAATTGAACTCAGGGAGACAGAGAGTAGAATGACGGTTGTCAGAAGCTGGGAAGGGTAATGAACGGGGGAATTATGTATGGTTAATGGGTACAAAAATATAGTTACATAGAATGAATAACATCTAGTATTTGATAGCATAACAACCTGATGTAGTTAACAATAATTTATTAACCATTTTAAAATAACTAAAAGAGTATAAATGGATTGTTTGTAACACAAAGAAAAGAAATGTTTGATGTGATGGATACCCCATTTACATTGATGTAATTACTAAACATTGTATCCCTGTATCAAAATGTCTCATGTACCCCAAAAATACACTATGAACCCACAAAAATTAAACATAAAAAATCAAATAAAAATACATGTAGTTGAATTGAAAGAATCAATATATCAATATAATAAAATGGCCATTTTTACCAAAGCAATGTACAGATTCAATGCTATTCCTATCAAGCTACCAACGTCATTTTTCACAGAGTCAAAAATAACTATTCTAAAATTCACAGAAACCTAAAAATAGTGTGAATACCCAAAGTAACCTTAAACAAAAAGAACAAAGCTGAACATATCACATTGCTTGACTTCAAACTATAGTAAAAGGCTGCAGTAACCAAAACAACATGGTGGTGGTACAAAAACAGATACATAGGCCAGTGGAACAGAATGGAGAACCCGGAAATAAAGCCATACACCTACAGTCACCTATTCTTCGACAAAGTCAACTATAATAAGCAATGGAAAAAGGACTCCCTGTTCCATAAATGGTTCTGTAATAGCTAGCTTAGCCATATGCGGAATAAACTGTACCCCCTACCTTTAACCATGTACAAAAATTAACTCAAGATGGATTAAAGGTTTAAATGGAAGACCCCCAAACTATAGGAATCCTAGAAGAAAACCTTGGGGCCAGGCACGGTGGTTCACGCCTGTAATCCCAACACTTTGGGAGATGGAGGCGGGTGGATCACGAGGTCAGGAGATCGAGACCATCCTGGCTAACACGGTGAAACCCTATTTCTACTAAAAATACAAAAAATTAGCAGGGCATGGTGGCGGGCGCCTGTAGTCCCAGCTACTCAGGAGGCTTAAGCAGGAGAATGGCGTGAACCCGGGAGGCAGAGCTTGCAGTGAGCCGAGATCGCACCACTGCACTCCAGACTGGGAGAGAGAGCGAGACTCCATCTCAAAAAAAAAAAAAAAAAAAAAAAAAAAAGAAAACCTTGGAAACACCATTCTGGACATTGGTCTTGGGTCTTGGGAAATAATGTTTGACTAAGTCCTGAAAGGCAATTGCAAAAAAAAAAAAAAAAAAAAAAAATTGAAAACTGGAACCTAATTAAAGAGTTTCTGCACAACAGAAATTATCAACAACATCAACAGACAACCTACAAAATGGGAGAAAGCATTTGCAAACTGTGCTTCCAGTAAAGATCTAATATCAATAATCTATAATTAACTTAAACAACAAGCAAAACACAAATAACCCATTAAAACATGGGCAAAACACATGAAGGGACATTTATCGAAAGAAGACATACAAGTGGCCAAGAAACAAGTGAAAAAATGCTCCACTTCACTAATCGTCAAATCAATACAAATCAAAAACACTGGTGTGAGATACCATCTCAGATACCTATTTACACCAATCTGATAGGCTCTTATTATAAAGTCGGAAAACAATAGATGCTGGCAAGGCTGCAGAGAAGAAGGAATGGTTATACACTGTTGGTGGAAATATGAATTAATTAAGCCACTGTGGAAAGCAGTTTGGATATTTTTCAAAGAACTTGAAACAGAACTACTATTTGACCCAGCAATCCCATTACTGGGTATATACCCGAAAGAAAACAAATAATTCTAACCGAAAGACACATGCACTGGCAAAGTCATTGCAGCACTATTGACAATAGCAAGGACATGGAATCAACCTAGGTGCCTATCAATGGTGGACTGGATAAAGAAAATATAGTATATATACACCATTAAATATTATGCAGCTATAAAAAGAACAGCATCATGTCCTTTGCAACAACATTGGTGTAGCTGGAGGCCATTATCCTAAGTGAATTAATGCAGGGACAGAAAATCAAATTCCACATGTTCTCACTTCTAAGTGGGAGCTAACCATTGGGTACTGATGGAGATAAAAATGATGACAACAAACACTGGGGACTACTTAGAGAGGGAAGGGAGGGAAGGTTGCAAGGGTTGAAAAACTGTTGAGTACTATGCTCAGTACCTGGGTCATGGGATCATTTATACCTTAAATCTCAACATCACACAATAAAGTGATGTAACAAACCTGCACATATACCCCCGAATCTAAAATAAAAGTTGCAAAAAATAAAATTTAAATAGTCCCTACAAAATTTCCCTCCAAAGAGACAATCCATTTAGACTAAATGTTCGCTCACTGTAGTGTATCTTACTATAATTTAAATATTTTAGGCCCGGTGTGGTGGCTCACACTTGTAATCTCAGCAGTTTTGGAGGCCTAGACGGGTGGATTGCTTGAGTCCAGGAGTTTGACACCAGGTTTGGCAACATGGCAAAACTCCATCTCTACAAAAAATACAAAAATTAGTTGGGCATGGTGGTATGTGCCTATAATCCCAGTTACTCAGGAGGCTGAGGCAGGAGAATCGCTTGAACCCAAGAGGTGGAGGTTGCAGTGAGCTGAGATTGAGCCACTGCACTCCAACCTGGGCAACAGAGCGAGAGTCCTTCTCAAAAAACAAAAAATAAACAAACAAAAAAATTAGCCAGGCATGGTGGTATGTGACTGTAGTCCTAGCTACTTGGGGGCTGAGGTGGGAGGATCACTTGAATCCAGGAGAAGGAGGTTGCAGTGAGCTGAAATTTCAGCACTGCACTCCAGCCTGGGCAGCAGAGACACCCTGTCTCAAAAAAAATTTGTTTTTGATGATTTGATGGACACAAAAATATTATTCTTGTTATTAATTATAATTTTCCTAATTAACAATTATACTGAGTAAAACTTCAGATATGTATTGTCCCTATAACTCTTATGAAATATTCTTAATAACTTTTACCTGTTTTCCTACTGAATTGATTGCCTTTGTATTTACATTGTTAGAAGCTCTGTGTGTATTCTGGATATTAATAATTTGGCTATAGTTTATGTTTACATATTTTCTCTCAGACTTCCACTTATATTTTACTTTATGGCATCTGTTGTTAATGTATGAGTGTTTACATACTCAAATCTGTTGATCTCTTCTTGTAGGCTTCAGTGTTTTTTGTCTTGTAGAAAAAGGCTTGTTCCACCTTAAAACAGTGAAAACATTTTTCAAATGTTTTTAGTATGCTTAGTAGTGTGTATTTTTCATATCCTGATCTTTAATTCATATGGAATTTAATTTTTGGATTATCCAAAGAAAGGATCTAATCACACACATAAATCCATACATATACATACATATATACACACACACGTGTGTGTATATAAATATAATATATATATATAACAGAAAGATAATTGCCCTATGACCATATGATAAGTATTTTATTCATCACTGATTTATTATGCAGCGAATTCCTCTATATATCTGTGTTCATTTTTAGACTTTATTTTCTGTTCTACTGATTTACTTTTCTATTCCTTTGCCAGTGATACACTCTCTTGATTATTGTAATTTTATAGATAGATCAACTCTCCAACAACCATTATGTCACATGTAATGTCCTTTCTATTCTCATTAGTTTTTTTCAAACAAGTTTTTGAGTGAGCCTATGACATTCTACCACAAAATGCTAGGTTTTTAAAAATTAGGATTGCATTGAATTTATGGATTATCTCTTAATATAATAAATAAGTATTTCCCTTTCTCATCCCTGTTGTTGAATATCTGTACATTTATTTGGTCTCACATTCTCCAACCTTTCTCTAGTCTTTCATTTAGATTTCAGGAGTGTTTATCAATCTTATTGATTAAAAAACTAGCTTTTGCACAAGCAACAAATACAAAAATAGATGAATTGGACTACATCAAAATTTAAAACTTCTGTGCATCAAAGGACACAATGAACAGAGTGAATAGGCAAACTATGGAATGGGGGAAAACATTGGCCAATCATATTACTGATGGTGGGTAAATATCTATAATGTATAAAGAACTCTCAAAACCCAACATCAAAACACAAATAACCTAATTAAAAAGAGGTTTTTAAATATATGTTAAAAACCTATGGTTTGACTGTTTGGTCTCTTGGTCTCCTCCAAAACTCATGTTTGGCAATACAATAATCAACATAACAGTGTTGGAGGTGAGCCATAATGAGAGGTGTTTAGGTAATGAGGGCTTTCCCCTCATGAATGGATCAATGCTGAAATGAAATTGACTTTCAGGAGTTGATGCACTATCTTCCACTTTTCTGCCATGTGAGGATCGGTGTTTATTCCCTATGAAGCACAGTGCTCAAGGCACCATATTGAAAGTGGACATGTGGTCCTTACCTGACAACTGAACCTACTGGTCCTTTGATCTAGGTATTCCAGCCCTCAGATCTGTGAGCAAATGAATTTCTCTTCTTTATGAATTACCCAGTCTGTGGTATTCTTCTATAGCAACATGAAACTGATGAAGACACACTTAAATAGAAATTTATCCAAAGGTTATACTAATGGCCAATAAGCACCTGAAAAGATGTTCAGCATTACTAATCATTAGGGAAATTCAAGTCAAAAACTACAATGAGATGTTACTTCATACCCATTTGAATGGCTGCTATCAAAAAGCAAAACAAAAACAAAAACAAAACAGAAAATAACAAGCATTGGCAAGGAATTAAAATCGTTGTGCACCATTGGTGGAAATGTAAAATAGCTGCCACTATGGAAAACATTATGGTGATTCCAAGAAAGAAAAGAAAGGAAGAAAGGAAAGGAGGGAGGGAGGGAGGGAGGAAGGAAGGAAGGAAGGAAGGAAGGAAGGAAGGAAGGAAGGAAGGAAGGAAGGAAGGAAGGAAGGAAGAAAGGAAATAGAACTACACTTTAATCCAGAAATTCCACTTCTTAAAATATACTTCCAGGAATTGAAAGCAGAGTCTTGAGGAGATTTATTCTCTCGTGTTCATAGGAGCATTTTTCACATTAGGCAAAAGGTGGAAGCAACCCAAGTATTCATCAACAAATGAATGAATAAAACAAAATACAGAATGCACATGCAATGAAATATTATTCAGCCTTGAAAAGGAAGGGAATTCAGACACATGCTACAACATAGATGGACCTTGAGGACATTATGCTAAGTGAAATAGCCAGTCACAAAATGACATATATGTAAGATTCCTTTTATCAGTGATATCAAAAGTGGTTAAATTCATTGAAAGAGAAAGGAGAATGGTGGTTTCCAAAAGCTAGTGGAATTAAAAAATGGGAACTTGTTGGCCGGGCATGGTGGCTCATGCCTGTAATCCCAGCACTTTGGGAGGCCAAGGCGGGTGGATCACGAGGTCAGGAGATCGAGACCATCGTGGCTAACACAGTGAAAACCCATCTCTACTAAAAATACAAAAAATTATCCGGGTGTGGTAGCGGGCGACTGTAGTCCCAGTTACTGGGGAGGCTGAGGCAGGAGAATGGCATGAACCCGGGAGGCAGAGATTGCAGTGAGCTGAGATTCGGCATCTCTTTTGAGATGGAGCGAGACTCCATCTCAAAAACAAAACAAACGAACAAACAAACAAATGGGAACTTGTTTAATATATATAGAGTTTTAGTTCTCAAAGATGAAAAAGTTCTGAAGATAGATGGCAAAGAATGTGAGCATACTTAATGCTCCTAAAATGTACAATTCATCACAATCTTTAAGAACTGGTTTTTGGCTTTATTAATCAAGTCTATGTTTTTACTGTTCTCTATTTTAAAATTTTTGCTTTTATTTGTTGTAAGATCTTCCTTTTGCTTTCCTTGTATCAATATTTTTTTATTAGTGTATAGAAGGTGGCTGATGGACTCTGGGGGAGTAACTGGAATGTGTCAACTGGGGAAGTAGTTGTAGTGTGTCAACTGGGAAGCTTCTCTTCAGGATGGGTGAGCTTGGGAACCTCTCTCATGTATTGTTAATGTAAGTAGAGCTATATGCTGCTGGTGGAAGATTTTTAAGTATTTTTCTCCTGGACAATGTTACTTCAACCATATACACATACCACAACCACACTTACACACACATGCTTGCTATGGTGGTCTGTAAGTACTGCAAACCCTTCTTTGCTTCTCTGTCAGGTTTCAATCCTCTTTTAAGGGGCTCTTTCCAGGCAGATAATTTCTTTTTGGCGTTAGGAAAGGGTCAAACGCCAGAACTCTATGTCACCGTGTGTGTGTGTTTGTGTCTGTGTGTGTGTGTGTGTGTGTGTGTGTGTGTAGCTATGGGGGCTCTTGGGAGAGGATGACCTTCTCTTATGTTCTGAATAAGAGTATATATATATGTAGATATATTTGAGATGGAGTCTCGCTCTGTTGCCCAGGCTGGAGTGCTGTGGTGCAATCTCAGCTCACTGCAACCTCCACCTCCCGGGTTCAAACCATTCTCCTGCTTTAGTCTCCCGAGTAGCTGGGGTTACAGGTGCCCACCACCATGCCTGGCTAATTTTTGTATTTTTAGTAGCGATGTGGTTTCACCATGTTGGCCAGTCTGGTCTCAAACTCCTGACCTCAGGTGATCGCCTCTGCCTCCCAAACTGCTAAGATTCCAGGTGTGAACCACCATGTCCGGCCAAGAATATTTTATATACTCTAAGTTCATGCTTCCCTATGCTATATGGTTAAGTGTAACTTTGTGCTACGGATCTTAGGGTGTAGGTCTCAGAACCCAATTAGATAAATACTATCAATGTGATTATTTTCAAATGCTGATTCATTAAAATTGGCAAATTGGCTGTATTTCAGAAAATATAAATCTTAATCTCCTAAAATTTTCCCAAATTACAGACATATTGGAGTTCATTGGCATATAGGAGGCAATAGTTAAAGGCAGACCAGAAGGCCCAGGTTTTAAAATCTAGAGATGTAAAATGTTCCTGGACATAAGGGCAGACTAGCAGTTAAGGAAAGGGAGGCCAGCTATGGAAAGGGGGACCTGGGCTGATCAGGTGGCTCAAGAGTCTGAGAGTTATCACAATAGCATTTCTTAGTTACCTAATCCGAGAGCAAACTTCTCAGTGTTTACTCTGGTTTGATTCATGTTCATTATTTGGGTTGTCTTGTCCCCTCTGTACTTTATTGTAGCCAAAAGAAACTGCAGGAGCTTTCGGATGAATTTTATTCCTTATTCGGCCAATGATAAAAAATTAGTCACTAGTTCGTTTGTCATTTACTAGGAAACTACAATGTGACGGGTACTCTGTTCAGTTCTAAGGTATATTAGTCAAAGTGCTAATTTTTATAATAAACAGCCTTAAAATACGAGTGGCTTAATTTAATAAAAGTTTAGCTCTTGCTCTGATCAGAGCCTTATGTGGGCCAGTGGAAGAGACTCTTCTCCACGCAGTCATTCAGCAAGTTGGGTTCCTTTCATCGTGAACTTCACCCACTTTTTGGTCCTTGGAGGCCTCCTTCATTCAGTGGGTTGAATAAAAGAGAAATAAGCCAGGCCTGGAAGTGGCACACATCATTGCTACTCACATGCCATTGGCTAATCTCAATCACTTGAATGCACCTAAACAGAAGGGAAACTGGGAGATGCAGTTTTCCCATGATTCTAGAAAGAAGAGAATACACATATTGGTGTGCACTAGCAGAGTGGACCCATGGGATTATAAAGATTTAGCACTGTAGTAACATCTGAAGACGTTAACATCTGAAACTATGACTTTCAAGAGCATGTAAAAGAAAATCATGGCTGGGTGTGGTGACTCACACCTGTAATCCCAGCACTTTGAAAGACTGAGGTGAGCAGATCACTTGAGGTCAGGAGTTCGAGATCAGCCTGGCCAACATGGCAAAACCCCGTCTCTACCAACAAATATAAAAAATTAGCCAGGTGTGGTGGCGCATGCCTGTAATGCCAGCTATTCAGGAGGCTGAAGCAGGAGAATCGCTAGAACTGGGTAGGTTGAAGTTGTAGTGAGCCGAGATCGGGCCACTGCACTCCAACCTGGGTGACAGAGAAAGACTCTGTCCAAAAAAAAAAAAAAAAAAAAAAAAGAAAGAAAATCACGAAATGAGTCCATGGCAAGTGTAAAGAACTACAGGAAGAACCATTTTAATTTTTCTGAGAGTAAAGTAGGGTCAAATGCATAGGTGTCGTAATTGTCAATGGATATTTAAATAGATAGATAAGGAAGTCTGTCATCCTTACTTTCCAAATGCCACTTTGCTGGCCTAAAAGTAAGAAACTCAATGAAACAAGTCTCTTTACTGGTCAGTTCTATGTTGGGTAAGCAACTGTCTTTACCAAGTCATGAGCTACGTATGCACAAAATATACAAAGATGAATGGAACCCGTCCCTGCCCTCAGTCTAGTGAGGATTCAGGCACAAAGGCAGTAACAGTGGATCCCTCAAGCATGCTTTTCACTTCTGGTCCAGGGACACACTGTCATGTAGGACACAAACAAGGAAATCATCCCTCTCAGCTTAGGGGACCAGGAATAGCAGAGAGATTGTCATTGGAGCCTTGGAGCAATGTGTGATAATCATGACAGGAAAAGGAGAGTTACAACAACAATAAAACTAGAGAGAAAAGTATGCACAAAGTTGTAAGGAAATGAGAGTATGTGGCATTTATAAGGAATTTCTTGGGAGCTGGTAACTTATTTCAACATGCCTCAATGGTCCTGAGAAAGACCTTATAAAACAATTTTTTTTTTGGTGGCAAATGATTTAAAATAGCAACATGTGTATCAATCATTACAGATAAAGACTATTATATATGAGATTAAGGTGATCATCTTAGATTTATTTAGTTTTATTATGGAGCAAGAATTGTTTTATCATGTCAATGTCTGAACAGCCAAAGAATTTGCAACCCTATTTTTGCTATTTCATAGATATTCATTTTATTTAACCTTATGTAACATTCATAATCTGTCAGACACTGTCTAGGCACTTTACACATATTCATGTATTTAATTCCCTTAACAACCATGTGAGGTAAATACCATTACTATTTTATTCTACATATGAGGAAACTAAGGGTACAGAAATACAAAATAAGCTGCTGAAGATTATGCAGCTAGTAAGTGACATGAGACAAGTTTCAAACCCCAGCAATCTGGTTCCAGAGTCTGGGCTCTTAATAGGGGACCAGTTTTCAATCATCTTCTCATATTTGTTTTGTGATACCAGCCACCTTGCATTTCACAAGGATTGAGCAGAATGAGATGGTCAAAATGTCAAATACAAACAAAAACAAAAACAAAACAACAACAACAAAAACCCGTGACTTTGGCAGGGGCCCTGAGTTTAGCTTTGTGAAGTGGGTCTGGACCAGAAAGCTCAGAGGAGAACGTGATAGTAGCCCACTGAGCTACCAGAGCATGGCTATGAAGGCAGAGGAAGGCAGAGCTATCAACCAGACTGTGTGGAGAAACAGCAGCAGGCTCTGGCAGCAGGTGGGAAGGAGGAGCGAGAGGGAAGCACGACTTTCCGGCAGCGTCCATCTGTTGTCGCTTGTCTGCCAGTAGAATTTAGCTGGTGACTTCTGAAAGCAAACTGCCCTTCACCTTAGAACATACTGTTGACAAACAATAACGGTACTTACAAGGGAAGAAGTGAAGAGCTGGCTTGTTCACGTAGTGGTTCTTGGTGGAAATGGGGCAGAGAACCTTCTATTCAGAAACTCTCAAAACACAGACCAGCCATCAGCTTCGCTGAAATACCCCAAAGGCCGAAAGCCTCTTGAACTAATAATAAATTCCACCTTTCTGTGGCTTCTCGACCTAAAGATTGTCAGAAGAGATAGGAAAGGGGAGAACCCTTCCCCTCTGCCTGGCAAGCCCCCAGTGAGGACAACTCAGAGATCCCCAGGTTTGCACATGGGTGCATCAATACCTCTGCAAATGAGTTTGGGTGCTGAAATAAACAGTTAACTGTTTTAAAATCAATAAAGTTTCTTTTATCAACTCAACCCATTGAACTCTCTTTGCAATAGCGCTGTTGTTTCTTTTTAATTCTTTCATCTGGTCTTCTTCTGACCAGAGTGCCTCCCTAGTGTTCCAAGAGAAGTGTGCTTTGTTGAGGGAATCTTGGCCTGGTCCTTAGGATAAAGAAGTTGATCTCCCTCATCCCTGGTACTGTGAAGGTCAAGTTGACCAGCCTTGGGCAAGTCCTTAAACTTTCTGGTCCTCTCTGCTGCCCTGTCTGCTTCTCTAAAGCATGCTGTTTCCTCAGTGAAAGATTCATTCAAGTACAAAGAGTCAAGATGTGAAATCTTCCAAGCCTGCTGTGCCTGTTGCCTTCTGCACACCCTCAACTCTGCCCTTAAGTTATTAGTTCAGAAGGGTTTGCAGACTTATAGACAGACAGTTCTTTTAGCCTTCAAGTAAGTGACAAGCTATTCCGCCCCAAATCTGTTCACAGTGCTTGACACAGATTGAGCAACAGTGCATTCACTCTTGCTGGATCTGCATATATCTCCTGGAACATTTTCCTTTACTTTGTTTTACACCCAGGACACAACTCGTCAAATTACTGATCTGGTCTATCTCGGTAGCCTTTTATATTTTATTTTATTTTATTTTATTTATTTATTTTGTTCAAAGATTGTAACCCGCCTGACAGGAACTGTATTTGAATTCAGATGGGAAACTGCTTTCTCAGCTCAGCTATTTCACTTCATCTTATACCAATGAAGAACTTGTTTTCATATAAGAATTCATAGGAGCGATAAAGGTGACTACAGCATAAGCCCAAATCACAAGAAGTTGACAGGTACCGGGGTTAATTGATTTCAGTTCACTTTAAAGGTCAGTATATCTTCTATCCTGCTTCTAGTTCCCAGGTCGAAGCTCCTGTAAACTAATGGATGGTTTTGGTTTTGCCGGGTTTCCTTAATCCACAGGCCAGATGTGTTAAATCTCCCCTAGGCTTCTCTTAACAAAGTGACAGCAGGTTTTAATCTTCCTGTACACACTGTGGCAGCTGTGCAAACATTTCATTAACAAAAGTAGGAATCATTAAACCTGTGGGTAACTTGCACACAGCATTTGATATCAGTAGACCTTAAGATGCCCCAAAGAAAGGATAAATTTGTGCACCTTAAACTCTACTTTATTTCAAAAAGCTTGAATAGACATAGCAAAGAAATTAAACTCCATCTAGGGAATTAAAATATGTAAGAAGGATTTCTGAATTAGTATTCAGTTACAAAATTCTCTAAAATCATATTGCAGCAGAAATAAAACAAAGCAACTTCCAGGCAAAAGCTCACATTCTGGATTGAGAAGCTATAGAACGTGAGGCAGGCAAGGCTTTTAAATGAAAAACTGTTTAATATTTTAATGCTATCATCCATAAGGTTTTGGAATTATGTGGACATTTCTTCTCAAGATACAAAATTGTTCAAAGATAGCTGCAAAGTTGACACTGGGCTTTGATTTGTCTTGGTTTTATTACCACTAATGTGATTTATTATGTTTATTTCATAGTTCTCCTCCTCTCTGAAAATTTTTAATACATTGTTGACATTTTATTAGTTGAAAAAATTTTATATCAAAAATCTGCCTATGTATTCTGTACTTACTAGTGTGAAAAGTGAGGACAAATCCCTACTGCCTTCCTAGTTCATTTTTATTTGAACATAACTCACTGTGTGCACCAAGAGAAAAACTCATTACTCATTTTCTATTTTAAAGATATAGGCTACTGTATTTTTTTGGTGTATACCTCTTCTGCCATGCAGTCCTCCCTAATCCAAGAGAGAAAAATCACATTTTCCTTAATCCTCCCATTGGACTTTTTATACCTCCTTCATAGGATTCACAACAGTTCACTGCACATACATGTTACTCTTTAACTACCTAGTGAACTCCTTGAGGCCGGGGCTGATTCAAAGTCATGTTTACCCAAAACCAACACTTAGCCGCAAATGTCCAGTGAGTGAAGCCCTTGGGTGAATCACAACGCATATGGTGGTAATCTTAGATTCCTCCTGTTCAGATTTTCCTTTCAGTTAATATAGACTTTTATCCCCAGTTGTGTGCTTGGTCTGGGTAAGAGTATAGGGTTGGGTGAAAAAAGGGTAAAAGACACAGTCTCTACCTCTAAAGGGCCTAAATTTTAGAAAGGAAATTTGCAAATCAACAGATGTATTTGGCAGATTTGGTTTTGAAAATTCTTGTAGTTATTTCGGTTTAAATTAATTTGTATTACTTTTTAGAAGATTCCTTCAAAAAAATCCAATTAAGTTTAAACAAAAAGGCTCAATCTCTGCAATTCTCCTTTGTCTTCCCTGTAATTGATATTGATTTTTATTTAGCAAAGCAGTTGAATTCCACTATGCATTATGCCTGTGCCTGAGGGACCAGTACTGAGGGAAATTGTGTAGGTCTAATGCTTATAAAACTTTTCAAATATTAGTGTCTTTAGGAACAATCTGGGGTGCCTGCATATTCCAGGGACTTATGACAAGGGAATTTGTTTCTGCAGATTTGGTATGAGGCCCAGGAAAGTGGTATCTAACAAGTTTCTGACTCGTCCCCACCAAAATACACATAGAGCAGCTCCACGTGATTCTGATATAGGTGATCCACAAACTACAGAGAGAAAACCTCATTTTAGGCCGGCCCAACCCACTGCCCACCTAATAACTCATTTTCAATGTAGATATAAGTACTTAGTTCCTAAAACTAACTGCCGGTTCCTGGGAATGGGGTGAGGAGGAGATATCTGCAAGGAAGTGACATTTGAGTTAGGAACTACTTGGTGAGAACAGACGATTCAGAGAAAACTTTCCGAACAGAAGGAACAGAAACAAAAAGGGTTGGGGATGAAAAGGATAATGTATAGCAAGGAAACAGCAATTAGGCTGGGGTTTCTCAAATAAAGGATACCCGGAGAGTAGGAAGAGTCCCAGCCCTACTATTTCCTAGCTGAATGACCTTCAAATGGTGCATAACCTCTTTGAAACTCAATTTTCTCACCAGTAAAATGGTGATAATAACACCTATTAAGCTGTAAGAATTAAGCAAGGTATATGTAAAGTACATAGCATAACACTAGGAACAAAGCAGGCCCTTGGGAAATGATAGTTGTTATTATTAATACTATCCATATGGTTGGAATTTTCCATCAGTAAAGTGAGTCCATGAACATAAGGTAAAAAAGGAGAATAGGAAATTCAAAAAAACCCATTGATATGGTTTGGCTCTGTGTCCCCACCCAAATCTCATCTTGAATTGTAATCCCCACATGTCGAGGGAGGGACCTGGTGGGAAGTGATTGGATCATGGGGGCAGTTTCCCTCATGCTGTTCTCCTGATAGTGAGTTCTCACAAAAGATTATGGTTTTAAAAGTGTGGAACTTCCCCCCTCCCTCTCTCCTGCTGCCATGTAAGACATGCCTTGCTTCCCCTTTGCCTTCACCATGATTGAAAGTTTTGTAAGGCTTTTGGAGCCATGCAGAGCTGTGAGTCAATTAAACCCTCTTTCTTTATAAATTAGCCAGTCTCAGGTAGTATATTTATAGCAGAGAACAGACTCATACAGAGAATTGGTATGGGGATAGTGGGATATTGCTATAAAAATAACCTGAAAATGTGGAAGCAACTTTAGAATTGGACAAGAGGCAGAGTTTGGAACAGTTTGGAGGGCTCAGAAGAAGAAAGAACAATGTGGGAACATTTGGAACTTACCAGAGACTTGGAGGGCTCAGAAGACAAGAAGATGTGGGAAAGTTTGGAACTTCCTAGAGACTTGTTGAATGGTTGACCAAAATGCTAATAGTGATATGAACAATAAGGTCCAGGCTAAGGTGGTCTCAGATGGAGATGAGGAACTTATTGGGAACTGGAGAAAAGGTCACTTTTGCTATGTTTTAGAAAGAGACTGGTGGCATTTTGCCCTTTCCATAGAGATATGTGGAACTTTGATCTTGAGAGAGATGATTTGAAATTGGAACTTATGTTTCAAAGGAAAGCAGAGTATTAAGGTTTGGAAAATTTGCAGCCTGACCACATGATACAAAAGAGAAACCCATTTTCTGGGGAGGAATTCAAGACAGCTGCAAAAATTTGCATAAGTAACATGGAGCCAAATGTTAATTGCCAAGACAATGGAGAAAATGACTCCAGGGCATGTCAGAGATCTTGGGGACAGCCCCTCCCATCTCAGGCCCACAGGACTAGAAGAAAAAAAATGATTTTGTTGATCAGGACCATGGCCCCTTCAGGACTTGGTGCCCTGCATCCCAGCCACTCCAGCTCCAGCTGTGGCAAAACAGGGCCAACACACATCTCAGGCCATTGCTTCAGAGGGTGCAAGCCCCAAGCTTTGGCAGCTTCCACATGGTGTTAGGCCTGTGGGTATGCAGAAGACAAAAGTTGAGCTTTGGGACCTCTGCCTGGATTTCAGAGGATATATGGAAATACCTGGCTGTCCAAACAGAAGTCTACTGCAGGGATGAAGCCCTTATGGAGAACTTCTGACAGGGCAGTGCAGAAGGGAAATGTGGGTTCAGAGCCCCCACACAGAGTCCCCACTGGAGAACTACCTAGTGGATCTGTGAGAAGAAGGCCACCATTCTCCAGACCTCAGAATGGTAGATCCACCAACAGCTTGCACCATGCACCTGGAAATGCTGCAGACACTCAACCCCAGCATGTGAAAGCATCCAAAGGGGCTGTACCCTGCAGTACCACAGGGGCAGAGCTGCTCAAGGCCTTAGGAGCCCACCCTTTGCATTACTGTGCCCAGGATGTGAGACATGGAGTCAAAGGAGATCATTTTGGAGCTTTAAGATTTAATGACTGCCCTATTGGGTTTTGGACTTGCATGGGGCCTGTGACACCTTTGTTTTGGCTAGTTTCTCTTATTTGTAATGGGAATATTTACCCAATGCCTTTACCCTTATTGTATCTTGAAAGTAACTAACTTGGCTCTGATTTTACAGGCTCATAGGTGGAAGGGACTTGCCTTGTCTCAGATGAGACTTTAGATGTAGACTTTTGAGTAAATGCTAGAATGAGTAAAGACTTTGGGGGACTGTTGGGAAGGCATGATTGGTTTTGAAATGTGAAAAGGTCATGAGATTTAGGAGGGATGAGGGGCAGAATAATATGGTTTGGTTCTGGGTCCCCACCCAAATCTCTTGCTGAATTGTAATCCCCATGTGTTGAGGGAGGGATGGGGTGGCAGGTGATTGAATCATGGGGGCAGTTTCTCCCATGCTGTTCTTTTGATAGTGAGGAAGTTCTCATGAGGGCTGATGGTTTTTAAGTGTGGCACGTTATCATGCTCTCTCTCTCTCATGCCACCATGTAAGATGTGCTTTGCTTCCCTTTGGCCTTCTCCCAAGACTGTAAGTTTCCTGAGGCCACCCCAGCCATGCAGAACTGAGTCAATTAAACCTCCTTTTTTAAATAAATTACCCGGTCTCAGATAGTATCTTTATAACAGTGTGAGAATGGACTAATACACACATCTATTTTACTTATTCATGAATTATCAAGATAATTGAGGTACAGCTTCAGCTGAGTTTTAATCTACCTATTCATTGAGCTACAACTCTGGACTACTTAAAATGGGTCCAACACTAGACAATTCTCTCTGTTCTCTTTCTACTTTTCAATGTGTAGACATAGCTAGAAAGTAACTTTGTTCTATTTCATCAAAGAATAAAACATCTGAATCCTGACATCCTGGCCTAGTCATAAGCCATACTTCCATTGCACAAACAGCATCCTGTTTCTTCAATAATGAACACTCCCTATGACCTAGAGGCTGAAGTCTGAGTTTCTTAGCAGAACCTGCACAGTTTCCACTGTCTGGCTGCTGCCTCCTCTCTGACCACTAACTTGAGGTAATGTGACATTTCAGTAGAATAAAGCTTTCGAGAACATAGCTATAGCTCACATATCTTCTTCCCCCCAAAGCATAAAACTATTAGCTAAAGCTGAAATTGTAAATAGGCAATGTTTATTGTATCAAATGAGTTCTATTTTGTAAGTACTTTGAATACTGCCTAGCTCTTGGTAGGTGCTATCTACATGCTAAGTAAACTAAACTAAAAATAAAATAAAATAATAAAATATTTTCAATCTTATAAGGAAGGGAGCCACATTACATGCTCATTCTCTTCCCTCTTTTAAAAATTGCTCCTAAAATATTAAGATAATCTGGTTTGTGTGATTTCTTTTTCTATGTTTTGATTATTCCAAAATATATCACTTAGGGAAGTCTTTTTCAGACCAATAACGGGATCAGTGTGCAGTTTGGTGAATTATTAGAGCTGAGAACAGACAAAGGAAGGGAGCAAGCAGATATTAAAGAATCAGCATTTTATTACTGTTTTGCAGAGAAGTGGTTGAGAATCACAGTTGTAGGATTTTCAGAAATCTGCTCTCCATGCAGGCTGCATGATGTAAATCTAAGTTCATTACCTTCCCTATCTGTTCTCAAAGTCTGTGATGGACTAAAATTATACTCTTGTTTTAGGCTGCTCTTTGTCCCTACTTTGACTATTGCAAAATATCTCAGATACATTTCTGAACATCATAGCAACATCCACTATACATGTAAAATCCAGCAGGTTGGCAGGGCATACATCTTCACGGAAGCAGGGGTGTGAAATTTTATGCATAGTAAGCTATAAACAAGAAGAGCTGTGATGTGCCAAAATATGGAAGACATATTTTCCTCTGTATATTCACATTAAATATAAGTCTGTAATCTCAGTAAACTTAAGAACACCTTTTTGAGGATGTTCTAATTTGTGTTCTTCCTGTACACAATATCTGGGGCTTTACCAATAGCAAGCTATTTTTCTTGCCTCTTCTGGAACTTCTTAGAGAAGTTTCTCTTCAGCTTACTTTTGTGACTCCATAATTTTGTTTTAATTACCCTTGTGAGTGTTTTAATTTATAGCCTCAATAGGTTATAAATAGCCACCTGGCCCGAGCATTTGTCTCATAATTGGGGATTGTTGAGTAGGTAGAAATCAACATCCATGAAATTCCTGATCCCTGGAACATTTGACACAGCCACAGCTTAGTGGAAGAGATAAGACATTGAAAAGTAAAGTACAGTACTCATTTCAAACACAGTGCTCACTGAGTACTTATTTTGTGCCAGACACTACACTGAGTACTTTTCCTGCAATAATTCCCACAACTCTGTAAGGTAGAGACTAGTATTATCCCCATTTTAATGTCCCTTAAGTACACAAATTCTCTCTCCAAAGGGTGCTTACAGTGGAAGTTGAAGAAGTGGTGTGGGCAATGCAAGACTGTCTTTCCTACCCCTTTCAATGCCTCCTTCCTTGACATCATGTAGAAAACAAGTACTGTAGTGGCTTACTTAATTTTTTGGTTCTTATTAAGGGGTTTTCCTGTGGGCATAGTTGTTCAATTTGGCCTTTCTAGGGTTGGGGGCTATTGATGGAGAATTTTTCCTTTTTAGTCTTCTTGATTCACCTCCTCTTCCGTCCCAATTTTATAAACGACAAAATTGAGAGAAGGGAGGAAATTGTGAGCAGTCAGTGTGTAACTTTATATTTGACTCATTTGATTCACCCCAGATCTTCTGCAGTTGAAGATACCAAGAAGTGAAAATACCTTGATGTCAAGACTGAATGAAACAGATTTGATGTATGACAAGACTGTGAATGGGAATAGTGCTCAGACTTCTTTTTAGAGACTGCATAAGAATAGACACTTTTAGGACCTGAATGTCCCTCTAATCCTTAGGAGTCAGATGGAAAGTGCCCTCAGTCCTGAAGCTTGGTTTTCTATCATGAGAATCTTGGAAATAGTTATCTTTTGTTGTTTTATACATAAAGTTCTGTGTGTATCATTAATTTTCATTTGCTTATTTATTTTCTTTTTTTTTTTAACTTTTATTTTAGTTTCAAAGGTACAAGTGAAGGTTTCTTATATAGGTAAACTCATTCCATGGGGGTTTGTCATATAGATTATTTCATCACCACGCATTAAGCCTTGTACCCAATAGTATTTTTTTCTGCTCCACTTCCCCCTCCCAACCTCCTCTCTCAAGTAGACTCCAGTGGCAGTTTTTCACTTCTTTGTGTTTATGAGTTCTCATCGTTTAGCTCCCACTTATAAGTGAGAACATGTGGTATTTGTTTTTCTGTTCCTGCATTAGTTTGCTAAGGATAACTCCAGCTCCATCAATGTCCCTGCAAAGGACATGATCTTGTTCCTTTTTATGGCTGCATAGTATTCCATGGTATATATGTAGGAAATTATTATTATGCATTCTATCATTGATGGACATTTAGGTTGACTTCATGTGTTTGCTATTGTGAATAGTGCTGCAATGAGCATTCACGTGCATGTGTTTTTATGGCAGAACAATTTATATGCTTTTGGGTATATACCCAGTAATGGAATTACTGGGTCAAATGATAGGTCTGCTTTTAGCTCTTTGAGAAATTGCCACACTGCTTTCCACAATGTTTGAACTAAGTTACACTCCTACCAACAGCATATAAATATTCCCCTTTCCCCACGAACTTACCAGCGTCCATTATTTTTTGACTTTTTAGTAATAGCCATTCTGACTTTTGTGAGATGGTATCTCATTGTGGTTTTTATTTGCATTTCTCTAATGATCAGTGATACTGAGGTTTGTTTTTTATTTCATATGCTTTTTGGCTACATGTATGTCTCCTTTTGTAAAGCATATGTTCATGTCATTTGTCCAATTTTTAGTGAGGTTGTTTGTTTTTCTCTTGTAAATTTAAGTTCCTTATAGATGCTGAATATTAGGCCTTTGTTGAATGCGTAATTTACATATATATATGTGTGTGTGTGTGCGTGTATATATATTTTTTCTTTCTTTTTTTTTTTACCATTCTGTAGGTTGTCCAGTCACTCTGATGATAGTTTCTTTTGCTGTGCAGAAGCTCTTCAGTTTAATTAGATCACATTTGTCAACTTTTGCTTTTGTTGCAATTGCTGTTGGTGTTTTTGTCATGAAATATTTGCTGTTCCTGTGTTCAAGGTAGTATTTCCAAGTTGTCTTCCAAGGTATTTATAGTTTTGTGTTTTACATTGAAGTCATTAATTCATCTTGAGTTAATTTTTTTATATGGGGTTAAGAAACGGTCCAGATTGAATCTTCTGCATATGGCTAGCCAATTATCCCAGCATCATTTATTAAATAGGGAGTCTTTTTCCCGTTGCTTGCTTTTGTCAGCTTTGCCAAAGAACAGATGGTTGTAAGTGTATAGCCTTGTTTCTGGGCTCTCTATTCTGTTACATTGGTCAATGTGCCTGTTTTTGTATTGGTATCATGTTGTTTTGGTTACTGTAGCCCTGTAATATAGTTTAAAGTTGGATAATGTGATGCCTCCAGCTTTTTTCTTTTTGCTTAAGATTGCCTCGGCTATTTGGGTTCTTTTTGGATTCCATATGAATTTTAAAATATTTTGTGTAGTTCTGTGAAGAATGTCATTGGTACTTTTATAGAATAGCATTGAATCTATAAATTGCTTTGGGCAGTATGGCCATTTTAATGCCCTGAATTCTTCCTATCCCTGAATATGGGATGTTTTTCCATTTGTTTGCGTCTTCTCTCATTTCTCTGACCAGTGTTTTATAATTCTCATTGTAGAAATCTTTCACATTCCAGGTTAACTGCATTCCTAGGTATTTATGCTTTCTGTGGCGATTGTGAATGGGATTATCTTCCTGATTTGGCTGTTGTTGGTGTATAGGGATGCTATTGATTTTTCTACATTGATTTTGTATCCTAAGACATTGCTAAAGTTGTTTATTGAATGAAGGAGCTTTTGGGACAAGACTATGGGGTTTTCTAGACATAAAATCATGTCATCTACAAAGAGAGATAGTTTGACTTCCTGCCTTCCTATTTGAATGCCTTTTATTTCCTTCTCTTGCCTGATTCCTCTGGAAAGAAGTTCCAATATTATGTTGAATAGCAGTGGTAATAGAGGGCATATTTGTCTTGTGCCAGTTTTCAAAGGGAATGCTTCCAACTTTTGCCCATTCATTGTGATGTTGGCTGTGGATTTGTCATGGATGGCTTTTAATATTCTGTGGTATGTTTCTTCATTACCTAGTTTATTGAGAGCTTTTAACATGAAGTGACATTAAATTTTATTAAAATCCTTATCTGCATCTATTGAAATAATCATGTGGTTTTTGTCATTAGATCTGTTTATATGATGAATCACATTTATTGATTTGTGTATGTTGAACCAATCTTCTATCCTGGGGATTAAGCCTACTTGATTGTGATCGATTAGTTTTTGAGGTGCTGCTGTATTTAATTTGCAAGTGTTTTGTTGATGATTTTTACATCAATTTTTATCAAGGATATTGGCCTGAAGTTCTTTTTTTTTCTTTTTTTCTTTTTTTTTTTTGAGGTGGAGTCTCGCTCTGTCACCCAGGCTGTAGTGCAGTGGCCAGATCTCAGCTCACTGCAAGCTCCACCTCCCGGGTTTATGCCATTCTCCTGCCTCAGCCTCCCGAGTAGCTGGGACTACAGGCGCCCGCCACCTCGCCCGGCTAGTTTTTTGTATTTCTTAGTAGAGACGGGGTTTCACCGTGTTAGCCAGGACGGTCTCGATCTCCTGACCTCGTGATCCGCCCGTCTCGGCCTCCCAAAGTGCTGGGATTACAGGCTTGAGCCACCGCGCCCGGCTCTTTTTTTTTCTTTTAATTGTATCTCTGCCAGGTTTGGTATCAGGATGATGCTGGCCTCATAGAATAGAATAAGTTGGTGAGGAGTCCTTTCTTCTCAATTTTTTTATGATAGTTTTAGTAGGAATGGTACCAGGTGTTATGTGAATGGTAGATTTCAATTGTGGCTTTTTTTTTTTTTTTTGGTTAGTAGGATATTTATTACTTATTCAATTTTAGAGCTCATTACTAGTTTGTTCAGGTAATCAGTTTCTTCCTGGTTCTGTCATAAGGGGGTGCATATGTCCACACATTTATCCATTTCTTCTAGGCTTTCTACTTTATGTTCATTGAGGTTTTCATTGCTGTCTCTGATACTTATTTGCATTTCTGTGAGGTCAGTGATAACACCCTCTTTGTCATTTCTAATTGTATTTATTTGGATATTCTCTCTTTTTTTTTTCTTTATTAGTCTAGCTGGTAGACTATTTTATTAATTAAAAAAATCAATTCTAGGATTTGCTGATATTTTGAATGTTCTTTTATGTCTCGATTTCCTTCCATTCAGGTCTGATTTTGGTTATTTCTTATCTTCTGCTAGCTTTTGCGTTCATTTATTCTTGCTTCTCTAATTCTTTCAGTTGTTATGTTAGGTTGTTAATTTGATATATTTCCAACTTTTTAATGTGAGCATTTAGTGTCATTAATTTCATCCTATCACTGCCTTAGCTGTGCCCCAGATTCTGGTATGTTGTATATTTGTTCTCATTAGTTTCAAAGAACATTATTTCTGCCTTAATTTCATTATTAACCCAAAAGTCATTAAGAAGCATGTTGTTTAATTTCCATGTAATCGCATGGTTTTAAGTGATTTTGTTAGTCTTAACTTCTACTTTTATTGCATTGTGATCCAAGAGTGTGTTTGGTATGATTTGAGTTCTTTTCTATTTTCTGAGGATTGCTTTATGTCCAATTATGTAGTTAATATTTGAGTATGTGCCATTTGGTGGTAAGAAGAATGTACATTCTGTTGTTTTCGGTGGGGAGTTCTGTGGAGGTCTATCAGGTCCCTGTGGTTCAATGTTGAGTTTAGGTCTTGAATATCTTTGTTAATTTTCCACCTTGATGATCTGTCTAATACTGCCAGTGAAGTGATGAAGTCTCCCAATATTATTGTGTGGGAATCTAAGTCTCTTTGTAGGTCTCTAAGAATTTGCTTCATGTTCTTGTTCATATGGACCCTTTACCATTATGCAATTCTCTTGCCTTTTTTGCTCTGTTTTCTTAAAGCCTGTTTTGTCTGAAAGTAGAATTGGAACCCCTGCTCTTTTTCTGTTTTCCATTTGTTTAGTAGATTTTCCTCTATCCCTTTATTTTGAGTTGATGTGTGTCATTACATGTGAAATGGGTCTCTTAAAGACAGCATACCATTGGGTCATGCTTGTTTATACAGCTTGCCATATTGTGTCTTTTAAATGGAACATTTAGCTAATTTACATTCAAGATTTGTATTTATAGGTGGGGATTTCACCTTGTCATTGTGTTGTTAGCTGGCTACTATGCTGGCTTATTTATGTGATTTCTTTATAGTGTCACTGGTCTGTATTTTAGTGGGTTTTTGTATTAGATCAACATTTGCTTATCTAAAAATGATTATATTTATCCTTTGCTTAGGAAGTTTAGTTTGACTAAATAAGAAATTCTTGGTTGAATATTTTTTTCTTTAATAATGTCGACTGCAGGCCCCAAACATCTTCTGGCTTGTAGGGTTTCAGCTGAGAGGTCCACTATTAGCCTCATGGGATTTTCTTTGTAGGTGACCTGCCCTGTCTCTCTAACTGCCTTTAACATTCTTTCTTTCATTTTAACCTTGGAGAATCTGATAATTATGGTCTTGGGGATGATCTTCTCATGTCAAACCTTGCAGGGGTTCTCTATATTTTCTGACTTTCACTGTTGGCCTCTTTAGAAAGCTTGGGGAAGTTTTCATGGATGATATCCTGAAATATGTTTTCCAAGTTGTTTGCTTTCTCCCCCTTCCTTTTAGAAATGCCGATTATTCATACATTTGATCTCTTTCCATAATCCCGTACTTCTCAGAAGTTTTGTTTATTTTTTTCTTTATTTTTGTTTGACTGTCTTTCAGAAACCAGTCTTCTAGTTCTGAATCTTTTCCTTATCTTGTTCTATTATGCTGTTAATACTTGTGATTGCATGGTGAAATTTTTGTATTGTGTTTTCAGTTCTGTCAGATCCTTTAGGTTCCTTTTTATACTGACTATTTTGTCCTTCAGCTGGTATATCATTTTATTGTGATTGTTAGTTTCCTAGGATTAGGTTTTGCTGTTCTCCAGAATCTCAGTGATTTTTGTTCCTATCCATATTCTGAATTATATTTATTTTATTTTAGCCAGCTCAGCCTGTTTAAGAACTCTTGCTGGATAACCGGTGCAGCCATTGGAGGACATATGACACTCTGGCTATTTGAGTTACCAGAGTTTTTGCATTGGTTCTTTCTCATCTCTGCATGCGGATTTTCATTTAAATGCAGTGCAGATTAAGTACCATCAACAGACTTCTTTTCTGGATGTTTTCACAGGGCCAAGGCTTTGTTCAGGATCTTTATTTGAAACTGACTTATTTTCTCTGGTTTCACAGTGAGATATGTTAGCAAGGTATTTTTGGTGTTGAAGCTTTGGAGTGTGATCCAGTAGGTGGCGCTTAGGCATATCTGTTGGTTGGCAGATACTTGCTCAGTTGTGTGGCTCTCCTATGTTTCCTCACAGTTGCAGTCATGTTCTCTCTCAATGTGGTGAAATTGTGGGTTCCTCTTCCCCTTTAGTGCTAGCTGTAGATTGTGGCTTGGCAGTCCTGCGCTGCCCACAGCTCTGGGGCAATCTCAGGATTTATGTTTCTCCCACAACTTGGAGACAGCAGAGGAAGGGACCTTAGTAGTGGTTGTGGCCAGGGGTCTTTTGCTTGATTTCTGGGGGCTCCACTCCAGAGAGATACAAATCAACAATAACTCAGTGCAATCATTCCAGGATAAAAGGTCTGTGCTGTTGGCCCAAGTCAGGGCTTCTCTGTCTGGTGACAAGCAGTAGGGGTGTGTGGGACCCATGGGAGACAGACTGGCCTCCTCTTGTTGGGTCAACTGCAGCTTGTTGGAGGTGTGAATAAGGCACTAGGGTCTTTGCTTCTTTGTGAATCTGAGGGGTAGCAAGGGTAGTCTTACTGCAGAAGCAGTGGCAGAGAGGCTTTCAGTTGTCCCAGGGGCTCTATCCAGAGAGTTGCAGTGCTGCTTCTACAGGCTCAATAGCCCTGGAAGGAGGTGGTTGGAGCCCAGGCCTGGAGGACCTGCCTGGTGAGGAGATATAGAAACGGGCACCCATGTAATAGTCTGGTCACTGTTTTGTAGGGATGCTGTGGTATGCTGGGGGTCCACTTGAGTCCCTAGTCTCTTTGGATATTCCAGTACCTGGAGGTGTCATTAGTGAAGGCTGTGAAACAGCAAAGATGGAAGCCCGCCCCTCCCTCTGGGAGCTCTGTTCCAGGAAGGTACGGACCTGTTGCAGGCTCATATGCCCCTTTAGGAGGTGGCTGGAGAACCCGGTTGGGACAACCTACTCAGTGATGAGAACAGAATTGGGGACCTGATTTAAAATGCAATCTGGCCATGTTTTTGTAGAGCAGCTGTGCTGTGTTGTGCTCTGCTGGAGATCCACTCAAGTCCCTAGTTGCCTCAGAGTCTCCAAAGCCCAAAGGGTGGAATGAGTAAGTCGCCCAAATGGCATAGATGGCGTCCTATCCCTCCCTCTGGGAACTCCGTCTCAGGGAGGTTTTGATACCTTAATACTGTCAGCCAAAAACACCAGTGAGGGTAGGTGGGGGCCCCAGTTAGGAGGTGCTGCCCTGTGTCAAGGAATGGAATCAGAGACTCACTTAGAACAGCAGTCTGGCCACATTTTCTTAGAGCAGCTGTGCTGTGCTTGGGGTCTGCTCAAGCCCATGGATGCATCAGACTCTCCAACATCCAAAGGGTGAAACAGCTAAGTTGCCCAAACAGGAAAGATGGCATCCTACTCCCCCCTCTGGAAGCTCCATCCCAGGGAGGTTTGAAATGTCTGTCAGCTAGAGAACACTGGCAGGGGTAGCTGGAGACCAGAGATGGGATGGCCCACCTAGTGAGGAGGAACAGGATCAAGGAACCACTTACAAAAACATTCTGGTTACGTTTTTGTAGAGCAGCTGTTCTGTGCTGGGGGCTTGCTTCAGACCCCAATTACCTCAGACTCTCCAAAGTCCAAAGGCTGGAACAGCAAAATTGGCCAAACAGCAAAAATGGTGACCCACCCCTCCCCTCAGGAGTTCTGTCTCACACTACTACCAGCAGCTGGCTATAGTTTCAAGCCAATGAGTCTTATCCTGTGAGTTGCTGTGAATGTGGGGCCTGAAGACTGTTGTTGCTCAGCCTCCTGGATTCAGCTCCTTTCCTAGAGCTCTGCACTGAGGTCTAATCTCCCACTTTGCTGGAGTTGCAGCTGCTTTTGCCAGGAAGCCTGAAAGGCCTTGCTATCTAAGGCTCCAGAATATCCACATGTGCTTGAGAAGCTGCTCTGCAGAGACTTCACATAGCTCTGTGTGTCAGATTTAAGGCCCTGGTGGAGTGGGTCCATGAGGCAGTCTCCTGACCAGAGAGTTGCAAAGATTTGTGGGAGAAGCATGGATTCCTGGGCTTTCACATTCAACCACCATTTCCCTGAGTGGGAGAGATTCTCCTGGCTCCGTGTCTCTCCTAGGTGGGCTGTCATGCTGTCTTGCTTTTCTCCATTCTCTGTGGGTCAAATTGCTTCCTTCATTTTTCTCAATGGATGTACCTAGATATTTCAGTTGAAGTTACTGTATTTACTTGCCCTTTCTGTTCTTCTCCATGAGAGTGGTATACACTAGCTGCTTCTAGTTAGCCATTTTGGCTACCCCACCATCATTAATTGTTATAATTCATTTAGGACAATGGTCAACTTCAGACTCTGAAGACATAATTTTTGAGTTTACAAAAAAAAAAAAAAAAATCAAACCATTTGGGTGGACCTTCCATCTCTTCTCTTTTCTTGCCATATGTCCCTAAAAGAGTTATTTACTTTCTTTCTCTGTGCCTTAGCATCTTTATTTGTAAAATAGAACTTGTAATGCTACTTACATGTTTGTTGGAAAAAATTAGAGCTTGCCTGGCCAGGAGAGGCACTCAATAAATGTTACCTGTAAGCATATATATATATATATATATATATAGAGATATATGTATGTGCCACCATGCCTGGCAAATTTTTGTATTGTTGTGGGGTTTTTTGTTTGTTTTGTTTTATTTTTTATGAGACGGAGTTTCCCTCTTTTTGCCCAGGCTGGAGTGCAGTGGCGCGATCTCGGCTCACTGTAACCTCTGCCTCCTGGGTTCAAGCGATTCTCCTGCCTCAGCTTCCTGAGTAGCTGGGATTAAAGACATGTACCTATACTTGGAAATTCGTCTCATTTTTCTTTGGACTTCTTTTATTATTATTATTATTATACTTCAAGTTCTAGGGTACATGTGCATAATGTGCAGGTTTGTTACATATGTATACTTGTGCCATGTTGGTGTGCTGCACCCATCAACTTGTCAGCACCCATCAACTCATCCTTTAAGTCAGGTATAACTCCCAATGCCATCCCTCCCCGCTTCCCCCTCCCCATAATAGGCCCCGGTGTGTGATGTTCCCTTTCCCGAGTCCAAGTGATCTCATTGTTCAGTTCCCACCTATGAGTGAGAACATGCGGTGTTTGGTTTTCTGTTCTTGCGATAGTTTGCTGAGAATGATGGTTTCCAGCTGCATCCATGTCCCTACAAAGGACACAAACTCATCCTTTTTTATGGCTGCATAGTATTCCATGGTGTATATGTGCCACATTTCCTTAATCCAGTCTGTCACTGATGGACATTTGGGTTGATTCCAAGTCTTTGCTATTGTGAATAGTGCCACAACAAACATATGTGTGCATGTGTCTTTATAGCAGCATGATTTATAATCCTTTGGGTATATCCCCAGCAATGGGATGGCTGGGTCATATGGTACTTCTAGTTCTAGATCCTTGAGGAATCGCCATACTGTTTTCCATAATGGTTGAACTAGTTTATAATCCCACCCACAGTGTAAAAGTGTTCCTATTTTTCCACATCCTCTCCAGCACCTGTTGTTTCCTGACTTTTTAATGATTGCCATTCTAACTGGTATGAGATGGTATCTCATTGTGGTTTTGATTTGCATTTCTCTGATGGCCAGTGATGATGAGCATTTTTTCATGTGTCTGTTGGCTGTATGCATGTCTTCTTTTGAGAAATGTCTGTTCATATCCCTTGCCCACTTTTTGATGGGGTTGTTTGTTTTTTTCTTGTAAATTTGTTTGAGTTCTTTGTAGGTTCTGGATATTAGCCCTTTGTCAGATGAGTAGATTGCAAAAATTTTCTCCCATTCTGTAGGTTGCCTGTTCACTCTGATGGTAGTTTCTTTTGCTGTGCAGAAGCTCTTTGGTCTCTACCATTTTGTAATGGTAACCAAACTGCAGGTGTAACCCCATTTGATGTCTTTTCTATATACCACTGATGCAGCCATGCTTGGTTGGTGCACCTTGCCAAGTTTCTTTACAATTTTTTATCCTTATATTTGATTTAGATTCACTTACATTTCTACCATTGAATAGTCTGTTTGCCTGGTTCGTGTAAGTAGACGCTCAGTTAAAAAGAATGCTGAACTCACTTAGAAAATTCGTTTAAATCCTCTACTGCAGTGTTGTTTCCTAATTTCTAGAGATTGAAGAATCTTCCACACAAGATGCTGCAGAATGTGTGCAGAAGAAATGTCCAATAATGAGCCACGAGAATCTAGTAAACATTCTGTTTATTCAAAAATCATTTGGGAGGACCTACTATGTGCTAGACTCTGTGCTAAGCACTGGGGATGCAAAAGAAAATAGTCCTTGCTGTTTAGAAGCTTGTAATCTAGTGAGAAAAGCACAAGTAACAAAATACTTAGAACAGTGTGTGTTAAATTCTACAGTCTAGATAAATAAAAGGCACTGTGAGGTGCCTGGAGGACTTACTACAGCCTCCTTTTAAAAGTGGTTCAGTTTAGAGAATGAGTAAACGTTCTCACAGAATTGCCTCATCTCACACTTGGACGACTGCAGTAGCCCCTCAACTCTTTTTTATAGGTCCACCAACTCCAATCCATTTTCAGCAGAAATACAGGTGAATTTGTAAAAAAAAAAAAAAAAAACAAAAGGCAAAGAAATGAAATTGATCAAACTCAAATGTGAAGAAAGAAAATACACTTTAAAACTGAGCATCTCCTGTAATGGTACAATTGTACACACACACAGACACATACATATACATACTCTCTCTCACACACACATAATTCCAGCACACTAAATGTCATGCACCTGAAAGCAATTTTGTAATGATTTTATTTGCTTCTCTGCCTTTCTTGCCATTTGTTGTTCTCATGAATTTTTTTTAATTTCTGTAAATGATTGTAAAGTTCCACAGTTGTTAAGTGAGTTTTTTGTTAGTAATTTTATTCATTTTTTAATTAGAAAAAATGATTCATTTTTAGCCAGTTATATTGGCACTGCATATTTTTAAAAGTTGCTTGAATTTTAAAATGTTGCCTCTGGCTGTAAATGAATTGTCAGGAAGTAAAATAATCAAAAGTAATGTTACCAGCCACTAGTTCGCTTAACGACTTTGGTTCATCTCAAGGTGATTTTAGAGCATGTTTTATATTCCCAATTTTTTCCATTTGCTACAGAATTTTGATTTTTACATTTTAATTCATTTTTTAACTTATTTAATCTATTTAGTATTTTTAAACCATTGTAAATTTATTTTTAATTTGTACTTATTTTCTTCTTCATAGGAAAGCAAAACAAAAAAATCTTACAGCAGGAATAGGAATCTTATAGCAGTAATTGGTTTTGGTGTTAGGATAATTTAAAATAGGCATTACAATTTTAGAGGTTGATTTAGTATTCAAGTCAAAATGTGAAATAAAGCGATGAGAAATAGATCATTTCTAATTTGTTAATTATTATGAGTAGACATTTTGTGTCTTTTACCATGCTTAATTAGATATTCCACTCCCTTAGATTGGCCAGTTACGGTGAATAAGATAAGTAGACAAGACCTGCTGAATACTAACCCAACTACTTCCTGAAAACATTCATTTTCTGTGGCTTCACTGTTTCAGCTTATCTGCCATTTTAACCAGTTGTTTTAAACCAAAATCTTGTATTTCTTTTCTGCATTGGCTCCGGAGTTGAGCACTTGAAACCTGCCTGTCACAGAAGCTTCCCTTGCTCAAAAATGTCATCTACCTTACTATCAAAGTAAATTACAAACTTCATAGCTTAGCATTTAGTCTTATGTTCATAAGAGATAGTCAGTTACTGTTTGTTGGCTTTAAGAATAGTAATAGTGTACTTCTAGTGAGATTATCATGCACTAAACACTTTGCTAAGCGCTTTCCATAAATTATGTGATATAGTCCCTTAAGATAACTTTATGTTATGGGTGTTTTTATTGTCTTCCTTTTCCAGGTAAGGAAATAGGGACTTGAAGAGATTAATAACTGCCCCAAGGACACACAAAATTTGAACTCACTTCTGTTGGACTCTCATGTTATTTACATTTATTTCAACATATATCACTAGTCTTCTATGGATCTAAATCCTAGCTCTGCAAGTAATTTTTAATTAAAAAAATTATTATGGTGAAATATACATAAAACTTAACTGAGCCATTATGAAGTGAACAGTTCAGTTGCATTAGTACAGAAACTATGTAGCTATTAAGCAGTAATGCCCTATTAACCCTTACTCCCACCCGTGGTAACCTCTATTCTACTTTGTCTCTTTATAAATCTGCCTTTTCTATGTATGTTATGTAAGTGAATTAAGTTAATATTTCAATACTTGTTTTTGTGTGTAGCTTAGTTCACTTAGAAAATGTTTCCCATGCCTGTAATCCCAGCACTTTGGGAGGCTGAGGTGGCGGATCACAAGGTCAGGAGATCGAGACCATCCTGGTTAACATGGTGAAACCCCGTCTCTACTAAAAAATACAAAAAAATAGCTGGGTGTGGTGGCAGGCACCTGTAGTTCCAGCTACTTGGGAGGCTGAGGAAGGAGAATGGCGTGAACCTAGGAGGTGGAGCTTGCAGTGAGCCAAGATCGGGCCACTGCACTCCAGCCTGGGCAACAGAGTGAGACTCCATCTCAAAAAAAAAAAAAAAAAAAAATGTTTCCAAGATTCATCCATGTATTAGCGTGTATCAGAATCTATTTTCCTTTTAAGGCTGAATAATATTCTATTATATGTATATACCACATTTTGTTCATTTATTCATCTGTTGATGGACATATGAGTTGCTTCTACTTTCTGGATATTGTGAATAATATTGCTATGAATATTGGTGTTCAAGTGTTTGCTAAGTCCCTGCTTTCAATTATTTTGGGTATAGGCCTACCCACGGAGTTGCTAGATCATATGATAATTGCCAGATCAAAAAATTCTATATTTAACTTTTTAAAAAACTTCCATACTGTTTTCCACAGCAGCTGCAGTGTTTTCCATTCTCACCAGCAATGCACAAGGGTTCCAATTTCTTCACATCATTGATAACACTTAATTTATTTTTCTTTTAATAATAACTATCCTAATGAGTGTGAAATGGTATTTTATGATGGTTTTTACTTATGTTTTCATAATGACTAGTGATATGGATAGTCTTTCTATGTGGTTCTTAGCCATTTGTATATTTTCTTTGGAGAAATGTCTTTTCAAGCCCTCATATGGTTTGGCTGTGTTCACACCCAAATCTCATCTTGAATTGTAGTTCCTATAATCCCCACATGTCCTGGGAGGCAACCAGCAGGAGGTAATTAAATTATGGGGGTAGAGTTTTCCCATGCTATTCTTATAATAGTGAATAAGTCTCACGAGATCTGATGGTTTTATAAAGGGCAGTTTCCTACACACACTCTCTTGGCTGCTGCCATGTAAGCTGTGCCTTTGTTCCTCCTTCACCTTCCACCATGATTGTGAGGCCTCACCAGCCATGTGGAACTGTGAATCCATTAAACCTCTTTTTAGTTATAAATTACCCAGTCTCAGGTATGTCTTTTTTAGCAGCATGAAAAGAGATTAATACAAGCCCCTTACCTATTTAAAAATTGGTTTGTTTCTTTTTTGTTTTTGAGTTTTAAATTTTTTATGTAAAATATTTAAGAAGTGTGAACTATGTATAGGGAACTACTGTGTTAGACCATTTTGAGGGATTAAAAAATAAGATAGTTCTGGCTCTCAAGTTGTCATGGTACTGATACACTTAAGACAAATATACAAAAGATGAATCGATGAAGATGAGAGGTTTCCAAAGAGTCAGTAGCAAATGGGACAGGAAGGAGACATGGCATCTTTTAAAAGTGTTTTGAGAAGTAACCAGATAATCCTGCATGAAATCAGTAGCACTAGAAATGAGCTTTAAAGGATGGATTAAATTTCAACAGGCATCCATAGGACTAGGAGAACATTCAGGTAGAAGACATGGCATAATTTCAAAAAATGCAGGAATTTTTTGTGTACCATCAACTAGTTCCATTTGCTCAGCAAGGTTGCATAAAGCTTTACTGTAGAGGGCCTTGAATGTCAGAATAATTGATTTCTAACTACTTTAATAAGCAGTTGGAAGCTTGTAGAAATTTTTGAGAAGGAGAAAGAGCAGCAGAGACATGTAGCTTAAATATTTCTTTCATTCTCATGCTTTTGTTTAGCAGTATATGTTAGATACTTTGCACATAACAGGCATCCAATAAATAATTAGTTGGTAGCACAGAAGCATATATACCAGTTCATTTTCTGATTCATCATTTATCTGAATATGTGGAATATCAATGGAATTTTTCACAATCTGACTCTCTATATAATTATTTTGTCAAAGCTACCAGTGCTTTTCTAGAATAATGAATGGGTTACCTGAGTGTGTCTTTTATACCAATGGATTTTATAGAAACTGCAGCTGTTTTATCAGAATGTGTCTTTGCTGGGACATTTAAGAAGAAAATAGAGCTATTATAAATAGAACACAGGACTTCAAACCAGGCCTCAATCCTTCTTCTAGCTGCAGATATGAAACCCTAGTCGGTTCCAGCCTACACTCTGTGATTCAGTCCTGTGATGGTAAACATGAATAGCTGTAATTTTTTTTTCAAAATAGAAACAGTTTACATTTAAATCAACGCAGAGAAGGAAAAGGCTTTCTTACAGTCACCAGATTAAATGGCATATTTTTCTTCTTCCACACAAGAATAGTGTTTGTGGTTTCTGAGATCAGCAGAAATTGAGGCATTGGTGAACTTGTTTAGTGCTTAAAATGGTTTCCTCTTCTTATGATTCAATAATAAACCAGAAGGCCAATTTAAAACAATTCAGATTCACTCTACATGGTTAACATTGACACCACATAAAGACATTATTGTCAAAAAGCGAAAGGGAAACAAAAAGTTCAGAAGTTGCAATAAACTGGTGTGAATCGTTGAAGGTGAGGATCACTATCTTTTTTTGAATGCTTACATTGGATCACAGACAATGTGATGGACAGGTGACATGTTCTCCCCAACATTCCTGTGGAGTAAATGTTATTCACCTAAAAGTGTAGACAAGACAATAGTTATGTAGAGTTATGCAATAATTAGGCTTAGTCAACAGCTGTCTTCAGAATATATGGCTTAACACAGCAAGGGTTAATTTCTCATTCTTGTCAGAGTCTAATTGGGTCAACAGGATGTTTCTACATCATGCAGTCATTGAGGAAGTTGATGGGAGGTCATTTCACCAAGTGTTCACACCATCTTCTACGGCTTTGAAATTCTCCACTGGATGTTTTGCATCCAACTGACAAGTGAGGGAAAGAAAAACCAAGGAGGATGGCTTGAGAGGTGAGAGAAACTTAACAAATCTACATCAGCATAAGTTGATGTGCTGAGGTAGATTCTTTTGTTATGATGCTATAAAAACCCAAGTCCTAACCACTCTTTTGAGTTACCCATCTGTGGATGCTCCCATGTATATGCCTGATGCACATGTTGATACATTTGTTTGTTTTCATCTTGTTAATCTGCCTTTTGTCAGTGCCATTTACCGTGCCCCTGCCAGGAAATCTAAGATGGGTAGAGAAAAAATATTTTCCTTCCCTGCACCATAATGTACAGCAAAGCCTACCCACAAGAAAGAATTATCCAACCCTAAATGTCAACAATGCTGTGGTTGCGACACCTTGGTTGAGACTGTCAGATTTGTAAGGGTAGGGATTGTGCCTGCTATATTCATTATTATGTCCCAAGCTCCTAGGACGGCCACTGGCATAATAATTATGTGTTGACTGAGTGAACAAAAAGATAGATGATGATGAAGGAAGATGAGAAAAAGACACCTGAGTCAAGATACTGCCCTTTTGTTAGGTGCCAAGACAGGCTTTTCTGTTACGTACTCCCATGCTCTGTGCATGCTGATGGGTAAATTTAAGGCTGTATATACCCACGGAATAGGGAGAAGGTTGAGACCAAGCTCTAGGTGCACAGGGTTTGATAACCACAGCCATGAAAAACCACACAGACAAAATAGTTTCCAAGTTGATTTTAATCTTACAAATCCTTGCTATTCAGCATTTCTATGTCATATTTTGGAAACATAAGTTAATAGAGATTTTAAAAAGTTGATGACATTATGAGATTAATCGAAGTAGATAATTAGTCATGTGTAGATTCTTACGTGTCATTGGTGCCCACAACCACACACTCACACGTGACTGCAATTCGTTTTGCTTCCTTCAATTGAGATCATGCAGTATGTTCAGTTTTATGACTTTGCAGTTCACTTAATAATAATATTACATCATGACCTTTACATGTCAGTATATACATATATAGATACATAGATAAATCCACTTTAATCTTCTTCATGGGTGACTAGTATTTCCTGGCATACATCTCCAATAATTTACTTTAAAAATTCCTTATTGTGAACATTTAGGTCATTTTCTGTTTTTTATTATTCAAAAAAAAAAAATGTATTTTCTCTGACTTTTGGTCTTCTAGAAAAATTTTCTTAGTATATCCTGTGCATTTCCTTAATCTAATTCAATAAAATTTTGGTCAATGCAGGATTTATACTTCAGCCTCTCTTGAGTAAATATGTTTTCTTCCATTCCTTCAAGTATTTATTCTTTGAGTTGCAAACAATCCAATTATTATCTTTTACTTATTTTTAAATGTGCAATTAAGTTATTATTGACTGTAGTCATGCTATTGGGCTATCAAACAGTAGGCCTTATTCATTCTTTCTAACTTTCATTTTGTAACCATTAAACATCCCCATCTCCCTGCCCAGAACCCCTCCCCACAACTACCCTTCCTAGCCTTGAATAACCATCATTCTCTCTATGTCTATGAGTTCAATTGTTCCAATTTTTAGATCCTACAAATAAGTGAGAAAATGCAATGTTTGTCTTTCTGTGCCTGGCTTATTTTACTTGACATAATGTTCTCTAGTCCCATCCATGTTATTGCAAAAAATAGGATATCAACTTTTTAAGGCTAAATAGTACACCATTGTGTATAAGTACCACATTTCTGTAATCCATTCATCTCTTTTTTAGAAAAAAATATTTGATTTTAAGTTCTGGTATGTGTGCAGGATGTGCATGTTTGCTACATAGGTAAAAGTGTGCCAAGGTTGTTTGCTGCACCTATCAACCCATCAATTTGTTTGATTTTATTTTAAGTTCTGGTATACATGTGCAGGATGTGCAGGTTTGCTACATAGATAAGAATATGCCATGGTGGTTTGTTGCACCTGTCAACCCATCACCTAGGTGTTAATCCCCACTGCATTAGCTATTTATCCTGAAGGTCTTTTTCCTCACAACCCTTCCCTCCCTGTGTTCATGTGTTTTAACTGTTAGCTTCCACTTATGAGTGAGAACATGTGGTGTTTGGTTTTCTGTTCCTGCATTAGTGTGTTGAGGATAATGGCTTCCAGCTCCATTTATATCCCTGCAAAGGACATGATCTCATTCCTTTTTATGACTGTATAATATTTTATGATGCTTATGTCCCATATTTTCTTTATCCAATCTGGTAATTGCTGGGCATTTAGGTTTATTCTATGTCTTTGCTATTGTGAATAGTGCTGCAATGAACATACACATGCATATATCTTTATAATATAATGATTTATATTCCTTTGGGTATATACCCAGTAATGGAATTGCTGGATCAAATGGTATCTCTGGTTCTAGGTCTTTGAGGAATCACCACACTGTCTTCTACAATGGTTGAGCTAATTTACATTCCCACCAAAAGTGTAAAAGCATTCCTATTTCTCCACAGCTTTGCCAGCATCTGTGGCATCTTTACTTTTTAATAATCACCATTCTGACTGGCATGAGATAGTATCACATTGTGATTTTGATTTGCATTTCTCTAATGATCAGTGATGTTGAGCTTTTTTATTCATATGTTTCCTGGCCACATAAATATCTTCTTTTTTTTTTTTTTTGAGACGGAGTCTCGCTCTGTCCCCCAGGCTGGAATGCAGTGGCACGATCTCCGCTCACTGCAAGCTCCGCCTCTGGGTTCATGCCATTCTCCGGCCTCATTCTCCCGAGTAGCTGGGACTACAGGCACCTGCCACCACGCCCGGCTATTTTTTTGTATTTTTAGTAGGGATGGTGTTTCACCGTGTTAGCCAGGATGGTCTTGGTCTCCTGACCTCATGATCCGCCCACCTCGGCCTCCCAAAGTGCTGGGATTACAGGCGTGAGCCACCGCGCCCAGCCAAATATCTTCTTTTGAGCAGTGTCTGTTCATGTCCTTTGCCAACTTTTTAATCAGGATTTATTTTCTTGTAAATTTGTTTAAGTTCCTACAGATGTGGTTTGCCAGTATTTTACTGAGGATTTCTGTGCTGATGTTCATCAGGGCTGTTGGCCTAAAGTTCCATTTTTTTTTTTTGTATCTCTGTCACATTTTGGTAACAGGATGATGCTGGCCTCATAAAATAAATTAGGGAGGAGTCCCCTCTTTTTAATTGTTTGGAATAGTTTCAGAATAAATGGTAGCAGCCCCTGTTTGTACCTCTGGTAGAATTTACCTGTAAATCTGTCTGGTCCTGGGCTTTTTTTTGTTTTTTTTTTGTTTTGGTTGGTAGGCTATTTATTACTGGTTCAATTTCAGAGTTTGTTATTTGTCTATTCAGGGATTCAACTTCTTCGTGATTCTGTCTTGGGAGGGTATATGTGTCCAGGAATTTATCCATTTCTTCAAGGTTTTCTAGTGTGTTTGCATAGAGGTGTTTATAGTATTTTCTAATGGTTGTTTTTATTTCTGTGGGGTCAGCGGTGATCTCCCCTTCATCATTTTTTTTGTTGTCTCTATTTGATTCTTCTCTCTTTTCTTCCTCATTAGTCTAGTTAGTAGTCTATATATTTTATTAATTCTTTCAAAAAAACACCTTCTGGATTCATTGATTTTTTTGAAGGTTTTTCATGTCTCTATCTCCTTCAGTTCCACTCTGATCTTGGTTATTTCTTGTCTTCTGCTAGCTTTGGGGTTTGTTTGTTCTTGGTTCTCTAGTTCTTTTAGTTGTGATGTTAGTGTTTTAACTTGAGGTCTTCCTAGATTTTTGATGTGGGCATTTAGCGTATAAATTCTCCTCTTAGCACTATTTTAGCTGCATCCCAGAAATTCTGGTACATTGTATCTTTGTTCTCATTGCTTTTAAAGAACTTCTTGATTTCTGCCTTAATTTCATTATTTACCCAGGAGTCACTCAGGAGCAGGTTGTTTAATTTCCATGTAGTTGTGTGGTTTTGAATGAGTTTCTTAATCTTGAGTTTTAATTTGATTGTACCCTTGACTGAAAGACTGTTATAATTTCATTTATTTTGGATTTTCTGAGAACTGTTTTACTTCTAATTGTGTGATTCATTTTAGAGTAAGTGCCATGTGGCAGTGAGAAGAATGTATAGTATGTTGTTTTGGGGTGGAAAGTTCTGTAGGTGTCTATTAGGTTCACCTGATCCAGAGCTGAGTTGAAGTCCTGAATATCCTTGTTAATGTTTTGTCTTGATGATATGTCTAATATTGACACTGGGGTATTAAAGCTTCCCACTATTATTGTGTAGGAGTCTAAGTCTCTTTGTAGGTCTCTAAGAACTTGTTTTATGAATCTGGGTGCTCCTGTATTTGCATATATATAATAGTTAGCTCTTCTTGTTGAATTGATCCCCTTATCATTACGTAATGTCTTTCTTTGCCTTTTTTGATCTTTGTTGATTTAAAGTCTGTTTTGTCAGAAACTAGGATTGCAGCCCCTACTTTTTCCTGCTTTCCATTTGGTTGGTAAATTTTTCTTCACCCCTTTATTTTAAGTCTATGTGTCACTGCATATAAGATGAGTCTCTTGAATATAGCACACCACTGGGTCTTGACCCTTTATCCAGCTTGCCATTCTTTGTCTTTTAATTGAGGCATTTAGCCCATTCACATTTAAGGTTAATATTGTTATGCATGAATTTGATCCTGTCCTGATGATGCTAGCTGGTTATTATGCAGACTTGTTGATGTAGTTGCTTCATAGTATTATTGGTCTGTGTACTTCAGCATGTTTCTGAAGTGGGTGGTAATGTTTTTTCCTTTCTGTATTTAGTGCTTTTTTCCAGTAGCTCTTGCAAGGCAGGCCTGGTTGTGACAAACTTCCTCAGCATTTTCTTGTCTGAAAAGGATTTTATTTCTTCTTCAATTATGAAGCTTAGTGTGGCTGGATATAAAATTCTCAGTTGAAAATTCTTTTTTTAAAGAGTGTTGGATATTACCCCCCAATTTCTTCTGGCTTATAGGGTTCTGCTCTGTTAGTCTGATGGGCTTCCCTTTGTCAGTGACCTGGCCTTTCTCTCTAACTGTTCTTAACATTTTTTCTTTCATTTTGATCTTGGAAAATCTGATGATTATGTGTCTTGGGGTTGATCTTCTGATGGAGTATGTTACTGGGCTTCTGTGAATTTCCTGGATTTGAATGTTGGCCTGTCTTGCTTTGTCAGGAAAGTTCTACTGGATGATATCCTGAAGTGTGTTTTTCAACTTGGTTCCATTCTCCCTGTCTCCTTCAGGTACCTCAGTTAGTCATAGGTTTGGTCTTTTTACATAATCCCATATTTCTCAGAGTTTCTGTTCATCCCTTTTTATTATTTTTTCTCTAATCTTGTCTGCCTGTGTTATTTCAGCAAGACAGTCTTCAAGCTTTGAATTATTTTTTCTCTGCTTGGTCCATTCAGTTGTTGATACTCGTGGTTGCATTGTGAAGTTCTCATGTTGTGTTTTGGTCATTTATGTTCATCTCTAAACTGGTCATTCTGGTTAACAGCTCCTATAATGTTTTATCATGGTTCTTAGCTTATTTGTGTTGGGTTAGAACATGCTCTTTTAGCTCAGCAAAATTTATTGTTACCCACCTTCTGAATCCTACTTCTGTCAATTCATCCATGTCAGCCTCTGCTCGGTTCTGTGCCCTTGCTGGATAGGAGTTGCTATAATTTTCAGAAGAAGAAGCACTTTTTGTCTTCTTGAGTTTTCAGCGGTTTGTTGTTGTTGTTGTTGTTGTTGTTGATTCTTTCTCATTTTGTAAGTTTGACTAGCTTTGATCTTGGAGGCTGCTGACCTTTGGATGGAGTTTTTGTGGGGACTTTTGTGTTGATGCTGCTGTTGTTGCTTTCTGTTTGTTTGTTTGTTTGTTTGTTTTTTAACAGGCCCCTTTTGTGTTGGGCTGCTGTGATTTTCTTTTTCTTTCTTTTTTTTTTTTTTTTTTTTAGATGGAATTTCCCTCTGTCGCCTGGGCTGGAATGCAGTGGCTGGATCTCGGCTCACTGCAAGCTCTGCCTCCCAGGTTTATGCCATTCTCCTGCCTCAGCCTCCTGAGTAGCTGGGACTACAGGCACCCGCCACCTCGCCTGGCTAGTTTTTTTAAATTTTTTTTAGTAGAGACGGGGTTTCACCGTGTTAGCCAGGATGGCCTTGATCTCCTGACCTCGTGATCCACCTGTCTTGGCCTCCCAAAGTGCCGGGATTAGAGGCTTGAGCCACCGCGCTGGGCCTGCTGTGATTTTCTGGTGGTCCACTTCAGATCCTATTTGCATGGTCTCTTCCACACCTGGAGGTGTCACCAGTGGAGGCTGCAGAACAGCAAAGATGACTGAATGCTCCTTGTTCTGGTATCTCTTTCCCAGAGGGGCACTGACCTGATGTTGGCAGGAGCATTCCTGTATAAGGTGTTTGGTGATTGGGGGTTCTTACCCAGGCAGGAGATAAGAGATCTGGGACCCACTTAAGGAAGCACTCTGGCTGCCCCTTGGTTGAGGTAGTGTGCTGCGCTGGGGAAAATCCCACTGGTCCAAGTTACCTGGATTCCTCAGAGCCAGCAGGGGGAAAGACTAAGTCTGCTGGTCCATAGAGACCATCACCACCCCTGCCCCCAGGGTATCAGTCACAGGGAGATCAGAGTTCTGTTTCTAAATTCCTGGCTGGAGTTGCTAAAATTTTTAAATGGAGGCCCCACTCAGTGAGAAAGAATGGGTCAGGGTCCAGCCGAAAGAGGCAGTCTGGCCACAATCTGCCACAGCCACTGTGCTGTGCTGTGGGGAATTTTTCCTGGATTCAAACCGTCTACTTTCTCTGGCACCAACAGGGGAAAATTGGCAGACTGGAGCTTCTGTGATGGCTGCCTCCCACTTCACTTGGAGCTTTGTCATCTTAGGCAGCAGGCAGCTGCAGTGATTTTGGCCTCCCCTCCCCCAGGAACATCATTGACTTAGGCAGTCTATAACCAAGTGGCCTTTGTGAATCTGCATAACTGTTCTTGGGACTCAATAACCTGGTGGTGTGGGCTTACAGGAGGAATATCCTGACCCATGGGTTTCACAAATCAGTGGAAATAGCATGGTTTCCCAGGCAGGGTAGCATAGTAACTCACCACCTTTTTTGACTGGAGGTGGGCTCCCCTTGCACCATGTGGCGCCCAGGTGGGCCATCACATCACCCTGCTGTTCTTCACTCTCCATGGGTCTCACTAGCCACCCAGTCAGTCCCAATGAGAGAATCTGGATACCTCAGTTTGCAGTACAGGATTCACTGGCTTTTTCACTCTTTTCAATGGAAGCCTCTGACTGCAACTGTTTCTAGTCAGCCATCTTGGCCCCTCCCTCATTCATCTCTTGATGGACATTTAGGTTGCTTCCAAATCTTAGTTATTTTAAACAGTGCTGCAAGGAGCATGAGAGTGCAGATATCTCTTGGATATACTGATGTCCTTTTTTTGGGTATATACTCAGCAGTGGGATTGCTGGATCCTCTGGTAGCTGTATTTTTAGTTCTTTTGAGGAACATCCAAGCTGTTGTCCATATATTTTACTTATTTATATCCCTAACAACAGTGTACGATGCTTTTCTTTTCTCCACATCTTCACCAGCATTTGTTATTGCATGTCTTCTGGATAGAAGCCAATTTAACTGGGGTGAGATGATATCTCATTGCAGTTTTGACTTACATTTCTGTTATGATATATGATGTTGCACACGTTTTTATATGCCTGTTTGCCATTTGTATGTCTTTGTCTGAGAAATTTCTTTTCATACCTTTTGCCCATTTTTGGATCAGATTATTAGATTTTTTTTTCCCATAAAGTTGTTTGAGCTCATCATATGTTCTGGTTATTAATCCCTTATCAGATGGGTAGTTGGCAAATATTTTCTTCAATTATGTGGGTTGTCTCTTCATTTTGTTGACTGTATTCTTTACTGTGCAAAAGTTTTTAACTTGATGTGACTCTATTTGTCAATTATTGCTTTGATTGCTTGTACTTCTGCAGTAATTCTCAAGAAATGTTTGCTCAGATCAGTGACCTGGATACTTCTCCTGATGTTTTCTTGTAGAATTTTCATAGTTTGTGATCTTGGATTTAAGTATTTCGTCTATTTTAATTTGATTTTCATATATGGTAAGAGATAAGGGTCTAGTTTCATTCTTCTATATCCTTGGAAACTTTGTAGAAAATGAATTCACTGTAGGTGTGTGGATTCGTTTCAGTGTTCTCTATTTTGTTCCATTGGTCCATGTGTCTGGTTTTATGCCAGTACCATGTTGTTTTGGTTATTATAGTTATGTGGTATAATTGGATGTCAGGCAATGTGATTCCTCCAGTTTTGTTCTTGTTTAGCTTAGCTTTGGCTATTCTGGGTCTTTTGTGTTTCCATAAAAATTTTAGGATTCATTTTTCTATTTCTGTGAAGAATATCTCTAGTATTTTGATAGAGATTGCATAGAATTTGGAGACTGGTTTGGGTAATATAGACATTTCAACAATATTAATTCTTCTGTCCATGAATATGACTTTTTTCATTTTTCAATTTTCTTTTTAATTTCTTTATTGACTTACCCATCATTCAGTGGTATATTGTTTAGCTTCCATGTATTTGTATAGTTTACAAAATTCCTCTCGCTATTAATTTCTAGCTTTATTTCATTGTGGGCAGAAAATATGCTTGATATTCTTTTAATTTTTTGAATGTTTTAAGACTTATTTTGTGACCTCACCTATGGTCTATCCTTGTGAATGATCCATGTGTGGAGGAAACAAATGTGTGTTCTCTAGTCATTGGATAAAATGTTCTGTACATATGTATTAGATCCATTTGGTCTGCAGTGCAGATTTTATCTGATGTTTCTTTGTTAATTTTTGTCTAGAAGAGCTGTCCAATGCTAAAAGTGGCGTATTGAAGTCTCCAGCTATTATTGTACTGGGGCTTATCTCTCTTATTAGCTCTAATAATATTTGTGTTGTATATCTGGGAGCTCCAATGTTTGGTGCATATATGTTTACAACTGGGATATCCTCTTGCAGAATTGACCTCTTTATTATTATTTAGTGACCTTATTTGTCTCTTCTTACACTTCTTATCTTCAGATCTATTTTGTTTGATAAAAGAATAGCAACTCCTGCTTTTTTTAGTTTCCATTGACATAGAATATCTTTCCCTATCTCTTTAGTTTCAATCAATATGTACCTTCTTTAATTTTTTAAATTTGTTTCTTTTTTTAAAAATTATTATACTTTAAGTTCTAGGGTACATGTGCACAACATGCAGGTTTGTTACATATGTATACATGTGCTATGTTGGTGTGCTGCACCCATTAACTCAACATTTGCATTAGGCGTATCTCCTAATCCTATCCTACCCCCCTTCCCCCACCCCACAACAGGCCCCCAGTGTGTGATGTTCCCCACCCTGTGTCCAATTTTTGTCATTGTTCAATTCCCCCCTTTAAGTGAGAACATGTGGTGTTTGGTTTTCTGTCCTTGTGATACTTTGCTCAGAATGATGGTTTCCAGCTTCATCCATGTCCCTACAAAGGACATGAACTCATCCTTTTTATGGCTGCATAGTATTCCATGGTGTCTATGTGCCACATTTTCTTAATCCAGTCTATAATTGATAGACATTTGGGTTGGTTCCAAATCTTTGCTATTATGAATAGTGCTGCAATATACATACGTGTGCAGGTGTCCTTGTAGCAGCATGATTTATAATCCTTTGGGTATATACCCAGTAATGGGTTGGCTGGGTCAAATGGTATTTCTAGTTCTAGATCCTTGAGGAATCACTACACTGTCTTCCACAATGGTTGAACTAGTTTACAGTCCCACCAACAGTGTAAAAGTATTCCTATTTCCCCACATCCTCTCCAGGAACTGTTGTTTCCTGACTTTTTAATGATCGCCATTCTAACTGGTGTGAGATGGTATCTCATTGTGGTTTTCATTTGCATTTCTCTGATGGCCAGTGATGATGAGCATTTTTTCATGTGTCTGTTGGCTGCATAAATGTCTTCTTTTGAGAAGTGTCTGTTTGCATACTTCACCCACTTTTTGATGGGGTTGTTTGAGGTTTTCTTGTAAATTTGTTTAAGTTCTTTTTAGATTCTGGATATTAGCCCTTTATCAGATGGGTAGATTGTAAAATGTTTTTCCCATTCTCTGGGTTGCCTGTTCACTCTGATGGTAGTTTATTTTGTTGTGCAGAAGTTCTTTAGTTTCATTAGATCCCATTTGTCAATTTGGGCTTTTGTTGCCATTGCTTTTAGTGTTTTAGTCATGAAGTCCTTGCCCATGCCTATGTCCTGAATGGTATTGCCTAGATTTTCTTCTAGGGTTTCTATGGTTTTAGGTCTAGCATTTAAGTCTTTAATTGATCTTGAATTAATTTTTGTATAAGGTGTAACTTTTGTATAAAGTTTCGGCTTTCTACATATGGCTAGCTAGTTTTCCCAGCAGCATTTATTAAATAGGGAAGCCTTTCCCCATTTCTTGTTTTTGTCAGGTTTGTCAAAGATTAGATGGTTGTAGATGTGTGTTATTATTTCTGAGGGCTCTGTTCTGTTCCATTGATCTATATCTCTGTTTTGGTACCAGTACCATGCTGTTTTGGTTATTGCAGCCTTTTAGTATAGTTTGAAGTCAGGAAGCATGATGCCTCCAGCTTTGTTCTTTTTGCTTAGGATTATCTTGGCAATGTGGGCTCTTTTTTGGTTCCATATAAACTTTAAAGTAGTTTTTTTCCAATTCTGTGAAGAAAGCCATTGGTAGGTTAATGGGGATGGCACTGAATGTATAAATTACCTTGGGCAGTATGGCCATTTTCACGATATTGATTCTTCCTATCCATGAGCATGGAATGTTCTTCCATTTGTTTGTATCCTCTTTTATTTCGTTGAGCAGTGATTTGTAGTTCTCCTTGAAGAGGTCCTTCAAATCCCTTTTAAGTTGGATTCCTAGGTATTTTATTCTCTTTGAAGTAGTTGTGAATGGGGGTTCATTCATGATTTGACTCAGTGTTTGTCTGTTATTGGTGTATAGGAATGCTTGTGATTTTTCCACATTGATTTTGTATCCTGAGACTTCGCTGAAGATGCTTATCAGTTTAAGGAGATTTGGGGTTGAGACAACAGGGTTTTCTAAATATACAATCATGTCATCTGCAAACAGGGACAATTTGACTTCCTCTTTTCCTAATTGAATACCCTTTATTTATTTCTCCTGTCTGATTGCCCTGGCCAGGACTTCCAATACTATGTTGAATAAGAGTGGTGAGAGAGGGCATCCTTGTCTTGTGCCAGTTTTCAAATGGAATGCTTCCAGCTTTTGCCCCTTCAGTATGATATTGCCTGGGGTTTTTTCATAAATAGCTCTTATTATTTTGAGATATGTTCCATCAATACCTAGTTTATTGAGAGTCGTTAGCATGAAAGTGCTGTTGAATTTTGTCAAAGGCCTTTTCTGCATCTATTGAGATAATCCTGTGGTTTTTGTCTTTGGTTCTGTTTATATAATGGATTCCATTCATTATTTTGTGTATATTGAACCAGCCTTGCATCCCAGGGATGAAGCCCACTTGATCATGGTGGATACATTTTTTGATGTGCTGCTGGACTTGGTTTGCCAGTATTTTATTGAGGATTTTTGCATTGATGTTCATCAGGGATATTGGTCTAAAATTCTCTTTTTTATTGTGTCTCTATCAGGCTTTGGTATCAGGATGATGCTGGACTCATAAAATGAGTTAGGGAGGATTCCCTCTTTTTCTATTGATTGGAATAGTTTCAGAAGGAATGGTACCAGTTCCTCTTTGTACCTCTGTACCACAGTAGAACTCGACTGTGAATCCATCTGTTCCTGGACTTTTTTTGGTTGGTAGGCTATTAATTGTTGCCTCAATTTCAGAGCTTGTTATTGGTCTATTCAAGGATTCAACCTCTTCCTGGTTTAGTCTTGGGAGGGTGTGTGTGTCCAGGAATTTATCCATTTCTTCTAGATTTTCTGGTTTATTTGCATAGAGGTATTTATAGTATTCTCTAATGGTAGTTTGTATTTCTGTGGGATCAGTGGTGATAATCCCTTTATCATTTTTTACTGTGTCTATTTGATTCTTTTCTCTTTTTTTCTTTATTTGTCTTGCTAGCAGTCTATCAATTTTGTTGACCTTTTTAAAAAACCAGCTCCTGGATTCATTGATTTTTTGAAGGGTTTTTTTGTGTGTCTGTCTCCTTCAGTTCTGCTCTAATCTTTGTTATTTCATGCCTTCTGCTAGCTTTTGAATGTGTTTGCTCTTGCTTCTCTAGTTCTTTTAATTGTGATGTTAGGGTGTCAATTTTAGATCTTTCCAGCTTTCTCTTGTGGGCATTTAGTGCTATAAATTTCCCTCTACACACTGCTTTAAATGTGTCCCAGAGATTCTGGTATGTTGTATCTTTGTTCTCATTGGTTTCAAAGAACATCTTTATTTCTGCCTTCATTTCGTTATATAGCCTGTAGTCATTCAGGAGCAGTTTGTTTAGTTTCCATGTAGTTGAGCAGTTTTGAGTGAGTTTCTTAATCCTGAGTTTTAGTTTGATTGCACTGTGGTCTCAGAGACAGTTTGTTATGATTTCTGTTCTTTTACATTTGCTGAGGAGTGCTTTACTTCCAACTACGTGGTCAATTTTGGAATAAATGCAATGTGGTGCTGAGAAGAATGTATATTCTGTTGATTTGGGGTGGAGAGTTCTGTAGATATCTATTAGGTCCCCTTGATGCAGAGCTGAGTTGATGTCCTGGATATCCTTGTTAACGTTCTGTCTCCTTGATGTGTCTAATGTTGAAAGTGGAGTGTTAAAGTCTCCCATTATTATTGTATGGGTGTCTAAGTCTCTTTGTAGCTCTCTCAGACTTGCTTTATGAATCTGGGTACTCCTGTACTGGGTGCATATATATTTAGGATAGTTTGCTCTTCTTGTTGAATTGATCCCTTTACCATTATGTAATGGCCTTCTTTGTCTCTTTTGATCTTTGGTGGTTTAAAGTCTGTTTTATCAGAGACTAGGATTGCAATCCCTACTTTTTGTTTTGTTTTGTTTTCCATTTGCTTGGTAGATCTTCCTCCATCCCTTTATTTTGAGCCTATGTGTGTCTCTGCACACGAGATGAGTCTCCTAATACAGCACACTGATGGGTCTTGACTCTTTATCCAATTTGCCAGTCTGTCTTTTAATGGGAGCATTTGGCCCATTTACATTTAAGGTTAATATTATTATGTATGAATTTGATCCTGTCATTATGATGTTAGCTGGTTATTTTGCTCATTAGTTGATGCAGTTTCATCCTAGCATCGATGGTCTTTACAATTTGGCATGTTTTGCAGTGGCTGGTACAAGTTGTTCCTTTCCATGTTTAGTGCTTCCTTCAGGAGCTGTTGTAAGGCAGGCCTGGTGGTGACAAAATCTCTCAGCATTTGTTTGTCTGTAAAGGATTTTATTTCTCCTTCACTTATGAAGCTTAGTTTGGCTGAATATGAAATTCTGGGTTGAAAATTCTTTTCTTTAAGAATGTTGAATATCGGCCCCCACTCTCTTCTGGCTTGTAGAGTTTCTGCTGAGAGATCTGCTGTTAGTCTGATGTTAGCTTCCCTTTGTGGGTAATCTGACCATTCTCTCTGGCTGCCCTTAACATTTTTTCCTTCATTTCAACTTTGGTGAATCTGACAATTATGTGTGTTGAGGTTGCTCTTCTCGAGGAGTATCTCGTGGCGTTCTCTGTATTTACTGAATTTGAATGTTGGCCTGCCTTGCTAGGTTGGGGAAGTTCTCCTGGATAATATCCTGAAGAGTGTTTTCCAACTTGGTCCCATTCTCCCTGTCACTTTCAGGTACACCAATCAGACATAGGTTTGGTCTTTTCGCATAATCCTATATTTCTTGGAGGTTTTGTTCATTTCTTTTCACTCTTTTTTCTTTCAACTTCTCTTCTTGCTTCATTTCATTCATTTGGTCTTCAATCACTGATACCCTTTCTTTCACTTGATCGAATCGGCTACTGAAGCTTGTGCATGCATCATGTAGTTCTCGTGCATGGTTTTCAGCTCCATCAGGTCATTTAAGGTCTTCTCTACACTTTTTATTCTAGTTAGCCATTTGTCTAATCTTTTTTCAAGGTTTTTAGCTTATTTGCAATGGGTTCAAACATACTCCTTTAGCTCTGGGAAGTTTTTTATTATGATCTTCTGAAGCCTACTTCTCTCAACTCATGAAAGTCATTCTCCATCCAGCTTTGTTCCATCGCTCACGAGGAGCTGTGTTCCTCTGGAGGGGAAGAGGTGCTTTGATTTTTAGAATTTTCAGCTTTTCTGCTCTGGTTTCTCCCCATCTTTGTGGTTTTATCTACCTTTGGTCATTGATGATGGTGACATACAGATGGGGTTTTGGTGTGGATGTCCTTTCTGTTAGTTTTCCTTCTAACAGTCAGGACCCTCAGCTGCAGGTCTGTTGGAGTTTGCTGGAGGTCTACTCCAGACCCTGTTTGCCTGAGTATCACCAGCAAAGTCTGCAGAATGGCAAATATTGGAGAACAGCAAATGTTGCTACATGATTGTTCCTCTGGAAGCTTTGTCTCAGAGGGGCACCCAGCTGTATGAGGTGTCAGTCAGCCCCTGCTGGGAGGTGTCTCCCAGTTAGGCTACTCAGGGGTCAGGGACCCACTTGAGTAGGCAATCTGTCTGTTCTCAAATCTCATACTCCATGCTGGGAGAACCACTACTCTCTTCAAAACTGTCAGACAGGGACATTTAAGTCTGAAGAAGTTTCTGCTGCCTTTTGTTCAGCTATGCCCTGCCTTCAGAGATGGAGTCTACAGAGGCAGGCAGGCCTTGTTGAGCTGCAGTGGGCTCCACCCAACTTCCCGGCAGCTTTGTTTACCTACTCAAACCTCAGCAATGGCAGACGCCCCTCCCCCAGCCTCTTTGCCACCTTGCAGTTCGATCTCAGACTGCTATGCTAGCAGTGAGCAAGGCTCCATGGGCGTGGGACCCTCCGAACTGGGTGCAGGATATAATCTCCTGGTTTGCCATTTGCTAAGACCGTTGGAAAAGTGCAGTATTAGGATGGGAGTGTCCCAAATTTCCAGGTACCATCTGTCATGGCTTCCCTTGGCTAGGAAAGTAAATTCCCAGACCCCTTGCACTTCCTGGGTGAGGCGATGCCCCACCCTTCTTTGGCTCACACTCCATTGGCTACACCCAATATCTGACAAGCCCCAGTGAGATGAACCCCGTACTTAAGTTGGAAATGCAGAAATCACCCATCTTCTGCATCATGCACGTTAGGAGCTGTGGACTGGAGCTGTTCCTATTTGGCTATCTTGAAACCTCTCAGTATGTGTCTTTATAGGTGAAATGTGTTTCTTATATGCTGCAGATCAATGGGTCTTGTCATTTTATCCATTCAGCCTGTCTATGTTTTTTCATTGAGGAATTTAGTACATTTACTTTCAATGTTTTTATTGATAAATAAGAACTTAGTCCTACCCTTTTGTTTTGTTTTCTGATTCTTTTGTTGTCTTCCCATCTTTCTTTCATCTTTTCCCGTCTTTAGTGAAGGTGATTTTTTCTTGTGATATGATATAGTTTCTTGCTTTTCTTTTTTTGGGTCTACACTGTACATTTTTTGATTTGAGGTTACCATGAGGCTTGCAAGTACTGTTTTATAACCCATCATTTTAACCTGATAACAATTTAACACTATTTGCATAAACAAACAAACAAAGAGAAAGCAAATACACCCCTACACCTTACCTTCATAACCCAGTTTTTAATCATTTTGTTCTTTTCTATTTATATTAGTTTTTACTAAGTTTTGATAAACTCTTGTAGTTATTATTTTTGATTGGTTCATCATCTAGTCTTTCTACTTGAGATAAAAGCAGTTTACATACCACAGTTACAGTGTTATAATATTTTATGTTTTTCTGCATACTTTCTATTACCAGTAAGTTTTGTACCTTCAGGTGATTACTTATTGCTCATTTTTTTTTTTTTTTTTTTTAACTTTCTCATTAAAGTACTCCCTTTAACATTTCTTGTAAGACAGGTCTGGTGTTGATGAAATCTCTCAGCATTTGTTTATCTGGGAAAGCTGTTATTTCTTATTCATATGTGAAGGATATTTTTTGCTGGATATACTATTCCAGGGTAAAAGGTTTGTTTTGTTTTATTTTACAGCATTTTAAATATTTCATGTCACTTTCTCCTGTACTGTAAAGTTTCCACTGAAAAGTCCACTGCCAGACATATTGAAGCTTCATTTTATTTCTTTCTTTTCTCTAGGTGACATTAGGATCCTTTCTTCATCTTTGACCTTTGGGAGTTTGATTAGTTAATGTCTTGAGGTAGTCTTCTTTGGATTAAATCTGCTGGGTGTTCTATGACCTTCTGTTACTTGGATATTTATCTATTTCTTTATGCTTAGAAAGTGGTCTGTTATTATTTCTTTAAATAAACATTCTACCCCTATCTATTTTCCTACCTCCTCTTTAAGTCCAACAACTCAAATTTGCCATTTTGAGGCTGTTTCCTAGATTCAATAGTGGCAATTCATAGTATTTTATTCTTTTTTATTTTGTCTCCTCGGTATTTTCAAGTAGCCTATCTTAAAGCTCCCTAATTCTTTCTTCTGTTTGATCAATTATGCTATTAAAAGACTCTGATGCATTTTTCAGTAAGTTGTGTTTTCTTAGATTGTGTTAATGCTAGAGCTGTTCTTTCATGTCTGGGAATCAGAGTTAGACATGCATTGTAGCCTTCAGGGTCTCAACTTGTTTGTAGCCGTCCTTCTTGGGAAGACTTTCCAGATATTTGAAAGAACTTGTGTGCTGTGATCTAAGCTGTATCTGCTTTAGGGGGCACCCAAGCCCAGTAATAATGTGTTTCTTTCAGACTCATAGAGGTACTGCCTTGATGGTCTTGGACAAGATCCAGGAGATTTCTCTGCATTACCAGACATATAATATTGTTCTCTTCCCTTACTTTCTCCCAAGCAAACAGTTTACTCTCTGTTCTGGGCCACCTAAAGGTGGGGGTAGAAATGACACACACACCCCTGTGTCCACCATTATTATGACTGCACTGGGTCAGACACGAAGCCAGCAAAGCACTGTCTCTCACCCAAGACCTGCTATAATCACTCCCTGGCTACTACCTATGTTTGCTTAAGGCCCTGGGGCTCTACAATCAGCAGGTTGCAAAGTCAGCCAGGCCTGTGTCCTTCCCTTCAGGTCATCAAGGCCTCTCAGACCCTAGGTAGGTCCAGAGGTTTCGTCCAGGAGTCAGGGAAGAGAGTCAAAAGCCTTAGAAGTCTTTCTGGTGTTCTATTGTACTCTGGCCGAGCTGGTACTCAGTCCACAAAAAGCAGTTCTTCCCACTCTCGCCTCTCCTTTCTAAAGGCAGAGGAACCTCACTCCATAGCTGCTGCCACCCCAGGCCATGAGGAGTATGACAGACCACTGGAGATAGTCTCTTAAGTTCCAAGCACTCTTAAAAGTCAGCTTGTAGTAAATGTTGCTTGGCCTGGAACTCACTCTTCAGGGAAGTGGGCTCCTTTCTGTCCCAGGGCAGATTCAGAAATGTAGTCCAAGAGTTGAGTCCTGGAATCAGGGGACCCAAGAGCCTACTTGGTGTTTTACCCCTCTGTGACCATGCTGGTACCTAAAGGGTAAGACAAAGTCACCTATATTTTTTTCTCTGCATGTTTCAAGGAGAAGGAGTCTTGCCCTGTAGGCATCACAGCTGGTAATGTGCTGAGTCTCACCTAAGCCAGCAAGTCTCTGAAGCTCATCCAAGGCCCTCGACATAGTACCTGGATATCACTGCTGGTTATTCAGGGCCCAAGGTCCCTTCAGTTAGCAGGTGATGAATGCTGCCATGGCTGGGTTCTTTCCTTCGAGGCAGCAGGTTCCATTATGGCTCAGAGTGTGTCTAGAAATTTCATCTACGTAATAGGGCTTGGAATGGGGGCCTCATGACTCTGACTGGTGCCCTATCTTTCTGTGCCTGTGCTGGTATTCAAGATGCAAGATAACATACTCCCCACTCTTCCTTCTTCTCTCCTTAAGAGGAAGGAGGAGGTCTCTTTTGGAGCTACAAGTTGTGCAGCCTGGTGTTGTGGGGGGTGATGCCAGCACTTCCATAGCCACACCAGCTGGTGTCTCAGTAGGTCGTATGCACAAACCTCACCTTCTGGCCCCCTGCAACCAAGTCCACCGTCTTTGGGCCTAGCTTAGCACTAGGACTCACCTAAGGGTTGCAGTTCTTATGGCGTAGACTGTCTTTCACATTTACTTAGAACAATTCGACTCTCCTTGGAGAGGCTTGTGGGAACTCAAGATCTGGTGACTGGGATCAGTGATACTCCTCTGGCTAGGGCTGGCTTAAATGCTCCTTCTGTGGGTAGGCATCAGCTGAGTTTGGTCCTGTTTTTCTTTCTGCTTTAACAGGACAGCACTAAGTTTAATGCCTCACAATTGCTGTTTTCCCCCTCCCCCAGTGCTCAGAGAAGCTCTCTTCACCACATAGCTACTGCTATTGGAGAGTGTGGGGGAATGATAGGTGGAGGCTTCTATTCCAGAATCTTGCTCTGCATATCCAAGTAGATAACATATTAAATATTTTTCTCCTTTTCGTTCCTCCCTTACTTTCCCTCCTGTGGGTGATATTCATTATAGTTATGTGTCTTACATGATTCTGATATCAGAGAAGAACTGCTTGTCATCTGCTTGCTGTTTTTGTTTTTTGTTTTTTGTTTTGACATAGCACATTCCTTCCTATTGTATGGTTTCTCCCTACAAAGACCTTCCTCTATGGTTTACTCCTACAAACACTGAATTAGTGAATATTGAGCCTCCGCTCTTATGGGAAATAGAGAGTTAGATATACACATACACATACACATACACACACCTATGTCTCACATAGATTGTAATCTTAAATCCTAAAGCCAACTATCCTGGTTCGATTCCTTTTCTTTACAGTAACTTACTAAAGAGAACAAATGAGGTTCAAAAGTGATAAGTGACTCACTGATGGCCACCCCACTAAGCAAAGTCAGAGCTGGGATTGAAGCCTTGGCTAACTGACCCCAGGGCTGGAGTTTCTTGTACTGCACTGCACTGTCCACTGCCCTTTACTGTTGCATCCACTGTTCCATCCTCTGGTTACCTTAGTATGAAAGCTTAAGTGAGAATACAGTGCATAACCTTGTTTGTTGTCACCTGGGAACATAATAATCAAGCGACAAATTTTTAATACTCTATGCATATACATGAATGGCAAGAAAAACTCTCCAAATATTGATTTTGAGGTTACAAATAAATTTTAACAAGTAGGCAAACTTGCAAATACAGTGGAATCCACAAACAATGAAGGTCCACTTTCTCTTCATTGCTGTGGATTCCAGGTTATTTTGGAACTCAAATGCAAGAATTTAATTCTTTGTACTTATTGGGCCAATTTGTGAGCTCCACTAGCCCTAGAAATGTCACGCTCTGGATCTAGTTGGTGAAGATAACTGCTATATCTTGAGAGGTTAAGAGTCAAAAGCTTTCCTTTGTTCAAAAACACAAATAACTTTTTACTTGGTTTTCCCCATGTTAAATGTGAGCACTGAATTAGGTGACATTTAAGATGTTTTTTCTAGAATTGTTGTATTAGTTTCCTATGACTGCTTTAATAAATTACCACAAACTTGAAGCTTAAAACAACAGAATGTATTATCTCACAGAAGTCTTAAATCATTATCACTGGGCCCAAATCAAGGTGTTGTCAAGACCACACTACCTCTGCAGGCTCTAGGAGATCATTCATTCCCTGTCTCTTCCAACCTCTAATGGCTAACAACAGTCCCTGAGTTGTGGACACATTACTCCAAACCTCAATATCAACATCTTTAAGTATCTGTTTCATCTTCACATTGCCTTCTTCTCTGTGCATTTGTTAAATCTCCTTCTGCTTCCTTTTTTTATGATACATGTAATTCCATTTAAGGTCCACTTGAATAATCCAAGATAATCTGCCCATCTCAAGATCTTTAACTTAATCACATCTTCAAAGAACTTTTGCCTTGTAAAGAAACATTTACAGGTTCCAAGGATTACAACCTGATATTTTGGGGCAGCCGTTATTCATCCAGCTGCAGTAGTCCACCATGAATCTTATGTCTCTCTATGAAATAAAAAATCAGGACCTAGAAGCCAATAGAGAGCACGTAGCCTATGGTGCTTGTATACATATTTATATTTCACGTGCCACCAGGCTTGCTCTTTATCCAAAGTTATGGAACTTTATATAAGTGGGTTATGGTCATTCAAAGCAACATGAGAGAATGTTTCAGATAAGATGTATTGTGCAATTTGGGTGTGCTTTTGTCAACAAGCTGATTAGCATCCAAGTCTTCCTCATAGGAGGACCTAAAATAGACAACTCCTCTAGAAGCATCTGACAATGAGTTTATCCCTGCTAAAATTCCTCAGGGCAAATGTTGCAGGTAAGTGGTATAATTTCTCTGGCCCTCACGATGACTAAAGTGAAGTCTATAGTGATGTATTAACAAATTAGTTGGTCAGAAACCTGATACTACACAGGCTAATATTAGTCTTACAGATATTTGCTATTCAAAAAAGTTAAAATAAACTTAAATGAACAGAATAATTTAGGATATCTTCTCCCCTCCTGCCATGCGGGATTTATCACTTCAAGGCAGGATAACCTCGAATAGTCAGACACTTACAAAATGGCTTGCTGGTCTTCCCTAGAATTTCCACATAAAAGATAGGCTTCTTTTTTAATGATGAACAAAGTTTTTTTATGTGGAGGTGATATTTGCCATATAAGAACTGTGGTTTTGGTAATTGTGGAGAATCATTGGCTTGTTTCATCCTTTTGAATTCTTGTGTTGGATGATTTGTGGCCCAATTGGAAGAGATCAAATTACAGGACTAAATAAGAGTAATTTTGGCCCAGTAGAGTATTGATTTCATCGTTGCTTTTTCCTGCAAACCTGAATGATATTCTGGTTGTCTATTTATCTGATTTAGCCACAAACATTGAAGTTAAGTGACTGAACAAATAAGACGAACTCTTTGTCTTTCTAGCTATTATGTATGTATACCCTTTTTACTTGCATACTTGAATCTCTATAAATTCAGCCCTGGTTAGCACTGCTAGCCAAAGCTCGAAAGGGAATTGTATGTCCAGTTAAATAATAAATTTGACAATTTCTATAACATTGTCATTTTCTGTATTAAGCATTAGTAAAATCTAAGGTTATAATGTTAAGGTAGACATCAGGAATGGTGCTCAATGGGGAAATAAGGAGTTAGGTCTCATCTTTTGTTATTGTTGTTTGCTTTGTTTTTTAGGCTTTTTTAAAAAAAAATTTACTTGGAATAAAATTTCTACATTTTAAAATATACAGGTAGTTAAGACAAAACTGATATTTGGTGCTGGGATGAGCTAATTCTTGTGAATTTTGCCTTACTTAGACTGTGTTTTTTGGGGCTTTCGTAAAATTGGAGGAATAATATTCTTAGAAATATCTAACAGTATATTTTTGATTCTTAATAATATTACTCATTGAACTGTAATTTAGTAATATTGCTTCTGAAGTATGAGAGGATATATTCAGGCTTTTTCATTCAATATTTAGACTTTCACTTTTAGAGAATGAATCAACAAGTCCTCTGGATACAAGATATTATCTGCTACCTTTAGCCACAGAATTTGAAATTAAGCTTAGAGAACAGAGTTGTCGAACTGACAGCAGACAAGTATGCCTTCCAAAAAAAATAATACCGCAGAACAAATAAGAGTGTGTCTTTTTATATGCACAAAAAAGGTCAAAATGTCTAATGACTTCAGATCAAAACTCTGTCTATGTTATAAACTAATAGGCCCTGCTCCTACTCTGATATTTGCTTGCCAAAGCCTCTCCTTTTTTGGGTTCCAGTTTGCCCTTAAAAAAAGTGTTGGTGTTTTACCACATGATATCAAATTTTTCTTTAATAACAAAAGTTGATTTAATGAAATACAAGCATGTGGCAGCAGGCTGGAGACTGATAGTTAAAATGAAATATGAAAACAATAAATGATCGATCTTGCCCTTGGGTCCAAAAGGCAAACCACATACCCAAAGAATGTGGGAGACACAGGTTAATATTGATGAATAGAGTTGATGGGTAGAAGTTTTAGGATGACAAAAATCATAAGGGGTCACTATATGCTTTAGCCACTGAAATAGTTAACTAAATACTTCTTCGAATGTATCACTCTCAAAGTATGTAACCTTGACTGAGAGAGATGGCAGTTCCAGCTCCATTGCCGTGGTATGACCATGTAGGGTTGAGAATAGGCATCTGAATGTTGAATAAACATATAAATATCTCGTGAAGACTGAATCAAGAAGTTGAGTGTGGTGCCTCTGGGAGAACACAAATTCTGCCTTCAAATATGTGAAGTTTGGTTTGCCCTTCAAGATCCCTTTTCTACACTTTTCCACTCCCTTGCTTTCTGGCTTCCGATTGGGTTTAGCCAATAAAGACCACCAATAAGATACGACTAGTGGGGAAGAGAGGAAAGTCAGGGGATTTATTTCCTTATGACGTCCTGGCTAGGGTTTGACTTAACAGTGGCTGTGCTCTTCTCCTGAAGATCATAGCTCCTGTTGGACTTCCTTCTCTGAAAACTGCCTTTCTCCATGGAATTCCCCCCTTGCCCTCTCAGCAACCTGCTAGCCCAGGTTTCTTCAACTCTCTTTCCATCCATGCCCTTGTAAATAGTCACTTAATTTAAATCTTTAGAGTGTGTTTTCTGTCGGAATATTGATGGATAACAACCTTCATGTAAAAGACAGACTAAACTGTGTTTCTAGAGGAAAGCGCCAATATTAAAAGACAGAAGTTCTGAGAAGAGATAGTTTGATTTAGCACTTATACTACAAGAGCTCTCTTAAAATCAATTGGGTGTCCTCAGAAGGTAGAGTACCCTGCTCAACTTTTGTTGTTGTTGTTATCTTTTTTTTTTTTTTTTTTTTTTTTGAGGGAGAGGAGGAGCCTGTGTATATATGAGAGTTAGAATGAGGTAACTTGAAAAATGTCATTTAACTTGGAGTAAGAAACAGTAAATTGTGTTGAAACATTTTATTTCTTCTCATTGGCCTGAGTTTGCCATTGCAAAGTAACAAGAACTCATAAACTGAGTGATGGGCCATGCCACACAACTGGGCTCACCTCTCCAACCTGAGCATCTTTGTGTTTGTGGCATACTAATAGGCACTCCAGGGGAAGGGGTAGCAACAGGCAAGCTGCTGCCCCTTTGCTTTCAAACAGAATCAAAGCATCAGATGTTTGCCTGTAGCCTGTACTAGGTGATTTTTATGGTTTCTTTCAGCCCTCTGTTTATTTTCTCCCTCTCTCCTTCCCTCCTTCCTTTCATTCCTTCATTCTTCCTCCATACCTACCTCTTTTCATTCATTCATTCATTCATTCATTCATTCATCTTCTTGTCCCACATTTTCTCAACAATACAAGCATCAAGTTGTGTGCAAGCTGCTGCATTGGAAGATGATGGAGGAGCAATGATACATTATCAGAAAGAAAAACAAAAAACAAAACAAAAACCCAAAAAGCATACAGCCCATGCAGCTAATGCAGCTCATGCCTTCTAAAAGTTCACATTCTGGTGGGAGAGATAGACAGTCGCATCATGAAAAAATATTTTGTCCTTATATTCCCACACATTCAGCTTTTGTCAAACCCTTCCTGACCCTCTGTGAATCTATTCTTCGTCTTTCCTTGTGCTTTTTCATATTCTGAAACACCACTCCTGTAGCTGCCTCTTTGCACCTGATATCTGCTTCTCAGTCATCTCTTATAACTCTCCTTATTAACCTTAAGAGAATGACACTCACTATTTGGACAAAGGAAAATGCTTACATGTTTCTCTCTGCTTCCAACCAGTATAATGAAAGGTTTGTATCCTGTGCTTTCCTTTGAGAAAAAAATAATAGTCATGAAAAGAACCTGTAGTTATGAGAAGGCCAGAAAGGTACATATAAATGAAACACTGTAACACAGATTAATACAAACAAGTAATTAAATACATTTAAAATTTTTAAAAAACCATACTGATTGTGCTGAGAAGCCTGGTAAGTCAGCATGTACTAGGAATCTTCGGAGCAACACTAACTGTATCAGGATTTCTTCTCTTTTAAGGACTTTTAATGGGAGTGTCAACTTTCTATACTTTTCAGCCTTACCAGCAAAAATGTCTTCATTATATTAGCTGCATTGAGTTATTGATTTTTTTCCTAGGCACGGAAAACCATCACAAGCAACTTACTGTGTTGGCTTTTGAAACTTCGAATACTCCACTATTCCATTAGAGGTCATTCTATTTAGAGATATTGGATTATGGATTTAGAATGTAATAGGTTCTGTCAGTCATATTAGGTAAGTGTGTATTGCAAGAAGAAAGAAGGAAATAGAATGACAACTATTGTACAGAGAGTGTGATGAGCCAAGTGAAAATAGAATGTTTTCTGCAAAGGAAGTGGTCTTTCCTTGAGTTAAACTGTTGCTCTTAGGACAAGCATGTGCTTTGTAAGGTATAGTACTCACCATGGTTCAAAAGCTATTGATGCTTCACACTCCTCACAACCACCTCTATCATTTAGATGCATTCCAATATTTGGGGCTCATGGCACTGCCAGATATCACCTATATCATAGTCTCTTATTTGCTTAACTAGAATTGAGTCAAATGTCCTCTTTAATTATAGTAGGTTTGTGATTCTGTGATAAATAGACAACATAATGTGGCATGGGTTAGGGGTATAACATAGTTTTATTTCGAAAGATATGGTTTGAAGGTGGTTTACTTTTTGCCATTTTATAAAATAGGAGAATTGTCTGTCTACACATCCCAGAGCACTGAAATGGAAATTGCCTCCCAGCTTTGTGTGTCAAGCTTTGTATTGATGGAAGAAGAGAATATGAGTAGATATCACACATGTTTATTTTTTTGGTTCTCACCTTTCTCCATGATATTAACAAGTCTTTAGATGGTGGTATTAAATATCATTGGTATATGCCTGCAGTGTACAGACTGGTAGCCACTAGCCATATGTAGCTATTTACATTTAAATTAATTAAAATAAAATTAAATAAAAAATTCAGACACCCCCAAGTCACTCTAATGTACTTAATGTACAATTGCTCAATAGCCACATGTGGCCAGCAGCTGTCAACTGTGAAGTGAAGATACAGGACATTTTCATTATAACTTAACGTTATACTGAACAGGACTGGTATAGCCGTTTCCTAAGTTTTTGCAGGATCTCACGGGAAATTTTGATGTCCCAAAGCTATGGAGAGAAATAGAAATCTAGTACATGTGATGACTAATGAGCAATAGGGTATTAAGATGACTAAAGAAAAATGGGGCAATGGGCCAAGAAAGGTGCACTATTTTATATGATTTTGCAAAATATTTTCAGTATTTTGTATTCTATTTGATTTATAATAATACTTTAAAAGAAAAGTATAAAGGGTATTTGAAGGGCTTTGATATTTACTGCATAGCTTTTTGTAGTTAAAACATTGATACATAATAATATATAAATAGCCTTTTGCTGCTTTTAAATCTACATGTAATAGTTGTTATGACTTTGGGATTTACCAACTGCTTTCTTGAAATGGCTCTTAAGTATTGACCTAGCTAGAAGCCAAGTCTGTGAGGACTGGGCTTGTCCAAGTGTAACATTACGTGTCGTATTGCATTGATGTCATGCAGCACTATAATATGGAAGTTTCAATTATAGTTGTAAGAGCGTAGGAATGTCTTATGAAGCTAATGAAGTGGTATTTATATTACTTCATGGGAACGGCCATTAAAATAATTGCTCACTATATCTTAAAAACTATCCATACATTAGAAAAAGTTATCTCTCCTAGAAGAAGTAAAGCACATTTTTATAGCTTCTTTGAAAGAAAATGAATGTTTGAAATACTGAAGGATGTTATTGTGCACAGGTGTGTGCTTGTACATGTGCACACATGCACACACACACACACACACACACACCCCTGATATGGTTTGTCTCTGGGTCCCTACCCAAATCTTATCCTGAATTGTAATCCCATAATCCCCATGTGTTGTGGGAGGGACCCGGTAAAAGATAATTGAATCATGGGGGCGTTTTTCCCATGCTGTTCTTGTGATAGTGAGTGAGTTCTTCACAAAATCTGATAGTTTTATAAGGGGCTTCCCCTTTCACCGAACATTCATCCTCTCTCCTGCTGCCATGTGAAGAGGTGCCTTCTGCCATGATTGTAAGTTTCCTGAGGCCTCCCAAACCATGTGGAACTGTGAGTCAATTAAACCCCTTTCCTTTATACATTGCCCAGTCTTGAGCAGGTCTTTATAGCAGTATGAGAATGGACTAACACGGTAAACTGGTACTGTAGAGAGTGGGGTGCTGCTACAAGGATACCCCAAAATGTGGAAGCAATTTTGGAGCTGGGTAACAGGCGGAGGTTTTAACAGTTTGGAGGGCTCAGAAGAAGACAGGAAAATGTGGGAAAGTTTGGAATTTCCTAGAGATTTGGAGGGCTCAGAAAACAGAAAGATGTCAGAAAGTTTGGAATTTCCTAGAGACTTGTAGAATGGCTTTCACAAAACTGCTGATGGCAATATAGACAATGAAGTCCAGGCTGAGGTGGTCTCAGAAGGAGATAAGGAACTTGTTGGGAACTGGAGTAAAGGTCACTCTTGCTATGCTTTAGCAGAGAGACTGGTAGTGTTTTGCCCCTGTCCTAGAGATCTGTGGAACTTTGAACTTGAGAGAGATTATTTAGGGTATCTGGTGGAAGAAATTTCTAAGCAACAAAGTATTCAAGAGGTAATGGAGAATAAAAGTTTGGAAAATGTGCAGCCTGACAATGCAGCAGGAAACAAAAACCCATTTTTGGGGGGAGAAATTCAAGCTGGCTGCAGAAATTTGCATAATTAACATGGAACCAAATGCTAATAAGCAAGAAAAATGGGAAAAATGTCTCCAGGACAAGTCAGAGATCTTCATGGCAGCCCCTCCCATCACAGACTCAGAAGCCTAGGATGAAATGATAATTTCTTGGGCCAGGGTCAGCCTCCCCCACCCCCCGCTCTGCACAGCCTCAGGATCTGGTGCCTTGTGTCCCAGCTGCGTCAGATCTAGCCATGGCTAAAAGGGGCAAAGGTACAGCTCAAGCCATTGCTTCTAAGGGTGCAAACTCCAAGCCTTGGCAACTTCTATATTGTATTGCTCCTACAGGTGCACAGAAGTCAAAAATTGATGTTTTTGAACCTCCACCTAGATTTCAGAGGATGTATGGAAACACCTGGATGTCCAGGCAGAAGTTTGCTTCAAGGCTGGAGCCTTCATGGAGAACCTCTGCTATGGCAGTGCGGAAGGGAAATGTGGGGTCAGAGCTTACACAGAGTCCCCACTGGGGCACTGCCTAGTGGAGCTGTGAGAAGAGGACCACCATCCTACAGATACCAGAATGGTAGATCTACTGACAGCTTGCACCATGCACCTTGAAAAGCTACAGACACTCAATATCAGCTGGGAAGGCAGCTAGGAGGGGGGCTGTATCCTGCAAAGCCACAGGGGCAGAGCTGCACAAAGTCATGAGAGTCCACCACTTGCATCAGCGTGACCTGGAAGTGAGATATGGAATCAAAGGAAGTAATTTTGTAACTATAAGCTTTAATGACTGCCCTATTGGATTTTGGACTTGCATGGGGCCTGTAGCCCCTTTGTTTTGGCCATTTTCTCTGATCTGAAATGGGTATATTTACCAAATGCCTGTACCTCCATTGTATCTATGAAGTAACTAACTTGCATTTTATTTCACAGGCTCATGAGTGGAAGGGACTTGCCTAGTCTCAGATGAGACTTTGGACTTGGAATTTGGGTTAAGACTGGAATGAGTTAAGACTTTGGGAGACTGTTGGGAAGGCATAATTGTGTTTTGAAATGTGAGGACATGAGATTGGGAGGGGCCAGAAACAAAATGATATGTTTTGACTCTGTGTCCCCACCCAAATCTCATTTTGAATTTTAATCCCATAATCTCCACATGTGTGAGAGAGACCCAGTGGGAGACAATTGAATCATGGGGACGGTTTCTCCCATGCTTTTCTCATGATAATAAGTGATTTCTCAGAAGATCTGATGGTTTTATAAGGGACATCTCCCCATTTGCTCATTACTCATTCTCTCTCCTGCTTCCTGCTTCCCTGTGAGGAGGTGTCTTCCGCCACGATTATAAGTTACCTGAGACCTCCCCAGCCATGTGGAACTGTGAGTTAATTAAGCCTCTTTTCTTTATAAATTACCTAGTATCAGGCAGTTTTTTTTATAGTAGCATTTGAATGGACTAACATAACACCTCTGATGTGGTATTAAATGAGAGCATTCAGATATAAGATAGTTACATCAGTGACTGCTACTTCTTAAATACTGTTTAACACCCCACTCCCTCTTTATGATAAATAGCAGTGTGGCAATAGGTTGGTATGTGATTTTATTTGTTGTTCATTGCCTAGAACAATAAATAAAACTTGAGGTTGGAGGGTTCTGACTAGATTCTATCAACTGCCTTTCCTGTGCTTATAAAAAGACTCTTCAAGGGCTTTGCTCCAGGACACTGTCTGCAGATTGATAACGTTCAGTCCTCACAGAGTCAGGCTCTTTGTTAACTGTTTTCCAGGGTGTTAGCATTTAACACTCTTCTGAATTCCTCAGGAAAACATACTCATTGAGATGGCTACCACTTGATAATCCAAAGTCAAAGACTTATTTTCTTTTTTTTTTTCTTTTTTTCCTTTTTTTTTTTTTTTTTTTTTTTTTGTTTGTTTAAGACAGTCTTGCTCTGTCACCAGGCTGGAGTGCAGTGGCATGATCTTGGCTCACTGCAACCTCCGCCTCCTGGGTTCAAGCAATTCTCCCGTCTCAGCCTCCCAAGTAGCTGGGATTACAGGTGCGCACCACCACACTCAGCTAATTTGTGTATTTTTAGTAGAGACAGTGTTTCACCATGTTGGCCAGGATGGTCTCGATATCTTGATCTTGTGATCCGCCCACCTCAGCCTCCCAAAGTGCTGGGATTACAGGTGTGAGCCACCGCACTTGGCCAAAGACTCATTTTCAATTAGGGTTGTCATAATGATTAAATGAGATGATATGTGTAAAGCACATGACACGGTACTTGGCATTTAAGTGCTCCAACATTGTCAGCTATCTATTAGAGTTCTGCTTCCAGGTGTTATATTATTTCCTATCACCAGGCCCTCTTCTGACTGGCATGCCATCTAAACAAACTTTTGACTTCCATGCCTCTAATGTAGCCACAAACTTTGCTCTTTAAAGCTATCAAGTCAAATATTGGAAAAATTGCCTAAATAGAGTCTATCTCTTGACAGTTCCCTTAGTGAGGAGTATAAAAGGCATGATGTTGGAATCTTATTAAATGTCATTCAGTTGTCTGTTGTTTCTTGTTCACATGTTCTGCTATTCACATTGAGTGATGAAGCCACTTGCATGATATATGTCAAGATACCAAATGCTCTAGTATCTAGTAGGGTCTAGCAAAGCACTTTATTTCCATGGATGTTTTATTCAACTTGGCAAATTGTGGGTACAAAAATTTTGGAAACATATCAAATGAAAATGAAATACAGAGAAATATGAGGGCTTATTTTTTCCCTCAAAAATATACCAAAAAAAATTTAATTTAATTTGTTTTTTGTTGTCAGATCATAAAAATAACCTGACTTTCATCTGTCACTACCTACTACCTATACACAGTGAATGTGTTTTGGCTAAGAAGGAAGTAGGCCAAGTATGAGTTAAAGAGGGGACATTGCAACCACAGTGTGTATTTCTAAATGGTATCTGCTGGCTAAGGGGTCCTCTTGCTCATTATTTAGAAAATTTTCCTGAATTCATGAATTATTTAGGGTTCTTGCTTCAAAAATAAAGTTATAGTCCCACACCAGACAATCTAAAGCAGATTATTCAGGAGAGAAGTTTGACATGCTATTTTTAACAAACCCTTCCACTGTTTATTATTATCAGAAATTTAAAGAAAAGCTACATAGATGCCCTTCCAAACCATAGATAGATGTGGAGATAATTTTAGGGATGCTCGTTAGTGTTTGGGCCAACCATTGTGGAATTACTATAGAATTTTATGAAATGTCTCAAAACTTTGATGGATCTAAAATTCTTTTCTAGATTTAAAGACTTTGGAAAGTTTTATTAGCCCATTTTCACACTGCTGATAAAGACATACTTGAGACTGGTCAATTTTAAAAAGGAAGAGGTTTAATGGACTTACAGTTTCATGTAGCTTTCACCGCAATCATGGTGGAAGCCAAGGAGGAGCAACTCACATCTTACATAGATGGCAGGAGACGAACAGAGAGCTTGTGCAGGGAAACTCCCCCTTATAAAACCATCAAATCTCATGAAATTTATTCACTATCATGAGAACAGCACAGTAAAGACCTGCCCCCATGATTCAGTTACCTCCCACTGGGTCCCTCCCACAACACATGTGAATTCGAGATGAAATTTGGGTGGGGACACAGCCAAACAATATCATTCTGCCCCTGGACCATCTCAAAACTCATGTCCTCACATTTGAAAATCAATCATGCCTTCCTAACAGTCCCCCAAAGTCTTAACTTATTTCAGCACTAATTCAAAAGTCCACAGTCTGAAGTCTCATCTGAGATAAGGCAAGTCCCTTTCACCTATGAGACTGTAAAATCAAAAGTAAGTTAGTTACTTCCTAGATACAATGGGGGTACATACATTTGCTAAGTGCAACTATTCCAAACGGGAGAAATTTGCCAAAATAAAGGGGCTACATGCCCCATCCAAGTCCAAAATTCAGCAGGGCAGTCAAATTTTAAAGCACCAAAATAGTCTCCTTTAACTCCATGTCTCACATCCAGGTCACGCTGATGCAAGACGTGAGTTCCCATGGTCTTGGGAAGCTCTGTCCCTGTGGTTTTGCAGGGTACAGCCTCCCTTCTGGCTGCTTTCAGGGGCTGGCATTGAGTTTCTGTGGCTTTTCCAGGCCCACAGTGCAAGCTGTCAATGGATCTCCTTTTCTGGGATCTGGAAGCTGGTGGCCTTCTTGTCGGAGCTCTCCTAGGTGGTGCCCCAGTAGGGACTTTGTGTGGGGAATCTAACCCCACATTTTTCTTCTGCACTGCCCTAGCAGAGGTTCTCCAGGAGAGGCCCACCCCTGCAGCAAATTTCTGCCTGGGCATCTAGGCATTTCTATACATCCTCTGAATTCTAGGTGGAGGTTTCCAAACTTCATTCTTGACTTCCATGCACCTGAAGCCTTAAAACCATGTGGAAGCTGCCAAGGCTTGGGGCTTCTGCCCTCTGAAGCAACAGCCCACGCTATACCTTGGCCCCTTTTAGCCCTGGCTTGAGTGACTGGAATGCAGTGTACCAAGTCCCTAGGCTGCAAAGAGAAGGGGGGCCCTGGGCCTGGCCCACAAAGCCATCTTTTTCTTCATGGTTTCTAGGCCTGTGATGGCAGAGGCTGCCATGAAGACCTCTGACATGCCCTGGAAACATTTTTCTTATTGTTTTGGAGATTAACATTTAGCGCCTCATTATTTATGCAAATTTTTACAGCCAGTTTCAATTTCTTTTCATAAAATAGGAATTTCTTTTTTTATCATATTATCAAGCTGCTAATGTTCCAACCTTTTATGCTGTTTCCCTTTTAAAATTGAATGTCTGTCACAGCACCCAAGTCACATCTTGAATGCTTTGCTGCTTAGAAATTTCTTTTATCAGATACCCTAAATCATCTCTCTCAAAGACTCACAAATCTCTAGGGCAGGGGAAAAATGCTGCCAGTTTCTTTGCTAAAACATAACAAGAGTCACCTTTGCCCCAGTTCCCAACAAGTTCCTCATCTCCCTCTGAGACCACCTCAGCCAGGGTTTTATTGTCTATATCACTATCATCATTGTGGCCAAAGCCATTCAACAAATCTCTAGAAAGTTCCAAACTTTCCCACATTTTCTTGTCCTCTTCTGAGCCCTCTAAACTGTTCCATCCTCTGCCTGTTACCCAGGTGTAAAGTCACTTTCACATTTTGGGGTAACTTTACAGCAGCAGCACCCCTCTCTACTGGTGCCAATTTACTGTATTAGCCGGTTTTCACACTGCTGATAAAGACATACCTGTAAGTTCTCTGTGAAGCAAACCAGCATGGCACACATATACCTGTGTATCAAACCTGCACGATCTGCATATGTATCCCCCCCCTTTTTTTTTTTTTGAAGAAGTACAGAAAAAAAAAAGACGTACCTGAGACTGGGCAATTTACAATAGAAAGAGGTTTAATGGGCTCACAGTTTCATGTGGCTGGGGAAGCCTCACAATCATAGCAGAAGGCAAGGAGGAGCATGTCACATCTTACATTCATGGCAGCAGGCAAAGAGAGAGCTTATGCAGGGAAACTCCCCATTAAAACCATCAGATCTCATTGTACATATTCACTATCACCTGAACACCATGGGAAAGACCTGTCTCCATTATTAAGTTACCTCCCACTGGGTTCCTGTCACAACACATGGGAATTCAAAATGAAATTTGGGTGGGGACACAGCCAAGCCATATCAGGGAGGATCCCTGGTACTGAGAAATAATCTCCCTTATTGGAGTTGTTCTGTTAGAGAAATAATTCATATACAACAGGTGGAAAATTCCATAGTGGTGCATTTCTTATCAAATGGAAACTTTACTTCCTTGGGGTCTCCTTATTTGGCTCACGCCACCGCTTGATTTTTGGATCCATAAATCCTGGCTATGAGATAAACAGTACCATATATTGGATGCTGATACAGAGTGTACAAGGCCTTCTGGAGAACTTTGTCCCAGCCCTGCAAAGTATTGTCACCTTCTTGGCATTGCCATTGTGATTTCAAAAGACCATTCCACCATTCTATCAATCCAGCTGCTTCAGGACGATGGGGAACATGATGAGAACAGTGAATATCATGAGCATGAGACCACTGCCACACATCTTTAGCCATAAAGTAAGTGGCTTGGTCAAAGGCAATGCTGTGTGGAATACTGTGACAGTGGAAAAGGCATTCCGTGATTCCACAGATGGTAGTCTTGGCAAAAGAATTGCATGCAGGATAGGCAAACCCATATCTGGAGTAAGTGTCTATTCCAGTGAGGACAAACCTCTGTCCACTCCATGTTGGAACATGTCCAGTATAATCAACCAGCCACCAAGTAGCTGACTGATCACCCTGAGGAATGGTGCCATATCGAGGGCTCAGTGTTGATCTGTGCTGCTGGCAAATTGGGCACTCAGCAGGGGCTATAGCCAGGTCAGCCTTGGTAAGTGGAAGTCCATGTTGCTGAACCCATGCATAACCTCCATCCCTGCCACCATGGCTACTTTGTTCATGGGCCCATTGGGCGATGACAGGGGTGGCTGGGGAAAGAGGCTGAGTGGTGTTCACACAATGGGTCATCCTCTCCACTTGTTTATTGAAGTCCTTCTCTACAGGGGTCACCCATTGGTGAGCACTCACATGGGATACAAATATCTTCACAGTTTTTGGTCACTCAAGGAGGTCCATCCACATACCTCTTCCCCAAATTTCTTTATCACCAATTATTTAATCTAGCTTCTTTTAAGTCCATGACCATCCAGCCAAACCATTGGCTATAGCCCATGAATCAGTATATAATCACACATCTGGCCATTTCTCATTCCATGCAAAGTGCACAAACAGGTGCACTGCTCAAAGTTCTTCCCACTGAGACAATATCCCTTCACCACTGTCCTTCAGAGATGTCCTAGAAATGGACTGTAGTGCTGCAGCTCTCCACTTTCTAGTGGTGCCTGTATATTGTGAAGAACCATCTGTGAACCAGGATCTAGTCTTCTCTTTCTCTGTCTACTGATCATAGGGAACTCCCCATGAGGCCATTGGCACAGGCTGAGGGAGAGAAGGCACAGTGGCAGCAGTGGAGAGCATAGGCATTTGAGCCACTTCCTCATATAACTTACTTGTGCCTTCAGGAACGGATCAAGCCCAATCACATATATACCACTTTTATTTGATGATGGAATGTTGCTGTGCATGACACACTTTATGACTAGATGAGTCAGAAAGCACCCAGTTTATGATAGGCAGTTAAGTTCACATGGTGACTTGATAACCCGTAGTCAAACGTTCAGTTTCCACCAAAGCCCTGTAATGGGCCAAGAGCTGTCCCTCAAAAGGAGAGTAGTTATCTGCAGAAGATGGCAAGGCCTTGCTCCAAAATCCTAGAGATCCCTTCTGTGGTTCTCCTATGGGGAGCTGCCAAAGGCTCCAAATAGCATTCCTATCTTGCACTGACACTGCAAGCACCATTGGATCTGCTGGGTCATGTGGCTCAAGTGGCAGAGCAGCTTGCACAGCAGCCTGGACCTGTTGCAGAACTTTCTCCCATTCTGGACCCCACTCAAAACTGGCAGTCTTTCAGGTCACTAGATAAATGGGCTGAAGTAACACACCCAAATGAAGAATGTGTTGCCTCCAAAATCCAAATAGGCCCATTGGGAGATGTGCCTCTTTCTTGGTTGTAAGAGGGGCCAAATACAGCAACTTATCCTTCACCATAGAAGGAATATATCAATAGGCCCCATGCCACTGGACTCCTAGAAATTTTACTAAGGTAGAAGCTCCCTGAATTTCAGTCAGATTTCACATCCTCTGGCATGCAAACGTCTCACCAATAGGCCCAGTGTGTTTGCTACTTCTTGCTAACTGGATCCAGTCAGCATAATGTCATCAATGTAATGGACCAGTGTGATATCTTGCAGAAATGAAAAGCAATCAAGGTCTCTCTGAAAAAGATTATGACACAAAACTGGAGAGTTGATATACCCTTGAGGTAGGACAGTAAAGGTATATTGTTGGCCTTGCCAACTGAAGGCAAATTGCTTGTGTGTGCCTTATGGACAAGAACAGGGAAAAAGGCATTTTCCAAGTTAATGGCTGCATACCAGGTACCAGGAGACTTGTTAATTTTCTCAGGCAATGAAACCACATCTGGTACAGTGGCTGTAATTGGAGTCACCACTTGGTAAAGCTTATGATAATCCACTGTCATTCTCCAAGATCCATCGGTCTTCTGCAGAGGCCAAATGGAGAGTTGAATGGGGATGGGGTGGGAATCACTACCCCTGCATCTTTCAAGTCCCTGATGGTGGCACTAATATCCACAACCCCTCCAGGGATGTGGTATTGATTATTATTTACTATTTTTCTGGGTAAAGGCAGGTTTAATGGCTTCCATTTGACCTTTCCCATCGTAATAGCCCTCACCCTACCAGTCAGGCAGTCAACGTGGGAGTTCTGCCAGCTACTAAGTATGTCTCTGCTAATTATGCATTCTGGCATTGAGGAAATGACTGCAGGATGGGGTCCCACTGGACCCACAGTAAGTTGGACCTGAGCCAAAAGAACAGTTACCCAGGTAAAAGGCTGGAGGTCTCCTTGGGATGGATGGGAGAAAGATTAACAACATAAATTGTTGGTACTGTAGTGGGATCCTACTTCAAGGGAACCCAGCCTCAACTTCATTCAAGAGCTTTTGGGTCTGTCAACTGCTTCAAGTCTGGAAATTGATTAAGGGGCTGTGATTCTCTGTTTTTATAATTTAAATTAGTCTTTTTTTCATTTGACTTGAAAGTTTTCTGCTTATATAAATTAAGTAGGAATGCATAGGCTTCCTATCAATTCACTTCTAGGAACACCATGATTAATTAGCCAATACCAGAGTGCCACATGAGTCAGACTCTTCTGATTGCTGCTTTGCCTCTACTGTCCACTATAGTAGCTTCACCCACCTTGCCTTTGATGGTTGAGTGCCACCACGTGGTCCCTGCCACCTTGGGATCCAGTTATTCCCATTGTATTTAAATATTGTAGTTGAGTAACTGCGTTTCCCACTGTTACTTCTGACATACAGAGAAAAGCAATTACAGGGCTCTTCAAAGATACAGGTGCTGCCCTCATGAATCTATTTTGTAAAACATTGGTCGAGGGCATATCTTCTGGACCCTTCCAGGTGTGATTAGTATGTCTAAAGTGACTAATTTGCACCACCATCACAATCTCCTCAAGCCTTTGGATCCATTCCTCTGCATTAACCAATGGATATCAAGCATTTCCAGTTTGGCTTACAGTGTGCCATCTTTTAATCCATGTTTCAGCAACCAAGAAAATAACCTATTATAACCTATTTTAACTCCCCAAATGACAACATTAAATGCAGGACCCCTGCTTAGTGGGCCCAAATTAATAAATTCAGTCTGATCCAACTTTGTGTTCCTTCCACCATTATCCCACATCCTTAATATCCATTCTCATGCCTGTTCTACAGATTTCTGCTTACATAAATTAGAAAATTCAAGCAGTTCTTTTGAAGTGTAGTGCACCTCCTTATGGGTCACATTCAGAACCTCAACTCTAGGTGCTGGCCAGGACTTTAGTCTAGTTATAGGTCTAGAAACAAACAGGGGTGTTGGGAGCGGCTCCTGAGGAGAATCGACATTATCTTGCTTGGCAACTGCCTTAGGGGAGGCTATCACTGTTGCCTCAGGCAATGCAGGGTTTATCTCCTCAGACAAAGGTGGAAAGGCTGATGGCAACATGGGTTGGGGAGGGGATGTTGCCACTACTGGGGTTAGAGAAGCTGTTTCTTCTGGCCAAAAAGGTTCATCAGAGTTTACAGTCTCAGTGTCTCCAGCTTCATTGGGGTCCTCTCACATGTCCCCATTCCAAATTGCAGGGTCCCATTCATTTCCAATCAATGTCCTAAATTTAACAGTCGACACCTGACAAGGCTGTGCATGCACCTTTCGTTGCAGGTCAGCCACTCACATGAGAAAAGCTTGTGTCTGGTTTTTTCACAATTTCAGCTCTTTCTCTACAGGAGATAAGACTCTCACTTAGGGCAATTTTAGCATATCTGAGGCTCAGTGTCTGCTTCTGAAGTCAAGAGTTAGAATCCCTGAGTTCATAATTTTTTTTGATCACTTTTCCCAGTGATATAGGAATAACCAACTTCATTGTTTTCTTTGGTTCTCCACATATAGTCAAAGGTATTATGTATAAAGTCACTAACTTCCTTGCCTCTCATGAGTAGTGAATCAGGAATGTCAAATGCATTGATTTTGCATAACTCTCTAAACAGTGCACACTAGGACTATCAGTGTTGTTCATACTATTAGAAGTAGAGTCCTTAGCATTTTTGGGTGTAATCATATTAAGCATCCAACTCTAGAAACACCAAAACCAATGAGAGAACTTCATCTTTAATATTCTGTTTCTCTAGAACCACTCCTGTTACTAAAATCTGTATTAACTAGGGTTTTTTAGAGGGACAGAGCTAATATAATTGATTATATATATATATAATTATATATATATTATAAATATATATTAGAAATATAAATTTATATATGGGAGTTTATTAAGTAGTAATAACTTACCAGATCACAAGATCCCACAATAGGCCATCTGTAAGTGGAGGAGCAAGGAAGCCAGTCCCAAAACTGAAGAACTTGGAGTCGATGTTTGAGGGGAGGAAGCATTTAGCACAGAGAAAGATGTAGCCTGAGAGGCTAAGCCAGTCTAGCCATTTCATGGTTTTCTGCCTGCTTTATATTCTAGCCATGCTGGCAGCTGATTAGATTAAAGGTGGGTCTGCCTTTCCCAGCCCACTGACTCAAATGTTAATCTCCTTTGGCAACACTCTCACAGACACACCCAGGATCTATACTTCGCATCTTTCAATCCATTCAAGCTGACACCCAGTATTAACCATCATAGCATGTATCTTCCTCCTATGAGCCTTTAAAATCAAAAGCAACTTAGTTACTTATTAGTTACTTACCCATTTCAAATGGGTATATTTACCCTATCTCTGTACCCCCCCGTTGAAAATAATTTTGCCAAAGCAAAGGGGCTTCAGGCCCCATGTAAGTCCAAAATTCAGTGGAGCTGTCAAATCTTATAGTTCCAAAATTATCTCCTTTGACTGACTCCATTTCTCACATCCAGGTTATGCTGATACAAGAGGTGGCTCTTCACGGTCTTGGGAAGCTCCACCCCTGTGTCTTTGCATAGTACAGCCCCCCTTCAAGCTGCTTTTATGGACTGGCATTGAGTGTCTATGGCTTTTCCAGGTGCACAGTGTAGGCTGTCAGTGGATCTACCATTCCGGGGTCTGTAGGATGGTTGCCCTCTTCTCACAGCTCCATTAGGCTGTGCCTCAGTGGCTACTCTGTGAGGGGGCTTTCATCCAACGTTTTTCTTCTGCACTGTCCTACCAGAAGTTCTCCATGAGGGCTCTACCCCTGCAGCACACCTCTATCTGGACATCCAGAAGTTTTCATACATCCTCTGAAATCTAGGCGGAAGTTCCCAAATTTCAGTTCTTGACTTCTGTAAACCCACAGTCCTGATGCCACATGCAAGCTACCAAACTTGGGGCTTACACCCTCTGAAGCAATGACCTGAACTGTATGTTGGCCCCTTTTATCCATGGCTGGGATGCAGGGCACCAAGTCCTGAGGCTTCTCAAAGCAGCAAGACCCTGGTCCCAGCCCAGGAAATCATTTCTTCCTCCCACACCTCTGGGCCTGTGATGAGAGGGGCTACTGTGAAGACCTCTGACATACTCTGGAGACATTTTTCTCATTGTTTTGGTGATTAACATCGGGCTCCTCATTACTCATGCAAATTTCTGCAGCTGGCTTGAATTTCTCTTCAGAAAGTGCTTTTAATGCTTTTAACATTATGCAAGTCACATCTTGAATGTGCTGCTTGGAAATATCTTCTACCATTTACCCTGAATCATCTCTCTCAGGTTCAAAGTTTCACAGGTCTCTGGGGCAGGGACAAAATGCTGCCAGCCTTTTTGCTAAAACGTAGAAAGAGTAACCTTTATTCCAGTTCCCACAAGTTCCTCATCTCCATCTGAGACCATGTCAGCCTGGACTTCATTGTCCATATCACTATATCATATTGGTCAAAGCCATTCAACTAGTCTCTAGGAAGTTCCAAACTTTCCCACCTCTTCTTGTCTTCTGAGCTCTTCAAGTGTGTAGGAAGTTCCAAACTTTCCCAAGTTTTTCTTTCTTCTTCTGAGCCCTCCAAACTATTGCAACCTCTGCCTGTTACACAGTTTCAAAATCATTTTCACATTTTTGGGTATCTTAATAGCAGTACCCCACTCTACCAGTACTAATTTAGTATACTAGTCTATTGTCCCACTGCTAGTAAAGACATACCTAACACCGGGTAATTTGTAAAGAAAACAGGCTTAATGGACTCACAGTTCCACATGGCTAGGAAGGTCTCACAATTATGGCAGAAGGTAAAGGAGAAGCAAAGGCACATCTTACATGACAGTAGGCAAGAAAGTGTGTGCAGGAGAATTGCTCTTTATAAAATCATCAGATCTTGTGAGACTTATTTGCTACCACGAGAAAAGCATGGGAGAAACCCACCCCCATGATTCGTTTACCTTCCACCTGGTCCCTTCCACCACACATGGAGATAATAGGAGCTAGAATTCAAGATTAGATTTGGGTGGGGACACAGCCAAACTATATCAAGGTGTTAATGTAATATTGGTTTATCTTATTATAAAACCCATTTATTTATTCATTTGCACTCAGCTACTCTTTGTCCTTCTCTCCATTTATACCCCAAATTTTCCACCTTTGGAAGGGACTTGACTTTGGGCCACTCTTCTGGTCTTGATTATAGGCAGTAATATTCATCTAGCAAGTTCTTCCCCCTCAGTCCACTCTCACGTGTATAGGATTATAGGGTAGCATCATACAGATATAGAACTAGTAGGATGTTTTTACCACTATCAATGCATTCACTGTTAACTTCAATTTTTACAAAGGGAGTGAAGGTAAAACCCACCCCATCAGGCCCTTAGGAATTTTGAGATAAATATTTTAAAACATAGTTATAGGTTTTTTTTTCTTTGGTATTATCCCTGCTTCTAGCTTTTGCAGTTGCAGCACCAGCCCTGTTACCACTGCATTAGGTAAGAAAAATAAGTTTGAGATAACATAGGGAAGAAAGATAAAGAATAGAAAAAGAAAGGGGAAAAAACATAGTCATACTAGATGGATCTTCTCTTCCTAGCATCCATCAGAAAAGCAGAGGAATCTATTTAGTGGGGACACTCTCTTAATTTTTCTCGTGTTGTGTGTGAGCACATACATGTTTGAGCATGTAATTAGTCCTTCATTTCTATACCTCTGAATATTTTAGACAGTGTTGCAACTGACCATTCCAATTCTCTATCAAATTATTATTTTAAGGAGAGTATCTCATTGACTATTGTTGAGTATTATGAATCATACAGTGTGTCCCTTGGCCTGGAGAAATGTGACTTGGCACCCCAAATTGATGCAATGTTTTCTATTCTGATTCTTTATGGTGCTCTGAGCATTTGCATCTACCAATAGATAAGTAAAGCCTAATCCAAAGTAAGTGTCTATTCCTGTGAGGGCTACCTTGTAATCCCCCAGTGCTGCAAGGATCAGCATGACTTGCTAATTGTGTTCAGGGCCTTTTCTCCTGGGAATCTTCCACATAGTCATTACAGTCTTTATATCTTTTGTTGGCAGACAGAAGAGTTCTTGTTAGCCTGACTCAGTTAATATCTGCATTGAGGGTTCCCCCACCCCAGTATCAGTTATTTCATGGACCCAGAGGGTTACCTCAAGGGAACATACCAGAATATCCACTTGTTTATTTCTAACACATTCCAAGCCTGAAAGTGTTTTGTTTTGTTTCGTTTTGTTTTGTTTTTTGATGGACATCAACATGTCCCAGTCAACCCTTTGTACCTTGCATTTCCTAAATGCAACCCTCAAATTCTCATCAATGTCTCATACAAACATTGCTTTAATAGTCCAGTTTTCCATTGCCCTTTGCCTCATTATATAGCCAGGCTCTTGGTCACTGCTTATGAGCCAGTAAAAAAAAACAAACAGAAGGGCTCTTATCATTGCTGAAATATTTTATCACTGCCAGAAAAATAGCATGCTAATCAGCTCACTGAACTGAATTTTATTTCAACTTATTTGATTGGAATGGTGGCTTACCAAACAAAATAATTGTCATTCACCTTGAAACTGCCATCTATAAATCAAGCAGCTCTTTGTTGGTCTGTTGAGGGCTGTTGATAGGGCATTGTCCAATGATGAGAGAATGCAGTAGCTCCTCATGTGGTTTCAAATCAGTTCTAGAGGAAATGAGGCTCCTTATTTGTGACTGTATCTTCCTTAGCATTATCCTGGTAGCATGATTCAGCAGAAACTATTTCCATTTTATTATGAGACTCTTATGGGCATTGCCCTCCCTATTAATGTGTTTCTTTGACATCACCCAAGACAGCATGGCTATTTCAGGCTTCAAGATTATTCATTCTATTATGAAGACACCTGCACGCGTGTGTTTATTGCAGTCCTATTCACAATATCAAAGACATGGAATTAACCTGAATACCCATCAATGACAGATTTGATAAAGAAAATGTGGTACATATACACTATGGAATACTATGCATCCATAAAAAGGAATGCGATCATGTTCTTTGCAGGGACATAAATGGATTTGGAAGCCATCATGCTTAGCAAACTAATGCAGAAATAGAAAACCAAATACAGCATGTTCTCACTTATAAGTGGGAGCTGAACGATGAGAACACATGGACACATGGGAGGGGGGAACAACACACACTGGGGCCTGTTGGAGGGAAGGAGGGAGAACATCAGAAAGAATAGCTAATGAATTCTGGGCTTAATACCTAGGTAATGAGATGATCTATGCAGCCAACCACCATGGCACACATTTATCTATGTAACAAACCTGCACATCCTGCACATGTACCCCTGAACTTAAAAATTGGAAATAAAAAAGAAGATATAATGCATCCTATACCTAGCAAGTAGAATTATCTCTTTATCTGGGTCCTGGAAATTTTGAATAAATAAGATTAATGCAATAAACATAGTTGCAGGAATATATGTTAGCTATATATCATGAAGTACTATTGATTTGCCTATGTTGAATGGCAGTTTAATAGCTACTCAAATTGAGTTGACATGAAAATTCCTTTTTAAAAAATCAAATGTAATATATACTACCTTTCATGGTACATTATTAGTTTTGTGTATATTGAATACACACTAAGTCAGCAAAAAAAAAAAAAAAAAAAAGGATTATTTTCTTCAGTCACAGTGGCAGTTTTAAATAATATAAACAAGTATTTACCCCTTATAAAATTCTCTAGTCCGAAGTCATGCTACAAGGCCAATTTTACCCTGGTACCAAAATCAGAAAAAAAAAAAAAAAAAAATCACAAGAAGAGAAAACCACAGACTAGTATTACTTATGAATATAGATGCAAAAATCTTCAAAAAACAAACTAGCAAACCAAATCTGGCAACACACAGAAAGTATTATACTATATCAAAAAGTGCTATTTATCCTAGGGTTCCAAGGTTGATTCAATATACACAAATAAATCAATGTAATACACCATATGAATAGACTGAAGGGTAAAAACCACGTGACCCTCTCAATAGATGCGTGAAATCATTTGGCAAAAAGTACCCTTTTATGATAAGAATATGTAATAAAATTAGGATAGATAAAAACTTTCTAAACCTGATAAATGAGATTTACAATAAACTGACAGTATCACAATTTTTTTAACACTTTTATTCTAAGTTCAGGGGTACATGTACAGGTTTGCTACATGGTAAACATGTGTCATGAGGGTCTGTTGTGTTGATTATTTCATCACCCGGGTATTAAGCCTAGTATCCATTAGTCATTTTTCCTGATACTCTACCTCTTCCTAACCTCCTCCCTCAAGTAGGTCCCAGTGTGTGTTGTTCCTCTTGATGTGTTCATGTTTTCTCATCATTAGCTCCCACTTATAAGTGAGAACCTTTTATTTGGTTCTCTGGTGTTTGATTTTTGGTGGTATTTGGTTTTCTGTTCCTGTGTTAGTTTGTGGAGGATAACGGCTTCCAGCTCCATCTATGTCCCTGCAAAGGACATGATCTCGCTCCTTTTTATGGCTGCATAGTATTCCATGGTGTATACGTATCACATTTTCTTTATCCAGTCTATCATTGATGGGCATTCAGGCTGATTCCATGTCTTTGCTATTGTGAATAGTGCTACAATGAACATACACATGCATGTGTCTTTAACATAGAACAATTTGTATTCTCCTGGTTATATACTCAGTAATGGAATTGCTAGGTTGAATGGTATTTCTGCCCTCAGATCTTCGAGAAATCACCACGCTGTCTTCCACAATGGTTGAAGTAATTTACACTCCCACCAAAAGTTTATAAGTGTTCCTTTTTCTTCACAACCTTGACAGCAGCTGTTATTTTTTGACTTTTTAATAATAGCCATTCTGACTGGTGTGAGATGGTATCTCATTGTGCTTTAGGTCCATGATGCTGAGCTTTTTTTCATATGATTGTTGGCTGGGTGTATGTCTTCTTTTGAAAAATGTCTGTTTATGTCCTTTGCTCACCTTTTAATGAAGTTGTTTGTTTTTTTCCTTGTAATTTTTATGTTCCTTATATATAGCATCATAATTAATAGTGGAAGAATGAGATCATCATTTCTAAGATGAGGAGCAAGATATTGATGTCCACCATTAACAACTTTAACACTGTACTGTAGGTTTTAGCCAGGACAATTAGGCAAGGAGACAAAATAATAATGATCCAGATTGTAAAGGAACAAATAAAACTATTTGTATTTGCTAATGATATACTGTTCCATCAGAAAATCCAAAGAAATTTACTTAAAATGATGAGAGCTAATACATGAGATCAGCAAGGTGGCAGGATACAAGACCAATATGCAGTAATTAATTGTGCCCTATCTAGTAGCTTGCACAATCCTAACACTTTGAGAGGCTGAGGTGGGAGGATTTCTTGAGTTCAGTAGTTTAAGACCTGCCTGAGCAACATAGTGAGAACTTGTCTGTACTAAAAATTTGAAAATTAATTAGCTGAGCATGGTGGCATGTGCCTGTAGTCCCAGCTACCCTGGAGGCTGAGGTAAAAAGACCTCTCAAGCCCAGGAGGTCAAAGCTGCAGTGAGCCATGACTGTGCCACTGCACTCCAGTCTAGGCAACAGAGCAAGACTCTGTCAAAAAAAAAAAAAAAAAAATCCCATTTTCAATAGCATTAGAAATATAACATACTTAGGAATTTTTTTAAGGTACAAAACTTATACTTGGAAAACTAGTAAATATTTTGAAAAATTATTAAAGAAGATCTAAATAAATGGAAATATATCCTGTGCTTATGGATCCAAAGACTTAATGTTGTAAAGATGGCAATACTCCCACAATGAATCCAAAGATTCAATACAATCCTTATCAAAATTCGATTTCTCCTTTATGCAGAAACTGACAAGGAGACCCTAAAATCTATATGGAAGTGTAAAAGTCCTAAAATTGATAAAGAAATATTTAAAAAAAAGAACAGAATTAGAGAAATTCCACTTAATGATTCAAAAATTCAGTGCAAAGCTACAGTAATCAACACTGTGTTAGTACTGGTATAAGAACAGACATGTAGATCAGTAGAATATAATTGAGAATCTAGAAATAAAACCAAAGGTTTCTGTTTAATTTATTTTCTACCAGGGTGTCAAGAAAATTTAGCAGGGAACTATGGGGACTATGAATATTTGTATGCAAAAGAATGAATTTGGGCACCTACTTTATACCATATACAAAAATCAATTCCAAATGGTTCAAAGACATTAAATGAATGAGGTAAAACTATTAAACTCTTGAAAGAAAAAACATAGGTGTAAAACTTTATTACCCTGCAAGCGCAAGCACATAAAAGAAAACACAGACTTCATAAAATGTCTAAAAACATATGCTCTTCAATGGGCATACAAAAAAAATGTGTTCTTCAATGGGCACTATTTTTAAAAAAGTGAAAATACATCCCACAGAATGGGATAAAACATTTACAAATCACATAGCTGATATTGGGTCAGTATTCAGTATATATAATAAACTCATATACCTCAACAATAAACTCAAATATCTGAACAATAAAAAACAATTCAATTTAAAAATGGGCAAAGGATCTTAATGTATACTTTTCCAAACAAGACATACAAATAGCCCATAAGAACACAAAAATATTCTTGACATAATTATTAACCAGAGAATCACAAATCAAAATCACAGTGATAAAACTTCTACACTCCCTGTGTTGGCAACAATAAAAATGATGGGCATTAATAAATGTCCGTTAAGATGCAGGGAAATTGGAACCCTTGTATATTGCTGGTGAGAATGTAAAACTGAAAAACCACTTTGGAAAACAGATTGAGAACTTCTCAAAAAGCTAAACATAGAGTTACACTATAACCTGGCAATTCCATTCTTGGGTGTATGTATTAGTCTGTTTTAATACTGCTGGTAAAGACATACCTGAGACTGGGAAATTTATGAAAGAAAGAGGTTCAATTGACCTACATTTCCACATGGTTCGGGATGCCTCAGAATCATGGCAGAAGGTGAAAGGCATGCCTCACATGGGGGCAGATAAGGGAAGAGAGCTTGTTTAAGGAAACTCCAGTTTGAAACCCATCAGATCTCGTGAGACTTATTCACCACCACGAGAATAGCATGGGAAAGACCTGCCCCCATGATTCAATTACTTCCCACCAGGTCCCTCCCACAACACTTGGGGATTCAAGATGAGATTTAGGTGAGAACACAGCCAAAACATATCAGTATATTTCTAGAATGAATAAATAAATAAATAAAATATATGTTCACTCAAATACTTGTATATGAATGTTCATAGCAAGTTTATTTGAAATAACAAAAAAGTAGAAGAACCCAAATGTCCATCAAGTGATGAAAAGATAAATAAAATATTGTATGTCCATACAGTAGAATATTATTCACCAATAAAGTGACATAATGTACTTATACCTAGCACAACATGGATGAACCTTGACAACATTATAAGTGAAAGAAACTAGACAACAAAGATCATATATTGTACTATTTCATTTATACGAAATACCCACAATAAACATCAAGGGTGATGGTTAAAGTTTTCTTTGGGTTGAAATTTTTCATAATTAATTTTGATGATGGTTTCCCCTTCTATTACTATACTAAAAGCTATTAAATTTTATGGTTTAAATAGGTGAATTGCATGGTATGTGATTTATAAAAGTAGATACATAAATAAATAAAGCAGAGTTATCATATGACCCAGCTATTCCACTCCTAAAGAAAATACCCCCCAAAATTGAAATTATATATTGACACAGACACTTTTACATTAATCTACATAGCTACATTATTCCTAATAACAAAAAAGTGGAAATAACCAAACTTTCCATAAACTATGAATGGATGAACAAATTGTGGTATATCCATAAGATGAAACATTATGAAACCATAAAAAAAAATTAAATGCTCATATATGCTACAACATAGATAAACCTTGAAAACATGCCAAGTGAAAGCCACCTATCAGAAAAGACCACACATTGGTTGATTTGATTTATGTAAAATGTGTAGAATAGGCAAATCATACAAATGTGGATAATGTTTGCCAGGGACTTGGAGAGGGTAAGTGGAGAGTGATTTTTAATGGGTTCAGGGTTTCTATCTGGGGTGGTGAAAATGTTCTGGAACTAGATCGTGGTTATGCTTGTACAACTTTGTGAATATACTGAGAACTCTTTAATTATACACTTTGAAAGGTGAACTTTGCAGTCTGAGAATTATATCTCAATTTGAAAAAGTGAGCAGAAATCACTGAAATAGAATAGAGAAAAACAATGGAGAAAATAAGAGAAACTAAAAAATGGTTCTTTGATAAAATCTTTAAGATAATTATCTAGCCAGAATAATCAGGAAAAAAGAGAAAATACAAATTACTGGTATCATGAATGAGAGAGGAGACATCACTACAGAGTCTAGAAAAATTAAAAGGATATTGAGGGAGGGGTCAAGATGAAATACTAGAAACAGCACAGCTGCAGTCAGAGGCTCCCACTGAGAAAAATGAAAATGGTGAGTGAATCCTGCACTGGCAACTGAGGTATCCAGATTCTCTCATTGGGACTGACTAGGCAGTTGGCGTGACTCACCAAGAGTGAGGAAAACCAGAGTGGTGCAACAGCCCACCTGGGAGCCACATGGGGCAAGAGGAGCTCCCACCCCCAGCCAAGAGAGATGATGAGTGGTCATGCTCCCATGCCCAGGATAACACACTTTTTCCATGGATCTGTGCAACCCAAGAGATCCCACTTGTGAGCCCATGCCACCAAGGCATTGAATCCCAAGCACAGAGCTGTGCAGATTCTCAGTGGCCAATTGACTGGAGACACCTAAGACTACCCAGGTCCAAGAAGGAGGGGTGGCCATCATCACTGTAGCTGCTTTCCACCTAAGATGGCTGCACTCCCTGAGGGAGGGAAGCTGTCTGCTGCCTAAGATGACTGAGCACCTGGGGAAAGGAGTGGCAGCCATCACTGAAACTTCAGTCTGCCATTTTCTCCCTGCTGGTTCCAGGGAGACTGGACGCTTTGAACCCAGGAGGAATTCCCTACAGTGCAGAACAGCAGCTGTGGCAGATCATGGCCAGACTGCCTTTTTAGGCCAGACCCTGATCTAGCCCTCCTTACTGAGCGAGGCTTCCCTGTAGAAATTTCAGCAACTCTAGCCACGGGTTTAGGGGCAGGACTGTGATCTCCCTGGGACAAAACCTCTGGGAAAAGGGGTGGCCATGGTCTCTGTGGGTCAGCAGACTTAGTCTTTCTCCCTGCTGGCTCTGAGGAATCCAGGCAGCCCAGATCAGTGGGATTCTCCCCAGCATGGCACAACCCCTCTGCCAAGAGGCAGCCAGAGTGCTTTCTTAAGTGGATCCCAGATCATGTGCCTCCTAACTGGGTAAGACTCCCCACAATGGAGTTGCCAGATACCTTATACAAGAGTATTCCTTCCAGCATGAAATTGGTGCCCCTCTGAAACAGAGATCACAGAAGAAGGAGTGGGCACCCATCTTTGCTGTTCTGCAGACTCCACTGGTGACACTTTCAGGTGTGGAAGGGACCAGGTGCATAGGGTCTGGAGTGGGCTGCCAGCAAACTGCAGCAACCCTATGGAAAGGGGGCCTGACTGTTAAAAAATAAATAAATAAAATAAAGTAACAGAGAGCACCAACAACAGCACCAACACAAAAGTCCCCACAAAAACCCCATCCAAATGTCAGTAGCTTCAAAGATCAAAGCTAGACAAACTCACAAAGATGGGAAAGAATCAACAACAACAACAACATAAATGCTGAAAACTCAAAAATCCAGCATGCCTCTTCTCCCTTAAATGATGGCAACCCTTCTCCAGCAAGGGCATAGAAGTGAGCAGAAGCTTAGATGTATAAATTGACAGAAGTAGGATTCAGAAAGTGGGTAATAATAAGCTTTGCTGAGGTAAAGGAGCATGCTCTAATGCAATGCAAAGACGCTAAGAACCATGATAAAACATTACAGGAGCTGTTAACCAGAATAATCATTTTAGGAAGAAACATAAATGACCTGATGGAGCTGAAAAACACAATATGAGAGCTTCACAGTGCAACCACAAGTATCAATAACTGAATAGACCAAGCAGAGGAAAGAATTTCAGTACTTGAAGACTATTTTGCTGAAATAAAACAGGCAGACAAGAGTAGAGAAAAAAGAATGAAAAGGAACTAACAAACAACTCTGAGAACTATGGGATTATGTAAAAAGACCAAAACTGTGACTGATTAGAGTACCTAAAAGAGACAGGGAGAATGGAGCCAAGTCAGAAAACTTAACTTCAGGATATTATCCAGGGGAACTTCCTCAACCAAACAAGACAGACCAACATTCAAGTCTGGAAAATTCAGAGAAGTCCAGTAAGCTACTCCATGAGAAGATCAACCCTAAGATACATAATCACCAGATTCTCCAAAGTTGAAATTGAGGAAGAAAATGTTAAGGGCAGCCAGAGAGAATGGCCAGATCACCTACAAAGGGAAACCCATCAGACTAACAGTGGACCTCTCAGCAGAAACTCTACAGGCCAGAAGAAATTGGCGGCCAATATTCTTAAAGAAAATAATTTCCAACCCAGCTCTTCTTATCCAGTCACACTAAACTTCATAAGTGAAGGAGAAATAAAATTGTTTTCAGTCAAGCAAATGCTGAGGGAATTTCTCACCACAAGGCCTGCCTTGCAAGAGCTCCTGAAAAAAACCCCACATGATTATCTTAATAGATGCAGAAAAGGCATTCCATAAAATTCAACACCCTTCTTGTTAAAAATTCTCAATAACCTAGGTATTGATGGAACATACCTCAAAATAATGAGTTATTTATGATAATTCTGCAGTCAATATCTTACTGAATGGGCAAAAGCTTGAAGCATTTCCCTTGAAAACCACTACAAGAAAAGGAAGCCATCTCTCACCACTCCTATTCAAAATGGTATTGAAAGTTCTGGCCAGGGCAACCAGGCAAGAGAAATAAATAAATGGTATTCGAATAGGAGGAAAGAAAATCCAACTGTCTCTGTTTGCAGATGACATGATCTTGTATCTAAAGAACCTCATCATCTTATCCCAAAAGATACTTAAGCTGATAAGCAACTTCGTCAAAGTCTCAGGATACAAAATTAATGGGCAAAAATCACATGCATTTCTATACGTATACCAACAATAGACAAGCAGAAGGCCAAATCATGAATAAACCACCATTCGCAATTGCTACAAAGAGAATAAAATACCTGGCAATGCAGCTAACAGGGGAAGTGAAGGACCTCTTCAAGTAGAACTACAAACCACTACAGAAGGAAGTAAGACAGGACACAAACAAATGGAAACACATTCCATGCTCATGGATTGGAAGAATCAGTATTATGAAAATGTCTATACTGCCCAAAGTAATTTATAGATTCTCTGCTATTCCCATTAAACTACCACTGATATTCTTCACAGAATTAGAGAATGCTACTTTAAAATTTATATGGAACCTCAAAAGAGCCCTTATAGCCAAGACAATCCTAAGCAAAAAGAACAAAGCTGGAAGCATCACGCTACCCAACTTCAAACTATACTATATGTCTACAGTAACTAACACAGCATGGTGCTGGTACAAAAACTGACATAGACTAATGGAACAGAATAGAGATCTCAAAAATAAGACCACACATCTAAAACCATCTGATCTTTGACAAACCTGAAAAAAACAAGCAATGGGGAAAGGATTCTCTACTTAATAAATGGTGCTGGAAAAACTGACTAGCCTTAAGCAGAAAATTGCAACTGGACCCCTTCCTTACACCTTATACAAAAATTAGATCAATATGGATTAAATACTTAAATGTAAAATCCTAAACTATAAAAACCCTAGAAGAAAATGTACACAATGCTATTCAGGATATAGACAAGGGCAATTCTTTTATGACAAAAAACATCAAAAGCAATTGAAACAAAGGAAAAATTGACAAATGGGATCTAGTTAAACTAAAGAACTTCTGCACAGCAAAATAAACTATCATCAGAGTGAACAGACATCCTACAGAATGGGAGAAAACTTTTCAATCTATCCATCTGACAAAGGTCTAATATCCAGAATCTACAAGGAACTTAAACAACTTTACAAGAAAAAAGCAAACAACCCCATTAAAAAGTGGGCAAAGAACATGCACAGACACTTCTTAAAAGAAGACATTTATGCAACCAACAAACATGAAAAAAAGCTCAACATCACTGATCATTAAAGAAATGCAAATCAAAACCACACTGAGATACCATCTTATGTCAGTCAGAATGGCAATTATTAAAAAGTAAAGTCACAACAGATGCTGGTGAGGCTGTGGAGAAACAGGAATGCTTTTACACTATTGGCGGGAATATAAATTAATTCAAACATTGTGGAAGACAGTGTGGCAATTCCTCAAAGACCTAGAACCAGAGATATTATTTGACCCAGCAATCCCATTACTGGCTATATGCCCAAAGGAATATAAATCATTCTATTATGAAGATACATGCACTCATGTTCGTTGCAGCACTATTCACAACAGCAAAGACATGAAATCAACCCAAATGCCCATCAATGATCGACTGGATTAATAAAATATGGTACATATACACCATGGAATACTACTTAATCATAAAAAGGAATGTGATCATATCCTCTGCAGGGACATGGATGGAGCTGGAAGCCATTGCCCTCTGCAAACTAACACAGGAACAGAAAACCAGACACCACATGTTCTCACTTATAAGTGGGAGCTAACAATGAGAACATTTGGAGACAGGGAGGAGAACAACTCACCCTGTGGCCTGTCAGGGGGTTGATGGGAGAGAGGGCATCAGGATAAATAGCTAATGCACGTGGGACTTAAAACACAAGTGATGGGTTGATAGGTGCAGCAAATCACCATGGCACAGGTTTACCTATGTAACAATCCTGCACGTCCTGCACATGTATCCCAGAGACTGAAATAAAATTTAATTAATGTTTTTTAAAAAAGTACAAGAGAATACTATGAACAATTTCATGCCAATAAATTCAACAACTTAGATGAAATCAACAAATTGCTTCAAAGACACACTGCAAAAGCTCACAGGCGAAATTATAGACAACTTGAATAGAGCTTTATGTATTAAAATAATTAAATTTGAAATTTAAAAGCTTCGTGCAAAGAAAATGACTAGCTAATAATTCTTCATTGGTGAATTCTGCTGTATTAGTTTTCTATTGTTTCAATAACAAATTACCACAAACTTAGTGATTTAAACAATACACGTTTATAATTTTACTAATCTGTAAGTCAGAAGTCTGACATGGACTAAAATCAATGTGTTGGCAGGGCTAGATTTATTTCTGGAGGCTCAAGATAATCCATTTTCTTGCCTTTTTCAGCTTCTAGAAGCTGCCTATCTTATTTGGCTCACGGCTCCCTTCCATCTTCAAAGCCAGCAATGGTCAGTTGAGTCTCATGGCACATCACACTCACACTGATTTTTCCTATTTCTCCTTCCACTTCTATGGAATCTGTTGATTACATTAGAGTCATCTGGATAATCTAGAAAAAAAACCTCCCAATATTAAGGTCAGCCAAATAGCAACCTTACATACATCTGCAACATTAATTTATCTTTACCATGTAAAGAAAAATAACATCCTTTTCTCTCATACTATTTCAAAAAATCAAGGGAGAATACTTTTCAACTCATCAAATGAGGTCAGCATTACCATGATGATAAAACCATAAAATCATGTTACAAAAAATAAAACTCATGACTATAAATGCAAAAATTGTAAATAAGATTTTAGCAAAGCAAGTCAAATTCAACAAAATATAAGAACAATGCGTAATAACCAAGTATGTTTTATATTAGAAATGCAAATTTGATTTAACAGTAAAAAATAAATCAGTGTAATTCATCATATTAAACAAAAAACCCCACGTGATTATCTCAAAATATGCATAAAAGTATCTGAAGAAATCCAACATCCATGTTTAGACGGAAACTCTCAACAAACTAGGAATAGAAAGAAACTTCCTTAATCTGATGAATGTCATCTATGAAAATCCTCAAGCTCATATCATACTTAATGGTGAAAGACCGAATGCCTTCATCCTATGGTCAGGAACAAGGCAAGGATGTCTGCTCTCATCAATTATATTTAACATTGTACTGAAGAATCTAGCCAATTCAATAAGGCAAGAAAAAGACATACAGATTGGAAAAGAAGTAAAACCATATTTCTTAGCAAATAGCATAATCATCTTTGTAGAAAATGCAATGAATTCTACAAAAGTTTTAGAGCTAATATGTGAATGTATCAAAGTTATATGATACAAGATCAATATTCAAAATTTAATTACATGTATCTATATTAGGAATAACAATCATAATTTGACATTGAAAACAATAATGTTTAGATTAGCACTAAAAATGTGAAAGAATTATCAGCAATTTTGACAAAACATCTTCAAGATCTGTACATTGTAAACTACAAAGTATTACTCAGAGAAATTAAAGAAGACCTTTATAAATAGAGAAATATATATTTCTTGTGAGTCAGAGACCCAATACTGTTAAGATATCAATACTTCTAAAATTAATCTATAGATTAAGTGTAATCAAAATCAAAATCTTAGCAGTCTTTTTCTGTACAAAATTTATGAGCTAATTTTAAAATTCATATGGAAATGTGAAAGTACCAGAAAAATAAAACTTTGGAAAAAAAAGACCAAAGTTGGAGAAATAAAAATACCTGATTTTAAGGAGTATTAAAGAGATATACTAATCAAGACAGTGTATTAGTATTGTCATAAAATTAGACAAATAGCTCATGGAACAGAAGAAAGTTTCCAGATAAACCCACACATAGAAAGTCTTTGCAATCTGACAAAGGTGAAAACGCAATTTAGTGAGTTATGTAGTCTTCAAAAAAAAAAAAAAAAAAAGGTTCTTGAACAACATTTGGATCTCCATATGCAACAAAATTGAACTTTGATTCACATCTTTGATTTATATTTAAAAATAAACTTAAATTTGAAGATAGATCTAGTTATAAAACTTAACATTCTAAGACTTCATGAAAATTATGTAGCCTAAAATCTTTTTGACCTAGGGTTAGGCTATGTTTTCTTAGGTATAACACCAAAAGCATATTCCATAAAATTCAAAATTTATCCATTGGACTTCATCAATATTAAAAACTTCTTCCCTTCTAAAGATACTGTAAAAAAGTTAAAAAGACAAGTCATAAACTGGCAGAAAATCTTTACAAAGGGTCCATCTGATAAAGCCTTCTAGAATCCTTTATCATCTAGAATATGTAAATAATCTTTAGTACTCAGTAATAAAGTCTAAACTAACCAATTCTTTAAAAATGAGCTAAATTTTAACAGACACCAGTAAAGAAGATATATGAATGGGAAATAATTCCATGAGAAGATGCTCAACGCTATTAGTTATTAGGGTAATGCAAATTAAAACCACAATAAGATATTACTATATACCTACTAGAATGTCTAAGGTTAAAACGACTGACCATACTAAGTATTAGCAAGGATATAGAGAAATGGAAAGGCTTATCAACTGCTAGTAGGAATTTAAACTGGGAATCCAGCTTCTCTGGATTCTCTTTTCTGCCATGTGAGAATACAATGAAAATATGCAACCTGGAAGAGAGCCCTCTTCAGAACATAATAATGCTGGCACCCTGCTCTCAGACTTCAGCTTCCAGAACTGTGAAAAATAAATTTCTGTTGTTTATAAATCACTTGGTCTATCTATTCTAGCAATTGGAACTAAAATAGAGATGAACAAATATTTTGATGCATTCATACAATAGAATTCTACTCAGCCATATAAAGAAATGAGCTGTTGATGGATACAATAACATGGGTAAATCAAAACATAGTTATGTTGAGTGAGAGAAGCCAGATAAGAAAGTACCTACTTTATGATTACATTTATATAAAACTTAAAAAATACAAATACTGTATCATGAGAGAAAGCAAATAAGTGTTTGCCTAGGGGCTGGAAGTAGAGGTAGGCAGGGGTGAGACAGAGATTACAAAAGGACTTATGGAAACTTTGGGGTAATGATGACTATGTTCATTATGTGGATCAGTCATAGGCAATGGTTTTATAGATGTACACATGTCAAATCTCATTAAATTTTACACTCTGTATATGTGTAATTCATTATATATCAAATAAACCTCAATTTAAAAAAGCAGAAATAAGTTTATTTGTAAAGTGCAGTAGGCAGGCATCTGGCAAATATTAATTTTTCTTAAAAGAACTGAGAATCAAGGGTTTTATTGTGTCATCATGATCCCAACTAGTACTTGTCAGAGAGGAACTCTAACTCAAGTTTTCTGACTCCACATGCCATTTTCTGTCCCCTAAATCTCCAGGTCTTAGGGCTACCTTCAATGACAGAAAAATATAATTGTTTTAAATTGATAATAGCTTCATAGCCACATGATAATTTTAATAGTCTGTATCAATATTTCTTGTATTTTTTGGATTCAGGGGTATTAGATTCAGGGGTACATGTGCAGGTTTATTATATGGATATATTTCATGATGCTGAGGTTTGGGATGCAAATGATCCCATAACCCAGGTGTGACTGTAGTAAACATGTTAATTTTTCAACCCTTGACCCCTTCCCTCCCTCCTCCCTCAAGTAGTCTCCGGTGTTTATTGTTTATATCTTTATGTCCATGAATATCCAGTGTTTAACTCCTACTTATAAGTGAGAGCATGTGGTATTTAGTTTTCTGTTTCTGCATTGATTTACTTAGGATAATGGTCTCCAGCTGCACCCATGTTCTTCTTTTAAGGCTGTGTAGTATTCCATGGTATATATGTACCATATTTTATTTATCCGATCCACCCTTGATGGGCACCTGGTTTCATTCCATGTCCTTGCTATTGTGAATAGTGCTGCAATGCACATATACATTCATTTGTCTTGGTGATGGAAAATTTTATATTCCTTTGGGTATATACTCAGTGATGGGATTGCTGGGTTGAGTGGTAGTTCTGTTTATAGCTCTTTGTGGAATTGCCATACTGTTTTCCACAATGGTTGAACTAATTTACACTCCTACCAATAATGTATAAGTGTTGCTTTTTCTCTGCAACCTTGCCAATATCTATTATTTTTTGACTTTTAATAGTAGCCATTCAGACTGGCATGAGATGATATTTCCTTATGGTTTTGATTTGCATTTCTCTGGTAATTAGTGATGTTGAGCAGAATATAGTATATTTTTTAAAGAAACAATTTAAATGCTTTTATGATGTTCTCCTGAGTCATTTTAACTGATTGCAATTTTCCTCAAATATTTTTTAATAAGGCAGATATACAAATAAGTGAACAAATAAACATGAGTATTAAAGATTTCAATGTTAAAACTAAAATTAAACTTCAAACAAGCTATCGATTCAGGGAAGTGATTCCTTAGGGGTTTTGATATTTCCCATTGAAGTAAGTAGTTGCTTGGCTAAATTAATCAGCTGGCTTGGTGCCATATGGACCATCTTTTCTCACAGTATGGTCTACAGACCATATCATTGGTCATTGTGTGATTGTTAGAAATGCAGTACCTTAGGCCCCACCCAATATCTATGGTATTAAAATCTGTATTTTGATAAGATCCCACAGTGATTCAGATGCACTTTAAAGTTTGAGAAGACTAGGTATAGCTCTCATTTTAAGAAACCTTGCCCAGTGGTGATAAGAAGGGGCTGCTTGTACACATTACAGCTTCCTCATCATATTTTCCCTAACAAGTGGTCTGATTTCTGAAGGAGGTGGAACATAGCAGGTCTTCATAAAGTAGCTTCCAACATACTGTTTATTTGTAGTTCAACCACTGCCTCGTTTGTGATATTTCAACAGCACTGAGATGCTTCCCTGGATTTATGAAAGGTAATTTTTTTCATTTATTGTCATTTCTCTCATTGCACCCTGTCCTTATGTATTATAACACTTAATTGGTTTATAATGGTATGTTTATTTAGCTACTTCCTTATTTCATGCATGCCTTCTCTACACTTTAAAGCTCATAAAAGCAGGAATCATTTTCACTTTGCTGTTCAATTCCTACCACACAAGTAAGTGCTCAATAAGTATTTGTTGACTTTCTTTGTTTTAAATTATTCATTGAAATATAAACTACATACAGAAAAATCCACAAATCGTTAATGTACAACTCCATGAATTATTACAGTGTGATCACATATATGTAAACATGCTCAGGTCGAGATATAGAATATTGCTGGCACCTCAGAAACCTCTTATATCCCCTCCTGATTCCATCTCCTCTTTCCTCCTCCCCACAAAAATATTTGCATGACTTGTGTTTCTTACCTTTGAACTTCATATCTGTGGAATCAAACAATTTATCTTATTTTGGTCCTGACTTTCTTTCATGCAGTGTTATGTTTTCGGACTCTTCCACATAGTTTTATGAAGCAATAATTCATTAATTTTCATTGTTGTGCAGTGTTACATTGTATGGCTAAACTATAATATAGATGTCCATTGTAGTGATGATGGACATAAAATTTATTTTTCAGTTTTGGGGTATTATGGACAGTGTTGCTTTAAAAATACTTGAACATGTCTTTGTGCAAATATTGATGCATTTTTTTGTTGGAGTCATACTTCAGGGTAGAATTGCTTGGTCATATTTTCAACTTTAGTGGATAACACCCATTTTCCAATGTGGTTGTAACAACTAGCATTCCCAATAGCTTTTTATGAGGGTTTCCTTTGCTTTACACATTTTATAGCACTTGAAATTGTCAGATTTTAAAATTTTGAGCCATTCCTATGGGTTTGTAATAACATTTCCTTTTGGTTTTAATTTTTATTCACCTGATTGCTGATAAGGTTGGGAAACTTTTGATGTTTTTGGTCATTTGGATATCCTCTTTGGTTTTCTCAAGACTACTGTTCATTTTTCTGTTAAGTTGTTTGTTTTTTAGTTATTAATTTGCAGGTATTATTTACATATTCTGGGTGCAAGATCATTGTCATCGTTTGTGTTTCAGTTTTATGTTGTCATTCTGTTGCTTGGTACATTGTTTTAAAATGGCTGCTTAAAGAAATCACATTGGCAGCTGGATGAGGTGGCTCACGCCTGTAATCCTAGTACTTTGGGAGGCTGAGACAGGAGGATTGCCTGGGCACGGGAGCTCAAGACCTGCCTGGGCAACATGGTGAAACCCTGTGACTACTAAAATACCCAAAATTACCCGGGCGTGGTGGTACACGCCTGTAACCTCCATTACTCGGGAGGCTGAGGCATGAGAATTGATTTAACTTAGGAGCTGAGATTGCGCCGCTGTGAAAATCTGTCTCAAAAAAAAAAAAAAAAAAAAAAAGAAATCACGTTGTCTTACTCTCACCAGGCTTTTCTATTGAGGCTTTAAAAAATGGTATATCTTTTATTTAATTCTCTAATGCAGAGGGCTTTCTGGTATCACATTGTTTGAATTAGGAGGGTATGATGGTACATAAGTAGATACTTTTCTATTATAGTTGATGGGCTGTCCATTCAAACAGAAATGAATGTGATATAAATTTGGCCTTTTTAGGCTATTATTGAAGCAGCCTCATTGTCTGGGGTAAGTACGAAGGTTCTTGGTCTCACGGCCAAGGAGATCGAGGTCATGGACACACACACGAAGTGAGTTTGGAGCGGCAGTTTATATAGGCTAAAGGAAAGAACAGCTCTCCATCACAGAGAGGGGTCCCAAGCAGGTTGCCAAGTAGTAGTAAAAATGTCAGAGTTTTTATAAATGAGCTAGTGAGGAGGGGGTTAGTGAGGAGGGGAGGTCTTATCCTCCTAGGGCACGACGCTTCAGCTGGGACCAGGTGTGCTATCTGTATAGAGCAGGGTTTTTAATCAGCTCTCACTCCATTCCTGGACCACGTAGGCTGACTTTTAGTCTGTGTTTCTTTGTCTAGCTTATCTGAGAGGGAGAGTTTCTGTGTCTGTTCCCACACATCTTCTTGTAGCTGCAGGCGTCCCCCCGCCCCCCAGGTCTGCTTTTAGTTTCCCTATCTTAGTGGCCTAAAGGGAAAGGAATGTGCTTATTAAGGCCCACTGTTTTACTGGGCCCATTGTATAAATGTGAAGTTGGGTGATTACCCAGGAGACTCCCCCCACCCCCACTTCTGTGTGGAGCTGTCTTATCTCTGCCTGCTCTTTCAGGCAGTTTGTTGTTAGAAGTGATTTCTTTGAACTGCCTGAGGTTAAAAAGGGAGCTATTTTTGAGCTGCTTTTTGTTAAAAGGAAAGTTTTCTGCTGAGGACTCACTTTACTTTAACTGTCTACCTAAATAATTTCTTTCTATTTCCTGTAACATGGTTTCACGCATCACTTTTGTTTGCATAAAACCATACACCATAAAATAGGTTTAAACACTAAAGAACCAGAGTTATGACTCTGTGCTTAGCTTTATACATCACATCACATGTAACATAATATGAATGTATACCATTGTTTGATTTCATTCATGCACGACATCATGAGTCAGTCCCTATTCCATGTAAAATTTGTACATATGGCATTGCATTCTTTCTTTCTTTCTTTCTTTTTTTTTTTTCTTTTTTTTTGAGATGGAGTCTTGCTCTGTCGCCCAGGCTAGAGTGCAGTGGCGCCATCTCGGCTCACTGCCAGCTCCACTGCCAGATCCACTGCCAGCTCCGCCTCCCGGGTTCATGCCATTCTCCTGCCTCAGCCTCCCGAGTAGCGGAAACTACAGGCGCCCGCCACCACGCCTGGCTAATTTTTTTGTATTTTTAGAAGAGACGGGTTTTCACCGTGTTAGCCAGGATGGTCTCGCTCTCCTGACGTTGTGATCCGTCCGCCTCGGCTTCCCAAAGTGCTGGGATTACAGGCGTGAGCCACCGTGCCCGGCTGGCATTGCATTCTTAAAAGAGAAGCAATTTGGAAGAGAACGCTGAGACACCCTGGTTAGGAGCTTTTGAGAAGACTAGGTCTTCCTATCTTTCTTTTCTTTTTTCTTACTAGCTAATGACCTTGGTAAAATATTATGGTATTAATTTATTTTTTATTTTTATTTTTTTTAGACAGAGTTTTGCTCTTGTTGCCCAGGCTGGAGTGCAATGGCGTGATCTTGACTCCTTGCAACCTCCACCTCCCGAGTTCAAGCAATTCTCCCGAGTAGCTGGGATTACCGGCATGCGCCACTACGCCGGTCTAATGACTACTACTTACTAGCTAACCACTTACGTACTAGCTGACCACCACTTGCTAGCTAATGACCTTGGTAAAATATTATTGTATTATTTTTTATTTTTATTTTTTTTAGACAGAGTTTTGCTCTTGTTGCCCAGGCTGGAGTGCAATGGCATGATCTTGACTCCTTGCAACCTCCACCTCCCGAGTTCAAGCAAGCCTCCCGAGTAGCTGGGATTACCGGCATGCGCCACCACGCCCGGCTAATTTTGTATTTTAAGTAGAGACAGGGTTTCTCCATGTTGGGCAGGCTGCTCTGGAACTCTCGACCTCAGGTGATCCACCCTCCTTGGCCTCCCAAAGTGCTGGGATTACAGGTGTGAGTCACCGTGCCTGGCACTTAATGTATTAATTTTTGCTGTGCAAACACCTGAACTCTTGTTAGAAATGTGTAATTTTCAGTTGTGTAGACTAACACTTCAATGTTTTCCCCCTTCACATTTCTGACAGGCTTGCAGTGAGAATGCTAAAGATCCTGATTAAGATTGCAAACGGTGGTTCAGATTCCCTCTCCCTCTTATGACCTTTAGAAAATTGTATAGTTCCAGGTGCATTTTATTACCAAGTATGAAAAAAAATAGGTCTCCTGCTCAAGGGTGGGGCGGGGGTGGCGGGGAGTGAGTTTTCATTTACTATTCTTCGTAATTTTCTTTAAGAAGAAAGTAAACCAAATTCACTAAGATTCTCTGGATACTTTATGGTCATATGTTATGCAGAATAAAACCATTAAGTACACTTTATCTTTTTAAACATAATGTGTTAAAATGAATTCATAGTTTCGTGAATGCTTTGTCATAACTTCAATGGGATTTCATGTGGAATTGTCTTCTCAAGTTCCCTTTTTGTAATTTTATTTTTGAATATGTTTTGGGAAATACTTCAAGCCTATCTATGTCTAAAAATAATAACTGAAGTAGCCCTTTGGGGAAACTTCATAATATTGGTATTGCTATTTTAGTGCATTCATAATTAAATGGGAGAGCAGAAGAGCCATGAGTTTGTGTTTCTTATTATACAAAATCTGCTGATATAATGGAATACGTTATGGCCGCTATATGTTGTAGCAACATAATAGTGTGGTGGTGTTGACAGTAATAGGAAAAGTGTCTTTGCATTATAGGTGACTGTACTCTCCGAAAATAAACCAGAGAGATCAATGAAGCCCAGACTTCTTTTTCCATTTTTATTTGAAGAGTTATTCCCCCGGGAAAGTAACACTTTTAGGTTATTTGTGCTTGGTGTTATAAAAGAAGACTTGATTCGCAATTGGAAGACAAGGGTCAAAAACCAGTTTTGTGGCTGAGCACGATGGCTCACGCCTGTAATCCCAGCAGTTTGGAAGGTAGCCATGAGTGGATCACCTTAGGTCAGGAGATCCAGACCAGCCTGGCCAACATGGTGAAACCTTGTCCTACTAAAATTACAAAAATTAGCCGAGCATGGTGGCAGGTGCCTATAACCCCAGCTACTTGGGAGGCTGAGGCAGGGGAATCGCTTGAACCTGGGAGGTGGAAGTTGCAGTGAGTTGAGATCACACCACTGCGCTCCAGCCTGGGTGAAAGAGCAAAACTCCGTCTCAAGCAAAACCAACAACAGCAGCAGCAACAACAGCAACAACAACAAAACAGTTTTGTTACTATGCTGGCTTAGGCAAGTCACTTCCTCCCATGAGGCAGAAAAGGAGCTTTAGGAAATGCTCTTCAAGATCTCTTTGTATTATAGAATTTAAAACGCTTCAGGCAAAATTGAGGGAATACGATAAGAAATCAGAGAAGAATCCTCATTTTTGATTCAAGTAAATCTTAAAATGAGATTAACTACCAGATGATGAAATTTCAGCAGAAAATGAGTGAATTATATAAGTGCAAAAATTAGTGTGAGTTTATAATGAAGGTATAAAGTGAGATATTCAACAGTCCAGACATGAGGAAATGGTGTAATGGATGAGTATTTCAAGTGAAAGCTATGACTGATTGTAATCCCAAACTATCTTGCAGCAGCTGATGCTATTGTTAGAAATGCTTGTTCCCCAGTGCTGTAAAGAAATAGCACTTGAACATAAATTTAATTTCCTCAAAAAGGCCATTTTTACTTTCTGCAGAAAGAGTACACTCACCAGCAGTTTTGCCACGAGATTACACCGAACAAAGGAGACAGGGTCATTTATAACCTGACACATCCACCCTACTGCTGTGTCTGGTTTCCATTGGCTGGAATGGGACCTCACATTCTGTATTTGTCCCGATTGGCTAGCAACTTAGAACTTTTTAAAAGCATCAAAGTCAGAGGAGAGCAAAGGAAGGAGGAAGTAACTTGTGGAATACTGAGAAAGGTAAAAACACCTTCAAATAAGTAAGAGGCACAGGCTATGACCTAATGCTTGCTTGGACCAGTATGAGCATGCCAGGGCAAATATTTAGGCTAAATTGTGGGAGCTAAGAACATAAAGTACATTGATTTCTTTATTATGGCTAGCAGATATTTAAGAATATTAGTACAGGTCTTTGAATACATTTTGCTTCTAAGAGGAAGTTCTATTTATTCCTGATTAGATGGAGAGGAAAGTCTTTGAAGAGGAACCTCTACTTTAGTTTTTACACGATTAAGATGTAATAATGATTTATTGCATTTATATGGAGAATTACAGTTTATAACTTTTTTCACATGTATTGCAACATTTATTTATCACTGAAAGGGTTTAAGTGGTAGATAAAACCTAATGAAATTGTGTTTGTGTGTGTGTGTGTACACACACCTATATTTGTTGGGTGATAAATAGCTGTTTAAAATATTTCTAAAAATACATTTTCCTTAAGGGAACTGCCAGTACTCTTTAAAGTCTGTGATAGCTTTAAAAATGTAATTACCACTTGTAGCTGAAGAGGCATATATAAAGCATCTTACCATTTAAAGAAAACAAGCCCATTGCATTTCCTTATTCATCCATTGACCATTTTTTTGTTTGTTTGTTTGTTTTTTTGTCATCCATTGACATAGTGAGTGTGAGTAGCAATGCCACTTTTGGTAAAACACGTAATTGATGGAATTAGTCTGCATTTATTATGAATGTTATGGAAAAATAGCTTGAAAATTTTTCACTAAAATTTTGTTTTGAAATTTGTTGAAAAGAATATTCAAGTGTGTTTTTCACACTGATCAGCAATAATAGATCTTTGATGTTTGCCAGTGTTTGTAACTCTTGTTTTCCCAATCTCTTCAAACAAGTAGGAATGTTACCTGTGAGATTACTACAGTGCCAGCAAGATCTGGAATTTACAGCAAAGTTATGAGTAACCGTGTTCTTTATAAGTAACATTAATAGAAATAAATGCAATTCTAGAATAAATATTGCACAACATATTTTTGGTAAGAAATAGTCCTGATGCTTCTCCTTAATCTAGGTTGGGGGAGACATTCAGAGATACTGTTGGAGGTAGAAGAAAGTGCACTGGACTAAGAATTAAGAAAACTGTGTTCTAACCCTAAGTCAGTTACTTACTCACTGAGCATCAACATCTTTATCTGTAAATATGAATGCTATTAACACTGTCCAATTCATAGAAAAAAAACTATGAGGAACAAGTAATGCACACACACACACACAAACAAAATGCTTCAAACTATAGTACACTATAGAAATTATACTCACTGTATAGAAAAGATTATAATTTATTAGTAGCCATTAATTGTATGCTACCTATAGTAATGAGAACTTCGGTGTAGAATGAGACATGATGGAGGATATTTTTTAAATTCCAGCTCAGCCCAAAGTAGTTGTGCAGGCTTGAGCAAGTGGATTCACTCAACCGGACCCATACTCCGTATCTGAAAAATGAGCCAATTGGATCAGAAAAGTAAATTTCAAGTTGTTTCAATTGTGAAACAATATATTCAAATGATGCCTCAATGAAGAAGCTTATTACTTAACACAGATAAAACCAAAACTGTTCTGGTTAAATCAGAGGTAGAGGGTTTAGGTCATTGCCATTGATTTCTGACTCTACCTGCCTCCACAGTCCCTGAGAATCCTTTGAAACTATTGGACTTAATTTCTTGACCTTCATTCAGGTCTGTAATATTCATTTCTGATTCATGCCATCATCATATAAAATCTTGCATTTGTTTAACTCTACAGATATGATTGAATTATTAAGGAATGAAACATGTCAACATAACTACTATATCTTTACACCATGAAAATCTCTATGTTTGATTTTTTATGAGAAATATCATTTTGCAGCATATGTTTTTACTTTGCAAAAACCCAGCCTTGAGGACAGTTTTTCTTCTTGATGGATCAATCTACTTTAAGAGGTGGAAGAAAAGTCAGATTTTCTTTATGTAGCAGTTGATCACATAGAACGGAGTGCTGTCTGGTTGGGTATCTAGTAAGTAAACGAAATACTTGTATTTTTTATTCTGGATTAAAACCAATATTCCTAATTCCATTTGTTATTACAATTGGTAATTTAGAGCCAAAATTGTTGGCACTAGAATTCTGCATTAACAGCTTAATTGCTATGTGATTATAGGAAAATTATTGAACCTCTCTGGGCCTCAGTTTCCCCATCTGTAGAATTGCCGTAAGATTATTGAATATTAAGTGAGATAACACATTCAAGACTCCTTGACCCACAGGAGATGATGCATTAGTGTTCAGCTGCTCTCCCCTCTACTTATCATTGAAAATACAAGTACATTTCACTATTTGGTGTTAGAATAAGCATTTTGTAATTAACCTTTTCTCTGTGCTTTTGGGGAAGATGGTATCAAAAATGATTTGATGTGTAGTTCCCAAATTCTATTTGATCTATGTTACTATCTTTCTCTGTAAGAAAACCTGTTTATAACACTATCAAGTCAAATATAGCCTGAATTGAGATTTTTCCTCTTTCCTCATTCTACTCTTATTTGAAAGAAGACTTGAATTACAAGTGAGGGGACAGTACCCCACACAGATCTTGGTAGTGAAAAGGAGCTCAAAGACCTTCATGTAATCCAGAACTTGGTGAGATCAGTCCTTCCCTAATTGGAAATATTCTCTATTAAAATTGGATGATCTGCATGTTTATGAATATTATTCCTTGACATGAGTCCTAGAGAGATCTTTTTTTATCATAAAAATACGTAGGGAAAATTGAAAAGCATTAGAATATTGAATTAAAATATTTACTATTCTCAATGTAACATTATGCCAATATATATTACATTTATTCTGTTTCTTAGAGCACAAAAGAATATTATATCTGAGGCAGAAAGACCTATAATGATTGCAAGAAAATTTGAATTACATTTTCATATATCTACAGTGTCATATGACAAAATGAAAAATGTGAATAATATAGTTAGTTCTCAGAAAGATGGCCATTAGAATCCATCTTATTTTATTAGGATATATCAATGTCATTGGGAGCTGGCTATTATTTTCTCAAAATGCTAAATGATCACATGACTTTATGTTGAAATATCCATGGATGGTTTAAGCAATCTAAAGTGTGTTATGGCTACAATGCCTCTTTAATGCAACTACTTTTTAATTTAATTAATGTCATGTAAGGGTGTTAAAGTTTCACTGTTATTGGATCCTTGAGGGATGAGACAGTGTCTTCTTCATGTGTTGTAAATCATGTTGATAGATATTTGATGATGACTTTTATATGTTAAAGGTAGTACAGCAAAAGTATTCATTAATACACATGGAGGAAAGATCTTTGATCCAACAACTGTGACATGTTAAGACTTCTTTCATTCCAAGACAAGAGTGTAGGTCACATAAATGGAAAAAAAAATCAAGATACAACAGGATTTGAGTAGTAACCAAACAGTTCTAATTTAGAATAATAGATTGTTTTATTATAAAATAGTTCAGACACACAGAACACTGCAGTAAGTTTTATAACCCCCCATGTATACTACTCAAAATAAGCAAAAGTACTAATATGTTGCATATTTACTTCAAATAGTTTTCTTAAAGATTAAAATATTTCAGAGTGGGTGCAGTGGTTCACGCCTGTAATACCAGCACTTTGGGACGCTGAGGCAGGCTGATCACAAGATCAGGAGTTTGAGACCAGCCTGGCCAATATGGTGAAATCCAATGTCTACTAAAAATACAAAAATTAGCTGGGTATGGTGGTGGGTGCCTGTAGTCCCAGCTACTTGGAAGGCTGAGGCAGGAGAATTGCTTGAACCCAGGAGGCAGAGGTTGCAGTGAGCCAAGATCATGCCACTGCATTCCAGCCTGGGTGACAGAGTGAGACTCCATCTCAGAAAAAGAAAAAAAGAATAAAGCATTTTACATATATTTAAATGTTTTCTTTTTAGATCTCCTTTTTACGCCTTCCTTGAAGCAACCATTAGCTTGAAGTTGGCATATATAATTCAATTCCATGCTTTTATAATTTCTTTATGTACATATACATCTATAATCAATATATCATATTGTTTTGTTCATTCAAAATGTACATAAATGGTATATCCTATTGCTCATATCATTTTCTTTTATGTCCACTGTATTATTTAATGTTTCTATTTAGCACACTTGTTCCTTTTCCTTTTCCCTTTTCCATAGATTTCTAGGATTTGGAGTTGTCTTTACTTTTTCCAATTCTACTTTTTCCTTCTCCACATTGATTTGGAAGTTATGTCTTTGTATTGGTAAGGGTCCAATACACAGAGCAATGCAGAGATGACACACTTCAAAGGGGTTATTGAAAAGAGTTGAACTAAAAGACTGCATACAAAGATGTGGGCAGGGTTAACAAAAACAAGACATCATGGATAATCCTGAGCATCTTTCTACAGACTCTAAGAGGCAAAAAGAAGCTATTACTAGCCCCAGGTCTGATGGGCAAGATGAGGCAGCCATTTATAGGGTGAAATAACTGCAAAAACTGTAGGAGGGGCCCATTCAGTAGGACATGTGACCTGTAACAGTTACTACAGAACTGTAGACAAACTAAGAACCTGGAGGATAAGAAAGCCCAGTTGATACAGTCTTTAGAGATAAGCCTCTAGATGCATAGATTAGGGCAAGGAAGAGTTAAGACCAAGCAAATGGTACTGAGAACCCTTTACTCGGTAAAGGGTTCTATTTCTGGTCCCATAATGGCCACCCTTAACATTTTTAACATATGTGCTTAAACTCTAAAGCTAATCAATGTTTCTTACTCCTCAAACCTTCAGAAAGATTAAATCCAAACTCTGAAATTCTATTTTTCATTCCATGTAAATCTAACATTTTATCTTGTTATTCACCTTTCCAAACTTTTCATTGCTATTACTATTATTCATTGTCAATATTTATTTACATTTAGCAATATGTTTTAACAGATTCCTTTGCTTTTTTTTCCTACTTCTTCCTTAAGTTTCCATTTTCTTTATAAACTTAGAATTGTTATTTTATTTTTTTCCCGTTGAGGCCTCGCATGCCCGTAAAGTGGGGCGGCTACTCTTGGTGCACTTAGGCTGCAATAACTGCTTCAGGATTCCCGAGTTCAAGTCTTGTGCTAATTCTTACCTTTGTCCTCTTGCTGTCCAATGGTTGGTGCATTTTTGTGTTTCATTATAGCAGTCATTAATGTTTTCACCCAAATTGATTTACGGGTGGGAGTAGGGCAGAGCGGGACAGGGAAGATTCCTTGCCTTGTGTCTGGGAATACATTTCCTATGAAAATACATTTCCCGCTTAGTTCCACTTTTAATAGTAGACGTTGTTTGATAGACTTTATTCAGGCATCTCAGTTCTAGCTCCTTAGCCACACACAGGCCTGAGGCTTCTTCCAAGTTCATATCACTCCTTCTCACCCTTTTGCTTTGAGGTCCAGTTTTATTTTTGTTGCTGGAGATTTCCCTTTCTTGCTTTTAGACTTCGGTATATCCTTTTAAAAAAGCCAAATGCATGTCATTGAGTATTTTTGTGTTTGAATCCAGAGGAGGTGTTTTCTGTGTCAGCACAGTCGACCATAACGATAGAAATTTACTAGTGGATTATTTCTAGCTGTATAAAGCAATGAAGAGTATTTCTGCTTTGTGGGTTTTTTGTTGTTGTGGTTGTTGTTTTCCTTCTGCTATTTTTCATCCACTTTTCTTATTTCTTTACTCGGATGTTCTCTTTACCTCACTTGGCTTATTTTTCTTTCTACTGTCTTCTTTTACTTGATTCAGATGATTATTTTTTCACGTTATAGAGAAATGGAAAGCTAATGTCCCGCTTATTATGGTTTCAGTTCTATTTTAAACTTCATATTTTCTAGTTGTCTCCAAAATCTCAGTTGTCTTTTTGTTGTCTCCATACATTGGATGTCTCCTCTACACTGTGAAAGTTCTTCAATTAGTCACATGTCACCATCTCTCCCTTTACTTATGCCTACATCTTGTCACTTGCTGAGTTCATTTGCTCCTCAGCTTGCTGCATTTGGGTTGTTGCCTGGAAACAACTTCTGGGCATTTTTTTCTCTAGATATCCAGAATGGCAAAACTGAAACACCAAATAAAACTGCCATAAGGTTATTTTTTTCATGAAAATATTTTTTTACTCTAATATATTCAGTTGATTTTATCCAATTTCCAGGAAAAAAGTAGACCTCATTTTGGGGATTAAAAAATAATAAGAAAACATAAATTATGAATATAAGCTTATCTGGCTGCAGGTTGGTTTTACTTTATATCTGAACCCGGGAAGCCTGTATGACATTGCCAGTGTAGCTGTAGGAGAAAATCAGCATTCAGGTCTCATTGTTTATATTGGACAGCCTTAAGAGGAGATGTTTGAAAATTATTAGGTCTACACATTCAGTTTTGCAGAAAAACTTCCTACTTCTTCTTATAGCTCAACTTTTCTTTCTCTTTGTTTTTATTTTTGTTTTTCTAACATCGTGTGTATCTTATTCAAAGCGGTGTGTGTTAAAAACTTATATAAAGGCTTCAAGGCTTATAAAGAAAGACAACATCTCTCTCCTCACATGTCAAAACCCTGTTCTTCTGGATTTTACTTTCCTATTTCTAAATAATGTGCATATGCTTCCAGTAAGGTTTTTTTTTTTCAATTTTAGATATTAGCTGTTTTATATACTATGGAAAGTGTAGATTTAGCCACTACCACACCACCCTCACATACTCTCAGTTACCCTTTCCACACCATCCAAACACTATTAGAATTTTTGGTTTATTAAGTAGTCAGTGTCTTTATACAAATTATTCACAAAAGAGTCATACACATATATCTTACCTGCTATGAGGCTTTGTTTGCCTAGACTAGATAATTACCTTGATTTTTCACTTGATTACTCTTTAATATAAAGTCATATATTCTTCCTTAAACTCCCCTGTATAACTGTAAAATCTTTCTTCAAGGAGATCACTATTCTGTCATTTTTTGTTTGTTTTTTCTCTTCTTGGAACTGTCTGTCCTGTTCTTACAGCTTTCTGGACTGATGTACATTGAAATATTTTTATTTCCATCTAACCCCATCTTAAGAATCCCCTTCACAATTCTCCTTATTTGAATTTCCTGTAGTTATTTTGTTTCATGTTGGTCAGTTTCTTCTGAGAAGAATGTCCAAACACCTGCCTAGGGTATGCATATCAGAGTTCTCACAGTCTAGAAGGGATAAAAAGAACTGATTTTCAATTGATCTTCAGAACTGATGCAGGATCACTTCTGTCACACTCCATTGATTAAAGAAAATCACAGGGCCAGCCCAGAGTCAAGGTGAAGGAACTACACAGGAGTCTGAATGCTAACAATAATGACATTCTGGTGGTTACTTTGGTGACAGACTACTTCAGTAAACACATTTCAGACCTGCTTACTTAACTAAGGGGCTTTGGATTTCCATCTTCTAACATGTAGTTAACCTGTCTTCTATGCTGTTTTCTATTTCCTCATTCCTTTTTCTTCCTTCCTCCCTTCTTTCCTTCCTCCCTTCTTTCCTCCCTCCCTCCCTTCTTTCCTCCCTCCCTCCCTCCCTCCCTCCCTCCCTCCCTCCTTCCTTCCTTCCTTCCTTCCTTCCTTCCTTCCTTCCTTCCTTCCTTCCTTCCTTCCTTCCTCCCTTCCCTTCCCTTCCCTTCCCTTCCCTTCCCTTCCTTTCCTTCCTTCCTTCCTTCCTTCCTTCCTTCCTTCCTTCCTTCCTTCCTTCCTTCCTTCCTTCCTTCCTTCCTTCCTTCCTTCCTTCCTTTCTTTCTTTCTTTCTTTCTTTCTTTCTTTCTTTCTTTCTTTCTTTCTTTCTTTCTTTCTTTCTTTCTTTTTTTCAGACGGAGTTTTGCTCTTGTTGCCCAGGCTGGAGTGCAATGGTGCGATCCTGGCTCACTGCAACCTCTGCCTCCCAGGTTCAAGCAATTCTCCTGCCTCAGCCTCCCGAGTAGGTAGGATTACAGGCATGCACCACCACACCCGACTAATTTTGTATTTAGTAGAGATGGGGTTTCTCTATGTTGGTCAGGCTGATCTTGAACTCCCAATCTCAGGTGATCTGCCTGCCTTGGCCTCCCAAAGTGCTGGGATTGCAGGTGTGAGCCACCACGCCTAGCCAACTCCCTTTTCTTTCTTTTAGTGTCATTTTATTGAGGATTGTAGGAGTTGTGGTAAATATGTATATTTCATTCACCAATTTTTAACCAAACTTCTCCCACCCATTAAAAAAATTTCCTTCAATTACTCTCCTAATTCAACAGCACTTACCTGAAACTTGTATGGTAAGATGTCACAAATAACCACAGCCACAAATAACTGTGCCTGACTCTCACTAGATTGTTACTCTCATCGGTTTTTGGTCTAGGGTAGTTTTATGGTTATATTATGACATCGAAATATTTATTAAATCATATTTTTTCAAAATTTGAAAAAAATTTAGTGGTGAATTAGGCATCTGAAGTGAAACGATGTTTCTTGGCTTTGATTTTGTTTATATTTTCTATAGACAACAGAATGAAGAAATGTATGATAGGATGAACTCCGTTTGGGTGGAGCAGGACTCAAAGAAGAAACTGACATTCAAGTCTATTGCATGCGATCTGAGAAGGCGCCCCCTTTAGTTATAGGAAGACAGTGGAATATAAGTAAAAAGAGTAAGGGGTTTAACTTTAGACTTCTCAGATTACAATCTGACAGGCAGCACATGTTAGCAATATGACTCTGAGCACTTTTATCTTTCTGATTCCAAGTACTTTGTACCTAAAATTGAGATATTTGAGAGAACTGAAGTCATATCTATTAAATGAGATCTAACATGTGAAAATAATAATTCAAAGTATAAATGTTCTGGAATACTTTATTCTGAAATGCATAAAAATTAATCCCAAGATAATACTTAAACATGTATGCAATTAGTTTTTAGTAGGATATTCATTGAAAAGTTTATAATGGCAAAAGGGTAAAGCAACCAAAACGTTAATTAATAAGGGATTTCTTACATAAATTATGATCCATTCATACAATGAAGTACTATATTAATTTTCAAAAGAATTAGTTAGATTTGTCCTTTGAGGCAAATAGGACAGTGTTTAAGTATATAAATTCAAAAGCTCAGCTATCTGGGTTTACGTTCTGGTGAACTACCCACCAACTGCATGATCGGTGCTTCCGTTTCATCTTCTATAAATTATGGAAAGCAGTAGTTACCAATTCATTGGGGAAAGCACTCAGAACATTGATTGGCATATAGTAAGTGCTGTATAAATATTTTCTATTATTATTTATTGAGCATTGATTTTCACATACTAACTATATATGTTGCATTTTTAGAAATGCTTTGGCCGTTTGTTCTGATTGAATTATTTAAAATCGTGTCACATTTCTTAACATGCTTTATGTGTCAGTTGATGTTCAATAAGGCACAAGAACTTGACAAGAGGTAGACAATAGGAAACATGTCCTGGGAACCATTAAATGGCTTCTTATTCCAAAATAACATTGACTCCATAAATATTTTCTTAGAGCATATGTTCAGTAATACATCTGACCTTTGGAAAGAAAAAAACGGATTTATGCAGAAGGCACATTGCCAACATAGAACAAATTCGTGGGTAGGTTGCTTGGTTTTGTATGACCATTTTGAAATATAAGAAAATATGAAGTCTGACCCACAGCTAGGAAAGGGTAAACGTTTATTTCTATGTTCTTAGAAGGGTAATTTAATGGCCCTAGGACTCTGACCTATAAATGCTATAGACACACAATGACACTGAATACTGAACATTATATTTCCCTTAAGGTCCAGGTTTATGGTTTCCAAAAATATTACCTGATTTTATCTTCACAACAACCAACAACGCTATGACTTAATTAGGATGGCTGGTTTATCCCCTTTCTATAGGGAGGGGAATGGGCACCACTAACTAAAATCTCTCGTGTTGAAGAACATATTCTATTAAAAAGTGGAACTGAGACTTCAGTCTTGATTTGCAGAATTCAAGTCCAGTGGTATTTCCACTATACCATTCAGTTCTTTACCCATTCAATTAAAATCACAAACGTTGTAAAGACCTGTCTTAAGTGGAACTCAAAGAAGTAGAAGGCCACCCTTGTCCCTTACACTATGTGAATTTGATTAGGGAGACAACATGCAAGATGGCTAAAAAGGAGGGTATCATATGTAAACATGAAAGTGATTATTTTGAGCTTGGGATTGTCCTTAAAGAATGAATGGAGGAGAATGATTGTATTATGAGCCTTGGGGGCAATTGTGAAGGTTGAGAAGAGGTGGCCAGCAGCAGTAGCATGAGCAAAGGTCTGGATCACATGATAAACTTGCCCCTGTTGAGAGGGACAGGAGGAGCGGAAACAAAAAATGATGAGAGGACTTGAAGATTAAAAAGATGAGGTCTGTGATATACAGCTGTATGGGGCTGACTGAGGCACTGGCCATGACTTTCTACACAGCAGGGAATCACCAGAGCTGCTATGTAGAGAAATGAAATGGGGAAAGCTTGGCATAAGGTAAACTGGAATGAGCTAAACTAAAGGAGGAAGAACTAAGAAGAAAACTGACACTCCAATTGTAACTACACTGCACAAGAAATATTTAAGCAATAAACCCACAGTAGGGCAGGCAGCATTGTCCCATAGAAAGGTCATTTGTTTTCTCCACCCTCATTTCTGTTACCTTTGATGGAGGAAAGGTTCAACAGTAGAAGCCGAGAAATAAATATAGAGCAAATAATGTCTGAGTGTTACAGTGAATTAGCTTTCAAGTTGCACTTTCTCTCTAAGATGTTTTCCCCATTTAAAATCACTAATGTCTACAAACCTCCACTTACATCACAAAAGTAATATATGAAACATTCATGAACAGTTTGTTGAAGGTAATGATGACTTAAATTCACACTGAAGGCCGAGTGCGGTGCCTCATGCCTGTAATCCCAGCATTTTGGGAGGCTGAGGCTTGTGGATCACCTGAGGTCAGGAGTTCAAGACCAGCCTGGCCAACATGGTGAAACCCTGTCTCCACTAAAAATATAAAAATTAGCTGGGGGCGGTGGTGAGCACCTGTAATCCCAACTACTCGAGAGGCTGAGGCCGGAGAATCACTTGACCCCGGGAGGCAGAAGCTGCAGTGAGCCGAGATTACACCACTGCACTCCAGCCTGGGTGACAGAGTGAGACTCTGCCTCAGAAAAAAAAAAAAAAGAAAAAAAAAGAAAAAAAAACACACACACACTGAAGGTGAGCCACACTTCAGAGTTTTAAGAATTTGTGTGCACTTGGGTTAAAAAGCATTGAACTTACTGGCTCAGAAATAGCTAAAATAATAGACAATTGACATTTGTGTAGTTGAGGCAAAAGGTCTCTGTACTTAAATTTCAGACATTGACACTGAGGGAACTCTCCTGTTTAAATGTCATCCCTGGCACATGGATATATGTAGATTGGTGTGCATCCATGAACGATGTAAATAGAAGGGATTCTTATCAAAATTTCAAAGAAAAAGTTGAGACTAAGACAAATGGGAGAGAATACACCTCCATTTTCCCATTGCCTTCCATAACAGTGGTTAATATTTAACACACGATTCACACTGTAGTTATTCTTGTGTAGTGGTTAATGATAGTAATGATTATTTTCTCTCTACATGCATATGCATTGCATATTTTTATGTATATCCTGTATGCTAAGTTTAGTTATCCTCAATTTACATTACACTGCCTCCCGTCCTGATTCAGTGCCAAGATTGAATATTGTAAGTAAATATTTCTCCCTAAAAGAAGAGCATCCAAAGAGGAACTAGTTTAGGGGCCCATTATGAGGGACGCTTGGAGATGACTGATGACAGCAGCAATGTAGAAAAGTTAAAGTCTCGCGAAAGACGGATCAGCAGGTCTAAGAAAATGCCTGCATATAATAGTCAGGTGGAAGGAGTCACTCGGATGAAAGTTCAGCAAAAACCCAGATAGACCTGAAGAATGATAATGTTCCTTTAAGTGACAGCAATGGCTGGTTGGACTACACATTTTGGAGGCTAAACCTATGACCTCATGTTTCATATTTTAGATTTGAAACAATGATGAGATATCTAGGTAGAGTGGCCTGCAGACAGTTAGTATATGAGGTTAGAGCCTTAGATAAGTGGTAAGAAAAGAGAAATAACAACTTAAGAGCTATCAGCGTAAACTTTAGTGAAAGCTGTTATCAGCGGGGGAAAATGAAAATAAAAAGCAGAAGGCTAAGTTCACCCACAGTGAGAAGAAAAAGAACAATAAGACAGTAGAGGAGTAACTGTAGATATGGACACAAGGTGTCCGGGCGTGGTGACTCATGCCTGTAATCCCAGCACTTTGGGAGGCTGAGACAGGTGGATCACGAGGTCAGGAGTTCGAGACCAGCCTGGCCAAGATGGTGAAATCCTGTCTCTACTAAAAATACAAAAATTAGCCAGGCATGGTGGCAGGTGCCTGTAATCCCAGCTACTCGGGAGGCTGAGACAGGAGAATTGCTTGAATCCGGGAGGCAGAGGTTGCAGTGAGGCGAGATTGTGCCACTGCACTCTAGACTGGGTGACAGAGCAAGACTCGGTCTTGGGGGATTAAAAAAAAAAAAAAAGATATGGACACAAGGCAAGATTGCCATGTTTAACAAAAAGACGGAACACCCAGGTACATTTGAATTTCAGATAAACAAGAAATGCTTTTTTTAGTATAGGTATGTCCCAGATATTGCATGGAACGTATTTACTCTGAAACAAATCTGTTATTTACCTGAAATTCAAATTGAACTGTTTAAGTGGACCTTCTGTATTTCATCTGGCAAATCATATCATTTTGACATGATAACATGACAAAAGCTGCAGAGGTGTAAAAGGGTCATGAGAAACATTTATGAATTAGCACATTAGAAGGCATCCATTGTTGCAACTTCCTGGTAATTAATGCCATGTCACACGTAGTGTCTACTCACCATGGGAATGTCTTGTCAAGCAATGAATTTCTTGTCTGCCTCTTGTCAAGTAAAGACGTGGCTTTTTTTTTTTTTTTCTATATCTTGACTTGTGTTATTTTAACTGAGATCTTTTGGCTAGTTATTTCCTTTTTCCCTGCCATTCTCTGTCATTCTGATTTATTTAAGGGTTCATTCAACAAATATTTATTGAAATGTACTATGTGTCTAACACTAACTAAAGTGTTGGGGATAAAATTGTGGTCCAGATAAGCAAATTTTGTTACATCTTGGAAACTATAGGTCTAAGGATGAAAAAGACTTGTTAAACAAATAATCATAAAAATCCAATGTAACATGGTAGCTGGGACAAATACTACAAAGAACGTATCTTGTAATAAGGAGATGATTTCCCAAAGAAGAGGTGACGGATCTGAGGTGTGAAGTATAATTACACAAAGGGAAGGAGGTGGTATCTCAGGCCTATGGGCCAGTACATGCAGAGTTCTGTGATGAAAGAAAACATAGTTGATTAAAAGAATGTCAGTGTAATCACAGCACGAGAGTAAGGGTGAGTTTGATGTGGCAAAGAGGGTGGAGTCAGAACATAAAGAACGTATTAAAAAGTTTTGTTTATCCTTAACCTAATAGCATTGCAAAGTTTTAAGGAAGGAAGTAATATGTTCCACACCTGGCTTTTGGAAGAAGATGAATTGGAGGGGAACCAGAACAGGTGCCAGCAAGGCAGTTAAGAATTTATAGCAACAATGTAGTTGAGCTATGGTGGCAGCTTTGACTAATGAAGCAGTAGTGAGTAACAGGAGAGGTGGGTGGATCCCATTTGTAGGTAAAATACATAAGAATTATGATGATTGGAGATGAGAATGAGGTTGGTAGAAGCAACAATGAGAACTCCTGGATTTCTGGCTTATATAGCAAGATGGACAGTGGTGCTCTTAATGAGAGAGTAAACAGTGGGGGAAGAATGAAATCCTTTTGGGTAGGAAGTTTATTAGCTCAATTTTAGACATTTTGGTCCTGAGGTGCCTTTGAAATGTTGAAGAAATTTCAGGTAAACAATTGGAAACACAGAGCTGATACTTAGAAAAGAGGTCTACATGGAAGATGAAAACCTTGGAACCATCTGTATATAGGTGTTGATTTAAGCCATGAGTGTGGGTGACTTCACCTGGGAATGATGAAATAAGTGAGCTTAGAACCAAGTCATGAGGTACTCCAGTATTTATTGACCAGGTTGAAGAGTATTCATTTGAAATAAAAATGGAGAAAAAAAAAGAGAAGGAGAAAAAAGGATAATGCATCATGTTAGCCAAGAAAGGAATGTGTCTCCCAAAAAACAGGTGTGGCCAATGACATAAAAAGTTGTTGCAGTAAAGTAAGATGAGAACTGCAAAGTGCCCGTTAACTTTTAGCAACATGGAAGTCATGAATTTAGTTGTAATGTTGCTGAAAGTCTTAGGGAGTCAAATAGAAATGAATGAGAGGTTAGGAAATGCAGAAAGATCATGAGTGCAGAGAAATCTTTGAAGAGATTTGGTTAGGACAGGAGGAGAGATAGAAATAACCAGAAAAAGTGTGAGGTTACATGATATATTTTAAAATTTTTGGTGGGGGAGGGACTAAGTCTCCCTCTGTCATCCAGGCTGGAGTGGAGTGGCGCAGTCTCTACTCATGGCAACCTTTACCTCCCAGGCCCAAGCAATTCTCCCACCTCAGCCTGCTGAGTAACTGGGGCTACAGGAGTGCACTGCCACATTCAGCTAATTTTTGAATGTTTTTGTAGAGACGGGGTTTCGTCATGTTAGCCAGGCTGGTCTTGAACTCCTGGGCTCAAGCGATCCACTTGCCTCAGGCTCCAAAAGTGCTGGCATTACAGGTGTGAGCCACTGTGCACAGCCTCTTCTTTTCTGTTTATTGTTTATTGTGTGTGTGTGTGTGTTTTTTTAAATAGTGGAGACTTAAGCATGACTAAATCTAATGGAAGGATCTGTGTGAAAAAAAAGTGATTGAATATGCAAAAGAGAGAAGGATAATTACTACCATAAGTAGGAGTTCCTGAAAAGGATGGGGCCTTAGGATAGATGAATGTTGTCCATAGACAGGAGTGGCTCCTCTTATGTGAATGGTTATAGAAATAGATTATAGATTAGATATGAGAATAAATTTGGTAACAGAATATATCACGTCTATCTGGTGGCTTTTATCTTCTATGTAAAGTAAAAAGTAAGGTCCTTTGCAAGAGGGAGAAGGATAGGTGGTAGAGGAGTTGATTAATTGAGTAGTTTGGAGGATGTCTGAAATAGACATTTGGGGAGAGTGGAAATGTTGATTAAAAGGATGTAATAGGCTAGATAGGCCGTATTGAGGGCAAATGACAGTTAATGTTTATGAATTTGTAGTGGAAGCAATTTGTATTTTTGAGTGTAATATGGTGTCCAATAATGTACCAACAAACATTTTTTAACAAGGGTCCCAACTTGAGCCTAAAACATGCTTGCATTGGGAATCATTAATGTCTGCAGGGCTAGCTGGGGAGACTCCTAGATGCTAAGTGCTAGCACATTCTGCTGTCACAGCATGCAAAGTAAAACGAATAAAATAATTACATAGAATTGCAATGCTTGCATTAGTTCAACCTACTAGTAGTGACCACACTAGAGCTAACGCTTATGTACCATCCCTTCAGGAGCTAGGAGAAAATAATGAATCTAACCTGGATATTTCTGGAGTGCAAGTTTAGGAAAAGTTTTTTTGGCAAATAAGAGAAAGCAGAAATATGTTGCGGAGGCAGAAGAGCCTTATTGAAATTTCAAATCAGAAAATTCTAAAAATGATGCAGTGATGGATTCAAATATGGTAGCTGTCATGTGTTTACCTGATCTCTCCTATAACAGCGGTTTTTCCTATCATTCTCTCTCTTGTGGTTTTCATTAATTCCCAGGGATAATCTCTGTTCTTTCCTCCACTCAACTGTCCATCAATGCTTTTGGAGAGTCAACCATCATTAAAGTGCCTGCCTCAAAGAGTTATTCATGATGAATGTAATCAAACATCCTGCCTTTAAACTCTGTACTACAAAGGCATATAAGAAAAAAGGTGATGCTAGGTGTGTCTTTGTACAACATACTTTCTAGGTTCTTAAAGAGTAGGAGAACACACAGAAAAAGTCCCAAATAAAGGACATATGCTTTCAGGATCACATAGGTGATATGTGGGGTTACACTTACTAATTATAAAAATAATTTTGGTTTTACCATTCCCAATAAAATGCCCACGATGCTACTTTTCCTGTGCTCCTGTAAATTGGAAATGATAACATTTGCCTGGATCCTCTCAGAGCTATATAAAATTCTCTTGAGATAATGGCAGAATAGACTGTAAAACAGCAAGTGAATAGGAGTATTGCCTATATGATAATTCAAATTTTCTTTAATTCCACAGCTATTTTATGCACTTGGATTTGAAGGCAGCTGTGAATTGTGTTGTGCTTTTCCTCATTCAGTTTCTAATTTTATTCTGGAAAGAATTTCCACTCAAATCCACTCATCATGCACTCAGTGCCCACCATGCACTAGGTACTGTGTGTGTGCTAAGTGCTGGGGATTTAGTGGCAAAAACAGCAAACACAGTTCCTGTCCTCATGGAGCTTATAATCAGGTCATGTAAGTACCTCCCTCCCCAATTATACAAAGATACCTTAGAAAAATATTCATTTAAGCTTTTGAATGCCCTGACTTCTAATAGCAACAGTGTTGGGAATCTTGTAATAGTAGCTTTAGGCTCTGTGTTTACTTGACTATTTCCATACCTTAGGTCCTTCTCTTAAGGTATTATTAAGTTTGTTACCATTATTGTTAGTATATGTAGCAGCATTGCTGATACCTGCTTAATGATCATTCCTTAGGCTGGTAAAATGTGTAATAACTGTAGGCTGTCATGAGCCAAGATTAAAGGGGCATAAACGTAGTTACCATTTGCATGGTGGTTTACATTTTTGAGAGGAGGTGTGTTTTATTTGCTTTAGCTTAGGAGCACTGGTGGAACGTGGGGTTTGATTTGTATTGATATATACAGATATCCTGATTTTATTTATTTTGTTTTGCATAAAACATGGTTTTACAGCATCAACACAATAGTTGCTAAGAAACCACATCGTTCCTCCTTCCCTAAGATTTTATTGCAAGGGATATAAAAGTATGCTGTTATAGAAAGCATTTCATTTATATAGATATTCTTCCTATTATGTCAACAGGATGCATTGTTTTTATTCTAAGGCTTGTTTACAAAAGTGGAGACTGAAAGTGACGATTTCTTTCAAAGTAAAAGCAGAAATGTTGACACAAATGAGCCACTTGGGTTAATTTATTTATCAAAATCACCAATTAATTGCTGAAGTTTCTACTTTATTGCCTGGCTACACTCGGGGAAGTATTCAGGCTTACCAATAATATATTGATAGGGCAATCTTATGCAATTTGTCAAATTGTCTCTTTGAGGATAACTGTCAATTGAAGGCACATTTGCATACACATTTTAACAGATGTATTTAGCTGAGTACCCAAGGGTACTCTGCTTTTCTTTTCTTTGTTTTGTTAGAAAAATACTCTCCCTACGTTCCTCATATGTACTGAAAAAGAAAAAAAAAAAAACAATAGAGGGAAAATTTGAGTGGATATTTTTCATTTCAGTTTCTGCATCATTCTGGTTCCAGTTTTTCAGACTTCACAATTTTAAGTGCTAGAATAAAGAATTCACAGCTTGTGTTTTCAAGGAATTCACAATTCAGTAAGTAAAAAACATGTAAAAGGATGATTGCAGGGGTGCGATTGTCAGAGACGTTTGAACCAGAGCAACTCCATCTCAAATAGTGGCTGGGTGAAATAAGGCAGAGGAGACCTGCTGGACTGTATTCCCAGAAGGTGAAGGCATTCTAAGTCACAGGATGAGATAAGAGGTCAGCACAAGATACAGGTCATAAAGACCTTGCTGATAAAACAGGTTGCAGTAAAGAAGCTGGCCAAATCCCACTAAAACCAAGATGGTGATGAGAGTGACCTCTTGTCGTCCTCACTACTACACTCCTACCAGGACCATGACAATTGCAAATGCCATGGCTATGTCAGGAAGTTACCTTATATAGTCTTAAAAGGGGAGGCATGAATAATCCACCGCTTGTTTAGCATATAATCAAGAAATAACCCTAAAAATGGGCAACCAGCAGCCCTTGGGGCTGTTCCTCAGGGCTGCCTATGGAGTAGCCATTTTTTATTCCTTTACATTCTTAATAAACTTGCTTTCACTTGACTCTCTAGACTCACCTCAAATTCTTTCTCCCTCGAAACCCAAGAACCTCTTTTGGGTCTGGATAGGGACCCCTTTCCAGTAACAGGATGACTACTATAATAGACAGTACTGCCGTGAAAGTATAAAGGCAGTAACAAGCAAATCTACTTAGTCAGGGAAAAGAGTTAGGAAAGGCTTCAGGCAGCAGAGTGTACTAAAAATAAATGGCACACATGGAGGACATCTATGAACAGGCCCATATCCTCAGGCAAACATATCAATATTCTGGATAACATAGAGTTCAAAATCAATATATACATACACGTATGCTTGTGCATTTTTATATATACATATACATGCACATGCACAGTTCTATGTATGCATCTAATCCTATACTGCTTATGTAGGTTAAATACTAGAAGCCCTCAAAACAAAGTAAAAATTGGACAAGGACCATACAATCTGTATGGGGCCCCCAAAAAGGAAATAGAAAATCACTTTGTAAGGGCATTTTTGTAACATAGGGCACAGAAGCTCAATGAGGAAAACAAGAACAAACCAACTCTAACCTGAGGATTAGGCCCAGATAAAATAATTGCAAATCATGTGATCAAACTAGCAATAATAGAAAGAGCCAGCAAATATAACAAATTACAAATCTAACACCCCAGGAAATTCAGATAACAAAGATCTGGGAAAGACTATAAAATACGTATGTTTAAAATGATGGAAAAGGTAAAAGACAATCTAAAAGTGATAATGAATGAACTGGAGAGTAATTGTTTAAAAAAGAACATACAAAAAAATCAATAGATAAAATGGAAAAACTAATATGAATACAGATAATTTGATCAACCTAATAAGTGAACTTGATTAACGAACAGATGCAGAGCATTTCACCTAAATAGTAGAAAATACAGATCTTTCAAGAACACGTGGAAGAGTTCCAAAAAACAAACGACCTTGGACTAGGCTGCAAAAGGAGTCTAAACAATTCATAGAGGATTTATATTGTATCATGAAGATCATATTTTGTGATTATAGCAACATTAAATAGCAATAAAGGGGGCCAATATCACCACTTTTTATAATCTCTTGATAATAAAAATTATGTTTGATAATAAAAATTATACTTTTCAGTAACCCATGGATCCAGGAAAAAAATCAGTGAAAATTATGATTTAGTGATGACTAAATGATGAGCAAAGCACCTTATTTAAGAAAATAAGGATGCAGTTAAATTGCTCCATAAATGAAAAACGTTAGCCAAAAAGTGTTATATATAAAAGAATGCTGAGAATTAATGCATTGCACTCAATGCATGAATATAGAAGAAGAAGAAAGTAAAACTAAAGAAAATGGAAGGAAAGGAAAAATATAAATTACTGAAATTGATTTTTAAAAACAATTTTCTAGTTAGATCAGTAAATCATCAAACCCAAAAGTTGTTTGTTTGAAAATAATAAACATCTGACAAGATTTCTCTGGAAAAATATAATAGAGTTGGCAAAAATAAAATAAAACGCTATTTTAAAAGGTGGTATAGTAGTGTGGAGATTAAAAGCATGGTAAGATTCAAAATAACAACCTGTCAATAAATTTGAAAGCTTAGATACAGTAGAACTTTGCTAGAAAAATATCTTTTAACATTGAAACAGTATTCATATGATGAGTTGATTATGCACAGTGCTTTTATTTTTCAAATGACATCTAACAGTTACATCTCAATTTAAAAAATAACACTTTTTTCAGTATGGATGACTAACCATTGTTTCATTTTATTAAAACTATCATAGTATTTCAAACTAAACATTCTATGTCTAAAATTTATTTGTAAAATTCCAGATTAAAATCCATCTGAAGCAATTCTTAGCATATTTCTTTGAGCTTGCATATATTAGCGATTTTTGTTTTATAACCATAGCTGAGTGCAGTTCTGCTCGACAGCTCTTGGCACTACTTCCTTAACAAGAGATTATAAGAGCAAATACCCATAGTTCAAGACTGTTAGAAAATAATGGATTTCTTGGAACATGATCCTAACACACCTGATAATAATCCAGACTGGCACAGATTTAGACTTTTCCTTTGTATTGCTAAAACTTATTCTATAATGCAAGAGTTACTTTATTGACCCACCAGATCCAGTTAAACTATGAATTACAATTTAACCCTATCACCTGATTGGAATTGTGAGAAACTATTTCAGCTTGACATATTTCTTACTCATCTTAACCACTTGATATAAAAAACCAAGATTTCTTGGTACTACGTATTGCTATAAAATATATGAACCAGAAAGAACTGGCTTGAGTAAGGCTTGATTTAAAGCAACTCTGAAAGAAAGAAATGTTGAAAATAAGAAATAAATGTGGCATGATATATTACATAGTTTACTACGCAGGTATAAACACGATGCCATCTGCACACACATGAATGCAGAGGAACTAGACAATGCATACATTATCACTCTCATCCCATTTTACAGATGAAGAAACAGACTCGAAGTTTGACAGCCCTTTGTCAAGGTTATATAGTCAACAAATATTTGTGGAAGGACTAATGTTAGGATTTACTCCTTTACTTTGCATTACAGAAACCAAATTAGTGTCTACAAAGTGAGAACGGTTCCTCACTGGAAATAAGACACACGTATCATCTCTATTTTGGTTCTTTACTAATCACTATTTCCTCATTACCTATTATATGCCAGGCACTATATTTGAGTCCTCAATATATAATTGGTGTCCCTTTGGCCTTATTTTCCCAATTTTTACAGCTATTTTTTTCTTCCATGCTTTTCTGGTACTCTTTGGCTCAAACAATTTGCTATTTTCAACAGGTAATCAACAGGTTCCACTGAAGCAAAGCAGGACTGGATAATGTGGGCTTCCATAACCAGAGGTAACGTGGGCTTCCATAACCAGAGGTGGATCCTGTAAGGTGGTTGTCATTTTTGTGCAGAGAAGTAAGGGCTATTCGATGAGCAGAATGCTTCCTTGTATTGGGCCATAAGTCAATTTCTTACGGAGAGGTAGAAGAGAACACTGAAAATTGGAGGAAAGCGCCATCCAAAATTTGAGACTATATTAGGAAATTTTCTCAAATGTCCTTGACACATTTTTACTAGATGCTGGGAATTTGAGATAACTATTAATTGGATAGGAATATGACATATACTCTGATTGTTTGGCACAGTAATGTCATAGGGCTAAGATCTACAAACATCACTTGGCTATTCAGTGTAAGGTGACCCTGCATTATGGCCTCTGGCCAGTTCATTATTATTATGGATGCCCAACTTTTGTATCTGACTGTATTTCCTTGGAAGGACTTGAGGGAGCTTGACTTCTTCTGAACTATAGTCTGCCAACAACCATAATAAAAATATTATAAAATATCATATGATGTCATAAAACCTAGTTAGATAAGATGCTTAAATTTCAATTGTATTCAAAATAATTCGTTGTCTGACCAATTAAAATGATTTTTCTTGCCAAAACTGTTTCTGTGCGTGCATCTGCAAAGGCAGAACATTGCTTATTCCCAAGATGGTGAGCAAACTGGTATTGGATTCCCTGTACTGTAATGATATGTGGTAGTTTTTCCCTATTAAAAGTCCAGAATTCACTGCAGGTTGGCAAAGATGTCATATCAAAAGCATTTGTCTAAGTTCCTTAGAAGAAACAATTAGATCTTGTTGGGGAGAGGCTGTGTGTGAATACTAAGTGTTATTTTTTATGTTCTGATTGGTTTTAAACAAATAGTGATATATTCACAAAATAGAAACATACGATATTCTTTTTGACATGGGCTTCCACTAAAAAAAAAATCTCAACCTTCCTGTGAATGTCACAGTGCCTGGGGATGATACATCCATCCAGTTGATGCTCCAGGCCCATGCTCCTCTGTTTTTAACTTGTTTCGTTTTTTTTTTTTTTTTTTTTTTTTTTTTTTTTTTTTGCCAAGTCCATTATAAGCAAGCAGACTTCTTTTCTTGCCTACTCCATGTTAGTATGCAGAGCAAAATTTTTGTGGAAGTACTGAGGATATTTGGGTCATTTAACTGCAGTAGTAAAACACAAATTTACAGAAAAATTGCTGACATCATTAGTATAAAACATTGACATCTGCAGGTTACACATGCTAGATGCATAATATCTGTTAATTATAGTTGTAATAGGAGACCACTGGGAGCGTGAATCAAGATTTATGCGAAATTTTTGCTACTGTCAGACATACAGAATTCTACTTGTACTATTTAATTTATAAAAATGAGGATAATGCTATATGTGGATAGGGATATAGGTGAGTACAACATGTTTGAAAAATCCAATCTGTTCTTTATTTCTTTTCTTTCCAAAAACATTTGAGTAATCTTAATATTCATAAATAGAAACATAAACTTTCCATTCCTTTGTTTCTAAAAATGCACTGATTATTTGGGTAAAATTATTTATTTCTATGTTATCTTGTGTGACTTCCCATTATTATCATGACACAGTGATTATTACCCTTCTCTACTGTTTTCAATTAACTTCAACATTTTACATGTACTTTGTTTAATTTGCTCTTCAATTGTCTTCTCATCTCACTTTATACTGTATTGAACTATATCTCTAAGGACATTAATGAAGTTGATTCTTTATTATAATAATTATGTGTGTTGAAAATATATGTGGCCTGAACTGAGGAACTCAGCAATTTGATGAGTTTAAGAGATATGAAAAAAAATAAACATTAGACATTTTATAATTGAAACAGAAAAATTAGTATGAGACAGAAAAATAGTTACAATTGCAAGTGACTGATGACTTTCCCTGGATTTGACAGACTTGACTTTTTTGCCTGTGAGTTCTGTCCTTGACAAAAGTGGTAGACAACATTTAGGCAGTAATGTAGACAACGTTTAGAATCTTCTTTGCACTGGTTTTCATGCAGTTGGTGATATATAACCAATTCTCCAAATGCCCTTTAAACAGGCCTGCTACTGATCATCAGCTTTTCTCTGCATAGCAGATTTGCATTATTTTAAATAATTTTTATATTACCCCAACCAAAGTCACACATACTTGAAACAATTGATTGGATTCAACTAAGACTTATACCCTGGAGTAAATTTTTTTGAATAATTTAATGATAGATGAGGGGGATGCATTGAAAAAAGAAAATACTAGAAGGGCTACAAAAACGTGTGGAGATACTCTGAAAAATGGCACACGAATGGGTAAGGATTAGAAAATTGAGGAGCCAAAGACATGCCACTACATAAATCTAGCAATATCTGAAAACCTGTGGGACGGAAATAAAGTTATGGAAAGAAGAAGAATGATACTCCACATGCGAATTAATTTCAGTCCACAAACAAGGCGTGTAAGAAATTTAGCTTTATTTTCTAAAACAACTGAATTTTTATTATAAATCCTATTCACTAGGGCAGGATATAAGTATTGTGGTTCTGCTGAGGGTCCCTTCCTTTCTCTGGGGCTGTGCTTGAAATCTGAAGGAGGTCACATATGTCAAAGTGTTGAAGATTCATTTAGACTTCTATTTTATATGTCCACACTGATACTTGATGTGACACCTATTAGTCCATCCTAGCTGCAATAAAATGGACATGCAGGTCACCAGAGTGATACCCATCATTCCTTACCTGTGGGTCCCTTTAAAGGCCCCTTTCTCCTGCATTCTTCTCATGTTGGGGCATATATAAAGCAAGCTACTGCCTCTAAATGACACGTGGGAGAAGGAAAATCCACGAGACTGCCTAAGGCTCAATTTTCCAAATGAGCCACACAGCCAGTTCTACTCTGTAACTTGCCACTTCCCTGATCTGTCCCTTAGTAACAGGGCAGAAGTCTATCTTGCTTTCATATCTCACAAACATAGCTAGGGTGATTTACCTACTCCTGGGACTCGGACCTCTCTTTGGCACCCAACATCATCCAGTCTCTTGACTTCCCCTCTGATTCTCTTTTCCTCTAGCCTGGGAACTTCCATTCTAGCTCAGGGGTTATGACGTCTTTCTCTAACTCTAAAGCTTTCTTTCAAAATTCATTCTCTAAAGAGAATTGATTATGTGATTTCTTGGTATCCTCCTCTCTGCCCTTTGTTCTACCAGGTTGAACTATTAGATCATTTAATTGTCATCATTCAGTGAAAGGCTGTGACAGCCTCAAGCAAAAGAATTATCTTCCAGCTTTTGAAACACAAAACTCCATTCTCTTTAGAGGTCAGTTTAATCTGAACAAGCAAGTCATGTGCTCAGCAAATTCAAAATTTAAATGGAAAAGTGAATGCCAGACAATAACCAAAAAACATATGTAAAAGAAAAATCATAAGGCTAGGACTTGGTAGATATTAGAATATAATATGAAACCTTTGTAATGAAACTTATTATTTCATTTCTCTAACCAGTACGTATTGATCTCCTGGTATGAACTAAATCTGTTCCAGGTATTGGAGATAAAGTGGTGAAAAAAACAGACAAAAATATTCTTTACTCACGAAGCTGGCACTTTAGTGGAGGAATAGAAAGTAAGCAAAATAGTTAAATATAGAGATATGTTATAATGTTATAAATGCTATGGAGAAAAACAAAGAAGAGATGGGTAATGTAGGGGTCAAGGATTACAATTTAAAACAGAGTGGTCAGAGAAAGTGATATTTAAACAATAACCCGAGGAAAGAGGTAGCCAAGCTTATACTTAGGGGAAGAGCAACTTAGGCAAGGGGAACATCCAGTACAATCGTTTTAAGGTGTGTTGAAGAGAAACAAGGAGGACAGTATGGCTACATCCTCTAGCATTCCGATTACTTTATTGGCATTTTATTCCCTATATTGGATCCCTGCTTGCTTACAATAGCTGTTGTGGTTTCAATTTCCTTCCCTGAACTCTTACTGATATAGAAATGATACATTTTAGATGTCTAGCAGACACACAAGTAAAGGTGTTGAGAAGGGAGTTTAATATCGGCATATTGAGTCAGGCCAGAAGGGCTGGAGATTTAATTTGGGGGTTGTCCACATGTAATTGGTATTTAAACCTATGAAAGGATGAAATGGCCAAGGGAGTCAGTGTGCATAGAGACTAAGTCGAGAGAGAGAACCCTCAGATTGACTGCCTACCATTTAGAGGTAATGTTCTGGAAGCCAAAGGAATAATAAATTGCTTTACAATAAGGAAAATGATTAACTGGTCAGCTGCTACCACTAGGAATAGTAAAATACGGCTAATAATTGATTATTGAATTTAGCTTTCTGGAAATCATTGGTAATCTCAACAAAATAAGTCTGAGGGAGTGGCTATGGAATGGTGGGTGGGGCAAAATTAATTTGTTAGAAATAGTGACAAGGATCCTAAAGCTAAAACTCTTATAGAATGAGGGAGAGTGATCCAGGTTGGCAGCTGACCCTGCAAGTGATGGGTAATTGGTTCTACAGTCTGGTGACACAAATTTCAAAGCAGGATGGTATTGGGCACAAAGGAGAAACAGGGTATGGATGTAGCAATAAGAAGGAGAAAGAACATCTACCCTGCCTCTGTAGGGTACTGGGCATAGTAGAGCAAAAGTGTGATGGAGAAATTAGACACCACTTGAGAGGGCTATAGGGAAACTGGAGCCCTCAAGGGAATTTTGGAAAAAGGAAAAGGGGAGCATTCGGTGAATATTGGTGCTGTTGGTGTAGAACTAAACAAGTAGAAATAGATCCTCATATAAATGAAAAATGTGTATATGTCAAGAGAAGGATTTCAAATTTGGTGAGATGATGATGGATTATTCATCAGATTGTTCTGGTACAACTAGCTGTTCATCAGGAAGAAAATAAAAATGTATTCCTATCTTATACCAAATACAAAAGTAAATTCCAGAGGAATTGAGACCTAACAGCTAATATATAAGATAAAAATTCTACAAGAATATTTAGGAGACTATGGGTATGTTTTAGAGGTGAAGGAATTTTTTCTTAAGATTATAAATTTAGAAGCTATGAAAGAAAAAAACATATTTGTTATACAAATTTTGTCAATGTTACAGAAAATAACAAAGTGAATAGACAATACACTTGCAAAGCAAAAGAACTGCAACACAAAGTTGAGAAAGAGAGGTTTTATAATGTAAAGAGTTCTTACATGTTAAAAGGAAGACAATGAATTCAGAAGAAAATGGGTAAAGAAATGAATAGGCAGTTTAAAAAACAGAAAATTCATATTGCCCCAAATGAATTAAATGATTCTGAGACTCATTTGTTAGGAAAATGCAAATAAAATAACAATAAAATATTACTTAACTTTTATCAGGTTAGAAAAAATTTAACAACCACAATAATATATTGATTGGGGGGCTATAGGGTTAAGAGTGCTCTCAGATACTATTGTTAAACTGTGGGTTATTATACTCCTTTGAAAAAAATTCATGTCTTCTAAAATGTTTAAAAATTATGTACCCTTTGATGCATCAATGATGCTCCTAGTGATTATCCACAGACAGAAATGCCCAGTTTATAAAGATGTGCATGTAGGTATGCTTAGGAAACAAAGTAAATACCCAGAAATAAGAAAATGTTTAACTAAACTATGGGTCGTGCACATTGTGGATTATCATGAGACCATCAGAAAGAATGAATTACAGATATACTAAGTGGCGAATTGGGACATTGTTAAGTGAACAAAACAGGGTATATATTATGAATTTTTATAAGATGGTGATGATAAGTATCTCTTTCTATGATCATATAAAAATAAGTTTATATATGATTATATGAACTTGGAGAAATATATGGGATGATATAAGATAGGTTTCCAACCCAGGTTACTAAAGATGAGACAGACTGAACAAGGAAAGTAGAGAGTCAAGAAAAATACTAAAAAATTAAAAAATAAAAAATAAAAAAATACAATTTACAAGTCAAAAAAAGTTACAGAGGAGTTAATAGATAGATGCTAATTTCAAAACAGAGATATATTTTTGACTGTAAATTTTATGTTATACAATTTACAAAGCCATCCTATGTATAAATTATTACATATATTAATGGCCAATGAATCTATTTAAATAATCAAAAGATATTCTCTCTTTGTGGGGAGAACAATAATAATATTTTTTTTCTGGTCATCATAATATATTTTTCTAGTTGCAGTTGGCAGGATTCTTTTCTTCTCTCCACTCAATGGTTATATTTTTCACTAAAGATTATTTTAGGATCTTGTCTTAAACTTCTTAATAGAAAAGAGAATTGTCAAACATAGAGTCATCTGTGGATTGCCCCACCTAATAGCATATTTATACACTGTTTGGTGGTGTTGATGACAGATACCATGTTTGAACGTTTTAGTTTCTGACATGAATCATATTTTTGCTTTCCTGAGTTATACGGAAAAGTTACCCTGTTGCAGGGATCAAACATAGTTATTTTGCTTTCAAGAATATTAGGATGTGTTTTCATGTACATAGTATTTCTAATATAAATATATTTTGCCATTCCTTATCTAGAAGTATCAAATATTATTCATCTTTTATAGCTGATTTCATTTTTCTTTCTCTTAGCTTGCAGCGTAGTCACTGAAACCTCCTTTTGCTGACGTCACTAATTATAACCCTAAGCTACTCCAAGAAACACACACATGTGCATACATATGTATGAATGCATGTACAATTTTATACTTCTTCTGTACTTAAGATTTTCCCTTCACCAAAATCGACTGTCTCTAAATTTTCTAAGTTATCTAATTTGCCACATTCATCAATCTGATAAAGTATTTTAAATAATCCTGAACTTTTGTGATGGTCATGAGACATCTGTTTCCCAAATAAGTCTTGCAGTGGTGTTTTGACCTTTTTATAATTTTTTATAGCCAAGCCAATTTTCATTTATTTGGTCAATTTCATTGCGGTATAATTTATAGGAAATAAACTAAATTTATTACTAGTAAACAATTCAATGAATTTTGAAACCATCAGAATCTGGATTTAAACACTGACATCCCAAAAGTTCCCTGGTGCTTTTCGTAGTCAATTAACTTCCCTCACTTCTAGCCCCAATTAATTATGGTCATTTAGTATATACAGAGAGTAGGATACACTGTAAAACATGCAGTAAGATCTCAGTTTGTTTAAAATGATTACATATATGCTTAGAAAAAGTACAGTATGGGAAAGCACAAATATATTAATGGTGGTTATTACAACAGCAGTATCTCTGGTAAAAGAAAGAGTAGCCTTTCATTTTGCCATTGCACCTTTGTTGTTCTTGTTTTTTTTTTTCTCAGATTCTTCATGATAAAAATGTAACTTTCATAATGAAAGGGACAGCTGTTATTTCATTAAAATTATATAAATAATAAAATTATATCTAACAAAATATCTGGAAATTACCATAATCACCATATTCCATTTCAGTGACTGAACCCTTCTTCCAGGTCACAGAACACCAACAATCCACAGAAAAATGCTCTGACAGAATAACTGTCCTCCAGATGGTCAAGACTTATGGCTTTGCCATTGATACAGCAGTTTCTTTGTTCCCTGAAAAAGCATTATTCAAATGCATGTCTTTTGTGGTTTGAGGATGATCATTAGCCTGATGGGCATGGGCTCTTTATTCAGACTGAGGCGATCATGGTAGTATTTAAAAATAGCACAGTTTAATATATTTCTTAGATGGAGTAGTACTAAATTAAGCTCTTAAACCACTAAGATGTAGTTAGAAATATAAAAATCACTATGACCAAAAGCTAAAAACCATCTAACAGACCGTGGTGAGCATGAGAAAATAATTCTAGTGTTACCATAGAATTAAGAGTAGCTGCCAAACTGGCAGAATAATAAGATCTTAAGTCACTAGAAAACATTGTGAACCACTGTTAGCTACTGTGAGATGAAAACGATAATAAAGGAAGTCACCAAAGAAAGGACTAAACAAGAACAGCTAGACGATTCAGGGTCCAAACATCTGTTTGCTGTCCCAACTCTACCAAGGGGCTATTTTTAAAGCCAATGTTGAATTTGTTTACTGAGGGAGCGGGAGTTCTACATTTCCATATGATCTTATACAGTGAATTCTGAATAATTAAATCTGCAAGCTTCAACATCTTTTGAACTGAAGTTGTTCTTTTTCAATAATACACCTGCTATTTCTTTTAATTTTTAACTTCTGTGAGTACATAATAGGTGTATGTATTTATGGTTTACATCAGATATTTTGATACAGGTATGTAATGCATAACAATCACATCAGGGTAAATGGGGTATCCATCCAGTTAAGCATTTATACTTTTTGTTACAAGCAATCCAATTGTACTCTTCTAGTTATTTTAAAAATTATAATTAAATTATTTTGACTATAGTCACCATATTTTGCTATTAAATAGTACGTCTTAATCATTCTTTCCAAATATTTTTCATACCCATTAAAAATCTTCATTTCTCCCCAAGTCCCTCTCTACTCTTCCCATCCTCTGGTAACAATCCTTCTACTCTCTAGCTCCTTTAGTTCAATTATTTTAATTTCTAGATCCTAAAAACAAGTGAGAACATGTGATATTTCTCATTCTATGCCTGGCTTATTTCAATTAACATAATGACTTCCCTTTCCATCCATGTTGTTACAAATGACAGAATTTCATTCTTTTTTATGGCTGGATAGTACTCCATTGTGTATATGTGCCACCTTATCTTAATCCATTTATCTGTCGATGGGCACTTAGGTTGCCTGCATATCTTGGCTATGGTAAATAGTGCTGGAATAAACATGGGGGTGCAGATATCTCTTTGATATAATAATTTCCCTTCTTTTGGGTATATGCATAGGAATGGGATTGCTGTCTTGTATGGTAGATATATTTTTAGTTTTTTGAGGAACCTCTAAACTGTTCTCCATAGTGGTTGAACTAATTACAACCCCACCAACAGTGTACAAGGGTTCCCTTTTCTCCACATTCTCACCAGCTTTTGTTGTTGCCTAACTTTTGAATAAAAGCCATTTTAACTGGAAGGAGATGATAACACATTGTAGTTTTGATTTGCATTTCTCTGATTATCAATGACTTTGCGCACCTTTTCAAATGGCTGTTTGCCATTTGTATATCTTATTTTGAGAAATGTCTATTCAAGTCTTTTTGCCCATTTTTAAATTGGATTAGATTTGTTTTTCTATAGAGTTGTTTCAGATTTTCATATATTCTAGTTATTAATCCTTTATCATATTGGTAGTTTGCAAATATTTTCTTCCATTCTCTGGGTTGTCTTTTCATTTTGTTGAGTCTTTTCTTTGCTCTGCAGTAGCTTTTTAAACTTGATGTCATCCTATTTGTCCATTGTTGCTTTGATCATCTGTACTTCTGCGGTATTACCTAAGAAATCTTTGCCCAGCAGTGTCCTGGAGGGTTTCCCCAAAGTTTTCCTGTAGTACTTTCAAGGTTTATGGTCTTAGATTTAAGTCTTTAATCTATTTTTATTTGACCTTTGTATGTGTTGAGAGATAGGGGTCTAGTTACTTTTTTCTGCAAATGGTATCCAGTTTTCCCAGCACCATTTATTGAACAGACTGTCCTTTCCCTAATGCATGTTCTTGTCCACTTTGTCGAAAATGAGTTTATTGTAGATGTATGGACTTATCGGTGGTTCTTTATTCTGTTCCACTGATCTATGTGTCTGTTTTATGCCAGTATCATGCCATTTTGGTTACTACAGCTCTGCAGTATTAATATAATTTAGTCAGGTAATATGATTCCTCCAGTTTTGTTCTTTTTGCTTAGAATAGCTTTGGCTATTCTGGGTATTTTGTGGCTGCAAATACATTTTAGGATTGTTTTTTCTATGTCTTTGAAGAACGTCATTGGCATTTTGATAGGGATTGCATTCAATCTGTAGATTCATTTGGGTAGTGCAGACATTTAACAATATTGATTTTCCCCATTCGTGAACAAGGAATTTCTTTCCATGCTTTGTGTCTTCTTCAATTTATTGCCTCAATATTTTATACTTCCCCTTGAGACATCTTTTATTTCTTTGGTTAATTCCAAGGTGTTTATTTTGATTTGTAGTTTTAAATAGAATTGCTTTCTCATTTCAATTAATATGATTTCTTTTTCATATTGTTCACTATTGCTATATAGAAATGCTATTGAATTTTGTATGTTGATTTTGTGTCCTGTTACTTTACTGAATTTGATTATCAGTTCTAATAGATTTTTGGTGGAGTCTTTAGGTTTCTTCAAATATAAGAGCATATCATCTGCAGATAAACATAATTTGTCTTCTTCCCTTCCAATTTGGATGCCCTTTATTTCTTTCTTTTGATTTTTCTAGCTAGGACTTCCAGTACTATGTTAAATAACAGTTGTTAAAGTGGGCATCCTTGTCAGATTCCTGGTCTTAGAGGAAAAGCTTTTGGTTTTTCTGCATTAAGTATGATACTAGCTATTGGTAAATCAGATACAGCTTTTATTATGTTGAAAAATGTTTCTTGCATAGCCAGTTTTGTTTATGTTTTTATCCTGAAGAGATTTTGATTTCATCAAATGTTTTCTCAGCATCAATTGAAATGATCATATGGTTTATGTCCTTCATTCTGTTGATATGATGTATCACATTAATTGATTTGCATATGTTGAACAATACTTGCATCTCTGAGATGAATCCCACTTCACCATAATGAATGATCTTTTTAATGTATTGTTGAATTAAATTTTCTAGTATTTTGTTGAGGACTTTTTCATCAATATTCATCAGTGATATTGGCCTATTTTTTATTGATATGAATTTGCCTGATTTTGTTATCAGGGTAACACCGGCCTCGTAGCATGAGTTTGGAAGTTTTCCCTCCTTGTGTATTTTTCAGAATAGCTTGAGTAGGATTGGTATTAGTTCTTCTTTAAATGTTTGCTAGAAAATTCAGCAGTGAAGCTTTTGGGTCTCGGGTTTTTCCTTGTGGGGAGACATTTATTATGCCATCAAAATTGTTACTTGATATTGGCCTGTTCAAGTTTTGGATTTCATCCTGGTTCAATCTTGGTAGAATGTATGTGTATAGGAATTAATCCATTTCTTCTAGATTTTCCAATTTATTGACATACAGTTGCTCATAGAATCTTCTAATGATCCTTTGAATTTCTGCAATACTAGTTGTTCTGTCTCCTTTCTCATCTCTGATTTTATTTGAGTCTTCTCTATTTTTTTGTAATTATTCCAGAAAAAGAGTTTGTCTATCTTATTCTTGAAAAACAACTACTGATTGTTTTGTTGATGTTTTGTATTGTTTTCTTCATTTCAATTTCCTTTATTTCTGCTCTGACTTTTGTAATTTCTTTTCTTTTATTAATTTTGGGTTTGGTTTACTCTTGATTTTCTAGTTCTTTAAGATGCATTATGAGGCTTTTTTTTTTTTTTTTGAAGTTTTTCTTCATTTTTTCTATGGGCACTTATAGCTATAAACTTCCTTCTCAGTACTGCTTTCACTGTATTCCATATGTTTTGGCATGTTGTATTTCCTTTATCATTTTTTTCATGAAATTATTAATCTTTTTTCTTAATTTCTTTATTGACCCACTGGTCATTCAGGAGCATATTGTATAATTTCCATGCATTTGTATAGTTTCCAAAATTCCTGTGTTTATTGATTTCTAATTCTACTCCATTGTGGTCAGTTAAGATGCTTGACATTGTTTTAATTTTGTAAACATTTTAAGACATTTTTATGACCTAGTATATAGATTATCCATGAGAATGATTCATGTACCAAGGAAAAGAGTGTATTCTGTAGCCATTAGATGAAATGGTCTGTAAATATCCATTGGTCCATTTGTTTAATAGAGCAGATAAAGTCCAGTTGTCTTTAATTTTCCCTCTGAAAGATCTGTCCAATGCTAAACTTGGGGTGTTAAAGTCTCACACAATTATATTATTGGTGTCTACCTCTATATAGCTCTAATAATATTTGCATTATACATCTGTGTGCTCCAGGGTTGAGTATGTATATATTTAAAACTGTTATATCCTCTTGCTGAATTGACCCCTTTATCATTGCATAGGGACCATCTTTATCTCTTGTACTTTTGTCTTGAAATCTATTTTGTCTGGTATAAGTATAGCTATTCCCATTCCTTTTGGTTTCTATTGACACTGAATACTTTTTTCATTCAGTCTATGTGTGTCCTTATAGGAAAAGTGTGTTTCTTGTAGACCACAGATCAGTGGGTCTTGTTTTTGTCATCCATTCAGCCACTCTATGTCATTTCATTGAAGATTTTAGCCCATTTAAAGTCAATGTTATTATTGATAAGTAAGGACTTATGCCTGCCTTTTTGTTATTTATTTTCTGGATCTCTTGGTATTCTCTTCTCTTTCTCTTCCTTCCTGTCTTCCTTTTAGTGAAACTCATTTTCTCTTGTGACATGATATTATTTTTTGCTTTTTATTTTATGCATATATTTTTAAGTGTATTGGTTTGAGGTTATCATGATTCTTGCATGTGCTATGTTATAACCCATTTTAAGCTGATAACACTGTTTGCATAAACAAACAAACGAACAAGCAGGAAAAAGAAAACCGATAAAAACTACACCTTATCTTAGTCTCCTCAAATTTTAACTTTTTATATCTCATTATATTGTCCATGTCTCGAACAATTGTTTCTATTATTTTTTATTGGTTCATCATTTAGCCTTTCCACATAGTGTAAGAATAGTTTACACACCAGTTACAGTATTATAATATGCTGTGTTTTTGTGTATTTATTACTATTACCACCAAGTTTTTTTACCTTCAGATGATTTCTTAATGCTCAATAACATCCTTTTCCTTCATATTGAAGTACTCCCTTCAGCTGGGTCAGACCTGAAGCCAGCACAGCACTGTGTCTCACCCAAGGTCTGCTATAACTACTGCCTGGCTATTGCCAATGTTCCCTCAATGTCCCAGGGCTCTAACATCATCAGGTTGTAAAGCCAGTCAAGCTTCTATCCTTGCTTTTAGGGTTTCAAGATCCTCCAGGTTCTGGGCAGGTCCAGGGGTGCCATCTTGGAACCAGTTACTGGAGTAAAACACCTTATAAGTCTACCTGGTAGTCTATTGTACTGCTGCCGTGCTGGCACTCAAACCATAAGACACAGTTCTTCCAACTCTTACCACCCTTTTTCTCAGGCAGAGGAGCCTCAACCCATGGATACCAGCACCACAGGACCGTGGGGAGTACTGCCAGCATATTGTTGATGTTCACTTTATGGTCAATGTCTCTTTAGTCGGTTTATGGTGAATGCTACCAGGCCTAGGACTCACACCTCAGGGCAGTGGGCTCCCCTCTGGCTCAGAGCCATTCAAGAAATGTCTTCCAATAGCCAAGGCATGGAATCTGGGATCCCAGGAGCTGACTTGGTGTTCTACACCCCTTTCCTGAGCTGGTACATAAGATGCAAGACAAAATCCCTTTTGTGTTTCCCACTACTTTTTGTAATCAAAAGGAGTCTCTCCCCATAGCTACTACAGCTGGGAATCTGCTGAGTCTCATCTGAAGCCAGGTATTCTCACAGCATACTACCTGGGTATCACTGCTGGTTATTTAGAACCATAGGGCTCTTTAGTCAGTATGTGATGGGTCCTTCCAGGACTAGGTCCTTCCCTTCAAGGCATTCGTTTTCTTTCTGTCCCATTCCATGTCTAGAAATGTCATTTGGTAGCTAGGGCCTGGAAATAGGACCTCAAACTTTGACTGGTGATCTATCCTGCTGTGGCTGATCTGGTATTCAAAATACAAGACAAATTCCTCTTTACTGTTCCCTCTCTTCTCCTTAAGTGAAAAAAAAGGGGTATCTTTTGAACTACAAGTTGTGCAGCATGGGGTTGGGGAAGGGGTGATGCAAGCACCGCTTTAACTGCCCCAGCTGGTGTCTCAGTAGGTCATGTGCTCCCCAAGTTCACTGGCTCTGGGCCCAGTTCTCTACTAGAACTCATCTAGCGGTTGCAGTCCTTGTGGCCTAGATTGTATTTTAATATTATTTAGGGACCCAGAGTAGTTTAGCCCATGGTGGTGAGGCTTGCCAGAATTCAAGTTCCAACTGCTGGTATGGGTGATTCCTTTCTAACTAGGGCTGGTTTAAATATTCCTTCTGTGGGTAAGTCAGTTGAGTTCAGACTAGTTTTGCTTTCTGCTGTGACAGGGCAGCACTAAGATGAATGCAATGTCTCACAGAACCAAGTGTACTGATTTTCTCTCCATGCCACGTGGTCACTGTGAGGGGATGGGGGAGGGGTGGTGTTGGTGCTTAAAGCCTGTCTTTCCCACCCTCTTCCAGTGCCTCTTTCAGTGATTTGAAGTTAAAACCAGGTACTCAGAATGCTTATCTTGTTTTTGGTTCATAAGAAGATACTTTGTTGTGTGTATATAGTTTTTAAATTGGGGTCCATTCTATTTGGCCATATTGCTCTTAGAAAGATCTAAACTTAAGTTTTAAATGACTGTCTTATAACTCTTATAAATGTACATATACATGTGTGCGTGTGTGTGTGTGTATACACACACATATATATATCTTGCTTTTGAGCCCAGTGTTTTTTAACCTCTTCAAGTGTCTAACATGAATTTTATATCCATCCCTTCTAAATAAAATATTTCCTATGCCGTCAAAAAAGTTTCCATTTGTGTAATTTGGATTGAATTTGTTCATTTACAAACAGGCCATTCACTGCCTAATTGTACTGCGTAAATTTGTTTTCGAAGTGTAGTTTCCTGGACCATGACCATCTGTTATCAGAATCATTAAAGTGTGGTGAAATATATATATACACATATACACACACACATATATGAGTATATATATGTGTGTGTGTGTGTGTGTGTGTGTGTATGTAAATATCAGTCCTCTCAATATCTAGATCTGGAATCTACATAGTTAATAAGTATCCAAGTTTGATAACTATTGATCCATGGGTATATAGTTCTTTATGTCCATCCTCAAAGAAAAGGAATGTTCTAAATTCATTAAATTCTAAGATACCGGTTGGTTCCCTGTGATGATGAGTGGAGATATCACGCCTTATTTAAAGGTCTAGGGAACGTGGATTTGACCTCTTTTCATATGATTTCATGATGAGGCTGAGGTAAAAAGAGAGAGATGATCTCTCTTTTTTACTTCTCTTCTACTCATTAGCTTTTGAAACTCAGCAAATCCTATGGCTAACTCCTCCAATTTCTAGAGACCCTGACATCTCTTTCTATCTCTACCTTCTCTTCCTATCTTTCACATCTAAAGATTTTATTAGCTCTACTCTAGGCATTAAAGGAAAAAAAATCTTTCTCATTCTCTTTGGATGCTTTATTTCTGACACTCACAGGCATTTCTTAGACTAGCCTATTCTTTTCAGACCAGCCTTTTCAAGTAAGACAAGATTTATAATCCAGTTTTGGGTTTATGGCAAACATAACAGTCTAATGACCACTTTTGTTTTGAGGTTCTTTTAGTCTAACTAGTTAGGAAAAAAGGAGAACTCCAAAGGTTCTAGTCTTGCTTATGAGATATTGTTGACATCTTAGCTGCCTATTTAAGCATTCTCTACCCCACTCCCTCCCTAAGAATATTTTAATAATGTTCAGGTAGGCATTCCTCACCCACGTGATTCAGAGGAGGGTGACCTCATCATCAGCTTTAGGAGTAGATCTTGATTTCTTTAACACAGTGTTTAATTTTTAAAAAGAAGTAAAAGAATAATGGAGATGCTGTTAACATTTTGCAGGAAAATTCTTTGTGAAACTATCTAGAACATTGCCAGTAGTTCTTTCCAAGCATCATGACAACCAAAAACACCTCTATACATTTCAAAAATTCCATGGGGTAGTAGTTTGTACCACCGGTACATCTTTTATAGCAGTCCTATTCTCCTTGCTGTTGATTAAGAATGAACTTACAACCCTGTTCTGGCCATTTAATACCTGAAAGAGAATCTGTTAGGGGAGAAAGAGTATTTGTAACTCTCTTTTTTAAAAAAAAAAAAAATTGGCTGGGCACAGTGGCTTACACCTGTAATCCCAGCAATTTGGGAGGCCGAGGCGGGCAGATCACTAGGTCAGGAGTTTGAGACCAGCCTGGCCAATATGGTGAAACCCCATCTCTACTAAAAAATACAAAAAGTAGCCAGGTATGGTGACACATGCCTGTAGACCCAGCTACTTGGGAGGCTGAGGTGGGAGAATCACTTTAACCTGGAAGGCGGAGGTTGTAGTGAGCTGAGATCATACCACTGCACTCCAACCCGGGCGACAGAGCAAGATTCCATCTCAAAATAAATAAATAAATAAATAAATAAATAAATAAATAAATAAATTAAAGTAACACCAGATAATATAGTACCTTCTTTTACTTTTTGGACTTTCTCATGTATGGATATTCCACCAGGAACTATTGCAGTCATCTTGCTACTAGCCTGAGGATGATACCAGCACATGGAAGGGCAGAGAGCCAAAGAATCATGAAGAGTTGAACTTTAGAACTGTGAATGGAGCCTGGCCGACCACTGAACTTGTTAGTTGAGAAGACAAATGTCTTTATTATTTTATTTTTTTGGCTAGTTTGATTCCAGAATGTTTTTGCCCTTTATGTCTGTAAATACTGCAACTGATACGGTTGAGATATACCTTGGAATTTACAGGTCAACAGTCTAGTTAACAATAAGTGTTACTTTGCTTACCTGTGTCTCTTTTATGCATACTATTCAATTGACTTACGTAGAGATGTGACAATGCCAGCAGGCAAGATTTGGACTTTCCCTCATTCCTGAATGAACAAGATTATAATGTCACATGGATACAACCCCTTAATAGCTTCATTTTTATTGCCAATCAGCAAGCAGTCTTTCCATTGCTGAAAGAGAATGTATAAATTTGCCTTATGACATTTAAAGAGAGGAGACTACCTGGAGTAGCCATTTCATTTACTAATTAATTCACTGATATATTCAGCAAACAGAAGTTAGAACAGATTTACATGGATACACACGGAAATATGTAAACAGCATTTGATTGCAACTATTTTATGTACTGTTCAGAGTGTATTATGCCTGAGTTTTCCTGGATAATCATTTCCCCTGTGCTCAGGTAGATAGGGCCACACCCCAGCTCTGCCCTGATGGTGCCAGGATTGGTATATCAAATTATAAGAGCAATTATATGGGCAAAAATCTCAGCCCTAACAGATTTTGTATCTAGACAGGAAAATAGAAAGTAATTAAGTAATCAGATAAATATAAGATTTCAAATTACAATAGTTATGAAGAAAACCGAGTACAATGGTAAATAGTGGGAGAGGAGAGGAAGAGGTAGTTGGATGGTGAGGCTGCAGGATATGAAGATGCCAGCCATGTGAGAGCCAGGGTGAAAATACTTGAGTACAGAGAAGGGAATGTACATGGTCCCTGTAACGTGAGAGAAGTTGGCATGCTGGAGAGACTGAAATAAAGCCCAGTAGGCTTGGGGGAGAGTGGAACTTGATAAAAGGAAAAAGGTAGGTAGTCATTAGTTAATGTTAGAGCATGGATGTTTCTGGGTACCATTTTTCAAGATTACACCTTTGATAGTGGCACTCTAATCCACTTGATTTAGGTCTCTTTAGTAGGAGTGGAAGGAGAGGGGAAGTGAAGCAGAATGGTTTAGGAGTATTTATAATGAGCCTGGCAGCCTGTGCTTGAATTCTGACTCAGCCACTTTGTTAACCATGTGACATTAGGCATGCCATTTCTTCTCTCTGGGCCTCAGTTTCCTGATGTGTAAAATGAAGATAATCATAGTGCCTACTCTGCTATTCTGTAAAGCTGTTGCAAGCATTAAATTGGTCAATGTATGCCAGGTGCTTAGAATAATACCTAATGCAGAGCAAGTACTTAATAAGTGTTGGTTTTTCAAAAGGGAGGAAGGCGTTAGTGGAGGTGCAGCTAGTGTCCCAGGGATTCTTTGAGGGTATTTCATGCATATGGACTTCATTAGTCATTTGGTCCATGAAAAAAGGAAAGATTGAGAGCTGCTTGTTTTCTGCTATGGAGTAGGTGATGTGATAGCCAAGAACTGAATATGCCAGACATATATGAAAAGAACTAATGGTATTGACAGCTCTTTCATTTGGGTTTGTTTGTGTCAGGAGCATGCATCCCTGTTCCCTCTGAAGTCTGAATCAATTGAGACATAGTTTACAGAAGTAGATACAAATTTTGATTTACAGTGACAATGTCAATAAACATTACACTTTTTTTTCAAGTAATGATTTGTTTCTGTATATCTCTACTATGGCGAATGACCTCCTAAGGTGAGAAACGTTTTTAGATGATGATAAAAGCTTGGTTTGGGAATAGGGGGAAAAGAGTTAAGAGGAACAATTTCAAAGAGTTTTATTTTAAAAGGGGGCAAAACAATGGGACAGAAGCTGGAAGAGGATGTGGGGGCTGAGATAGCTTTCTGTAAAAAATATGGGATCTATTGTATAATATTTGGATGCTGAAGGCTATTATCTGGTGAGTAGCAAAATATCGGTGTTGCAGGAGACTGGAGTCAATCGTACCAGCAAAGTTCTTGGGTAGATAAGGAGGCTCCAGTGCCCTGATGAAGTGTTACTTTACTGGGCAGCCAGGACAAATTCACCCATTATAGCAATAGAGGAAGTGGAATTTATAGAGAAGAGAGAATTTACTAAGGAAATATGGTTAGGTCCCTGAGAAATACAGAGTATACAATTCAGAATTGTGGCCCTAAGTTTAATGTAAGATGAGTCGGTCAATATTATTGCTAATTTTCGGTAGCCACATTTGGCTGTGAAAACGAAAGCTCCAGAGATTTATGTTTGAGTAGTGCTAGAATTTTGTCAATAGAGAGAAAGAAGAGAGAGAGAAGGACACGGAGTTTTATTGACATATATTTAACTCCCTTGTTAACAGACGCTGGCCTCTAGAAGCTATGATGGGTAAGAGGAGAAGGAGGTAATAAACAGTTTAAAGACGAATAGGTTATTTGTGTTAGAGGTCTTCATATGATCACAAAACTGATGGAATGGATGTAGTACTATCAGGAATATGGAAAGGCAGAAGATAGTAAGATATTGTTCATTTATTAGTGATAGTAAGGTTTATAAAGTTAGACTTAAAATTTTGCTAAGAATTGATATCATGTAGACCACACAATCAATGAAAATGTAGATGACTAATTGAATATCATAGGTTTTAAATATTGAAAGCAAATTGCTGAGTAGTTCATGAGTCCCAGAATAAATAATGATATTAATTAGAAAATGCCTATGTACGATAAGGAAAACATTAAATATGAAAACTAACTGGATGCAGCTCAAGTAGCACGTAGAGGGACATGTATAGTCTTTTTTTAATACTTTATATTCTAGGGTACATGTGTACAACGTGCAGGTTTGTTACATATGTATACATGTGCCATGCTGTTGTACTGTACCCATTAACTCATCATTTACATTAGGTATATCTCCTAATGCTATCCCTTCCCCCTCCCCCTACCCCACAACAGGCCCCGGTGTGTGATGATCCCCTTCCTGTATCGAAGTGATTTCATTGTTCAATTCCCACCTATGAGTGAGAACACGCGGTGTTTGGTTTTCTGTTCTTGCCATAGTTTGCTGAGAATGATGGTTTCCAGCTGCATCCATGTCCCTACAGAGGACATGAACTCATCGTTTTTTATGGCTGCATAGTATTCCATGGTGTATATGTGCCACATTTTCTTAATCCAGTCTGTCATTGATGGACATTTGGGTTGGTTCCAAGTCTTTGCTATTGTGAATAGTGTCACAATAAACATATGTGTGCAGGTGTCTTTGGAGCAGCATGATTTATAATCCTTTGGGTATATACCCAGAAATGGGATGGCTGGGTCAAATGGTATTTCTAGTTCTAGATCCTTGAGGAATCGCCACACTGTCTTCTACAATGGTTGAACTAGTTTACAGTCCCACCAGCAGTGTAAAAGTGTTCCTATTTCTCCACATCCTCTCCAGCACCTGTTGTTTCCTGACTTTTTAATGATCGCCATTCTAACTGGCATGAGATGGTATCTCATTGTGGTTTTGATTTGCATTTCTCTGATGGCCAGTGATGATGAGCATTTTTGCATGTGTCTGTTGGCTGCATAAATATCTTCTTTTGAGAAGTGTCTGTTCATATCCTTTGCCCACTTTTTGATGGGGTTGTTTGTTTTTTTCTTGTCAATTTGTTTGAGTTCTTTGTAGGTTCTGCATATTAGCCAATTGTCAGATGAGTAGATTGCAAAAATTTTCTCCCATTCTGTAGGTTGCCTGTTCACTCTGATGGTAGTTTCTTTTGCTGTGCAGAAACTCTTTAGTTTAATTAGAACCCATTTGTCAATTTTGGCTTTTGTTGCCATTGTTTTGGTGTTTTAGACATTAAGTCCTTGACCATGCCTATGTCCTGAATGGTATTGCCTAGGTTTTCTTGTCGGGTTTTTATGGTTGTAGGTCTAACATTTAAGTCTCTAATCCATCTTGAATAAATTTTTGTGTAAGGTGTAAGGAAGGGATCCAGTTTCAGCTTTCTACTTATGGCTAGCCAGTTTTCCCAGCACCATTTATTAAATAGGGAATCCTTTCCCCATTTCTTGTTTTTGTCAGGTTTGTCAAAGATCAGATAGTCGTAGATGTGTGATATTATTTCTGAGGGCTCTGCTCTGTTCCATTGGTCTATATCTCTGTTTTGGCACCAGTACCATGCTATTTTGGTTACTGTCGCCTTGTAGTATAGTTTGAAGACAGGTAACATGATGCCTCCAGCTTTGTTCTTTTGACTTAGGTTTGTCTTGGCAATGCGGGCTCTTTTTTGGTTCCATATGAACTTCAAAGTAGTTTTTTCCAATTCTGTGAAGAAAATCATTGGTAGCTTAATGGGGATGAAATTGAATCTATGAATTACCTTGGGCAGTATGGTCATTATCACAATATAGATTCTTCCTGTCCATGAGCATGGAATGTTCTTCCATTTGTTTGTGTCCTCTTTTATTTCATTGAGCAGTGGTTTGTAGTTCTCCTTGAAGAGGTCCTTCACATCCCTTGTAAGTTGGATTCTTAGGTATTTTATTCTCTTTGAAGCAATTGTGAATGGGAGTTCATTCATTATTTGGCTCTCTGTTTGTCTGTTATTGGTGTATAAGAATGCTTGTGATTTTTGCACATTGATTTTGTATCCTAAGACTTTGTTGAAGTTGCTTATCAGCTTAAGGAGATTTTGGGCTGAGACGATGGGGTTTTCTAAATAGACAATCATGTCATCTGCACACAGGGACAATTTGACTTCCTCTTTTCCTAACTGAATACCCTTTATTTCTTTCTCTTGCCTAATTGCCCTGGCCAGAACTTCCAACACTATGTTGAATAGGAGTGGTGAGAGAGGGAATCCCTGTCTTGTGCCAGTTTTCAAAGGGAATGCTTCCAGTTTTTGCCCATTCAGTATGATACTGGCTGTGGGTTTCTCATAAGTAGCTCTTATTATTTTGAGATACGTTCCATCAGTACTGAATTTATTGAAAATTTTTATCATGAAGGCTGTTGAATTTTGTCAAAGGCCTTTTCTGTTTCTATTGAGATAATCATGTGGTTTTTGTCTTTGATTCTGTTTATATGCTGGGTTACATTTACTGATTTGTGTATATTGAACCAGCCTTGCATCCCAGGGTTGAATCCCACTTTATCATGGTGGAAAAGCTTTTTGATGTGCTGCTGGATTTGGTTTGCCAGTATTTTATTGAGGATTTTTGCATCGATGTTCATCAGGGATATTGGTCTAAAATTCTCTTTTTTTGTCGTGTCTCTGCCAGACTTTGGTATCAGGATGATGTTGACCTCATAAAATGAGTTAGGGAGGATTCCCTCTTTTTCTATTGATTGGAATAGTTTCAAAAGGAATGGTATCAACTCCTTCTTGTACCTCTGGTAGAATTCGGCTTTGAATCCATCTAGTCCTGGACTTTTTTTGTTGGTAGACTGTTAATTATTGCCTCAATTTCAGAGTCTGTTATTGGTTTAATCAGGGATTCAACTTCTTCTTGGTTTAGTCTTGGGAGAGTGTATGTGTCCAGGAATTTATCCATTTCTTCTAGGTTTTCTAGTTTATTTGTGTAGAGGTATTTACAGCATTCTCTGATAGTAGTTTGTATTTCCATGGGGTCAGTGGTGATATCCCCTTTATCATTTTTTATTGCATCTGTTTGATTCTTCTCTCTTTTCTTCTTTATTAGTCTTGCTAGCCGTCTGTCAATTTTGTTGATCTTTTCAAAAAACTGGCTCCTGGATTCATTGATTTTTTGAAGGGTTTTGTATGTCTCTACCTCCTTCAGTTCTGCTCTGATCTTAGTTATTTCTTGCCTTCTGCTAGCTTTTGAATGTGTTTGCTCTTGCTTCTCTAGTTCTTTTAATTGTGATGTTAGGGTGTCAATTTTAGATCTTTCCTGCTTCCTCTTGTGGGCATTTATTACTATAAATTTCCCTCTGCACACTGCTTTAAATGGAGGGACATGTATAGTCTTGAAACTTCCATGAGATGGGTGAGCTGAAAATAATGAGCAAGTAATTCCAGATAATAAGTTAGAAAAATAATATATAAGAAACCCAAATAAAGTGAAAGAAAATAATAAGGATAATAACAGGAATGTATTACGTAGAAACATATATAGAAGAGAGAATCAACCAAGCCAGATGCTTAATATGTAAAAAGATAGTTAAAATTGATAGATCTCAGATAAATTTATCGAAAAAAGAAAGAACAAAGAAAACACAATGGGAATGAAAAGATTATGCAATGGCAGATGTGGTAGAGATGACAAGGGTAAGAGGATATTATAAACAATTTTGTGACAAAGCATTTGAAAATATATGGTATATAGACAAAATGCTAGAAAAAGAGACATTACCAAATGTATTCAAGAAAAAATAGAAACATGGGTTTGTCTCATAAATATAAAAGAAATCTGCATTTAAAAGTCTTTCTTTGAAGAAAACATAAATCTCAGGTGGTTTCATAATGGATTTTTATCAATAGTTTAAGGAAGAGATAAATTTCCTACTTGCAGAATTCTTCAGTAAATATAAACCAACAAATAAACAAAATATCCTTCTTTTTGTGGTGCTAGTAGAACCATAATAGCAAAGAAAGCAAAGAGTAATATGAAAAAAATGATAAGTACAGCCCAGCCCACACATGCACATAGATGCAAAAATCCTAATATATGGGATGCAGATCTTTAAATATATCCACTAACTGGCCACTTCTCACTGCTTCTTTTATTACCATCCTGAGATAAGCCACCATCACCTTTGCCTTGAATTAGTATTCTAATGACATCCCTGCTGTACCTTTGCTCCCAATTCAACACAGCCGCCAGAGGGATCCTTCTGAAATGCACATCAGGTCCTATTCTTCAGCTACTCAGAGCTCTCCAGTGGTTCCATATCTCAATCATTGAAACCTAAAGCCCTCACAATGGTCTTCAAGGCCCTAGAACAGAGGATGGTTAACTGTGACCCATGAGCCAATTCCAGCCTGCTAACTATTTTTGTATTGCCCATGTTTAATAGTTTTAATATTTTAATAATAAATTTAATAATTTTAAATTTTTATTTTAGTATTTAAAAAAATAAAGAGAAGAAAATTTCATGACGTGAAAACTGTATGATATTCAAATGTCAGTGGTTTCAAGTAAAGTCTTATTGGCACACATTGACATCCATTTGTTTATGTACTGTCTAAGGCTGCATTGTATAACAACCAGCAACACTGACACCTTTATTTGTTAAAAATGCAAGGCATGTGTCTGAAATTGCTGTCCCCTCTGCCTGGATTGCTCTTCCAGTTAACAGAATGGCCTAATCCCTCCCTAATTCTTTCAGATCACTTTATCACTGAGCCTTTCTTGGCCACCCGGTATAAAATCGAAACCATTCTGTCCTGACCTAGCTAGTCCCCATTCCATTTTCCCGATTTGTTTTTCTCCATTGTACTTGTCACCATCGAATATCCTTTCTATATTTTACTTATATATCTTGTTTGTTTTTTTGTCTCACGATGGGGAGTATTTTTCTTTTGTTGGCTGTTGGCCTGACATATAGAAAGTGCTCAATAAATGTTAGTAAATGAATAGATAAGTTGGTGATTAATAAAAATAGCCAGAATTATTGCATAGTCGTTATAAGTTAGACACTGTATTTTAAAATATTTGTCTTTAATTCGCAGAATAATAATGCAATGTGGGCATCACTAGCCCTATTTTCTGAAGCAAGTAGCTAAGGTTCAAAGAGGTTATGTAACATACCAAAATCTGAGAAGGAATACAGAAATTCAGGTCACTAGTGAGCATTGTAGACCTTAGAAGAAACGCATTAAGCATGGGGGAGATTATTTTGAGAAGATTCTGGGCTGACATTTTGCTGGTTTGAGGAGTGATTTAAACAGGGACAGGGGTCTTTATTCTATTTGCATTCTATAGCAATTCAAAAGAAATTCGAGTCTGAAAAAAGACCTCTGAATAAATCAGTCACTAGGCAGGGATGGCAAACATGCTTATCGTGTTTCGATAAGTGCCACCTGTCATGGTGATACCACAGATGACGACTGTAAAATAAATATCACATGGAGTTAAAAAAAGCTATGGGGACAGAATGCATTGCAAAGACCTAATAACTAGTGCAAGTGAAATATTTTGTAGTATTAAAGTGAAACTAATAACAGTCATTATGGATCAACACTGCTGCACTGAGGGACAAATATTCCATTTGCTCTGAGGATTGAGGAGTCTAATTTTATAGTTGGTAATTTTATAGCTGCACAAAGTTCTTTTATGAAACCATGTAGCAATATTTAATGTTTCAGAATCAAATATTGTATTTATTTTTTCTCTTTCTTCTAGGGAAAATAAAGTTGCAACGGCTTTTTCCTGGAATTTATCAAGGTTGACAAGTGAAGTTTTATGAATATGATTTCTATATCATCTCTTAAGGTTGCTGCAGTAAATATCCATAAGGTAAGACAAACAAGTAACTGGAGTTATTTCAGTGACTGATGCTTACCTGTGGGTTCACATTAAAACCACCCGGAAACTTTATAAAAAAGGACTTATGTCTGCCTGGCACCAGATATTTTAATACATGTCCAACAACCAGCTTTTTGTTCCCTTTATCTTTTGTGATTTTATTGTTTCAATTTCATTTAGTTCAGCTCTGATCTTTGTTATTTATTTTCTTCTGCTGGGTTTGGATTTGGTTTGTTCTTGTTTCTCCAGTTCCATGAGGGTTTGTCTTGATGACCTGTCTAGTGCTGTCAGTGGAGTGTTGGAGTCCCCCACTATTATTGTGTTGCTGTGTATCTCATCTTTTAGGTCTAGTAGTAATTGTTTTATAAATTTGGAAGTGCCAGTATTATGTGCATAGATATGTAGAATTGTAGTATTTTCCTATTAGACTAGTCCTTTCATCATTATATAATGTTCCTCTTTATTTTTTTAACTGTTGTTGCTTTAAAGTTTGTTTTGTCTGATATAAGAATAGCTACTCCTACTCATTTTAAGCATCTATTTGAATGGAATATCTTTTCCCACCACTTTAATTTAAGACCCATGATATGGACCTTCGGGTTTCCCAGTGATGTGTTTGGGGGCAGACATTCGCCTTCTCAAACTTTTGGCACTCACAGATTTTGGCTGTCTTATGGAGCCTGCAGAGGCAAGCTGCTTCCTGCACAGGGTCTGTGGATTCTCTGGACTTTTCTGGTATGTTCCTGCAGTAGTTCTTGGAGCAAAAGTGCATGATGTGAGTCTCCACATGCTGCTCTGTCTGTCCAAGCAGGAGCTGCAAGTTAGCCTTGCCCCCTATCTGCCACTTTTCTCTAATTTTCAATTCATTATTTTATTCAGCCTTGTAATGAATTGTGATATGAATTACCAGAGACTAAGAATCAAAGTAAGGAATGCAGGAATTTCTCTATTTGGCTCTTCAAAGTGCCAAGAAGAGATCAATAATAATCACATGAATGGATTTTATTTCATTTCATCAGATATTAGGTGTTGAAAGGAACTGACTTACAATGGTTCAGAGTACAGGTACTGTGGACAAACTGTGTAATTTTGGTTCCCAGGTCAGCCACTAATTAACTCTGTGTATTGTGATAAGTTGCACACCTTCTCTGTTCTGTAGTGTTTATAACGGGGTTAACAATAATTTCTAGTGTAAAATAATACATGTTTTCTGTAACAAATATTATTAGAGTTGTTTTGTGCTAAATGAAAGCTATAGCTGAAACACTCAATGAGGATAATGAAAAGGTTTAGCTTTACAAGGAGTCTGTGGGTTCTGGATCCAAGAAGACTCTGCCACTCTTCCTGGGTAATCTCATTCACTCCAATTAAAAATCATTCTCATCTATATGTAGATTGTCTTAAATCATTAGTCCCAACCCAGATTGTCTCTTAAGTTCAGGTTCTATACTGTACTTACAAATTTCTCTGGGTCATCTCCAACTGGAGGTCTCATAAAAACCTGCAATTCATCATGCCTAAACTCACATTTACTCGATCACATTCCAGTTTACTCTGCCCCTTCCCCTGTCAATATTGGATAATAGCCTCACCATCTGCCTCAGTAAAACCTACTCTTTCAATCCCTCTTTACCATTCTTATCATGTCTGCTTTATTCCAGGCTTAGAAGGCAGCCTGGCAGAGTAAAAAGAGTGATAAGTTACTTATCTTTTTACTTGTAAAATCATCATGTAAAATCTACCTTTGGTAGGCAGAGAAAAAAAGTGGCAAGAGTACAGACTACAAGATCTATTCCCACTCTGCTACTTACATGATGTGTGCCTTGGCAAAATGACTGAATCTTTGATCCTCAGTTTACTCATCTGTAAAATGCTGATCCTAATACCTACCTTGAGTGCAGGTTCCCAGGTCAGCCACTAATTAACTCTGTGTATTGTGATAAGTTACATACCTTCTGCGTAATGGAGACAGAAGAAGTTCAAGAAATGTAAGCCTCCTTTTGAATCTGTTGATACATGCCATCTGATCTTGTAAGCAGTTTAGCTCAGCAGTCGAAGAACAGTTTAAAATAATTTTATTCTTTACTAGCATCTCTTGAGGAGTGTTAGTGTGAGATCTAACTTGCAATCCATTGGACTAAGCATTCAAGTCTCCTTCTTCCATTCCTTAATTCCCTTTCAGTCGCATCTTCCCCAGAGCCATTCCCATGTCTAATTTATCTCTTCAACTCAAAACTGATTCAATGTGATTAAAAACAAACATACAATCAGACCAAAAACAATAAAAAACAAACAAAAAAAACCTTTATTGATTTCATTGTCATCTCTTCTACTTCTTTTACATCCACTCATCCTCTCTCCCAGAAAGCAAGACTCCTTAGGCTTCCAGAGACTAAAGGAGGAAAGCAAGTTGCTGTGTATGTTGGTGGTGGGAGAGAAGGACAAGGGAAGAATCTGAGAGGGAAAATATAAAATTATCTTTTTCTTGGAGGGGGTGGCAGCCTGTAAACCTTCAAAAGTCAACAAAGCAATGTGTATGCTGTCACAGGAGCCATTATTCAAACCATTAACATCTCTTGTCTATTGCTATAGCCTCCTAACCTGATCTCCATCTCCCTCCAGTCTCTCAATGACGAATTCATCTTTTATACTACCACTAGAGTATTTTTTTCTGTAAAAAAAGCTCTTGAGATAGCAATATTTCTCTGCCACTCCCAGCCCAGGCTCTCTACCAACTGTATGATAAAGTCCAAAGCCTCTAGCACAGTATATAAGCACAATCTAGCCTTCTATATGTTTTTTTCCTTTTTTTTCAAATTGTCCAGTTCCGCTGATCCCCTTCCTGTCCCCACCCCTGCCTCTTAATCAAGATACTAACTAGTGAGAACACATTGTCCTGTTCCAGGTGTCAATAAATCTGCACGTATTGTTGTCTTTGACTGGAAGATCATGCTGTCTTTTTCTTTATGTGTGTGTTTGTATATTCATACTTGAGGGCACTAAGTACTAGGTTTTTCTCTTTTTTTGGTTATCCATAGGGAAGTCTACCTCTGATATTTTGTACAACACATTCATTAGATGACAACTAGTTGACAAGTGCCTCAATGCCCCAGGTCACAACATACCTCCTAGAGCAGATGCAGGAGTAGAAATGTTGCTTCTCTTTGTCTTTCATATCCTGTATTCTTTCCACTACGTCATGTTGCATTCTTAGTATCAGATTCTATGTTAGGAATTAAGGATGAAATCATCTTGGAATGTTCATCTGCTTTGAAAATCCCTTAGTAAATATAATGTCTGCTTGACTTAAGTTATAACTAAAGCTTTCTGACATTCCCTAATGACATTAGGGAACGGAGTTCTATTGCTGGTCCCCTTTTGTGTTTTTCCATAACTGTGTCTCACCCTGTTAACCATGACTGAGACACAATTTTTGATATTTTTGCTGGTGCTTACATGCATCCCTTGCCGTGACCATTGAAAGTGCATCAATAATTATGCTATGCTTTCTGACAAGGAAAAAACCGGAATGACCTTGTAAGGCCTCAGGGAGGCAAGTGGATGAAACCCCAGCTGTGTCACAGAGTTCCAATTTACTGCCACTCTGTTGATTATATGCTTGCCTATTTCCTGAAATAGTGAAAAGCTGTCAACTTGTAAAGCAAATAGACCACGCAGCCAATGGTGAGGGTTTGTAATCTGAGAATTTGGTGAAGTGAGCATTGAATATCTGTACTGATGCTCTAAACTGTGTGAGGAATGTTTATATCACTTAGGAATCGTAAAGTAAGGTACTTTTTTTTTGAAGTCTTCCTATTTCAAGGTGAAGAGGTGAATGTGGCTGATACAACATCAGCTACCAGAAAGCAGACCAAGACATAGAGATACTATCACATCCAACATCACAGTATTTGGAAAGCCTATACTTATGGGATTCAGGTTTACCATGCTTTTTATCTTAGAGTGTGCTTTTACAAACTGTATTTAATTTGATCCTAGTGACAACTGTAATGTAAGGATAGTGATAATTCTCGTCATTTTGTCCATGAGGAAACTGAGGCACAGAGTGGCGATGACTTGACCAAAGTCACTCAGCTTGTCAGTGGTAGAGCTCAGGTCTGTCATTGTACAGTGTCACACTGCTGTCTTTCTCTTAAATAATGCATTCTTTATAAGACCAGAAGATTGAGAGAGAAGAGTGGAAAAGGGGAGTAACCAGCTATGAAATTTCACTGTTAGCTAAATGCTGTGCTGGCTGCTTTTTATCTCCTTTTAACCTCTCAAAAACTCTATTAGGTCCTTGTCTTCCTGTAACTGAAGAGGTTGCCAGGAGTTAGGAGTTTCAATGCTAAAACCAAAAACATGTGGTCAATGTATGTAAAATATTGTGAATTTCATTGAGTGGATATGAAATTTGAGGCTTGACATGATTGGGTAACTTGTACCCAGAAATGTATGATTTTTTTGTTTTGTTTTGTTTTTGTTTTTGTTTTGTTTGCTTGTTTGTGACAGAGTCTTGCTGTTTCACCAGGCTGGAGTGCAGTGGTGCAATCTCGGCTCACTGCAACCTCTGCCTCCCAGGTTCAATTGATTCCCTTGCCTCAGCCTCCTGAGTAGCTAGGACTACAGGCATGCGCCACAATGCCTGGCTAATTTTTTGTATTTTAGTGGAGACAGGATTTCACCATGTTGTCCAGGATGGTCTCGATCTCCTGACCTCGTGATCCTCCCGCCTTAGCCTCCCAAAGTGCTGGGATTACAGGCGTGACCCACCACGCCCAGCCAAAATTTCACTGTTAGCTAAATGCTGTGCTAGCTGCTTTTTGTCTCCTTTCAACCTCTCAAAAACTCTATTAGGTCCTTGTCTTTCTGCAACTGAAGAGGTTGCCAGGAGTTAGCAGTTTCAGTGCTAAAACCAAAAAGATGTGGTCAACATACATAAAATATTGTGAATTTAATTGAATGGATATGAAATTTCTGGCAATGTTTGTACATATGAACAAAATAATTTTACAATCATGTTCTCAATAAATTCATGTTTTAAGTGCATGTTTGGTGGAAATTAATATTCTATATTGGAAATATAATAATGAGAAGTAATTTTAGAAAAAAGATGGTTTAAAATGCATTTAATTAAAACATGAAAATTTACATTATTTGGAATCTGACTTTTTATTACAGTTTACAACTTAATTTACAGTAAGATAATAGAGGAAGACATAATATGAAAATTAAACTCTGAAAAGAGAAGGGCTTAAGAAGAGATAAAACTGAAAATGTACAAAGAAATGTCAAAAGGTTATTTTTAATATGAGCTTTAAAATTGTTGGTTGAAGGAAAGTTAGGAAAATGAAAAACCTTATTAAACAGTTACCTGAAAATATAAAAGAAGTCCTGGGCATAGTTACCAGAAAGGGAAAGTTCCATGACTGAGGAATGATTTGATATAATAATATAGCTGAATCAAAGGATCAGAGAGGAGGCTGGGTGGAAATAAGAGTAATTCTCTGGAACCTGTTGACCTACCTGTTGGAGGATGGGAACAACCGGTGAGAATGGGTTTGGTTTTAAAACTGTTTTCCCAGTAATGAAGTTCTAATTTGCATGGCTGCATCGTCAATTTCCATATCTCTGGTTAGAAGACTAAAAAGGCACAAAAGTCAAAAAAGTAATGGTGCATACAATTTGAAATCTTATACATGCAGGGAACAGCCAAAACCTACTTTTTCTTTTAGAGAGGCTGTATATTCAACCTAAACCCTCATTAGGAAAGTTTAACTGTGAACGCTAACACAAGGGCCCCTGACAATGCTGCCGCCAGGAGTCTGCAAGTGTCTCAAAATAGTAGTTTTGCCAGAGTAGTCTAGGCATTTGGATAATTTATACAAAACCTCTTTTCTGAAGGAATTCACGTGAGAGGAGACTGTCAGTCTCTACCAGAAATCAAGCTATGTATAAACCCCCAAATAGTGTTTAAACTTACAAATGGCTTCAATAATATGTCAATTAATGATATACAGCCTTATGAGTAAAAAGTACATTGCAAACTCAGTTTCAACATGAGATAATTAAATATGCAATATAATAGTAAGATACTTAATATCCTCTTGTCTTTATCCTTGTTTCCTTAAGAATTGTGGTTAAGACTATTATTCCTCACAACTTTATATATAAACTAATTTTTCTTATTTTCCCATTTTTTCTCCAACTAGTTTCTGACAAGAGCCTAAATATAGACATTCCCTTAACCTAATTAAGAATGCATTAAGTTAATTAGGTCATGTATAATATACTTTCCATATCAATCAGCCTCAATCCTGGAGACTTACTTTCCCTCAGTCAAATTTCTGGCATTTCCTTTACCTGTCATGTCCCTACAGAATCCCTGTCAGTTTTCTTCATCCTGTCAGAAAATGGAGGCCAACCTCCTCTACCTCTTCTTTATCTAAATGTTTACTCAACTTAATGTTACACAAGATTATAAGCATCTAATGTCCCTGCTTTCAAATAATTCCATTGTAAATTACCCAAGGTTTTCATTACCAGTAGGAATGTTGAAAGCACTCAATTAATATTCACTGACTGTGTTCTTATTAAATACAGAAGTGCTCATCTTGTAAAATCTACCTTTAGCAGCCTGAGAAATTGACTGGACATATATAGGTGCTGACTTCACCACCTGACAGTATGAAAACAATAAGGACTGCAGCTATTCTGCTGAAGGATTACATATGAAAATATCATAAACTTGTAACATACTAATATCACACCGTGAAGCAAATATAATGCCTGCAATGTAGCCAAAGTTGCATAAACAAATAATGAAATTCTGAATGGCTTCCCTCTGTGAGTTTAGAGTTTAGCAATTGCACTTAGCTATCACATGCATATTTTTTCTAAGGTATTATCACAGCTATTTAAATTCCCTTCTTCAAATTCAAAGAAGATAATGTAACATCACTGTAGAGCATGCCTGACAGAAAATGGGCACACGTAACTGCTGAGTGACCAATCACGACTAGGAAGAGATGAATCTTTCTTAAGATAATTTTTATAAAATTACACCCCTTATCATTAATGAACTAGATAAATGAAAGTATGTCAGGCACAGGGTGGTCTAGTCTTGAAGTCATTGAGCTACTTAAAACATTCCCTCAGGAGAAACAGATCAAGATGGCAGAATAGAAGTCTTCACCAAACACCCCACACACAAAGATACAACGTTAACAACTACACACACACAAAAAGCACTTTCGTAAGAACCAAATACCATGGGAGAACACACAATACGTGGTTTTAACTTCATTTCGCTGAAAGAGACACTGAAGAGGTAGGAAAAATAATGTAAAATCACAGGTGCTACCCTTCCCCAGTCACCTGCAGCAGTGGCATAGTGCAGAGAGCAATTCTGTATGCTGGGGATATGGAGACTGTAACAATTGTGAGGCATTGAATTCAGTATTTCCCTCTTGGGCCAGAAGGGACCCCACTGTCTTGAAGGGAAGGACCCAGTCCTGGTAGGATACATCACCTGTTAACTGAAGAGACCTTGGGTCATGAATAACCAGTAGTGATGAACACCAAGTAAGCTCCTGGGGACTCCAATTCCAGACCTTGGCTCTTGAATAGCATTTCTGGAGTGGCTCTGGGCCCAGAGTGTAGCCCACTGCTCTGAAGGGTGCATCCCAGGTCAGGCAGCATTCACTGCAAGCTGACTGAAGAGACCTTGGGCATAAAGGGAAAATTGGTACCCCAGGAGAAAAAAAGTTACTCTGGGAGAACTGCTTGTGGACCTGTAGGTACTGGTGGTTACAGGGTGAGGCTTCTCTGACACTGGAAAGGGGCAGGAAGAGTAGAAAGGACTGCATCTCGTGCTTTTAGTGCCAGCACAGCAGCAGTACAATAGAACACCAGGTAGACTTCTAAGGTTTTTTACTCTAGTCCTTGGCACCCAGAGGATGGCACATCTGGACCCACCTGGGGCTTGACGGAATTCACTGCCACAAAAGGAAGCACACAGGCCTGGCTGGCTTTAGTACCTGCTGATTGCAGAGTCATGGAGCCAGATTTGAGGCTTGTAGACAGGGAGTGATTACAGTGGACCTTGGGTGAGAATCACTACCATGCTGGCTTGAGGTCTGACCCAGTTTAGTCCCAGTGGTGGTGGCCACAGGGGTGCTTGTGTCACTCCACCCTCAGCTCTAGGCAGTTCAGAAAAGAGAGAGGATACTGTGAGTTTGGGAGAAAGTAAGGGAATAGAACAAGAGTCTCTGCCTGGTAATCCAGAGTATTCTTTCAGATCTTACCCAAGACCATCAAGGTAGTACCTCTACAGGTCCGTAAAAACCACAGCATTTCTGGGATTAGGGTGCCTTCTAAAGCAGATACAGCTTAGATCACAGCATAAAAGTCCTTTTGAATACCTGGAAAGTCTTTCCAACTAGAACAGGTACAAACAAGCCCATACTGTGAACACTACAATAAATACCTAACTCTTCAATGCCCATACACAGATGAATATCCACAAGCATCAAGATCATCCCGGAAATCATGACCTCGCCAAATGAAATAAGGCACCAGGGTTCAATCCTGGAGAAACAGACATATGTGAACTTTCAGACAGAAAATTCAAAATGGTTGTCTTGATAAAACTCAAAGAAATTCAAGATAACACAGAACGAATTTAGAATTATATTAGATAAATCGAACAGAGATTGAAATAATTAAAAGAAATCAAGCGGAAATTCTTGAGTTAAAAAATGCAATTGGCATACTGAGGAATGTATCAGCACTCTTTACTAGCAGAATTCATCAAGCAGAAGAAAGAATTAATGAGCTTGAAGGTAGGCTATTTCGAAATACACAGGGAGAGAAAACAAAAAACAAAAAGAATAAAAAACAAGAAGCATACCTATAGGATCTAGAAAGTACCCTCAAAAGGCAAATCTAAGAGTTATTGGCCTTAAAGAGGAGGTAGAGTAAGAGAGGGGGTAGAACGTTTATTCAAAGGAATAATAACAGAGAACTTCTCAAACCTAGAGAAAGATATCAATATTCAAGTACAAGAAGGCTATAGAACACTAAGCAGATTAACCCAAAGAAGACTCCCTCAAGGAATGTATTAATTAAACTTCCAAATATCATGGATAAAGGGTTCTCAAAGCAGCAAGAGAAAAGAAACAAATGACATACAATGGAGCTCTAATACATCTGACTGCAGACTTTTCAGTGGAAACCTCACAGGCAGGAGACAGTGACATGACATATTTAACATGCTGAAGGAAAACTTTTACTCTAGAATAGCATATCCAGTGAAAACATCTTTCAAACCTGAAGGAGAAATAAAAACATTCCCAACTAAAAGCTGAGAGATTTCATCAATACCAGATCTGTCCTACAAGAAATGCTAAAGGGACTAATTCAATCAGAAAGAAAAGGATGTTAATGAGCAATGAATAGTCATCTGAAGGTACAAAACTCACTGACAATAGTAAGTACACAGAAAAACACAGAATATTATGAAACTGTAACTGTGGTGTATAAACAATTCTTATCCTACATAGAAAGACTAAATAATGAACCAATAAAAAATAATAAATACAGCAACTTTTCAAGACATGGACAATATAATGAGATATAAATAGGAACAGCAAAAGTCAAAATGCCTGGGAATGAAATCAAGGTGTAGAAATTTTGTTAGTATTTTTTTGCTTATTTCTTTGATTATGCAAACAGCATTAAGTTGTTATCACATTAAAATAATGGGTTATGAGATACTATTTGCGAGCCTCATGGTAACCTCAAAGCAAAAATTATACAAGGGATGCATAAGAAATAAAAATAAAAAATTAAATCTTACCACCAGAAAACAATATGAAAGATCAATGAAACAAAAACCAGGCTTTTCAACAAGTTAAACAAAGTTGACACACCTTTAGTAGGACTGACTAAGAAAAAATAAGACCCGAATAAACAAAATCATAGATGAAAAGGAAGACATTACAACTGATACTACAGGAATTCAAAGGATTAGTACTGGCTACTATGAGCAATTGTATGCTAATAAAGTAGAAAATCTAGAAAAAGTGGACAAATTTCTAGACACATACAACCTACCAAGATTTAACCATGAAGAAACCCAAAACTTGAACAAACCTATAAAAAGTAACAAGAATGAAGCCATAATAAAAAGTCTCCCAGTAAAGAAAAGCTCAGAACCTGGTGATTTCACTGCAGAATTGTATCAGACATTTAATGAAATAATACCAATCCTTCTCAAGGTATTTTAAAAACAGAGGGGATGGGAACACTTCCAAACTCATTCTATGAGGCCAGTATTACCTTGTTACCAAAACAAAACAAAGACACTTCAAAAAAATAAAACTTCAGGCCAATCTCTCTGAAAAATATTGCAGAAATCCTCAACAAAATAATAGCAAACTGAATTCAACAATACATTTAAAAGATAATTTATCGTGATCAAGTAGGATTTATTCCTGGGATACAAGGATGGTTCAACATACACAGATCAATCAATGTGATACATCATATCAACAAAATGGAGGACAAAAAACATGACTATTTCTTTTTTTTTTTTTTTTTTTGAGAGGAAGTTTTGCTCTGTCACCCAGGCTGGAGTGCAGTGGCACAATCTCGGCTCACTGCAAACTCGCCTCCCGAGTTCATGCCATTCTCCTGCCTCAGCCTCCAGAGTAGCTGGGACTACAGGCGCCCGCCACCTCGCCCGGCTAATTTTTTTGTATTTTTAGTAGAGACGGGATTTCGCCGCGTTAGCCAGTATGGTCTCGATCTCCTGACCTCGTGATCCGCCCGCCTCAGGCTCCCAAAGTCCTGGGATTACAGGCGTGAGCCACCACGACCGGCATGACTCTTTCAATTAATGATGAAAAACATTTTATAAAATTCAGTGTGCTTTCGTGATAACAAAATAAAAAACCCTCAGAAAACTGAGAAGAAACATACTTCAACATAAAAGCCATATACAATAAACTTGCAGCTAGCACTATACTAAATGACAAAAAACCGAAAGCCTTTCCTCTAATGTCTGGAATAATACAAGCATGCCTACTTCCCCCACTGGTATTCAACATAGTACTAGAAGTCCCGGAGGGAGGGAGGGAGGGAGGGAAGGAAGGAAGGAAGGGAGGGAGGGAGGGAGGGAAGGTTCAAACTGGAAAGGAAGTAGTCAAATTATCCTTGTTTGCAGATGGTATGATCTTATATTTGGAAAAAAACTAAAGACTCTGCCAGAAAACAGAACTGATCAACAAATTCAGTTGATAAACAATAAAGTTGCAGGATACAAGATTAACATACAAAATTCAGTATCATGTCTTTATAGCAACAGTGAACAATCTGAAACAGACACAAAACCGTAATGCCATTTATAACAGCCACAAATAAAATTAAATACCTAGGAATTAACCAGAGAAATGAAAGATCGCTACAATGAAAACTATAAAACACTGATGAAAGAAATTAAAGAGGACACCAAAAATGAAAGTTACTCAAAAACTTAAATATAGAGCTACTATACAATCCAGCAAACCCACTGTAGGTATAGACTCAAAAGAAAGGAAATCAGTATGTTGAAGAGATATCTGCACTCCAATGTTTGTTGCAGCACTATTCACAATAGTCAAAATTTGGAAGCAACCTAAGTGTCCATCAACAGAAAAATAAAGCAAATGTGGTACCTATACACAATGAAATACTATTCAGCCATAAAAAAGAATGAGGTCCAGTCATATGCAACAACATGGATGGAACTGGAGGTCATTACATTAAGTGAAATAAGCCAAGCATAGAAAGACAAACATCTCATGTTCTCACTTTAGGATCTAAAAACCTAAACAATTGAACTCATGGATATAAAAAGTAGAAGGATGCTTACCAGAGGCTGGAAAGGGTAGTGGAGGAATGGGGAGTATGTGCGGATGGTTAATGTGTACCAAAAATTAGTTATAATAAATGAATAAGACCTAGTATTTGCTGGGACAACAGGGTGACTATAGTCAATAATAACTTAACTATATATTTTAAAATAACTAAAAGAGTATAATTGGATTGTTTGTAACACAAAGGATACACGCTTGAGGGGATGGATACCCCATTTTCCATGATGTGACTATTACATATTGCATACCTGTATCAAAACTTCTCATGTAACCATACGTATATACACCTGCTATGTACCCACAAAACTTAAATTTTTAAAAATCCCCTTGGTATGACTGAGCACTATGGTGTCTCAATGCAGCAGCAAATAAATTCCACATGTATCAGTCTTATATGTATACTCTCATGCTCACAATATTTTATAAGTAAAACTGTTCATAAAAAGAAGGGTGCACTGGAAAAGTTATAGACATCTATCACTCCTGCTGGGATAAATAAAAAGATATGTAAATTAGAAAAAAATGGAAAATAAAGCATAATTCAAATTCTTACTTGCCCATAATTAAACATCATCTATGGGCATTGACTGAGCACTTGGTGCTGTAATTTTTATGTCCCTTCACTACTTGTCTTTCCAATGTAATCTCCCACTAGCCTATATATGTGGCAGGACAATTGTTAATTGTCATTCTTAAGTATCTACAGTAATTTTACACTACAGTTAGGAACTTTTTTGTGTGTGTATGTGTTCTCTGCTGCTAAAATAATTAGATCTTGACTCCAAATTAGTTAAAACCTGAGAATCAATTCTCTCCTGGTTTTTATTTGTTTATTTGCTTGCTTTGTTTTTAGTTCATGTTCCTGGCTATGCTTACGGTTCAAATGTTAAGCTTGGATTAGGTCTTTTCAGTTGTCACGTGGATATTCTATTCAGAAGCTAAATACTGTTTTCTATTATTAGGATAAATTTTATTGTTGGCTTCCCTCTTTTCTCATCTAAAATTTTACTTGACTCCTGAGAAAACACAATACCCCAAATCTCTTAGTATTTTTCTACTCTATTAGGACATAAAATCTTCCACATTTCCCTAGAATTTTGTCTGTTTAAATTCAAATATGCCTCTTTGGCCTCATCCTTCCAGAAAAGCTGTGACCCTTATTATAATTTACAACTTCTGGCTTTTAGTTTCCTAGAGACTTTTGTTAAGCTGGTGAGTGATAATGGCTGCCAAATGGTAATGATATAGAGCGGTGGCTCATGCACTAACTATTTCATAACTGTTTACTCCCCTTTTATTTTTAAGTTCTGATAACTTTATTATCCCTAATTATCAATTTTTACATGTCTTTTAAATTACAAAGGCCATGAAGAAAACACATTTTAGAAAAGCACTTTTTTTAGTTCTAGTTTTCTTTCTAAGATGATGTAGTGACAGCAAATTAATTTTTGTTTAGCTATTTCCTGTTTGTTTAGTAACAAAGAGGAGACACTGGAAGCTGTTCAAAAAAGGTAGAGAAATTCTGAAACCAAAAGAACTGAGCAGGTGGATGTATTTCCTCCTAGAGGGATAAGGAAAAAGACAGAGAGTATGAAATTAAATGGGATGAGAAAGAAAATTAGCATATGCCAAATAATAAACTAAGAAAATAAAAAAGATGATGGGTAGGTGAAAAAGACATCTGAGGCTTCTTGGAGAAGAGCTGAAGTCTAGGCCAGTTATCAAACCCTAGAGTTGACATCTAAAGGAGATGAAGATGGAGAGAGAGGAAGGAAGCAGGGTGGGTGGGGTATGGGAAAGAGAGAAAGAGAAGGAGAGGTAGAGGGAAGGAGATGTAGGAATGGAGAGAAGATGGCACAGGGAGCAAGGAGGGAGAGAGTAAAAGGAAGAGGGGTGTTGAAAGAGGCAAGGTGGGAGGGGGAAGAGAGGGAAAGGGAGTAGAAGAAGGGGGGATATAGATGGAAGAAAAGGTTGGAAAGAAGAGAAACAGAGAGAGTAAGGGAAACAGTGAGGGATGTAGAGAGAGAAGAAGGGAAAGGAAATGAAAAAGACAAAGTACAGTGGGGAGAGAGAGAAAAGGGAAGGTATGAGAAGAAAAAGAAGGGAGAAAGAGGGAAGGAGAGAGGGGAAGAGGTTTTTGCTAGCTACTTTTGGTCCATTCGGTCCTTGGTTGGGCTCTACCAGCTGTATTCTTACCAACCAGCCAGTGTATGACATAAGCAAATGTTTAAAGTTCAATTGAACATGCTCCTCATTCATGTTTAATTAGTTGAGTTGGAAGAGGACTGATATTTCAATCAGAGTAAGTTTCTGCACCTGGTTTTTGGAAGGTCTTATAATACCCAAATATATTTGATGCAATTGCATTTGAGAGGAAGATTTAGTAACCATCAATTGTGATGAAAAATATTGTTTCTTATAGTCCTCTCAAACCTCAAATCCAAAATTTAGTGACATATTTAAGGAAGGCATTTTGTATATATATTTTAAGTTCATGCCTCCTCTTTTATTAACTTTTTGTGTTTTAAATTCCAGCTGCTACTAATCAAAGCATTAATAAAATCGTCATAATGTTAAGGACATTTCTACATATCTCTTTCCCTGGTGATGCACTCCTGGACTGAAATACTTGGATTATCTGCTGTAAAGAGCATCGTTTGATTCAAATCAAGATACAGAGTCATGGTTGAATGACTCTACCTGAGGTCAAACTGTCTGGCTTTAGATCCCAGATCACCATTTGTTCTTTTATTGGATGAGGATGACTTCAGAAGATGGGCAATGGAGGAAGATACTTACAATTTTCACCCAAGTTACTCATCATGAATGTAAAACCTGTTCTTGGGTGTAAATTCCCAGGCCACAGGAATACATGTTACATGTGCTGGTATGACATGGCTTTCAGTTTTTGTTACACAAACACAAGCAAAAGACTAAATGCCATTTTCATTGTTGTTGTTTTTGAGACGGAGTCTTGCTCTGTCGCCAGGCTGGAGTGTAGTGGTGAGATCTCGACTCACTGCAACCTCCGCCTCCCAGGTTCAAGCCTCAGCCTCCTGCCTCAGCCTCCTGAGTAGCTGGGACTACAGGAGCATGCCACCATGCCCAGCTAATTTTTGTATTTTTAATAGAGGCAGGGTTTCACCATATTGGCCAGGCTGGTCTCGAACTCCTGACCTTGTGATCTGCCCACCTCGGCCTCCCAAAGTGCTGGGATTACAGGTGTGAGCCACCATGCCTGGCCAAGAAAATGACTTCTTGAACAAAGAAGCATAGGGCTATTATGGTTATCAAAGCATATCCTTTTATTGCTTTCCGTGGCTGTGCTGTTCATTAAGCAGAAGTGTTATTATCATATAGTATCCACTTTATAGATCAAAAAAATAAAAACTCAAAGATATTACTTATTTAAATCTCAGTCAGCTTTTCTGACTTTTGCTTCATATTATGATGGGGAAGCATGAATTTCTATTGTTAAGCCTCAATCCTCCTCTTATGACTGAACAAGTTATTTTAAAACTTAGAACCTATAAAAGGCAAAATAATATTACCTCACAGGGTAAAGAATGGCAAGAGATGACATATAAAGTATCTAACACTTGTCTGGCACATTTTATGCAGACAAAAACACTAGGTACTTTTATTTCCAGAACATTGCCCTGCCTTTGATTAAAAGTATCATCTTTTAATGATAACAAGTGTTACTATTTTTTCCTAATCACTTTAATAGTGTTTTCATTGTCAAAGATGTATAAAACTTAGATAAGAACAAAAAAGAAAATTAAAATCACCTATAATTTCACCACTCAGAGATATGTCATAAAATGTAGGCCTTTGAGTATATGTATTTATAGTCGATGTAATGTGTATATATCTGTATACATACATATGTATAAAACAGAGCATGGGTTCACAACCTATGCAGTTGCACAGAGCTGCATGGTTAGAAGGATACTTGGTTTAATTTACTGCTGTTACCTTCTTGAAATTCTTAATAAGTTTTGAGTAGGAGGCCTCACATTTTCATTTTGCACTCTGCTTCACAAATCATGTCGCTAGTCTGGTACTCACAGTAGAGTTTTTAAAAAATTGGAAAGATGTTTGAAGTTAGACTGTGAATATATACTGTTTAGTAATCTGACGTTTGCACATAATAAATTGTGTCCATTTTCCCATGTCATCAAATATTTTTATCACATGATTTTCATGAGTGCATTTTGTTTTCTATTGTCCAGTCCATGAAGTCTCAATATTCACAGTTTTTACTCCTGGCGCTACTATCGGCTTCAGTTTATAATTATCTGAAAATAAACAATATCCATACCTATTTTAAATACAATATCTAGGAAGGTTGTAATTTAAAATTAATTGGTACACTATGAATTCTCAAAAATGCTGTCTTTTTAGCCATATCAAGAGTCCACTTTACCTGGTAAAATGCACTACCTTTCTATGTTAGTAAAATTCTTAGACTAGGACTATTAAATGATGTGTTAGGAGATCTTACCTCCGTTTACTCATGTAGGTAAGATTTTGCTTGCCTTTCCCAAGCACATTCTAACTGAGGGAGAAGTAAAGAATTTATAAGTGACTTAGCACTTAAACCTAACCCGAAGCACCCTACAAGGTAACTAGAGTAATAATTTATTCTGAGTAGAAACTCCTAAACTTGGTAATAAATTCGATAATATAACTATGTTAACAAATAGTTAAAAAGGAGGATAAATCTTTTTTTCCAATATCTGAGCAGTATGAAATAAGAGCTCTTGGCAAATGAATCCAATAAAAAATTCCCTAATTGCAGAAAAGCAGTTCGAAAGTGATTTTGCAAATCAAAGGGAGCATTTGGGATTAGCTTTCAAAATGAAGACTGGAGTCCTACATCTTTATTACAGCAAGAATGGTGAGCCGAGCAAGCTTAAAAAGTGGTCACGTGAAAGAGTAAAAAGAATAGAATCTTGATTATAGTAAATTTAAATTTAGCCTGACTAGAAATGGTAAATTTTGCAGAAAGGCAACGGAAATTACACTGGAACTTGGCATATCTCTCAGAAAGTATACGAGATGAATAATAACAGCAAATTTCATGGCTTTGAGAGCTCAAAGAATCATCATATGTACATGCACAGTTCCTTTAAAAAGCCATGCTTTCTATCCAGCATTGATTTTTGAGAATCTCTTTACAGATTAAGTAAGTTCTTTTTATTTATTGCAAATGTGATTGCTCCTCAGTAATGTGCCCTTATGTCCCTTCAGGATTCTTACTAAACTAAAGCCAATAATAGCATCAAATACCCAAAACTGTGAACACTGGGGTTTCATGGGACATCATTTAATGGTATATTTAATATTTTCACTAACATATAAAGATAATGCCTTTCTTACCACTCAGAATGAGTAGGTAAATTGGACTTTTGATGCAGTTTACAAGATCTAGCATTTTTGAGAATTTGTAGTATGATAATTAATTTCACATATCTAACTGCTGAGAGTGAATTTTAAATACAAAATATATATTGCATGTATTTAAAAGCAATTTTAACTGATGCATAATATTTGTACACATTAATGAGGGTTCATGTAATATTTTGTTACATGCATAGCATGATTTCATAAGCCTCTTTGCCATTTGTATATTTTCTGTTTTGAAATATCTATTCATATATTTTGTCTATTGTTTAATTGAATTATTAGATTTTTTTCCTATAGAATTGTTTGTGCTCCTTATATATTCTTATAATTAATCCCTATAATTAATGGGTAGTTTGCAGATATTTTCTTTTATTCTGTGGGTTATCTCTTCATTTTGTTAATTTTTTCCTTTGCTGTGCAGAAACTTTACAACTTGATATGATCCCATTTGGCTACTTTTGCTTTGGATGCCTGTGCTTGTGGGCTACTACTCAGGAAATTTTCTCCCAGATCAATGTCCTGGAGATTTTCCCCAAAGTTGTCTTGTAGTTGTTTCACAGTCTTAGGTCTTAGATATAAGTCTTTAATTCATTTTGATTTGATTATCATATATGTTGAGAGATAGAGGTCTAGTTCATTCTTCACCATATGAATATTCAGTTTTACTAGAACCATTGATTGAAAAAACTGTTTTTGTTGTTGTTGTGTTTTTTTGTTTTTTTACCAGTGTATGTTTTTGGCCCCATAGTTAAAAGTAAGTTTGCTGTAGCTGTGTGGATGTATTTCTGCATTCTCTATTCTGTCATATTTGTCTTTGTGTAAGTTGTTATACCAGTATCATACCATTTTGGTTACTACAGCTCTGCAGTATAATTTGAAGTCAGGTAATGTGATTCCTCTGGTTTTCTTCTATTTTCTTACAATAACTTTGGTTATTCCGGGTCTTTTGTGGTTCCACATATATTTCAGGATAGTTTTTTTTCTATTTCTGTGAAAAATGTCATCGGTATTTTGATAGGAATTGCATTGAATCTGTAGATTGATTTGAGTAGTATAGACATTTTGGTATTGATTCTTCTAATTGATGAACATGGAATATCTTTCCATTTTTGGTGTCCTCTTCAATTTCATTGGTCAGCATTTTATACTTTTTATTATAGTAATCTTTCATTTCTTTGATTAAGTTAATTCCTAGGTATTTAATTCTATGTGTGGCTATTGTAAATGGGATTACTTTTATGATTTCTTATTCCAATTTTTCACTGTTTACATATAGAAATGCTATGAATATTTCTATGTTGATTTTTATCCTGCAATTTTACAGAATTTGTGTATCAATTTGAATATTTTTCATGGGTCTTTAGGCTTATCCAAATATGAGATCATATCATCTGCAAACAATGATAATTAGAATTCTGTTTTTCCCATTTGGATACCCTTTACATTTTTCTCTTATATGATTACTCTAAGACTTCCAGTACTGTGTTGAATAACAGTGGTGAAGGGTGGCATCCTTGTTATGTTCCAGATCTTAGAGGAAAGGCTTTCTGTTTTTCCTCATTTAGTATAGTGCTAGTTGTGTGTCTGTCATATGTGGCTTTTATTATGTTGAGATATGTTCTTTCCATACTCTGTTTTTTAGTGTTTTTATCGTGAAGGGATGTTGAATTTTATCAAATGCTTTTCAGCATCAATTTAAGTGATCATATTGATTTTGTCTTTATTCTGTTGTTACAACGTGTCATGTTGATTGATTTGCATATATTGAACCATCCTTGAATTCCAGGGACAAATTCCACTTGATTCTGATGAATGATATTTTTAATGTACTGTTGAGTTTGGTTTGCTTGTATATTGGTTCACAATTTTGCATCAATATTCAACAGTTATATTAGCCTGTAGTTTTCTTTTTTCGATGGGTCTTTGTCTGCTTTCAGTATCAAGGTAATATTGGGCTCACACAATGAGTTTGGAAGTATTCCCTTCTCTATTTTTTGGAATATATTGAGTAGGAATGCTATTAGTTCTTACTAAATGTTTGGTAGAATTCAGTAGTAAAATCATCAGTTCTTGGGAGTTTCTTATCAGGGAGATATTTTTATTATGGTTTTGATCTTGTTACTTGGTGTTGCTCAATTTAGGTTTTGGATTTTGTCACGGTTCAGTTTTGGTAAGTTATATAAGCCTAAGAATTTGTCTACTTTTTCTAGATTTCCAAGTTATTGGTGTATAGTCACTCATAGTAGCCAGTAATAATCCTTTGAATTTATGCAGTATCAACTGTAATTTCTCCTTTTGCATATCTGATTTTATTTATTTTGATTTTCTTTCTTTATGTCTTAATGTCACTAAAAGTTTGTCAATTTTGTTTAATTTTTCAATAAAATAACTTTTCATTCTTTGACCTTTTGTACTGTTTTGTCATTTCAAATTCATTTATTTCTCCTCTGATCTTTGTATTTCTTCTCCTTCTTCTTTCTTTTCCTTCCTTCCTTCCTTCCTTCCTTCCTTCCTTTCTTTCTTTCTTTCTTTCTTTCTTTCTTTCTTTCTTTCTTTCTTTCTTTCTTTCTTTCTTTCTTTCTTTTTTTCTTCCTTCCTTCCTTCCTTCCTTCCTTCCTTCCTTCCTTCCTTCCTTCCTTTCTCTCTCTCTCTCTCTCTCTTCCCTTCCTTCCTTCCTTCCTTCCTTCCTTCCTTCCTTCCTTCCTTCCTTCCTTCCTTCCTTCCTTCTTTTCTTCCTTTCTTTCTTCCTCTCTTTCTTTCGTGAAACAGTAGTCATAGTGGTGGTGGCTATAAGGGCACTTTGCCCTTCCTTCCTTCCTTCCTTCCTTCCTTCCTTCCTTCCTTCCTTCCTTCCTTCCTCCCTTCCTCCCTTCCTCCCTCTCTTTCTTTCTTTCTTTCTTTCTTTCTTTCTTTCTTTCTTTCTTTCTTTCTTTCTTTCTTTCTTTCTTTCTTTCTTTCTTTCTTTCTTTCTTTTTCTTCCTTTCTTTCTTCCTTTCTTTCTTTCCTGAAACAATAGTCATAGTGGTGGTGGCTACAAGGGCGTTTTGCCCTTCCTTCCTTCCTTCCTTCCTTCCTTCCTTCCTTCCTTCCTTCCTTCCTTCCTTCCTTCCTTCCTTCTTTTTTCTGAGACAGAGTTTCACTACTAAAAGACTTGGATACATTCTTTCACTATGCCAATTTTGTTTTTCTGATCCATAATACCTGCCTGATCCTTTTTAAAATTATTTCAATCTCTTTGAAAAATTTATCTGATAGAATTGAGTTCGTTCTTTGTGTTATATTATTTTTTGAGCTATCTCAAAACAAATGTTTTGAATGCTCTGAAATGTCACATATTTCTTTTTCCCCAGTGTGGGTCCCTGGTGCCTTAGTTAGTTCATTGGGTGAGGTTATTTTCTTCTGAAATGTCTTGATACTTGCAGATGGTCATCTGTGTCAGGGCATTAAAGAGTTTGCCATGTATCGTAGTCATCACTGACTGTACTTCTTTGTACCCATGCATCTTGGAAAGGCTTTCCACATATTCAAAAGGACTTGGCTGTTGTGATCTAAGATGTGTCTGCTTTAGGGTGCACCCCAAACCCAGTAACACTGTGGTTCTTGCAGACTTATATAGGTACCACTTTCATGATTCTGAACAAGATCCAGGAGAATTCGCTGGATTACTAAGCACAGATTTTTTTTTTTTTCTATTCCCTTACTGTCTCTCAAACAAACAAAATCTCTCTCTGTTCTGAACCACCTGAAGCTGGGGGTAGAGTGAGCAAAGCGCCCTTGTAGCCACCACCACTATGACTGCTGTTTCAGGATGGTGTAGGAAGGACAACTCAAACACTCCAGTGGGAGGGAGAGGAAAACTAAAACTTTACTACTATAAGCAAATATCCCAACAAAAACAACCTTATAAGAAGAAAAGACAAAATGTAACCAGATTCTCATCAGACTGCAGGAACAGTCATCATCAGAGTCGAAAGGCAGATGCCCGGGATCCTGGAGTCGAAGTTTTAAGCAAATGTCACAGCAAAAACAGCCTTACAAGAAGAGAAGACAAAATGTAACCAAAGCTTACCAGACCACAGGAAGGTCATTACCAGAGTCACAAGGCACACACCCGGGGTCCTGCAGTCAGACTTGGGTCATCTGCCAGCATACGACAACACAGCAGCCTTCAGCTCCTCCTTTGTGTAAGCTCCTTTTATTAGTCCAGTTATTACCTTGGGCACCCTCTCTTGCTTCCTTGGGAGGGCCCTTCCCGAGCAAGCAACATTTAAACAATTGCTCCAGGAGCGGTGTTTTGGAAGCAGTGCTACAGGACATGCTCAGGGACTTGAACAATCATTCCGGGAGCAGTTTCCAGGAACGTGTTCCAGGATTTGACTTAATTTCTAGGCTTTTAGCCAAATCTTACACAAGGTGTTTACCTTTACACTTTAGATGCCCCTGCCTTTTATTCTTTTATAGATGGAGGCATATTTTAAGATGGTGTTAGCATGGCCAATTTTTTCTCTTCCTATAACCAAGCTGGGTCAGACCTAAAGCCAGCACAGCACTCAATATCTCGCCCAATGCCTGCTGTAACCACTCCCTGGTTACCACCTATGTTTGCTCAAGACCTTGGAGCTCTACAATGAGCAGGTAGCAAAGCCAGCCAGGCTTATGTCATTCCCGTCAGGGTGGTAAGCTACCCCAGTCTTTGGTAGGGTCCAGAAGTGCTATCCAGGAGCCAGGGACTAAAGTTTAAAACCTTAGAAGTCTACCCGGTGTTCTATTTACTGCAGCTGAGCTAGCACTCAAACCACACGATGCAATTCTTCCCACTCTTTCCTCCACTTTCCAAAGGCAGTAGAGCCTCACCCCATGGCCAACACCAACACAGGTTTATGGATAGTACTGCCAGACTACTATCAATGTCCCCTTAAGGCTCAAGGGCTCTTAAGTCAACTTGTGGTGAATGCTGCCTTACATGGAACTCATCCTTCAGGGCAGGGAGCTCCCCTCTGTCCCACAACAGGTTCAGAAATGACATCCAAGAGCCAAGTTCTGGAACTGGAGACCCCATGTGCCCACTTGGTGCTCTACTTTGCTGAACTCAATCAGAAGGTGTCTCATTCCATATTCACCACAGCTGTGCATGTGCTGAGTCTCTTCTGAAGCCAGCAGGTCTCAGTGCCTCACCCATAGCCCTTTACCTAATACATTTGTATAACATCTGGTTATCCAGCACCCAAAGGCCCTTCAGTTAGCAGGTGACAAATCCTGCCAAAACTGGGTTCTGCAAGGCAGCAGGTTCCCTTCTGGCGCAGAGGCTGCCTAGAAATGTCATCCAGGAGCTAGGGCCTTAAAAGTAGGCTTCTGGAACACTGAACAGTACCCTGTCCTGCTGTGGCTGAGCTGGTATCCAAGATACAAGACAAAGTCCTCCCCACTCTTTCCTCTTCTTTCCTAAAGTGGAAGGAAGCTGTCTCTACTGTAGCCATGAGCTGTGTAACCTGGGTTTGGGGGAAGGGTGATGCAGCACTCCTTTAGCCACCCAAGCTGCTGTTTCTGTAGGTGGCAGGCCCACCTGGCCTACTGTCTCTGGGCCCATTTCCACAATAGGTCTTAGATCAAAATTGCAGTCCTTGCTGCCTAGACTGCTTGTCGAGTTTAGTAGGGCCCCAGAGCACTTTATCCTGTGGTGACAAGGCATGCAGGAACTCCGTTTCTGACCACTGGGATCAGTCATTCTTTTCTGATTTGGGCTGGCTTCAATGCTCTCTCCAAGGGTGTCAGCTGAGTTTCTTCCGAATTTGCTTTCTGTTATGACAGACAGCACAGAGTTCAATGTCTCACAATTGCAGTGCTTTCCCTCAGCCAGCATGCAGAAACACTCTCCCCACCATGCCACCACTATAGGGACTGGAGGAGAGGCGGCACTAGTGATTCAACACTGTCCTACCTCTTCAGTGCCTCTTTCAGTGGCATACAATAAAACAAGTTACTGTGAGTGCTCACCTGATTTTTACCTCTTATAAAGGTGCTTTTCTTGTGTAGATGTTTATTAAATTGGTGTCCTTGCAGGACAGATGATCGATGGAGCCTTCTGTTCCACCATCTTGCTCCCTGTGGAGAGTTCTTATCATGAAGAAATGTTGCATTTTATTAAATGCATTTTCTGTTCCTATTAAAATGATCATATGGTTTTTGTCCTATATTCTGTTTATGTGATGCATCACTTTTATTTATTTGTGTATGTTAAATTATCCTTGCCTCCCTGAAATATATCCCATTTGATCATGGTGTATTATCTTTTGGATGTACAGGTAGATTTGGTTTTCTAGTATATTGTTGTGAATTTTTGCATCTATATCCTTCAGGGATATTGACTTGTAGTGTGTTTTAGTTTATTTTTTATTTTGTGTATGCATGTGTGTGTGTGGTATTATTGTCTTCTTTTGATATCAGAGAATGCTGGACTCATAGAATGAGTTAGAAAGAACAATTCTAACTTTGTTTATTTGGGTCTTTTTTCTTGGTTACTCTAGCTAATGTTTTATCAGTTTTATGGATTTAAAAAAACAGCTTTTCATTTTGTTGATTTTATATATTGCCTTTTTAGTCTCTATTTTGTTTAGCTCTCCTCTGCTTTATTATTTCTTTCCTTCTAATGATTTTTAGATTGATATGTTATTACTTTTAAACTTCCTTGAAATGCATCTTTAAATTGTTTACTTGAATTTTTTTTACTTTTTATGTAGGCACTTATGGCTATAAACTTCCCTCTTAACACTGCTTTTTGCTATATCCCATAGGTTTAGTTTAGTTACATTGTGTTTTCACTTTCATTTATATCAAACATATTTTTTATTTTAATCTCAATTTCTTCATTGACCCAATAGTTATTCAGGTGCATGTTGTTTAATTCTTAGGTATTTGTATAATTTCTGAAGTTCTGTGAAGATACTTAATATAATTTCAACTTCGAAAACTTGATTGAGACTTGTTTTGTGACCTAAAATATGGTCTATTCTCTAGAATGTTTCATGTGCTGATAGAAAGAATGTGTATCTGTAGCTGTTAGATATAATGTTCTATAAATATCTGTTAAGTCAATTTGGTCTAAAGTGTAGTTTAAACTCAATGTTTCTTTGTTAATTTTCTGTCTAGATGATCTGTCGAATGCTGAGAGTCATGTGTTAAATTTATCCACTATTATTGTAATTGAGTCTTATCTCTTCATTTAGATCTAGTAATATTGGATTTCTACAACTGTGTGTTCCAGTGTTGGATATATATATATAGAGAGAGAGAGAGAAAGAGAGAGAGAGAGAGAAAGAGAGAGAGAGAGAAAGAGAGAGAGAGAGAGAGAATTGTTATATCTTTATGCTAAATGTATTTATTTTCTTTCTTTTATTTTAGGTTCAAGGGATACATACGCAGAATTGTTACATAGGTAAGTTGTGTCTCTTGGGGGTTGGTGTACAGATAATTTTGTCACCCAGGTAATTAGTGAGGTCCTAACCCTCCTCTCACCCTCCATCTTCAAATAGACCCCAGTGTCTATTATTCCCTTATTTGAGTCCATGTGTACTCAATGAATTGCATCTACTTATAAGTGAGAACATGGGGTATTGGGTTTTCTGTTCGTGAATTAGTATTTCAAACATAATGGCCTCCAGCTCCACCCGTGTTTCTACAAAGGCCATGGTCTTATTCTTTTTATGGCTTCATAGTGTTCCATGGTATATAATGATGTTCTTTTTTTCTTTTCATTGTTTTTGATTTAAAATTTGTTTTATCTTATATGACAATAGAAACCCCTGCTTGCTTTTGGTTTGTCTTTGCTTGGAATATTTTCTTCCATCTCTCTACTTTCAGTCTATATGTGTCTCTAGTGGTGACATGTGTTTCTTTTCAGCAGCATACAGTTAGGTCTTGTTTCCTGAATCCATTCAGTCCATTCGTATAATTGAAGTGGCAAATTTTTTTCATTCAAAGTTATTATTGATATATGAGGTTTTCTTTCTGACATAGTGCAATTTTTATCTGGATGTTCTGAGTATTCTTTGTTCTTTTTTAACCTATTATTGTTTAGTGTTGTGGTATGGTGGCTTTCTGTAGTGGTAAAATTTGAGACTTTTTATTATTCATTGGTGTGTTTCCTTTAACAGTGAGTTTTATACTTTAATGTGTTTTCAAGATAGTAGATTTTGTCCTTTTTCTTCCAGGTTAGGACTTTATTAAGCATTTCTTGTAGTGCCAGTCTAATGGTTATGAATTTCCTCAGTTTTTGCTTGTTTGGCAAACATTTACTTAACTTTTTTTTAAAAATAAATGATCTGGGTATAGTTTTTCTAGATAACAGTTGTTTTCTTTCAGCACTTAACATCTCATGCCATTCTCTCTGGGACAGTAAAATTGTGGCTGAGAAATCCATTCTTAATCTGATGGAGATTTGTTTATATGTGACTAGATGCTTTTATTTTGCTGTTTTTAGAATCATCCCTTTGTCTTTGACTTATGGCAGTTTCACTATCATATGCCAGTGAGACATTTTTGAATTGTATTTATTTGGGTTGATATGGTTTGGCTTTGTGTCCCCACCAAATCTCACCTTGAATTAAATCCCCATAATCCCCATGTGTTAAGGGTGGGACCAGGTGGAGATAGTTGAATCATGAGGGCAGTTTCCTCCATGCTGTTCTCATGATAGTAAGCGAGTTCTCACAAGATCAGACAGTTTTATAAGTATCTGGCATTTCCCCTGCTTGCACTCCTTTCATCCTGCCACCCTGTGAAAAAAGTGCCTGTTTCTCCTTTGCATTCTGCCGTGACTATAAATGTCTTGAGGCCTCCCAGCCATGTGGAACTTTGAGTCAATTAAACTTTTTTTTTTTTTTAATAAATCACCCAGTCTTGGGTATTTCTTCATAGCAGTGTATAAATGGACTTATACAGTAAATTGTTACCTAGGTAGTGGGGTGCTGCTATCAGGATACCCAAAAATGTGGAAGCGACTTTGGAACCGGGTAACAGGCAGAGATTGGAACAGTTTGGAGGACTTAGAATAAGATAGGAAAGTGGGGGAAAGATAGAAACTTCCTAGAGTTTTGGAGGACTCGGAAGAAAGGAAGATGTGGCAAAGTTTGGAACTTCCGAGAGACTTGTTAAATGGCTTTGACCACAATGCTGATAATGGTATGTGCAATAAAATCCAGGCTGAGGTGGTCTCAGATGGTGATGAGGAACTTGCTGGGAACTGGAGTAAAGGTGACCCTTGCTATGTTTTAGCAAAGAGATTGGCAGCATTTTGGCCCTGCCCTAACGATTTGTGGAATTCTGAACTTGAGGGAGATGGTTTAGGGTGTCTGGCAGAAGAAATTTCTAAGCAGCAATACATTCAAGAGGTGACTTAGGTGCTGTTAAAAGAATTCCATTTTAAAAGGAAATCAGCATAAAAGTTCAGAAAATTTACTGCCTGACAATGTGATAGAAAAGAAAAACCCATTTTCTGAGCAGAAATTCAACCTGGCTGCAGAAATTTGCATAAGTAACAAGGAGCCAAATGTTAATTTCCAAGATCATGGGGAAAATGACTCCAGGACGTGTGGCAGACCTTTGCAGTTGCCCCTCCCATCACAGGCCCAGAGGCCTAGGAGTAAAACATGGTTTCCTGGGCCAGATGCAGGGCCAGCCTACCTGCTATGTGCAACTTAGGGACTTGATGCCCTGTGTCTCAGCCACTCCCATCATGGCTAAAAGGGACCAAGGTACAGCTCGGGTTGTTGCTTCAGAGGGTGCAAGCCCCAAGCCTTGGCAGCTTACATGTGGTGTTGAGCCTGTGGGTGCACGGAAGTCAAGAACTGAGGTTTGGGAACTTCTGCCTAGATTTCAGAGGATATCTGGAAACACCTGGATGCCCAGGCAGAAGTTTGCTGCAGGGGCAGGGCCCTCATGGAGAACATCTGTTAGGGCAGTGCAGAAGACAAATGTGGGGTTGGAGCCTCCACAGAGAGGGCCTACTGGGGAACCACCTAGTGGAGCTGTGAGAAGAGGAGCATCGTCCTCCAGACCCCAGAATGGCAGATCCATTGACAACTTGCACTGTGTACCTGAAAAATCAATAGACACTCAACACCAGCCTGTAAATGCAGCCAGGAGCAGGGCTATACCCTACAAAGCAACAGGGGCGGAGCTGCCCAAGGCTGTGGGAGCCCACCGCTTGTATCAGCCTGACGCAGTGTGAGACATGGAGTCAACGGAGATCATTTTGGAGCTTTAAGATTTGACTGCCCTGCTGGATTTTGGACTTGCATGGGGCCTTTAGCTCCTTTATTTTGGCCAATTTCTCCCATTTGGCATAGTTGTATTTACCCAATGCTTGTACCCCCATTGTCTAGAGGAAGTAACTAACTTGCTTTTTAATTTTACAGGCTTGTAGGCAGAAAGGGCTTGCCCTGTCTCAGATAACACTTTGGTCTGTGGATTTTTGAGTTAATGCTGAAATGAGTTAAGACTTTGGGCGACTGTTGGGAAGGCATGATTGGTTTTGAAATGTGAGGACATGAGACTTGGCAAAAGACCAAGGGCGGAATGATATGATTTGACTCTGTCTGCACCTAAACATTATCTTGAATTGTAGTTCCCATAATTCCCACATGTTGTGGGAGGGACCTGGTGAGAGATAATTGATTCTTGGGGGCAGTTTCCCCCATAACATTGTGGTAGTGAATAAGTCTCATGAGATCTGATGATTTTATAAGGGGTTTCCGCTTTGGCTTCTCCCTCATCCTCTCTTGCCACCACGATGAAAGCACTTTTTACCTTCCTTCACAATTGTGAGGCCTCCACAGCCATGTGGAAGTGTGCGTCCATTAAACCTGTTTCTTCCAAGTCTTAGGTATGTCTTTATCAGCAGGTCTACAGATTTGTCAATGGTTTTGTTAAATTATGCCAAAATTAATAATGTTTATAAGCTATGTAATCATAGACCAATTTATATATTTTCTGTTTTGTTTTGCTCTTTTTTTTGTCATTGGGAAAATTTTAGAAACTGTAAGTGTAAAGAAGAAAATTAAAATTATATGTTTACTTCAAGAGATAACCACTATTTGCATTTTACTTTCCAAGATAATTTAAGCTCTAGGCCCTTGTTTTATTGAGGCAGTATAATACCTTTACCTGCTGGGATTTAGACAGCAATGCAGGAAATAGATGTGGACCCTCCCTTTATAAGACTTTCAGTCTAGTTGCAAAAGACAAATTCCACATGACACAAATGAAGACAAAGAAGGTGTTGATAAATTGATTCAGTGAAATGAAGATAAGGACCTGAAAGCAGTAAGATAGAATAATAGAAAGATGGGGAGATGGGTAGTAATTTGACTGTCTTGAGACTTGAAGTTGAACCAGAGTTGATCCATTGAGACCCAAAAGGGAACCAGACGGAATAAAGGACTTGGATGAAATATCCAACATTAACTTTCTGCAAGAAACCTAAAGCATGAAAAACACCATGCAGCAGAGTTAGCTGGGCTCAGGTGTACAATCTCGACTCAATGTAAAAATCCTGAGCCTGGAAACAAACGGAAAAAGTAGTTTGTAACACTGTCTCCTAGGGGTGTTTCCACAGCTCAAGCCATTCATGAGAGAAAACAGAAGAAAAATATAACTTTCAGGGAAGATGAGCTGTAGGATAAAAATTCCTAAATAAGTACACAAAGAAAGAAATGAAAGTACAACTCCATGTAAAAGAGTTTACAGATAAACTGTACTTGAGAAATTAGAGCCAATAGAGCAATTTAAAGATGTCTGTACATATGTTTATACATTTTAGAGATAAAAAAAGAAGTGACAAATATTTTGTTCATTTAACAGGAAGCTAAGCAGCATATACAAACTAATATGAACAATAATTGAGTATGATATGAACTGATATAAACAATAACCTTAGAGATAAAAATGTAGTTAACATGAAACAAAATATATGAGTTAAATATTACTCCTGACATAACTAAACAAATAACTAATGGACTAGAAGAGAAAGTGAACATTTTCTTTGATCAAAAAATAAGAAAAAAAATTAAAATAGGCTAGGTGCAATGGCTCATGCCTGTAATCCTAGCACTTTGGGAGGCTGAGGCAGGTGGATCAGGAGGTCAGGAGATCAAGACCATCCTGGCCAACATGGTGAAACCCCGTCTCTACTAAAAATACAAAAATTAGCTGGGCATGGTGGTGCACACCTGTAGTCCCAGCTACTTGGGAGGCCGAGGCAGAAGAATCACTTGAACCCGGGAGGCAGAAGTTGCAGTGAGTCAAGATTGTGCCATTGCACTCCAGCCTGGCAACAGAGTGAGACTCCATCTCAAAAAAATAAATAAGTAAATAAATAAAATATAACCAGAATATTCTGCTACAGGAAGAAGAGAATGAGGAGCTCTACCATAGAGCTTAAAGAGGAGAGAATAAAATGTCAAAGAGGAAATATTTGAAGATATTAAATATTCTGAGAGATTATATTAAATAAATATTATGGCAATATTCAAAGGAATATTTCAAAAATGAGAACTTGAGAAATTCCACAGTATCAAGTTCACTTTAAAAATAATTGTCCCTAAATACATTGTAATGAAAGCATAAGGAGCATAAATTAAAAATTTAACATACAAAGAAACAACGTAGAACAATGTTCTTCTTGAGGTAAGTTTTCCTATTGCTTTTATATTTAGAGATTTTTCTTCCCTTGAATGTTTTTTATTACCTTTTGAGAGTCCTAGGACCAAACAACACATTTGATGTGATACAAAGAACACAATCCAAAGATACAATTTGATTAGGAAATTTTTAAAAAGAGATTTTATTTATCTGTGATACACCTCATGCCATAGAAATTTTGCCAGATTTAAAAGGACACTTTCACAAATATGGTTTTTAATTGTTTAAAGTTGAAATACTTCAATACTATAATATCCAATCTTCTTCCAGCAGCTCTCCACTCCTATTGTAACAGCAAAATGGAAGAGTTCTGTTTTTATTTTGCTCCCACTAACTTTGTTCAATCGTTGGAAATTTAAAGTTTTTATACCACTGCCAATAATTTGTCATTATACCTTTAAAATATCATATTACCTAAATTTATGTATCAGCAGAGATTACACCTATCAGATATATTTGAAAACTAAAAAAATAATAATCAAACACTATTTTCTGAAAATGAAATGAACTGGTAAGTCACTTTACAATCCTGTGGCTAGATGTCCATTATTTTGACTAGAGGAAATAATGGGGATAGAGAACTATCTTAGTCAGTTTGGGCTGCTATAACAAAATGCCATAAACTGGGTGGCTTATAAACAATGGAAACATTTCTCACAGTTCTGAAGTCTGCAAGTTGGGAATCAGGTTCCCAGCATTTTTTATTTCTGATGAGGATTCTCTTATCTTCTGAGCTGCACACTGACTGACTTCTTGTTTAATGTTCATCTGGCATAGAGTAGACCAAGGAAACATATTCTCTTGACACTTATAAGGGCACTAATCCTATTTATGAGGGCTTCAGCCTTATGACCTCATCTAATCCTAATCATTTCACAAAGGCCCCGTCTCCTAATACTATCCCAATGAGAGGAAGTTGTCAATATAGGAAATTTTGGGGAACTTAAGTATTCAGCCTGATACAGTTTGACTCTGTTCTCACCCAAATCTCACCTTGAATTGTAATCTCCATAATACCCACGTGTGGTAGGAGGGACTGATGGGAGGTAATTGAAACATGGGGTCAGTTTCCCCCATGCTATTCTCATGGTAGCAAGTTCTCACAACCAAAATCTGATGGTTTGGTAAGGGGCTTCCCCCTTTGCTTGGTTCTCATTCTTCTCCTTCCTGCTGCTATGTGAAGAAGGACATGTTTGCCTTCTCTTTTGCTATGATTGAAAGTTTCCTCAGGCCTCTCCATCCCTGTGGAACTGTATCAATTAAACCTCTTTTCTTTATAATTTATGAAGCCTTGGGCAGCTTTTTATAGCAGCATGAAAACGGAACAATAAAAGTACCAATGCAAAAGGTTTCTGTCCTTTAGAACTCCTCAATTAATATTACGCCTCTGTAATCATATTATATTCATATTCTTGAACATTATGTTAAATATCCACCTACATGTTCTTTAGAGTTTTCATGGCTTCTGTATTTTACATTCAGCTCTTTAATACATTTGAAATTTACCTTAGTATTTGATTTGAGATGAGGATATACTTAAGAGATTTTCAAATAGTTATCTTTTTTGCTTGACATCATTTAAGGAATATTTTGTTTCAATTGTTTTGTGGTGATTCACTTTTAATTTGCTGATTTTGCTTTTATAATATAGTTCATGCAATTTGTCTGTCTATTGATTCTTGCATCAGTACCAAATTCTTAATGCCTGTGACTGACAGTCATTTTAATATCTGGTTGAGCAAATCTCTCTGCAATGTCCTTTTTTCACTTCTTCAACATGTTCCTAGCTATTACAAGTATCAAAAGTTTATTTTTACAGAAGAATGTTGGAATACAATTTTAATTCAATTTTTCCTATGATATTTTTATTTGAATTTGGAGGGGTCCGAAGAAGACAGGAAGGTGAGGGAAAGCTTGGAACTTCATAGATACTTGTTTAAAACTATAAACTAATTTAACACAAATGAATATATTTATGATATGTAATATTCTTATTGAAGATATCATTACAAACCCCGATGGCTCTTTAGTTATTACAATATTTTCTAAATAATCTTTCATCTATCTTTTTTTAGTTCCCTTTATTTAGGTTCAATAAATTATTTTAAGATCATTTCTAGATATTGCATGTCTTCTATTTCTATTGTGAATGTAATTCTCTATATAGTTAGTAACACACTTAATTTTTAAAATAATTATTGTCTGTTGCACTGATATTTTCAACTAGAAAAGTTCTAGAACTCCCATATAATTTTATTTTATTATGCTTCCATTTTTTTCTGGTGTATATTCCAGGTAGATCATTAGATCATATAGTACTTTTAACAATTTTTTTCCTCGTTCTGTTATTCAGAGCATAAAAGTTCATGGCTGTTACTTCTTCGTGGTGAAATGAAACTTTTATATATGAATGATAACTCAAATTGGTAAAGGTGACTTAGGTCACAACCTTTTCTTTCCTCAGAACTCTGTAGACACTGCTTCATTTTCTTCCAGTGCTCAACATTGCAGAGAAAAGTTCTGATATCAGATTGGGATTTTTGTTCCTTTGTGAGTTGCCTGATTTTTCTACTGAGCTGTATATAGAATTTTTTTGTACATGTAATTAAAAACTATCACTAGGATTTGTCTACCTATTTTTCTCTTTTCATTAACTTTAATTGAAATACAGTTAATTTTTTTCATCAGCACACCCTTTATTCAGCTCAGAGAAATGTCCTTCTATTATGCCTTTAGTTATTCTTTTGGCTTCATTAATTTTGGTTTCTTCCTTTGGGTAGCCAATTACCTGCAAATCAAATTTTGCCTGTCTCTTGTCCTATCCCTCATTTTCTTTCATTATTTTCATCTCTTCATAGTAGTTTTCTGTAGTTTAGTGTGGAGGACATACTTACAGAGTTCAGGATCTGACAAAGAGTAAGAAGCCAGGAAATAATTACTGTATAATTATATCCAAAGTCCTTCTTTACCGAGAATTTATTCAATGAATGAAGGTCTTAACAAATTCCATTGTTGTAAAAATTTAAGACTAATAAATCATTTCACATCCATAATTTTATTTGACTCTCACAACAACACTTAGAAGTGAGATATTAGTGTTGCCATTTTATAGATGGAAAAACTGATGTTCAGAAAGGTTAAGTAATTTAAGATTGCACAACTGGGTACTGGTGGATCTAAGAATAGGGACCTCATTTTAGAGAGTGCCCAAATCATTACTCTTTCCTCTCTTGGGCAGCACTGATACTTGGTAACTGTTCCTTCAGAATATAAAATCCTCCAAATAAAGAATTAGCTATGGAATTTCAGCTTGAAGGATTTGTACTTTCAGGAAGCAAGAAATCATTATTTGTCATTTTTTTATTGTTTAAACTGACGTCATGGCATTTTCTGTTCTTCAAACAGATATTCTAATCACTCGAGCAACATAAAGCAATTGTAATCACAGATGTACTTGATCCTTCTTGCTGGCTCTCTTTTCCAAAAATAGAATCTTTGCTTCAGATTCCTCATGAAATAGTGCAGTTGAGCCTTTGTGTTTAAAAATCCTCATTATTTGAAAATAGCTTTATCTTCAAACTGCAATACCATAAAAAGAGAATAAAAATATAAGAAAAAAGAAAAACCTTACCACAGTGTTTTGACATATTTCACACATTCATAAAAGCTTTCCTCACACACTAAATGGCAGTTGAATATTTAACTCTGAAATTTAGTATTTCATATTTAGTGGTATAAATATGATTATGCTTTTTGACTCTAAAATAGTAGATCATTATTTGTTAAGGATCGAGGCATTGCATTTCTAAAACCAGTTATATGAATATTGCATGGTGAATTTATATATAAAATCTATCTCTATCTCAGTTGTGTATAGGCTCATGTTGCTGTACTGGTAGTGGGCCCTGATGCTAGACCATCCTCTGCTCCCTGGGCCTTCTTCACAAACACACACACAATCACAAACACACACAAACATCTACACCAATTGTAATCTCCTAGGGTCCAAGACTAATGGAGACAATACAAAGACTCATCTTCTTTGGGATACTTTCTTACCCCTGTAATGCCAGAAGACCTGCTCAAGAGAGCTCTGTGAAGCATTTTTTTCCATAGTGAATTACAGGAGCAGAGTTTTACTCTCTGCTCCTTCTAGGGTAATATCCAGGATTGCACCTCCCTGGCTAAGACTCAAAGGGAGGGCCAAGAAATTTCTCAGCCCTTGAGCTTTTATATTAATTCTAATTCCAAACTACCTTCCTTTTGATTGCATTCTCTATAGCCTTTGACTGCTTCAAGCAGAATACTTGAAAAGGTAGAGGCATCATACTACTTATCTTCAAAATACATTACAAAGCAATAGTAATCAAAACAGCATAGTATTGTCATAAAAACAGATACATAGACAAATGAAACAGAATGGAGAACCCAGAAATAAATTCACACATTTACAGCCAACTGATTTTTCACAAAGGAGCCAAGAACACACACTGGGCAAATGATAGTCTCTTCAAGAGTGTTGCTGAGAAAATTAGGCATCCAGATATCTAATTTTACTAGATATATACATTATACATAGCATATATATTTATATATCTATAGATATATACATTACATACACACACAGTGGAATACTAGACAGAGTCCTAAAAAAAATTCTCTCATTTGGTATAATAAGCATGAACTCCTAGTAGTCATTATATTAGGTGAGTCAATAAACCTATTTTCTTTATAAATTACCCAGTCTCATGTATTTTCTATAGTAGTGTGAGAATTGACTAATACACGAGTTCCGGTTGTTTAAAAGCATGTAGCATCATCTCTTCCTCCTGCTCCAGCCATGTAAGACATGCTTGCTTCCCTTTCACCTTCCACCATGATTGAAGGTTTCCTGAGGCCTCCCCAGAAGCCATCACGCTTTCTGTACAGCCTGTAAAATTGTGAACGAATTAAACCTCATTTCTTTATAAATTACCCAGTCTCAGTTATTTATTTATAGCAATGTTAGAAAGGACTAATACACTGATTAAAAATGGTAAAAATATCTGAATAGGCATTTATCCAAAGAAGAAACAGAAATTGCCAACAGATATATGAAAAAAATGTTAAATGTATCTAATAATCAGTAAAATACAAATCAAAACCACAGGGTGATATCATTTCATCCCAGTTAGAATAAATATTATCATAAAGAATGAAAAAATAAATGCTGGCAAAGATATGGAGAAAAGGGAACTTTAATACCCTGTTGGTAGAAATGTATGTTAGTAAAGCCATTATAGAAAACTCTAGGAGTGTCCTCAAAATACTGAAAATAGAATTACTATATAGTACAGCAGTCTCACTTCTGGGTATATATCCAAAAGACATGGAATCAGCACATTGCAGAGATATCTGCACTCTCATGTTCATTGCGGCACTCTTCACAATAGCCAAGAAACAGAATCCACCTAAGTGTCCATCAACACATGAATGCTTAAAGAAAATGTTATGTGTATATATATACACACACACATTATATATATCGTATATATTTATATGTCATATAGATATATACATTATATACACACATAATGGAATACTATACAGAGTCCTACAAAAATAAAATTATCTGATTTGGGATAATATGGATGAACTCCTAGGAGTCGTTATGTTAGGTGAAGTAAGCCCAGCACAAAACGAAAAATAACATATGATCTCACTCATATGGAATCTTAAAAAGTTTACCTCATGGAAGTAGAGAGTAGAAGAGTGGTTACCAGATGCTGGGGAGAAGACGGAGGGACAATGGAGACATGCTGGTTAAAGAATTCATATTGGGAATTCTCTGTGTCCTGGGAACTCTCTGGCTCCTGGATCCAGGAGAATCGCTTGAATCTAGGAGGCAGAGGTTGCAGTAAGCTGAGATTGTGCCACTGTACTCTGCACTCCTGGGCAACAGAGCGGCACTGCCAAAAAACAAACAAACAAATAAACAAACAAAAACCCCTTATTCCGGGCCTGAAGTCAACACTGGGCTAAATGGACCTGCTAGACATCTACAGAACTCTCCACCCAAAAACAACGAATATACACTCTACTCCTCACTACATGGCACATACTGTAAAATAGACCACACGGTTGGACATAAAAGAATCCTCAGCAAATGTAAAAGAATCAAAATCATATCAAACACTCCCTCAGACCAACTGCAATGAAAATAGAATTCAAGACTTAAGAAAATTGCTCAAAACCATACAATTACATGGAAATTAAACAATCTGCTCATGAGTGATTTGGGGTAAATAATGGAATTAAGGCAGAAATCAAGAAGTTATTTGAAACTAATGAGAACAAGTATACAACATACCAGAATATCTGGGACAAAGATAAGGCAGTGTTGAAAGGGAAATTTATAGCACTAAATGCACATATCAAAATGTTAGACCTCAAATTAACAACATAATATCACAACTGGAAGAACTAAAGAAGCAGGAACAAACCAATTCCATAGCTAGCAGAAGACAGGAAATAACCAAAATCAGAGCTGAACTGAAAAAGATTGACTCACAAAAAAATCATTCAAAAGATCAGTGAATCCAGGAGCTGATTTGTTGAAAGAAAGAATAAGATGGATAGACTGCCAGCAAGACTGATAAAGACGTAGAGAGAGAAGATCCAAATAAATACAAGTAGAAATAACCAAGGGGATATTATTACTGACCCCACAGAAATAAAAATAACAATCAGAGACTACTATGAACACCTATGTGCACACAAACTAAAAAATCTGGAAAAAAAGACAAATTCCTGGACACATACACCCTCCCAACCTCCCAAGACTGAACCAGGAAGAAACTAAATGCCTGAACACACCAATATTGAGGTTCAAAATTGAATCAGTAACAAATAGCTGTATTAGTTCATTCTTCCATTGATATAAAGAAATACCTGAGACAGGATCATTTATAAAGAAAAGAGGTTTAATTGGCTCACTGGTCTGCAGGCTGTACAGAAAGTGTAACATTGGCATCTGCTTCTGGGACAATCTCTGGAAGCTTAAAATTATGGTGGAAGGTGAAGTGAGAGTTTTTGCACCACGTGGCAAAAGCTGGATCAGGAGAGAGAAGGGGGAGGTGCTACACACTTTTAAACAACCAGATCTCATGAGAACAGACTATTTCAAGGACAGTACCAAGGGAAATACTAAACCATTCATGAGTAATCCACTAATCATAATCCAATCACCTTTCCCCCAGAAGACCCCATCTTTAACATTGGGGATTACAATTTGACATGAGATTTGAGGGGAACACAGGTCCAATCCATATCAATAGTCTACCAACCAAAATATGCCCAGGACTAGAAGAATTCTCTGCCAAATTCTACCAAATATACAAAGAAGAGCTGGTACCATTTCTTCTGAAACTATTCCAAAAAATTGAAGAGGAAGTCTCCTTCCCAACTAATTTTATGAAGCCAGCATCATCCTGATACCAAAACCTGGCAAAGACACAACAACAACAAAACTTCAGGCCAGTATCCTTGATGAACATTGATGAAAAATTACTCAACAAAATGCTAGCAAACTGAATTCAGCAGCACATTAAAATGCTAATCCATCACGATCAAGAAAGCTTTATCCCTGGGATGCAAGTTTGGTTCAACATATGCAAATCAATAAGCATGATTCATCACACAAACAGAATTAAAGACATAGACATCATAATCATCTCAATAGATGCAAAAAAGGCTTTCAATAAAATTCAATATCCTTTAATGTTAAAAACTCTGAACAATCTAGGTATTGAAGGAACATATGTCAACATATAAGAACCATCTATGAAAAACCCACAGCCAATATCATACTGAATAGACAAAAGCTGGAAGCATTTCACTTGACAACTGGCACAAGAAAAGGATGCCCTCTCACCAGTTCTATTCAACGTAGTATTGGAAGTCCTGGCTAGAGCAATCAGGAAAAAATAATAAATAAAGGGTGTCCAAATAGAAAGAGAGGAAGTCAAACTATACCTGTTTTGCAGATGACATGATTCTATATCTAGAAAACTCCATAGTCTTGATCCAAAAGCTCCTTCAGCTGATAAAAAAAAAAAAAAAAAAAAAGAACTTCAGCAAAATTTCAGGATACAAAATCAATGTACAAAAATCACCATGATTCCATATACCAACTACAGCCAAGCTGAGAGCTAAATCAGGAATGCAATCCCATTCACAGTTACCACTAAAATAATAAAATATTTAGGAATACAGCTAACCAGGTAGCTAAACTGTCTCTACAGCAAGAATTTAAAAATAATGCTAAAAGAAAGCAGACATGACACAAACAAATGAAAAATCATTCCATGCTCATGGACAGGAAGAATAAATATCATTAAAATGACCATACTACCAAAAAGAATTTACAGATTCAATGCTATTCCTATCAAACTACCAATGACATTTTTCACAGATTAGAAAAAAAAAAACTATTTTCAAAATCATATGGAACAAGAAAAGACCCCGAATAGCCAAGACAATCTTAAGCAAAAAGAACAAAGCTGCAGGCATCACGCTGACCAACTTTAAACTATTCTACAGGGCTGCAGTAACCAAAACAGCATGGTACTGGTACAAGAACAGACACATTGACCAATGGAACAGAATGGAGAACTCAGAAATAAGACCACACACCTATAGCAATCTGACCTTTGACAAACTTGACAAAAACAAGCAATGGGGAAAGGATTCACTATTCAATAAATGGTGCTGGGATAAATGGCTAGCCATATGCAGAAGATTGAAACTGGACCCCTTGCTTATACCACATACAAAAATTAACTCAAGACGGATTAAAGACTTAAATGCTTGCCACGTTTCAGGCTCCAGGCTTAGATTATCTTAAAATAAGAGATCTATACTTTGTAAATTTCACTGCTTTACACTCTTTATATTTTCCTTTATTAAATTCCTTTGAGGATTTTGCCTAACTTCAGCAATGTTTCTTTTGAAAACCCCAGCCAATATCACTTCCGCTGAGGGTTCTTGGCTTTATCTATACTAAGGTTATCATCTTCAAAGGGCAACAAGAACCTGTGGGAGGACAGGCATGCTGGTAGCAGTAAACATCATATAAGTGGACTTCAAGAAGAATAGAAATCCTCATTGTAGCAAATTACTATTGCTTGATCCTCTTGAACTATCCTTACCCACTAGAGGGTTCATTTCAGAACTTGCAGGACTTTGTGCTTTGCTTTAACTAAAAGGATATTTCATTTTATGTGGAAGTTTGTTCCTTTATATATCCTGAATTTATTTGACTTTGTTTTGCAGAATATCTATCGGGTAGAGCTTAGGTCCATACTGGTAATAAGTCATGTAGTACATGTCATTCTTACAGATGACACCTTGATATGTTGACACTTTTGTTTTCTATAAAAATGTAATTAATATGTCCCTGGACTTGAAAATAGTCTCTAGATAAAGACAAAACAGTTACATTTATCCAGGGTGTTCTGGACACCATAAATTATTTCATAGAAAACCTGGCTTTCAGAAATAATGCACCCCAGATGGAGAAACCTCATTTTAAAGGACACCCAGGGCCAAATCAACCATTTTAATTTGACAGATGTTGCTTAGCAAAGTGTTTACAATACCAATTTCCAGATCTGAATTTTGTTGCTTTAAGTAATCATGTACGTACTGGGGAAAATAAATGAAAGTCAACACAAAACTGATCTGCCGTGTGGTTTTAAATAACTGTCAAAGATGAAATTGAATCATAGGTGCTGAACTTCCCTGTAAATTCCTACATCACAAAAATATACAGCATTTTTAGACTAGTCCTCCCTCACTCCTGAGTTCCTGCATTTAAAAAGATAATAGTGAAAAACATCAATATATACTTTTGTTCCAAATAAATCTGTTGATATTTTTAAATGGTAACAACAAAATAAGAAACAAGTTGCTTGAATCCGAAATGATTTTAGAGTTCTCTGTAAATATATCAAATGTATGCCAGACTATTTTGAACCAATATGTGTTTTATTCTGATTGATTGTTGTGTTTCATCTTCTATTGTACAATTCACAATTTTCTTGTACCTCAAATATTTAATTTTCCTGCTTATTCTTGAAGTCTATTCTTGAAAGCAGAGATTTCCTCAGTAGTTAAAATAATCAGCCAAGTTACAGTCCCCCTGGGGCCCTGAAAGGCATTATATATTACCTATTATACTCTCTGTTCAGGCACTCTCCTCCTTCTCTAGGTTTATGGTAATAGCACAAACAAGCACAGAAACGAATGGTAATAGAAAAACAAACATGTACACAAAATCATGGTGTCCCAATCTTCTATTTGCTCTCACCCACATTTCCTTCAGCTAGAAGCTTATGTTATTGAACATGGGAGGAACTGCCATGTATTAAGTATTTAACAATAGTTAATACTGATACTGTATTAAGTATTTAACAATACTTAATACTGATACTGTATTAAGTATTTAACAATACTTAATACTGATACTGTATTAAGTAGATACAGCTGATTCTTTTGGCTTATGTCTGCATGGTTATATCAAAGAGCATTATAAAAGTATCCATGAGTGGAAATGACCCTTCAAGGGTACTCAAGGAGAAGACTTTTGTAACTGACTAATAACCTAAAACATACTTTTATTTCCTATAAATACTGACAGCATTTATAAAGGTTATAAGGTTGAAATTTAAAAGGTAATTGTAGGCCAGGCACAGTGGCTCACGCCTGTAATCCCAGCACTTTGGGAGGCTGAGGCAGGTGGATCACGAGGTCATGAGATCAAGACCATCCTGGCTAACACGGTGAAACCCCATCTCTACTGAAAATACAAAAAATTAGCCGGTGTGGTTGCGGACGCCTGTAGTCCTAGCTACTCGGGAGGCTGAGGCAGGACAATGGTGTGAACCCGAGGGGCAGTGAGCCGAGATGCACCACTGCACTCCAGCCTGGGCAACAGAGCATGACTCCATCTCAAAAAAAAAAAAAAAAAGTAATTGTAAAAAAAAAAAAAAAAAGAATGAAATAAAAGTGCTTATTGACCGAAAATCACATGGAAAAATGTCTGATCTAAGTGTGTGGGGTACCTGCCATTACTCTGGAAAAATGTCTTATGTAAGTGTGTGGGGCACCTGCCATTACTCTTATCTTTCCAGTAAGTGGTCTCCAAAGTATACACCTTTCTCTAGTTTCTCGACCACTGCCTGGGTGCAACTCTAATGACAATAGTGGAATTTCACATTAATTTGCATGATTCTTGATCAATGTCTTTCTCCTCCAGTATATGATAAATGTCCCATCATAGGGGCCACATCAGTTTCGTTCACTGCCATATCCTCTAGGCCAAGCCAAGAATAATATCCGGCTTACGGTAAGTTTTCCATTAATGTAAAGGAAGGCAATACTTCTATGAAGTGGGAGGTTAGGGAACTATGGTCCACAGTTATGGAAATTTGAAAGTTTAAAAGTCCAAATGTAGGCGGTTCTGTGGAGGGCAGAATTTGGCCTGCCAAAATGTCCATGTCTTAATCTGGGAAACCTGTGGATAAGTGACCTTATATGCCAAAAGGAGCATGGAAGATGTCATTAATTTAGTCATCCTGAGATAGGGAGATTATCCTGGATTATCCAGGCGAGTCTAATGTAATCACAAATAGAAGAGAGGGGAAGAAGCCAGAGTGATGCGAGAGGGGAGGGTCTGAAGCTCTCCATTGCTGTCTTTAAAGATAGAGGAAAGGATCATAAGCAAAGGAATGCAAAACACAGAGATAAGTTTCATTTGTAAAAGCACAGCACATAGAATAACAAAGCACAGGATAAGTTTTGTTTTAAAAAGCATGCGTACTTCTGTCATTCAAGATCTCCTGCTCAGTGCTGCCAAAGTGTCACACGTGACACTAAGCCTCCATTCTCACAACTAACACTCTTGAGGCTTCATATCTCTTGCCCTACATGTCCCCCAAAAGAAAATTGTATGCAAATGCAATTGCGCCACTGCTGACATCAGAGAGGGGCATTGCTTTAGAGTACAGGGAGCATTTGAGTGGAGAAGTACTTAGGTAACAGAAAAGACAAATTAACCCGTTTTTCTTCTTTAATAGAATGAATGCAATGAATTTTTCCATACTATTGCTTCCCAGAAGTGCCAAACTTTGATTTTTTTTTTAAATTTATATTTCTAGAAATACACACCAATTAGCATGGTATTCTTAACAGTTACATAGCAACTGAAGAACATTTTTCAATATTAAATGACTCATATTTTCATAGCTTTCTATTTATATAGGTTTAGAGCTAATATATATAAAGTGTAATATCATTTCTTTTTTTTTTTTTTTTTTTTTTTTTTTTTTTTTTTTTTTTTGAGACGGAGTCTTGCTCTGTCGCCCGGGCTAGAGTGCAGTGGCCGGATCTCAGCTCACTGCAAGCTCCGCCTCCCGGGCGTAATACATGAGCAAGAATAGACATTGAAAACTGGAATGGTTTTATTTTTTATAGAACTACTTAAGAGCTATTTAAATTTAAAAATTGGCCAGGCACGATGGTTCATGCCTGTTAGCACTTTGGGAGGCTGAGGCGGGCAGATGACCTGAGGTCAGGAGTTTGAGATCAGCCTGGCCAACATGGTGAAACCCCATCTCTACTAAAAATACAAAAAATTAGCTGGGCATGGTGGCAGGTATCTGTAATCCCAGCTACTCAGGAGGCTGAGGCAGAAGAATTGCTTGAACCCTGGAGTTGGAGGTTGCAGTGAGCCAAGATCACACCATTGCATGCCAACCTGGGTGACAGTGTGATACTCCATCTCAAAAAAAAAATTAAAAAATTAATAATATTTTTAAAAATTTCCTCTAAAGATATGTTTTATTTCCCTAACATTGATTTTAGATTTCATATTTATTAATTATAATTCATATATTTTAATTTAATGATGTTTGAAAATTTAAGAGAAAATAACTTTTGTATACAAGGTAACAAATTTTTATTTTTAAAATACAATTTACATTGTTATTAAAATGTACTAAAGTTTTGCACACTTTACAATTTAGTTTCCTAAACCTTTGTATCATTATTTTCAGTGAATACAAGCTATACAAAAATCTTGACTGTAACAACATAATGAAGAATTTTGATGAAATAAAGGTGAGAAAAACAAATCCCTTTGAATAAACACATAATAGTTTGTTAATGAAGTACAACTTTGTTTTGGTCCCCACCCAAACATTGCCAGTCAATAGAGTAAATCCAGATCTGTGTTATATTTTTAGTTCCTTTTGACATTTTAACAACTTCAAGTGATATAAAAACCATAGCTTTATATTTTTTGATATAGTTATTATGGATCTATAGTTGTCAAGATTAGAGAATACAATACAACATATTTAATTTAACTGTTTAATAGGTTGATTTAGAATTTTAAAATATTGCCGGGCGCGGTGGCTAACGCCTGTAATCCCACCACTTTGGGAGGCCAAGACAGGCAGATCACAAGGTCAGGAGTCTGAGACCAGCTTGACCAACATGGTGAAATCCCACCTCTACTAAAAATACAAGAATTAGCTGGGTTTGGTAGCACACGCCTGTAATCCCACCTACTCAGGAGGCTGAGGCAGGAGAATCACTTGAACCCAGGAGGCAGAGGTTGCAGTGAGGCAAGATTGCGCCATTGCACTCCAGCCTGGGTGACAGAGCAAGACTCTATTGCAAAAAAAAAAAAAAAAAGAATTTTAAAATATTTATACATAATGATCTCCATTTTCTTTCTTGTTCCAGGGTCTTGGAAGTAGCAGACCTAATTATTATTAATCCCATTTTACAGCTAAAGAATCTAGGGCTTAGAAAGGCAAAGAAAAGATGTTCCTCAGCCAGTGGTGTGCTGGTAAAAAGGCTCTCCAAAATGAATGAATGAATGAATCATTTTGAAAAATGCTAATTTGTAGCATTTGATGATTTCTGTGGTGTAAATACTCTCACCAATATTACTTTCAAGCTGTCAATATTTCTTCAACAGCTTAAAAAAAATCCTGAAAATTTAATAGGCTTTCACAAATGATATGGCTTGGTTTTGTGTCCCCACCCAACTCTCATCTGGAATTGTAATCCCCACGTGTCAAGGGAGAGACCTGGTTAGAGGTGATTGGATCATGCAGTGGTTTCCCCCATGCTGTTCTCATGATAGTGGGTGAATTCTTATGAGATCTGATGGTTTTATAAGAGGATCTTTTCCCTTTGCTCTTCCATTCTTCTCTCTGCTGCCTTGTGAAGAGGTGTCTGCTTCCCCTTTGCCTTTCACCATGGCTGAAAATTTCCTGAGGCCTCCCCAGCCATGTGGCACTGTGGGTCAATTAAACCTTTTTTCTTTATAAATTACCCAGTCTGGGGTAGTTCTTCATAGCAGTGTGAAAATGGACTAATACAATATATCAGCATAAAGCTAGTTCCAGTACACCACTTCCAAGTCACAGGGCTAGTAAAGTGATTGAAGCAGATGTTTGCTCCTGAGCTGTCCTAGGACAACAGGGTACTGTCCCCCAGCCATGGGCATATGCTTCTTGTGTCTCAGTTCCATGGTCTTCTATTTACTATTTGGGAAATGACCTCATTAGCTTACCTGTGCTGAGACCTTTTAAATCCTACTCACCTACCCACTATGAGTTTGGAGGAACTAAACACAAAATATTCAATCATGCGTCACTACAGCATCGTTAATGATTTTGTTGTGCGAACATCAGAATATACTTACGTAGACTAGATGGTATAGCTTACTACACATGTAGGCTGTATATTATAACTTACTGCTTCTAGGCCACAAACCTGTACAGCATGTTACTGTAGTGAATACTGTAGACAAGTGCCACACAATGGTAAATCTTTGTGTATCTGAGGTTTAGATGCTGACATTAGGGCTGTATCTTATTGGGATTCCAGTTGAGTCCCTTGTTATTCAGCTATGTTGCTACTTCATTTGCATTTCAAATGAAAAGCCAGCAACTACTCCCTTTTATCCAGAATTTTCTTCACCACATTTTTACAGATTAAAGTCCACCAAGAGCAAGGTCACTTGTGCATGATTTGGAATGAAGAAGATATGTAGAGGACATTAATTTCAGGAGGCCGTTACAGGCAGACATGGGAAGACAAGGGGTTTGAAACCACTTAATGGGAGAGTTTCTTCAGAATCACTTGCATCCTGAGGGATTTCCAGGAAAACACTTAAGAACAACCTGCTTTGGTTTGTTGTTACTGGCTAGACTGTCTGTAGCAACTTCCTTGGCCTCTTCTCCAGCGCTTTTGATTCTTGTATTAATTCTCCTAAGTCTGATAGAAACAAACAAACAAAAAAACAACCTTCACACTAAGAGTATATCCAGCGGCTTCTATTTTCCTGATTAAACCTTGACTGATACAGAATTCTAGGTGAAAAGGGCTTCCTCCTATTCTCCTCGTATAGTTTCTAAAACAATAACATTTCCAAGACTATTTCATTTCATAAGTAATTTTGCTAGATGTGAAATTGTTATTTTAATTACAGAATATTACAGTCAGCTGTCTTATCAATGCATGCATGACATTACTTCACATAGGTACGCATCATAGTTTATCCATCCCTATTCCTATTGATGAACATTTAAAGATATTTTCCAATTTTTAGCTATGTTATACACTGCTGTGATTAACATCTGTGCACTTCAATCTCCTTTTGAATTTTGTGTTTTTCCTTAGCACAAATTCTTGTCCTGAATATAACTATTTAGAAACTTTGGTCTCTTCTGCTCAAAATACCTATCAATTGCTTTCTATAGGCCAGACATTGTGTTAGTTACTGGGGATGCTGTATTGAAACAGACAAACATAGACTCCTGCCTAACAGAGTTTACAGTTTAGCTGAACTACAGTACAGTGAAAAGGCAAATAACATAGTTTGCAACCAGCCTGGCCAACATGGTGAAACCCCATTTCTACTAAAAATATAAAAGTTGGTCGGGCGTGGTGGCTCATGCCTGTAATCCCAGCACTTTGGGAGGCCGAGGCGGGTGGATCATGAAATCAGGAGATCGAGACCATCCTGGCCAACATGGTGAAAACCCATCTCTACTAAAAATACAAAAATTAGCTGGGTATGGTAGTGCACACCTGTAATCCCAGCTAGTCGGGAGGCTGAGGCAGGAGAATCGCTTGAACCAGGGAACCGGAGGTTGCAGTGAGCAGAAATCGCACCACTGCACTCCAGCCTGGGTGACAGAGCAAGACTCTATCTCAAAAAAAAAAAAAAAAAAAAAACTTAGCCAAGTGTGGCAGCACATGCCTGTAGTCCCAGCTACCCAGGAGGCTGATGCAGGAGAATTGCTTGAACCTGGGAGATGGAAGTTGCAGTGAGCTGAGATTGCACCACTGTACTTCACCCTGGGTGACAGAGCAAGACACTGTCTTAAAAAAAATGCAAATGACAATTGTTATGACCCTTATACAGAGGAATATATAGTATTGGGCAGGAAGACCTCCTGGAAGAAATGACATTTACTGCAATTAAGGAATAGACAGGAACTAAGCAGTAAAAAATGATGGCAGAAGCAAAAGCATGATAAAGGCCAGCTTATGAGAGAACAGGGTATTTTGATATAATTGAAAGAAGTTCACAATTCTCAGAGTATAAGACATGAAAGGGAGGCCATGGCATAGGTGAAAGTGGACACGTGCCAAGAAGCCAGCTCATTCAGGAACTGGTAGGCCACCTTAGGTTTTAGATTTTAACTTGAGTGCAACGGGTAGCCATTGGAGAGCTTTCAGCACTATAACTGGGGACACTGATAAGCAGTACATTGGAGGAGGAGAGATAATAGGCTCACTGTTGAACAAACTGAATTTGAGGTACTTGTGGGACATCCAAGGGAAGCTCCCTAATAGGAAGTTAAGTACATAAGTCTAGACCTCCAGAAAGGTGATATGATTGGAAATACAGATTTGGAAATTATTCTATATTGAAGCTGGATATGAAGTCAGGAGGCTGGTGGATGAGGGTAATCTGTGGCATACTCTGGCTACTGCCTACATCAGAGTTATCTGCTATCTCTTAGAAATGTATACACCAAAATAGTACTTCAGACCTGATGAAGCTATCTATGAGAAGTACTTATGAAATTTCCATTTTTAACAGGCTACTCAGGTAATTTCTTTGCACACTGAAACATAAAAATCATGGTCTACAGATAGTCTATATCAGGAATCCTCACCCTGGGTGCATATTGGAATTACTTGGACAGATCAACTATATACAGTGTATATGCCAAGGATCATTCCTGAACATTTGGTTTGACTTCTTCCCAGCCACTTGGTCTCAATTTCTCCCCATCTTCTGCTATGTATAGGAATCCACTCCCCAAATTAGCATTAGTGTAGCAATTCTTAATTGTTTGAAATTCCTCAGATGTGGATCCTGCTTTACCCTACTAGCTGTCCCTATCCTGTGGTACTGTAAGCAATCCATTTTCACTTGGCTAGCCTCTGCTCAGTCTCTAAGACTCAGCTGAGATGTCATCTCTTCCAGGAAGCGCTCCCTGATGCCCCCCGACCTTCTATATTGGTTGGCCCTTCTTTGTGCTTCTACTGGGTCTTCATATAGCGAAGCACTTAGGTCATTGCATTGGAATTAGCAGTTTGCATGTCTGCTTCTCTACTAGTGGATGAGGTCCTCAAGATTCTGTCTTATTTTATTCTTCTTTCTAGTTCCCTAAATTTTATACTGTGCCGACTACGTAGTAAGCATGTAGGACGTGCTGTGTTTGTTGAACTGAACTGAATTTTGGCTCCTCTACTTATTAGTCCTATGTATTTGTGCAAATCAATTGACGTCTTTGAGTGTCAGTTCTTTAAACTGCGACTCAGAGATGTTTTCTGTCCCGCCTGCATTGTATCATGGAATTGTTATGCAGATTACATGAGATTAAAGATGAGAGAATGTTTTGTCTAATATAAAGCACTATTAAGCCATGAGTTAGTTATTACTACAAAATGATGGTGTTAAGTAGAATATTGTATTTGCATGAGGCTTTTGACTTTGGACGATAAATGATGGTGTCATCATTGCTCAAAATACTTGTGGGATTTCATCTTGTTGCACTGTCTTTGCTGATTTATGATGATGGTAATCTGAATGTTTGAAGGCTGCACCAGTCTTGAGTACAATCGCACTGATACTTGGCTCTAGGCATCCATGCAGTATTGCGACTGTGTTTCCTTCTTTGTGGGCCTGGGTGGTTTACACTGCTCCTAGGCAGCCATCGCAATTTTCAGATCCTTCAAAATCAGCATCCTTTCATGCAATTCCTACAGCTGTGTTCTATATTCCTGAAGGGGAAGATGGCTTTCTGCCAAGGAATTATAGCCATTTCAATCAACCTTGAGACATTAAATAACTGTAGATCTTACAGTCTCAGAAACATTCCCTGATTCTTTCAACTTTCTGAGCCCTTCTGTGAACAAATGTAAATAAGTTATCTTGGAATACCATCTTGCTGATCTAACTGCTTATGTCCACCATGAACCTTTATTCCAAAGTGGAGACTAACTTTCTCTTCCCTTGAGGTGAGTCCCCAGTATTATCAGAGTATCATTTTCATTTTCCTACTGTGGACAGCATTGGATAAATTTTGATCCCCCAGTTATATGTCTTTTTGTTCCATGTCCTAGGGCTCTCCGAATCCCTTTAAGTCAGAAACTCAAGCTGCAGCCTTTTCTGACTGGCTCAGTGTCTTTCATATAGTAGGTACTTGATAAATATTTGCTGAATTGAATCACTAAAACTCTATTCTCATTATTATACAGTCATACTTCATATACTAGACCAAAGATCTTCTTCCTTGTTACAGAAATAATTTCAATTACACATATTTTCAAAAACCAAGGTTGAAATTGAGTATTTACTTTTTCCCCAAAGCAAGGAACTCTAAGAAAAATGTGTGATACACACTTGCCATACAAATGTGCTCTCCTTACATACTATTCTATCCTTGACCCAGTACAAGGAGGCAAAGTACAGTGAGGGTTTTTTTCCCCAGTAATTAGTTTAAATACCTACCAATCCAGACTCTGTTATTTGTCTTCCTTACTCCTGTGGCCTGTAGTTTCAGAGCCAGTGTCTAGATATGAAAAGAACTGGAAACCAAATTAATTAAAATGGGGAGTCACAAGTATGTCAGGTCCAATGCTATGTCCCAAGATTCTTAGATGGAAGAATATACCTAATGTCTGTTCAGATTTCAGGTGGCAAAAGCCTAAAACCTCCAAGAAAGGTCTGCTTTTCTGCATGATACAAGCACATCACCTGCAAGTAATCTGAGATGTTAAAAAGCAAGTTAAAAAAGAGTGGCAGAGCAGCTGATCCTGTAGACTTTTTCTTCCGACCAGCTTCACAACCCTTTAGAGGCAGATGGGACACCAAAGAATGTTTAGTCCCATTGTCTGCTTTTACCTACAGGTGACACGGGACTTGAGTGAGCACAGGATAGCAGTTATGAGCATGGACCCGGGAGCCTCATGCAAATCCCAGCTCCAAACCTCACAAACTGTGTGAGCTTGGGAATGCCCTTCGAGTTGATCCTTATCTCTCAGGTGGATCAAATGAGCTAAAGAGTCTGATGCAAAGCTGGTGGGTGCCTGTCGACAGGGATCTAGCTGTTGCTCTTGTCAGTCTTTGTTTCCTCAGCTAAGGACTGCGTTCTGGAGTTCCCACGTCTGTGTTCCTTCCCTCTCCCGAACCTCCAGGAACCACAAGCACCTACCAAGCTTCCTTCCTGAGGTCAGGTTGAGGCACTGCTGCCCGTGCCACAGCCAGCAGGTGACCAGGGAGTAGCGCTGGATGGCCTCTGCATGGGAGAATCACCTCGCCTGGCACTGGAATGCAGGACTTGAATGAGTCACAGTGGGGCACTTAAACATAAAAGGAGAGGCAGGTGAGTCTCTCGGCAATCTGAGACAGAAACTATCCCTAGAGGGGGAGTTAGCTGTCCAAGTCCCATGAGAGAAAAGTGACAGTGTGCCAGGTGATAGCATGGCAAGGTAATGGTGGGGAGGATAGGAGGAGGGCAGCAGTGTATTGGGGCGCAGTACGTGGTGGACGCATGGAGAAGTGAGGCTTCACTCCACTCTGCTTCAACCACACTGGACTCCTTGCTTCCCCCTGGATCATGCCGGGTTCATTCCCTAATTAGGGCCTTTGCACTGGCTGCTGCTTCATCCTGGGATGATTCTTCTCTATACATCCACAGCACTGACCCTCTTACACCTTTCAGGTCAAATGCCACCTTTTCTAAAATTGCAGGCTTCCCTCACCCCAAGGCACATCCATTTTGCTCTATCCTACTGTATTTTTTCTTTATTCCACAGAACTTATCACCTCCTAACCTATTATATAATTAACTCATTCTTTGTGCCTATGGTCTCTTGTCTGCCTCATGCCACTAGAAGGTTAGGAAAATAATCTTTCTTTTGTTCACTGATATGTTTCACACTTCTGGAATAGTGCTTTGTTCAAAGCAGATACTTCAAAAATATTTGCTGAATGAATGAATGAAGGCCTATCACAATATAATCCAGGACTATATTTTTTTATAGCCTAGAGTGAATACACACACACATATGTATACACATCCATGTGTGTATATCAAAATTATGCCAGCTTAAGCTTTGATTTTTTTTAGTCATGTTAATTGTGACTGATTTCACAAGTATTACTTACTCCAATATTTTAGAACTACTTCTGAATGAATGTAGTGGAACTAAATACTAACAGTATGTTGTTCAGTGGCCACGGATCATAAAAGTTTTGGAAGATCTGGTTATGTAATTGAATAGATTACATTCCATATTAAGTAACTGCAACTCTTACATTCTAACACTGTATAATACTAACAATTTATAACAATTCTCATCGTAACTATATACAACTATAGCTATAGCCAAAAACCATAATTATAAATACAACTACCTATAACTAATCCTATAACTCTGTATTACTATACCCATAATCAACTTCAACTATAACTAGAACCAACCACAAGTACACCAGACCTAAGTATAACTAACCAGAACTCCAATTAGCCATAACTAGAAACCACAACTAGTTATTAACCACAGTCAGTAACCACAACTTGTTAACAAGTACACATAGTAACCACAACAACATAGAAACCACAAAACAGCAACTACAAAGTAGAAACCACTAGTACTTAGCACCCACAAAGCAGAATCATAACTGGTTTGTAGTCACAAACTCACAACCACAACTTGTTATCCCCCCAACAAGGTAACCAGCACTAGTCAACAGTCAGAAGTGAGTAACTACAACATTTTAGTAGCAACGTATTATAGCCATGACTAGTTAGCAGTCATGAACTGGTAAGTATAAGCTATTTTCAAGCCAGCCACCCCAACTACTTAATGATCACAAATGGGAAAACTTCAACTAGTTAGTAGCCCAACATGGTAACCAGAACTAATTAGCAGTCACAAATTGGCATCAACTACTAATCATTAACCAGTTGGTTAACTATAACTAGTTAGCCACAATCCAATAACTACCACTAGTTTTTACCCACAGCACAGTAACCACAATTAGTTAGTAACTATGCCTAGTAACAATGACTAGTTAGTGGTTGTAAACCAGAAACTGCAACTAGTTTATTGTAGCTACAACCAGCAACCACAACTGGTTAGGACTTATAATACTAGCCATAATTGATCATAACTATAGCTGGTAACCATAAAAGGTAGTATTTGTGACCAACCATAACAAATCATAATTAACTATATGACTATAAGTATCATAAAATATAACTACTACTTTAACAAATTTGAAGACAAATCTGATGGTAGAGAAACTGCCTACCTAAAGCATTCTGGAAATACATTTAGATACATTTGGTATTAGGATATGTAGGAATCCTACATATGTAGGAATGTGAGGAAGAAGGGAATGTCGAGTGCTTTGGGAAAGCTGGACTGTCCATAGTGTGTGTAGGTTCTGCTCTGGGGTTTATGCTCTTTATGAAAGGCTGCTATTCTGGGGGCTACTCCTTGGGTAAAACAAAGGCAAAGTAGTCAACCTTTAGTCTATGGTTAGTTCAAGGCTGAGAGTTTCAGCTAGTGGGGCGGAAGCAGAGAGAATGAATGTTAGTTCTAAGAATAGGGCCTGGTGAAATGACACAAATAAACGCTGACTGCTCATGTATGTAAGTTTAATTATTGTAAGAGATGGGTTTGGGGCAGTAATAATATCCATTGAAAAGCATTTATCAACCCAGGGAGGCAGAACAGGGCATACATGTAATTGAGTGTTTTGTTGAAAGAGGGTTTTTTTTTGTTCTATTTTTATTTTTATTTGTTTGAGTAGCTAACAATGGAGAAAGAGAATGAGATAGGAGCAAAGATTTGGTTCTATATGGGCATTGCTTTACTCAGCATAGAGCCACTTCAGCTTACATGGCTCTTCTCTGGCCTGGGACTAGCTAAGCATACAACAAAAGTGTCTTATGGAATTCTAATTATGTTGGAGCAGAGATTATCAGTGGATCATCTGTTGGCCTACTCTTCAACAGGTCCTACTCTTCAAAGTGAATTGGCTCCCATTCAAGGCTGAATAGCACTGGGCTGACATTGGTAAGTCTTCTGGAGAAGTTTTCTGAATGTGTGGGAAATCAGACAACTAGTGACTTTTAGCAACCCATGTTGCCTCTACCCTTCCTTTGAACCTGTTTTTTTTTTTTTTTTTTTTTTTTCCTGGAACATGCTCTCATCCATGGGTATCAAGTAGATGTAACAATTGGGATGAAGTCATCCTCATGCCCACTAGAGTGAGCTTGTGTCAATACTGTTTTACAGTGGGATGGCCACATTCTCTATGTCTTGACTCTGTGTTAGGGTGGGTTGGGGTTAGGATATGGAGTAATATTTGGGGTGGCATTGGATTCAGTAGTCACTGGTAGGAGTATCTGGGAAGTACCTGGATTGTCTCAGTTGTGCACTTTGGAGTAAGGACTGCAGACCAGGTAAACCAATCACAAAGTTGTGAACATCTGGCCTCTAATTAGTTTGGAGAAGGAACTTGCAATGGCTTGGTAACAGAAGAGACATGAGGTAGGCAGATGCTAACAGATGAGGTTCAGTGACAGCCAATCACAGAACTGTGGGCCTGGAGGAGAGGAACCATATTTGGAGGTGGGAGTGGGGAGCAATGATCAGAGATCAGGTGCCCTTGAGAGGAGCTTCTTTTACTGTGTGCCACTGAGGAATGGAGTAGTGAGATAAGACAGACCCAAGCAGGATCCCCCTGAATCTGGACAGTGGCTGCTTTGGGGCTATTATCATACTTTCAGGTGCCACCCTGAGAAGATTTATATCTGATGCAAGTTAAAGAATGTGAGATTTTTCAAAAAAACAGAAATGCCTTCTGTATACCTGGCAGCAGTAATTTATATTATGCAACCACAAAAGCAGAACTTTGAATAATATAAATTAAAATGCACACATATTCAACGCAAGGGACAACTATGACTTCCCCAAAAATGGAATGATTGTCTCACATAGTTGAAAGCAAACTGCCACTGGACATGCTTAAAGAAAGGCTGAACAAACAGCTTTCATGGATTCTGTAATCTCTGTTAAATGTTTGGATGGATGACTTTTGCAGCCTTCTTATTCTGAAATAATATGATCCTTATGTGATGAAAATAATAAAATGATAGATTCACTAAGACAGCCATGTAAGAGTTACCCAATTCCATCCACATTTCTCCATCCTATAGCACATTCTTATTCCTCTTGTTACTTGCTTTTTTAATAGCAGTGAACACAGTTGATTACTCTCTACTTTCTGAAATACTATCATCACCTGACTTCTGGAACACTGTTCTCTCCCAGGTTTCCTCCTCCTTTTCTGATTGCTCTTTTTCCATCTCCCTTGCTGGATCCTCCTCATCTCCCCAGCTTGAAAACATTGAAGTGTCCAGGACTTGAATGTTTTCACTTTTCTCCCATCCAAGTACTAACCAGGCCCGACCCTGCTTAGCTTCCAAGATCAGCGGAGATAAGGCACATTCAGAGTGGCACAGCTATAGACTATTTTTACTTTTCTATTTACAGTTCTTATATTGCCTCACCCAGGTTCATGGCTTTACATGCCACGTATATTCTGATGCCCCCCAGAGCTATATCTTCTGCTTAGACCCCTGTGTAGAACTCCTGATTCACATATCTAGCTACTCATTTAGCATCTACAACTCGATTTCTGTTAGACGTTGCAAAATTAATCTGTCCAAAACCAAAGACCTGATTTTCCCAGCTAAATCTGCTCCTTTCATGGGTTTCCTTATTTCAGGAAATTACACTGCATTCCTTTCCTTGCTCTGGCCAAAAAAACTTGGAGCCGCCCTTGTTTTTTCTCTCTCACACCCCACATCAAACCTGTTAGCAAATGCCACTGACTGTAATTTTATAATGTATCTGGAATATGACCACTTTATACTGCACCCATTGATTTGATGCTGACGTTCTTATAATGAGCCACAGAGCTCTATTCCATGTGCCACTTTGCTCTGCGACCTCATGTCCTACGACTTTCCTACCTAGTTTAATGGAATCTTGCCGTATTATTCTCTTTTGTTGTTACTCACAGACAATAGGCATGTTACTGCCTCGTGGCTCTTGCTTACATTTACTGTTCTCTTATTTTGGAATGTTCTTCCTTTAGATATCTACATGGTTCATTTATTCACTTCCTTTACATATTTACTTAAATGTCAGTGAGACCTTCTCGAGCTACCTCATCTAAAATGGCAACTCCCACACCACCCTTCTTCTCCCTGCTGTATTTTTCTCCATAGCCTTTTGCACCATCGTCTAACATTCTCTATATTCAACTTCTATTGCCACTATGTGTCTCCTCTGCTAACATTTAAGCTCCATGAGAGTAAGGATTATTGTTTATTTATTTATTACTTTAAGGCCTAGAAGAGTGTCTGGTGTATAGTAAGCATGTAATGAATATTTATATTAGTTAGGATCTAGATTTGGTTGCTAGAATAGAGACCCAAAGTTAAGAGTGGCTTAAACAAGATTAAAGTTTTTTTTTTTTTCTCACATAACAGGCTTGATGTGAGAAATTAATGGCTGCTGTGAGTGATACACAGGGTCAGAGACTCAGATTCCTTCTCTCTTATTATCTTCCTGTTTTCAATGTATTAAATCAGACAACCTGGTCCAACGTGGCTCACCACTTCACTAAATCTTTATTCCAGTGTGAAGCAAAGGGAAAAGAAGGAGGAGGTGACCCTTCCACTCACATCCCATTGTCCATAACTTTATCACACTGTCACACATTGTCTGAAAGGAGGATGAGGCATGGAGCCTTTATTTCTGGGGAGCTAAATCAGGGGTTCTTTTACTTCAGAAGAGGGAAAGAAGAATTACAAAAATAAGGGATATTGGTGATCAACTAGCAATCTCTAGATCTCTGCTATTGTACCCCATCAATGATCTAGGTAAATTGTACCCCATCAATGATCTAGGTAAATGACCAAGGGGTTCATTCACATCATTCAATCTGGGAGGGTACCTGGGTGTTTGTAATTCTTTTATGTATCCTTGAAAGGTTCCAAAATGGCTAATAAATATAAATTTAAAAGGAAAAAAGGGCACTTTTATTAAACTATAAGACATTAGTATCTACCTGGGCACAAAAGATATTCCTGGCCACATGACGCATGGCCCATGCCTTGAGGCTGGTGGCAGTAGTGTACACAACATTTTATCTCCTCTGGAAATAAGCAATGAGCTACCATCCGGGTTTCATCAACTTATGATTTGCCTTCCTCTCCCTACCTTTCTGTCTCACACATCGACACTCTCTTTCCTCATGTAGCCCAACACAAGATGTTCTGCAATAAGGAGACCCTGTTTTTCTCCCAGATGGGGCCTGGATGGACCCTCTCCACTCCTTGGGCACTAAGCCTTTCCTAAAATTTGGTAGCATTTTTAATCACAGGTTTAAAATACACTAATAATTTATATTTCTTTCATCTCTTTCCTCTGAAATCTCTGTTTTGATAAAAAGCATCTTTATTTCTTGTTTCCTAGAAATAAATTGTGCAATGTTATGATGCTCCCTATTCACTTCAACCTCAGCCTGTTCCCAGTTAATTGATGTAATAACTCAAAATTGCATAAGTATTTTCAAAGGTATGTTTGTGTGTAGGAGGGATTGAGATCTGTGATTTAAAATATCTACGCCTACTCAGAAACATACCGTTATATTAAATTGAAATGGGAAAAATTGGCCAGACACAACTGAAATTCCAGAGAAATATTACAATAAATTCACACAGCCTGTGATGATAGCTGCGCTAGTTTTGACTGCTACCACAAATCCCAAATAAAATCCCGAATGAAATATTTTACATATGCTTTATTTCTTAAGATTCCATTTCATTGTAATTGTGGTGAGGGAGCAGGGCATACTTAGTGGTAAATATGGAAGGCTCAAAGTGAAAGTAATGAACTTTGATCAGCAATGTCCTGTCAACTGCGTTATTAACCAGAATCTCAAGTTACCCTGGCAGTTTTATTTTCCTTTATGCCTACAACTGAAGGAAGACTCAAGGAAAAAAAAAATGCAAAAGCTTCCTCAATGCTCATTTATCAATTCTAGCAAAATCCTGTCCCTCCTACCTGATTTCATAAACTAATAGAACTCCATTTACTGGCTGCATGTAGTTTGAGTTGACGTGTCATTTGATACCAAAATAATTTTGACTACTGAATCACTGTAATTGCAACCAAAAGCAACAAAAAGAAAAGGATTGATTTTATGTTTCAGTAATAAAGAAGGTACATGAAAATTTCCAGTCTCTAGTATTATATACAGACAAATACGTTTTAATGTTTTGTTGTGCATGACATTCGTGGCCTTCAGAATGAATCAATAATTGAAAAATCTATTTGAAAAGGTAATTACTTTAATAATCTTTAAAAAAATATGAAGCCCTCTCCTTTTCTAGCTCACTGGGGTGCTGACTAGGCATGTTCTTCTCTGCATTGTCTTGCCACTGCTACTGTTTTGGTTCTTTTCATCTGCTACTACACCGATTTTGTTCTGCCTGCTAGGCTGTGTGTGTCCGTGTGTGCATGTGTGCGTGCGTGTGTGTGTGTGTGTATGTGTTTGTGTGTGTGCATGCAACAAGGAAGAAATCTCCTTACCTGCAGAACATTTCTTAGATTTACCTGCTTTATCCCATGTAGGTTCTAGCTCTTTCCTATATATTAAGCTATGGTCCTGCCCTGGAGAAAGGGGGCTGGTTTCTTTTTAGGGGACTAAAATACCTTAATTCCCTTGTGAATGAGAAAAGTTACAGCTTTTTGAGTTTTCCCACAGTATAGGTTGTCTGAAATGTAATGAACTAATAATTTTATGGAGATGCAGCCTACCTCCAAATTAACAGTGTACAGTTACCCATCATGCCTCCATGCATTTTCTATCAGCTGTCCACCTCACCACACACAAGACCATTGTGTGAAATTGGAGCAAGAGTTTCCAACATAAAGAGAAAATAACAGAGCAAGGAAAATAAAGCTGGGCAGGTGAGCTCCACATGCTCATGAGGATATGCTGCTTCCAGAGCCGAAGGTGGAGGTTTTGGTTTTATTCCAGAAATTTCTGCTGCTGCCTTCAGAAGCCTAATACAGATTTGAAGATGGACTTGCTCTTTGCATCCACCTTCAAATTATTTTATTCTCGCTGAGGCTTTCTCTGTAAAAATTATAAAAGCTCTTAATAACATTTTTTGACTAGAAAATGGTAATGATACATGATGTGGGGCTTATAATTCATGATGAGGCCACTGTCTCCTCAGTTTTTTATTAAAAAGTAGCATCAGCTGACAGAATTGCATGTTCATTGAGGCTTTAGAGAAACTAGAATAAAGTGATGAAATTGCAGGCTGTTATTCCATTTACTGGTTATTTGTCAGTACTTTTTGACATATTGTATGCATTCTGCATCCGTGTGATAAATATTTTGACTACACAGATTCTTTATAAAATATCATCTTATTTTTAAATAAATGTAAATATAATTTTTAAATTTTAAAAATTATGTTATTTGGGAGGCTGAGGCGGGTGGATCATGAGGTCAGGAGATTAAGACCATCCTGGCTAACACAGTGAAACCCCGTCTCTACTAAAAATACAAAAAATTAGCCAGGCATGGTGGTGGGCACCTGTAGTTCCAGCTACTCGGGAGGCTGAGGCAGGAGAATGGCATGAACCCAGGAGGTGGAACTTGCAGTGAGCCGAGATCGTGCCACTGCACTCCAGCCTGCGCGACAGAGTGAGACTGTCTCAAAAAAAAAAAAAAAAATTATGTTAAATGAAACTATTTGCAATTTTATTTTCCTTTGACATACACAGAGTTTCTCTGAAATACTATAGAATTAAATTTATAAATACCAAGATTGATGCTCAGTATGTCTTGGTAGCTCATCTGTTACCCCTTAAAAATTTTCCAGTTTTTAAAGCCAGGTGTGGTGGCTCACGCCTGTTGTCCCAGCACTTTGGTAGGCTAAGGTGGATGGATTCCTTGAGCCCAGGAGTTCAAGAGCACCCTGGGCAACATGGTCAATCCCCTTCTCTACCAAAAATACAAAAAATAGCCAGGCATGGCAGACACCTATAGTCTCTGCTACTCTGGAAGCTGAAGTCAGAGGATCACCGGAGCCAAGGAGGTCGAGGCAATCCTAAGTAAAAAGAGCCAAGTTGGAGGCATCATGCTTCCTAACTTTAAACTATACAAAAGGGCTATGGTAACCAAAACCTAATGGTACTGGTACAAAAACAGGCACATAGACCAATGGAACAGAATAGAGAACCCAGAAATAGGACTGAACACCTACAACTATCTGATACTTGAAAAACCTGAGAAAAACAAGCAATGGGGAAAGAACTCCTTATTTAATAACTGGTGTTGGGATAACTGGTTAGCCATATGAAGAAGATTGAAACCAGACCCCTTCTTACACCATATACAAAAATTAACTCAAGAGGGATTAAACACTTAAATGTAAAACTCAAAATATGCAAAAAGTGGTAGACAACCTAGGCAATACCATTTAGGACATAGGCATGGACAAAGATTTTATGAAGAAGACAATAAAAGCAATTGCAATAAAGCAAAAATTGACAAATGGGATCTAGTTAAACTAGAGAGCTTCTGCACAACAAGAGAAACTATCAACAGAATAAACAGACCACCTACAGAATGGGAGAAAATTTTTGCAAACTATACATCCAACAAAGGTCAAATATCCAGCATGTATAAGGAACTTAAACAAATTTACACACAAAAAACCAACACCAAACAACCACATTAAAAAGGTGGGCAAAAGACATAAACAGACACTTTTTAAAAGAAGACGTACATGTGGCCAACAATCAGATAATAAAATGCTCAACATCACTGATCATTAGAAACATGGAAAGCAAAACTGCAATGAGATACCATCCCACACCGTCAGGATGACTATCATTAAAAAGTCAAAAAATAACAGATGCTGGCAAGGTTGTGGAGTAAAAGAAATGCTTATACACTGTTGGTGGGAGTGTAAATTAGTTCAGCAATTATGGAAGACAGGGTGGTGATTCCTCAAAGACAGAAATACCATTCAACCCAGTGATCCCATTACTGGGTATGTACCCAAAGAAATATAAATCATTCTATTATAAAGACACATGCATGCATATGTTCATTGCAGCACTATTCACAATAGCAAAGACATGGAATGCCCATGAATGATAGACCAGATAAAGAAAATGTGGTACATATACACCATGGAATACTATGCAGCCTTAAAAAAGTATGAGACCCTGTTCTTTGCAGGGGTGTGGATGGCGCTGGATGCCATTATCCTTAGCAAACTAACATAGGAACAGAAAACCAAATACCGCATGTTCTCACTTACAAGTGGGAGCTAAATGATGAAAACACATGAACACATAGAGGGGAATGATACATACTGGGGCCTTTTGTAGGGTGAAGGGTGACAGGAGGGACAATACCAAAAAAAAAAAAAAACAAAAAAACACAACTAATGGATACTAGGCTTAATACCTTCGTGATGAAATAATCTACACAACAAACTCCCATGATACAAGTTTACCTATGAAACAAACCTGCACTTGTACCCCTGAACTTAAAATAAAAGTTAAAAAGAGTAATATATATATATATATAATGTTTATACACGTGATATATATAAAATATATATGAATATGCATTATATATGGGCCACTGCTCATGAAGGTGTAGGGGTGGTATAATTCAAGACTGTTTTCCTACCTCTTCAGTGCCTCTTTCAGTGACATGAATTTAAAACTGCACTGTGAGTGCTCACCTGATTTTTGTTTCTTATGAAGGCGACATTTTTGTGTAGATAGTTGTTAATTTTGTGTCCTTGTGAGGGGGACGACCAGTGGAGCCTTCGGTTCTGTGGTCTTCCTGTGCTACAAGTTATTTGTGTGTCTCTGTTTCACCAAATTAAAAATTAAAATATGATTCATAGAAGCTTAAACAGTCCTAAAATGCAATAAATGTGTGCCACTTCCTGCACCGTGTTACCATATTAAAATTTGCATTACTCAATATACACATGACAGTGATTTTGGAGGTGGAAAACTGAGTAGATAGGGTAGCCCTGTAGACACAGGAAGTGGATGAGAGGCAGGAAAACCCACAGAGAGAAGAGTCACTGGATGACTCACTAAAGTAGTGGTTGTTTCACTTCTCTTGGTTTGCGCTTGTCTCTGGTGGAAAATTATATACCTAAGGAGCTACTGTGAGAGACAGAGGCTCAGGTGAAGAATGGCCTTGTCTAGAAAGGTGACATTTTTACTGAAGTGATCAAGAAGACATGACTCAAAAGTGCTAAGTCTTAGAACAAGCTGTGGTGTAATGAGAAAAGTGGGCAACTGAATATAGGAACAAGAAAATCCAAGATTCAGTGGTTTGAACCTGATTAAGACACTTAACTTCCTTGAACATCTATTTCCTTTTGTAAAATGGCAGTAATACCTACTTTGCAAGATTGTTGTGAGAATTAAAAATGATTAAAGTCCCTAATATAGTGTCTGGTACAGTGACTATTCCCATGAAAAAGTAATTATTAATTAAAACCATGCTAGAGACTCCACAAGCAGCAGAAACAACATGGGAAGAATATGAACCCATTCCGGGAGGTTATTAAAAAGACAAAATGTTGACTAAATAATATCACCGCTATCAGAGAAGGTAAAATCTGTGTCTTAGAGTGATTTATTTTCTGAGCTTTCTACTTCAGTTGTGTATTTTAGTCCATCCAGCAGTTTATTTATAGGATCTCTCTTATACCTTTTTTCTGGTATACCTTTTTTCTTACCAAAGGGTCTTGCAACTCTTCAGGCCAAGTTCACCATTAGCAGTGCGAAAGTACCTGAAGTTGCCTCAGTAACTCTGCCCTTTACTTATGGCTGGTGCAGTATATCTGCTTCAGTTTTCTAGTTATCCACCCAACCTCATGAGGCCTGACAATTGATATGGATTTTGGAGGTCCACGTGATGTGACCCTCTAGTATTTATGTCCCCTTAACACTTGTTTATCTGACCTCTTGCCCAAACCCACTTAATGAGTTCAAGTTTCTTTCTGTTCCCTTCAATTCCATTGCTGCCTACATGAATCCAGCATGGCACTGAGATAGTAAATTAGTCCAACTAACTTTAAACACCTGAGTCACAAACTTCTTCAACCTCCAGAAATCAATGGCAAACGAAAATACTGAGAGGATGATTTATTATTAGGCCAGTGGTAAAAAAGTTTTTTACAAGCTTTGGTTTTGTCTGTGCAACAGTTCTATTATCTCTCCGGTAAATTGTAGAGCTTTTCTGTGCTGAGCAAAATGGGTATATTGTTCTCATTTAGACACTTTTAACTAGAACTCTCACTCAAAATAGGCTCTTAAATAAGCCTGTTTGAAACATTTATGAAAAAGTCATAAGAACATCATTTTCTCATATATATATATATATATATATATATATAATCTCACTACTTCCATTTTTTCTATACAAGAGCTAATTTGAGATATTTCTTGATAATTTGACAATATATTTCTGATGTGGACTTTTTAGGTCATTTATAACACATTTATTCTCCACTGGAAAACTTTTACCCACTGCTTACATTACATTTGTCTTCAGAAATAATGTCTGCTGATCCTAGGAAAAAATGGCTTGGATTAAGGTGGAAAAGAGAAAAGCAGCCAGTGACATCCAGATGCTGGACTGATAGATCACTGTCTGCGTGTTGCTACAAGACAGTATTGCATTCATTGCTAGGCCTTAGTATTCTCCTGTTGAACATAAACAATGTGACAGAACATCAAACAAGACCACTCTTTGACCATGATGGATCAAGACAAAAAGACAGTTTCGTAGTCATTACTGAACACAAGCAAAACACGAACATTGTCCAAGTTAAAAAATATCAAACATTCCCCTACCCTGGCTGATATGAATGGCTGATGCTTCTTTACTTATTACAGCTGTAGCCTCACTCTGGGTCTACCTTCCCTATATATTAGATTTATTAAAATATCTAATCATAGAATTAGCCCACTTCCTAACAGCATCCAATCCAGAGTGAAACCCTCATTCCTTAAACCTTCCTCAAAATAATCTAACATGAGCGCAAATTAAGTAAGTTCTTTCTATGATAAATCCTGTCTATGGTTCACATTCTTCCTTCCTGCAGTGAGTAATAAATACAGCTTAACTAATTACATGTTCCTGGTGGTCTTTGCTTGGAGGGCATCGACAGAAATGGAGGTTATCCTATGATTTAGCTGATGTACTACTCTCTGCTTTGAACCAGGAAATTCAACTCAGTCATAATATGTATATTGGAGATTCCATATGTTTCTTTCTGTTTGATATTCTACCTTTCCCATGGCTAAAAAGCAAATTCATTATGAATTAAGCTCTACTATTTCACTGAAGCTCTTCAACATTGGGTTTGTTTTATTTTTCTAGGAATACAATGAGTTCAGTTGGAATAATTATGTTACCTGATGAGACGTGTATTATTCCTTGGTAAATTGTTTTGAAGCTTTATAATACATGCTCCTGTGGTCTGTCTGCTGTTCCAGTGTCTTGAATGATGTTTGCCCATAAGAAGAAAAGTCTATGAACAGAAGACAAGTATAAGTCCAACAAGTCATCCTTGACCTGGTCCCAGGTGTTGAGGTATTCAGAATCCCTCCTCAGACAAGGGTCCTTGGGACAATTATTATCATGGGTCATCGTTATGAAATCTGAAAAAGACCTCCTCCTCAGTCCTGCCTTTGGTTCCAGATTATTGTTCTATTTAGTTTCAGCTTCCCAGAATCAGGAGGCTTTGTCTGGCCTCTGATTGGCGATGATCTACCTTTAGCTAAACACTGGATTCACTAAGTTACAAAAACACTTCTTACAGATCGTTCAGTTTTCACAGGATATTCTACTTCTAAAACTATGCCTTTTACAGACTGGATGCCTGCTTCCTTCATGTTTTCTTATTAGAAGGCTAAATTTTATGCTTATTTTTCTTTTTTTTTTTTTTGAGACGGAGTCTTGCTCTGTATCCCGGGCTGGACTGCAGTGGCCGGATCTCAGCTCACTGCAAGCTCCGCCTCCCGGGTTTACGCCATTCTCCTGCCTCAGCCTCCCGAGTAGCTGGGACTACAGGCGCCCGCCACCTCGCCCGGCTAGTTTTTTGTATTTTTAGTAGAGACGGGGTTTCACCGTGTTAGCCAGGATGGTCTCGATCTCCTGACCTCGTGATCCGCCCGTCTCGGCCTCCCAAAGTGCTGGGATTACAGGCTTGAGCCACCGCGCCCGGCCTATGCTTATTTTTCTAACTGGAACCATTTCATCAGGGACAAGGTGGAGTAGTAGTAGCAACTTTGGTGGAGCTTTTGACATGACCAAAATTGTTCATGTGAGTAGTGCCTTAGAATAAAAGCAAATAAACTCTCATGAGGAGACTGTCATGTTTGCCTGAAAGAGGCATCATTTCTTTTAATGTGACAGACTTACCCTTTTTTTCTGTACATTAAAGATTAATAAGTGCCGGCTTTTTAAATGTATGACTTAAAATTGTCAATGGCCCAACTCATGTCAAAACTGACTGTGTGATATTCTCTTTTGTGTGTGTATATGTCAAATCTCTTTTTCTACATCTAAACTTTCTTTCCTCTCTTTGCAGAAATAACATAATCGGCCTTTTACAATGATAATTTCATATTTATCTGAAGCTTCCTTCCTGTCATAATAATTTCGTATTTGTCTGGAGCTGGCTCTCTCCTCATTTTTCCTTTCCCCTCCCTTATGAAACTTGAAAGATTATCTGGTCAAAAAATAATTGACTTGTTTTTGTGCACTCTAAGAATATGTAATCGGCCGGGCGCGGTGGCTCAAGCCTGTAATCCCAGCACTTTGGGAGGCCGAGACGGGCGGATCACGAGGTCAGGAGATCGAGACCATCCTGGCTAACACGGTGAAACCCCGTCTCTACTAAAAAAAATACAAAAAACTAGCCGGGCGAGGTGGCGCCTGTAGTCCCAGCTACTCGGGAGGCTGAGGCAGGAGAATGGCGTGAACCCGGGAGGCGGAGCTTGCAGTGAGCTGAGATCCGGCCACTACACTCCAGCCTGGGTGACAGAGCAAGACTCCGTCTCAAAAAAATAAAAATAAAAAAAAAGAATATGTAATCTAGATAATCAATATTGTCTAAAAAATGAAAACAATGAAGCAAATATACTAAACAGTGTTTCTTTTTGTGGACACTGAAAAGTATATTTACATAATACCCTTTGTTACTATAGCTATGAGATAAATAAGAAAGGGCTGTAGTTTGAAGATAAAATAAGGCATTTGGCATGATTCAGAGTTTTCATAGTATTAGTTTGCCACGCACAAATAATGTTAGCAAAATATTTTGGATCATTCAAGACCAGGGCTAATTTCCTTGCAATTCACAATTTTATATTTCCCACATTGATTTAATGAGTTTAAAAAGTTATTGTTTTCACAAATTGTTTAAAAATAAAAATTTTATGTATAAAATCCAGCAATTATGTATAATAATGGATATATTTTTAAAAGGTTTAAGTATATGAAAATCTGGACAATTTAAAAAATAGACACAAAATACTGGTTATTACACATTTTAATTATGTCTTAAAATGACAACAGACTAAATAGATTAACAACAAAAATACAAGTGATTTTGGATGATATCTTAGTCCTTTGGCATTGCTATCAGGGAATACTCCAGGCTGGGTAATTGATTTATTTAAAAAAGAGGTTTATTTGCCTCAAGATTCTGCCAGCTGTACAAGACGCATGGTGCCAGTATCTGTTTCCAGTGAGGACTCAGGAGCTTTCACTCATTGCAGAAGGCAAGCTTCAGCCAGTGTGTAGAGATCACAGGGCAAGAGATAAGCAAGAGAGAGCAAAGGGAGGGGTGCCACGCTTTTTTAACAATGAGTTCTCACATAAACTTATACAGTGAAAACCCACTCATTACCATGGGGAGGGCACCGAGCCATTCATGAGGGATCCTACATCATGACCCAAACACCACCCACTAGACCCAACACCCAACATTGAGGATCACACTTGAACATGAAATTCAGAGAAGACAGACATCCAAACTATATCAGATGATATTTTAAACACCCATGTATGTGTGTATTCATGCATGGGTTTTTTTACCTCTAAAAAGTTGCTATAATAATACAAAATATTTATTCATGGAAAAATAAACAGCAAATTATTTCTTGATTGTTTTTTATTCTCTAGTATTTCTTGGTCTGAAGAAAAAAACATTGATTATGTTAAAGGTTTTAATTACCATAAAGGGTTATTCTAGGCCAATAATTGTAGAAAAATATAAATATGTCTACAAGGCAATCAATATCAATTTCTTTTTCATAAAAGTTGCCAATTTATTCAGAGGGTAAATCTAATATATCGATTTATTTAATATTTTGATAAATTATATTTTTAAACCATAGTTGAAAGCTTTAAAATTTTATATATTTGTACATGTATATATATGTGGTGCCTAAATACATATATATCAAACTATATTAACAAAGTCTTTACTGCAAATTGTTGCATGTATCATATACAAAATTGCAAAATTGGGACAGAGTACTAAGATTATAAACCAAAAATAGAGAAAGTTTCAGGGAGAAATAAGGCTGTTTATGTGTCAAAAGAGCAGAGAAACCTAGAAAAATCAGAACTAAAAATATTGTGTCTTGCAATATGTTGGTCACTGGTGATATTTGAAAATGCAGATTCATTATAGTGATAGGAGTTGAAATTGCACTGAATTGTGGAGTATGTGGGAAATAAGAACATGTAGATAAAATTTAAATTCATCTTTCTAGGGCCTGGGATGGTTGCTCAAGTCTGTAATGGCAGCAGTTTGGGAGGCCGAGGTGGGTGGATCACCTTAGCTCGGGGGTTTGAGGCAAGCCTGGGTAACATGGCAATACCCTGTCTCTACAAGAGATACAAAAATTAGCTGGGCTTGGTTTTGTGTGCCTGTAGTCTCAGTTACTCAAGAGACTGAGACAGGAGAATCACTTGAGTCTGAAAGGCAGAGGGTTCAGCAAACCGAGAGATTGTGACACTGTACTCTAGCCTGAGCAACAGAAAGAGACCCTGTCTCAATTAAAATAAATAAATATAGATAGATAGATAGGTAGGTAGATAGATAGATGGATGATAGATATACGTGTGTGTGTGTGTGTGTGTGTGTTTCTAAAAGATAATTTGATATTAGGAAGGTAGAGAAAGCATAGTAGGTAGAAGGAGATATCAAATTTATAGTGTAAACAGTGTTAATTATTGCTCCTTCAGGCTAATATAAAAATGTAATTATGAACCCTATTCAAAATCTCTGTTCTGCTTATATGTGGTATACCTGATAACATAAGTTCACCTTTATTTAAAAATTCAGAATTTTAATCATCTACATAGCAATATACAGTTTACAAAGCACCATTACACCTGCTACAAAGTGTCTTAAGATATTGGCGGGAGTTGTGTAACTACTTTGTCACTGTGTTCTGGCTCCAGTTCTGGAGATGACATTTTGTATTGTAGACCCCAAATATATGAGACAGGTCTCAGTCAATATAGAAAATTCATTTTACCAACGTTAAGGATGTGTGCCCATGACACAGCCACAGGAGGTCTTGACCACATGTGCCCAAGGTGTTTGGGGCACAGCTTGGTTTTATATGTTTTATGGAGATAGGAGACATCAATCAGTATATGTAAGATATACATTAGTTCAGTCCAGAAAGGTGGGACAATTCAAAGCAGAGAGAGCACTTCCAGGTCTTAGGTAGATACGAGACAAACAGTTGCATTTTTTTTTTTTTTTTTTTTTTTTTTTGAGTTTCTGGTTAGTCTTTCCAAAGGAAGCAATCAGAAATGCATGTATCTCAGTGACAAAAGGGATGACTTTGGAAAGAATGGAATTCTTGTGAACTGCTTTTACTTTTATCCTTTTCAAAAGGTGGTTTTATAATCAGCATAGGACTCTGACAGGTGCTCTTGATTGCAGGTTTTGGAGACTGTGACACTACAACAGAGAAAAATCTTCCAAGATTCCCTTGGAGAGCTGCAGTGTTCATGAATATCAAGCTGAACAGTCAAGCAGTTCCCAGCCTGACTTTTTCCTTTAGCTTAATGATTTTGGGGTCCCAAGATTTATTTTCCTCTCACAATTATCGCATTTTTTTTTTTTCTGAGATCTTTCAGAGTAAGCATTTTAGAAGAAAATAAGTCCTTCGTCTCAGGTTTCCTCTGATCTCTCATGGCCAGCTAAAATAGTTTATTCCTAAACAGATAAGTCATCCCACGTTATTAGGAAAGCTCATTTTTAGCAGGTTGTGAAGTCTCACATTCTACAAAGAGAAAATAGGGGGAGGAAGGGAGAAAAACAACAACAAACAAAAAGAGAATAATCCTGGAAAATCGATAGGCCATATTACTCTGAAGTCCATACATCAGTAGGCAGGTATGAAAGTGACTTATGTATGTAAATAGGTTGCCGTTATTTTCTTCTGAAGTTTAAGTTGTCTCATTTCGATTCTCAGGGCTTTAAGAAAACACAACTTAGTTTTCAGTGATTTCAAATTATGAAAAATGGGTGAGGAAGGAAAAAAATGAAAATACTATTTTGGAGTCTTATAGTCAGGGAAATTTTAAAATTCAGTCCAAACTGTAGAAAATAATAAAAATTTAAAAACATTAGGCAAGACTAGAATCTAGGTATCCTATAGTTTATTTTGAAACATAATTTCTCTCTCCAGTCCCTTTTTCACTAAAGACAAATCATAGAAAAATTCATTTGCAAAATAAATTTTAGTCTTATTATACTTGGCTGGAGTATTTGCATAAGGTCAGCAAAAATAATTATTTGTTATATAGTCTCCTCATATTTAAAAATTAGTTTGCTATAACTTTATTTTATAAGGAATCTCAGATTCGACTTTAATGACATAAGCCCAGCCTGTACCTGTAAATACCGTATTAGTTGGGTAAATTTCTCATCTAGAAGTCTCAAGAAGGCTTAGGGCTCCTGGGCCTGTGAGAAAGTGACATTCATTACTTACCACAGGTCAGGAACCTATACAGGGACTGTGTAGACAAGATATGAGGCCAGCTTTCCCAAGGGGCTTTTATTGGCTCTATAAGTAAACTTTGATTCCTTAAAGGAGTCTTTATCTGATAGTATGCCATTCCAGTCAAAACCCTGGTAAAACAACCAGTGTCTCCAATTGTGTCCTGTTATGAAAGAGAACAGTTTCTTATTGCACTTATGCAAATAACTATATTGCTGTAAGTTAAGAATACTCACTAGTTTCCGAATTTTGAAGAAATTATGTAGAGAGAAATATGCTCCATTTTTTCACAGGGGTATCCTTTACTCAGTTATTAAAAGCTGTAAATAGCTCAAGAGAAAAGTTTTATTGTCTCTGAAAAACAAAGAAAGGATCATCAACATTTTCAGCAAAAAGCCATAAAAGAATTATTTCAGTCTTCTATTAGTTCAGTCCTTGCAGCTAACTCCTGTTTTACTTGATATTCATGAACATTTCAGCTCTCCATAGGAGTCTTCAAAGTTTTTTCTCTTTTCGAGTGTCACAGTCTCCAAAACCTGCATTCAGGAGCACCTGTCAGAGTCCCATGCTGATTATAAAACCACCTTTTCAAAAGAATAAAAGTAAAACAACTGTGGATGACAAAAGCCTTAAAACAGTCATAGCTAAAGACACAATTGACAAGGAAACTTGGTTACTTCTGGGGCATACAGAAATTTTACATAATAATCATAATTACTATTAGATAGGTGCAAAAATAATTACGGTTTTATCCATGATAAATAATGGTAAAACCTGCAATTACTTTTACACCAACCTATACTGATAACATATGCTAAAACGTATCAGAATCACATGAATTTCATATAATTCTGGAATATACACTAATAACACATTTTTATAAATATAATCCAAAGAAGGTCAAACATGATTCATATTTAACAATACTTCCTATATGATTGTATTGTATCAAATAAGCTGAATATGTCTCTTTTGGACTTCAGGAGACTAATATCAAAAATTAATAAGGGCCTAAGTTAGAATTTGACTTTGGAAAGTTTGTCAAATATAAAAAATTGAAAACACTTGATATTACAAAATAGTACCAAAGGTCATTGTAAAATAAGTCATTCATTTAGTCAAAGTGATAACTCAAAGATTGCAAGATTGCAAAAAAAAGGTGAAAACCTTTATTCTTTGAGAGAAGAGACTTAATTTTTCAAACAATAAGCCCTAATAAAAACAGCATGAGACCAATTAAACTTGTTTTTCAAGATTTTGTAAACAATCTATAAAGTCCTGATGGCATGGGCCCACGGTGGTCAGGGCACAGCGTCATTGTATATATGTTTCATGTGCCCAAGGTGGTTGGGGCACAGTGTAATTTTATATATGTTTTAGGGAGACACGAGACATCAGTCAACGTATATAAGATGTACATTGGTTTGGTCCTGAAAGGCAGGAAAATTCGAAGCCGGGAGGGGACTTCCAGATCATAGGTAGATATAAGACAAGTGGTTGTATTCTTTTGAGTTTCTGATTAGTCTTTCCAAAGGAAACGATCAGAAATGCATTTATCTCAGTGAGCAGAGGGATGACTTTGAATAGAATGGGAAGAAGGTTGGCCCTAAGCAGTTTCCAGCTTGACTTTTCCCTTTAGCTTATTGATTTTGGACTCTCAAGATTTATTTTCTTTTCACGGTATATATGGGTAGCAATCAATGCTTCATTTAATACTGTCAAAGTTTTTGGTGGACCCAACACCCAGTAATACCTGCTCTCATTCTCCTCATCCCAACTTTAATGAGGAATGATTGAAAAATAAAATTGTATATGTTTAGAGTATATAAGGAAATGATTTTATATATATATATACACACACACACACAATACAACACACACACACTGTAAAATGATTTCCACAATCAAGTTAGTTAACACATCTAGCACCTCATATAGTTACCATTTTTTTGTGTGGTGAGAACACTTAAGTTCTACTCTGTTAGAAAATATCAGACATATAATAAAATTTTATCAAATATAGTAACAATGCTGTACATTAGGAAGCACAGACAACACAAGCAAAAAGAAATGGGGCTACATCAAACTACAGAGCTTCAGCAAAACCAAGGGAAAATCATCAAAATAAAAAGACAACCTATGGAATGTAAGAAAGTATTTGTAAACCAGACATCTGATAAGGAGTTAATATCCAAAATATATAAGAACTCATGCACCTCAATATCAAAATAACCAAACAAACAATAATTTGATTAAAACAGATCCAAAGGACCTGAATAGACATTCAAAAGAAGACAAACAAATGATCAACAGTTATATAAAAATGAATTCAACAATACTAATCATTCAGGACATTCAAATGAAAATCACAATGAGCTATCACTACACAACTGTTAAAATGACTATTATAAAACCAAACAGAAACAAAAAGAACAAAAGATGCCAAGTGCTGGCAAGAATGTGGATAAAAGTAAATTTTTGTTCACTGCTGGTTAGAATGTACATTGTCACAGTCATTATGAAAAACAATATGGAGTTTCCTCAAAAAATAAAAACATATAGCTACCATATGGTTAACAAATCTCACTTTTAAAAACAAAGGAAACAAAATCAATATTTTGAAGATATCTGCACTCCCATGTTCATTGCAGCATTATTTATAATAGCCAAGATACACACCTGTTTGTAGATGAATAAACGAATAAAGAAAATGTGGTGTATATACAATGGAATATTATTCAGCCATGAAAAGAAGGAAATTTTGTGATTTGTGATGACATAGATGAACCTTGAGGACAGTATGCCAAATAGAATAAACTAGATGAAGAAAAATACTGTACAATTTTCACTTACACGTGGAATCAAAAACAGTTGAACTCATAGAAACAGAGAGAAAAATGTGGTTTCCAGGGACTGGGACATAAAGGAAATGGGAGGATGTTGGTCAAGGGGTACCTACTCTTTAAGGTATTAACACACAATCAAAAATCAATAACCTCCATGAAAGCCATGAAAGTTATCCTATGCTTTAATGTAAAATGTATAGTAAGATGTGACTCAGCAGTAATAGATTTTTATAGGAAGAAATTTTAGTAGAAAGTTAGAAGACACAGAAACTCCATCAACTCATACATGAATTATGAATTACCCTAGCAGTAGGGTATTATCTGGAAAAAGTGCAGTATTTACAATTAGCTAGAATTTTACTTTAATCTTAGATAATTAATAGCTTGGTAACCTTGGGCTACTCAGTTATTCTTGTTGAGGTTCACTTACTTTTCAGGGTTGTTGTAAGGATTATGGACACTGTACAAAAAAATCAGTTATCACACTGCCTAGCTCACAGTAAATATACCATACATGTTAGAAGTTGCTTTCTTGGTGGTATTGTAATCACTATTACTACAGCACTTCGGTAAAATATAGAATTACAGAGTGAAAGAAATTTATAGCAGAAACTTCAATATCACATCTCTTTTTAGTACATGGAATGCCTGATTTATTTATTTATTAAACACATATTTATTGAGTGTTTACTACATGACCAGAATTCTTCCAGACACTATGGAAAGAGCAGTAAACAAAAAGGTTAAACATCCCTACTGTCTCTTGAAGATTACTGTTTATGGCATGGAGATATTAAATAAAAATAAAATGGACTTTGGAGGCCATTGTGATGACTACTATTTTTACCTGAGATAGGAAGCCACGACAGACATTTTTTAAAAGAAGACATACAAGTGGCCAACAAACATATGAAAATAATGCTCAACATCACTGACCATTAGAGAAATGCAAGTTAAAACTACAACAAGATACCATCTTACGCCATTCAGAATGCCTAGTATTAAAAAGTCAAAACACAGCAAATGTTGTTGAGGATGCTGAGAAAAGGGAATGCTTATACAGTGTTGGTGGGTTTGTAAATTAGCACAGCCTCCATGGAAAACAGTATGGATACTTCTCAAATAACTAAAAATAAAACTACCATTTGACCAAGCAATCCTATTCCTGGGTATTTATCCAAAGGAAAAGAAATCATTATGTAAAAAGGCACCTTAACTTGTGTGTTCATTGCAGCACTATTCACATTGGCAAAGTCATGGAATCAGCCTAAATGCCCATCAATGGATGACTGGGTAAAGAAAATGTAGAATACATATACTATGGGATACTGCTCAGTCACAACAAAGAATGAAATCATGTCATTTCCAGCGACACTTATGGAACTGAAGGTGACTATCTTATTAATCCTTTCTCACATTGCTATAAAAAACTACCTGAGATGGGGTAATTTATGAAGAAAAGAGGTGTAATTGACTCACAGTTCCACAGACTATACAGGAAGCCTGACTGGGAGCTCTCAGGAAACTTACAATCATGGCAGAAGGCAAAGGGGAAGCAGGCACCGTCTTCACAAGGTGGCAGGGGAGAGAGAGAGTGAAGGGTGAAGTGTCACACACATTTAAACCATCAAATCTTATGAACAGTCATTCACTGTCATGAAAGCAACAAGGGGGAAGTCCACCCCCATGATCCAATCACCTCCCACCAGGCCCCTCCATGTATACATGGGGACTACAATTCAAAATGAGATTGCATGTGGACACAGAGCCAAACCATATCATTCCGTACCTAGTCGCTCCTAAATCTCATGTCCTTCTCGCATCTTAAAACACAATTATGCTTTCCCAATAGTCCCCCAAAGTCTTAAGTCATTCCAGCATTAACTCAAAAGTCCAAGTCCAAGTCTCATCTAAGGCAAAGCAGCTCTACCTTCCACCTACGAACATGTAAAATAAAATTTAAAAAAGGTAATTACTTCCAAGATACAATAAGGGTACAGGCATTGGGTAAAAGCTGCCATTCCAAATGGGAAAAATTGGCCAAAACAAAGGGGTGCAAGCTGTCAGTGGGTCTACCATTCTGGAGTCTGGAGGATGATGGCCCTCTTCTCACAGCTCCACAAGGCTTTGCCCCAGTGGAGACTCTATGTGAGGGCTCCAACCCCACACTTCCCTTCCGCACTGCCCTAGCAGAGGTTCTCCACTGACAGCTTGCACCGTGTGCCTGGAAAAGTTGCAGGCACTCAACGCCAGCCTGTGAAAGCAGCCACAAAGCCTGTACCCTACAGAGCCATAGAGGCAGAGTGGCCCAAGGCTGTAGGAGCCTACTGTTTGCATCAGCATGCCCTAAATATGAGTCATGGAGTCAACAGAGATAATTTCAGAGCTTTAAGATTGAATGACTGCCCCACTGGGTTTCGGGCTTGCAGGGCACCTGTGGCCTCTTTGTTTTGGCCAATTTTTCCCATTCGAAATGGGAGTATTTACCTAATGTCTGTACCCTCATTGCATCTTGGAAATAACTAACTTCTTTTTTATTTTACATGCTGGAATGAGTTAAGACTTTGGGGGACTGTTGGGAAGGCATGATTGGTTTTGAAATGTGAGAAGGACATGAGATTTGGGAGGGCCCAGGGTGGAATGATATGGTTTGGCTCTGTGTCGCCAAATCTCGATTTGTAGTCCCCATGTGTCCAGGGAGGTACCTGGACGGGGAGGTGACTGGATCATGTGGGTGGTTTACTGCATGCTGTTCTCATGATAGTGAGTTCTCATGAGATCTTATGTTTTTACAAGTGGCAGTTTCCCCTGATCCTTCTCTCCTGACACCCTGTGAAGATGATGCCTGCTTCCCCTTCAACTCCTACCATGACTGTAAGTTTCCTGAGGTCTCCCTAGCCATGTAGAACTGAGTCAATTAATCTTCTTTTGTTTATAAATTACCCAGTGTCAGTTATTATCTTTATAGCAGTGTGAAAGGTGAGTAATACGAATTTGTTGGAAGGATCATCTATTTGAAGACTGAAATCATTAAGAATTATGATAAGAATCAGTATTGAAGTTAATAAGAGGCTTCTGAGTGCTAAAGTCCTCAAAAATGGTAGTCCCTATAGGAGAGGAATATGTTCCTCTTGCTCAGCATTGCCCTTCCAGACTATTATTCCTCCTTCTTTCCTGAGCCTTCCCCAAGCTTTGAACCCCATGCCATTAAATTGCCATCCTCAATCTCTCAGTCATCTAGAGACTTCAGGCCCAGTGGTATGAGGGAAACAAAACAAGTCCTATGCAGAAGGCCTTCAGGGAAAGCAGTGTCTTGGTTTCAGTTAGGTACTAAAACAAGAAGGGAAAGAAAACATTAAGACAAGAATATCAAGGATTTTGCTGAAGAGTTCCAGAAGACAGTGAAAAAGGCTTCGGGAATTGGAGAGGAGCGAGATATAATGTAAAATAAAGGGTTGTCTAGAGGACGTTAGAAGGCAGCTACTGGGAGTGCTGACATATTAATAATATTTGATATAATCTGGGATAAATAGCCATGTGTAAAATAATAATGCACATGTTACTGATAATTTTCTTCAAAAGTATCCCCCCTAAACTCCATGTGTGAAACATTATGGAATGAGGTAATAGGAATGAAAATATTATGTAAACTCTAAAGCACACTATGAAATCTAAACATTACTATTATTATTGAGATTATAGTCATCATAATTTCTTGTTACGTCTGGAGTCCTAGAAAGCATGATCTTCATTAAACACTGGAGAATTTCAGTTGGCAGAACAATTTTGAGTTGAAAACCTTTAATGTTGAAATTCATTGAGTGTATGATTGCTTAGGGGAGTGCAATAGATAATAAATGACTAGAGGTGGAAAAGCTGTTGGAATCTCACCTTTTGCAAAAATTGCTCTATGAGCCAGAACATCATAGAGTTGCCTGTAGTCTCTGGATATGGTATTACTAGAGTGTCCTATCAGTAAAGGTTGTAGAGTCTTCAGGGTTTAACTTACCTTACCTTTTAACAACAGCCTCAGAGTCATAACCTACCGGTCATTGGGTAACTGGTTCTAGGACATCTTTATTGGATACTCAAATTTTCTTCTTATTTGCCTCCTTCTGATTTGATGTTCTACCCAATAACAGCTTGTTAAACTCCTGGTAGTGACTTATAGTCAGCTGAATTTCACCTTCTCCCCAAACAAGGATACTATTTTTCACCTTACATATAGACTCTTTTATTTAATCACTTCTTCACAGATGGGAAAACTAAAGCTCTTATGATTAAGTGATTAGTACATTCACTCGGATAATAATTAAGGCACTAGGACAGGAATTTACATAGCTGAGACAGGTTTCCTCTGCTCACACTTTGGAACTCACAGTTTTCTGCCTGTCCACAAAATTTGCAGCAGTGTGCCACTTCTTTCAAAGGATCTGTGAATTCTTTCAGTTTTCCTGGTATGCTCCTGTGGTGGTTCCTGGAACAAAAGTTCAGTCCCAGTAGGAGATGCACTTTAGCCCTGCCTCCTATCTACCATCTTCCTCCTGTCTCCAGACTAACATAATTTTGATTGGCAACATTTCATATTTGTAATGAATCCAGTTAACGATTCATTTTTTTCCCAGAGACATAATTGGGTTATAATTATTTAAAGCATTAGTTTTGATATCAGAGACTTGGGTTTTTATTGCAGATCTGTCACTTACTAGCTCTATGGTTGAAAACAAGTTAGTCCCTTATACTTTTGGAGTTTCAGTGTTCTCCCCTGTAAAAAAACAAAACAAAACAAAACAAAAACGTAATAAAAATGCCAACTTCATAGGATTGTGGACATTAAATGTGACTTTGCGAAGAATGAACTTAGCATGGTGGCTGTTGCATAACAAGTGCTCCACAAATATTATCTCTGGTTATTACAACAGAAAGTGGGCTTAGGGCAACAGGTGAATTTGTGCTTTGGCTGGATCTAAGAGGAATGACACTAGTGTAGTGTTGCCAGTAAAACACGGGATACCCAGTTAAATTTGAATTATGTATATGTTTTTCATATAAGTATGTGTATGTTTTCTCATGTAAGTATGTGTCATTTGAGTGTATGTTTTTCATATAAGTATGTGCCATTTAAGTATATGATATTTACAACACATTTGTGCTGAAACTATTTTTGTTTATATGAAATTCAAATTTAACTAGGTGTCTCATGTTTTTATTTACTAAGTATGGCCACCCTACACAGGTTCCTTTTGTGAGCACCCACTTTCTTGAAGACTCCCTTGAGGAATGTGTCAGAAAACTCATGTAATTGGGCTGTAGTTTGTTCCTCTTGTGTGAATCACTACTTTTGAGAGTCTACTGAGCTTCCATCTGGCTGTGATAAAGCAGAAATATTCTAGTTGTCATCTTAAAGAATATGAATTAATTTTCAGTGTTTACTCTGGGTCATATATGGTATCTTGCATGTTAATTTCATTAATATATTTAGCATCACCCCCCCACAGTCTTATGTGATTAGTGCTATTGATATTGTCATTTTGAAAAATAAGGAAACTGAGGTTCACAGAGGTTAAATGGCCTTTCCTTTGAGAAGAGTTAGTAAATAAGGGAACATGCACTTGAATTGCAGTGGATTAAATTGCAGTCCCATGTTCTTATGCTGTATGCTGTGCTGCACATATATACCAAATATGCAGTATGGGCTACAACCACCGCAGATAGTTCTGTAAAAATATACTGTAGAAAGTGTTATATTTCCCCAGGCACCAGGTTGAGGAAGCCAGCTGTCATACCTGCTTCAGAGTGAAGGCCTGGTTAGAGCTCCGTCACATGGACATAGCACAGCTTTCTACCTGTCTTCTGTCTTTTAAGTTAAAGCCTAGCTCATTTATCTGAGATTTTTACTAGGTTGTTGGATTCCATTCATGAAATTAAAATCTTGGAAGCAGATACTATAGTCTTTTGTTATCTCTCTTAATTTCATTAAGTATATTAGTCTTACATGAAACAGAGTCAGCAACATAAGGTACTATTCTAGCACGTGTTTGGGATCCATTGATAATATGAAATATAAAATATTTGTCTTTTACTGGATAGTCTGTTTGGTTTCCTTAAAGCCAGAATGAAAACCTTTCAGCATAGAAATCCCAGTAAGGGGTTTAACTAGTCTCAGACTCTTCAGGGAGGGCTGAAAAGAGGCATTTTATTTTTAGCACAGTTTTCATTGTGGAGGCCATATTCAATTGCTCTTTAGAATTGCATAAGAGTGGCTTAATCCTGACCTTGTTGCTAACCATTTTTTTTTTTTTTTAACAGCATTCTATTCTCTTTGCTAAAAGGTGTTATATCAGGTAGCAATTAAACAGGCAAGGAAGGCAAATAACCTCAGAAATCCCTTATTAGAATCAGACAAAGCTACTCAACCAAAGCCCTATCCTACACACTGACTTCTGAAATTAGAAGACAACAAAATAGCAAAACAAACATTCAGCCATAGTACTTTCTTTTAAACAACATCTTACTTTCCTTCCAAATTTTGCCCCTCTTTTGTCCTGCATACCACTGATCTATCTTTGACCCCCTTTTATCATTCATGTTTCAGGCCCCATAAATCCTTGCTTGGATAGATCATACGGTCTTCTTCCCACTCTGAGAAGCTAGTACCTTTCATTTGTTTTAAGAGAATGCCTCATTCTCAGATTACTGGTTCGAGCAAAGAAAGCATGATTAGCTTGCATTGCACACCATACAATCTGAGGATGGTTCCTCACAAGGATTTTTAATAAGGGTTGTTCTGGCTTAGCGCCAAAATCCAAAGTGCCCACAATTGCATGCTCCCAGGCACTTCACTCGCCCTGAAATGTAGGCAATAATTGTTGAATTGAGCTCCGGGAGAGAGAGATGCCAGACTGCAGTTCATGTGTAGGGATGCTAGGACCCAGGCAGAGAGTGATGTACTTGAGTCCAAACAGAGACCCAGTCATACTGCTCTGAGAACTGCATCAGCTGGGGGCCTGGGAAATTTTCAGATATGTACCATGAATCCCCCAAAACGTTATGCATCAGCCTAGCAGCTTTTACATTTGTTAATATTTCATTGACTCAGCAATAGGCACTATACAAATCAGAGAGTTTTGTTTCCCAGAACAAAATAGATCTTTGGAATTTAAAGTCTCCCTGGTATACTCATAAGAAACAAATTAAACACAAGCAAGCAGGACTGGGAGGTTTTGAAACTTAATGTTTTAGGCTGTAAATCTTGTATACATTCAGAATAAATGTGGTTTCTTCTTCTTAATGGTGCCTTTTTCTTACAATCTCTAATATTTACCTTGTGGAAAAAGGCAAGTCAAATACTAAATCGTTTGTGATGCCCTCTTTAAAATTACCTGTGTAAATCCTCAACTGGCCTACAAAGTGCAGTGGTTATTTTAGCCTTTTTTCCCCCAAAGAACTACAGATTACTAAACAGCTCTATACATTTATGGATTTAGAGTTTCCTGTGGTTTCTTGGTGGTCACAGAAAGACATTGAGCACAAGTATCCCTCTGAATGTTAATTGATCTCGGTTTTCTTTGGGCTGGTTTTGATGATATTCATCAATTGAAATGATGCCCTAGCAGACAGATCACAATTTGTATTTTTTTCAAATACTATAGCTTTATTATTTATGATAAAGTCATATGGATATTTTCTGTGTCTATCATTGGTCAATAACATCTTAATATGAAAAAGCATCTTACTTAAAATTTCCTTATACATGAACAATTACCAAAGCTTGCTTTAAACTCCTAATATAGCTATGTGTAAACCTCCAACAACAACTCAGACACCTCTTCCTGCCACTTTATGCATAAATTATCCTATCAAAGAGCTGGTATTTATTCTGAGCTCTTTGAAATTCTAATCACTTGTATACACCTCCCCAGGCCAGTTGTCTTTTGAAATTTGGATTACTTACAATTGGCTATTCATAAGTGCTGGAATATACAATGTGGAGTGCCACCCATTTAGGAGCCTTTAAAGATTCATTGTTCTATTTTCCTTAATGGAAATTTAAATGTTTAATAATGATTCTAAAATGATTCTGCAATTCTCTTTATTTTAATATTAATGTCATTTTTAGTATCTTCTGTGCATGTTGAATAGCTTTTTAATTAAACAGAGATGGTACCCAGAAATCATAGACCAGAAACCACCTAAAGATTCCATCAAGTTATTTTCTCTTGATTTGCCCTACTAGTGGTGAGAATGGGCAGGGACATGCATGAACCAATGTGTACACACACACACACACACACACACACACACACCCTTTTTTACTAAAAATATCCACAAAAGAGGCTTTATAGTTTTATTGAATTATCAAATTTCTGTTTCACTCAGTACCATTTCAGTAGATTCTTACTCATAGAAGGTGGACAAGCAGCTTTAATCTTCTTTTTTGCAATTTTGGTTCTTGCCCTGTATCTGAGATAAAATATGCTCAAACATGCCTCTATTTTGGGGATTGCTAGAGGACATAATTTGCAATCACTTTGGTTTATCCTGGCTGCTGCCAGAAAACAACAGGAGACCCTTTACTTATGGCGTATTTCATATCACTTTCCACTTGTAACATGAGTTTTTAATGATGTATTAGTTCCTGAATACTGCCATTCTCACCTAGGTTGATTTTCATCATTCTATGCATGGATTGCAACAGCAACTTACTAATATATTGGTCTAATTCCCATTGTAATGGATCAGCTTCACTTTCATTTACTTTATCAAGCCTGTCTCATCTTTTCCAATTCACAGTTACGTTGCCTTCTCTTGTCCTCTTCCTCCTCTTAAATGAGCAATTATTGCCAGTCTAGTCTTGAAAAAGAAGATTGAAATTGATGTTTCTTGTTATTTGCTGGCTGCATATGTATGTCTCATCCTCAGTGTAGGAATATTAGGTCCTCAGAGCTGCAATTATGCTTAATATTTGCTAATATTCCTGAAAACACCTGATACAAGGCTTTAATTGGGATAATTTTAACTTTGTATTTATATATAAGTGAAGATATGAAACTAAGCTTATAGTAGGCCCTCAATATCTATGTGATATTTTCCTGTATTCACACACACATGCATATATATATAATGTTTCATATTATATGTGACAACAAAAAGAACCTTAAATGATTTCTATAGAAATAAGTCATGTTTCTGAGAAATGAGATACTTTCTTTTTTCTTTTTTTTTTTTTTTTTTTTTTTTTTTTTTTTTTTGAGACGGAGTCTCGCTCTGCCCCCCAGGCTGGAGTGTAGTGGCCAGATCTCAGCTCACTGCAAGCTCCGCCTCCCAGGTTCATGCCATTCTCCTCCCTTAGCCTCCCGAGTAGCTGGGACTACAGGCGCCCACCACCTCTCTAGTTTGTTTTTTTGTTTTTTTTTTGTTTTTGTTTTTTCGTATTTTTTAGTAGAGACGAGGTTTCACCGTGTTAGCCAGAATGGTCTTGATCTCCTGACCTCGTGATCCCCCGGTCTCGGCCTCCCAAAGTGCTGGGATTACAGGCTTGAGCCACCGTGCCCGGCCGAGATACTTTCATTATTAAATTTTTTCTGTTATGATTTCATTGAGCCAAAAACTATAAAAGATGTTATTTTCCATCATTTCTGACCTCCTTAATAGGTCCTCCCCCTGACCCACAAGCGTACCCTATGAGCTTATAAAGTTCTAGTCACAGGATCATCTGTCTTTGTCCTATTGCATTCATTTTGATCCACAATTATTCATTTTCATTGCCCCTGGAATTCTTACATCATTTCACTGTATACCTTGACTCATGAGTTCTGATTTACATACTGGTGGATTGATTACTTCAGTTGGTTAAACTTCTTAGGATTGGCCTGGCACCCGACTATTTGCCCTCTGCCATCATGTAACACATTTAAAGCAAGATAGACTCCCAGAATTTTAGAAAACATCTCTAAAGGAGCTACCTAATTTATACTTGACTTACCTAATATGGGAGAGTAATCAGAGAGTAAGAGTTCATTGCCTATGCTTTGATTAGATACATTAAGAATTAAAACAGAGTTCTTATATTGATATCATTCTACATAATCAGAGTTAGTATGGCTTATTTGTGTTATTTTACATCTAAGATACAGTCGACACAGCATTGATCCATGCAATATTCAAATAAACATATTTTCTGAAAGATTTATGTTATACGATGTTAAAGAAAAAAGAATTGATTCTGTGAATTATTTACTAAGCTTAAAAGAACTTAGAAGCTGTTTCTGCATTTTTAAATGTATCTCTCCCTTGTGAAAATCAAGAGCTGCTTATTTTGGCATTTGAGGCAAAGGAATGAAGTATTTTATTTCATTTTGCTTTAGCTAATGATTCTAAACTCAAAAGTTTACTGTTGGTTAATGATTCTACACTAGGATATTTTAGGAGATTACAAAACATTATCTTTTCAGAACATTGTTAATTTTCAGTCAACCCAGTTTAATTTCCCATGAAAAACTAAATTTTGAGCTAGATTTTTAAGTTACTAAAGCATAAAAGTAAATCAGAGATAATACAGCAAACATTATATTCTTATTAAAATGTCCAGCTTTTTTAATATTATGAGTTCAGCATAATTGCAGAAAAGCAACTAATGTTTTAAGAACTTCATATTATATTTTTGAAAAATAACAGAAGAATAAGTTCAATAGTCAATTAGGTTTTTGTTGTCCAAGATGGCAGATTGGAGGCTTTCATCATGCCTCTGCCGCTTGGGAAGAGTAAAATCATGCATAAAGATAAACTCCGTAAGCTTTAATTCAACAATGAAAATAGGAATCCACCGAAGTACTGAAAGACACTTCAGATCCCATAGAAAAGGTGGACAAGCAGCCCCCATGATGACGTTCAATGAACAAAAGTGAGCGAAGCCCCATAATAAGAAAGGGTCAGGAAGTCTCTGTGATTCACTTTTCCACTGGGGATCTAAGCAACCTAGAAGAAGGGAGAGAAGATTATTTCTCCCAAGCCTTGGAGCTACCTTACAGACAGGCTACAAGACATTGAGAAGGGAAGACAGTGGGGAGAGCTATAAGCATTTTCCTAGACCAGGGATGGAGAGCAGGACACCATTTTTATTCAGGCCCATGCAAAGTCAGTCATTCTTTGGTGACCTGGGAGCATGGCCATGCAGGCATTTGATCTCTTGGGTCAAAGATGGTAGTGCCCACTCTGGAGTGGGTTAGGGGCCTCCATAGCCAGAACTGTGGAAAGCACCTTAGAGGTAGGCGCTAGAATTGCACTGTCCCCCATCACAGGTTAAGGGAGTGAGGAGAACTGCTACAGCTGCAGTTTCTCCTTGGTAACAAGACTTGCAGCCAATGCCAGTTTAGCAATCCGGAACTGGCCTGCATGTGACGTTGCTCAGCACTGCAGCCTGTTCACCTGGCCTTGTGGTGCACAGGGGCCCTCTCTATTCCAGACCCAGGCAGATCTCCATGCATTCGGAGCACTCACTTGCACAGATTAGAGTCTAGTGGGACCCTTTCCACTCTATTCCTCCAGGCAATTGGTACACTCCCTTGCCTGGAGCAGCTGCCTGAACTGCCCCACCCTTCCTGTGCATAGATTGTGGTATAGCCGGGCCCTCTCTGCTCTATGCCCAGGCAGATTTCCTTGTATTTGGAGTGTCTGCTTACTTGGATCTGCAGACTGATTCACCCCACCATTCTAGTGCAGAGATTGTGGTGCAATGTGACCACCTATGCTCCATGCCCAGGCAGATCTGCAGGCATCTGGAGCACCTGCTCTCTTGGATTAGGAGTAAACGCAGACCTCGCTGACCATATAGAAAACATGGGGTAAAGGAGGTTCCCCAGCTCCATGTCTAGGTACACCTCTGAGAAATTGATGACTGGCCAGTTGACACCCCTCAGTGCTGATGTTTTAGTCTGCCATTGAGTAATCTATAGGCGGGCCTGACTGGCCCAGCCCCACCCATCTTGGTTTCCTGCTATGGGGCTTCTCAGGAAGCTCACACCACTGTGCACTCCACAGATCAGCCCATTTTATAAACAAGTATATACTCATCCACGTTAGCTGCAGACAGCTCTTACTTATAAGCACCATCTACTGGCCTGTAGGTTGAACCACACAGCCCAATATAAAACCAACTAAAGGAAGTGTATAGGGCTATAGAAACAAAGCCAAAAGACAGTACCCAACAGTCTGTAGAGTAAAATATACTCTATAGTCATGTCTCCTGGGAAGGGAGGGAAGGAGAAAAATTAATAATAATGTAGCAAAAATAGGAAAATATTCCTATACACATGAAAATAATTGCAAAAGTTAGAACTGCCTGTGTCCCCAGATAAGAAGGAACCAGTGTAAGAATTCTGGCACCATGAAAAATCGGAATGTCCTGACATCACCAAATAATCACACTAACTACCCAGCAATGGTTCCTAATCAAAATGGAAAATTGGAAATGACAGATAAAGAATTCAAAGCATGGATCACAAGGAAGCGTAATAAGATCCAGGAAAAAGTTGAAAACCAACACAAAGAAACTTATAAAGCAATTCAGAAAATAAAGGAAGAGATAAACATCTTGAAGATAAATCAACCAGAGCATTTGGAATTGAAAGATTGACTTAAGGAATTTTAAAACACAGATGAAAGCTTTAATAGACCAGACCAAACAGAAGAAAGAATTTCAGAGGTTGAGGAACAGTCTTGCAAGTAAACTCAGATAAAAAAAAAAAAAAAAAAAAAATTTAAATGAAGAAGGCCTTTTAGAAATATGGGATTATGTAAAACAACCAAACCTACAATTTATTGGCATTCCTTAGAGAGAAAGACAAAAAGTAAACAACCCAGAAAATTTATTTGAAGGAATAATCTAAGAAAATTTCCCTAGTCTTGCAGGAGAGGTAGACATCCAGGCACAGGAAATTTAGAGAACATCTACAAGATACTATACAAAATAAATATCACAAGGAATATATAGTCACTAGACTGTTCAAGGTCAAAACTAAATGAAAGATCTTAAAAGCAGCTGGGGAAAAAGTCAGATCACTTATGAAAGTAACCTCATCAGGCTAACAGCAGACTTCTCAGCAGGAACCTTACAAACCACAAGGGAGTGGGGACCTATTTTCAGTATTCTTGAAGAAAAGAAATCCAACCAAAAATTTCATACTTTTCCAATCTAAACTTCATGAGTGAAGGAGAAATAAAATATTTTCCAGACGAGCAATCACTAAAGGAGTTCATTACCAGTAGAGTAGGCTTACAAGAGATCCTCAAGAGAGCAATAAATATGGAGACAAAACAACAATCCCTTACCACAAACCACATTTAAGTATATAGTCCGCAGACCCTATCAAGCAACTACATAATAGAAACTACAAAGCAACCAGCTAACAACTTCACGACAGTATCAAAACTTCACCTATCAATATAAACCTTAAGTGTTAATCATCTAATTACACCACTTAAAAGACACAGAGTGGTAAGTTGAGTATAAAATTAGACCCATCCATCTGTTGTCTTCAAGAATCTAATTTCACAGGTAATGACACCCACAGGCTCATGGTAAAAGGTTGGAGAATGTTATATCATACAAATAGAAAAAAGAGCAGGAGTCACAACTCTTATATCAGATAAAACAGACTTTAAACAAGCAACAGTAAAAACAGACAAAGAGGGACATTACATAAAGTTAAAATATCCAATTCAACAAGAGGACTTAAATATCCTAAATATATACACACTCAGCACTGGAAAATGCAGACACATAAAACAAGTACTTCTAGATCTACAAAAAGACTTAACAACCACACAATAATACCGGGGAACTTAGTCACTCCACTGACTGCATTAGACAGATTATTGTGTGAGAAAAGTAACAAAAAATTTTGGACTTAAATTCCATTCTTGACCAATTCTACCTAATATTCATCTACAGACTACTCTATCCATCAACCACAGAATATGCATTCCTTTCACCTGCACACAGAACATACTGTAAGACTTAGCACATGCCTGGTCATAAGGCAAGTCCTAATAATTTCATAAAAATCAAAATTATACTAACCATAATCTCAGACCAATGTGGAATAAACATAGAAATCAGTAACAAGAAGATCTCTCAAAACCAGGCAATTAATGGAAATTTAAAAACTTGTTCCTGAATGACTTTTGAGTAAAAAACAAAATTAAGGCAGAAATCAAAAATTATTTGAAATCAATCAAAACAGACATTGCATACCAAAATTTCTGGGATATAGCAAAAAGCATTAAGAGAAAACTTTGTAGCACTAAACACTTATATCAAGAAATTTGAAAGATCTCAAATTAACCATGTAACCTCACACCTAGAGGACAAGTAAATAAATAAATAAATAACTCCAAAACTATAGGAAGGAAACAAATAACTAAAATCAGAGCTTAACTGAATGAAACTCAGCCACCCAAATCCATACAAAGGATAAATGAAACCTAAAGTTGGTTCTCTGAAAAGACAAAATTAAGAGACTGCCAATCAGAAAGGACAAAAGAGGTAACATTGTAACTGATCCTACAGAGATACAAAAAAATTCTCAGAGACTATTATGAACATGTCTATGCACACAAATTAGAAAATCTAGATGAAATGGACAAATTCCTAGAAACACATCTTCCCACGATTGAATCAGGAAGAAATGGTAACTAAACAGACCAATATCGAGTTCCAAACTTGAATCAGTTATAAAAAATCCACCAAACAAGAAAAGCCTTGCACTGATGCATTTACAGCAAAATTCTACCTGATGTAGAGAGTAGAGCTGATACCAATTTTACTGCAACTATTCCAAAAAATTGAGGAAGTGAGACTCGTCCTTAACTCATTCTATGAAGCCAGCATCATCCTGATTAAAAAATAAATAAAGTAAAGTAAAACAAAACCTGGCAAAGATACAATGACAAAAGAAAACTTTAGGGCAGTATTTTTTCTGAACATAGATACAAAAATTCTAAACAAAATACTAGCAAACAGAATGCAGCAGCACATCAATAAGTTAATTCACCACAGTCAAGAAGGCTTTATTACTGGGATGCAAGGTTGGTTCAACATACACAAATCAATAAATATGATTCACACATAAACAGAATTAAAAATAAAAACTGTATGATCATCTGAATAGATGCAGAGAAAGCTTTCAATAAAATCCAACATCCCCTCACGATAAAAACCCTCAACCAACAAGGCATTAAAATAATCTACCTCAAAATAATAAGAACCTTCTGTGACATATCTATAGCAAACATCATACTGAATGGACAAAACCTGGAAGCACTACCCTTAAGGACAGGATCAAGACAAGGATGCCTACTCTCACCACTCGTATCCAACATAGTACTGGAAGTTGTATCCAGAACAATCAAGCGAGAGAAAGAAATAAAAGCCATTCAAATAGGTAAATAAGTCAAATTATCTCTCATCTTTGATGATATGATTCTATACCCTGAAAACCCTAAAGACTGCCAAAATTCTCCTAGACCTGACAGACAACTTTAGTGAAGTTTTAGTATACAAAATCAGCATATAAAAATCAGTAGCATCTCTGTACATCAATGTTCTAAGCTAATATCCAAATCATAACACAATCCTATTTACAATAGGCATAAAACGTGAAATATCTAAGAATACAGCTAACCAAGTAGGTGAAAGATCTCTACAAGGATCATTATAAAATACTGCTGAAATGAATCAGAGAAGACACAAACAAATGGGAAAAATATTCCGTTCTCATGGGTTGGAAAAATTAATATGGTTTTAAAGGCCATATTCCCAAAGCAATTTACAGATTCAAAACAATTCCTACCAAACTAGCAATATCATTTTTCATAGAGTTAGAAAAAAAATTCTCAACTTCATATGGAATCAACAGAGAATAACCAAAGCACACCAAGTAAAAAGCACAAATCTGAAGGCATCACATAACCCAGTTTTAAACTCTACTACAAGGCTGTGGTAATAAAAACAGCACAGTCCTGGTACAAACACAGACACATAGATCAGTGAAACAGAATGGAGAATTCAGAAATAAACCTGCATGCCTACGTCTACCTGTTTTTTTACAAAGTCGACAAAAAAAGCAATGGGGAAAGGAATCCCTAACCAATAATTCGTGCTGGGATAACTGGCTAGTCATATGCAGAAGAATTATACTGGACCCCTACCTTTCATTATATACAAAAATTAACTCAAGATGAATTAAAAATTTAAATGTAAGACTTCAACCTATAAAAATCTTAGATGAAAACCCAGGAAATATTAATACAATTCTGAACGTTGTTCTTGGCAAAGAATTTATGACTAAGTCCTCAAAGCAATTACAACAAAACCAAAAATTGATGAGTGGGACCTAATTAAACTAAAGAGCTTTTGCACAGCGAAATAATCTATCAACAGAATAAACAGACAACCCACAATATGGGAGAAAATATTTGCAAACTATGCATCTGACAAAGGTCTAATATGCCTAATCTACACGGAACTTACAGAATTCAAGCAAAAAATAAATAACCCTATTAAAAACTGGGCAAAGGACATGAACAGATACTTATCAAAAGAAGACATACAAGCATCCAACAAACATATGAAACAATCTTCATTATCAATCATCATCAGAGAAACGCAAATAGAAACAACAGTGACACACCATCTCGCACCAGTCAGAATGGCTATTATTAAAAAATAATAATAAAAAATAACAGTTGATGGCAGGGCTCTGGAGAAAGGGAAACACTTATACACCGCTGGCGGGAATATAAATTAGTTCAGCCACTGTGGAATGCAGTTTTGAGATTTTTCAAAGAAATAAAAACTGCACTACCATTCAACCCAGCAATCCCATTACTGGGTATATAACCAAAAGAAAACAAATTGTTTTACAAAAAAAAAAAAAAAAAAAAGTCAGATGCACTTGTATGTTCATCGCAGCACCATTTCCAATAACAAAGACATGGAATCGACCTAGGTGCCCATGAACAGTGGATTAAAGACAATATGATGCATACACAGCATGGAATACTATGCATTCATTTTTTAAAAAAGTGAAATCATGTTCTTTGCAGCAATGTGGATGCAGCTGGAGGCCATCACCCTAAGTGAATGAATGTAGAAAACCAAATATTGCTTATTCTAATTTATTAGTGGGAGCTAAACATGGGGTACTCATGGACATAACAATGGCAACAATAGACACTAGGGACTACTAGAGGGGGTGAGAGGAGAAGGGGAGCAAAGGCTGAAAAACTACCTATTGGGTACTATGCTTACTACCTGGGTGACAGAATTATTTGTACCTCCAACCTCAGTACCGCACACTATATCCATGTAACAAACCTGCATATGTACCCCCTGAATCTAAAATCAAACTTGAAATTATTTTTTAACATTGATTTACAATGTTTGAGCTACAGTTATGGCTAGATGAGCATCAATATCACAGATGTTAAGACAGACACTATCAAGGTGTACTTTAGAAGACATTCTCTTTTTCGTTTCAAGAATGAAATTTAAGTGTCTAGAAATATTGGTTTCAGTGGAACATTCATGACAATCCTAAGCTTAGATAATATAAAGTGTATGAGGATGATTTTGGCTATGAATAATAGACCATCCAACAAAAATTGGCTTAAAAATAAAGACATTTATTACCTAATGTAACATGTATGGAAGCAGGTTTGTTTTATTCTGAGGCTAAATGACAACATCAAAAGCCCAGGATCTGTCTCTCTGCTCATCAATCCTTGGCCCATTGGCTTTCAACTTCAGATTTGTAACTAGGGTGTTTATAAAATGGGTGCGAAGCATTAGACCTTCACTGATAATGTTCACAGGCAGGATCATTTATATTGTTCATGTTAGGGGTAGAAGGTGTCTGAGTTACCAGCAGTAAATCCATATGGTTCTGCAGCAACCTCAATTCTTGTCTCCTCAGAAGAAAGAATTCAACTGAGGGGCATAAAGCAGAAAATGAGACCAAGACAAGTCTCAGAGCAGTAATGAAAGTTTATTAAAAAGCTTTAGAGCAGGAAAGAAAGGAAAGTATGCTTGGAAGAGACCCAAGCAGGCGAATTGAAGGACAAGTGCAGCATTTAACCTTGATCCAAGGACTTTATATGCTGCCCCACTTCTGGCATCCTGTGCCCTTTCTCATGATTCTTCCCTTAGGGTGGGCTGCCCGCATGCACAGTGCCCTCCTTAAACTGGAGAACTGAGCATGCCCAGTGTGTTTAAGAAGTTGTATTTATGCCCATCTGAGACTTTCTTTCCATTTCCTGTGGAATGCACCCAGAAGGTCATACTCTGCCATTTTATCTCTTAATGTGCACATTTGAACTCACTTGCCCAACTCCTGAGATTTTATTGGAAGCTGACTACTAATCTCAAGTTTTTTTTTTTTTTTATCCGTTTGGAAAGTTGCCTCTCACTGGAGTCTGTGATCAATTAACACTTCAGTGTGACAGCTGTGGACCTTTAGGAGATTGTCTCCCCCAGGCTTCAGCTGCCAAATGATCACTTTTGGAGAGGCGGTGTGATAACTGCTGAATCATCCCCTGATGGTCACCTGACATTCCTTGTTGGTGGTAGGGAGAGCCCTCTCCTGCCCCGCTCACGCCTGTTTTACTACCTGTAATATTCACAGATTTGACTCTTATATCGAGAAGGAAACTCATAACCAAAAACTTCCTAGCAAACTTATCCTCAGAGATCATTACCTAGGATTAAATTACATCCGTGCCCTGCTGCAGGGGTAGCTGAGAATGTATCTGGCACTAAAATGGAGGTTGGTGGACTTTGACTTCCACGATGATTGAGTGGTCATACTTTCTTCCTGTTCCTCCCACTAAATACAACTAAAAACCCTAGGCATTATGTATGAAGCAAACAAAAGTTATACTCTGATAGGTGGAAAGAAGGTAGATTAGTTAGAGACCACGGGACACAAGGAACAACACAGTGACGAACTTCCTGGCTTTTCTTTTTACTTCACACATCTCAGGGTTCTTGCTGAAGAAGTCAGCAACTTGAAACACCAGTGAGTGTGGACAAGGATCCCACCCACACACAAAGATGGGCAGACAAACAAGACAAAAGAACTTTTAGAAAATAACTACCCCACTCCAGTCAAACACCACAGAAAGATATGTGGGTAGAACCTCACCAAGATTAACAAAAGCTGAGTGGTGAACCTAGATGTCTACCCTCACCAAGATTTAATGAAGCACCCCAGCTCCTACCTAACCCTGCTAGGGTTATGTCAGAGAAGCTGAGCATGAAATTGGATTTTCATCTCCTCAAGATATCTCTTCACTCCGTGGTGTCATCAGAGGCCATGTGGAGAGCCAGGACTTTTAACCTCACCCCAAATGTAATGAGGTGGCCCTCTGCCTCTCTGATGGAGTGGCATCAGAGGAGGCCTATTAGAGAGCCAGAACTTTCACCACTTTACAGCAGTGACAAGTCCACTACATCACAGAGTCAGTGGAAGCCATGTGGGGAACAGTAATGAAGCACTCCTACTCCTCTTCTCCAGGGAAATACCTATGGAAGCCTAACGGGGAGACATACATACAACCCTGGGAAACAGGAATCATATGCCCTTTCAAATGTTGACATTAATACGAGCCCCATGTTCTTGAAAAAAATGTAATGGTTAAGAAATTCCCCTCACCCTTTGGTGCTCCAGAAAACAGCTTACTGCAAACTACCCTTCCCCATGTGACTTAGAAAAGACTCATAAATGCTTTCCTTTGTTTACCTATAACTACGTCAGGTACAGACCCACCAAATTACTGTTTTTTTTCTTTTCTTTTTTGCCTCATAATTGATTAGTAGAACTTTAGTAAAGCTTCTCTGTTTTTATTAAATACAAGAATAGCTACTCCTGCTCATTTTTTATTTCCATTTTTCTTTTTCTACCCCTTTACCTTGAGTCTATGTAAATCTTTATGTATTATGTGAGTCTTTTGAAGACAGTTGATATTTGGCTTGTGATGCGTTATTCATTTTGCCAATCTGTGTGTTTTAAATGGAGCACTTAGGCCATTTACATTCAATGTTAACATTTAGATGTAAAGTACTGTTCCAGTCCTCAAATTACGTTTTAACTAGATATGTTTTCTTTATTGTGTTATTGTTTTACAAGTCCCGTGAATTCTATGCTTTCAAGAGGTTCCATTCCAGTGCATATTGACCTTTTGTTTCAAGATTTATAACTCCGTTTAGAATTTCTTGTATGGCTGGTCTGGCAGGGACAAATTTTCTCAGCATTTGTCTGAATATTACTTTTTATCTCCTTAATTTATGAAACTTAGTTTTGCTAGATAAAAAATTTTTGGCTAAAAGTTATTCTGTTTAAGGAGGCTAAAGATGTTACCCTAGTCCTTTCTGGCTGGTAAGCATTTTTCTGAGAAGTCTGCTGAAGTCTGATAGGTTTTTCTTCATAGGTTACCTGATGTTTTCTTCTCATTGCTCTTAGAATTATTTCCTTTATAATAAATAGTTTTATTACTATACCCTTTGTTTATATCCTTTTTGCAATGCATCTCCAAAAAGTTATTTGTGCTTCTTGTATTTGGATATCCAATCCTCTAACAAGGCTGGGGAATTTTTTCTCAATTATTTCCTCAAATAAGTTTCCAACCTTTTTGCTTTCTCTTCTCCCTTAGGAACACCAATTATTATTATGTTTGGCTGTTTTGCATAGTCCTATATTGTTTAGATAATGTGTTCAATTCTTTTGATTCTTTTTTCTTTATTTTTGTCCAATTGGGTTAATTCAAAAGGCTTGTCTTTGAGCTCTGAAATTTTCCTTCTACTTGTAGTCTATTACTAAAACTCTCCACTTCATTTTGTAATTTCCTAAATGTGTCTTTTATTTTCAGACACTCTGATTGTTATGGTTTTTAAAATATTGATCTCTTCAGAAAAATTTACATTCACATCCTGAGTCATATTTTTAATATCTTTATCTTGGTTTTAATTTCTGCTGGTATCTCCTTGAATAGCTTCACAATCAACATTTTTACACTTGATCTTAGCCAAATGGCCAAGAAGCGATCATAATCAACATTTTTAATTCTTTATCTGATACTTCCAAGATTTCAACTTGATTTGTATCCATTTATCGAAAACTAGTGTGACCTTTTCCAAACTGTTCATTCTTGACATATAGAAATGCTACTAATTTTTGTATGTTAATTTTGTATCCTGCAATTTTACTGAATTTGTTTATTATCATAGTTTTTGATAGTGTCTTTAGGTTGTTTCATATATAAGAATTTAAATAACTAATACCAACCCTATGAAAATAGGCCACAAAAACTTAGAAACTTATAGACTTAGAAACTTAGAGACTTAGAAACTTATAGACTTAGAAACTTAGAGACTTAGAGACTCAGAAACTTAGAAAGCTTAGAAAAGCCACACCAGGCTCTAAAGCACCCGCCCAATGACCAGGTGGCCATCTAAAGCACCCGCCCAATGACCAGGTGGCCATCTAAAGCACCCACCCAATGACCAGGTGGCCATCTAAAGCACCCACCCGATGTCCGTGTGGCTATCTAAAACACCCACCCAAATTCCTGGAACTCAAACAGAAGAACAAGTCCGGGAAATACCCCGCGCGGGTTCAAACCAGGTTCAAACCAACCAATCAGAGTAAGACACCCTGCTCAGGCCATAACCTGCTCCAATCATCTTGCGCCTCAAGCTTTGTGAGTTTCTGTGTTTTTTGTCTTTATAAACTGTCTGTACTAGGCATTCAGGGTCCTGTGGCCAACTTCGGACATAGGACCCTAGCGCGCTAGCAATAAATCTCTCCGCTGTGACTTCCGTGTCGAGTGGTCTCTCGCGACGACCCCTGCCCAGGAAGGAATCTAAAAACTAGGTTCCAACACCTACTCAAACTATTCAAAAATATCAAGGAGAAGGAAATACTTCTGGACTAATTTCTGGTAGTATTACCCTAATTACTATTACCCTAATATGGAAACCAGACAATGACTGAACACAAAAGGAAACTATAGACCAATATCTCTGATGAACATAGATGCAAAACTCAACAAAAAATTCGCAAACCAAATTCAAGAACACATTAAAAAGACTATTCGACTTAATCACATGGGATTCATCCCAGGGATGCAAGTATATCTCAACATATGCAAATCAATAAATATGATACATCACATCAACAGAATAAAGGAATAAACCTGTATGATAATTTCAATAGATGCTAAAAAACCATTTGATAACATTAAACATTCCTACACAATAAAATCTCTCAACAAACTGTATATAGTAAGATCATAGTGTAACACAATAAAAACCATATATGACACATCCATAAATAGTACCATACTGAACAAGGAAAAGATGAAAACTTTTACTCTAAGTTCTGGAATAAGACAAGAATGCCCACTTTCACCACTTTTATTTGACATAGTAATGGAAGTACTAGCCAGAGCAATTATATCAGATAAATAAATAAAAGGCATCAGAATTGGCAAGGAATAAGTCAAATTATCCTTGTTTGCAGATGATATAATCATTCATCATATTCTTTAGCTCCACAATTTGTATTTGATTCCTTTTAAGAATTTGTCTGTGTTTAATTTCTATTTTTGCTCATGTGTTATTTTTCTTATTTTGTGTGGTTTTATATGTTGTGTTCACTGTTTGTTTACTGAACTTTCTTAACACAATTATTTGGAGTTCTTTGTCAGGCAATTTGTAGATTTCCATTTCCTATGATCAGTTATTTGAAAATTATTGTGTTCCTTTGGTGTCATGTTGCCTTGCTTTTTTTGTTTGTTTCTTGTAACATTTCATTGACGTCTGTACATCTGATTGAGCAGTCATCTTCCAGATTTTTAAAACTGGTGTCAGTGGAATAAGATCTTTACCTGTGGGTGGTTGCAAAGGCAATGGCTTAGTGAAAGGCTATGTTACCTCTGGAGAGCACGCAATGGAATAGTCTATATGCAACTCTGTCAGTTAAGGTCAGCATCAGTGAAGATTGTGGGGATCCTCTGCAGTCTTCTACATTCTCCTTCTTGCTGACATCACTCTAACTTCTCCATTATAATTATTTTTTTTAATTATGCATTTTTAAATTAATGTCTTTCTTGTGAAATTTTGGTCATGTGCACCTAAAAGGTTGATAGGTACTGCCAAATGAATGTTTAAATCTATTGCATCATTTTATATTCCAGTCTATTTTACAACAGAGGAGTTCCTGATTCCCTAGACCATCATCAATACTGTGAATTATAAGAACTTACAAGAATTATAAGAACATATATTTGCCACTCCGGTAGCTAAAGCATGATTTCTAACTTTAATATTTCATTTATTATTGGGATTATTATAATCATATGGTAGTAGTAACATTTTCACATTTTTATATACTTTTTGAAATTTTCTTTTCAAACATCTTAGTTGTCGATCATATATTAACTTTCCATTTCATCACCATTGCAGACCCTTAAAATAATAACATTTCTTATATCATTCAAATCACTGTCGTTTTTTAGTAACAATTGAGAGTTGTGATTCCCTTCTTTATATTCATTATTTATTCAGCATCCACTGCCCACTTTTTTATAATCACTCTGCAGTGGAGCAATTAATCCATACCCAACACATTTTCCAGTGTTAGTCTAATAATGCCAAGAGGGAGCAAGAGAATATAAGAAATTTAAATGGTGCAGTGAAGCTTTATAAGTGGAGCAATGTGGCTCTCATAGAGGTCAGAAAACACCTTGAGAGAGCCAGAAGAGATAACTATCTTTGGCTATAATTGTGGTTACGAGGTGGGGCTGGGGTGAATTAGGCCAGGCTTGAGAGGTTTGAACTTGCCATCAAATGAGGTAGCATCCAGGCTTTCTTATTTTCTTGCTGAATTCCTGGACAAAACCAGAGAGAAGGGTAAAGCTTAAAACTTGTTAGCAAACAGCAAAAATGAAGTCAGACTCTTTATTACACTTCCTCTTAGAATATTATGATACATGTTTATATATCCAGCTCTTCATGAATTGTAGCTCCTGTCTCTCAGAGGAAGCTGACTTAATTCCCAGCTTCAGTAGTCGGTGTGATCAATCTAAAGCAATACCATTTCTTGGCCAATGATGAGTTTATAAGTCTGGCACATGCCAGTAAGCATATAGAATATCCCTGGCCATGAGGTATCTGTATGTGACTAAACTTTAATCTATAAGATGCAAGAAAATATTTATTTTGGGGAAGGGGACTAATGAAGGGGGAGGTTTCCAGAGAAGGATTTAGAATATTTTCTCCTCTTAAGAGAAAGCAAGTATAAATGATAAGTTCATTTGCTTTGGACATTGCCATGTGCATATGTGAAGTATGAAAGTAGTATAGTCATTCCACTTTCAGCTTGGAACTCTGGAGAATAAAAAGAAGCAAAGCTGGACTCTTGCTGGTACCATGTCTTTTTATACTTCCACATCATCACATTTTAAGTCATTTGAGTCAAGTAATTGCCTGTCTTTATTTATACTAATTTTTATGTAATTTTCTGTTAATTTACCTCAAAACAAACAAAACCCCACTCTGATACACATATTTTTGTCTTCTGAGAGGAAGAAGTACCAGGAAAAATCCTGTTGAGGCCGGGTACGGTGGCTCACACCTGTAATCCCAGCACTTTGGGAGGCCGAGGCGGGCGGATCATGAGGTCAGGAGATCGAGACCAGCCTGGCTAACACAGTGAAACCCTGTCTCTACTTAAAATACAAAAAATTAGCCAGGCGTGGTGGGGGGTGCCTGTAGTCCCAGCTACTAGGGAGGCTAAGGCAGGAGAATCACTTGAACCTGGGAGGCGGAGGTTGCAGTGAGCCGAGATGGCACCACTGCCCTCCAGCCTGGGTGACAGAGCGAGACTCCGTCTCAAAAAAAAAATAAATAAATAAAAATAAATAAATAAATAATTTTTAAAAATCCTGTTGAGTCCTATGCTTTTAGAAGAATGAGAGTCTCCCTGAGGCATAGATAGTTAAATCTCACTGTCATCACTGGTTTCCTTTTTGGGAGGCAGGGCAGTTATTGTACCAGTTTCACGATTTGTACTAGATGTCACTTGCCATATATTATTTCTGCCTCAAGTTTATAATCTAATCTCTTTCATGCTAGACTTTGGTTTCTCTAACTTTATTTTTACCCAAAGGTTCCCTCTGGACCTCAGGTATTTTTTGGAGTGGGGTGGAGGGGGAGAATGGCAAGTGACCATCATCTATGCCATACTTCTTCAACTGCTTATTTTTAATAACATAAATTCTTACTTTGACATTTTTTATTATTCATGAGTTACATCTTAAGAATTGATCCTTTCTTGCCAGATTTATTTTATTTTATTTTTGTATTTTTATTTATTTATTTTACTATTTTTAAATTTATTTTTGAGATGGAGTCTCTGTCACCCAAGCTGGAGTACGGTGGCACGATCTCGGCTCATTGCAACCTCCACCTCCCAGGTTCAAGCGATTCTCCTGCCTCAGACTCCAGAATAGCTGAGATTACAGGTGCCCGCCACCACACCTGTCCAATTTTTGTATTTTTAGTAGAGACTAAATATAGGGGTTTCACCATGTTGGCCAGGCTGGTCTTGAATTCCTGATGTAAGCTGATCCGCTGACCTTGGCCACTCAAAGTGCTGGGATTACAGGCCTGAGCCACTGCACCTGGCCTCCTGCCAGGTTTAGAGGCCATTTAGAAGTAGGTTGGGGAAATATGTTAAGTAAATTCAACTCGATAATGGTTTTATGTATGTTCAATTGTCTTTATTTCACATTTTTTTCACTCAATAAACTCATTGGCTTCCAATGTCTATAATTATTCCTAGGAGCATTCAATTTTATGTTTTGTACCATTTTCTTTCTACGTTAATGGAACTTTTGGTCATGACAGACAATGTATTAGCTTGTTCATTGTGGTTAAAAGTAAATGCCTAAATACTCAGAGAAGCAAAAGGAATATTACAAATTAACTTCAGGAAATAATATTACTTAGTTATTTTTGTTTTTTAAACTATATTTCCACATAAACTTTCATAGAAGCAATGCACTTTAGGAATTATTAGATTCCTGTTGTCCAAGATCATTCTGAGATAAACTTTAATTTATCATACTGATTATTTTGTTATACTTAAGAATGTTTGTTTAGTGATGTGTACTAAAGGCATTTAATGTGTGAAACAACAGTAGTATATTTAATGGCTATTATATTGTTTGGGTGATAAGGAGATATAAGTACTGAATTCTGTTTTCTAGGTAATATAGATATCACTGTTATATAAAACATATTTTATAGCATATAAGTCAATATCTGCATGTTTGCTTTTAAAATCCTTTTACTTCTCTTTATTTTTTTCATTATTTTGCTAATAAGCATAGGTTTTAGTGCAGGAAAATTGAGTGGATGCTTATGACAATAACACTATTTGTTTTACTCCCGTCTAGCACTCTTACCACATATCACTCTGTGACATGTAATTAGTTCCTGTTGTGTAGTTAATTATTAAAATCACCTTATTGCATTTTTAGAACTGGCACAAAGATAATGTAAATCACTATAATTACTATTCTACTAAAGTGTATAATGCTATTCTGTCTATATAAATAAAGTTTGTATTTAATGTAAAGGAGATGGATTATTGTCTCAATGTGAATGCCATATAATTTTTTTAGATAATCTCAGCAAATAGTTTAGAATGCTACCTCTATACCATGAACATGTTTTTAAACTGAGTAGATGTGCATTTATTGCTAATTGATAAAACCCTAAATCAAATAAATATGTTGATGTTTCTTGATATTTTCAAGGTTTTAAAATTATTAATACAGTTTCTAGCACTGCTTATTTTCAAACATCAGGTATACACTTATCACAATTGGAGGTCATCATCCTTAGAATTAATACCAGAAATCATGCCAGCTATGATACAATTAGAAAGTTAGTTATAGACAGACCTAAGTACATCTATAATCAACAAGAATTTTTCCAGCTTCTACAATGTGTTGGTCACAGTTCTGGAAAAAATTTAAAGTAATAACATGCTTTAATAGTATTGAACTCTATTGAGATAGCCTTTTGTAGTGTGGAGCTTTTAACATATTCCCCAGCATTTAATCATTCTCCAGCAAAGAGGCTATACAGATCACATAAATTAGTGACTTATGATGGGTTAAAAGACTGCCAAAATAAAGAGGGTAGACTCTGTCTAAAGGGAGCAATAGCTACCCAGCTAGTCTTTTTATTCAAATGAAGATACAGATCCAGTGCTGTAATAACTTCTAATTTTTTAAGTGAATATGTAAATTTAGACTTTTATGTTAACTTACCTACTTTTTAAATATCAAGTCTACTTTTTCCTTTCTAATTCAGAAATAAAACTGTATACTAAGCATCCAGAGTTGTATTTTTTAAACAGCTCTATTGAGAAAAAATTTACATACCATAAAACATACTCACTTAAAATATACATTCAATGATTTTTAGTGTCTATATAGAGATGTGTTACCGTAACAACAGTGTAATTATTGAATTTTGTCATCGTATCACTCCCCAAATAATTCCTGTGCCTATTAGCAGTCACTTCCCATTCTCCTTTACATCCAGCCCCTGAAAACCACTGACACCATTTGGCATCTATAAATTTGCCTATTCTGGAAATTTCATGTAACCAGAATCATACAATGTAGGGCCTTTGTTTTGGCCTTTTCCAATTAGCATTACATTTTCAAGGTTCAACCACGTTATCGCATGTGTCAACACTTCATTATTTTTGTGGCTAATATTTTAGAGTATAATATACAGCATGTCGTGTATCCATTCATTAGTTGATGGATATTTGTGTTGCTTACATTTTTAATATTAAATATAATGCTGCTATGAATATTCATGTACAGAATTTTGAGTGTACATATGTTTTCATTTCTTTTGGGTATATAGCTAGAAATTTAATTGCTGGATCATATGGTTTCTCCAGGTCGAACATTTTGAAGAAATGCTGGGCTGTTTTCAAATTAACTCCATTTTATAACCCCAGCAGCAGTGTACAAGAGTTCAAATTTCTCCACATCCATGCCAACACTTGGTATTATTAGTTCATTTGTTTATATTAATCTTGGAGGGTGTGAAGTATCTCACTGTAGTTTGATTTGCATTTCGCTAATGGCTAATAAGGTTGATAATCATTTCATGAGCTTAATGGCCATATCTGCTTTGGAGAGATGTCAGTTGAAATGCTTTTCCCATGTTTTAGTTGTTTTATTTGTCATTTTAACTTGAGCTGTGATATATATATATATATACACACACACACACACACACACAGACATATACATATACATACACACACACATACACACACACACATATACATACACACACACAAACACACATATATATATCTGATTCATTTTATGTGTGTATATATATGTCTGATTCATTTTTAGGTAATTTTTATATACAATATGACATAGGAATTCAACTTCTAACTTTTGCTTGTGGATATTCATTTATTCCAGCACCATTTTCTGAAAAGACTATTCTTGCCCTACTGCATGGTCATGGCATTTTTGTAAAGGATAAATTAAACAAAAACATAAGGATATGCTTCTGGACACTTGAGGCAATCTCATTAAATGTCTTTTCTGTTTTTTTTTTTCTTTTTTTTTTTTTTTTTTTTTTTTTTGGCCAGTGACATACTTTCTTGTTAATTTATATTGCTTTGTAATGAGTTTTAATTTGAAAGTGTGAGCACTTCAACTTTGTTATTTTTTCAGGATTGCTTTGGCTATCCTGGTTTCCTTGCATTTATAAACGCATTTTAAGACCAGCATTTTAAAATTCACCTGGTATATTAATGCATTTTAGAATTCACCTGGTATATTAACCAGGGTATCACTGAAGCTAAGGATCAATTTGAGGATTACTGTTATCTTACCAATGTTAAGTCTTCCAATTCATGATCATGAATGTCTTTTCATTTATTTAGGTCTTCTATATTTCAACAATGTTTGTAGCTTTCAGTCTGCAAATCTTACACTTGTTTTGATAAATTTTTTCTAAGTATTTTTTCTTTATGATGATACTATGAGTTTGCTTTATTGCATTTTCACATTGTTTATTGCTAGGGCATAGAAATACACTTGATTTTTATACATGGATCTTTTATCTTGAAACCTTCATGAACTAGTCCCATTTTTCTTCTTTTTGGTGTGTTGTTTAGGGTTTTCTACATACATGATATTGATTGCAAGTAGAGAAAACTTGAGTTATTCCTTTCTAATTTGAGTGGCTTTTCTTTCTTTTATCCCACTTTTTTTTTTTTTTTTGTCTAATGGTCCTAGATAGAGCTTCTAGTACTATTGAATCGGCTAAATTATGTCCCCCTTCCTACATATGAATGTCTCCCTTCCCACATTCATATGTTAAAGCCCTAACACCAAGTACTTCAGAACGTAACTATATTTGGAGGCAAAGTCTACAGAAGTAATTAAGTGAAAATAAGATCACTGGGGTGGACTCTAGTATGACTGATGTCCTTATAAATTGAGAAAATTTGAACACAGACACATACAGAGGGAAGACAATGTGAAGTTACAGGAAGAAGATGGTTATCTACAAGCTAAGACTAGAGGCCTGAAACACATTTTTTTCCTCCTTACCCTCAGAAAAATATCAGTCCTGCCTACAACACCTTTATTTAAGGCGTCTAGCTACCAGAATTGTGAGAAAATAAATTTATGTTGTTTAAACCACCTATTCTGTGGTACTTTGTTACAGTTGCCCAAGTAAACTAAAACAAGTGACAAGAGAATACATCTTTGCCTTGGGCTTGATCTTATGGAGAAAGTATTAAATCTTTCATCAGTAAAGTTGCGGTGAGTTAGAGGATTTAGGGGCTGATCCAGTAAAAGACATGATTTCGAGGTGTCAGTATTGCAGACTGAGCTTTATTGGGCACTGACTGAGCAGAATTGTATAAGAAGGAAAGTTTCTTATAGTGGGAGACCTTCCAGAGACAGGGCTGAAGGGTCATCACCCAAAGAGGAAAGAGGGCAAGGGACTAAATGAGGGAGAGGAGAAATATAGAGAGGACTTATGTGTCTAGATAATGTTGCTCAGCAGCACAGTGGGAAGTCTCGGGGTCACAGAGCTCCAAAGGACAGAAGCCATTTGGGATCTTTTATAGACAACATAGTTTGTTTTATCAATGGCTAGCAGATGTTGGTGCAATTTTGCAAGACATGCAAAGCAGGCAGGTTCTGAATGGCTAAAAATAGATTTTTGAGAGCTATATTTAAAGCACTTGGAAGTGCAAAATTTGAGATGGGTGCCACTGAGCTTTGAGCTAATGTTCTTAGCATGCTATAAAGTAAACAAAAAGACCAATATAAGAAAACTATCTTTTGCCCAACGTATATAATGTTATCTGTGAGTTTTTCTAACTGGTCTGAACATGTTGCTGACTTATTGAGTGTTTTTATCGTGAAAGTTGGTTGAGTGTTTTTAATATAAAGCCTTGTTGAATTTTGTCTAATTACTTTTTTTGCATCTAGAGAGATGATCATGTTGTCCTTTGTTGTATGATATAAAAATAATTATTTAGTGTTAATTATTTTCAGATCTTGAATCAACCTTCCCTTCCTGGAATAAATACCAGTTGGTCATGGTGTATAATTCTTTTATATATTGCTGGATTTTGTTTGATAGATTTTTTTTAAGATTTATACGTCTATATTTGTAAGATTTGTAAGACATTCTGGTCAGTGTTTTCTTTCTCTTTTTCCTTTTTTTCTTTTTTTTTTTACTTGAAACAAACTTTTATTTTGAATGTTGATCTAATTAGTTCATGGCCAGGGGTAGGTGGTAACTAGAAAGAGCTAGAAGGAGGGAAGGGGAGGGGACCAGCAGTCGGCAAGCAGGAGGAAAGGAGAAGGGTAGGGGTGTGTGTGTGTGTGTGTGTGTGCACGTGTATGTCACAGGAGTGCCACCCCCAGGGCCCTGTCAGCCTCTGCTTTCTCCTCCATGGCTGTCCACCTGTTTATGTATCTCTGTGAGAATCCTTGGAGTGGTCAGGGGATGTCAGGAGCTGAAGGAGCTGTTGGGGATAGGAGGAGGCAAGGCTGAGGAACGACCCAGCCAGTGGGTGTTTGCTCTGGCTAGAGAAGGAACCGTCCCGCCCACCAGCCTACCCCACACCTGTGGCTTCAGTGCAGGGTTCGGGCCCATGCCACCATCTCCCACCTGCACAATTCCACACCAGGCAGGGGTTCTTCCAGAGGACTAAATGCTCTTAAATGCTCTGTGCTGAGCCTGGAAGTTTCCTTTTCACTAATCCCTACCTGCCCCACCCACACTCCCATTGGGACTTTCAAACCTTGAGCTCAGACCTTCACTACTGTGCTCCTGTAGCAGCCACAGGAGTGATGTAGTGGGGAAGGAGGGGTTAAAATCTCAGCGTAGCTCAGAGGAACATCTCTCCACCCCTGTAACAGGGGGTGCTAGAAAATACAATCCTGAGCAGCCCAGATCCCCCTCTGGTAACCAGTGCCCAAGGCCCAGTGAGAAGCAGGGTTGTGGAACCTCCATGCTGGGAAGATCAGCAAAAGCCAGGAGCAATCAGGGCCAGCCCGGGAAAATGTAGGATTGTCTTTGAGAGGAAACCCACCAGCATCTTTGGATCAATGGCAAGGGTCAGAGTCAGGATCAGGGTGAAGGACTGGGATGGGGAGAGTCCTACAATCCCATTGTACTCCCCTTCACACATCTACAGGTCACAACCAGAGAACTTTTGGCATGACCTGTTTGGGGGCTTAAAGGAAAAAATGAGAGAGAGAGAAAAGGGGAAGCCACTACTTTTTCTCAGTTAAAATGACCAAGTCCTAGACTGGGATTCCTTCTCTGGCAGCAGCAAATACCAAATCCCAGAAGCCCCTCCACCCAGTTTGGCTCCATGGAAGGGGCCCCTGAGTGCCCAGAGGAGCAGCATGACAAGGAGGGTGAGCTCCTTCTGCTCCTGATATCCCCTGATGGCCCCAAGGATACTCACAGAGACAAACATCTGGGCAGCCATGGAGGTGAAAGGAGAGGCTAACAGGGCCCCGGGAGTGGCACTCGTGCACCACACACACACACACACAAACACATACACACACACACAAACACATACACACACAAGTGCACACACACATACACAGGCACACACACACACAAGCACACCCTCATACACACACACACACAGGCACACACACACAAGCACACCCTCATACACACACACACACAGGCACACACACACAAGCACACCCTCATACACACACACACATACCCACACACCCATACTCACATACACACACATGCACATGCACACACACACACAAACACACACATACACACACGCACACACACCCATACTCACATACACACACATACGTACACACCCATGCACATACACACACATACAAACATACACATACACATACAGATGCATACACACAGATGCATACACACACACACATACAGACGCATACACACACACACATACACCACACACACACATACACACACGCACACACACATACACATAAGCACACACACATATACACATACACATAAATACGCACACACTCATACACATAGGCACACATACACACATACACGCATGCACACACACACACAGACACACATGCACACACACACATGCACACAAGCTCACACACACACACACATACACACGTACTGAATAGAGACAGAGACATATAATAAGCAGAATAAAAACTAAGGGCCCAGATGTACCAAAAAAGTGTAAATGAGGAAGAAGTTGGGGAGGAAAGTGCTTTGTTTTTCCTTGTGATGTCATTGCCTGGTTTAGGTAACAGGGTATTACTGGATTCATAGAATGAGTTGGAAAATGACCCAAACTCATTATTTCAAAAATTTGTGAAGAATTGGTACTAATTTTTCTGTAAATGTTTAGTAGGAATTACCAATAGATGCATCTGTGTATTAGTCCTTTCTCATGCTGTTGTGAAGAAATACCCGAGACTGGGTAATTTGTAAAGAAAAAAAGTTTAATTGACTCACAGTCAACTTTCCTGGGGAAGCCTCAGGAAACTTACAATCATGGTTGAAGGCATCTGCTCACATGGCAGCAGGGGAGAGAATGAGCACAGAACAATAAGGGGATAAGCCCCTTATAAATCCATCAGATCTCATGAGAGCTCACTATCAGGAGAGCAGCATGGGGAAGTCACCCCCATGATCTAATCACCTGCCAGGGGGTCCTTCCCCCAACACTTGGGGATTGCAATTTGGATTACAATTTAAGATGAGATTTGGGTGGGGACACAGAGCCAGACCATATCAATCTGGGTCTGGGATTTCCTTGATGGGAAGTTGTGAAATCATGAGTCAATGTCTTTACTTGTTTATTCATATTTTACTTGTTTGTATTCAAATTTCTATTTCATTTTATACCTGCTTTGGTTGTTATTGTCTTTCTAGAAATTTGTCCAGTTGCATCTAAGTTATCTGATTTGTCGGTGTACAATAGTTTTTTATATTCCTTTATAATTTTTAAATTTTGTTTATTTGTTAGCAGCGTCTTCTCTTTTACTCCCAATTTTAGTATTTTGAGTCTTCCTTCTTTTTGTTTTGTCAGTCTAGCTAAAGTTTTGTCAATCTGTTGGTCTTTTCAAAGAATGATCTTTTTTGTTTCATTGATTTATTGACTTTCTATATTGTTTGGTACTCTCTATTTCATTGATTTCCACTCTAATTTTTAATATTTTCTTCCTGATTGATTTGTGTTTAGTTTACTTTGTCTAGTTTCCTAATGTAGAAATGTACGGTATTAATTGGAGATTTTTCTTCTAAGATAAGCCTAGATGAATACACTGGTAATTTTTAACTAAACATTTGAAGAAAAATCAATAGCGATCTTCACAACCTTTCCAAAACATAAAAGAGGGTAGGTCATATTCCTATGAAGCTAGTATTGTCCCATTTCCAAAACTAGACAGTGACATCGAGAGAGAGAGAGAGAGAGAGAGAGAGAGAGAGAGAGATGCTTCCCTTTAAACAGTACTTTAGCAGTGCATCCCCTTAATTTGTGTTTCTTAGGTTTTCATTTACATTCATCTCACAGTGTTTTTAAACTTCTCTCTAATTTCTTCTTTGAGCCATTGGTTATTTAGAAATTTAATTTTTATTTTTTTAGAGACAGACTCTTACTCTGTCACCCAGGTTGGTGTGCAGGGGTGCATTTATAGCTCACTGTAACCTCGAAATCCTGGGCTCAAGCTCAATTGATTCTCTCACCTCAGCCTCCTGAGTAGATGGGAGTACAGGTGCATCCCACCATCCTCGGCAAATTTTTCAAATATTTTTAGAGATGAGGTCTTGCTATGTTGGCCAGGCTGGTCTCAAACTTCTGGCCTCAAGTAAGTCTCCTGTCTCAGCCTCTCAAAGCACTGGGATTACCACCATGAGCCACTGCACCCAGCCAAAAATGTGTTGTTTGTATTGGCTACTTTCCACATATTTATGAATTTCTCATATTGCCTTTTCTTATAAATACCTAATTTAATTCCCTTGTTAATTAGAGAACATTGTATGATTTCAATACATTTAAATTTTGAGACTTGTTCTACAGACCGGCGTATGGTTATTCTTAGGAATGTTCTATATATGCTTCAGGAGAATTAGTATTCTGCTGTTATAGGATGGAGTCTTTTACAGATATCTGTTAGATCTAGTTGGTTTAGGCTGTTCTTCAAGTCTTCATTATCCACTTTTATCTAATCGTTTTATCCATTATTGTAAATAGGTTATTGAAATCTAAAGCTATTATTACTGAATTATTTATTCCTTTAACTTTATAATTCTTGGTTTCCTTTATTTTGGGTCCCTCTTATTAAGTGCATATATATTTATAGTTGTTTTATTTGTTGGTGGATTGACCATTTTTTTAGTGTTCTCCAGTAAATTTTGTGTTTTAAAGTATATTTTATGTGATATTAATTTAACCACTCCAGATTTCTTATGGTTGGTGTTTGCATGATGTATCTATTTTCATCCTTTTACTTTGAACCTATTTCTATTATTTCTACCTTTGAATCTTGTGTCTAGTGAAAACAGCATAGAATTGTGTCTTGCTTTGTTTGTAAACTCAGTGTGATAATCTCTCCCTTTAGGATTCTTTAATCCATTCACTTTTACTTTTATTATTGATATGGTTGAATTTATGTCTGCAATTTCAGTTTTTATTTCTCTATGTCTCACATCTAGTTTGTTTGTATGTTCTTGCGTTAGTGTCTTTTTTACCTTAAGCGAACATTTGATATTGTAAAAACAATTCTTTTAATAACTTTTAAACTATATACATTTTTTTTGGTCATTTTCTTAGTCTAGCTCTAGGGCTGATGCTATACATCTTAGTTTGTCTGAATGTACTCCAGATTTGTATTAATGTAATTATAGGGAACTGTAGAAAAATTATTCCTATATGGCTCTATTTTCCTATTTTTTGTGTGCTATTAGCACAATATATTTTATATGTATATATGTTATAAACCCAACAATGCATTACTATAATAATTATTTTACAAATAATTATTATTTTATGACTTTTAAATAAAATATTTTATTTTTTAAAAATAATTATTTTATGTCTTTTAAAAAAGCTGAGAGAACACAGAAGATGTATTAGTGGAGGTTGTTATGTTATCTTTTTATTTTCTATTTCTCATTCTCTTAATTTCTTCCTTTAGTTTTGAGAAACCATCTGGTGCAATTTCTTCACTCTAATCCTGATTTTGTGCCCACGTGTGTGCTGATATCATCAACTATGTCATATTTATATGTGTTGTAAGCCCAACAATATCTGCGTGCACATCCAATTAATTTATTTTTAATATCTTTTACTTTTTATTGATATTATGTTTTGATTTTTGTGGGTACATAGTAAGCATATATCTTTATGGGTTACATGAGGTATTTTGATACAGGTATGCAAAGTGTAATAATCACTTTGGCGTACATTGGGTATACATTACCTCAAGCATTTATCTTTTGTGTAGCGAACAATTCAATTATACACTCTAAGTTATTTAAAAATGTACAATTAAATTATTTTTGAGTGTATTCAACCTGTTTTGCTATCAAATTTTAGATTGTATTAATTCAATTTATTTTGTACACATGAACCACCCCAATTCCTCCACCCAACACTCCAGTACACTTCCCAACCTCTGGTAACCATCCTTCTATTCTCTGAGTTCAATTATTTCCATTTTTAGCTACCACAAATAACTAAGAACAAGTGAAGTTTATCTTTCTGTGCCTGGCTTATTTCACTTAACATAATGACCTCTAGTTGTTGCACTGACAGAACTTCATTCTTTTTTATGGTTGAATAATTCTCCATCGTGTAAATGTGCAACATTTTTTAAAATACATTTATCTACTAATGGACACTTTGGTTGCTTCCAAATCTTGGTTATTGTAAATATTGCTGCCGTAAGCATAGGAGTGCATACAACTCTTTGATATACTAATTCATTTCTTTGGGTATATATCTAGGAGTGGGATTGCTGAATCATGTGGTAGCTTTATTATTAGATTTTTTAGGAATCCCCGAATTGTTCTCCATAGAAGTTTTACTAATTTACATTTCCACCAACAGTGTGTGAGAGATCCCTATTCTCCACACCCTCACCAACATTTGTTGTTGCCTGTCTTTGGATATAAGCCATTTTAACTGGGATGAAATGATATCTCATTGTAGTTTGGATTTGCATTTGCTGTATTTGTGGTCTGGACTGCCTTTCAAGTTTATTTAGAGCACCAGAGCTCTTTAGCCTATTGTAGTGAGGCTTGTTGTAACTCAAGTTCTGACCCTGGGATCAGCAATTCCCCTCTGGCTAGGACTGGTTTAAATATTCTGTCCATGGCTGGGCATCAGCTGAGTTCAGACTGATTTTGCGTTCTGCCATGATGGGGCAGCAGTGAGTTTGATGCAATGTCTCACAATTGCTGTGCTCTCCCTTTCCCAAGCACATGGATTTTTTCTCCGCACCGCATAGCTGCTGCCAGGGGGTGGAGGGAAGGATGGCATTGGCAATTCAAGACTCTTTTCTACCTCTTGTGTGCCTTTTTCCATAATATGAACTTAAAATCAGGTACTTTGAGTGTTCACCTAATTTTGTGTTCTTATGAAGGTGCTTTTGTTGTGTAGATAGTTGTTAAATTGGTGTCCTTGTGGTAGGAAGGATAATTGGTGGAATCTTCTAATCCACAATCTCGTTCCACCCTCTAATGTACTTTACTTTTTAGAGCAGTTTCTGTTTTTCATGGCAAAATTGAGAGGAAAACACACAGGTTCTTATATTTTCCATCCTCGTAAACATACAGTCTCTACTGTATTCACATTCAACACCAGAGGAGTAAGTTTATTGAAACTGCAATTACTTTTCTTTTTTTTCTTTCTTTCTTTTTTTTTATTATTATACTTTAAGTTCTAGGGTACATGTGCACAACGTGCAGGTTTGTTACATATGTATACTTGTGTCATGTTGGTGTGCTGCACCCATCAACTCGTCAGCACCCATCAACTCGTCATTTACATCAGGTATAATTCCCAACGCCATCCCTCCTCCCTCCCCCCTCCCCACGATAGGCCCCGGTGTGTGATGTTCCCCTTCCCGAGTCCAAGTGATCTCATTGTTCAGTTCCCACCTATGAGTGAAACTGCAATTAATTTTCAAATCACTGATGAGAAGAGAAGAAATGCATTTGTGTCCTTTCTCCATTCCCTCTCAATCCCTTCCCTTCAACAATCTTCTCAGAATGCACTAGTCTTCCTGATATCTGGTCCCTCAGTGGCTGATGTTCCTCCTGGGTATGTCTAGTTGACCATCTTGTCATGCTTTCCAGCACTACTGATTTTTGTATGATATATCCTGTAAATTTTCTAAATTTATTTATCAAATCTAAGAGATTTTTTGGTGGAGTCTATAGGTTTTTCCAGACATAAGATCATATCATCACTAAACAGGGATAAGTTCACTTCCTATTTTCCAATTTGGCTATCTTTTATTTCTTTCTCTTGCTTGATTGCTCTCACTCAGATTTCATATACTGTCTTGAATAGAGTGTTGAAAGTGTATCATCTAGTCTTGTTCTAGTTCCCATAATAAATTTTGTCAAATTTTCTTTGTTCAGTGTGATGTTGGTTATTTGTCACTTATGGCCTATATTATCTGACATACATTCCTGCTATGACTAGTTTTGAGGGTTTTTATTATGAAGGGATAATGAATATTATCAAATGCTTTCTTCTGTATTTATTAAGATAATATACATTTTGTTCTTCATTCTGTTGATGTGATGTATCACATTTATTGATTTGCATGCATTGAACCATCCTTGCATCCCTGGTATAAAATCTATTTTAAGATAGTATATTATCTATTTAATGTGCTATTGGATTTAGTTTCCTAGTATTTTGTTAAGGATTTTTGTGTCTATGTTCATCAGGGATATTGATTTGTAGTTTTCTTTGTGTGTGTGTGTCCTCATCTGTTTTTGGTATCAGGATGATACTGGTGTCATAGAGAAGAATGAGTTAAAAAGCACTCTCTCCTCCTCAATTTTTGAAGCAGTTTAAGAAAGATTAGTTTTAGTTCATTTTTGCACTTCTGATAGAATTCAGCTGTGAATTCATCTGGTCCTGGTTTTTTTGTTGTTGTTGTAAGGAAAAAGTTTTATTAATGATTCAGTCATTGCCCTCTTCAAGTTTTCTATTTTTTTCCTTGTTAAATATTGGAAGGTTGTATGTTTACAGAAATGTACACATTTCCTTTAGATCAAGTTATATTTGATTTATGAACATGGGAACTGTAGTGTTGGGTGCATCTATATTTAGAGTTGTTATATCATCTTGTACAATTTAAAACTTTTATTGTTACATAATGACTTTATTTGTCTTTTTTTACTGTTTTTGATTTAAAGTCTGTTTTATTTCTGATATAAGTGTTGCCTACTCCTAATCACCTTTGGTTTCCATTTGTTTGGAATATTCTTTAGTTTCAGTCTATATGTGTCTTTAAAGGTAAGGTGAATTTCTTGCAAGCATCATATACTTGAAATATGTTTATATTTATTCATTAAGCCAATCTAGATGTTTTGAGGGGAAATTTACGTTAGTCCATTTATGTTTAAGGCTAATATTGTCATGTTAAGGCTGTGCCTGTAATAGTGTTAAATATTTTCCCATTGTTTTATAAATTGTTTCTTTCCTTCTTTTACTCTGACTATTGTTTGGTAGAATTCTGTAGTAGTGCTATTTGATTCATTTATCTTCTTCTTTTGTGTAATTACTTTACCGATGAGTTTTATACTTTTATGTGTTTTTAAGATGGTGATTATGTTCTTTATCTCCCATGTTTAGGACTCTCCTGAACATTTTTGTAGAGTTGGTCTAGCAGCAATGAATTTCCTCAGCATTTGCTTGACCAGGAAGGACATTTTTGTGTTGTATTTTCTTGAGGATTGCTAGAACTCTTACATGTTGATGCCTAAATCTCTTGCTAGATTTAACATTTCTATCTGTTATTTTATTATGTAGGTTTTCCAAAGCTGTTACTCTTACTTCTCCCACTTTAGTGCTGATACTTCATAAGTGCTATTGTTTTATGTAGTCCCAAATGTTTAAAAAGCTTTGTTCTTATTTTTATTATTGTTTCTTAATTTGTCTGACTAGGTTATTTCAAATATTTAAAGTTCTGAATTTTTTATCTGCTTGATCTAATTGATTATTGAAGCTTTCAAGTATTTTTTTGTATTTTTTTCAATAAATTTTTCAGTTGCAAAATTTTTGTTGCTGATTTCTTTTAGAGATATCTATCTCCTTAGTAGATTTTTTACTCACATCTTGAGTTCTTTTTTGAGTTCTTTGTATTGGTTTTGGATTTCTTTTGCATATCACTGAGCTTTATGAAAATCAATATTTTGTAATATTTATCTGGCATTTCAAGGGTTCCTTTTTGGTTAGAGCATTTTAGAGCATTTGGCCCAGCATTCTATTGCTGGAGAATTATTGTGTTCCTGTGAGGATGCCATATTACCTCGTTTCATTCATGTCTCCTTTGTCATTGTCTTGGTTCCTGCACATCTGCATTCATTTGTGGAAAGTTAGTTTTCCTGAATATAAGATTTATAATTGACCTTTTTTTTTCTCTTTAAGCAGTTTTAATCTGCCAATACTTGACTTTCTGGCCCACTTTGTTTCCGAGGAAAAGTTATATATTAAACTTATTTGCGTTCCCATGTACATGATGAATTATTTTGTTTTTCTCTCATTGCTTTCAATATTTTCTCTCATTTCTGTCCTTTACAAAATTTATTATTTTTAACTGACAAATAGATTTTGTATAAATTTTTTATGTACCACATGTTGAAATACGTTTGCATTGTGTGATGTCTCAGTTGAGTTAATTAACATATATAGAAGTATGGTATATACTCATATCATCATAGTATTAAAACTTAAAAAAAAATTTTTCATTTGTGTCAATATGAATTAACTTGGAGGATAGTGTGTTAAGTGAAATAAGCCAAGCACATAAGGAGCTATATTGCATTATCTCACTTACATGTGGAATGTAAAATAGTTGAACTTATAGAAGTGGACAGTAGAATGGTGATTACCAAAGGCTTGGGTTGTTGGGGCAGGGGTGTAAATGGAGAGATATCTGTCAAGGTATGCAAAATTGTAGTTAGATAGGAGATATAGATCAAGTATTCCCCTTGGCTTTCATCAGTTTTACTATGATATTTCTGCTTATAGATCTCTTTGTGTTTGTCATTTTGTCATATTTGGAGTCTGTTAATTTTTAAGCGAACATTTTTCAACGTATTTAGGAAGTTTTCAGTTGTTTCTCAGTGTATATTTTCCCTGGTCTTTTCTCTTTCTCCATTTCTTCTATGCCAATTACATATTTCTTGGTGTTCTTTTTTTTTTTTTTTTTTTTTTTGAGACAGAATCTTGCTCTGTTGCGCAGGCTGGAGGGCAGTGGTGCAATCTCGGTTCACTGCAGGCTCCGCTCCCGGGTTCACGTCATTCTCCTGCCTCAGCCTCCTGAGTAGTTGGGACTACAGGCACCTGCCACTGCCCCCGGCTAATTTTTTGTATTTTTAGTAGAGACAGGGTTTCACCATGTTAGCCAGGATGGTCTCGATCTCCTGACCTTGTGATCCACCCGCCTCGGCCTCCCAATTCTTGGTGTTCTTAATTGTGCCTCAAATGTTTCTGAAAACATACTTCATTATTTTTTTTGTTTATCAGATTACAGAATTTCTTCTAATGTATATTCAAATTTGTGAATTGTTTTTTCTGCCACATCAAATCTAGTATTGTTGCTTTGTACTGGATGTTTTATTTCAATCAGAATATTGATTTGAGATATTTCTAACATCAGAACTTCCATTTGGTTTTTAAGTTATCATTTTTCTATCTGTATTTACATTAAGATTTTGATAGGGCACTGTCATTTTACCTTCACTTAAGTCTTTAAAGATGGTTTCCTTTAATTATTTGAACATATTTTAAATAGCTGCTTTGAAGTCCAACATTTGTATATCCTCAAAAGCTTCAAATTGTCAATTCCTGGGTTTTTTGTTGTTGTTTTGTGTTTGCATACTTCACACTTCTAGATAGTTTACAGTCTTTTATTTAATCAGTGGAAATTTAACATAATATATTTTAGCATCTCTAGATGGTGGATCGCCTAATTTCTCAACACTTACTTTTGTTGTTCGCTTGTTTATTTTTGTTTTTGTTTTGGTGCCTTGGCTGGATTAGTTGTGTAAAATTTATTTCACCCAAAGTATACAACCTCTGACTTTGCTCATCATGAAGAGCAGCCATAGACATGTGCATTAGTTTGTTCTCATGCTGATATGAAGAAATACCCAAGACTGGGTACTTTATAAAGAAAAGAGGTTTAATTGACTCACAGTTCTGCATACCTGAAAAGGCCTTAGGAACATTACAATCATGACAGAAGGCATCCCTTCTCAGGGTGACAGGAGAGGGAATGAGTGCCGAGCAAAGGGGAAAGCCCCTTATAAAACCATCAGATCTCGTGAGAACTCACTTTCATGAGAATTCACCTTCATGAGAACAGCATGGGAGAAACTGCCCCCACAACTCAGTTATCTCCACCCGGTCCCACCCTTGACATATGGGGATTATTACAATGCAAGGTGAGATATACGTGGGAACACAGAGCAAAACCATATCAACATGTATATAGTCACCTTAACAATACACAGTGACTGGTTTTAGCCAGGCTTTCTCTTTCTCTTTATCTGATATCTCCATCAAACTTGTTTGCTTTTATTAGTATCATGGCCAGCTGTTAGCCTCCACTAATTGTTAACTGATTGCTATATTGTTCTTCACAAATCTCTGAGGCAAAACTTGTTTCATGGCCTGATGAAACTGAAGTTGGTCTACTTTTTAGGGGAGGATATTTTTGGTCTTTGAGTCTTGCTCTGACTTCAGGAGGGCCTTTCTTAGATTATTTTTCTATTGTTCTCTGTTAAATTTCTAACCGAACTACACTTTTATTTGTTGTTTGTTTCTCACTACCAAGATCTCCACTGCTTTCCTGCAATTCTCTCACCTACAAAACCTCCCACAGTCTGTTTCAAATACAGTCAGTCTATTTAGCCAGAGTTATAGACTTGTATGTTCTTGTGGCCCTGACTCTCCACCTGAACAAAACTTCTGTGCCACTGTACCTGAGATGGATACAATTACAGTGAAATGCTTCTCTTGGGATGTAATTCTGCAGTTCTATGAGTGGGTAAGCTTAACTGTGACAGTAGGTCCTTGTATTTTCAACTTGTCCCTACTATTTTGGAATGTTTCCTTATGAACAAGCTTGAACAGAGGCTATTGGGTCCCAGCGTTTTCAGCCTGTCTCACATGGAGTTAATTCTTCCTCTCTACAAATGGGGAATATATAAGGGAAGGAAGTTCCAATATCCTAGGTTGCGCCTGTCAGGAAAAAAAACTTACAACACAGAGCTGTGGGTAGATGACATACTGTCATCCTAACCCTTTATGCCATATAAATTGCAAGATGCAATCAATTGTAGGAATTTTTAATTGTAATTTGAACTAATACTGGTTTCTTAGAAAAAAATAAACTCTCATATTAATTTTAGGTTTCAAAAATTTTAATATATTTGGCCCAAAACTTAGTAAAAGAAATGTTGTGAACACAGGAAGGCTGAGCAAGATGGCAGAATAGAAGTTGACAGCATTCATCCCCCCAACTACTGGAACACCAAATTTTAACAGTGATCTGCACACAGAAATGCACCATCACAAGAAACAAAATCAGGTGAGTAATCACAGTACCTGGATTTACATTCATATCACAGAAAGAGGCACTGAAGATAGCAGGACAGACAATCTTGAATCGCCAATACCAGCCTTTCTGTATTCTCCCCTGGCAGCAGCTGTGCACTTTGGGGAGGGACAGCACAGTGACAGAGGGAGTTTACATTGAACTCAGTGCTGCCCTGTCACACTGGTGAGTAAAGTTATGCTGGGCTTAGCCAATGCCTGGACATTTTGGGGGGCAGTTTGTACCAGCCCTAGCCAGAAAGAAATTGCCCATCCTAGTGGTCAGAACGTGAGTTTCTAGACAAACCTTGCCACTGCATACTGAAGTGCTCTGGGGTCCTAGGTAAACTTGGAAGGCAGTCTAGCACACAAGAACTGCAATTCCTAGGCAATTCCTAGTACTAGGCTGGGCTTAGAGCCAGTGTACTAGAGTGGCACATGACCTAGGGAGATACCAACTGGCATAGCTAAGGGAGTGCTTTTGCCCTCCCTCCTCCAACGCTGGGTAGTAAAGCTCACAGTTACAAAAGTGATTGTTGCCTTCTGCTTTAGTAGAGGAGAGCAGAGTAAAGAGGATTTTGTCTTGCATCTTAGATATCAGCTTAGCCACAGTAGGATAGGGTACCAGGCAGAGATGTGAGGTACCCTTTCCAGGTCCTATCCCCAAGACACCATTTCTCCTGGGTTAAACGGGAACACACTGCCTTGAAAGCAAGAGCCCAGTTCTGGCAGAATTAATCAAATCCTGAATAAAGAGCACTTTGGCCTTCAATAACCAGGAGCAATACTCAGGGAGTGCTGCAGGTCTTGGCCTCTGAGACATGCTGGCTTTGGGGTGATGCAGCACATTCCCATCTGTGGTGGCTAGAGTGAAAGGCTCCTTCTGCCTGAGAAAACACAGGGGAAAGTAAAGAGGACTTTGCCTTAAACTTTAGGTACCATCTCAACCACAGTAGGGTACAGCAAAATTAGGCATTGGGGGAACCTCAGTCCAGGCCTAGCCACATAGATAGCATTTCTAATTCTGCCCTCAGTCAGAGTAGAGCACACCGTCCTGAAGAATGAGTCCAAGGTCAGGCAGTATTTACCACAAACTGACAGAAGAGCCATTAGGCTTTTTGTGTGTTTGCTTGTTAGTTTTTGCATGCAGTAAGTATTGTCATCAATTTAAAACATTGTTTTAGAACATGGTATTTGCAAGCCTTATAGTAACCCCAAATACACACACACACACAAAAGAAGATGTCCACACAAAAAAGCAATTAAAGCAGACCATCAGAGAAAAACACCTTGACTAAAATGAAGACAGCAAGAAAAGAAAGAAGAAAAAAGACTGCAAAACTACCAAAACTCAAATTTAAAAATGAGAGGAGTAAGTTGCTTCTTATCAATAATAACATTAAATTCAAATGAACCAAACTCTCCAATCTAAAGACATAGAGTGACTGAATGAAAGAAAAACCAAGACCCAATGATCTGCTGCCTATCAGAAACACATTTCACCTATAAAGGTACATATAGATTGAAAATGAAAGAAAGGAAAAAGATATGCTATGGCAATGGAAACCAAAAAAGAGCAGGAGTAGTTATACTTGTATCATACAAAATAGATTTCAAGAAAAAACTATAAGAAGATACAAAGAAGATCATTATATAATGATAAAGGGGTCAATTTAGCAAAAAAGGATGTAAGAATTGTAAATATATATGCACCCAACACTGGAGAACACAGATATTTAAAGCAAGTATTATTAGAGAATAAGAAAGAGGGAAACAGCAAAACAGTAACATCTGGAGAGTTAAACATCCCACTTTTAGCATTGTACAGATGTCCCAGAAAGAAAATCAAAAAAGAAACTTTGGACTTGATCTGCATTATATAATAAATGAATCTAATGGATATTTTAAAAAAAATCATCCAATGGCTGCAGAATAAACATTATGTTCTTTAGCACATGAATGATTCTCAAACATATTCCTTATGGTAGGTCACAAAACAAGTCTTAAAATATTCAAACATCAAATTAATATCAAGCATCTTCTCTGACCACAATGGAATAAAACAAGAAATAACGAGTGGAATTTTGGAAACTATACACACAGAAATTAAACAATATGCTCCTGAATGACCAGTGGGTCAATAAAGAAATTAAGAAGAAAATTGAAAAATTTCTTGAAACAAATAATAATGAAAACACAACAGACCAAAACCTATGGGATACAGTAAAAGCAACACTGAGTGGAATTTATAGCTGTAAGTTCCTACATTAAAAAAAGAAGAAAAATTGTGATACTGTTTGGCTATGTCCCCACCCAAATCTCAATTCGAATTGTATCTCCCGGAAAACCCATGTGTTGTACGAGGGACCCAGGGAGAGGTAATTGAATTATGGGGTCTAATCTTTTCTGTGGTATTCTTGTGATAGTGAATAAGTCTCATAAGAGCTAATGAATTTATCAGGGGTTTCTGCTTTTGCTTCTTTCTCATTTTTCTCTTGAGGCCACCATGTAAGAGGCTTTTACCTTCCACCATGATTCTGAGGCCTCCCCAGCCATGTGGAACTGTAAGTCCAATTAAACTTCTTTTACTTCCCAGTCTCAGGTATGTCTTTATCAACAACATGAAAATGGACTAATAGAATAAATTGGTACCAGTAGAGTGGGATATTGCTGAAAAGATACTTGAAAATGTAAAACCAATTTTGGAACTGGGTAACAGGCAGAGGCTGGAACGCTTTGGAGCACTCAGAATAAGACAGGAAAATGTGGGAAAGTTTGAAACCTCCTAGAGACTTGTTGAATGGCTATGACAAAAATGCTGATAGTGATGAACCATAAAGTTCCAGACTGAGGTGGTCTCGGAGATGAGGAACTTATTGGGCACTGGAGCAAAGATGACTCTTCTTATGTTTTAGCAAATAGACTGGGGGCATTTTGCCCCTGCCCTGGAGATTTGTGGAACTTTGAACTTGAGAGAGATAGTTTAGGGTATCTGGCACAATAAATTTCTAAGCAGCAAAGCATTCAGAATCTGACTAGGATGCTGTTAAAAGGATTCCATTTTAAAAGGGAAACAGAGAGCATAAAAGTTCAGAAAATTTGCAGCCTGATAATGCAGTAGAAAATAAAAACCCTGACCGGGTGTGGTGGCTCACGCCTGTAATCCCAGCACTTTGGGACGCTGGGGTGGGTGGATCATGAGGTCAGAAGATCAAGACCATGCTGGCCAACATGGTGAAACCCCATCTCTACTAAAAACACAAAAATATTAGTCAGGTGTGGTGGCGTGTGCCTGTAGTCCCAGCTACTCGGGAGGCTGAGGCAGGAGAATTGCTTGAACCTGGGAGGTGGAGACTGAAGTGAGCCAAGATCATGCCACTGCACTCCAGCCTGGTGACACAGCAAGACTCCATCTAAGAAAAAAAAGAAAAAAGAAAAGAAAAGAGAAAAGAAAACCCCATTGTTTGAGGAGAAATTCAAGCTGACTGCAGAAATTCACATAAGTAGCAAAAAGCCTAATGTTAATCCTCAAGACCATGGGAAAAATGTCTCCAGGCCATGCCAGAGACTTTCACAGCAGCTCCTCCCATCACAGGTCCAGAGGCCCAAGAGGAAAAAGTGGTTTCATGGGCCACTGTGTGCAGACAAGGGACTGGTACCCAGGGTTCCAGCCGCTACAGCTGTGGCTAAAAGGGACCAAGGTAGAGCTCGAGCTGTGGCTTCAGAAGGTGGAAGTCCCAAGCCTTGGCAGATTCCAAGTGGTGTTGAGCCTTCAGGTGCACAGAAGTCAATAATTGAGGTTTGGAAACCTCTGCCTTGATTTCAAAAGATGTATGGAAATGCCTGGATGCCCAGGCGAAAGTTTGCTGCAAGGGCAGAGTGGTTCATGGAGAACTTCTGCTAGGCTAGTGCAGAAGGAAAATGTATGTGAGGTCGGAGCCCCCACATAGAGTCCCTACTGGGGCACTGCCTAGTAGAGCTGTGAGAACAGAGCCACCGTTCTCCAGAACTTAGAATGGTGGATCCACTGGCAGCTTGCACCATGTGCCTGGAAAAGCCACAGACACTCAATGACAGCCCATAAAAGCAGCCAGGAGGGAGGCTGGACCCTGCAAAGCCAGAGGTGTGGAGCTGCCCAAGACCATGTGAACCCATCTTTTGCATCAGCATGACATGGATGCGAGACCAGTAGTCAAAGGAGATCATTTTTGAGCTTCAAAATTTGACTGCCCCACTGAATTTTGGATTTGCCTGGGCCCTGTAACCCTTTTGTTTTGGCCAGTTTCTCCCATTTGGAATGGTTGTATTTACCAATTACCTGTACCCTTATTGTATCTAGGAAGAAGCTAGCTTGCTTTTGATTTTACAGGTTCATAGGTGGAAGGGACGTGCTTGTCTCAGATGAGACTTTGGACTATGGATTTTTGGGTTAATGCTGAAATGAGTTAAGACTGGGGGACTCTTGGGAAAGCATGAGTGGTTTTGAAATGTGAGAACATTAGATTTGGAGAGGCCAGGGGTGGAATGATATGGTTTGGCTGTGTCCCCACCCAAATTTCAACTTGAATTATATCTCCTAGAATTCCCAGGTGTTGTGGGAGGGACCCTGGGGGAGGTAATTGAATCATGGGGGCCAGTCTTTCCTGTGCTATTCCCATGATAGTGAATAAGACTTGTGAGATCTGATGGGTTTATCAGGGGTTTCTACTTTTGCTTTGTCCACATTTTTCTCATCCCACTACCATGTAAGAAGTGCCTTTTGCTTCCTACCATGATTCTGAGGCCTCCCCAGCCACGTGGAACTCTCAGTCCAATTAAACCTCTTTTTCTTCCCAGTCTCGGGTATGTCTTTATCAGCAGCATGAAAATGGACTAATACAAACTGCAAATAAATAAAATAACAACGTGTCTTAAAGAAGTAGAAAAACAAGAACAAATAAAACTCCAAATCAGGAGAAGAAAATAAATATTAAATATCAGAGCATAAATAAATTAATTTGAAATGAAGAAAATATAAAAGATCAAGGAAACATAAAGTTGATATTTTGAAATTGTAAACAAAATTAACAAAACTTTAGCCAGACTTAGAAAAAAAGTGAGAGAAGCCAAATAAATAAAATCAGACATGAAAAATGATACATTATGACTGATACCACAGCAATTCAAAGATCACTAGTGGCTACTGTGAGCAACTATATGCCAATACAATGAAAAATCATAAACTCACAGACAATAAAATGAAAAATCGTAAATTCATAGACAAAATCTACCAAGATTGAAACAGGAAGAAATAAAAAACCTGAAGAGACCAATAACAAGTTACAAGTTCAAAGCCATAATTTAAATATCTCCCAGCAAAGAAAACCATGGGACCCAAAGGCTTCACTGCACAATTCTACCGAACACTTAAGGAACTAACACCAATGCTACTCAAAATGTTGTAGAAAATAGTGGATGTGGCCAGGCGCAGTGGGTCACAACTGTAATCCCAGCACTTTAGGAGGCCGAGGCGGGCAGATTACCTGAGGTCAGGAGTTCAAGAACAGCCTGACCAACATGGAGAAACCCTGTCTCTACTAAAATACAAAATTAGCCGGGTGTGGTGTCGCATGCCTGTAATCCCAGCTACTCGGGAGGCTGAGGCAGGAGAATCACTTGAACCCAGGAGACAGAGGTTACGGTGAGCCGAGATCGTGCCATTGCACTTCAGCCTGGGCAACAAGAGTGAAACTCCATCTCAAAAACAAAACAAAACAAAACAAAACAAAACAAAACAAAAGAGTGGAGGAGGGAATAGTTCTAAAATCATTCTATAAGGCCAGTATTACCCTGATTTAAAAAATACAAATAAAAATAAAACTACAGGCCAATATCTCTGATGAGTATTGAGGCAGAAATCCTCAACAGCACAGTAGAAAACTGAATTTAATAATACATAATACATTTAAAAGATCATATACCATGATACTAAGTGGGATTTACCCCTGGGATGCAAAGTTGGTTCAACATATGCAAATCAATCAATATGGCACTTTATATCAACAGAATGAAGGACAAAACCATATGATAATTTCAATTGATGCTGAAAAAGCATTTGTTAAAGTTCAGCTTACTTTCATAATAAAAACTCTCAAAAAACTGGGTATTGAAGTGGTATTCCTCAACATAATAAAAGCCTTATATTACAGATACACAAGTAGTATTGTACTGAATGGGGGAAAACTGAAAGCCTTTCCTCTAAGATCTGTAACACAACAAGGATGCCTACTTTCACCCCTGTTATTCAATATAGCACTGAAAGTCTTAGCTAGAGCAATTAGACAAGAGAAAAAAATAAAGGGTATCCAAATTGGAAAGGAAGAAGTCAAATTATTTTGTTTTGCAGATGATATGATCTTATATTTGGAAAAACCTAAGACTTCACCCAAGTGCTATTAGAACTGATTTAAAACTTCAGTGAAATAGAGGGATATAAAATCAACATACCCAAATCAGTAGCCTTCCAGTATGAGAAATGGTGAAAAAAATCTCAAGAAGAAATTAAAAACAGCAATCTTATTTACTATAGCCACAAATAAAATTAAATACCTAGAAATTAACTTATCCAAAGAAGTGATAGATCTCTACAGTGAAAACTATAAGACACTGATGAAAGAAATGGAAAAGGACACTACAAAAATGGAAAAATATTCCATGTTCATAGATTTTAAAAATCAGTATTTTTAAATTGTCCATATGATCAAAGGCAGTCTACAGATTCAATGCAATCCCTATTAAAATACCAACTACATTCTTCACAGAAATAGAAAAAAAAACAATTCTAAAATTTATATGAAATCACAAAAGACCTAGAGTACCCAAAGCTATCCCAAGCAAAATGAACAAAACTGGAAGAATTACGTTACCCGATTTCAAATTATACTACAGAGCAATATTTACCAAAACAACATGGTACTGGCATAAAAACAGTCAAATAGACAAATAGAACAGAATTGAGAACCCAGTAAGAAATCTATGCACCTACAGTGAATTCATTTACAACAAAGGTGCCAAGAACATACATTGGGAAAAAGCAGTGTCTTCAGTATATGGTGCTGGTGAAACTCGATATCCACATGCAGAAGAATAAAACTAGACCCCTATCTCTCATCATACACAAAAATCAAGTCAAAACGGATTAAAGACTTGAAGACCTCAAGTTATAAAACCACTGAAAGAAAACATTAGGGAAACTGTCCAGGACATCTGGGCAAATATTTCTTGAGTAATACACCACAAACACAGGAAATGAAAGCAAAAATGGACAAATGGAATCACATCAAGTTAAAAAGCTTCTGAATAGCAAAGGAAACAATCAGCAGAGAGAAGAGAAAACCCCCATAATGGGAGAAAATAGTTGTAAAATACCCATCTGACAAGGAATTAATAACAAGAATATATAAGAAGCTGAAAAAAATCTAATAATCCCATCAAAAAGTGGGCAAAAGATTTGAAAAGACATTTCTCACAAGAAGGCATACAGATGACAAACAGGAATATGAAAAGGTAATCAACGTCACTGATAATCAGAGAAATGAAAATAAAACTGCAATGAGATATCATGTCACCCGAATTAAAATGGCTTATATCTAAAAGACAGGAAATAACAGATGCTGGCGAGGATGTGGAGAAAAGGAAACTCTTACACTGTGAGTGGGAATGTAAATTAGTACAACCACTATTGAGAAAAGTTTGAAAGTTCCTCAAAATACAAAGAATAGAGCTACCATAGGATCCAGCCATCCCACTGCTGGGTATATACTCAAAAGAAAGAAATCAGTACATCAAAGAGAGATCTATACTCCCATGTTTATTGCAGCACTATTCATAATAACTAAGATTTGGAAGCAACCTAAGTGCTTCCCTCAACAGATGAATGGATAAATAAAATGTGATACATATACCCAATGGAGTACTATTCAGCCACAAAAAAGACCGAGATCCTGTCATTTACAACAACATGGATAGAACTGGAGGTCATTTTGCTAAGTGAAATAAGCCAGGCACAGAAACAAACATTACATGTTCTCACTTATTTGTGGATCTAAATATCAAAACAATTGCACTCATGGAGACAGAGAATAGAAGGATGGTTATCAGAGTCTGGGAAGGGTTTTGGGGGGTTGGGGGTAGGTAGAGGGGTTAGTGTGTACAAAAAATATAGTTAGAAAGAATGAATGAGACTTAGTATTTCATTACACAATAGGGGGACTATAGTCAATAATAATCATACATTTAAAAATAACTAAAAGACTATAATTGGATTGTTGTAACACAGAGGATAAATGCTTGAGGGGATAGATACCCAATTTTCCATGAAGCAATTGTTATGCACTTTATGCCAGTACCAAAATTTCTTATGTACCCCATAAACATGTACAACTACTATGTACCCACAAATATTAAAAATAAAAAAATTTTTAAATGTGAGTTTCTGAACCCATATTGTGAAACTAGAACTTCATATAGTAATTGAATGCATAACTAAGGTAGAGTTTTTATGTCAGGAAAAAATTTTGAATTAGCTCCCCTCTCGTGCATGTTCTCCATCTACACTGAAATGATTGCATCTGTGTATCATGGCTGTTGTATTTATGACTGATAATTATCTCAGTTACTCAAAGATTTCATATCTGTGCTTCCTTAATCCAGATGTTTTGTCATTAATTACATAGACTGTAAGATATGTCTCTCTCTTCCAAAATATTCTGCGAAATATCTTCTACCTATTACTATCACCTTAAAAAAGATTTCACACCGGTCTCTCTCTCCTCCCTTCTCTCTCTGCTCTGTTGTACTCTTTTTCCCACAGTTGGAGGAATTTTATTATCCATGGCTATGTATTATGCTAAGAGAGGTGGGATGTACTGACCAAAGTTTCCTAAGGAGAGTCAGAATATGGCTTCTGTTCAAACTCCATGTCTGTGGTTTCCACAGCTTCCCCCAATCACTTCCCTACTGCCATTAGTTTGTCACTGTGCCATAAGGGGATGTATAATAGGTTAAAATCTTTTCTGGATGGCCTCCAGTGAAAGCCTATTCAACAGCAGAGAGCTAGAGGGGAGCTTGTGTGTTTTGGTTCTCAGGGTCTTTCTTGCTTTTCCTGCTGATGCTTCCATTCCAGCTGGTTTCTCCACTCCTCTTAAATGTCTGCCTTCACTAAGCTAGCCACTGAAGAATCACAGCTGTGCTCTCTTTTCATAATCCCCAAAACTCTCAAACCAGTATTCACTTCAATGATCTTCTATCACTCAGTACAAATATACATGAGAAGCTATTCCTAGGCAAAATGAGTGAAATTGTTCTTTGTTGCTATGACAAGTCCACAGGCCGCCAAAATTCTATCCCATTGAGAAACAGAGGCAGGAAGTTACTAACATTTATGTAAGTACTGAAAACTAACTGATTTCATATTAGATGCCCTTGAGATACCCAGGCCTCCAGCCAACTAAATTCCCATTGTCCCCCCTGAACATTAGTACATTAGACTTTTTACCGAAGCTACTTGCTCAGCTGTAAGACCTCATGCTGTGGCCAAGATAAGTGACTATATAAATTAGAAATGGAACCTCTAGCAGGAAGAAGGAGAGCTAAAGAATCCCATAATCTAAAGGAATGTTTCACACCTATCTTGCCAAAGTGTATGTGTGCTAATGAATAAGGGTACTCCTTACCAGTAGAAATCCCTACTTCTGTATTACCATATTATACTTATTTCATACCCTCATAAATGTTATTTCCTTCTCAAATATTTTTCAGAAGAAAATATGGAGTCAGTAATATCACAACATGCCTAAATATTCATATTACAGAATTTTCTCCTATAAAACTATCAAATCTTGGACTGAACTAATCCTCCAATATGTTTAGACCCTTCATTGCAATTCCCTCTAGAGAGTACACTGTGACTTTGTTCTCATTTCCCATCCCCTGACTGTCCTACACTGCTCTCATGACAGTGTGTGTGTGTGTGTGTGTGTGTGTGTGTATTCAGAAACACTACTTTGTTAATATTTCACAGCCAGAAAATGTACCCAATTATTGATGATGTGTTTTCAATGATGTTTTATTAACATTCTCTTTTTCCAAAGCCACCAATTCAAGAAGGAAAACCTTCAGGTTGTCAAATTGTTCTTTTGTCTGAATTAGTCAAGACTGTGTACATTATATTTCATATATCCAAAAGGGTTTAGAAATAAAACATCAGTCCAAAATATTTATAGAATTAATAATTCAGCAATGGTCAATGTGTTAAAAGTATTTTCACTAATGAGAGAATGTTTAGTTCCGTAAAGGCCACGCAAAGAGTTAGACTATCTACGTTCCAGACCTCTGGTAAAAGGAGCATAACATTTTCTGGAAAGTGTTGTCATATAAATAATATTTACTCCTCAAATATTATGGAATTCCATAGTTTCCAAATATTTTCGAACTCATTACTTCATTTTGCATTCTTGAAAAACAAAAAAAGCAAATTTTACTTGTATCAATGTGACAGAGAAATTCTGAGAGCTAATCACCCGTACATATACCACAGAGTCAGTCTACCAACTGCAAATTCTATTTATCTCCTTGAGGTCAGGAATGTGCATTCCCAGTGACTGCCACAGGGTATAGCAAATAATTGATATTTAGCAAATACCTGCTGAGTAAATGAATTAAGGACCTATCTTTAGACAGAAGCCCTATGATAGGCTGCCTTCCCTGTCCAGCATGTCTATGGGGATTTGTGGGTGAGTATAGATCATTGATGAGGCCGTGTTGTTAGTGTGCAGAAAGGTTGCAAAAAAGTAGCCACTATAAAAAAATAAGTAAATGTCAGCAACTGCTTTCTGTCTGTGTTACTTTGTTTTTTACCCAAGCCACCTATGGTCAGTCACTGGCTTCAAGCATCCTACAAGCACCCAGGCTGGACTTATTCTGGGGCACTGTCTCATCACTGTATAAAAAGTTAATGTGATAATCTTAAAATCTTATTGCCAGGAGAATAATTCTGGCATGGTTTTGATTTTACTTTTGGCTTCCCAAACTATTCTTGCTCATTGTGATCTGGACTGATCTGCACTGGGACAGCCATTGCTTATGTCATTCCCTTTATTAGTGAAGATAGTGTTCCTGGCCTTCACCTATTATTCCAAGGACTGATTCAGCAATTTTCTACTTTCTAATCTGAATGTTCTGGGTTGGGGTTTATGTAGTAAGTGATTTCTCTCTTCATGATTACAAATTTAAAGCATAATTTTGAAAGAGAGCGCTTTTCCACTTGGAGAACAAACTTAAGATAGATTCATTTGTGCAGTATCTGGAAGCTTCCTGGGAAACAGTATTACGCATTTTCCAGGTGTGACAGCGATGGAGGTGCACAGCTCAGATGGTCCTTAAACAGAACGTGCTGCAGGGAGCACGGTAGACTGGCAGCTTCCAACTGCTGCATCTTGTGATTCACTGTGGCACTTACTTCAAGGCCACACTTCACCTGGAGGCAGCTCCCAGTTAAGTGTTGATCACAACACGGGTACCAGAGCCAGTCTGTCACTGCTTGATGCAGGACTCCTCTCATGAGCTACTTTTGTGTGGGGCCCCCTCACTGGTGAGCCTGAGAGTTTCTCAGTAGTATGTTGCAGTCAGAAAACTGTATCATAATCAAAAGTCCTTCCCTACCTACTCTTGTTCCTTCCCCTTTTATCAATATATCTCTTGCATGTCTTATCCCATCTCAACATATGCTTCTTGGAAGTTCCAAATAGACATAGAGGATGGCAGAAGAGATCTGAGAAAAAAAAAAAAGATGGCAAGATGGGTTTCAAGACTGGTTCACTCACTGCCTGACTGGAAAGAATGACCCCTTTCTAAGTACAATGAGAAGTAATAATAATCCCTGGCACACCGTTATAGCACAGTTGCTGAAGATTTTACCAGTGATTAACTGAAATAATGTTTTGGTAGAGAGGACTGTACTTGCTAGAGTGAATATTCAGGCATACAAAAGATTTGGTGGGTGGGGGAAAATGTCGATAAGAACAGTACAGTTGACTGGTTATAATTAAGTTGTATTGCCACCCTATAGAAGGATTTTGAAAAACATTGATAGTGGTTATGAAATAGTTAAGGGCTAAGTGTGTGAGTTAGCGACCATTTCTGATAGCTTACAAAGAAGCCCTTTCCTACAATGGAAGAGTAAACACAGCTGAAGATACTCAGCATTTAAAGGTTGAGATCTCCAAAGGCATTTTAATGTTTGTCTATAGCTAGTCTGTTATGCTAACTTCAGTGTCCTGGGGAGAACAACTTAAGAAGCTGAAATGAGATGGAGTTAACTGGGTGTATGGCCCTCAGATTTTTGCCTCTGGAGACATCCTGGAATTTTAGAGTGTATAGAAGTTGCTCAGCACTCCCTAATATGACCTGGCATCCCCCTTCCATGTGGGAAGACACTGAAGAGGCCTCTTTCAGAAACGGTAACAGGTAAACCCCTGAGGTGGAGTGACCACCTGCCTTCTTGATTGTCAGACCAACCACTAGGATTAAGTTCCCACAAAACCTGGGTAGGGGAGTTTTGAGCCTGATAATGGAGAAAAGGGTTTATACCCTAAAGGAGCTGCAAGAAGTAGCTAGCTGTCTTAGTCAGTTCAGGCTGCTATAACAAATTGACATTGTCTAGGTGGTTTAAACAACAGATATTTATTTCTCATAGTTCTGAAGGCTGGGAAGTTGAAGATCAAAGCACCATCAGATCTGGTGTCTGGTAAGGGTCTTCTTCCTTGTTTGCATATGGCTGTCTTCTTGCTGTGTCCTCATATTGGAGAAGGTAGAGAGTGAGAGGCAAGCTCTTGTGTTTCTTCTTCTGAGCACACTAATCCTATTCAGGAGGGTTTTACCCTCATGACATAATTATCTCCCAAAGCCCTACCTTTTAATATCATCACATTAACTTGTTGGAATATCACCTTGTGAATTTAGTGGGTAATACAAACATTCATTCCGTAACACCAGCATGTACTGACCAGGAGCCAATAAATTACCCTTGGGACTGAATTTTGAAAGTGATTGATCAAGGGATACAGATAAGTAACAACTCATTATCTTGGAGGCATTTTTTTCAGAATATGGAATTTAATACTCCTGCAAGGACCTCAGTGGATGGAGCAAAGTTGCTGTTAGAATGACTCATTAGAGACCAGGAGAAAACAAAATGGTACATGCAGAACAAAGTGGAAATTTCTGAGTTTCTCCGGCAGATGAGAGATTAAGGAATTAAAAAGGCGTAGGGAAGTGAGCTTGAATAGATTAATATATGATACCAGAAGGCCTTCCTCAGTATTATGTTTCACAGGATGGCCCAGATGACACATAGAAATAGAAATGTGTTTGTGAGAGGCCACCAGCATCACCTAGTTAAGTGTTGGCCCTTTTCTGTAGGCCGTGGTTGATTGTTACAGAGGTGGTCAGCAACGTAAGCTTCTTTTAGAAATACATATATTCAGGAGGATGATGAGGTCCCCAAGTAACAAAGGCCAGAAGCCAGAATGATACAAACACCACAATGACCAGCTAGTTTGGAGTAGCACTTAAAAGGGCTTGACATGCAGGGAGATACAGAGATTGTTACTTGAGCCTGATATAACTAGGGGAAAAATAGAATGCAGACAACAAGGGTGCTGCTTAACATCTACAACCAGAAAGAAAAGCAAGAATTCCGGAGCAGGATGCTGATGACCACTTATGTGAATTACTTTACACTGACAAAAGGGAAATACCCAGACATTTTGTGAACTATTGATCAAAGTTTCTAAGTAGACACTAATATCTGGAGACCCAAAGAGTCACCATAGTCCCCCTGCTAGAGGGAGAGCTTATAATGCAGGTGGTGAATGAAGTACTGACTAATATCTGAATTACAATGGGCCCACTGGGTCTTCAGAGCCAGTCAGTGTTTACTTCTCCAGTTCTCAAGTGTATAATTTTGGTGTGCACTCCTGGAAGTTAGAGTAACACCCACAGGGCATGCTTGGTTTGTTAGTTAAGAGGTATCAGAGAGCGGAATACCAGGTGAATGTCTCAAAACTTCACCCTTTACCCTCAAGCCAAGATAATACATTCAAAACAAAAAAGAAAAAAAAAAATAGTGCACCCTTAGAGGGATAAAAATATGGTGAAAAATAGTGTGGTCCCTATCATCTCTGCTTAATTTTGGTATTCTGGGCCTTGAAGAAACCAGATAGATCCAGGAAAATGACTGTAGTCTACTGCAAGATAAATCAAATAATAGTCTTGATTATAGCTGTCATTCCAGGATTCAAATAAAAACAGGAAGAGAAGAGATCAGCAGATAGCTCAGCCCCTCACACCACCTGTCATAGTTGTTTCAGGTTTCCACATTTATTGCACACTTATGGCCATATGGGGTTTTTCTATGTTTAACTGATAAAGAAGGAAAAAACTCCAAGCCATTTTATAAGTGTATCAGCTTAGTTTTTGAGTGCAAGCCCAAAGGTGTTGGTGGCTGCATTACAACTACATTTAGAAGTGGCCTTGAAATGAGGAGAAAGGGGGCTGGGCATGGTAGCTCATGCCTGCAATTCCAGCACTTTGCAGGGCTGAGATGGGAGGATAGCTTGAGCCCTGGAGCACACAACCAGCCTGGGCAATATTGTGAGACATCATCTGTACAAAAAGCTTAAAAATTAGCCAAGTGTTGCAGCATGTGCCTGTAGTCACAGCTGCTCAGGAGTCTGAGGTGGGAGGATTGCTTAAGCCCAGGAGGTGGAGGTTGTAGTGAACCAAGATTGTGTCACCGTGCTCCAGCCTGGATTACAGAGCAAGACCTTGTCTCAAAAAAAAAAAAAAAAAAAAAAAAAAGAAAAGAAAAGAAAAGGAGAGAGGTTATCTTCCCAATGTGTAGAATTTGGATTAATGTATCTGGTAATCAACATTGTGTGGAAGAAGTGGTTTTAGCTTATTAGCTAAATATGAATAAATTTTGAGGCAGTGGCCAAATGGCCTGGCTATCTAGTTAAGGATTTGGAAGTCAAAAGACTAGAAGATTGAAGAAAAGAAAACCTGTAATAGAGTATGTCAATGGACACATAGGATGGACCAAAAAGTGTGAAGGTTTTTGCTTCATCAATGCCCACCAGAGACCATCCACCATGAAAGAGGCATTGACCAACCAGACACCAATGACTCAACAACTTGATATTAGCCTGATTTTACTGATGGCCATTTGGGAACTGGTGCAACGAGTGCAGGTGAGGACTGGTGGCCATCATAAAAGATATTAAGGCTATAAATGGGCCCAACAAACATGGATTCTCACTTACAAAGTTCAATCTAAATACTTCTGCCCAGTGGTACATTGAGGGTGATAATAGCAACAACAAAACTCAAACCAAGCTTAACTCCTGATGAGATTGACTCAACCTCCAACATTCATGACCTACCAAAGGAAGAATTTTGCCAGTTTGAAGCCAGTCATCCTATTTTCCTCAGTCTCTGCTATCCTTTATGAAATATCTGGCATTTAATAAAACCTATGAGATTCACAATAAAGCAATAATAAACAATCTACTGTTAACAGATACATCAATCAACAAAACTAGACTCAGAGTCCACCCAGACATTAAAACTATCAGAAAATTTAAAATAACCATTCACTACTATTTTAATGACTTTAAAAGTAAATCTGGACAATGTGCATGATCAGATGATGAATTTCAATGGAAGGATTGAAACCTTAAGAGTTAAGTGAAAACGCTGGAAACAAAAACAGAAACATGGTAACAGAAATGAAGATTGCCTTTGATGGGCTCATTATTAGACTCAAGAATCAGTGACCTTAAAACTGATTTAATAAAAAGTTACCTACATTTGTCACAATGAGAAAAGAAAAAGTGTTTTTTAAAAAACAATATCTGAGTCTTCTAGGACAATATCCAACACTTTAATGTATGTGAAATTGAAATCTCAGAGATGTTCAAAAATAATGAAGAAAATGTTCAGAAAATAATGAGAGACATCAAAACACAGATCAAAGGAGCTGAAAGAACCCCAATAGGATAACAGGATAAACACACACACACACACACACACACACACACACACACACACACACTAGACACATCACATCTTACTCTAACAGTTGAAAACCAAAGATAAAGAGAAAATGCTAGAAGTAAGTAAAGATAAAAAAGAGATATTGCATACATCAGGACAAAATATTATTAAAATCGAAATTTTGTCAGACATTCAAATAGTAATAGTGGCAGCTTTAAAGTGTTGAAAGCAAAACAACTTTCAACATATATACAGAGAAAAGTATCTCTTAAAATGAAGAAATGAGATCCTTTTTAGTCTAAGTACTGAGAAAATTAATTACTTGCAATACAGAATATATTAAAGGAAGCTAGTTAGGCAAAAGGAGTATAATACCAAAAAGAAGCTTGAATCTATACAAAGTAATGAGGAAGTCTGTAAATAGTTGAATGCAGGGAAATATAATAGAGTGCTTCTTATTCTAAGTGTTTTAAAACATAGCTGACTGCCTAAAGCACAAAAAAATAATGCCATATGTTCTGAATTTCTATCATATGTAAAAGTAACATAAAATAATTGGACAAAAGATGATGGGAGGAGTTGAGAGTATACTATTATAAGATTCTTAAGCTACACAAGAAGAGATAATATTATTTGAAGATTGGCTGTAGTTAATTAAAGATATATAATGTAAACACTAGAGCCACCAATAAAAATTAAAAAGACGTATAAATAATAAACAAATAATATAAATAATTAAATATAAATAACATATAATTAATATAAATGTGAAAAGGTAAGTAAATAATTAATATTTAAAATATAAATAATAAGGCAATAGTGGAGATAAAATGAAATCGTACAAGGCTCTCAAATAATCTGGAACAAAGGAAAGAAAAGGATGATATGTAGTGTATTACTCCGTTTTCACATTGCTGATAAAGACATATCCTAGACTGGGCAATTTACAAACGAAAGAGGTTTAATGGATTTACAGTTCCATGTGGCTAGGGAGGCCTCACAATCTTGGCAGAAGGCAAAAGGCACTTCTTACATGGCGGTGTCAAGAGAGAGAATGAGAGCCAAGTGAAAGTGGTTTCCCTTTATAAAACCATCAGATATTGTGAGACTTATTCACTACCAGGAGAACAGTATGGGAGAAACCGCCCCCAAGATTCAATTATCTCCCACCAGGTCCCTCCCACAACACATGGAAATTATGGTAGTACAATTCAAGATGAGATTTGGGTGGGAACACAGAGCCAAGCCATATCATGTAGGAAAGGATAGATGGAATAACAAGAGAGTAACTAGTAAGATGGTAGACTTTAATACAAGCAAATCAACAATTACATTAAATGTAATGTATCCCAATTAATAGAGACTGCTAACTTGAATGGAACTGGAAAACATTATCCTAAGTGAAATAATTCAGGAACAGAAAACCAAATACTACATGTTCTCATTTATAAGTGGGAGCTAAGCTATGAGTATGCAAAGATATAGAGAGTGGTATATGGGACATTGAAGAGTCAGAAGGGGAGAGGGTAAGAAGATGGGAAGAGCTGAAAAATTACCTACTGGGTACAATGTACACTATTGAGCTGAGGGGTATGCTAATAGCCCTGACTTCCCCACTAAACAATTTATCCATGTAACCAAAAGATATTTGTACCCCTAATGCTCTTGAAATTTGAAAATTTTAAAAATTATAAAATAAAACAAATTACCTCATAACAAATTTTAAAAATATAAAAGATTGCTGGATTGGATATTTTTTAAAAAGACCTACTTGTATGCTATTTTTAAGTAATTTAATTTGAATATAGAGACCTAGACAGTTATAAATCAAAGAATTGAAAAAATATATACCATGCTAATATTAATTTAAAGGAAGCTGGAGTGGCTCTATGAATATCAAATAATATTGGCCTCAAGAAAAGGGTATTTCCACAAATAAAGTGAGACATTACATAAGGATAAAGAGGTCACGTCACCACAAAGACATTAGCAATCCTAAATGTGTGTGCTAAACAATACAGCTTCCAAATATATGAAGTAAAACTTGACAAAGCTAAAAGGAGAAATAGGTTCATAGTGACAATTGGAGACTTCAACATTCCTTATTTCAGCAACTGATTCAGCTAGTAGACACTGATTAGTAAAAGTATGTAAGATAGCAACAATACTATCTATCAAGCAGCGTGTCCCAAATGAGATCTTTGGGACGTTCTACTTAGCAGCAGAGAACACTCTTTTTTCAAATGCACAAGAAATGTCTAACAAAATATCATAAGCCACGAAGCTGACATCAGCAAATTTAAAAGAATCAAAATTATATAAAGTGTATACTTTCACTATAACTGAATTTAACTGGAAGTCAATAACAAAAAGATATGTAAAAAATGATCAAATATTTGAAAATTGCACAAATCCACAAGTAACATAGGAGTCAAGGAGGAAGTCACAAGGTGAATTAAAAAATATTTTGAGTTAAATTTAAATAAAAACATTAATATTTTGGGCATGTAGCTAAAGCAGTACTTAGAGTTAAATTTATAGCATACAATGTTTCTATAAGAGAAAAAGTTCTTAAAAACTGCCTATATTGGAAGACAGTTCAAAAAAGCATGTATCTCTAAAGTTATCAAAAAAGGACATCTTTTACTGAAAGTAAGCATAATAAAAGCAATAACCAATAAAATTGAAAACACAAAAGCAATAGAGAAATTCAATAACCATAATTGTTAAGAGTAATAAAATTAATAAATATGTATCCTGCCTAGCCAAGAAGAATATAGAGCACATACAAATTACAAATACCAGAAATAAAAAAGCAGTTATTGACACAGACTCTACAGACATTAAAATGATGGTAAAGAAATATTACAAACAACTTTAGGCTGAAAAATCCAGCAACTGAGATAAAATGGATAACGAGAGCTCTCTGTCTTGGAAAGGCCAACCGTTCATCCTCACATGAGAGTTTCCTATTCTGGGTATGGGTTTTCTTTCTTGTCTGCCAACCTTTAGGCAGTACAACCATTGAGAGATTACAGACTTCCTGATCCACAGACTTTATTCCCACACAACATAAACATCTGGCTAGGTGTCCCCTCTGGAATGAACCATGTTACCTATTTGTCATATCACTTAACTGTACTCTATAGTTTGAAAAGAAAAACAAAATTCCATTGAACTGATAGATAAAGTGATGCTGTGGAGATGTTACTTTATGTGAATGAGATGCCCTCTTCTAGGATTCACTATACGCATTGATTCAGAGCTTTGTATATGGTGCTGTGCCCTTAATAAGAATAAAACATGTATAGAGGATTCGAGTATCACTTACTGTTCTTCCTGATGACCCACTGGAGGACTTGCACTTCTATTCTTACACATTTGCATCCTTTGGAGTTAGAGTTCATGGTTCTACTCTTGCCATACGACACATTAAAATACAAGCTATGGCTGCCACTGGTCACTTTGAATTCCATTTGGCAGAGGTAATTGACCCTCATAGGAAGCAGTAGTAGGACTATTTTTACATAATGGGGACTAGGAAGAATATGTGTGTAAATCTACTGTGTATTTTCTGGTACTCAGAATGAACTTATTTATATCAGTGAATGAACACTGTGGCAGCCTTGGCCTACGAAGTAAATGAATATCAAAGGCTTAGACCCTCAGAAAATAAATATTTGGCTTACACCATCAGATAAGCCAATGAGATCTGTAGAGATGACAGTTGTTGAATGTATAGTTGAAGAGAAAAAGAAAGAATTTCATTTGTGACCATGAAATTAACTGCAGTGATGTGATGGGAGATATGTAGATCATTTCCACTGACCTCCCTCTTCTGCCTGAATAGAAGTCCCTGAACGTAACTTAGAAGATATTTTCCAAACATGCAATGGAAAGTGTATCTGTGTGACTAAACAAGTGGACTGTGGTGGCCATAGTAGAGCACGACTCAGATTGTCTTCTGAAAAAACCCACTGTAGGAAGCATATTTGACTGGTAGTGTCCAGTTGCTGCACCTCTGGATTTGCTATGCTGCTCTCATTGAAGCCATTTCTCCAAGACTGCACCTAGCCACTGACCAAGCATGAAAGGGATACTAGAGGCAGACTTCTTCTGTCCAACCTGGGATTTTTCTATGAAAAACACCCCATTGACTTGACTGATAATGTCTCAGAACTCGACCTCCATCTGAAGGTCTTCCTAACCAGTCCTTCTCCTTGCTTTTCTTCTATCATAAAGAAGAGACTTGTGTTACTGTCTCAGGGCTCTTCCCACCTATTTCTGCTCCCACCTTTTTCATCCTTTGCAATTGTATTCACCAATATATGTCTTACACATCTAATCCCATCTTGAAGTGTGATTTTTGGAGGTCCTGAGCAGACATATCAGGCTTTAAAAGATCTGGATATTACTATTTATGATGGCTAATTGTATGTGTAAACTTGAGGGGGCTAAGGGATGCCCAGATACTTGGTAGAACATTATTTCTGAGTGTATCTGTGAGAGTGTTTCTGGAAGAGATTGGTATTTTACTTGGTAAAATAAGTAAAGAAGATCGCTGTCCCCAATGTGAGTGGACATTATCCAGTCAATTGAGGGTTTAAATAAAACACAAATGTGAAGAAAGGGTGAATTTACTCTCTCTTCTTAAGCTGGACGTTCATCTTCTCCTGCCACAAACATTGGCACTCCTGGTTCTTAAGGCTTTGAACTCAGACTTATTAATTAATGGAAATTAATATCATTGACATGGCTGGTCCTCAGGTCTTTGGGTGTGGAGTGGCATTGCACTACTGGCTTTTCTTGACCTCCAACTTGCAGACAGCAGATTGTGGGAATCCTCAGCATTCATAATAGCATGACGCAGTCCCTCATAGTAAATTATCTATCTATCTATCTATCTATCTATCTATCTATCTATCTATCTATCTATCATCTTTCTATCTATCTTCTATCTATCTTCTATCATTCTGTTTCTCTGAAGAATGCTGACTAACACAACATTTAAATTAAAAAGCAGATAAAGTGGCTGGAACAATGCTTGGCATATAGTAGGCACTTGATACTTCATTCCTTCTCACTCGGTAAATGTTTACTAATTATTTTTTGTGGGCTGTGTATTTTATGGGGCACTATGGATACCACAGTAAAAAAGATAAAAGCAATCCATCCCTACTACCATAGAGATCCTAGTTTAGTAGAGTATACAGAAAAATACATAGTCAATTACAATGAATGATATACTTGTTATGGCAAGAAAAGGCAGGATACTTTGGGAGCAGAAAACAGAGCACGTGACCCCAAGCTTATGAGCCAGGACCAACTTTCCAGGAGAAGTGGTATCTAAGCTCTACCCAGAAGTATGTTAGCTATGTGAAGAGAATGAGGAAAGCTAATTTGTACACAGAAAATTGAGCTTACACAAAAATTTCATGGTATCCAATTAATTGAAGGTTCAAATAAAACATAAATGTGAAGAAAGGGAGAATGAGATATAGCATGAAGCTCTGCTTTGACATTAGCATCATTCCTTTTGCAGATTTCTCTTGAATCTGGGCCTAATGTGCACCTCAAGAAGTTTAAACTTTCTATTAACAAATCCTTTGAAATGTAAAGCTCTTTAAACTATCAGTCTGAACCTGAACCTATGTGGACAATCATCTTAACAGCATTAGCAATTGCATTTATTAGCTCTTCAAATCATTAGAAAATTCTTTAAAAAGCTGATCCTGCTGTCACCCATACATACCTAAAACTTCCTACCATTCTCCAGAAACAGAGATGAAGTGTGCCATTTCCTTAGTCCTCTTGCAGACATTTCCAGATGGGACTCATCCAGTATACTATATATTAAAAACTATTACAGCTATATTTTTTGAGAAAATAAATCTCAGTATCTTAGTGGGGAAACTTTCAGTCTTTCACCAATAAGTATAATTGAATTTCAAAATTATTGATTTTTTAGATACCTGTGATTATTGTCTTCTAGTTTAATTTCACTGTTGTCAAAGAATATCTTTTTTTACGAATTCAATAATTGTACATTTGCTCATATATGTTTTATGACACATAATATGATCTGTCATAGTGACTTCCATATACACTTGAAGAGAATGTTTATTCTGCTTTTTAAGAATTGAATGTTTCATATATTTTAGATCAAATTCATCGATAGTAGAGTTTAGGTCCTTTACATACACACTGGTTTTCTGTCTACTACTTCTGTTACTTTCTTAGGAGTATTGGAATTTCAAATATGATTGTTGAATTGTCTATTTCTTCTATCAATTCTGTCATCTTTCGTTTCTTATATCTTGGGGCTCTCCTTTTAGATATATGTAAATGTATAATTCTCATATATTCTTGATGAATTGATACTTTTACCATTATGAAATTCACTTATTTAGTACTAACATTTATTTTTGATTTTGTCAGATTTTTAAAATTTTATTTTCATTTATTTATTTTTAATTTTTGTGAGTATATGGTAGGTGTATAGATCCACAGGGTATGATATGGTAGACTTTGTGTCCCCAACCAAATCTCATAATCCTCATAATGCCCATGTGTTAATGGGGAGACCAGGTGGAGGTAATTTTAATCATGAAGGCAGTTTCCCCCATGCCATTCTTGTGATAGTGAGTTCTCATGAGATCTGATGGTTTTATAAGGGGTTCTTCCCCCTTTGCTCAGCATTTCTCTGTCCTGCTGCCTTGTGAAGAAGGCATCTTGCTTCCCATTCACCTCCTGCCATGACCATAAGTTTCCTGAGGCCTCCCCAGCTTTGTTGAACTGTGAGTTAATTAAAACTTTTTCCTTTTTAAATTAACCAGTCTCAGGCGGTTCTTTATAGTAGTATTAAAATGGACAAATACAGTAAATTGGTACCCATTTTCTGGGAAGAAACTCAAGTTTGCTGCAGAAATTTGCATAAGTAATGAGGAGTCAAATGTTAATCACTAAAACAATGGGAAAAATGTCTCCACGGCATGTTAGAAATCTTCACAGCATTGCCTCACATTGCAGGCCCAGAGGCCTAGGAGGAAAATAAATGATTTTATGGGCCTGGGCCAAGGCCTTGCTGCTTTGTGCAATTTTAAGCCTTGGTGCCCTGCAAACCAGCTGTGGCTAAAAGGGACTAATAGCCAGCTCAAGCTGTTGCTCCAGAGGGTGCAAGACCCAAGCCTTGGTGGCAGACATGTGGTGTTGGGTCTGCAGGTGCACAGAAGTCAAGAACTGAGGTTTGGGAATATGTGCCTAGATATCAGAGGTTGTATGGAAATACCCAGATGCCCAGGCAGAAGTTTGTTGTAGGGGTGGAGCCCTCATTGAGACCCTCTCCTAGGGCAGTGCAGAAGGAAGATATGAGGTCAGAGTCCCCACACAGAGTCCCCAGTGGCGCACTGCCTAATAGAGCTGTGAGAAGAGGGTCACTGTCTTCCAGACCCCAGAATGGTAGATCCACTGACAGCTTGCAACATGCACCTGGAAAAGCTGTAAACATTCAATACCAGCCTGTGAAAGCAGCCAGGAGGGAAGCTGTACCTTGCAAAGCCACACAGGTGGAGCTGCTGAAGTCCATGGGACCCCTCCTCTTGCATCAGCATGAGCTGGATGTGAGACATGGAGTCAAAGGTGATCATTTTAGAGTTTTAAGATTTCACTGCCTCACTGAATTTTGGAACTTGTATGGGGCCTATAGCTCCTTTGTTTTGGCCAATTTCTCCCATTTTGAAAGGGTGTATTTACCCAATGTCTGTACCCCCATTGTATCTAGAAAGTTACTAACTTGCTTTGTTTTTATAGGCTCATAGTCAGAAGGGACATGTCTTGCCTCAGATGAGACTTTGGACTTAGATTTTTGGGTTAATAGTGGAACAAGTTTAAACTTTGGGAAACTGTGGGAAGGCATGATTGCGTTTTGAAATGTGAAAGGGATGTGAGATTTGTGAGGGGCCGGGGTGAAATTGTATGGTTAGGCTTTGTGTCTTTACCCAAATCTCATCTTGAATTGTAATTCCCATCATCCCCATGTGTCATGGGAAAGACCAGGTGGAGGTAATTGAATCATGGAGGCAGTTACCACCATGCTGCTGTTCTCATGATAGTGGGTGAGTTCTAACAAGGCCTGATGGTTTTATAAAGGGCTCTTCCCTCTTCACTCCTCACTCTTCTCTCTCCTGCTGTTGTGTGAAGAAGGTCCTTGCTTCCCTCTCTGCCATGATGGTAAGTTTCCTGAGGCCTCTCCAGCCATGGTGGACTGTGAGTCAATTAAATATTTTTCTTTTATAAATTACCCAGTCTTGGACAGTTCTTTATAGCAGTATTAAAACAAATTAATAGAGGGTACATGAGATGATTTGATTCATGCAATGTAAAATAATTACATCATGGAGAATGGGGTTCTCATCCTCTCAAGGAATTATACGTTGCATTATAAACAATCCAATTACTCTCTTTTAGTTACTTTAAAGTGTAAAAGTAATTTATTATTGACTATAGCCACCCTGTTGTGCTATCAAATACAAGATATTATTCCCTCTTTCTAAATATTATTTTGTATTCATTAACCATCCCCACCTCACTCCCTGTCCCTACTATCCTTCCCAATCTCTGATAACTATCCTTCTATTCTCTGTATCTATGAGTTCATTTTCTTTTATCCCACATAAGTGAGATTACATGATATTGTTTGTTCTGTGCGTTGCTTATTTTACTTAGCATGATGACCAACAGTTCCATCCATGTTGTTGCAAATGACAGAATCATAATATTCTTTATGACTGAATAGTATTCCACTATGTATATGTACCACATTTTCTTTATCCATCCATCTCTTGAGGGATATAAGTTGAGTACAAATCTTAACTCTTATAAAGCGTCCTGCAATAAACATGGCAGTACAGCTATCTGTTTAAATATACTGATTTTCTTTCTTTGGGGTACATACCCAGAAGTGGGATTGCTAGGTCATATGGTAGTTCAATTTTTAGTTTTTGAGAAACCTTCAAACTCTTCTCCATAGTGGTTGTGTTAATTTACATTCCCTCCAACAGTGTACAAAGGTTCTCTTTTCTCCACATCCTTACCAGTATTTGTTGTTGCCTGTCTTTTGGATATAAGCTATTTTAGCTGGAGGGTGACATATCTCATTGTAGTTTGATTTGCATTTATCTGATGATCAGTGATGTTGAGAACCTTTTTATACGCCTGTTTGCCAGGTGTATGTTTTCTTTTGAGAAATGTCTATTCAAATCTTTTGCCCATTTGTTGATGGGATTATTAGATTGTCTTCTATATAGTTGTTTGAGCTCCTTATATATTCTTGTTATTAATCCTTTATCAGATGCATAGTTTCAAATATTTTCTCCCATTTTATGGATTCTGTTTTCACTTCATTGATTGCATTCTTTGCTGTGTAGAAGCTTTTTAACCTAATGTAATCCCATTTGTCCTTTTTTTGTTTGGTTGCCTGTGCTTGTGGAGTATTGTTCAATAAACTTTTGCCCAGACTAATGTCCTGGAGGTTTTCCTAAAAGCTTTCTTGTAGGAGTTTCATAGCTTAAGGTCTTAGATTTGAGTCTTAAGTCTATTTTGATTTCATTTTTGTATATGGAGACAGATAGGGGTCTAGTTTTATTCTCCTATATATGGATATCCAGTTTTCCCAGTACCATGTATTAAAGAGACTGTCATATCCTCAGTGTATGCTCTTGGTACCTTTGTCAACAATGAGTTTACTGTAAGTGTGTGGATTTCTTTCGGGGTTCTCTGTTCTTTTTTTTTTTTTTTTTTTTTTTTTTTTTTTTTTTTTTTTTTTTGAGACGGAGTCCCGCTCTGTCACCCAGGCTGGAGTGCAGTGGCGCCATCTCGGCTCACTGCAAGCTCCACCTTCACGCCATTCTCCTGCCTCAGCCTCCCCAGTAGCTGGAACTACAGGTGCCTGTCACCACACCCGGCTAATTTTTCATATTTTTAGTAGAGACGGGGTTTCACCGTGTTAGCCAGGATGGTCTCGATCTCCTGACCTCGTGATCCGCCCACCTCGGCCTCCCAAAGTGCTGGGATTACAGGTGTGAGCCACTGCACCCCACCGGTTCCTCTGTTCTTTTCCACTGGTCTATGTGTCTGCTTTTATGCCAGTACCATTGTGTTTGGGTCACTATAGCTCTGAAGTCAGGTAATGTAATTCCTCATTTTGTTCTTTTTGCTTAGGATAGTTTTAGCTATTCTGGGTCTTTTGTGGTTCTATATACATTTTGGGATTTTTTTTTTTAAATTTCTTTGAAGAATGTAGTTGATATTTTGATAGGGATTGCATTGAACTTGTAGATTGCTTTAGGTAATATGGAAATTTTGGCAATATTGATTCTTCCAATCCATGACCATGTAATATCTTTTCTTTTCTTTTTTTTTTTTTTTTTTTTTGGTGTCCTCTTCAACTTATTTCATCCATGTTTTATAGTTTTTATTATATGGAGATCTTTTACTTCTCTGGTTAATTCCTGAGAATTTAATTTTAATTGTGGCTTCTATAAATGGGATTACAGTTTCTTTCTTTTTCAGATTGTTCACTGTTGGCATATAGAAATACTACTGATTTTTGGTATGTTTATTTTGTAACCTGAAACTTCACTGAACTTTGCTTATGAGTTCTAATAGGTTTTTTTGGAGTCTTTAGGCTTTTCCAATATAAGATCATATCATTGGCAAACAAAATAATTTGACTTTTTCTCTACAATTTGGATGCCCTGTATTTCCTTTTCTTTTCTGACTGTTCTAGCTAGGACTTCCAGTCCTGTGCTGAATAATAGTGATTAAAGTGGGCATACTTGTTTTGTTTCAGATCTTACCAGAAAAGTTTTCAGATTTTCTCCATTCAGTGTGATGCCAGCTGTGGGTGTGTCATATATGGCTTTGGTTATGTTGAAGTATGTTCCTACTATACCCACTTTTCTGATGGTTTTTATCAGGAAGTAATGTTGAATTTTTTCAAATTCTTTTTCAGCATCAATTGAAATAATTATATGGTTTATATCCTTCATTCTGTTAATATGTTGTATCACATTGGATTTTTTTGCATATATTGAACCATCTTTGCCTCCCAAGGGGAAATCCCACCGTCATGATGAATTATCTTTCTAATATATTGTTCTATTTGATTCGCTATCATTTTGTTGATAATTTTGGCATCAATATTAATCAGAAATACTGGCCTGAAGTTTTCTTTTTTTGATGTGTTTTTGTCAGTTTTTGATATCAGGATAATACTGTTCTCACAGAACGAGTTTGGAAGTATTCCCTGCTTCTCTGTTTTTTGGAACAGTATGAGTAAGATTGGTATTAGTTTTTTTATGTTTGGTAGTGTTCAGCAGTGTAACCTTCAGGCTTTTCTTTACTGGGGGATTTTTCTTATGGCTTCAATATCATTACTTGTTATTGGTCTCTTTCAGTTTTTAATTTTTTCCTAGTTCAATCTTGGTATGTTGCATGTGTATAGGACTTTGTCCATTGCTTTTAGATTTTTTGAATTAACTGACAATATAGTTTCTAATAGTAGCCACTAATAATCCTTTCATTTTCTGTTGTATAAGTTGCAATGTCTTCTTTTCCATTTCTGATTTTATTTATTTGTATCTTCTCTCTTTTTTTCTTAGTGTGGCTGTTTGTCAATTTTATTTTTTCAGGAAAAAAAAACTTTTTTTGTTTCATTGATCTTTGGTATCATTTTCTTCATGTCAAATTCATTTATTTCTTCACTAATCTTTATAATTTCTTTCTTCTAATAATTTTTGGGTTGCTTTGTTCTTGTTTTTCTAGGTTTTAAAAATGCATCATTTGATTGTTTATTTAAAGTTTTCCCTCTGTTTTATGTAGGCACTTACAGCTATAAACTTCCCTCTTACTACTGCTTTTGCTGTATACCATAGGTTATGGTATGTTGTGTTTTCATTATCCTTTGCTTCAATAAACTTTTCAAATTCTTCTTAATTTTTTCATTGACCCAGTGATAATTCAGGAGCATAATGTTTAATTTCCATGTGTTTGTATAGTTTCAAAAATTCCTGCCATTATTGATTTTTAGTTTTATTCCATTCTGGTCAGGGATCACAATGTATGTATTTAGATAAAGCATTTAAAATAATTTTATTGGCCGGGCGCGGTGGCTCAAGCCTGTAATCCCAGCACTTTGGGAGGCCGAGATGGGCGGATCACAAGGTCAGGAGATCGAGACCATCCTGGTTAACACGGTGAAACCCCGTCTTTACTAAAAAATACAAAAAACTAGCTGGACGAGGTGGCGGGTGCCTGTAGTCTCAGCTACTCGGGAGGCTGAGGCAGGAGAATGGCGTAAACCTGGGAGGCGGAGCTTGCAGTGAGCTGAGATCCAGCCACTGCACTCCAGCCTGGGTGACAGAGCGAGACTCCGTCTCAAAAAATAATAATAATAATAATTGTATTATAAATGGTGGAAGGTAAAGGGACATTAAGGGTGGTAAGGTCTCTATACTTCACTAGAACTGGCAAAAATGTTGGCACCAGTAGACTTTGATAAGTTGCATATATACATATGAAAGTCTATAAAAGTATCACATTATACAAGAAGATGTGTATATATATAATCTATATATAGATGTATAGTGTGATACTTATAGCAACTATAAAAATGTTACATGGAATGATACATCTTAAATGTATAAACAAAAATGAAATTCTAGATAATCTTCAAGTAACGCTTAGGAAGGCAGAAAAAAATAAACAGATAATTGAAAAACACAGATCACAAATAGCAACCAAAAAATTAAATGGAAGAAAGCCATGATATATCAACAATTTCTCAAATGGAAGTGGTTAAAATAAACCAATTAAAACAGAGAGATTCAAAGTTGATTAAAAGAGAAACATGACCCAGCTGTATGCTGTCCATAAGAAACTCACTTCAAATATAATGATATAATGATATAATGAAACCCCATCTCTACTAAAACTACAAAACTGACTCGGGCGTGGTGGGGCAGGCCCCTGTGATCCCAGCTACTCAGCAGGCGGAGGCGGGAGAATCTCTTGAACCTGGGAGGCGGGGGTTGCAGTGAGCCGAGATCGCGCCCCTGCACTACAGCCTGGACTGTAGAGTGAGTGAGACTCTGTCTCAAATTGAATAAATAAATAAATAAATAAATAAATAATAAGTAAATAAATAAATAAATAGCAAGCAAGAAAGAGAAAATGAAAGAAATGGCACTGTATCGCTACTGGGCTAGGACGGCGGTGATGTTCTTGTGGGGAGACACTGTGTGGGGTGATGTGTAGTGTGCAGACTCCGATATAATGAAATATAAGACTATAAGAATATAATGAAATATAAGAAATATAAGAATAAAATCCAATATAATCAAAAGAAAGCAGGTATACTAAATCAAGTAGACTTTAAAGAAAACGTTACCACCAAGGATAGAAAAGGCATTGCATAATGACAAAAGAGTCCATCTATGGAGAAAGCAATTCTAAATGTGTATGCACCAAACAACAGGGCTGCAAAATAAAGAAAACAATGATGCATAGAATTGAAATGAGAAATAGAAGAATCCGTTATTACAGTATGAGACTTTCACTCTCTCAAAAATTAATAGAACAACTAGATAGAAAAATCATTAAAGATATAGAAAATATTCAGCTCCAATCAACCAGTAGGATCTAACAGATATCTATAAAATACCCAACAGCAACAGAACATATTTTTTTTCCAAATACCCACAGAACATATAACAGGATTTCAGGATACAAGGTCACCTCAGAAAGCTCAATTGTATTTCTCTATACTATCAATAATTTATCAAAAGAAAAAAAATTAAAAATATAATACCATTTACAATTGTTCACAAAAAAGAAATACTTATGTATGCATTTTTTAAAATGTATAAGACTTGTATGTTGAAATAAGTGGAGACATATTCAGTGTTTATCAACATGGCAAAGATGTGAATTATTTAAATTTTCTATATTGAACTATACATAAAAATTAATGTGGAGGTTTATTGCAATGTTATCAAAATTTCAGCAAGTTTTTCATGTAGATACAATAATATCCTAAAGTGTATGTGGAAAGATGAAGTAAATATAACAGCTGAAATGATTCTACAACTAAATAAGTTTCCAGGAATACTCTGCCTAGTTTCAGGACTTACTATATAGCTACAGTAATCAATAATCTACAGTATTGGTACAGGACTAGGCATATAGATCAATAGAACAAAATACAAAATCTGAAAGTAGACCCTTGAAAATATGCCAACTGCTTTTGACAAGAGTGAAAAATAGCAATTTCATAGACTGCATTTCCAACAATGGTGCTGGGTATCCATAGATTGAAAACCAAATTAACCTCAACCTAAACCTTACAACTTATATAAATTGAATAAGGGAAGATGATTGATTTGAATGTAAAATTATAAAATATTAGATGATAAAAAATTTTAGAATCTAGAGATGAGTAAACAATTCCTAGAGTTGACATAAAATAACATTATTTATAAAAGAAAGTGAATGTCATTAAAATTAGTTTTACTCCACCCATTGTGGTGGCTGACACCAGTAATCCTAGCACTTTGGGAGGCCAAGGTGGGCAGGACACTTGAGCCCAAGAGTTCAAAAGCAGCCTGGGCAACATAGAAAGACACCATTTCTTAAAATAATAATAATAATAATAATTAGTCAGATGTGGTGGCTCATGCCTCTAGTCCCAGATATTCAGGGGGCTGAGTTAGGAGGATCACTTGAGTCAAGGAGGTAGAGGCTACAGTGAGCTGTGATTGTGCCACTGCACTGCAGCCTGGGTGACAGACTGAGACCCTGTCTCACAAAAATAAAATAATGCTGTATTAATAAAAGACCTGTGATGGGAATGGAAAGACAAGTTAGAGACTGAATGAAAACATTTCATACCTGACAAAGTACTTGTATCAAGATTATAAGAAAAAAACTCTCAAACTCAACAGAAAAATGATAAACTGTTTAAATAGAAAATAGCCAAAAAACAAGAAGAGACATTTTACAAAAGAAGCTATAAAGATGGTCTATTAGTCCATTCTCACGCTGCTATGAAGAAATCCCCAAGACTGGCTAGTTTTTAAGAAAAAAGACTTAATTGACTTACAGTTTCACATTGCTGGGGAGGCCTATGGAAGCTTAGAATTGTGGTAGAAGGTGCCTCTTCACGGGAAGCGGGACAGAGTGAGTGCCGAGTGAAGAGGGAAGCCCTTTATAAAACCATTGGCTCTTGTGAGAACTCACTCCCTATCACGAGAACAGCATGATGGAAACCCCGCTTCATGGTTCAGTTATCTCCACCTGGTCCTGCACTTGACATATGAGGATTATTACAATTTAAAGTGAGATTTGGGTGGGGACACATAGCCAAACCATATCAGATGGCAAATAAGCACATGAAAATATGAATATCACTAGCTTTTAGGAAAATGCAATTTAAGATGAAAATAAAATATCACTATACCCTGAAGGGCTAAACTTTAAAAAATAACCTTGCCAATTACCAAATACTGTTGAGGATGCAAAGAAACTCAATATCCCAAACATTGCTGGTGGGAACATAAGATGCTATAGCCATTCTGAAAAATAATTAGGCAGTTTCTCAAAACCATTAAACATATAGTTACTGTGTGGTTACACACTCAAGACATCCTGAAGAAATAAATTTTGTCCACACAGAAAATATGTAGATAAATGTTCTTAGCATCTTTATTTATGGTAGCCTCACATCAGGAAAAATGCAAATATCCATCAATGAGTGAATGGTTAAACACACTGTGGTGCAACCATACCATGGAATAAAATCAGCAAAAAGAAACAAATGATTGATACACCCACTAGGATGAATCCCAAGGACAACTCCCTGAACGAAAAGAAGCCAACCTCAAAAGGTCTGTGGTATAATAAAAATGTATACAGTAATTCACTTTTGTCTCAGATTCCTGGCAATAAGCCTCCAAAACCCTTGGAATTTCCTGAGTAATAGGAGTGTCTTTTGTCATTCAGAATGAGCCCTTTTCTATCACACCTTAGTTCAGGATAATGAGGTGACTTGTGTGGGGCCTCTGAATAGGCTTAGGAGGGGGCTGGTCACCAGACAGACCAAGTGATTATAGGGGTGGGATTTTGAGCCACAGACAGGGCTCTCCTGGGAGGAAAGGGGAAGCTGGAGATTGAGCTCTATAAAAACTCTTGAACAATGAGACTCAGAAAACTTCCAGGTTGGTAGGATGACACGGGAGTTCTGTCCCCCACCACCTACCCTGCTCTATGTATCTCTTAGATTTGGTTATTCCTGGGTTGTATTCTTTATAATAAGCTGGTAAACATAAGTCAAGTGGTTTCCTGAATTCTGTGAGCTGATGTGACAAGTCACTGAATCACTGAGGGAGGATAAGAGAACCTCCAAACTTCTTCTTGGTAGAAGTGTGGGGAGTCTGGGCACTCCTTTCAGGGCTGGCATCTGAATTGAGTGCAGTCTTGTTGGACTGAGCCCTTTCATTTGTGACATCTGACACTAATTCCAGGGAAATAGTATCAGAATTGAATTGCTTGATATCCAGTTTTTGAGAATTACATATATCTCCTACTGCTTTATTCCATTGACATAACATTCTCGAATAAAAAATATATGGAGATGGGAAAACACTAGTGGTTGGCAGGGTTTAGGAATGGTGAGGATAGGCATGGTTGTGGCTATAAATTGTCAGCGTGAGGTCGATTTTTGTGGTGACTGAATAGTTCTATATTTTGATGTTGTCATGGACACTATACAAATCTCTGCATGTGATAAAATGACAAAGTACCAATGTTCACACAGCACACAAATGCTAATTTCCAAATTTTTATATCGTACTATAATTATGTATGATGTAACCATTGAGGGAAATTGTTTGAAGGTTGAACAGGACTTCTCTGTACTACCGTAGTATCTTTACAACTTCCTGTGACTCTATAATAATTTCAAAATAAAAGGTTAAAAAATCCCTGATAATCACCATTGATTCCTCCATCAACCTTTCCATCACTGATGTTTAATTACCAAACCTTATTGATGTCCATTATTTGTATGTATTTTTTTCTCCATCCCCACTGCTACTACCTCAATACAGGCTACCATAATTTCTTTCCTGAATTATTACCATAACTTTCTAATTGGGCTCCGGGCTTCCATTCAAGTCCCCTCTCCAAACCAATTTTCATTCTTTTGAATTGGTATTCAACAAATATGTATATCGTCATGGCATACTCACGTCTTCATAAATCTTTCAGGTTCCTCGTCGTCTACAGAATAAAGTGTCAGTTCCTTAGTATGGCTTTTAAGGTGTCTCACAGCTGCCTTTTAAGTCTGATTTCCCACTCCACTGCACAAAGGTTCCTTAGTTACTACCACACCAGTCTCATCAGCTTTTCATGTTAATAGCCCACATATTTGCTTAGACTATCTCCTTTGCGTGGATTGTCCTACTTTTTCTCTCACAGACATGCTAAAAATCTATCCAGATTTCAGTTTCTGGCTTAAATATGTCATTCTTCATAATGCCTTCCTTGGTTACACTAATTTTAATTTTATTTACAAATTTTCATTTAATTTATGCATTTCTTCATTCAGTACATAAAAATGAGTATATACTAGGTGCCGTTCTATAGTCTAGAAATAGTAAAACACATATGTTCTCTAAGTCAAATGAATTTTTTTATATTTTAAAACTTACTTATAATCTGCTCCATTTCACAAAGGATACTGCAGCAGTTATATAAATGCATTTATTGAAAAAATATCAAAATATTGTAGTTGTAAGAAATGAACCATTTGATTAGAACAGTAATACTAGTAAGGATAAAATTAATATATAAAGTGAGTTGACTTCAGAACTCTGATAATAAAAGGTGGTTTCCAAATGTGATGACTTTTACTATAATTTTTGCTGGAAGTGCTTCAGACAGATCTGTTAACAATTAAATTATAATGCAATCTGGTGAAGGTTCTAACAGAGTTATGTATAAGAAGAGAAGCCAGAGAGGGTGACTTACTGCCTATAAAAATCAGAATGTGTTTCTGTACACTGATGGTTGAATTTTAGTTAGCAAATAGTGGAAATGGGCAGTGACTTTAAAAACAGAGGGAATGACAAGGATAATGGCACAGAGTTAAAGGGCAGAACATATTTGAGAATAGGATAAATATTAGTGTATCATGAGGATAGGGTACAAATAGGTAAAGTGATTGGTATGGTTGGATTTGAAACCAGAAAGAGGTTTACTCCTCATTGTCATCCCCTTGTATACCAGGTAAGGAGGTTTTGTTCTATTATTTAGTATCTGTATAAGCTGTGTTTTAACTCTATGATCTCATTTCTAACACTCTCCTGTATTATATTTAGTTGAATTCAAGTTTTCCTTTCCTCACACATTGCTTTTCAGATATTCAAAAACAGCGAACATTTCTTGTCGATCTTTGCATATCCAACACTTAAAACCTATTTATTATGCATATAATCTCTGCTTGTTGACTGGCTGAAGCAGAGATTCCTGGTCAGGTAGAACAAAGGGATCCCATCATTCTCTCCCACTTTGTTTATAAGCATTTTCTTTTACTGCCTCTGATTCAGGAATACCATCTTCCGGCATTTGTGATGGTGGATAGTAGTAGTAACATAATAAGCATCTTCATCTGTGCTGCAAAACTTCTAGCTCTGCTGTGTCACAAAGTATTAATAACATGATCCTGGTAGTTGCTATGGTAAAGAAAGGTTTCCTGCTGCCAAGCTCGTTTTTGAAACTATTTTTACAGATGACTCAGAAACTGAAATTAATTATTTATAACCATTCATTGTATTGCAGAAGTAAAAGTGTCCGTATAGACCTTCTAGTCCAGCCATCCAGTATTTTGAATTTGAAACTGTGTGTAAATGAGGTAAAAATAATAATAATAATAATAAAACAACCTCTCCTGCATTCACACATTTAGATATTCTGATTTAGAACCCAATCCCAGGACTTTTAACACTGTCCTTTTTTTTTTTATCTTTACCAAAAAGCTTTTTGTTTCTTCCACACCTTGAGGGGAAAGTATTGTACTTAAGATGTCACACTACTAATATTCTTCTAACCAGTGAATCAAAGTCCCAAAGAATATAGTTTTTCAATTGGCTGAATGGCACTCAAGTCAAAATTTTATAATCTTCCCCCTTAATTTTATGAAAATAATTGAAAAGTATCAATAAATAGGAGCTCATATCACTTCAGAAAGTCTCCAACTTTTACTACCTCTGTAAAATTATATGTGTATGTATATGAGCATGATTTTGTATTAATACTTTCCCCTAGTTAAAACATTTAAAAGTATCACATTGTGTGTTTTTAAACATGTATTATTATTTCCAGGAAAATGTTTGATTCATGGCGAGTGATACCCTGTGCAAGAAAAAAAAAAAAAAAATTGCCTGATTTAAAACTAGGGAGAAGAATTCTAATTAAATGATTTTTAGAAATGCTAAAGGAAAGAAAGGAGGTGTTAAAGGTTGGTAGTAGAGTTCCTTAGAACTGAACCTTAGATTTGGGAGAAGGGGGCATATATAGAATTTATTATTTCAGTAAATATTTTTGAGTAGTAATTGTGTATCAGAAGTGATGTTAATCTATTATAGTATAATGATATTTATAGAGGAGTGGTTTCAGGAAGATGCAAGTTAAATTTGGATAGAAATAACTTGACAATCAGCCAGACGCGGTGGCTCACGTCTGTAATCCCAGCACTTTGGGAGGCCGAGGCTGGCAGATCACGAGGTCAGGAGTTTGAGACCAGCCTGGCCAACATAGTGAAACCCCGTCTCTACTAAAAATGCAAAAAAATTAGCTGGGCATGGTGGCAGGCGCCTGTAGTCCCAGCTACCTGTGAGGCTGAGGCAGGAGCGTGGTATGAACCTGGGAGGCAGAGCTTGCAGTGAGCCGAGATTGAGCCACTGCACTCCAGCCTGGGCGACAGAGTGAGACTCTGTCTCCCCCCAAAAAAAAAGAAAAGAAAAAAAAAGAAAAAAGAAAGAAAGAAAGAAAAAGAAAAAAAGAAATAATTTCACAATCAATCAGAGAACTGAGTGTGTGAATCTGTTCCTGCTGCCATAACAAAATACCTTAGACTGGGTAATTATTTATAAATGACAGAATGTATATCTTATAATTCGAGAGGCTAAGAAATCCAAAATGAAGGCACCAGCGGATTTGATGTCTAGTGAGGACCCATTTCTCATAGACAGCTTTTACAGCATCCTCACATGACTGAAGATGTGAGGTGGGGTAGGGCATTCCCTTCAATCTCTTTGGTAAGAACACTAACCTTATTCATGGGGACAGTGTGCTCATGACTTAATCGTCTCCAAAATGGCCCTACTATTTGATACTATAACATGGAGTATTTGGTTTCAACATATAAACTTTGAAGGGACACACACATTCAAACGATGGCACCAGGAAAAAGAGAATGTAAGAGGTCCTGCTAATTCTGCTGCTACAGTATCATGTATCCCCCACTCTGTAGTTCCACAGTCACCACCTATGTTGATATCTTTTTCAAATATCCCATGGAATAAAGTGCCTTTGTTGTTTTTTTCTTCTATTGTCTATTGTACCTCATATATTTCATGATGTAACGTAGTATAATTAGCATCTCCATTTACATCTCATTGTCATAAAATTCCTGTATTTTACAAATCGAGGTTCGAATTGTGTCCTTACATTACTGAAGCAGAGAAAAGTTTATATTGCCTGAGTTGCACCAAACCACTGTCTGTCTCTGTAAAATGAGAACTAAAGCAGCTATTCGTCAGATAATTTCAAGAACTAATGATCTATGACCGGATAGTGGTTATTTCTTTGTTTTCTTTTTCTTTTTTTTTTTTTTTTAATTTTTCAGGTGGTTAAAGTGTTTTTGAATTCTGATTCTCTAAAAATTCAAGCAAAATAATATTTTTAGAAATGTTAAATGTTTAATTAAGAAATAATAATTTTATATATTCAAGGTATACAATGTGATTATTTGATATACATATATATTGTATAATTATTACCACAACCAAATTCATTAAAACATTCATTGACCACCCATAGTTTCCATTGTGAGTGTGTATCAAGGGGCTATCTAACATTTCCTCTCTTATCACATTGCAACTAAATGATACAGAATTATTAACTATAGTCGCCATGTTATACAATACATCTCTAGAACTTATTCATCTTATAACTAATAGTTTATATCATGTGACCAACACATTCACATCTCTCACCCACCTAGGCCATGGCAAACTTCATTTTACTCACTGCTTCATAAGTCCAGCTTTTTAAAATTCCACATATAAATGAAATCGTACAGTATTTTTCTTTCTATGTCTGGCTTATTTCACTTAGCATAATGCCCTCCAAGTTCTATGTCTGGCTTATTTCACTTAGCATAATGCCCTCCATGTTGTCGCAAGTAGCAGGATTCTCTTCTTTTTATGGCTTAACAACATTACACTGTATATGTGTATACACCAAATGTTCTTTATCCATTTATCCATTCAAAAACAAGTGTTTTCCACATCTTGGTAATTGTGAAGAATGTTGCAGTGATCATGAGGCCGTGTCTCTGAGACATTGATTTTATTTCATTTGGACAAATACCCAGAAGAAGGATTACTGTATTGTGTGATCGTTCTATTTTTAATTTATTGAGGAAACTCTGTACTATTTTCCATAATGGCTATACCAATTTACATTTCTACCAACACTGAACAAGAGTTCCACTTTCTCCACCTGTTATGGCTTGACTTTTTGATAATAGCCATCGTAAGAATTGTAAGGTGATACCTTATTTTGGTTTTGATTTTGCATTTCTCTAAAGATTAAAGTGTTGAGCAACTTTTCATATATCTTTTGGCCATTTGTATGTCATTTTTGGAAAATGTCTATTTAGGTCCTCTTCCCATTTTCTCTAATTAGGTTAGATTTTATTTTCTTTTTTGCTATGGAGTTGTATACTTTCTTTATATATTTTGAGTGTTAAACCCTTATCAGATACATGGTTTTTAAATGTTTTCTCCCATTGATTGCTTCTTTTGTTATGTCAAAGCTTTTTTAGTTTAATATAGTCCTATTTGTTTATTTTTGCCTTTGTTTCCTGTGCTTTTGGTGTCATATACAAAAAATCATTGCCAAGACCAATATCAAGTAGCTTTCTTCCTATATTTTAGCACACAAAACTATCAGGTACCTCACTGAAATCTTCCACTTGGCTTGATTTTGACATAAGAGTAACAGTAAATTAATGTCTAAATTAGCTCTTATTTTATAAATATGAAATTCCTCAAAAATTTTGAGATTTTAAGGAGAGCAGTTTACCTGGCAATTTACATTGCATAGTAAATCAGTCTCTATGGAATTATGGAATGTGATATAATAGAGGAGAAAATAATGTTCCTTGGCTAAAGATCCGAGGATGATAATGATGCACTGAAGCATGGGGGGATGTTTGTGAGTTATTAACCATGCCAACCACCTGCAATTCCTTGATTCTGAGGGATATGTTGTATAACAGTGTGAAGCTTAAGCTTCATGTTATATTTCTGGCATCAAGATAAAACTGGTTTATGAATAGCCTTTAATTTTGAGAAATTTTGTCATATGAGGTTTAGGGGGAAAACAGAACATTTGGGGGTTTTTGTTCGTTTTTGGTTTTTTTTCTCCTTTGGAGCACCTTTGGTAATTACTCACATATTTTTCCCTTGGAATTTTTAGTTAACACAGGACAATATTTTTCCAGTATCTTTTCATTTGAGAGTATTACAAATGTCTTTTTCAAGACTACCTCTTCTAGTGTGTAATGACTGGAGTGGGAACATTTTTTTTTTAGTAAGGCCAACAATTTGAGTATTATACTGTCTCTTTTCTAAGGCTATTTGAAAATGTTCAGAGAGATGTTGAAAGTGTGTAAATGAGGCTCTGTTTCATTCTAGTGTTGCTTGCATTTAAATGCCTTCCCAATCTCTGGGAAGGGATTTAAGATCCTTCACAATATGTGAGTGAGAAAAGAGACCACGTATGCTTTGGAGTTTATTCTGAATATATAAAGAAGTTACGATGACTATCTTTGAAGTCTCCAAAGTACTTTTTTTTTTTTTTTTGCCTACACTACTGAATCCAAGCCCAATATATTTTCATAAGAAGGATTTGGGGGTTTGGCTACTGTCTTAGTCCATTCTATGTTGCTGTAATGGAATACCGGAGAGTGGGTAATTTATAAAGAAAAATGTTTATTTGGCTCATAAATCTGGTGGCTGCAAAATCCAGGATTGGGCAACTGTGCCTGGTAATGGTCTCAGGCTGCTTCTACTCATGGCGGAAAGTGGAAGGGGATTGTTGTGTGCAAGACCACATGACAAGAGATCATATGATAAGGGAAGAAGCAAGAAAGCAAAACCAGGGGAGCTCAACTCTTAAAAGCTCACTCTCTTGGGAACTAATCCATTCTTATGAGTGGGCAAACTCACTCACTATTGAGACAATGGCACCAAGCTATTGAAGAGATCCACCTCCATGATCCAAACACCTCACACTCAGCTCCATCTTTCAACACTGCCATATTTGGGATCGAATTTCAACATAAGTTCTGGTGGAGGCAAACAAATAATATCCAAACCATAGCAGCTACCAACAACCTTGTTCAATATTTAAGGCTTTTCTAAGCTTTTCTGGTTTCCCGTGCAATCTAGGGGAATGCTAAAGGCGTGTTTGGAATCCTCCTATTCTAGCGTTTAAATCTGTTTTATTCTCTGTATGAGGTACCCACCATCATATGAATAAATTGGTATAGATTCTTCCGTTCTATATTATATGGTTAAAAATAATTCCAAATTCCCCTGCAAATTTTTTTCTATTTTGTCTAGATTTTGCCAAGTCTTTGACAATGGCTCTCAGCTTAGAAGGAAAACCGGAGCTTAAAATTTTAAAAAGGATTTTTCCTTTTTTCCTATTCTGAAAGGGCACTTATTTTAGAGGTAATTGAGCTTTGTGAATTTTTCTACTCGCCTGGGGTAAAGGAGAGCAGATCAAAGGAAAAGATAAAGATAAAGAAAATGTAGAATGAATAAGAAGAATAGTAAGATAAAAACTATTAGTTTTGAGCTATGATTGAATGGATATAAAAGAGAGTTTTGTGGGTTTTTTTACACTTTACTTTTGAATTGTCCAAAGCATAACTTTAAAAAAGCATTCCAATATCTGAATGTATTTTGGATGCTTCCTTTTGCCAGTGAAAAAGACAGACTGTTGAACATTTAGTAATTTTACCTTTTTTGTTCTGATTTTCAATAAAACAATTATGTTCATATAAAAGTCCCTAAATTGGCCACTATAATTCTAAATATTCCTTGGTTATATTATTACCTTTACAAAATAAAGTACACACATTTGATTTATAGTATAAATATTTGTAAGAGGCAGGAATTAAGCCTGGAGAGGGTATGAAATTATATTCAGACAGAAACAAACTGAGTTTGGGAAGAGTTGTATAAAGTCTTATTGTGTTTTGTGTGTGTGTGTGTGTGTTTTTTTTTTTTTATATCTCAGGTTCTTTTACTTAGTGTATGGCTGCCAAACTGTAGTGTGCATCAGTCAAAGGTCTGGAGAGGAGACTTCTAAGAAGCAGACACTCAATAGGCAAAACAAGCTTGATCACAGTTCTTAAAAGGTTTTTATTCATAATCTGAAGCAAAGTTTTCCCAAGATTGCTCCTATCAGAAGCTTTCTGAACTTAGACTCAGGGACTGGCTTGGTAAATGGCATCCAGGCCCATACGCCTTTCCTCTTCCCCTAGAATATTTTCTTTTCTGACCTTACAGCAAATAATGAGAAAAACAAAGAGAAAAAGCACTGTTGTTAGTAATTAAAGAATAATTCAACAAAGGATACAATATTTTTAAATAAGATAATATGAAAGCATTCCTCACATTGGTTCCTCACTCCTAGGAAACCAACTAAACAGCATTCAATGAGTTCAATAAAAGGAAAAAAAAAATTTAAAGAAATGAGTTGGACCTAAGACTGAGTTACCTGTGGCTGTCAATGTGACTCCCAAGTGAGAGAATCAAGAGGCCTCAGAGAAGCAAAAGCCATTATTATACCAAGTTAAAGGTCTTGGGCTATAGCAGTAAGGAGGTCTCAAGTGGATTTTGGTAGAACTGTAGGATCATTCAATGATAGCTTCCAGCATATACCACCAGAACAACCTGTTGACATGCCAAACCCAAGTGTCTTCTCACTGCAGTCAGAAAGGTTATTACCTGGACAGAGTTAGTTACCTCTCTGAGGGAAGAGAATAAAGTCAGCATAGTTACAAGGTTTTGCAGTCTTGTTTAACTGTAGATCTTCAAAATAGGACCTTGATTAGGTTAAGGATCATGATATAAGATTGAGGATTGGTAGACAGAGCAAACACTTTAATTTCATAGTGTCTTGTGATACTCTCTTATGGTCTCCTATATATTTATTATATTAACTAAACATGATTTGATCTATCTAAAATAATAGGGCCCTATTTATAAAATATTGTGACGTTTATATCACTTAAGATTTGAATGCAATACTAAGCAAGCTCATTTAAAAGTATTTATTGACTTCCAGAATGATGGTGTAAGGAGTCCTCTAGACAGGTTTTCCAGTGAAACAATTCTAATTGATGAAAAATGTATGAAATAACAATATAAAGCCTTTGGAAATTGTGCTAAGGCCATATAGGGAATAAACAGTAACTTACTCAAAAATATTTCTCAATAAAAACAGTATCTGTGGCACTTGAGACATGACCATCCCTTATTCACCCAGCTCATCTTGTGAGCTCCAATTTGTGTAGGCATGGCCAGGAAGAGGGCACTTGTCTCCTTAGCTACAAAGTAAGGAATACACTGCCTTAATGGAAGAGGCAGGATGCTATCATTCTTATCCTATTTAACTCTAATTTGCAAAGGCTAAACAACTGGTGAGTTCAGATAAGAGGTTGGGGGCTCATTTTCTTCACCCGATCTCCACTCATGGAAGGGATTCTTCACCACAGGTGTGGCAGGCTGCGACTACAAAGGCCTCTCTTGCCTTAATCCCAGTTCATCCATAGGCCAAAGGATCTCCATACCAGGAGAGGTAATGCCAAATGAATAAAATCTGTTGCCTCTGCTCAGTACCCGGAACAGTGGCTCACAGATTTTACCCAAGAGGAGCGGCAGGCCATAAGAACAATAGGTCAAAAGCTCTTCCTAAATGAATTCATTTTATTTTTAACACAGTTCAAGGCAGTTTAAGCTTAATGACACTCTCAGAAACAAGTATTTAGGTGCTAAGCAATTAAGAGCAAGCTAGTAGCTCTGTCAGAGCAAAAAGCTAAACCATAGTCAGGCTAGCTTACCACAGAAAAGAAGAAAAAGTTAAAGAAGAGTCTTTCTGAGGTTGAAACATCCTCAAAGACAGACCTGAAAAACTACTCTTGTCTGAGCTTAATTGGATTAGACTGTGGAGCAATTTATGCACCAGGGCATGGTTGAAGCCTATGGAGCAATCAGTTGGCAATTAGTAGAGCATAACCGCTAGGTGTGACACCGAGGTAGGTAGAAAGTTTAACAGAGGTAATAGAAAAGTGACAACCCAAACCACTGTCATCTCATCATTACTGTAAACATACCCAAGCCTGTGTTTTCTGTGGAGAAATATTAGAAGCGTCACACTATAAAAGAAAAAGACTTTATTCAAATAATATAGCAAAGTAACTAAACAAATACATAAACAAACAATAATAATTGCGAGGCCAAGAAAGGGGAAGATGAATTGGTATTCCTATTTACTACAATATATTACCTAAAATATTCAATTTAAAACAAAATATTATGGGACATGCAAAGCAACAAGAAAGGGTTACCCTTGTAACCCAAGAATGGGAATTCTCCTCAGAATATGGAGACTGTGCAGTCACTCTCAACACAAAGTTATTATTGTTGGGCTGGATAATTCAAGAGAATCTACCAGTCTTTACCAGCTTTTTATGAATGAAGATTCACATCCATTTCCCACAATAGGAAGTAATGTTGAAGAGACAGTGATTCAGTAATACATATTTCCTCACGTGAGATACTGGTGTCCAAGAATGTCTTCATTTTTCCTGGAAATTTACTATGCTAACTGGATTTGTAAAAGTCATGGACGGCACAGAGAGAGAGAGAAAGGATTTCTGTAACTAGAGAAGAACTTTATAAAAAGTTAGCTCTTGTGTACCCAAGTAAAGTTGGAATGCTGATTTTTGCTAATAAACAAGGTGCTAAATAACGCATGCCTGACTATACCTGAAATCTCTCAAGTTTTCTAGCTAACTTGTATTAAAGATGACCAAGCATATACAGGAATATTGTGTTGTTACTGAGAGGGTTTAGGCTAACTTAAATGTATAATGTTACAATTAAAAATTATATTATTTCTACCGATTCCTTCTCATTACCTGTATATAAAGAAATGCTGGACTTTACCTGAAAGCAGCAAAAATTAATGGTTTATATATATTTACAATAAACTGATTTAAAGTGTTTTCTATATATAGAAAGATTAAGTTCATTTATTTGAAAACAAGAGAAAGTCTCACTTTCCCATTTGTCTTCTCATCAGTTAATTCCAAAGTAAGGTCTTAAAGCTGTGCTTGACATTTTTTTTTCAAAATGAATCCTTTCAGGACATTACATCACCTATGCTAAATACAAAGGGAGGGGAAGATAATTTTAACTTCAAAATATTTATTATCAGTATAACCTTTCTTATAAACTTCTTAATCCTTCTTAACTGAAGATTTTTTCCTCTTCTTGTCACATCAAGACAAAATGTAAATCAACTTAGCCATTCAATTTCGAATCTTCTAAAATAGTATAACTTGTGAAAAGTATTTTGCATAAGGTAGTGTATATAAATCAAGTTCAAGTTGATGTCTTTGATTTATGTTCTAAAGAAAAGTGAATAATGCATTAATAATATACTTAGGTATAACCATAATGAGATAAATACCACCATTGATGTTAAGTGACATTTTGTATTTTTCCCATTATGTTCTCTGTATTATACCAACCAAAACCCAAACCACTGAACTGCTCTTTAAAAGAAAGAAGGCTCTACAAGAAACACAAATATTAGTCAGGCATGGTGGCACGTGCCTGAAGTTTTGGCTACTCTGGAGGCGGAGGTGGGAGGGTCACCTGAGCCCAGAGAGGTTGAGGCTGTAGTGAGCCAAGATTGTGCCATAGCATTCCAACCTGGGTGACAGAGTGAGACCCTTTCTCAAAAACGAAAAATAAACAAAAAAAAATTAAGAAAGGAAGGGAGAAAGTAATAGATGGTGTGGAAAAAAATAATAAAAAGAAAAAATAGCTTGATATTGTATACATATTTTTGGTAAATGACACACACAGAAGCATGTAATGCAGATGAGTAGAATATACATGAAAATATTGAATGAGTATTACTAAGAGGTAAAATTGCACAGTAAGCAAGTATCAGATTATTTCCTTCATTAGTCCTTATGCCAACCACATTACTGAGTAAATTGTTAATTTGGTAACTAGTCCATTGTGATTAAAATTATCAAGTGATCTTTTCAGAGCTAATTGACAACTGTTGTGTGAAAATATGTCTCTCTAGAGAATAATACTCTATAAATAGTATCAAATAATTTATCCAGAGTATTTTTAGGCATTAAATTATGTCAAATATTAAAAAATAAATTTGAAATTAAAAGTAACAAATATCTTCTAAGAAACAACATTAATTTATATTACTATTTCAAAATTTCTTATTGTAGAAATTGAAATATTTTCAGACTTTTTATTTCTAATACTTGTCTTTTATCTTTGTCTACCACATGAATATATTGTTTAACAATTAGAAAATCCAATATATTTAAAATTATTTTAAGAATTTGTTGTAAAAATTGATTGATATGGTACATTATTTTTATTAAGAAATAACTTGGTCACCACCGTACCTTAAAAAACTCCACCTAAAGAATAGGATGAAATTTTTGTAAATCTTATATCGGATATGAGACTTGAATACAGACTGCATAAACAATTCTACAACTCAATGATAAAATCTAATTATTATACGTGCAAATGATTTGAATAAATGTTTTCCAAAGAAGATCTACAAATGACCAATCTTTATAATTTTTCTTTTTCAGAATGTCATGTAAATGGAATCACACACTGGTTTTTGTCACCATAATACATTTAATACCCATCCATATTGCTGTACAACACATACATTTATTATCTTAAAGATCTGTAGGAAAAGTCTGACACAGGTCTCACTTGGTTAGCTGTCACCAAGGTTATACTTCTTTCTAGATGTTCCAGGGGACAATCTGTTTCCATGACTTTTCCAGCTTCTAGAAACTACCTCCATTCTTTGAATTGTTGCCCTGTTCATCTATCTTCAACACCGGCAACATCATACGTTTCTGAACATTCTTAGATTATATTGTTCTCTCTGAATATAACCAGGAAACACTCTCTACCTTTACAAATTTATAAGGTTAGATTGGCCCACCTGAACAATCCTGGATAACTTCCCAATCTCATGGTCCATAACCTTATTCCTATGTCCAAGTTCCCATTATGATGGCAAGTAATATACTCACACATTCTTGGAATTCAAACGTGGTCATATTTAGGAAGCATGTTTTTATGCCTACTACAAGTTTCTCTTCATTTATGAGGATTCCATTGTATTGATGTATCAAAATTTATTTAGACCACTGCCAGTTGATGGACATTTGAGTTGTTGGCAGTTTTTGGTGATAATCAGTAAAGCTTCTGTGTACATTCTATGGATCTATGTTTTTGCTAACATTGGGCAAATACCTTGATAATACATGCATAATTATTTAATATTATTAATATCAGAAGAGAGTTTAAGTTTTGGAAAGCTTTCAAGCTTACTGTGGTGGATACAAAGTTTTTAAAATACTGCTTTTTGCTAAAGACTTTGAATTTTATCGTTGGTCATTATTGTCCTTGAAGTTATAGGCTCATTTTGGTCACTTTCCAGAAACTACTTGCCAAACAACCAAATCTGACAAAGATATAGTTTGCTTGACAGTTGTGATTATCATGTAAATTTTCTGTGCCATGACAAAAATGGCAAATTCAGTTTACAACTAAAACAATCACACAAGTGCTTTTTCCTAATATGACCATCCTGCTTCTCCTGCTGGTAAGTATGAACTATCCTACTTCCATATGCAGGAGAAGTGCTTTATGAGTACTCATCATGTGTTACACAGAATATTAAAAAGTTCTGTCCTCATGGTCAAGATTCATTAAATTAATAATTTCCTTTCTTCTTCAAGAATATTCATAAGTGAAACTGATTTTGTGTGTGTGTAACTGCTTTGATTCGTGCTCAGACTCAGCAGTTTGTCCAACATTAACTTTACATCACCATTGCTTCGTACACCAGAGAGGACAAATAGTGCTTTATTATTATCAAGAACGTAGTTTTGACCTCATGGACCCCCTGAAAGGATGTTAAAGACTCCCACACTTTGAGAATAGCTGCTCCTGATAAATCATTGTCCATAGACTCCTGAAAGGCAGAGGATCTCTTTTATAAAGTAATAAAATACTCTTATTGGCAACTATATATAAATACCAAAGTACTAAAAATATATAATCTGCATGTTACATGTATGACATTTCCAATATCTTTTTTAAAATTTTAGTTACTGAGCTGAGGCTAGAGTTGCTTTATGCTAGCCTGTAAACGTAATTAAGTTTCTGTGTTCTGTGTATTGAACAACAGAATGTACAAATGCTATCTGTGAGGTAAGGTTAATATTCCTGTCTTACACATGAGGAATTTCTGCTTAAGGGAAGTTAATTAATTTTATAATATGTGGTTGTATTAGTTCCTTCCTCCATTGCTATAAAGAAATACCTGAGCCTGGGTAATTTGTACAGAAAAGAGGTTTAATTGACTCATGGTTCTATAGACTGAACAGAAAACATGTTGCTGGCATCATCCTGCCATCTGAGGAGGCCCCAGGAAGCTTTTAATCATGAGAGAAGGTGAAGGGGAAGCCAGCAGGTTACATGACCAGAATGGGAGCAGGGGGAGTGGGGTGGTACCACATATTCTTAAAGAACCAGATCTCATGAAAACTGCCTCTGTATCATGATGACAGAACCAAGCTATGAGGGACTCACTCCCATGACCAAAACACCTCCTACAAGGTCCCACCTCCAACATTAGAGGTTACAATCCAATGTGAGATTTGGGTAGGGACAAATATCCAAACTATATTATTCCACCTCTGGCCCCCCAAAAATCTCATGTCCTTCTCACATTGCAAAATACAATCATGCCTTCCCAATAGTCCCTCAATATCGTAACTCATTCCAGCATTACGTCAAAAATACAAAGTCCAAAGTTTCATCTGACATGAGGCAAGTCCCTTCTGTGTATAAGCCTGAAAAATAAAAACAAGGTATTTACTTTCAAGATAAAATGGAGGTACAGGCATTGGATAAACATCCTCATTCCAAAAGGGAGAAATTGGTCAAAAAAAAAAAGGCTACAGAGCCCACACAAGTTTGAAACCAAGCAGGGCAGTCATTAAACCTTAAAGTTCCCAAATAATCTCCTTTGACTCTCTGTCCAACATCCAGGGCACACTGCTGTGAAGAGTGGGCTTCCAAGCCTTTGGGCAGCTCTGCCTCTGTGGCTCTTCAGGGCTCATCCCCCTTGGCTGCTTTCATCGGTTGTAGTTGAGTGCCTACAACTTTTCCAGGTGCAGGGTGCAAGCTTCCAGTGGTTCTACCTTTCTGGGGTCTGGAGAATGGTGGCCTTCTTCTCATAGTTCCACTAGGCAGTTCCCCATTGAGCACTCTGTGTGGTGGCTCTAAACCCTCATTTCCCCTTGTCACTACTCTGGTAGAGGTCCTCTGTGAGGGCCCTGCCCCTGCAGCAGGCTTCTGCCTAGGCACTCAGGTTTTCTCATACAACCTCTGTATGAGATGTATGAGAATCTAGGCAAAGACTGCCAAGCTGCCTTCATTCTTGCACTCTGAAACCCTGCAGGCTTAACACCATGTGGAAACTGTGAAGGCTTATGGCTTGTATTCTACAGAATGGCAGCCTGAACTCTTGATTGGGCTTCTTTGAGCCATGGCTGGAGCTGGGATGGTCAGAATGTGAGAAGCCCTGTCCTGAGGCTGTGCAGGGGGGCAGTGGGCCCTCACCAATAAACTCCTACGCCTCTGGGCTTATGATGGGAAGGGCTGCCACAAAGGTCTTTGAAATGCCTTCAAAGCCTTTTTCCCATTGTCTTGGATATTAGCACTTGGCTCCTTGTTAGTTATGCAAATATATCTGGCAAGTGGTTGTTCTACAGCCTGCTTGAATTCCTCTCTCCAGAGAAAGCTTTTCATTTCTTTACCACATAGGTAGGCTGCAAATTTTCCAGACTTTTATCTTCTGCTTTCCTTTTAAATTTCAATTCCAACTTTGAGTCATTTATTTGGTACTGCATCTGAGCGTAGGTTGTTAGAAGCAGCGAGGTCAAATCTTGAATGCTTTGCTGCTTAGAAATGTATTCTGTCAGATACCCTAAATCAGCATTCTGAAGTTCAAACTTCCACAGATCCCCAGGGCAGGGGCACAATGCAGCAAATCTCTTTGCTAAGGTGCAACACACATACTCTTTGCTCCAGTTCAAAATAAACTCCTCATTTCCATCTGAGACCTCTTTAGCCTAGATTTCACTGTCCATATCACTATCAGCATTTTGGTGACAACCATTCAACTAGTTTCCAGGAAGTTCCAAACTTTTTCTCATCTTCCTATTTTATTCTGTGCCCGCCATACTCTTCCAACCTCTGCCTGTTACCCAATTTCAAAGTGGTTTCCACATTCTCAGGAATCTTTATAACAATGTTCCACTCCTAGGTACCAATTTTAAAGTGGTTTCCACATTCTCAGGAATCTTTATAACAATGTTCCACTCTTAGGTACCAATTTTATGTATTAGGCCATTCTTGCATTGTTATAAAGAAATACCTGAGGCTGGGTAATTTATTTTAAAAAGACATTTAATTGGCTTATAGTTCTGCAGGTTGTATAGGAATCATGATACCAGCATCCTCCTGTCTTCTGGGGAGGCCTCAGGAAGCTGTCAATCATGGGAGAACGTGAAGGCGGAAGCAGCACACCACATGGCCAGAATGAGAGCAAGGTGAGGGGAGGTGCTACACACTCTTAAACAACCAGATCTCACAAGGACTCACTTGCTATTGGGAGGACAGCACCAAGCCATGAGGGATAAGCTCTCAGGAGCCAAATACCTTCTACTAGGTCCCACCTGCAAAACTGGGGAATACAATTCAACATGAGATTTTTTGGCAGAGACAAATATCCAAGCTATATCAGGAGTTAAGATTCAAAGCCAGGTCTGTCAGAATTGAATAGCTGGGCTCTTTCTGCTATAGCATGCTGCCCTCCTACAATATAAATAGTAACTCTGGCAATAAAGTGTGAATATTAATAGAAGTCAATAATGACATGCACATATGGATATATTTCTATTCCTTTCATTTATAAAATATTGAATTTTTCATTTTATATGAGGCTTAGCCTCGATGAGCTTTTCCATGGATGTTACTTCAAATTTATCTTATGATATCTTGTTCGGTTTGAAACCGGAGGCTTCTAACAATTGTCATTTTAACCGGTCATAAATTAGGGAAGTCAAATTTGATTAATTCATTCTTGTCACTGTTCTATCCTTTATCTTTCCAGTGATTTCTAAGCAATTTACTTTTAATTTGTTTAGTGTATGAAAATTGCTAGTCGTGAAATTATGTTTGAGATTTCCCCAAAAGAGAATTTTATTAAAGTTAAAAACTGAGTTGGAACAAAATTACATTCTTTAGAGACATATTGAGGCACAATTTTCCATAAATCCAGTTCATCTCTGAGTAATTATGGCCATGTCCTTCTGATACTGGCAGAATTGGATATGACATAAAAGTTTGATTGATCTTATGATTTGTGATTCTTTTTGATGTCCCCACAAAAGTAGCACTTGTGGGGAAGTCAGTATTAATAAGATTCATTACTCATGGATCTATGCAAACAGGCTAGTGCATATCAAGATGAATATTTCATTACGGCAATGTGGGCTTGAGATGCAGGTTGAAGAGGTGGAGTGATCAACTGAAACTGTATAGACTTCCTTCTATACTGAACACTCTAATCCAAATATAACTCTAAGCTCTGATAAAGTCATATAGATCTTCATCCTGTGAGGATGCTCATATAGCATTCATATACATTGAATCTAACTGTGTCTCAAACATCACCAACATAAAGTGTCAGTTCAGTGGATGAAAACATTAGCTCAACATTAATTTAAAACATATGGCTACCCTCCAAAATTATTTGGATAAATTTTTCCTTGTTAATTTGATGCTAGCCTGGTAAAGATATCATCTCAAAAGCCTCAATAATAAGAGAGAACATGAAAACATTTATTAAAAGCTATTTTTTAAAAATGGATGAAAACTTTAAAAATGAATTACAGTATAGAAAAATATGATGATATTAAAGTCCTGTAAAGCAAAAGGCCAAAACAGGTTAAATTGTATTCAAAGGTGATACTCACCAAATTGAGTCACTATTTAGAATATTGTCCTTTTTCCAGGTGCAATCTTGGCTGCTGGAAACAATGATAGAATACACTGTTACTACACTGATCCACTAAACACCCTAATTGGCCCCAGGCATGCTGGGCTTTAGTGGACAGCCCAAAGAGTTCCAGCAGTTGACTAAAATGTTCTTATTCTGGGCCATCTGATAATGAGCAAGCAAGCCCATTAACACATGTACCATTATGGCCTGATTGTGAAAATTTCAGTTTTAATGGCATTTTACTTAGCAGGGACACATTTTTAGAACACTAATCAGTGCCTTGAGATTTATTTATATTTAGCATTCTTTGTTCTAAGTAGAAAACAAGACTATTCAAAACACACACACACACACACACACGCACACACACAACAGTTAGAAGACCAGCCTTGTTGAGGTTATCAATCAGGTGACAGAATGGTTACTATCTCAGGTTTCCCAGAGATATTGAGATTAGACACCTTTTCTTATTATCTATTGAGTCAGGCAGAAAATAAGTTACAAAACTGCTCTAGAAGTAGCAAGGACCACCACATTAAGTAAAAGGGGATTTCAGGAAGGAAGAAAGGTGGATACAGAATTTTCCTTGAAATATTTTTTATAAAAGACAAATACTAAATTAATCACACTGCATATGCTGATTTCAAATAAGCGCATTTTCAAACGCCTTTCTGGATTTGCATTTCATTTTATTGTATTCTCAGGGAAACAGATTAAAGTTTTGCTGTAGATTATTGGAAACAATTTGGGAAAATAAGTCTGAGTATGTGGAAGAAATTATTTCATAAGGCTGTAAAACTCTGAATAAAATAACTAAAAACATTATGAACTCACTTGAAGAATTGGGTTCGTGATAATCAATGCATATAGATACACATAAGCATGGACCAGAAGCATGAGCATAATCCATGCAAATCTGTGTTTTCAAATAGTGGAAATACTGCTTGTCCAAGTCATTAACATTGTTAGTATGCTGTGCATTGCTGTGGAAGACTCAGTGACTAATGGGATATGTACACTGAAAGTAATGTGAATATTTTCAGAAATGTGTACTTGTGAACTACAACATTGGCAAGTTTATTATAAAACATAGATAAGTCATAATATCTTAACTTAAAAATTTAATATCCAAGGAAGGGGATTGTAACTAAGGGAAGCAGTTACAGCTTTAGTTCTCCAAATAAATAATAAATACAGATTAAGAGTGTTTAATGTGGAAAATTGACTTATTCTGGGTTATCAGTGAAGATCTCTCTGTTTTAGGAAGATGGCATATAAAATATTCATTCTTTTATGACTTTTGGAAGGGTTTGGCAAATGGAGATACTCTAGCAGATTAGAGGAAGAAAGGAAGAAAGGAAAAAATAAAGATATATTTATTCCCTCTGTTTTCTTCCCCCTGCATGGCTGCCTTAGGCTGTTTTTGTCCCTTGACCATCAGCCACTACATATGTCTATTCCATACTTTCTACAGGATTCTCTCCCTCCTTCTTATCTCCTGGCCTAGGGGTGTTAATAGCCCTAAAATACTTCAGTGTCTCTTGTAGTTTCTCTAAAATGTGCCCACATCTTTGTAAATAGTCTCACAGTTAAGCCCTTTTTTATCCTAATATGCTGTGTCCCTGATTAGTAGAGGCTTTGTTAAGGGTAGTTAAACTGACCCTAGTAAGATGAGTAGAGGCTTGATAGGAAGAAAAATTTGCGTGGAGGCGTAAGAAGCAGATTGGGAAAGGAGAATATTGTCAGAGTGGGACCCGCATATGCAAAGGCTTCAAGGCAAAAATGAGAAACACATTTTAGAGATCAAATAAAGGTCAGTATGGTTGGAAACTATAGAGCTTATTATGATTATTCATTCTTTTGACAAACATTCAGAGAATGCCTTCTGCTATGTATTTGCTACTTCTAGAGGGAGATACTAGGGACTAAAAGGAAGGATCAGACAAATTTGAACAGAATGTAGTTGCTATGGTGTAGACAAACACACGTGTTTGTCTCCTCCACTAGACTGTAGTGGAGTGATGACGAGTGTGTGAATATTTTCATACAGGTTGTATAAAATCTGGGATTATAATGAAGGGAAATATTAATTTTGACTAGAGGTATGTCTTATATATGCAGTGATATTTGAGCTAGCGTTCTAATATTGAGTACAAATTTAGCAGGCTGAATCCATTACACATAGGATTTAACAGTAGACACGATTGATATATTCATTTGCTCAACAAATATGTACTGAGTGGTTACTATGTATGCCAGGAACTACTGTTCAAGCCACTGGAGATAAAACAATACAAAGACTGACAGAATCCAAATTCCTATTAAGCTCATATTCTAGTGGAGGAGATTTACATTAAACAAATCAATATATGTAATACAATTTCAGGTAATAATATATGGTCTGAAGAAAAGTAAAACAGGATAATGAAACGAGAGTCCTGGAGTGGGTGTCTAGAGCACTGTTTTAAACAAAATGATAATCTCATAAATGAAGCAGCAGTGCAAGCGAAGATAAGGAGCAAGAATACTGGGGATCAGAAGAAATATGAAATGAAAGACTGAAACAGGAAAATGCTTGGGGGCATATTCAGAGAAGAGCAAATAAATCAATGTAGCTTTTAGATATATGGCACAGGCTTTATGATAAGTTAGGAAATAAATAAGAGTTTTATATGCCACACCAAACAATTTTTATTTTATTTTTTAAGTAATTGGGATCATCACTTGGATTAAAGCAAAGTTGACTGGAATCATTGTTGGCAATTTAGAAGATGATTTATCAGAGTAAAAGACTGAAGGCAAGCAATCAAGTTAGGAGGAGAGCACATAGCATAGGCTAAGATATTCTCAACCTATTTTAGGACAATGGTCATGACATGGGAGAGGACAGGGTAAATTTGAGATGTTATGCAGAAACTTTTCTTTAACTTTTATTTTAGGTTCAGGGGTACATGTGCAGGTTTGTTATATAGGTAAACCGTGGGTCATGGGGGTTTAGTATATAGGTTATTTGGTCACCCAGTTACTAAATATAATACCAGATAGGTATTTTTTTTCTGATATTCTCCTTCCTCCCACTTTCCACCCTCAGTTAAGCCCCAGTGTCTGTTGTTCCCCCTTTTTTTGTCCTTGTGTTCTTGTTATTTAGCTCCTACTTATAAATCAGAAAAAGTGATATTTGTTTTTCTGTTCCTGCATTAACTTGCTTAGGATAATGGCCTCCAGAACCATCCATGTTGCTGTAAAGGACATGATCTTGTTCTTTGTTATGGCTGAATAGTATTCCATGGTGTATATGTACCACATTTTCTTTATGCAGTCTACCATTGATAGGCATTCATGTTTATTCCATATCTTTGCTATTTTGAATAATACTGCAGTGAACATACATGTGCATGTGTATTTATGGGTAAAACAATTTATATTCCTTTGTATCCAACCTAATAATGGGATTGCTGGGTCAAATGGTAATACTGTTTTAAGTTATTTGAGAAGTTTCCATACTGCTATCCACAATGGCTGAACTAATTTATACTCCCCCTAGCAGTGTATAAGTATTTCCTTTTCTCTGCAACCTTGGCAGCATCTGTTATTTTTTTGACTTCTTAGTAATAGCTATTCCGACTGGTGTGAGATGATATCTTACTGTGGTTTTGATTTGCATTTCTCTAAAGATTAGTGATATTGGACATTTCAGAAACTTGACAGGAATCTAGTAATCATGAGAGCAGAGATTTATATTTATTTGTTTCTGTTTTGTTCATTGCAGCTTACCTAAGCATCAAGAACACAAGAATGTAATAGGTGCACATTAACTATTTATTGGATGAGTAGAAAATTTTGTGGCTGACTAGATGTTTTCAAGGAAAATTAATGAGAAGCATGTTTCAGGGGATAAAGATGATCAGGTATATTAGTTTGTTCTTGCATTGCTATAAAGAACTACCTGAGACTGGGTAATTTATAAACAAAAAGAGTTTAATTGACTCATAGTTTCATAGGCTGTACATGGCTGGGGAGGCCACAGGAAACTTACAATCATGGCATATGGGGAAGGGGAAGCAGGTATGTCTTACATGACCAGAGAAGAAGGAAGAGAGTGAAGGGGAAGGTCCTACACACTTTTAAACAACCAGATCTCATGAGAACTTACTATCATGAGAATAGCAAAGGGGAAATCCATCCCCATGATCCAATCACCTCCCACCAGGCCCCTCTGTTAACACTGGGGATTACAATTTGACATAACACTTGAGCAGGAACACAAATCCAAACTATACTATTCCGCCCTTAGCCCCTCCCAAATCTCATGTCCTTCTCACATTACAAAATACAATCCTTTGTCAATAGTCCTTCAAATCTTAACTCATTTCAGCATTAATTCAGAATTCCAAAGACCAAAGTCTCATCTGAAACAAGACAAGTTGTGTCTGCCTATGAGCCTCTAAATCTAAAGCAAGTTAGTTAATTCTAAGATACAATGGGGGTATAGGCATAGGGTAAATACACCCATTCCAAGAGGGAGAAAACAGCCAAAACAAAGAGGTATGGACATTGGATAAACATTCCCATTCCAAAAGGGAGAAACTGGCCAAAAGAAAAAGGATACAGGCCCCACACAAGTCCAAGAAATACCAGGGCAATCATTAAATTTTAATGCTTCAAAATACTCCCCTTTGATTCTGTGTCTCACATCCAGGCCACACTGATGCAAGAGGGGATCTCCCAAAGACTTGGGTAGCTCTGCCCTGTGACTTTGCAGGGTACAGCCCCCTCGGCTGCTTTCATGGGCTGGCATTGAGTACTTGTGGCTTTTCCAGGAGCACAGTGAAGATTGTTGGTGGATCTACCATTTTGTGGTCTGGAGGATGGTGGTCCTCTTCTCACAGCTCCACTAGGCAGTGCTTGAGTGGGAGCTCTGTGTGGGGGTTCCAATCCCATATTTCCCATCTGCACTGTCCTACTAGAGGTTCTCCATGAGGACTTTGCCCCTGCAGCAGACTTCTGCCTGGACATCCAGGTGGTTCCATACATCCTCTGAAATCTAGGCAGAAGCTCCCAAGCTTCAATTCTTTTCCTCTGAGCATTTGCAAACTTAACACCACTTTGAAGCCTTTAAGGCTTATGGCTTGCACCCTCTGGAGCAGTGGCCTGAGACATATCTGGGACCGTTTTAGCCATGGCTGGAGATGGAATGACTAGGATGCAGGGTGCAGTGACCTAAGGTTACATGTGGCAGCAGGGCTCTGGGCCCAGCCTGCAAACTATTCTTCCCTTCTATGCCATCAGGCCTATGATGAGAGGGGCTGCCAGTGAAGGTCTCTGAAATTCCTTTGAGGCATTTTCCTCATTGTCTTGGCTATTAACATTTGGCTCCTCTTTATTTATGCAAATTTCTGTAGCCAGCTTGAATTCCTCCCCAGAAAATTGTTTTTTTCTTTTCTACTTACATGTCCAGGCTGCAAATTTTCCAAACTTTTACACTCTCCTCCTTTTTTCAATGTAAGTTCTTGTTCCATGTCATTTCTTTGCTCGTTAATATAAGTGTTGGCTGCTGTAGCAGCCGTGCCATATCTTGAACTTTTTGCTACTTAGAAATTTATTCTACCAGATACCCTAAATCATCACTCTCAAGTTTCATGTTCCACAGATCTCTAGGGCAGGGTCACAATGCTTCCAATCTCTTTGCTAACACGTAACAAAAGTGACCTTTGCTCGAGTTCCCAATAAGTTCTTCATCTCCATCTGAGTCCATCTCAGCCTGGAGTTCATTGTACATATTGCTATCAGCATTTTGATCACAACAATTTAACAAGTGTCTAGGAAGTAAACTTTCCCTCATCTTTCTGTCTTCTTTTGAGTCCTCCAAATTGTTCTAACCTCTGCCTGTTACCCAGTTCCAAAGTCACTGTGTTAGTCTATTCTCACACTGCTATAAAAAACTACCCAAGACTGGGAAATTTATAAAGAAAAGAGGTTTAATTGGCTCAGGGTTCTGCAGGCTGTACAAAAAGCATGGTTGGCAGAGGCCTCAGGAAACTTACAATCATGGTGGAAGGCACAGGGAGGTTGACATGTTCTATATCACTGGAGCAGGAGGAAGAGAGAGTAAAGAGGGAAGTGCTACACACTTTCAAACAACTAGACCTCATGAGAACTCTCACTCACCATGAGAACAGCAAGGGAGAAATCTGCTCCCGTGACTCAATCATATCCCATCAGCTCCCTCCCCCCAACACAGGGGATTACAATTCAACATGGTATTTTCATGGAAACATAGAGCCAAACCATATCAGTTGTTTCCACACTTTCAGGTATCTTTATAGCAATGCCTCACTTCCCAGTACCAATTTTCTGTATTAGTCCATTCTTGTACTGCTATAAATAACTACCTGTGACTGGGTAATTTATAAAGAATAGAGGTTTAATTGATTCACGGTTCCACAGGCTACACAGGAAACACAGCTGGGGATGCCTCAGGAAACATAAAATTAATGCAGAAGGCAAGGAAGCTGGCATGTCTTACATGGCTAGAGAAGGAGGAAGAGATCAAAGGGGGAGGTGCTAGACACTTTTAAACAAACATATCTCGTGAGAACTCACTCACTATGATGAGAACAGCAAGGGAAAAATCTGCCCCCACGAACCAGTCACCTCTCAGCAGGCCCTTCCTCCAACACTGGGGATTACAATTTGACATGAAATTTGAGTGGGGACTCAAATCCAAACCGTATCACCAGGTTTTCTAGTTGTGTGTCTAGGTGGAAGATGATACCATCAGTTAAGGTAGGGAAATCTGAAAAGAATATGAAAAGGGAATGTGAAGGCAGGCAAAGAAGGAGAATTGTGCCTTAATACTTTAGAGGTGAAACTGATTGGAAATGATTCCCAGTTATCTGTGTATATTTTGTGCCTAACTTGTACATGTTTAACATGCTTACTGTAAGATTTCTTTCAGTGTGAATAAGGTTACCCTTAAGAACCTGGATAAGCTTGTGATTTGCTGCAGCTCCTCTGGAGGGATTGTGCAAAGAAGCAGAATCATGGACTTCAGTGGCAAACTAAGGATGTGAAGATTGTTTCCACTTATTGGTGATAGTTAGAAAGTTGAGGAATAGGCATCTCTAAAATATTTGTTTTTATCTATTATTAATTCAAATACTGTATTTAGCTATGAAATGAGAGCCTCTGTGGATAGGCAAGGCTCCATCCTGCAAAATGGTTCAACAACCCACTGGGATGTCACAGTAAATGTAAGGAGGACATGATATTAATCACATCAGGTGGAACCCTTCTCCTCCACTTTCTGAAAGCTTGTGGATCCTGTTGATCCTCCCCACCAGGTACCTTTACTTGGTGTTGAATTTATTGGGAAATGAGTGCTATTCACTGAGATCAAAGAATAATTTAGTATTTTCTAGTTTGGGTTAACAGTTCCTCCTGATGAGAAACTTAAAAAGTTAAAAAGTGATTAGATGATTACAATCAACTTTACCTTTTCATACTGTCTCCATCAGATACTCATCTTCTTTGCTCTGTTGGTACAAAATATTTTCAAATTACAGTTTTACAAACAATAGTAATAACAGACAATTATTACTAAGAAGAGTCATTGTTTTCTAACACATTTTACTGTTTCAAATTTAATCTCTACAGATATATCCATTTGACAGCCTCTGGAGACAGAGAAGTAGGGGAAGTGGCACACCAGGAAGGAGAGGTGGCAGTGGAGCAGGCAGACAGCAGAGAGCCAGAGCAGGAAATGTCACTGTGCTGCCCACGGGGCTTACCAGGCAGTCATCTAGGCAATTGACTCTTAGCAGAACCATGAGAATGCAGTACTTCCTCAAGCTTCTCTTTCATTCCAGGGACTGCAAGGGCTTATTAGAATCTCCCCCAAACAGTTCATCTACTGATATACACAACTTTACCTTTCATTTGTCAAATATGAATAACTATCAAGACAGAGGTGACCATACACAACAAGCTTTCTAAAGCTGATACTCATACACTTGATACAAGATAAAAAGATAATGTGTAGAACAAACGACTCTTATCAGGTAATACAAGTAAGAACGGCCTAGACAGAAGAGGAATCTTGCAATGAATAGAAAACAATTAGAAAACCATATGTGGAGTGCCAATTTGGAAAGCACCTCAAGCCTTTCCAGATCCAGTGCCCAAGGGGAAAAGAACAGCCTCCATTTAATCTTGCATATACAACTCGAAAGTCAAGGGTTGCCGATGGTGTTCTCATGGGGCCGTGTAGACACAGGGTGATTCACTTACTAGAATTGAAGGACTATAAAACCTGACTTGCTTGTTTGAATGCAGAAAGATAGCATTCAAAAAATAACAAGAACTCCCTTGGAAAAAATTCTGCACCAGGTAGTCAATCTGAAGACCAAGAATATTGAATGTATCTTAAAAAATTATGTTTTCAAAGAGCTTCAAAGAGGCTAGCCTAGACACAATGGGCTAGACAGGCAGACATTGGAGTTAGTGCTTTTCAGAAAAGTAGATCTATTTCAGAATGCTGTTAATATCAATCACCCAGAACCATCTGTAGGTTCTAGTACAGATGACACATCACGTTCTCAGAAAGGGCTTTTCAATTCAGCTTTTATTGATCCCTTAAATAAATAATACTTTAGAATATCTCTCTTGAAAATTCTAGTACAGTCAACATCAAATGGTCATTTGAATAATACCAGTGAAAAATCTTCTGCAGGCGTTCTACCACCCTCTTCAGCTAATGCCAACCCCCTCTTCACCACTGCCTGTAGCCCACCTTCCCATTTCAAAGCATCCCCTGCCTGTAAATTCCAATTGCCATTCTTGTAGAAAGACCTGGGTTTCAATATCCATATGTTGACAGTTTGATATGGTTTGGCTGTAACCCCATCAAAATCTCAACTTGAATTGTATCTCCCAGAATTCCACATGTTGTGAGAAGGGACCCAGGGGGAGGTAATGGAATCATGGGGGCTGGTCTTTCCCATGCTACTCTCGTGATAGTGAATAAGTCTCATGAGATCTGATGGGTTTACCAGGGATTTCCACTTTTGCTTCTTCCTTATTTGCTCTTGCTGCCTCCATGTAAGAAGTGCTTTTTACTTCCCGCCATGATTCTGAGCCAAGTGGAACTGTAAGTCCAATTAAACCTCTTTTTCTTCCCAGTCTTGGGTTTGTCTTTATCAGCAGCATGAAAACAGACTAATACACACTTTTAGTCAAAATAGTAGCATCTTTGAGAACCAGAAGAATAAACACACTTATTTGGTAATGTTAGCCTCTATTTTATTTCAAATGAAGTATCTGAAACTCATGGAGAGAAAACATTTGATGCCTGACCAGAATTTTAAGTATAAATTTATAGAATGTAGAGCAAAGCTGAAAGTACAATACTGAGATGATGCAGAAACAGAAGACAGATCATAAAAGACAAGATGAAGATGCAAAGCCAAACTCCAGTAAAAGAGATAAAATGGTTTGCACTGCATTTGTGGAGACCTGTCCAACATCTTGGCTCCCAGATTATTTACTAAGTATTTCACTATAGTTTCCTCTGAACAATGTTGGCATTATGAGCTGGAATTTATAGCAGAATATGATTAATATCAGGTCTTGTATGCCAAAATGCTGATGTTATCTAGCACAATTATTAACCTAGATTCAAAAAGAAATCTCCTTTCTCCAGGTTCAAAAGAGTATAATGATATTAATTTTTAACATCTCCCTTAATATCAAAAGATGAAATAGATTAATCACATTTTTATGCAGAGAAATACAGATGCCTGTATCTTTATAACAAGTTAGTTCACATTAAAAGCAAGTAGATCCATGGCACTAGTGCAATGCTCGGATCAGAAAAAACCGTAAGCTTATTTATTTAAAAATCCATGCATGCTCTCACTAATAAGTGGGAATTGAATAATGAGAACACATGGACTCAGGGAGGGGGACATCACACACTGGGGCCTGTCCGGGAGTGGGGAGCAAGGGGAAGGAGAGCATTAGGACAAATATCTAATGCATGCAGGGCTTAAAACCTAGATGATGGGTTGATAGGTGCAACAAACCACCATGCACACCTATGCAGCAAACCTGCACGTTCTGCACATGTATTCCAGAACTTAAAGTAAAATTTAAAAAAAAAATCCAATTTACTTCCCATAAGGTTCTTTGTATTTAAGACAGAGTTTCACTCTGTTGTCCAGGTTGTAGTGCAGTGGTGCCATCAAAGTTCACTGCAACCTCCAGTTCCTGGGCTCAAGCAATGTTCCTGTCTCAGCATCACTCATAGCTGGGAGTACAGGTGCATGCCACTATACCCAGCTAATTTTTTTTGTAGAGACAGCGTCTCACTATGTTGCCCAGACTGGTGTTGAACTCCTGGGCTCAAGCAATTCTCCTGCCTTGGCCTCTCAAAGTACTAGGATTACAGGTAGGAGCTACCACACCTGGCCCTTCCTGTAAGGTTCTTAAGGGATGAAACTTCTTTTCCTGTAGAAACTTTCAGTATTATTATTTTTGTTTTAATTTTTCTTCTTTCTTATGTTTATTTTAATTTTAAATTTTGACATTTATGTTTGTTTATTTTTATTTATTGTTGTTTATTATCACTTAATTTTCATTTCATTTTATCTTAATTTGTATGCAGTTTTCAAGCCATTTCATCTCTTGCTTTTTACTCTCAAAATTTGTGTTTCCAGTTCTTTCTAAAAAATATTGAGGATCCAATGTCTGTGAATCAAAATTGTATACATTAAAAAAAAACCTATAGTGAGTAAGGTGCAATGTTTTTAGTTAAACCTAGCCTTTCTTTGGACCATTTTTTTTATAACTATAGAAGCTGTGAGATAAAGCATTCTTAATGCAAACTCATCCTTAACATAGAAATTTAGAAATTTCCACAAAATAATAAGATTCTGCAAACAATAAACATTTTCATTTTGTTATATTTATTTGTTGTCTTTGATTGAAACTGTCACTTGTTTTTATCTTGAGAGAATACAAGCTATGCAAAGAATTCCAACTAATGATTCAAATTGTGTTGTTTTTTCAAAGCATTGCCATTTGAAATGGGTAACATCATGTTTACAAATCTGAGATTTGAAATGCTTCCCAAAATTTGCTTGTTGTCTTTAGAAAATATTTATCTCCATCATCTAAAAGATAATTGGTACATACCAAAGAATATAAGTAACAGTTACACACAGTAGAAAGCCTAATTATAAAACAAATACTTGTAAACTTACCATGCAACTGAAGAATTAGAGCATTTCCAATCTTTGTATTTCTTTCATCTAACCTGTGCCCCTGCCTCCTCATAGTGGCAACTATTTCCCACATTTACGTTTATTTCTCCATTGCTGTTTGCTTTTCATACAATTTTTTATAAACATACTTAAATAATGTTCAGTTTCTTATCATTATGAAAATGATGTTACACAGCATATAGTCACCTGCAGCTTTCCTCAACAAATTTTATGCTTTAGGATTTATTTATTAAACTGATGTGTATAGCTATAGTTTATTCATTTTTCTCTTTTATATGGTGACTGTAGCATAATTTAGTTATTCATTCTCTTATTGTTAGAGATTGGGTTATTTTGCATTTTTCGTTATTACAATGTTGCTCTGATTTTTTTTGCATATTTACCCTTTTGCAATATGTGTGCTCATACTTTCATATTTTTAAGTCTATTTCATACCCCAAGAGTACTTATTATTCTTGTTTTTAATGGCCAAATTTATATGCATTTCTCATTGTTTTTCAGGCCCTTCTTCGTTTTCTTATTTCCTACTGAGATAATTTTCTTTCTCTTTGAACAGCTCCCTTTATTCTTTTATGTGGGTCTGCTGGCAGCAAATCTCTTAGTTTTTTAGTATGCATATGTATTTAATTGATTTTTTGAAGGACATATTTACTAGAAATAGAATTCTAAGTTGGTGGTTATTTTCTTTTGGCAGTATAAGAATATAATTCCATTTTTCATTTTTGATGAATAATTAGCTATTGATTTTATTGTTTCTCCTTTTATAGTAATGTGTCTATCTATAGCCTTTTTAGGATGTTCTCCATGTTTTTGGTGGTTAGTAGTACTATTAAGATGTGTGCAGTTGTGATGTCTGTTATTTATCTTTCTTGGATGCAGAATGCTTCTTGAAACTATAGTTTGATGCAATCCACTAGGCTTAGAAAATTATCTGCTAAAATCTCTGTAAATATTACTTCTTTTCCATTTTTTTTTTTTTTTTTTTTTTTTTGATACGGAGTCTCACTCTGTCACCCAGGCTGGAGTGCAGTGGCCGGATCTCAGCTCACTGCAAGCTCCGCCTCCCGGGTTTATGCCATTCTCCTGCCTCAGCCTCCCGAGTAGCTGGGACTACAGGTGCCCACCACCTCTCCCGGCTAGTTTTTGTTTTTGTTTTTGTTTTGTATGTTTTAGTAGAGACTTTTCCATTTTAAAAATTTTCTCTCCACTTTCTTTGTCTTTTGTGATAATCGTATATTTTCTATTCTTTTTGCTCTGTATGTTTCAGTCTTTAGATTTTCGACTGGCCTATAGTCAAGCTCTCATCTTTTTTCTCGGTAATGTGTCATGTGTTTGGTCAGAAAAAATTGCTTCTTTATACACAATATTGTAGTAAGTTAGACTAGAGGTATACAGACTTGAAATGGGAAGTGAAGGTGTTGGAATAAAGGTGCAACTGCAAAATGTCAATAGATAATATCATACCAAATAAACAGTATTTAAAATCACTTATTTACTAATTATATTTCCATTATTCTGATACAATTTTTGAAACACAAAGCATATTACTCTGAAATAGGATTATAATAATAAAGCCTAATACCTATATGAAGAAATATTATATTCTGTACAGGAAAATTGATAGTTATAATTTTACCTAATTTATAGAATTCTTGGCTTTGTTCCAATTTGGTTTTTTGTTCATTCTTTTCTACCATATTCTTTAACTATTTCAACTTATTCTCTTAATGCTAGACATCAACTACTATAGCATAGAAAAGTGGTACTCGGTAAGGACTTTATATCTAAGCAGTTATGCTACTTCAGATAAAAAAGTTAAATTTCCGTTTTACATGTTTCATCTATGGGGACAATAATAGGCCTTAACTCATAGTTATTATGACAATTTAGCAAGTATCTATCTATTTATCTACCTATCAACTATTATGCATCTATGATCTAGCTATATAGCTGTCAATTTATCTAGCCATATTATCACTTAGGAGAGTACCTGATGCACAATGGATACTCATTGAGAGACAAATATAGCCATCACTATTATTTTTATGGTATTATTTACTTTTTGCTATGTAACATTATTACAAACATAGAAGCTCAAAATGACTAATTATCTCCGATTGTGAGGGTCAGAAACCCGGACACAGCTTAGGTTGTTCCTCTGCTTCAGGATTTCTCATTATACTACTTATTTATTTATTTATTTATTTAAGACAGAGTTTTGCTCTTGTTGCCCAGGTTGGAGTGCAATGGCACTATCTCGGCTCAGCGCAACCACCGCCTACAGGGTTCAAGCGATTATCCTACCTCAGCCTCACGAGTAGCTGGGATTGCAGGCATGCGCCACCACACCCAGTTAATTTTGTATTTTTAGTGGAGACGGGGTTTCTCCATGTTGGTCAGGCTGGTCTCGAACTCGTAACCTCGGGAGATACACCCACCTCGGTCTCCCAAAGTGCTGGGATTACAGGTATGAGCCACCGCACCCGGCCTTAAGCTACCTTTAAGATGTTGGTGAGGGCTGTGTTCTCATCTTAGGTTCAATAAGGAAAGAATTCACTTCCAAGCTCACTTGTGGGATTTCTGACAAGATTCAGTTCCTTTTGATCTTTGGACTGGAACCTCAGTTGCATCCAAGCTATTGGCTGGATATAAGCTTCAGTTCTTTTTCATGAGGGAATCTCCATGGGGCCGCTCATGACATGGCAGCTGACATCATTAAAGCTATCAAGGGATAGACTCTGCTAGCAAGATGGAAATTACAATCTTATGTAGCATAAGTATGAAAATGACATCCTATCACTTTTGGCTACATACTGTTTGTTAGAAGAAAGCCACAAATGCTGTTACCTATACTCAAAGGGAGGTAATCACACAAAGATGAATGCCAGGAGGTGGGGTCTGTGGGGATTATCTTAGAGTCTATCCGCAACAGCTATCATCACCCTTAAGAAACTCAGAAATATCTTCAGTTGTATAGTGGTGAGTAGGACAAAAATAAATAAATTTAGAAATAATTCTTCTCAGGCAGTCACTTTTTACTATTCCCTCTTTTAACACAGTTCATTAGGGCCTCACATCTAATACTGTATACGAACAAGAAAGAAGTTTATTTTTTATAAAATTCTTCAGGACAATATACATATTGATTTCTACATAGTCAGAATGTCTCTCAAATAAGACCTCAAAACTTATTACATGAGATAATCTTTGAATATGTACAATTTTTGATGCAGTGTTCTTCTTTAAACCAGTATAAAGCAATATCACAAAATCTTGATTAGCATATGACTGATAGGTTAAAACCCCACCTCACCTTTAGAATGAAAATAATATTTTCATTTACTGAATGATTCCATTTTAAAAATAATATCCTTCTGGATCATTTTATGTATCAAATGTCATAAGAATTCCTCTGGGCTACATATTCACTCATTAGCATTTATATTTATATTCCCTAGAAGTGACCTTAAAAAGTATCTTATATGCTTCACAAAACCTCTGCTATTTCTGAAAAGTCAAGGTAGTTTATTTTGCTTGACAAGACATATGCCTTGATCTTCTTTATCCAAGACGAAATTTTAGGTTGATCCCATTCAAGCTTTACAAATTCAGCTCAAGAAGCTGCACCCAAAAGTGCAGGACCTCTGCAATTTCTACAGGCGTCTCTTATTTCAGAGCTACCTGGGTTTCCTCACCTAGAAAATGTCTTGCCTCCTAGTGAGGCTTATCTGTCTGCACTAGATTTCAAGGAATATGACTGGTCAGGAAATTCCTGCCAGGAGGGATGGATTGGAGCAGTTGGTGTTTAACAACATTAAAAATTTCATTAGCTAAAAGACCAGGAATCTAACAAACACCTGGAGGGGTGGGAACAGCCCGAAATCCTGAATAAATACAGGTAGAAACTTCATGTCTAGTCAAGGTGTTCTATGGCAGTTGGAGGAAAAACTACCTTAATGTATTGAGTACCTAGCAGGGTTGGATGCTTGGGAAAATGGGGTAATAATGTGGTTCCGAGGCCAGGTGTAATGACCCATGCCTGTAATCCCAGCACTTTGGGAGACTGATGCGGGAGGATCACTTGGGCCCAGCAGTTCGAGACCAGCCTGGGCAACGTAGTGAGACCCTGTCTCTATGATTTTTTTTTTTTTTTTAATGCATCAGGCATGGTGGTACACACCTGTAGACCTAGCTACTTGTGTGGCTGAGGTGGGAGGATGACTCGAACCAGTGAGGTCAAGGCTACAGTGAATGATAATCAAGCCACTGTGCTCCAGTCTGGGAAACAGAACAAGACCTGTCACAACAAAATAAAAAATAAATGTAATGCAGTCTCTGACTTCAGGGATATTTAATAGCGTAAATAAAGAAGTAATAAAATATACTGTTATGATAAGGGAGGAGCTGAGAATGCTGGAGGGCAAAGGTAGAGAACAATAATTGTAGGGGTTGCCTTTCATGGAGTACCTTCAGCTACTATGCTAAGTTCTATACAATAACTGTCTGATTTAATTAATAGTCCTTTGCAGTGAGATAGATATCATTGTACCAACTTACAGAGGAGAAAATTATGGCTTGTAAAATTATAGTATTTTGACTGAAGTTTTAGGAATAGGTAATAAGACCTAGAAATTCTAACTCAATTCCATTAAATTTAAAACACCTAAGTGAGAAAGTCCAACTAAGCATGTTACTGATAGAGATTTCAATTGAGCAGATAATCAAAATATACAGAAAGCAGGAATTGTAGCCTTCTAGAGCATTGTGACAAGAGACTAGGTTTTGTATTCACAGCTGAATTCGTTGAATCATGACTGCCACTTGATGCAATTTTCAACAAGTTCCAGGATAGTTCTGAGGATTGGCTTATCTATATTTTCATGATAATAATACATCACAGGGTTATTGCAAGCTAAGTAGTCAATAAAATAAAATTGATTTTGTTATGATTACTTTTCCCTGTTAGATGTGGGCAACAAAATTGGCCAAGTGTGTATTACAGACTAGTGGTCAAATTGGCTTAAAAAGTTATCTGAAGAACAAGGGATATTTACTGTGTCTTGGGATCCATAGAGAAACACTTTAGTTAGAAACATGGAAAACATGTCAAGTGAATTGTTTGATGAGCTCAAGTGCATGAGGTTTAGGAAGTAAAACTAAATTTGTGGAGGAAAGCTTCTCCTAGTATATACAGATAAAAGAATAAAAACAGGTTTTTCTTTCTAGTTCACGATCAAAACCTAAGCAAAATGTACCAGCCAGGCATTTTACTACAGTGTCACATCTCCTCTGAGAAGCAGTATGATAAAGTTGACCGTCAAGTTGAATAGTGACTCGGGTACCAGTATTCTCTTCTATTGCTTACTTTTCTCAAGTGAGCCATTTAATAGAGATATGTTGATCTGATAAGGTAGTGCTGACCACATTGGACAGAAGAGCTAGTATAGATGCATTTTCTGTGTGAGGTGGTACAAGGGATATATCACTACTAGTAGTGGTAATTAAGGATATGATATGAGAATATGTAATTGCTGAAGAAGACAATATAGAGAAAAGAGCCAATAGTCTGTCCTGTCTTAGGGAAGGTAGCAACATTTAGGTATAAGAGGAGGAACAGAAAGTAGCAGAAGAATGGCCAGAGAAGGAGAATGGAGACTTCAATGGCTAGGAGCCAGGTAAAAAGGTGATCCACAGTTTCAAATGATGCAGAGAAGTCAAGGAGGAAAATTACTTAAGTTTAGCTTTCCACAGAACAGCATAAACATAGAGAACTATGGGAATCTCAGACCATATAAGGATCCCTGATGCCTTCCTAACAAAAATCAAGCCATACATGTGTTTCCGTTCCAGAGCCTTTCAGTATATTTACTGAATTAAAAAGGTATTTAGTAATTTAATTGATGACAAATGATTATTTCTAGGTGGACTAGATCCATATGTAGTAAGAATCTGGAGTCTTGTGACATTATTACTCCCATCCAAGGTATATAACATATGAAGAATATTTAACTATTTTTCCACTGGTAAATAGAGCTGTGTTTCTCAGATGAGATGATCTTGATGGTGAAACTGAAATGTATTTGCTGTCTATAACGTGTTTGCTTGTTTTATGTTTATAATGATACTTAATTTAAGTAAATGATGGATCCACATGGTTTATAAGCTTCATCAAATTTCCCTCATCATTATAAGAAAAATTGTTCTTAAAGTTTTTCATGATCATCTGTACGGTTTTCACTGTCACAAATATGCATAAATGTTGTTGTTGTTGTAGCCTTGGGATAAAATAATGCTTTAGAAGTCCTGATCCCTGAGTATGAAATAAACATGTATTAACTGTTTAATTATAGAAAATAACTTTGAGATATTAGTAAGATAAACATCTATTATATTCTGTGGCTTTCTGGATATATATTTTATATATTTCATTTTTATACCTTGCCTTTTAATGGAAGTATTTCTAATATTGGTTGACAATATTGCTTCTCCTGTTTTGCTAGCCTTGAAAGTATTTAAACAATATTACTTTTTTAGCCTAAGTCAATGCTACTTTTACAAAATATATTATCAGAATTTAGAAGTTAATTAATTGCTTAATTTCACTTGGAGAAATCTTTGATCATAAACTCAATACTTGTTTTTCTGTCATTCTCCTTAAGCAAAAATGAGTCTTTCCAAGGGATAGTTGTGGTTTAGAGTAATATCTTCTTTTTAGTCCAATAATCTATTCACTCGGTAGACTGTCCTGCATTCAAGATGAGATATCAAAACCTGACTTAAAATCACCCTTTTCAGATCCATGTCCTTGGCTGTCCTTTGACTGCCATATCCTTGGCTGCCATTTGGCTCTCATTTCTTTGGCTACCATAGGTGCTTACTTGATACAAAATTGGCTTTTCTCACTCATTAAAGGTGTTTAAACTGAAAGACTTGATTTTCTCTTTGCTTTTCACAACCCCTCAAATTAACCTTCACTAAAAATGCAGACGAGATATAGTGATGTCTTAACTACCTGTTCCAGTGACACTTTCTGTCAAAAAACAAGTGACTTTCAAATTGAAACCAAATATCTGGCACAGCTAGCTCATGAACATTTGTGATCAGTCTTGATTCTTCTCAAGGTTGCCTTAGCCTTTGCTAAGGGTAATTTAGCTCCAGTATAGAGATAATTGGTAAGTTGTGCTTCCTGTGAAACTGTCAGAGAAAGTTGGTTACTTAGTTACGACATGCTTCTAAATCTTTTTCATCTGTATCTCACAGCAGAAACACACATAAATGGTAGAAACAGCTAAGCATTGTAAATTGTGTGGTCACTGGACTTCTGACAGTATGGTGCTAGGAGCCAGTATATTTGAATTTATCCTTCTTAAAGTACTTTCCAAACGGCTACAATATATAGGACCCTGTATATGTGGTTAATTCCCTAATAAGAAATGAATCAAATCAGTATTAGATTAATAAAATATGATAAATAATCTTATTTACCTGAAAAGATCACGATGTGACATGAAAGTTTTGATACTGATTTGTAAAATTCAATAGGTAGACCTATGCAATCAATTACTCAATTGTATTGTGTCTTAGGATTTATACAGAAACACTTGAGTTAGCAACGTAGAAAAAATCAAATCGATTGTTTGATGACCTCAAGTGCCTGAAGTCTTTGAAAGTAACCCAAAACGAGAAGAGAAACTGCACCCATTCTATACAGATAAAAGAATGAAAACAGAATTTCTTGTAGTTTGTGACCAAAACTTCAGCAAATATTTTCAGTCAGGCATTTCTTACAATGTCACATTGTCTGTTGGAAGCAGTGTGATGAGGTTGACAGTCCAGTTGACTGGAGACTCCACAGACCAGCATTCTATTCCCATTCCAGATTTTCTCAAGCAAGTCATTTACCTTGTTTATATGAGGTTCTTCTGAAATATATTTGAAAATAAATGATGTTTCTAAATCATTTTGAACTGCATGCAATTCTTTGATACTATTTCATGAGTGCAATTCATTATATCATTGAGCTTATTAGTAAGAGAGTCTCTGAGACATGATTAAAATCTTTCACAGATGCAAAAACTGAAATCCAGAGAAATGATTTTCTTATACATGTATTTTTCAGCCTTGGCACTATTGACAGTTTGATCTGCATAATTTCTTGCCATGTGAGTGAGGTGCCCTGCACATTGTAGAATGTTGAGCAGCATCTCTGGCCTCTACTCATTAGATTCCAGTAGCAACTCCCCAACCCGAGTCATAACTACAAAAAAATGTCTCCAGATATGCCAAATGACCCGGGGAGAAAATCCCTTAATTGAGAACCACTGGCCTAAGTCACACGACATGATAGTGGCTGAGTTAGAAATGAAGTCCAGGCCTACTGACTCTTCCTATGGTAGTATTCTTGCTCTTGCTCAGTCACACTGTCTTACATGCTAATTGATATGTTGGGTAGGAATAGATATCAGGGAGGAGGAAGAGAGAGAGAGAAAGAAAGGGAGAGAATAAAGAAGCAAGGCATTCTGAGGATTGGATTCAGGGGCAAGCAGCAAGAAGATTCTAATGGAAGATATTAAAATATTAGAAATGTGCAGAAAAGTGCATGTGGTTATTCAGAAACCAAGGCATGCTAGAAGCCAGAATCTTCTAATCCAGGTCTCATTAAGGTAGGCTCATCTCTTAACGAAGTTACATTCTGTGTCCTTCTTCTCCCAGGGTCTTGAGTGTCCCTGTGAGTGCGTAATCTTCAGAGTGGATTTTGGTCATTCTGAATGCAGAAGCCTCTCAGTGCTCCCTTGGGGCCTTCAGGTTTTCTCCTGAGCTTTCTTTTAGGATTCTCTACCACTGGATATTGCACACAGATTCGGAGAGGAAAGCAGTGACCCATTCCCGGACACATAGGGTCTGTTGGCTGCTTAAAATTTACTCTATTTAGTTTGGCAGATTGATCCATTGTGCATCTGCTTGTGTGCGTGATTTTATTTTATTTTGTTTTTATTTTACTTAATTTCCTCATCTTTATTAAGATAAAACAGACAAACATATATATATTTAATATGTACAATGTGATATTTTAAAGTATATACATACACATTGTGAAATAGTTAAATCAAACTAATTAACTTATCACCTCACACTTATATTTTTGTGGAGAGAATATTTAAGATCTATTTTCTTGGCAATTTTCAAGTATACATTATTATTATCATAGTCACCATATCATATAATAGATCCCATGAATGTATTCTTCTTATCTAACCAAATTTAGATTCCCTTCATTTTTAAGGCCAAAGAGTATTCCATTGTATTTCAATTTGGGTGTGAGAGAGTTAAAGATAGCTCCACATTTTGACCTGAGAAATTTTAAAAATGACGTGTTTGTCTTTTCCCATATTTCTACAAGGAAATATTTGAGACTGGGTAATTTATAAAGGAAAGAGGTTTATCTGGCTCATTGTTATGCAGGCTGTACAGGAAGCCTAGTGGCTTCTGCTTTTGGAAAGGCCTCAGAAAGCTTCCAATCATGGAAGAAGGCAAAGGGGGAACAGCCATATCACATGGCAGGAGCGGGAGCAGGAGGTCAGAGGGAGGTCCTACATGCTTTTAAATGACTGGATCTCACAAGAACTCACGATAACAAGGACAATACCAAGAGGCATGGTGTTAAACCATTCATGAGAAACCACCCTCGTGATAGAATCACCTTCAGCCAGGCCCCACCTCCAAAACTGGTGATTACAATTTGATATGAGACTTGGCAGGGACACAGATCCAAACTATACCAGATGGTTGTGAAATGGAGAAGCCTGTGTAATGAACTGACTTGAGGGAAGATAAGGAGCATTGTGTGGTACGGTTTATATTTCAGATGTCATTAATTATACAAGAATTTATATAAATTTTGACTTAAGGAGAGTTACAAGATGGAGATATGTATTTGAGAATAATCAACCTATTGCTACATTTGAAACATCAATACTAGACAGAATAATAAAATATATCAAAAAAAGCATTCAAAGAATGAGCCCTGCAGTACTCCAATCTCTGGAAGTTTAGTGAAATGAGAAGGAATTCACTAAGGAGACTGATTAGAAACGGCAAGTGCCATAAAAATGAATGCCAGGAGGGCATAGTTCCATGGAAACAAAGTGAAGAGACCATATAAGAAAGGATGGTTAACTGTGTCAAACACTGCTGGTAGAAATAAATAAAATAGGGGGTAAGAAAATAATTTAAATACATGGAAGCTATTTGTGACATTGTCTAGTACATTTCTGATGGAACATTAGAGTTGAAAGTCTCATTGGAGTGGGCCCAAGAAAGTACGAGAGATGCGGAATTGGAAACCTTGAGTGTAAGCAATTCATTTGAAGAACTTTGAGATTACAAGGAACAGAGAAACAGGGCTAGAGCTTCAAGTAAGTGTAGATTCAGAAGTGTTTTAAGGTAAGAGAAACTGTAGTATGTCTCTGTATTGATGTGAAAAATCCAACAGAGAGAAAAATTATAAAGATTCTAGAAAGAGGGAAGAATTGAGAAAGTGGTGTTTTTTTCTAGGTTAGGGTCTTACACAAAAGTGGAACAGATGATCCTAGAATGGAGCACAGACAATATATCAATATTAATAGAAGAAAGGTAGAACATATATGCATATTTGCCAAAAGATATATAAGATATGTTATAATTTAAGGTTTGTTTGTGAAATTCTGCTTTACTCTCTCTCTTCTTTCCTCCTCCTATTCCAATCAATGCCATTAGTTAAGAGTGAAGATGGGGAAGGAAGTGTTGGACATTTGAAATAGGAGGAGAATGCACAAAATAGATTTCTATGACAGTGGGGAAAGGAGTGAACTGCAGAAACGTATTACAATTGCCTAGTATCATTAAGGTCCTTGACTAACTTCAGGAGGTGTAGAATGGTAATCCTCCAAGGTTTCCAGAAGTGAAGAAAAACCAGATACTAGTAAGCAGATATAAAGACTATTCCATTGATAGACTACGGAATTCAATCTAGGGGGAAATGAGGATGCAACAGGGCAAAGTATAGTAAAAAGTTACCAGGAGAAATGGGCCTTGGTGGGGAGAAGATAATTGGAATTGTGGTACTAGAAGAAATACACTGAAATTATAGGATACGATAGTCAGAATGGGATTCTGGAAATTGAAGTTATAAGGTAGTTACATCTTTGGTTATGACAAGGACTAGGATATACCCATGGGAGTAGGTGGATAAGACTGGGTGGAAGCCCAAATCATTTGAGAAGAGGACATTTTAAAAGTGAAATTTTAGGGTACTTGAAGCATCGTCCATGTGAATAATCCAAGTATCAATAACTATGGCTAAAATGGTCCTAGAGAGAGTGACGCTGTGTCAAGATAAAATCTTCTAGAAATAATGAAGAGTGACACCAGAGTCTCCAAATGGTAACAACAGGGAAAGACAGAGTGATTTAGTTTCATAATATAATATTCAAAGCAAAAAGGTTGAAATATGAAAAAGGAACATATAATTAAAATATTTTATAAATATTTGGGAGATACTTGGCCATTTTAAAGTTTATTACAAAGAGAGAATATTGACTATTAATCTGCTATGATTATCTTCTTTTAAATTACTAAAGTCACTCTGGTTAATTATAATCTCAGTTACCAAATTATAACATTTGTTGAGATAATTAGTAGATTGTTCAGCAGTCATCTCTGATTTACCTGTAGTTCATTAAATATGAGGAGAATCTTCAAAGTAGAAATGTGAAAATAGAAACTGGAATTCATTTTATTACCAGAAGAACGTGAAAATCTGGGAAAATGATTCACCCAAGATTATAATGTTAATCATTAGCACAGCCAAAAATGAAATAGAACTAGAGTTCCTGAATTAAAGTTGGTAGATTTAACCAATAAACAAAATTAAATGAAACAAAAACCACAGCAGTAGCAATAAAAATAAACAAAAAGAAAACAGAATGGTTAAACTTTAATTTCAGATAAACATCAAAGTTTTAGTTTAGTATTAGTATGTCTCAAATATTGCCATGAAATATACTAAAAAATCATGTGTTTTCAACCCTGCCCTGATTAAGTCAGTTCACTTGTTGTCTCTGCCCCTATCCAATGGGGCCGGGTAACCTAGCTGTATAAGTAATGTGCGTGTTCATGTGTTCCGAGAATGTTGTTATACCCTAAGAAAAATGGCTGTGTTTTCTTGGTACTTATGCATAGTACTTTACGAGAGTTGGAGGCAATTATAACAGAAAATCAGAGAAGCCAAATAAATTTAGTGATGGGTAAAGTATTTGTTTAAAAGCTCATCAGAGTAAGAATGAGCCTATGATCCCATCAGATTAAGTATGCAGACTAAATATGCATCTTTTATAAGAACTGTTTTTTGTTTCTCTTTCTAATAGTCTAATAATTCAAGAGCTTCTTGTCAATAATAGTTACAATTTCTGTGAACAGAAGAAACATTGTTGGAGGTCAGTCAAGTGTACTATCATCTTGGTAAATGGTAAAGTCATCTTTACCATTTTCCTTGCCATGGTTGTTTGTAATTATTTAAAATCACATAATTAGCATAATTATTATGACCCAGGACAGTAAATGTTCACTTACCTGCACATATTTTATATTAAACCTTTTTGAAAAAAAACTATTGGCTGATCTTTTTCGGCAACAGAACATTTGGTTCCATAGCAATTCAAATTATTTCTAAATGACTTACCAGATCATTAGAGATTATACTTTACTCCCAGACACAACTGATTTATTTAAATAGAAAATGATTTGTTCCCAGATTAACACAACCTTAGCATTTCAAGCTATTGACTAAAAGTGTCAGCCTTTCACATTTCAGATGAATAGACTCATACTTACCAAAATGATGAGGCACCAAAATGGTGAGATACCTAACCAGATTGGGTTTGGTTTCTTGTCAGTTTCCACAAATGGCATTTTTTAAACAAACAGATATAAAAACATTATTTACTTGCTATTAATTTGGCTTTGCTCATGTTCTTTACTTAATTTATATTGGTATTAATTAGTTACTAGACATTCTTTTTAGAATGACCTCCTGCAAATTCTTCATCTTTAAAATACATGAGATAACATAATATTTTAGTTTCTTAAATGCTAAAAAAGTGCTCATTCACAAACATCAGAAAATAAATTGCATAAGGCAATATTAAAATATTAATTAGAAAGTTAAGAACTTCAATCACATTGGGTTAGTACCTACATTTCCCAGTGGCACTAAGGATTTTAGAAATTGACGTTATCTTCATCAGGTTAATAATAATAATTTCTCTTTACTCCAGAGTGTATATATGATACAGTCTGTTTCTCATAATGAAGCCTTGAAATTATTTTGAATCTAGAAACTAAATATCAGAAAGATATTGACTTGTTCAGCATCATTTAGCTAGTAGAGCTGGGATACAAACTCCAAAACCTGTGATCTATCCACTGTGAAGTTACATACAACCATTCAAAAAAAAATACAATACTGATTAGTGATGTATTATGCAAGAAGTTTTCTGATCTGAATAAATCCTTATTATAAGTTTATAACAACTTATATTTATATACTGCTTTACCATTCTCCAAGTCCTTTTACTTATTTTACATTATCCTTACATTACTTCAATTTCATTTGAAAATCATATCAAGCCTCAGAGGTAGATACCAATGTTACCAGTAGATACCAATGTTACCACAAAATAGCCAAGAAATGACATGATGTTGCCAAGGTCACAGGTGAAGCAACAAAGCAAAAATAAGATCCTGATCTCTTGTCTCAAAGGTATTCTACTACACCACCCTGAAAATGCACTATGGATGCTGTCCTCACTTTGCCTGGGCTCTGACTGTCTGCACTAAGCATCCCTATTTTACAGACACTCCCATTATCCCATTTAGTTTTTGATACCTACTTTTTATGGTGGTGCTCACCTGATGTTACTCAGGCTCTGACAATCTTACCTGCACCACCATAGCTTCTCCCAGACTTTAGGCATGGCGCCCTGCCTTACTTGGCTCATCTAATGTCTTTACAATTGAATTGTCCTGAACCAGAAAAAGAAGAGGAAAAGCTCTTAAGGAATATGGTCCCAGAAAGAAGGGAAATGCACAAAAACAGTTCCATTGTTACTCAGCTTACCCTTTGCAGTTTTCAAACTAGGAAATGCTTCCTAGTTTGCCAAAAACAAGTGGCAGTCTTACTGAACTAAGGGAGATATAATTCAGAACTTGGGACTGTCAAAATGAATGGATACTAAAGACGAAATTTTTCTAGAGAGGAGAACCACAGAATAGGCAACTCCCAATCGGTGTTTCTCATAAAAGATATAGTTGACTCACTCTGAAACCTCATAAAAGCAGGTAAAGCATTCAAAGAACCAGCAGAAATTAGCAACTGGTAGGCTAAAGAGCAAAACAGTGATCCCAGCTGCTGTGTGCTCAAGTGATCCTTCCACCTCAGCCTCCCAAAGTGCTGGGATTACAGGTGTGAGCCACCTTACAAGCCCTCCTCTTTTTTTTTTTTTTTTTTTTTAACTTCATCTTCAGTATTGCCAAAGTATGTCAATTTTATCTTTCCAAAGGATACACTTCCAGCTTTGTTGATTCTCTTCATTGTTTCATATTTGGTATTTTGTTAATTTTAGCTCAGATCTTTATAATTTTTTTCAAACTTTTAAATCAACTTGAGATTTAGCACGTGTGTTTTCATTATTATTTTCTAATATACACATTCAATATTACTTTTTCCCATGACGTACAATGTTAGAGACATTGCACAAGTTTTGTATCCATTTTAATTATCTTTTATCTAAGTATTTTATAAGTGTTTGAGTTATTTAGAAGCAAGTGTTTTAGTTCATAGTTTGAAGTTTTCATTTTTAAGTTATTTTTTAGTGATTGATTTTTAGTAAAAGTAATGCTGGTTAGAAGATAGCTTATGTTTTATGACATTTAATATTTATTGAAATTTGCTTCATGACCTATCACATTATCAGTTATTGGAAATATCTCACATGCTTAGCAGAAAGGTGTGTTCTCTCCAATTGTCAAGTAAAGAGTGCTGTTAATACATTAAATCAAGTTTTTAAATGTTTTTTATTTTAAATTCTGCTAAATGTGTACTAATTTTGTCTTTCTCTCTTTGACTGCTCAATAATTAAGAGGGATGTGTTGACATCTACCACTGTCTTTGTAGATTTGTCTTTATATCTACAATCTGTTCTTTATGTATTGTGAGGCCTTTTTAAGTTCAAACAAATTTTGAATTATTATAACATTTATAATATTGTAATTTGTGCCCTTATCATTGTATAGAGACACTAATTATCAATAATAACATTTTTGTCTTGTGTTTTATTTTGTCTAATATTAATAGAGACACTTTATTTTAATTTAGTACTCATTTAGTACATATTTTCCATGTATCTATTTTCTATCTTTCTGTATCTTTATGTTTTAGGATTTAATTTTTAAATTCAATCTGATAATTTCTATCTTTTAACTTTTAAATTGAATCAATTAATATTACATTTGATTATGGATATATTTTGATTTATTTTTGCTACCAAAAGTTATTCTTTCTATTTACTTTGATTAATAGGTGTTTCATTTGTTCTCTCCTTTTTAGCTTTTTATGAACTGATCATTTTTTAAATCATTGTTTTATTTTTGCCGATTTGAAGGATATATATTTTCTATTATAGCTAATCTTGCCATCTTAAAATGTATACATATGATAGACATTTCTAGTGGCTAAATTAATTCTATTCTGTATCCAACTAAAAAGTCTAGTTTACTCAGGATCTCAGACAAGTAGGAGTGGTAATGCCACCCAGTTTGGGTTAGCAAGTTTTAAGCTACAGTCTACTGTGTGGAGCTTTCCTAAAGCAACTGTCTTCCTGATTTAAAAAAAAGGGTGGCGGGGTGGGGAAGTTATCTGGCTGGTGTTTGCCTTTTAACTTTTACTCTTGACTCTTCTTCCTACCCAGAATATCAGGCAGAACAGTCATCTTGTAAGCATGAGACAGACTACCACACTCAACATTTGACAGTGAAGGAAGTAAAACAAACTCTGTGTTACTGGTGAATTTGCACATCCATAGTATGGTCCTCAATGGCCTTCCTCTGTACTCTAAGAGAATCCAGACTCAGACACTCCATCTGAGAAACTCTAAGAGAATAAAAAATCATCTTCTATTTTTTTTCTATTAAATACAGCTTCTAATAAAGTATAAGATTCTAAAATAATCACAAATTCTTTTCTCAAGCAATAGGAACACCTTAGAGTGCTTTAATTCTAATCATCTCAATAACATTTTACTTGTTATTTCTGCCCAGTATTTTAATCCTGCATGGAGCCTATATTAGTGTCCCAATCAGAGACAATCATAAACAATACAGAACATTTGCTCTGGGAGATAGTCCCAGGGTGACACTGGCCCCTGGGGATTCCGCCCTCCTAGGAAACTGTGGCACCAGATGTGCAGATATCAACAGAAGAACACAGGAAACGTGAAAAAGGAAAGAAATGTGGCACCTCCAAAGAAACACAATAATTCTCTAGTAACAGATCCTGATAAAAAAGAAATTCATGAAATCCTCAAAACAGAATTAAAATTATTGGTTCTAAATAAGCTCAGTGAAATACAGGTTAGTTCTAAAAATTGGTACAAAGGGATCAGAGAAACAATTCAGGATATGAATAAGAAATTTACCATTGATGGACATTTGGGTTGGTTCCAAGTCTTTGCTATTGTGAATAATGTTGTAATAAACATACATGTGCATGTGTCTTTACAGCAGCATGATTTATAATCCTTTGGGTATATACCCAGTAATGAGATCTCTGGGTCAAATGGTATTTCCACTTCTAGGTCCTTTAGGAATTGCCACACTGTCTTCCACAATAGTTGAACTAGTTTACAGTCCCACCAACAGTGTAAAAGTGTTCCTATTTCTCCACATCCTCTCCAGCACCTGTTGTTTCCTGACTTTTTAATGATTGCCATTCTAACAGGAAGGGGAACATCACACTCCGGGGCCTGTTGTGGGGTGGGAAGGGGGAGGGATAGCATTAGGAGATATATCTAATGTAAATAACGAGTTAATGGGTGCAGCACATCAACATGGCACATGTATACATATGTAACAAACCTGCACGTTGTGCACATGTATCCTAGAACTTAAAGTATAATAAAATAAATAAATAAATAATTTTAAAAAAAGAAATTTACCAAGGAGATACAGATTATCAAAAAGGGCAAAACAGAAATTCTGGAGCCACAGAATTCATTGAATGAAATACAAAGTATGTTTGAAAGCTTCAACAATAGTCTAAATCAAACAGAAGAAAGAACCTTAGAAATTGAAGATAGGGCTTTTGCAATAAGCCGGTCAGAAAAAAATAAAGAAAAAATAATTTTAAAAGAATGAGTAAAGCTTTTGTGACATATGGGACACCAAATAGTGACCAAATATTCAAATTATGAAGATCCCAGAAGGCAATGAGCAAACAATACGGTTAGAAAACCTATTTTTAGAAAAGGAATAGATGAAAACTTCTCAAGTCTGGCAAGAGATTTACACATCTAGATAAAAGAAGCTCTGAGATCCACAAACAGATAAAATGCAAAAAGGTTTTCTTCACAGTACATAATAGTCAATCTGCCAACAGTCAAAGACAAAGAGATTACACTAAAAACAGTAATATGTATATATCTTTTTAGCTATGAAGAAATTCCCATCAGACTAAAGCAGATTTCTCTGCAGAAACATTACATGCCAAGAGGAGAATGGGATGATATTTTAAAAGTGCTGAAAGTAAAACACTGAGAGCCAAAGATACTCTGTCCAGAAAAATTATCCTTCATAAATGAAGGGAAAATAAAGTATTTTCCATGTTTGAAATGCTTGTTCCCTGGGGCCATAAAGAAATAGCACTTGACAGCACTGGGGAACAAGCATTTCAAACATGGAAAATACTTTATTTTCCCTTCATTTATGAAGGATAATTTTTCTGGACAGAGTATCTTTGGCTCTCAGTGTTTTACTCTCAGCACTAAGTTCAAGACCAGTCTGACCAACATGGTGAAACCCCGTCTCTACTAAAAATACAAAAATTAGCTGGGCGTGGTGGTGCTTGCCTGTAAGCCCAGCTACTCAGGATGCTGAGGCAGGAGAATCGCTTGAACCCAGGAGGTGGAGGTTGCAGTGAACCAAGATCACGCCATTGTACTCCAGCCTGGGCAACAGAATGAGACTCTGTCTCAAAAACAACAACAGAAAAAAAAAAAAAAAAATAGAGAGAGAGAGAGAGAAGAAATAGCTCTTGAACATAAATTTAATTTCTTCAGCAAGGCCATTTTTACTTTTTGCAGAAAGGGTACATTCGCCAGCAGTTTTGCCAAGAGAGTACACCGAACAAAGGAGATGGTCATTTATAACCTGATGTGTCCACCCTACTGCTGTGTCCGGTTTCTGTTGGCTGGAACAGGACCTCACATTCTGTATTTGTCCCCACTGGCTAGCAACTTAGAACTTTTTAAAAGCGGCAAAGGCAGAGGAGAACAAAAGAAGGAGGAAGTAACTTGTGGAGTGCTGAGAAAGGTAAAAACACCTTCAAATAAGGAAGAGGAACAGGTTATGACCTAATGCTTGCTTGGACCAGTATAAGCATGTCAGGGCAAATATTTAGGCTAAATTGTGGGAGCCAAAAACATAAAGTACACTGATTTCTTTATTACCGCTAGCAGATATTTAAGAAGGTTAGCACAGGTCTTTGAATAAATTTTGCTTCTAAGAGAAGTTACTATTTATTCCTAATTAGATGGGGAGGAAAGCCTTTGAAGAAGAACCTCTACTTTACTTTTCACACCCAGATAAGCAAAAGCTGCAGAAATTCCTCATCACTACACTGGCCCTACAAAGAATACTCAGGGAGCTCTAAACCTGGAAGCAAAAGGATGGCATTTACCATGATGAAAACACAAACAAGTATCAAACTCACAACAAAAACCAACACACAAATGAGAAAGAGAAAGGTCTTAAGTGGTACCACGACAAGAAACCACTGAAGTGCAATGATAATAACAGAAAAAGAAAGGAAAAATAGAATATACCAAACAATTAGAACACAATTCACACTATAATAGGTACAAAACTTTGCATATGAATAATATCCTTTAATGTAAATGGATTAAATCCTCTGGTTAAAACAGATACACTAGTTAAGTGGATTAAAATATAACATGATCCAACTCTGTGCTGTCTACAAGAAACACAATTTACCTGTAAAGGCACCTAAGATTGAAAGGGATCTGAAAAAGATATTCCAGGCAAATGGAAACCAAAAGCAAGCAGGAGTAACTATACTTATTAGATAAAAGAGACTTTGAGTTAAAAATGGTAAAGGAAAAGATAAAGAATCTCATTATATAATGATATAGGGATCAATCTTATGAGAGGATATAATAATTCTAAATATGTGTGCATGCAACACTGGAGCACCAAGCTAAATAACACAAATATTACTCGATATAAAGAGAGATAAACTGCAATACAATAAGAATGGGAGATTTTAACAACCTACTGTGAACTTCAAATATCTGAGACAGGTCCCAGTCCATTTATAAAGTTTGTTTTCCCAAGGTTAAGGACGTGCGCCTGTGACCCACACGGCCTCAGGAGGTCATGATGACATGTGCCCGAGGTGTTCGGGACACAGCTTGGTTTTATACATTCTAAAAAGGCATGAGACATCAAGCAATATATGTAAGATGAACATTGGTTCATTCTGGAAAGGTGGAGCAACTCAAATCAGGCAGGGGGCTTCCAGGTCATAGGTAGACAATGGTTGCATGATTTTGAGTTTCTAATTAGCCTTTCCAAAGGAGGCAATCAGATATATATTTATCTCAGTGAGCAGAGGGGTGACTTTGAATAGAATAGGAGGCAGGTTTGCCCTAAGCAGTTCCCAGCTTGACTTTTCTTTTTAACTTAGTGATTTTGGGGGCCCAAGATTTATTTTCCTTTCACACTACTCTCAGCATAGAAAGATCATGTGTATAGAAAACCAACACAGAAACAGTGGATTTAAACTGGATTTTAGAAGAAATAAACCTAACAGACATTTACATAGCATTCGATCCAACACCTGCAGAAGAGGCATTGTTCTCATAAGCACATGTAGTATTCTCCAGGATAGATCATATTCGTTCACAAATATGCTCTAAATATGTTTTAAAAAATCAAAATCATATCAAGTATGTTTACAGACTACAATGGAATAAACTAGAGATCAATACCAAGAGGAACTTTGGAAACTGTACAATTACATGGAAATTAAACAGCATGCCAGAAAGTCATTGAACAAATTCATATGCAAATCAAAAAAATTCTTGAAAAAATTTAAAATGGAAACACAGCATACCACAGCCTGTAGGACTCAGCAAGATCAATACTAAGAGGGAAGTTTATATCAATAATTACCACCATCAAAAAGCAGAGAGATTTCAAGTCAATAATTCACAATGTACCTCAAGGACTGAGAAAAGCAAGAATGAGCTAAACCTAAAACTAGCAAAAGAAAAGAAATAATAAAGATCAAAGCAGGCCAGAGGTGCTGGCTCAAGCCTATAATCCCAGCAATTTGGAAAGCCTAGGTGGGTGGATCACTTGAGGGCAGGAGTTCGTGACCAGCCTGGCAAACTTTGCAAAATCCTGTCTCTACTAAAAATACAAAAAAAAAAAAAAGAAAAAAAAAATTAGCTAGGCATGGTGGCACATGACTGTAATCCGCGTTACTTTGGAGACTGAGGCATAAGAATTGCTTGAACCTGGGAGGTGGAGGTTGCTGTGAGTAGATATGGTGCCATGGCACTCCAGCCTGGGCAACAGACTATGTCTCAAAAAAAGGAAAAAAAAATCAAAGCAGAACTAAATTAAATATAGACTTAAGAGCATAACTAAATTAAATATAAACTTAAAATACAAAGGATTAACAAAAATGAAAAGTGGGTTTTTTTGAAAAGATAAAAAAAAGATAAAGAATAGAGAAGTCCCAATTAAACAAAATTAGAAATTAATAAGGAGACATTAGAACTGATATCACAGGCTGAGTTCGGTGGCTCATGCCTGTAATTCTAGCAGTTTGGGAGGCCGAGGCAGGTGGATCACTTGAGGTCAGGAGTTTGAGACCAGCCTGCCCGACATGGTGAAACCCTGTATCTGCTGAAAATACAAAATTAGCCTGGTGTGGTGGCACACGCCTGTAATCCCAGCTACTTGGGAGACTGAGGCAGGAGAATCACTTGAACCTGTGAGGCAGAGGTTGCAGTGAGCTGAGATCCTGCTATTGCACTCCAGTCTGGGCAACAAGAGTGAAACTCCATCTCAGAAAAAAAAAAAAAAAAAAGAACTGATATCACAGAAATACAAGAGATCATCAGAGACTTGTGAACAACTATTTGCGAGCAAACTGGAAAACCTACAGGAAATGGATGAATTCTTGGAAACATACAACCTACCAAGGTTGAATCAGGAAGAAACAAAAAAGCAAAACAAACCAATAACAAGTAGCAAGATTGAATCAGTAACAACAAATCTCATGACAAAGAAAACCCCAGGACTTGGATTCATAGCCAAATTCTATCAAATGCATACAGAAAAATGAATACAAATCCTCCTAAAACTATTCAAAAATATGGTAGAGAAGGGAATTTTACATAAATAATTCTACAAGATCATCAATACCCTGATGCCAAAACCAAACAAGCACACATCACAGATCTCACAAAACTACAGACCAATAACTCTGATGAACATAGATGCAAGTACCCTCAAAAGATACTAGCAAACCAGATTCAACAGCACATCAAAAAGATAATACATCATGATCAAGTGGGATCTATATCAGGGATGTAATGTTGGTTTAAAAAATGCAAATGAATAAACATAAGACATCATATTCAGATATCCTTCAACTGAATAAAGGACAAAAGCTGCATAATCACATCAACAGATGCAGAAAAATCATTTTATGATGTTCAACATTTCTTCATGATAAAAACTCTCAATAATCTAGGGATAAAAGGACCATGCCTCAAAAATAATAAACACTGTACATGACAAACCCACAACTAACATCATACAGAATGGGGAAAAGTTTAAAGTCTTTCCTCTAAGAACATGGATAAGACAAAGATGTTAACTTTCACCATTCCTATTCCACATAGCAATGGAATTCCTGGCCAGCACAATTACACAACAGGAAGAAATAAAAAGCCTTCTAAATTTTAAAAGAGGAAGTCAAATTGTCCCTCTTTGCAGATGACATAATCTTATATTTAGAAATACCAAAAGACTTAACCAAAATTTATTAGAGCTGAGAAAGAAGTTCTGTGAAGTTGCAGGATACACAAATAAACATACAAAATTCATTAGAGGTCCTATGTACCAAAACGATGAAATACTTGTAAAAGGAATAAAAAAGAAAGTACCATTTAAAATAGCTAAAAAATACCTGTGAATAAATTTAACCAAGGTAGTGAAAGATCTCTACAAGAAAAACTATAAAACATTGGTGGATGAAATTAAAGAGGGCACGAACCAATAGAAAAGCATCCCATGCTCATGAGTGAGAATAATTAATGTTATTAAAATGACCATACTATCCAAAAGTAATCTACATATTCAATTTTGTGCAGTGCCTGACTCTGGAGCCCATGGTGAATCCTCCATAGTCTAGTGAGTGTAAATATCTTTTCCCTTCTCCCCATCCCATTACAATTTTCTTATTATATCAGTCTGCTTATTCTATCATTTGCTTATTTTTATATCATTTGCTTATTATATCTGCATTGCCATTTACATGGGATAAAGGTTGTTTACCCTTAAAGGTATTGTGTGTGTGTCTTTTCTTCTCCCCTTGCACATTTCCCGCACAGAACAAATGTCACTCGTATAAAATTTCCAATGGCATTTTTCACAGAAATAGAAAAAACAAATCTCAAAAATTGTATTGAACCAAAAAAGAGCCTGAATAGCCAAAGCAATCCTGAGGAAAAAGAACAAAACTTGAGGCATCACAATACCTGACTGGAAAGTATATTACAAAGCCATAGAAAACAAAATGGTATTGGTATAAAATAGACACATAGGCCAATGGACCAGAATAGAAAATCTAGAAATAAATCCTCAATTACACCCTCAAATTAGTTTTCTAGACTTTTCATTTTTCTTCTCAGTAACACCAGTGATTCTTGGTTGGCCATTTTACATAATTTTATATTTCTTGGAGACTTTGGTCATTTATTTTGATTTGTTTTTCTTTATTGTTGCCTGAATGGGTTAATTAAAAAGACCTGTCTTTGAGCTCTGAAAGTATTTCTTCTACTTGTTCTAGTCTATTGTTGAAACTTTCCACTGCATTTTGCAATTCTCTAAATGTGTTTTTTTTTAATATCCAGAAGTTCTGATTGGTCTTTTTTTGGTGATATCTATCTCTCTAGCAAATTTTTCATTCATAAACTGCTTTTATTAATTTCCTTATGAGGGTTTTTACCTTTCTCTGGTATCTCCTTGAGTAGCTTAATAATCAACATTCTGAATTCTTTCTGGTATTTCAAAGATTTTTATCTTGATTTGAATTAACTGCTGGCAAACTACTGTGCTCTTTTGGGGGCAGTTATAGAACCCTATTTTTTCATATTACCAGAGATACTTTTCTGGATGTTTCTCATTTGGGTACAATATTTCTTCTAATTATTCTTGAATTTTTGTTTGATTTTATTGTGCTTTTTAAATTTCTTTTTTCCCCTTATGGATGTGACTTTTAACGCTTATAGTTAATTAATTATAGCCTAATTTGGGTTTTGGTGATTTCAGGAGTGAAGATTCTGTAAGAGGTCCTTGGTTATAGAGAGTGTTTGTATGATAGATTTCTTGTATGTTGGTTGTAGTAGCAATGTGCTTGGTGTATGAGCAAGTTCACTGTCTCCTATGGGGTTAGAATGGTAGAGGCCTCTTGAAGCTTATCTCATTCCCACATGGCATGCAATTTTTAATTAACTTTCGCCCAGTATTTTATTTACTGGTTTGGTGGTTCAGGCTTCAGGTCAGTATGGGGGATGTCCCTGGAAAGAAACCAGTTCTGGTTAAAGCAAGTCAGTAAATGCAATACCCAATGCTGGGCAGAGGCCCCAGCCTTGACAGAGGTTGCTTGAGGAGCTCTCACTGAGTTGCACTGAGGTCTTATCGGGTAAAGCGTTGCAGCCACCTCAGCTCCCCTGCTGGGTCATCAGGAAAACAATCCACCTATCAGACACACTCCTGTCCCTGTGCTCTGGCTATTTAGATCAAACAGGCACCTCCTTTTATCTGTAGGAACGTTGATATTCCAAGTAGACAGGAATTGTGACTATCTCTTGTGAAAGTCTGAACCTGGGGTGGTGCTCCTCCTGTGAGGATGCAGTCACCCTCACATGTTCCAGAAGTGCTGTTTATAGTTGCACCCACACCAAGATCCTGTGGGCGAAGTCTCAACTGTGCCTGTGGTGGTGAATGAGAAAGAAACGGCAGCCCCTCCTCCAAGACCCTTCACATGTATCAGGGTTGTCAACTGTTGGATTTGGGCTGCAGACATTCCCTGCTGAGTCCAGCACTGCAACTGTGTCTCTGCTAAAAGAAACTTCCCACCAGCAGGAAGATCTGGTGCTCAAGGTCTGCCATCCAGATCCTTTTTCCTAGGTGGTGTTCCCTTGTTGGGGTACACTCCTCCTTTTCTAGGAGTAAGAATCCCTGGGAGCCAGACTACTGTGAGTATTGTTGTTCCTCTGGGTCTAGCTATCCAGTGAACTTGCCACACTCCAGGTTGGTGCTAGCAAATGTGATCAAGAGATGCAGTGATGTGACCTGTCCTGAAGCCTCCCAGCAGTGGGTAGCAGCACCAGCTCTAATGGGGGTAGCAGTGGAGTGACATAGATTCTGTGAGACTCCTCGATTATTGATAGCCATAGTGTGTTGGCTTTCTCGAACACAAGTTACAGTAGTAATGAACTGGTCATGTGGATAGACTCAGGGCCTCCTGGTTAGCCGGAATGGTGCAGGCAGTTGTGATAGCTGAGGTCACAGCTATTTTCTCTTTGCTGGATGCAGTGCTATTCTACCAGGAGATGCTGTAATGAACTGTGTTGGTGGACGCAGCCAGGACGTAGCGCTTGCAGTAGAGCACCAGCTGCGGCAATAGCAGTGGGGTTTTTGCTTGCCTTATGTGGCCCGGGGAGGGCACTCTGGTTTCTCCTGGTATCTCAGGCAATGGACTGGGTCATGTAACTCCTCAAAGTTTCTGTCCTTTGTGTTAAGCTAGCAGGACAGATGACAGGGCAAAGCCAGGTGGGGGCTAGATCAGGTGGGTTTGCATTCTGACTTTCCATGGGTAGGGCAAGCAGCAGCCCCTGTGAGCATTGGGGCATAGGGGAAGTTCTCAGGCCACTGGCTTGATGTTCTACAGCGGAGTATTGCTGTCGCTGCTGCACAGAAGAGTGGGGAGTAGCAGGCACCAGTAAGCCCCACACAGATCTCACTCAATTTGCAAGGCAGACCCACTCCCACCTGCAGTGTTCCACTGGCAGCAGGGAGCTAAGCTGCAGACAGCCTGCACTCAGAACTCACAGCTGCCCCAGGTTATACGCTTTCCCTGCAGAGCTAGCAACCACCGCTTTCAGGCTGTGCCCCTTCTGCATCTGCCTGCAAACCTGAGTGCCTGACTCCTGCACTCACACTCCTGGCTGCAGCCCACTTTTCACTTGCCCTGCCCCTGCCCCTGGCCAAGGGGGTTTGTTCTCACCAGAGGTTATATTGTGAAACCCAGTTGGGATCTTCCTTCAACCTGCAACCACTACCTGAACTGTTTGGTTGACCTCCACATCGTCCCCTACGAGGAACAATAGGTAATGTCTTCCCTCAATCCACGCTGGAGATTGGGAGGGCTCATAAGCATCTTCCCATTGCTACTTCTAGTTTTATATTCTATGACCCTTCCCAACTCAGTTCCTGTGCTGAGTAAGGTTAAGGCTTTCCTCTGTGGCCTGGACTTTCAGGCTCCCTGCTGAGTGTGTATCCTCAAGGCAAACTCTCCCCCTCTTACACTCTGGGGACTCACAGCCCTTTATCTGACTCATAGCATAGGTGGCAGCTGGCTGCTTCCTTCAAAGGGTCTGTGGATTCCTTCAACTTCTCTGTTCAGTTTCTGCATCACTTAAAAAGTTCACAGTGTGAATCTCTACTCACGATTTTGTCCCTCCGACTAGGAGAGGTATGCCAGCAATAGCAGATTAGAGGTATGCTGGCAATGCCTCGAATCTGCCATCTTGGAAAATAAAACAACACACAACAAAACAAAACCTAGTACGTAATGTTAACAGGAATAGTTCAAGCAGTGATGCAAGTGACTTTAATAAAATAAAGTTAAATGTCAGGAGAACCAAACCTAATTGTACATTAGCATATGCGCAAAGTGACAGATTTAGGTCACAAGATAAGAACTCAATCCAAATGGGAATGAAAGAAGCAAACAGGAATACAGTTCCCGTACCAAATTAGCAGGTTCATATAAACAGCATATTAGGCCGATGGCTATAACCAAATGGCAAAGCTTTGAAAGCAAATGTTGTAATCTCAGAATACCATTCTGCATTGTGTAGAAGAATAAATGGTTGTATATGGAAGTCAGAGGTAGGAACCCTCTTGATAGCTCTCTTGGGACTCCAGCAGTTGCTCACAGCAGATACAAAAACTGAATAGGAAGAGGTTAGGTAGGGCTAACTTGGATCTGATATAAACATTTCATTTGTTATAAAGGACCATGAAAGTCTTAAGAGTCTTTTCTGTATCTGTAGCAAAGCCGTGCCATTTTGGCTTCTAAATTTCATAGCCTACCTTTCTGAATTTGAAATGTAGTCAAGCTCTTTTCCACTTGATAACTTCCTTGTTTTTCCCTTTGAACTTTCTTCACCTAATTAGATAATGTCCTTGAGAACCACAATTCTCAGCACCACAAGCCCTTTTATTAACTTCAAGGGGAAAAAACAGGTGACATTATGGTCCCTTTTCTTCCTTTCATCCATTTGAGTAGTTTGATCCAATTAGAAGAGACCTCTGTGAGAAATGGGTATACTTAGAGCTCCAAACATGATATTTGCATATGACAGCATTTGGGGATAATAATTATTTTCTAAACAGCCATAAGCTTAATCTTCTAAAAAGCAAATATAAAAGCTATTTTAAATCGGAATATTATTTTCAGTAAGCAAAGCTGAAAATCAAGTTAAGTGTACAATCTGATTCCAAAAGCAACATTCGTGTTTCTCTCTGCCACTTTTGATATATAGGCTTGCCTGAAGCATTCGGTTTGACTTTTTCAGCGTCAAATTCAAATGACGTTTTTCTAAGATTGATATTAAAAATGTAACTTCTTTCTTGCCAAAATGAGAGAAACATCTGTAAACAACAACTTTTAAGATTCGTTGGCTTTATACTAAAACAAAATTATGAAGTCAGAGTGATTTTAGGCTTTATCTCTCTGTTGCATCTTCTGTCTTTGAAGAAGGATATTTGGAAATGTTCAGTTTGCTCTCCAGATAAACAAATCTAAGGATTTAAAAAAATATGTCATAGCACTTATCATACTGTATTAGAATTAACATGATGTGGCCGGGCACAATGGCTCATGCCTGTAATCCCAGCACTTTGGAAGGCCGAGATGGGCAGATCACAAGGTCAGGAGATCGAGACCATCCTGGCTAACACAGTGAGACCCCGTCTCTACTAAAAATACAAAAAATTAGCCGGGCGAGGTGGCGGGCGCCTGTAGTCCCAGCTACTCAGGAGGCTGAGGCAGGAGAATGGTGTGAACCCGGGAGGCGGAGCTTGCAGTGAGCTGAGATCCGGCCACTGCACTCCAGCCTGGGTGACAGAGCGAGACTCCGTCTCAAAAAAAAAAAAAAAAAAAAACATGATGTGAGCTATTTGGAAGAAAGTTATAAAAATCAATCTTTAAGATAGCCCCATGATTATCCTTACCTATTATATTCATGCTTCTATGTTGTCCTCACCCATAGTGAATCAGGGTTGGTCTGGTATAACCAGTAGAATATGGCAGAAGTGGCAGTCTTGACTTCCAAGACTGTCATAAAGAGCATTGCAGCTTCCACATTGGTCTCTTATCATTCATTCTGGGAAAAGCCAATTGCCATGTTAGAAGACCAAGCAGGAGCCTTATGTAGAGTCCTCCATGGAGAGGAATTGACTCCTTCTGCTCTCAGGCAGCGTGATCTTGCCAGCCATGGGAGTAAACCACCTTTAAAGTATATCCCCCACACAGGGCGAAGCCTTCAGATGACTTCAACTCTGACACCTGGTTGAGAAACATGGAGCCACAACTGTACAGTCAAGTGCTCCTGAGATTCCTGACCCTGAGAACGTATAAGAAGTACTGGACACATATTGGTGTTTTAAGCCACTAAAGATTGGTACTATTTGTTAGGCAGCAAAAAATAACTAATCCGTAAGAGATTGTGTCTGACTTTTTAGCAAGTACTGTCCTCCAATAAATGTTTTTTATTTAATGAATGAATAAATGAATGATAGAATTAAATAGAGAGAATGATAGAATAGATAGAATAAATAGAATGAATTAATAGAAGTAGAAAATCTCTAAAAAGCAATAGTGACTTATAAGTATCCCCTCTGACTTGGGAATCGTAAGAATTCCTCAGTCTGAAACACCTCTGGTTGGCCTCCGGGAATGTGATTCATTGGAAAAAAGACCCTTTCCTAATTTTTCTCAGTCTATCATACCACAATTAATATCAATGCAAATGAAAACATAGTATTCACCTCCTAATTACTCCTGCATTACCATGATGTTTCACTGGCTGAAGTTTACTGGGATTAGTTAACTTTTAGGATCCTAAATTTTGTTAGGAGTTGCAAGGGTACTTGGTCATTTCATAAGATCTGTCTGCATTTGCCAGCATTTCTCTTCTTTTCAATGAAGGCTCATTTAATACGCTAACCATTTTATAAAGCAGTATTTTAGGTGGTGAGAAATGTGCTTGCTTATTTATTTATTTGTTTATTTTTGAGATGGAGTCTCACCCTGTCATCTAGGCTGGAGTGCAGTGTGTGATCTCGTCTCACTGCAACCTCCGCCTCCTGGGTTCAAGTGGTTCTTCTGCCTCAGCTCCACAAGTAGCTGGGATTATACAGGCACATGCCACCACGCCTGGCTAATTTTTGTATTTTTTGTAGAGACAGTATTTCACCATGTTGGCCAGGCTGGTCTCGAACTCCTGACCTCAAATAATCCGCCAACCTTGGCCTCCCAAAGTGCTGGGATTACAGGCGTGAGCAATCGTGCCCAGCCGAAATCTGCTCATTTATTTACTATTTTATCTCATAAAAATGACCACTGATAAACCCTTTATTTAAACTGAAAGATTATTCCAAAGCTATTCTAATGTGGTTACTTATGAAATGTTATTTATAACTTATAATCTATAATATCCTATTTGAAAATAGTCATTTAATAATTTTGACTAAATAAACAGGTCAACTTAACAAGCAGTCAATTCTCCAAGCCAATACGTTGTTTTAAGGTTTTTGTCCTCCTACCTTGACCAACCTTATATACTGAATTGACTCGGCGTTTTAGTGTCATGTATACACAAACATTAATATGCCAGTAGTAATCTAAATTAAACTCCGATGACATGAATTTGATTACTTACCAGTGGATCTGCATTTTAGTCATTATATACTATACGAATCTCACCCATTTTCATTTTGTCTTTTTTTATTCATGAATATTTCAGATGCATACAAAAATAAAAAACCAATATGACACCCATCCAGATTTAAAAGATATTAAAATTTTGCCTGATTTGTAGCCAATATTTAAAAGAAATTGAAGCACTAACCCAAATAGTTTTTCTTTTCCCCATTTGTATATTGTTCCAATGTCACTTTTTGTAATTTTACTACATATTTATTTGTGTTTATATACAATGTATGGTATTGTTGTGTGTGATTCAAAACTTACATGAGCTGGAAATAAAGACTAGTAAGTCTATGATATGGTTTGGGTCTGTGTCCCCAGCCAAATGTCATGTCAAATTTGGAGGTGGGGCCTAGTGGAAGTGATTAGATCATGGGATTAGATTTCCCCTTTGGTGCTGTTCTCCTGATCCCAAGTCTGGCTATTTAAAAGTGTGTGGCCCCTCCCCCTCTCCCTTTTCCCCCTGCTCTCCCCATGTAGGACATGCCTGCTTTCCCTTTGCCTTCTGTCATAACTGTAAGTTTTCTGAGGCTTCCCCAGCCATGCTTCCTGTACAGCCTGTGGAACGTTGAGCCAATTAAACTTCTTTTTTTAAATAAATTACCCAGTCTCAGGAATTTCTTTATAGTAGTGCAAGAACAGACTAATACAGCCTAATAAAAACTTAAGGCTAGTATTAATAAAAACTACATTAGTCTTTGTAGATAATTTTGTAACCTCTGGTTCACTAAACATTATTGTTTTGAGAATTATTGATGTTGATTCAAGTAAACCTAGTTCATTCATTTTTATTGTCATACATACCTATATCACAGTTAATTTTCCATTTCTCTATTGACAGACATTTTAGATTGCTCCCTATTTTTGGATATTATAGTAGATGTGGAATGAAATCCTTAAATATGTCTTACATGTAAACTCAAGACTTTCTCTGTGACATATATCCAAGAATATAACTGCTGAAAGGAGGGCACATGTTTCTGCAAGTATAACTAGGTTTCAGCAAACTGTTCTCTACAGTTATTGTATCAATATACAGCCTTATTGAAATGTGAGTTTTCATTTCATCACATTTCCATCATCAATTGTTGTTGTGAGATGCTTTAATTTTTACCAACTTGATGGGTGTTAAATTATATCCTAGTATTGTTTCAACGGTATTTTTCTGAATAGTAAGACTTTGAAAATGTTTTCATTTTTAATGGCTATTCTTAATTTTTCTGTTACTTTTCTAATAGTTGTTTTAATCATTTGCAAACATAATCTCTTGATCTGTGGTTTGTTATTTTGCTATGACATTTTTAGTATGAACAAGTCTCATATTTTAATGTAGCATAATTTATTAATTTTTCTTTTTTATGATTTGTGTTCTTAGTGTCTTGTTTAAAAAATTCTTCTGTACTGTGAGGCAGTGAAGATGAAGATATATCCTATATTTTCATCTAAGAGTTTGTGAAGTGAAAATAAATCTTTGGATCTCCAAATCACCAAGCTAAAGGGAAAAGTCAGGCTGGGAACTGCTTAGGGCAAGCCTGCCTCCCATTGTATCCAAAGTCATCCTTCTGCTCACTAAGATAAATGCATATCTGATTGCCTTCTTTGGAGGAGCTAATCAGAAACTCAAAAGAAAGCAACCATTTGTCTCTTATCTACCTGTAACCTGGAAGGCTCTCCCCGCTTGAGTTGTCCTGCTTTTCTGGACCAAACCAATGTTCAGCTTACCTATTTCGATTGATGTCTCATGTCTCCCTAAAATATATAAAACCAAGCTGTGCTCCGACCACCTTGGGCCATGTCATCAGGACCTCCGGAGGCTGTGCTATGGGAGTGCATCCTTAAATTTGGCAAAATAAACTTCCTAAATTGACTGAGACCTGTCTCAGATTTTGGAGGTTCACAAGTTCCACAGGTTTTTTTCATATTTGTTTTTAATTCATTCAGAATTTATCTTCCTATACAATATGGAATAGTGACTCAACTAATATCTGCTTCTCAAATTTGGATAGCCAATTGTCAAAAACCCATTATCAAATGACCCTTGCTTTTACTATTGATTTGAAGGATATAATAACATACAAAGTTCCAAGTATTTATGTAAATCTATTTCTGTATGCACCATTTCCTACCATTTATCTCTTTTCCCTATTTGTGAATGAGTATCTCATTGTGTAAATACTATAGCTTTCTAGTAAGTCCGAATTTCAGTTGGGAAAGCATCCCATTTCCTTATGTCAGGACTGGTGCCCGTTTAATTCACTTGGTCTTTGCCTCAATAGTGGAAATTGTCTGCCACACCTCCAAGTAACATGTTCACTTTGAACGCATTGTAGGGGGAATGGGCGGCGCCTACCCAGTGTATTTTTAGGAAATCAAAGGCCTTATGAGAAGCCCCTAACAGATTTTCATGTATCACTGGGCAAAACAGGATCTCATATTTAAATCTTGCAGCAAAAGAGTCGAGGAAGAGGTATGCGTTATGGTTTGAATGTTTGTGTCTCCTCCAAAATTGATGTTGAAACTTAAATCCCCTGTGTGGTAGTATTTAAAAGTGGGGTCTTTTGAGAGGGAGAGGATCAGGAGAAATAACTAATGGATACTAGGCTTAATACCAGGGTGATGAAATAATCTGTACAACAAACCCCATAAAACAGGTTTACCTGTGTAACAAACCTGCACACCCTGCACGTGTTCCCCTAAACTTAAAATAAGAGTTTTTTAAAAAAGAAATAAACCATGCACACACACACACACACACACACACACACGTAATTAAGTCACAAGGGCTTTGTCTTCATGAATGCAATTAGTAACCCTGTAAAAGGTCTGGGGGGAACTGACTAGGTCCTTTTGCTCTTTCATCCTTTCTGCCACGTGAGGACATAGCATTTGTCTCCTTTGAATGATGCAGTAACCAGGGGCCATCTCAGAAGCAAAGATGGGGCCCTCACCACTCATAAGTCCTACTCTTGCCTTAATCTTGGACTTTCACTCTCCAGAATTGTGAAAAATAAATTTGTTGCTTATGAATTACCTAGTCTCGGGTATTTGTTAGAGCAGTACAAATGGACTAGGACAGATTTTCTAATCTATACTGAGAAAGCTGAAAAGGGAGCGGATATAACTGAGAATACATGCGAGTAATGCCATGAATAGTCCACCCCACTCTTCCACGTGAAAGATTAGATAGGCTTTTCAGTCTGTAAGAAAACCTGGTGTGTTTTTGAGTGGGATTTAGAGATTGAATATATGGTTTAATTTAAGGAGAATTGGCATGTATATAACATTTAGCCTTTTCATGCTAGAACATGAGTATTTTACTTATTCATGTCTTCTTATGTTTTCCTAGGTATCTCATTGTATTGCTGTTAATGTAGTGGTATATTCGAAATATATTTGTACACACATATCTATCTATCTATCTATCTATCTATCATCTATCTATCTATCTATCTATCATCTATCTATATTTATTTCCTTTTACTGATATATAGAAGTACTATTTGTTCCTGTCTAGTTCCTGGAATGCAGGTTTCAGGATGGAAGGGACTTTTGTCCATTTTGTTTACTGCTGGGCTTCCAACATCTAGAACAATGCCTGAAAGATACTTTGTGTTCAATAAATATTTCTTCAATGCATGAATTAAATAACCTATAACTTAGAATACTTATGAATCTATCTTTTTATCATTTAATACAAAGTGTTTTTATGTAGATTCTCTTGAGTTTTCTATTTAGAAAAACTTACCTGTGAATGATGGTAGCTATGCTTCTTTCTTTCTGATTCTAATATATGTTTTGTCATATGATATCTTAAATCTCCAGTCTTAGGTTAATAGTGGTAATATCGGACCTACTTCTCTTGCTCTCACTTCTTTTGCATTTGGAGGAAAATATTCCTACAGTTTCACAATTAAGCATGATATTTACTGTCAATATTTGGTAGAAACAGTTGATCATATTTGGGATATTTTTTTCTTTCCATTCTCATTTGGTTTTTCATTTTTTTAATCCAGAACCTATCTATTTATGCATAAAGTTTATTTTTCTTCTTTAAATTGGTAACGTGTTGAATTATATTAATATATGTTCTATTGTTATCGTTGCATTCCTAGAGTCAAACTTAACTTGATCATGATATAGTATTATACACTGTGGGAATCACTTCACTAATATTGCATTTAGGGTTTTAGGTCTATAATTGTAATAGAGATTTACTTATATTTACTTATATTACTTATATTTACAGCATATTTCTCATATGGTGCTTGTTTGTTTTTGGTACCAGGTTTGTTCCTTCCTCATAAAATGAGTTGAGGGCGGTTCATTGCAATACTCAGAGCTGTTAGAATCTATAGATTACTTTTGGGCTGGTTAGGCTCTCCAGCAGAGTGCCGGCAGTCATACCAGTGGCTGTGGTAGTGGGTAGGCAGGATAGGGGCATACATGTTCAGCTGTGAGTTTTCTAGAAACTGAAATGGGGAGTGGTCTTTTATTTTCACCTTTTAATATGTGTAGTATTAAAAGTATGATCTTGGAAGCAGTCTGTCTAGGCAATTCCATGCTTTGTCACTTAATAGATTTGCATTCTTGGTCAAGTATCTTAACCTTACTGTGTCTCAGTTTCTTCATATGTGACATAGAGTAGTCCTGAGGATTAAATAAATTGACGCAATTAAATTGCTTATAGCCTCTGGCGTGCATTAATTACTCAGTGAATGTTCATTTTCCTTCTCCCCCTTTTTTGACCTTTTTCTTTCCTTCTTTCTTCTTCTTGTCAACTGTCCATTTCTTCTCTCTTCCATGTTGGTACAATGCCCGTAGCATCAGTTGTGTCTGGTGCCAAGAAGCCAGAATATTTTGCTTTAACATCTTCAAATAGTACATTTCCCTGCCAGGCTGACAAAGGTTTAGACACCTATTCGTTGTGGGATAGGTGTGTAGACCTCCTTCTTTTACCAATATTTAGATAATCTAGTTTTCAGCTCCACCCATTTACTCTTACATCCAATTCTGAACTATTCTGGAATTCTGTGACCCAAATAAGCTTCCATCTTGACTTCTTGTACTGCTAATGACTTAAATATGCAATTCCCATCAGGCATGCTTTCCAACTTTAACAAAATGTGTTGCCTCTTCTCTATTTTTCTCGTATGTTTCTAATTTTTTCTTTCATCTTTCAAAAGCTTTGCTTTAAATAAGTATTTATATGGTTAAAAAATCAAAACAATACCAAAAGCAATTCAGTGGAAAGTCCCATTTTTCTCCTACACATGCATGTAGTGACAATTTTCTGCTTCTTGTTTATCCTTCTAGAATTTTTTAGGCAAAAACAATCAAACATAAATATTTGTTTTTTTTCTTTTCTATATGAGAAAGGTAGCATACACTCTACATACTGTACTACTGAACATTGCTTATTCTTTTCAAACTTCACATCGTATCCTGATGATCTTTTCAAATAAGTATATAGAGAGGTTCCTCATTCATTTTTTAAATTGCTGAACAGTACCCAGCTATATGATTGTAACACAGTTTATTTATTCATTCACTATGGACAGTTGAATTCTTTCGCATTTTATGCATTGTAAATAATGCAACAGTGAATTAATTTAGATTTCTCTGATGTTTAACTCATGCATGTATACTTGTAGAATAAATTTCAAGAGGAAGGATTGCTTCATCAGAGCATAAATGTATTTGTAATTTTAATAGATATTCACAGATTTCCCTTCAGTGGGATTTTACCATTTTACACTTTCATCAGCAATGCAGGGGAATGTGTGTTTACCCCAGACTTGCCAACGACAAGTTACCAAGCTTTTAGATTATTTGCCAATCTGATAGATAAAAAATGCTATCTAATCAAAATTGTAATCTCTATTTAGTGACATTGGCCATTTTTATGTTTGATGGCAATTTGTAATCTTTTCGTGTAAGCTATACATATTTTTAGCTCATCATTACTGAATTATTGATCTCTTTTATACTATTTTAGGGATATCAGAACTTTGTAATAATATGAGTTTCAAATTATTTCTAAATATGTCATTATCATTTTGACCTTGCCAAATTTTTATAATATAGAAATTAATGTTTTTTTTCTCATAGTCTACATCATTTTTTCTTTTATGGTTTCCAGATTCAGAGCCATTAGAGAAGTTTATCTCCAATTCTAAGGTTATAAAGAAATTTGTCTATTTTCTCTTTTATTACTTTTATAATTTCATTAAAAAAAATTTGTCACATTGGAGTAATGGTATTTTGCATGAGTAAATTCAACTTGATTTTTTCCATTCATATGGCTGTACAGTTGTTTCAAAGTTGTTTACTACAAAATTTTCTCTCAAACTGATATCTGATCTATTTCAAAAATATATATGTAAGTTTATTTCTAGAACTGCCATGGCATTGTCCTGTTCATATGCTTCATAAATTGTTTTCCATCATTGAGGCTTTATAGTAATATTTTATCTGGTAGGATTAATTTCTTTGCATTGATTTTTCTTTTCAGAATTGTACTGTATATTTTTGTTATCTTTTTTTATATGAATAATAGAATCAGCTTGTCTAGTACAAAACAAAATCCTGTGTGTAGTTTTGTTGATATCATGTTAAATTAATAAATTAATCATCCTCTAAAGAGTGACATTTTAATAATATGGACTTTTCTCTCTTAATAATATAGGGGAGTAAGGGTATTATATGAAAGTTTAATTATAAAGATAAACCTTAAAATAAAAACATATAACTTTCTAACTTTTGGTGTGTCTATGACTAAAAATTAAACTAAGAAAACAGGTCATGTAATAAAAGACACACAGAAATGACAGAACAAATACAAAATCTTTTTGTCATATCATAAAATTTAATTGGGCTGAATCCATTAGTTAAGAGAAAAACAATTTTAATTATATCATGAAACAATTCAAGTCTACAATGTACACAAGAGACATTTTAAAATAATGTGATTTTATAGGTTAAAATTAAAATGATTGGCAGATACATACTAGGTAAATAGAAACAAAAATTAGATCTCAAAATCTGAATATTCAACTCAGTGTAATTCAAGCCTTTGAAACATTAAATGAGACAAAGAAGAACAGTTTATAATTCTAAGTAATATAATTAACAAGAAAGATTTGTGTGTGTGTGTGTGTGCGCGTGTATGCATTTTCCTGAAAACATTTTTTTTCAATCTTATTCTTTAGTAATACCTAGCTGAGTATAGAATTTTAGGAAGCTAGTTATTTTGCCTACACTATTTTGAGGGTTTATTTTGTATTCTCAATAACTAATCGCTGATATTGTTAGTACTACTGAGATAGCTGTTATCAGTTTATCATTTCTTTGTAGACAAACTGAATTTTTTACAGTTGCTTTTCAGGTTTTTTCGTTTGTTTTCAGTATCCTGTATCATGTTGCATGTGGATTTTATTTCACTTTTCCTGCTGAGATTAAATAGTGTGCTCCTTCCTAATAATTCTTTATTCCATCAATTATGGAAGAAAAGTCAATTATTATTCCTATTCTCTGTTTCTGGGATTTCATGAGAAATATGTTTATTTTCTGATACTTTCCTCTACATCTCTTAATTTCTTGATTTACATTTCTTTTTTTTTTCTTTCGTTACATATTCTTGGTAACTGAATCATCGATAGCTTCCAGTTCAATATAGGTTATTCATCTATGATTTTTTTCTTTCTAATTTTTGTGGATACATAATAGGTATATATATTTATGGGGTACATGAGTTATTTTGATACAGACATCCAATGTGTAATAATCACACCATGGAGAATGGGATATCCATCCCTTCAAGCGGGTATCCTTTATGTTACAAACAATCCAATTATTCTCTTTTAGATATTTTAAAATATATAATTAAATTATCATTGACTATAGTCACTGTGATGTGCTATCAAATACTAAGTCTTATTCATTCTTTCTAATTATTTTTTTGTACCCGTTAACCACTCCCACCTCCCCCATACTACTCACCACCCCTCCCAACTTCTGGGAACCATCCTTCTATTCTACCTGTGTGAATTCAATTATTTTAATTTTGAAATCCCACAAATAATTAAGAACATGCAATATTTGTCTTTCTGTGCCTGGATTATGTCACTTAACATAATGGCCTCTGATTCTATTCATGTTGTTGCAAATGAGAGTATCTCATTCTTTTTTAAGGATAAATAGTACTCCTTGGTGTATATATATCACATTTTCTTAATCCATTTATCTGTGGATGAATACCTAGGTGGCTATCAAATATTGGGCATTGTGGCCAATGCTGCAACAAACATGGGAGTGCAGATATCTCTTCTATATACTAATTTCCTTTCTTTTATGGTATACCTAGCAGTGGGATTGCTGGATCATATGGTAGCTCTATTTTTAATTTTTGGAGAAGACTCAAAACTGATCTCCATAGTGGTTGTACTAATTTGTATTCCCACCAACAGTGTATGAGTGTTCCCTTTTCTCCACATCCTAGCCAGCATTGGTGATTGCCTGTCTGTCTTTTGTATATAAGCCATTATAACTGAGTTGAAATGATATCTCATTGTAGTTCTGATTTGCATTGCTCTGATGATCAGTGATGTTGATCACCTTTTCACATGCCTATTTGCCATTGGTATGTTTTCTCTTGAGAAATGTCTTCTCTAATCTTTTGCCCAGTTTTTGATTGTATTATTAATTTTTTTCCTGTAGAGTTTTTTGAGTCCCTTATATTCTGGCAATTAATCCCTTCTCAAATGGGTACTTTTCAAATATTTTCTTCTACTATGTGGGTTGTTTCTTCTCTTTGTTTATTGTGTTCTTTGTTGTGCAGAAGCTTTTTAACTTGATGTGATCCCATCTATCCATATTTGCTTTGGTTTCCTGTGCTTGTGGAGTATTGCTGAAGCATTTTTTGCCCAGACCAATGTCCTGGAGAGTTTCCACGACATTTTCTTGTAGTCGTTTCATAATTTGAGTTCTCAGATTTAAGTCTTCAATTTATTTTGATTTGATTTTTGGGCAAGGTGAGAGATAGGGGTCTGGTTTCATTCTTGTGCATATGGATACCCAGTTTTCTCAGCACCATTTATTGAAGAGACTGTCTTTTCCCTAGTGTATATTCTTGGGCTGTTGAAAATGAGTTCACATTAGGTGTGTGGAATTGGGTTTGTTTCTGGGTTCTCTATTCTTTTCCATTGGTCTACATGTCTGGATTTTTTGTTTGTTTGTTTGTTTGTTTGTTTGTTGTCAGTACCATGCTGTTTTGATGACCTTAGCTTGGTAGTTTAATTTGAAGTCAGGTAACACGTTTCCTCTGTGTTTGTTCTTTTTGCTTAAGATGGCTTTGGCTATTCTGGGTCTTCTGTAGTTCCATATAAATTTTAATTTTTTTTTTTTTATTTCTGTGAAGAATGTCATTGGTATTCTGATAGGGAATACATTGAATATGTAGATTACTCTGGGTAGTATGGACATTTTAACAATATTTATTCTTCCAGTTCATGAACGTGAAATATAGTTTTATTTTTTTGGCATCCTCTTCAATTTCTCTCATCGGTATTCTATAGTTTTCATTATAGAGATATTCCACTTATTTAAGTTAATTTCTAGGTATTGAATTTTATTTGGGGCTATGTTAAATGCGATTACTTTTTAAATTCTTTTTCAGATTGTTCACTGTTGGCATATAGAAATGTGATTGATTTTGTATGTTGATTTTGTATCCTGCAACTTTACTGAATTTGTCAGTTCTAATGGATTTTTGGTAACATCTTTAGGATTTGACAAATATAAAATTGTGTCATCTACAAACAAAATTGTTTGGCTTCTTCCTTTCCTGTTTGCATGCTATTATTTCTTTCTCTTTTCTGATTGCTCTAGCTAGGACTTCCAGTACTATGTAGAATATTAAGGCTAAAAGTGGGCATCCCTGTCACATTCTACATCTTAGAGAAAGGGCATTCAGCTTTTCCCTGGCTTTTAAAACGTTGAAATATGTTCCCTCTGTATCTAGTTTTTTGAGGGTTTTTACCATAAAGAAATGTTGAATTTTATCAAATGCATTTTCAGTATGAATTGCAATGATTGTATGGTTTTTGTTCTTCATTTTGCTATTTTGTTTATATGATGTATTGCATTGATTAATTTGCATGTTGAACTATCCTTGCATCCCAGGGATTAATTCCACTTGCTTATAATGAATGATTGAATAAATGTTTTAATGTATTGTTGAATTCGGTTTATTAGTATTTTATTCCTTATATTCAGATTTTTAACTGGTTTGCTAGTATTTTATTGAAATTTTTTACGTCAATATTGCCCATATATTGGCATGTAGTTTTCCTTTTTTGATGTGTCTTTGTCTGGTTTTGGTATCAGGGTAATACTGGCTTCATAGAATGAGTTGGGATGTATTCCCTCCTCCTCTATTTTTTGGAAGACTTTGAGTAGAAATGGTATTAGCTCTTCTTTAAATGTTTAGTAGAATTCAACAGTGAAGTCATTGGGTTTCAGGCTTTTCTTTACTGGAAGACTGCTCATTAAGGCTTCAATCTTGTTACTTGTTATTGGTCTGTTGAGGTTTTGAATTCCTTTATGGTTCAATCTTGGTAGGTATTATGTGTCTAGGGATTTGTCTCTTTCTTCTAGATTCTCCATTTTATTGGCATATAGTTGCTCATAGTAGCCACTAATGATCCTTTAAATTTCTGCAATATTAGATGTAATGCCTCCTTTTCCATCTCTGAATTTATTTATTTTAGTATTCTCTCTTTTCTTTTGTATTGTTTTCTTCAAGTATAATTCACTAATTTTTTCTCTGACCTTTATTATTTATTTTCTTTTACTAATTTGGGGTTTGCTTTTGCTTTTTACAACTTTAAGATGAGTCCTTAGGGTTATTTATTTGAAGGATTTCTTCTTTTTTGATGTATGCATTTATAGCTATAAACTTCCCTCTTAGTACTGCTTTTGCTATCTCCCATATGTTTTGGTATGTTGTGTTTCTCTTATCATATTTCAAGAAATTTTTCAATTTCCTTCTAAATTATTCATTGACCCACTGGTAATTCAAGAGCATATTGTTTAATTACCACATATTTGTATAGTTTCCAAAATTCCTATTGTTGTTGAATTCCAGTTTTATTCCATTGGGCACAGAGAATGTGCCTGATATAATTTCAATTTTGTCAATGTTTTAAGACTTGGTTTGTGACCTGCCTTATCATCTGTCCTTGAGAATGATGCATGTGCCAAGGAAAATAATGTGTACTCTGCAGGTGCTGGATAAAATGCCCTATAAATATTTATTATAAATATTTGGAATATAGTGCAGATTAAATTCCATATTTATTTGTTGATTTTTCTGTGTGGAATATCTTTTCAATTCTGAGTATGGGGTGTTGAAATCTCCAGCTATTATTATATTGGTGTCTATCTCTTTCTTTAGCTCTAAGAATATTTGCTTTATATAACTGGGTGGTCCAGTGTTGGGGGCATATATATTTAAAATTGTTATATCCTTGTATTGAATGGAAAACTGTATTTACATATAATGACCTTCTATATCTCTTCTTATGGTTTCTGTCTTGAAATCTATTTTGACTGATGTAAGTACAGCTAATCCTACTCTTTTTTGGTTTCCATTGGCATGGAATATCTTTTTCTGACTCTTTATTTTCTGTCTATGTATGTCTTTTTAAGTGATCTGCTTGTTGTAGGCAACAAATCAGTGGGTCTTGTCTTTTTTATTTGCTCCATTCAGCTAATCTATGTCTTTTGACTGGAGAATTCAGTCTTTTACATCCAATGTTATTATTGATAAGTAAGGACTTATTCCTGCCATTTTCTTATTTTTTTTCTGGCTGCTTTGTGGTCTTCTCTTTTTTCTTTCTTTCCTTCCTGTCTTTTTTTAGAGAAGGTGATTTTCTCTGGTGATAGGACTTTATTTCTTGCTTTTTATTTTTTGCATATCTCTTATATGTTTTTGGTTTGAGGTTACCATGAGGCTTGCAAATACTATCTTATAGCCCATTATATTAGGCTAATAACAAGCTAATACCACATAATCAAACAAACAAACAAGCAAAAAGAAATGTGCTGGCCAGGCACAGCGGCTCATGCCTGTAATCCCAGCACTTTGGGAGGCCAAGGTGGGTGGATCATGAGGTCAGAAGATCAAGACCACCCTGGCTAACATGGTGAAACCCAGTCTCTACCAAAATTACAAAAAATTAGCTTGGCTTGGTGGTGGGCACCTGTAGTCCCAGCTACTTGGGAGGCTGAGGCAGGAGAATGGTGTGAACCCAGGAGGTGGAGCTAACAGTGAGCCGAGATTGCGCCACTGCACTCCAGCCTGGGTGTCACAGCGAGACTCCATCTCAGAAAAAAAGAAAGAAAGAAAGAAAGAAAGAAATGTGCTAAAAACTCTACACCTTAAATCTGTCTCTCTGCTTTCTAACTTTTTAAAATTTTTATTTATGTCTTATTGTACTGTTTATGTCTTGAAAAGTTGTTGTAGTTATTATTTTTAATTGGTTCATTGTATTATCTTTCTCCTTCAGAGTACTTTACACACCACAGTTACAGGGTCATAATATTCTGTGTTTTTCTGTCTGCTTACAACTACCAGTGTTTTTTATATCTTGAGATGATTTTGTATGGCTCATTAACATCCTTTTCTTTCCTGTTGAAGTACTTCCTGTAGCGTTTCTTGTAGGACAGGTCTAGTGTTGATGAAAACTTTCAGCTTTTGTTTGTCTGGGAAAATCTTTATTTCTTCTTCATGTTTGAAAGATATTTTCACTGGACATACCATGTTAGAGTAAAAGGATTTTTTCATCACTTTAAGTGTATCATGCCTTTCTCTCTTGGGTTATAAGGTTTCCAATAAAAAGTCTGTTGTCAGATATATTGTAGCTCCATTTTACGTTATTGGTTCCTTTTCTCTTGCTCTTTTTAGGATCCTTTCTTTATCCCTGATCTTTGAGAGTTTGATTATTCAATGCCTTGAGATAGTCTTGCTTGGATTAAATCTGCTGGGTGTTCTATAATCTTCTTGTGCTTGGATATTGATATTTTTCTCTAGGCTTGGAAAGTTCTCTGTTATTATGCCTTTGAATAAAGTTTCTACCATTACCTATTTTTCTACCTCCTCTTTAAGGCCAATAACTCTTTGATTTGCCCTTTTGAGGGTATTTTTTTCACCAGGTGTGGTGGCTCATGCCTGTAATCCCAGCACTTTGGGAGGCTGAGGCAGATGGATCACAAGGTCAGGAGATCGAGACCATCCTGGCCAACATGATGAAACTCCATCTCCACGAAAAATACAAAAATTAGCTGGGCATAATGGCACATGACTGTAATCCCAGCTACTCTGGAGGCTGAGGCAGCAGAATCACTTGAACCCAGGAGGCGGAGGTTGCAGTGAGCCGAGATCATGCCATTGCACTCCAGCCTGGTGACAGAGCGAGACCCCATCTCAAAAAAAAAAAAAAAAAAAAAAAAAAAAAAAAAAAAAAAAAGGTCTCTCACTCTGTCTCTCTGGTCTGAGCCACCTGGAGCTGGGAGTGGAGTGACAAACACCCCTGTAGCCACCATTGCTAGGACTGTGCTAGATCAGACATGAAGCCATCATATCACTGAGTCATGCTCATGGCTTACTCTAACCACTCCTTGGCTACTGCTTATACTCTATCAAGGCCCCAAGGCTCTACAATCATCAGGTGGCAAAGTCCTCCAGGCCTGTGTCTTTCCCTTCAGGGTGGTGAGGTCCCCCAGGTCCTGTGTGCATCCTAAGGTACCTTGTGGGAGTCAGAGACGAGAGTCAAAAATCTTAGAAGTCTACCTGGTGTTCTTATTATACTGTGCCTGAGCTGGCACTCAAATAATGAGATACAGTCCTTCCCACTCTTCCCTCAAGGGCAGAGAAGACTCACCCTGTAGCCATAGCCATCGCAGGCCATGGAGAGTAACACTAGCCTACCTCTGATGTTCCCTTAATGCTCAAGGGCTCTTCATTCAGCGTGTGTTGAATCCTGCCCATCCTAGGATTTGTCCTTCAAGGAAATCGTCCCCATTCTGGACCAGGGCAAGTCCAGAAATGCTATCTAAGATCCAAGACCTGGAAGTAGAGACATCAAGAGCCTGCTAGGTGCTGTATTCCCCTGAGGCTGAGCTGGTACCTAAGGTGCAAGACAAAGTCCTCTGCAATGTTTCCTCCACTCTTTTCAAGCAGAAGGAGTCTCACCTTGTAGCTACCACAGTTGAAAATGTGTTTAGTATCACCTGAAGCCAGCAAGTCTCATTGTCTCACCCAAGGTCCTCATCATAGTACCTGGGTATCACTGCTGGTTATTCAGGGCCCAAGGGCTCTTTACATAGTAGGTGATGTTTCCAGGACTGTTTATTCCCCTTCAAGGCATCATGTTCCCTTCTGGTCCACAATATGTCTAGAAATGTCATCTGGAAACTAGGACCTGAAAACGGGGCCTCGTGACTCTGTTCTGTGCCCTAGCCTGCTGGGCCTAAGCTAGTATCCAAGAGGCAAAACAAATTACTTGTCACTCTTCCCTCTCCTCTCCTCAAGCAGGGGAAACGGTCTCTTGGAACCAGGATCTGTGCAGCCTGTGGTTAGGGGTGGTGTGATGCCAACGTTCCCTTAATTTCTCTGCTGATGTCCCAGTAGATCATATGCCACTCAATTCCACTGGCCCTGGGACTAGTTCAGCACTAGAATTCACCTAAGTGTTGCGGTCTTTGTGGCCTCAGCTGTCTATCAAGTTTATTCAAAGCCCCAAGAGCGCTTTAGCTCACGGTGGCAAGCCTTCCAGGAACTCAAGTTCTGATCGCTGGAGTCAGCGATTCTTTTCTGGCTAGGGCAGGTTTAAATACTCCTTCCGTGGGCGAATGTCAGCTGAGTTTGACTCAGTTTAACTGAGGGTAGCACTGAGACCAGTGTCTCACAATTGCTGCACTCTTCCTCTCCCTGAAGCACAGAAAGCATCTCTACACTCCTCTGCCACTGCTGAGAGATGGAAGAGGGAGGGTGTCAGCAGTTCAAGACTGTTTTTTTCTACTACGTATCCATCTATGTTTGAGAAGTTTTTAATCTTAATGTATTACTTTTCATTAGTAAAAGATTACTTTGGTTGTTTTTCCTACCTGCCTATTTCTCTTTGGAGAGAATCTTTGTTATGGTGAGTAAGAACACAAATTCTGCAGCCAATTTGCTTGCTATGCAATATGTTCCCACCATGTACTAACTATAAGAACTCAGGCAATTCGCCTTTCTTCTTGATGCCTCCATTCTCTCATCCATAAATGTAGGATGCAAGTGGTTTTCTATCATAGCTAATCTCTTGACTTACTCACTGTACCTCACTTGTCTCGTAACTCTTTCATCACTTATTTTACAAATTTCCTAATTAAATTACCTCTATTTTTAATAGTGGTTTCTGTTTTCTTGAATGTACTCAGTTTCTTACTTCTGTTCCCCCTCCCTGATTTATTGAAGTATAATTGACAAATACAGATTGTGTATATTCAAGCATTACAGCATGATGACTTGAATATATCTATATCTCTCTATATTCAATTATTCTATATATATACATATATAAATGTATATGTAGATACACACATTTTGTGATGATTACCAAAATCAAGTTAGCACCTTCATCACAGACCATGGTTAATTCTGTGTGTGTGTGTGTGTGTGTGTGTGTGTGTGTGTGGTGAGGACTCAAAATCTGCCTTCTTCTTGTAACCAATCTCAGATTCAGCTGCTTACGTCCCAAAAGCAAAATTTGAGAGGCAAGCATTGGTGGATGGGAAAAAATGTAGTTTATTCAGGAGCTGGCAGTCCAAGGAGCTGGTGGGCTTGTTTTGCAAAGATATTTCAATTTTCTCAGACTTGCAGAAGGGGACTTAAAGGGGAAGAGGCTTGGTAAACTACGTGTAGGAGTTAGCTATGCAGTTCAGCATGTCTGGCTGTGATTATTATCTTGAGTAATGGGCCATTTAGATGTCTAGCTGATGTCATCTAAACTGAAACAAGATTGAAGATTAACTGTTCAGCATTTTTTTTTTTTTTTTTTCTGGGGAGAATGTTTCACTGTCTTGGTTTAATCTCACAATTAGTTCCTGGAATTCTTAAGCAAGCACACAGTAAGGCACTGTAAAAGAAGCATGACAATTTGTTTTCAAATTGGAGTGAGTGCTTCAGTTACATTATCACATTTCAAGTAAACAATACAGTATAATTAATTATAGTCACCATGCTCTGTATTAAATCCCCAGATCTCATTCTCTTACAATGGAAAGTTTGTATTCGTTGACTAACATCTCTCTGTTTCTCCATCTCCAGACCCTGGCAACCACGATTCTACTCCTTGCTTCTTAGTTCAAAGTTTTTAGATTCCACACATAAGTGAGATCACATAGTATCTGTCTCTCTGTGATTGCCTTATTCAATTAGTATAATGTTGTCCAGATTCATTGATGTTGTCACAATTTGCAGAATTTCTTTTCATTGGTTGAATAATATCCATCTGTATATCTATCTAGCTATATCTCTAATATTTTCTTTATTAATTCACCTATTGAGAGACACATTGTTTACATTTTATATTTTAGTTATTGTGAATAATGCTGCAATGAACATTAGAATACAGATATCTCTTCCGGATACTGATCTCATTTCCTTTGGAAATATACCTAGATGTGGGATTGCTTGATTTCATGGTATGTCTATTTTTATTTTTTTGAGAAACCTCCATAGTATTTTCCATAATGGCTGTACTAATTTACATTCTAATTAACATTGTACAAGGGTTTCCTTTTCTCCACACCTTCACTATCACTTGTTACCTCAGGTTTTTGATAACTGCCATCCTAACAGGTATGCTTTTGATTTGAATTTCCCTGATGACAAATAATGTTAAGTACCTTTTCACATACCTGTTGGCCATTGCATGTTTTATTTGGGAAAATTTCCATCCGAATCTTTTACTCATTTTTATTTGTGTTATTTGGTGCTTTTTTTTTTTTGTATTTTTGGGGGTTTCTTTTGCCATTTAGTTCCCTATATATTTTAAATATTAACCCTTCATCAGATACAAGGTTTGCAACTATATTCTCCCATTTCATAGGATGCATTTTTATTTTGTTGGGTGTTTCCTTTGTTATGCAGAGGTATTTAGTTTGACATAGTCCTACTTGTTTCCTTTTGCTTTTAGTGCTGTGTTTTTGATGTAATATCCAAAAAATCATTACCAAGACCAATGTTAAGGAGATTTTCCACCACATTTTCTTGTAGGAGGTTTATGGATTCAGCTCTTACATCTAAATTTTTAAATTATTTCAAGTTAACTTTTGAATATGTTGTAAGACAGTAGTCTAATTTCATTCTTTTGCATATAGATTTCCAGTTTTTCCAGGATCATTTATTAAAGAGACTTTCCTTTCCCCCATTGTGTGTTCTTAGGCCTCTTGTCAAACATTATTTGACCATACACGTGTAAGTAAATTTCTGGGCTCTCTATGCTTTTCCATTGATGAATCTGCCTATTTTTATGCCAGTACCATTCTGTTTCCATTACTAGTACTTTGTAATGTATTTTTAAGGCAACTAGTGTAAGGTGTCCAGCTTTGTTCTTCTTTCTCAAGATTCCTTTAGCTATTTAACATCTTTTACGGTTCCACACAGATTTTAGGATTGTTTTATCTATTCCTGTGAAAAATGCCATTGGACTTTTGATAAGAATTGCATTTATTTTTTGGTGTTCTTCATTCATTTTTTTCATGTATGGGAGTGTCTTTTTTTCATAATTTAAAAAATTGTAGTAACATACATATAATATAAAATGTACTATTTTAAGTGTACAGTTCACTTCAGTAGTATTAAATACACTCATAATGTTTTGCAACCATAACCACCATCCATATCCACAACCTCTTTTTTCTATCAAAACGGAAACGCTATAACCATGAAAAAATAGCTCCCCTTTGCCCTCTTCCTCCAGCTGCTGGCAGCCACCATTCTACTTTCTGCCTCTATAATTTTGACTACTGTAAGTATCTCATATAATTTGAATCATGTTGTATTTTACTGACTGGCTTGTTTCACTAAATATAATGCTCTCAAGGTTCATCCATGTTGTAGCATGTGTAAGAATTTCCTTTTTAAGGCTGAATAATACCTATTTATTTTAGTACAAGAGATTGATATTTCTTTCTTATAAATTCAATTTTGTATAGCTTATAATATTGTTATATTCTATTATTTATTTATTTCTGTAATAATAAAGTTTTCTGGTTGTCCTTGTTGCACATTTTGCCAGACTTGTGTATTTATAACATATATGTACCAAAGGGATATATTGTAGTGTTAGCATCAGTCCATTAGGCACATGGAAATAAAAAAGAAACTGTTATGCATAATAATATTTTATCTTCTGAAGATTAATGAATTGCTTTTGTAGGGCTTAAGTAGTTTAGATGCCTAAAGGGAATTGTTCGGAAACTAACTGATTGACTGGTAAAGGTGGAGGGATCATTATTAACCTGGAACACTATCATAAAGAAATGCCTCAGAGTTCAGTTTTCATTTAACTGGAGTAGAAAAAAAATGTTGGCTAAACTATAGATTTTATATAATTGTCCATTGTAACCATTGTTGACCATCAGGAACTATTAAATATGATGTATATCGTGTATTCATAGTATATTAGTCCATTTTCACACTGCTATAAAGAAATGCCTAAAACTGGGTAATTTGTAAATAAAAGAGGTTTAATTGGCTCACAGCTTTGCAGGCTGCACAGGAAGCGTGGCTGAGGGGTGGGGGATCTCAGGGAGCTTTTACTCATGGCAGAAGGCAAAATTGGAGCAGGATCTTTATATGGCCAGAGCAGGAAGAAGGGGTAGCGGTAAGTGCTACACACTTTTAAACAACCAGATCTTACGAGGTCCATTTCAAGTTAACTTTTATAGATGTTTTAAGATAACAGCCTAATTTCATTATTTTGCATATAGATGTCCAGTGTTCCCAGTACTATTTAGTAAAGAGACTTTCCTTTCCCCCATTTTACAAACAAGGGTTTCCTTTCCTCCACACCCTCACCATCATTTGTTCCCTCAGGTTTTAGATAATTGCCATCCTAACAGGTATGATTTTGATTTGCATTCCCCTGATGACAAATAATGTTAAGCACATTTTCACATACCTGTTGGCCATTGCATATTTTATTTGGGAAAATTTCCATTTGAATCCTTTACTCATTTTTAATTGGGTTATTTGGTACTTTTCTTGTATTTCGGGGGATTTCTTTTGCCACTTAATTCCCTATATATTTTAAATATTAACCTTTCATCAAATATAAGGTTTGGAACTATTTTCTCCCAGATACCCTAAATTATTACTGTCAGGTTCAAAGTTCCACAGATTCGTAAGGAAGGGACACAATACCTCCAAGTTCTTTGCTAAAGCATAACGAAAGTGACCTTTGCTACCATTCCTAGTAAGTTCCTTATTTCCATCTGATACCTCCTCAGTCTGGACTTCATTGTTCATATCACTAGCGGCATTTTGCTCACAACAATTTAACAAGTCTCTAGCAAATTCAAAATTTTCCCTCAACTTTCTGTCTTTTTCTGAGTGCTCCATGCTCTTCTAACCTCTGCCCATTACCTAATTCCAAAGTTGCTTCCACATTTTCGGATATCTTTATAGCAATGCCCCACTCGTCAGTACCAACTTGCTGTATTAGGCCATTCTTGTACTTCTATAATACCTGAAACTGGGTAATTTATAAAGAAAATATGTTCAATTGGCTCACAGTTCCACAAGCTGTACAGGAAGCATGGCTGGGCAGGTGTTAGGGAGCTTTTACTCATGGCAGAATGCAAAGTCTGAGTAAGCATCTTCACATAGCTGGAACAGGAGGAAGATAGAGTCAGAGGCGCTACACACTTTTAAACAACCAGATCTCTTGAGAACTCTATCACAATAACAGCACTAGGGGGATGGTGTTAAACCATTAGATCACCCCCATGATCCAATCACGTCACACCAGGCCCCACCTCCAGAATTGGGGATTACATTTCAACATGAGACTTGGGTGGGAGCACAGATTCAAACCATATCACATGGGTATTCATAGGTATTTCAGACCATACTTTCAGTGCAGAAATCATCTTATAACAGATATTTACAGAGCAAATACTTTGTGTCAGACATTGTTTTAGGTTGTAATGATACATTGGCAAATAATATGGACAAAAATCACTACCATTTTGAACTTACATATTAGAGAAAGAAAAAGAGTAGGGTGAGAGATATTGGGAGTGTAGAGAAGAGGGGATATAAAGTGGGGGGACTACAGTGTAGGCATCACTGAGGAGGTTGCCCTGAAGTAAAACTTGAAGGTATGAACTGTGGAAAAGAACCTCTATGCATAGCAAAAAAATAAGTCAAAAACCTAAAGGTGAGAAAATACCTGGCTTGTTCAGAAATGGCAGTACTGAATTCAGTCTTTAGGTATTTTAATGCATCTCCTCATACAATACATGAAAAATAAAGACTGACTGTAGATTTGGTCATGCAGGCAGTTTGTTCACATTTATCTTGTTAATACTTACTGAAACGAAGTGGGGAGAGTGGGCTGAGGGTATGACAGTTATGTTCATATATGAACCTTGTTAGAATAATTGGAGAATTCAAGATAGAAAATAATTAATAGCGATTGCACAACAGAGAAATTAGCAAACAAATGAATTAAAATTAAAAAGTCTCACTTCATTATAATTATTTTTGATGGAGAAAAATGCAAGATGCAGGTTTTCATTCTTTGATCAAAGACTTAGTCAAGATAGTAATCCACAAAAAAAGAGATTGTCGGGAATTCTCATAAATGAAACTCAGTTATCATATATGTGCATTATCTTTCCAAATATCGTAATTTATTTTTTATTTATATTAGTAGGAATACATAGAAAAGAGATATTTAAAGGTTACTAGCATTTGCAGGAATTCTAAATTTCATGGCCAAATGTATATTTGACTGGGGTTGTGGTTGGAAAATAACTAAGATGCATTTTTAAATTGTTATTTCTTTACATGCCTAGATAGTGATACATTGAAGTTTTTAAAAGTTATTGGATTTTTCCAAGAAATTCTCAAATCATTTCCATAGGAAGAAATTACTCAATGTGATTGTCCCTCATTATGTAAATTGTACTCATTGGGAATTTCACACACACACATTTTTCTCTTTAGATAGAGCTGTTGAATTTCTTAGGCAGCAAAGACATGCTGAATTAGCCAGAATAAAGGAGATTTGGAAGATGTACCATACATACAAAGCAATATTAAGTTAAAATTAACAAAATCAGTTTGAAATTTCAATGAAGTGAAATCATTTGTAATTATCAAATAAAACCTAATGCACTTTAATGTTTCATTGGGTCCTATATGATGATTTACTTTTCTATAGATTAACATTGTATCTTGCAATTAAATTCATATGGCTGCTCAGGTTCTCAGCTCGTTCTCTGGGGTATCAGTCAATATATCTAGTTCAATGTTGATTTCATTTCTTGTTAATTGAAGGATTTTTCTGATCCTGATAGTTTTTCTCATCCTTAAAATTCAGTTTAAATAATTTTGCAGTTATATAATTTTGATCTCCTACATAAATCAACAGAACTTTAAATATTATTCAAAGTAATAATAATAAATTGGTGGTAGCAATCAGAATATATACTCTAAGGAAGCCAGTGAAGAATTTAAACATAATCATAGTTCAAATCTTATGACTATTGAATAGTATTTATTTAAAAAAAATAAAATCTGACGAAATACAGGTTTAGCTATGATTTGCACAACTTAAATTGGAATTAAAGTTTCCTGTTTCATTAAAACTGTATTAAAAAGCAAGCCATTCAATAATCAAAATTATCATGATATGCAAATAGGTTGATGCTTTGGGAATTATAGTAGCAAAAGTAACAGTGTCTTTGTGTATATTAATAATATAAGCAAAAATTTAATAAGGACCTTGGGCTGATGAGCGAATTAATGTAATGTGGCCATGTTGCAGATACACAATCTATTCCAATCTATAAATTTAACCTAATTGGAAAAACTAGAGATATCTTTATCTTGGTGAAGTCACAATATAGACTCTGTCAATACTGAAATCAATCCTGATTTTTTGCCGACTAATTAAATAACAAGCTAGCAACAAAATCTGTACCATGCTTAAATTATCTTTTTGAGAAGTTAACTGATCTCTTGGAAAGCAAGTATTGAGGTAACCTTAGAAGGCATACCCTTCCAGGATAGTCACATGACTGTCAAGGTCAGAGCTGTGGGGTAGGCTGAACATGCATGGCCTATAAGAGTACACTTGTCATTTACAAGGATTTAATGTTCAAGCTTATACTAATCAAGAATCAACATGGCACGTGTATACATATGTAACAAACCTGCACGTTGTGCACATGTACCCTAGAACTTAAAGTATAATAATAATAAAAAAGAATGAAAACATTCAAAGTGGAGTGCATATTATTGTTCGAGATATCTTCAGTAATTACATAGTGTTGAATTTTTGATGGTAGAAATTTTCACCATTTCAGGTAAATTTGTAAATTGTCTTTTATCTGATTGGATATAATGTGAATAATCAGGTGGAATGTACGTGGATTTTAAAGACAGGTGGACTTGGTTGAATTCCTAACACAGTTCTTTCATCTGTTAGCCATGGAACCTTGAGTGAACTTAAGCTGCTGAGTTTCAGATTTCCTATCTGTGCAATTAGAGTAAGAAGAATACCTACCTCAGTTTAAACGACATACTGCACTTAACGGGTTTAATGGAAAGCTAGCATCTGTAAGCTGCTCAAAAATGTTAGTACTCTCATTGAGTTTACTGGAATGTTTTTGCCACTAGGCAACTTGACTGCCCCCTTTCCATTCTTCTCTGCATCACTCGGAAACTGCCTTTCCCAGGATCCACTGCCTGCATGATTTTTCATTGCTGTCTTTCTCTGAGCCATTCACATGAGACTTGGAAGTTGGACAAGAAAGAGAAGGCCTTATTCTCAGGTGGCATCTTTGGGCAGAGGCTTGGATATTGGCTGCCTGCAGATCGTTTTCTTGAGGGTTGAAGGCAGCTGAAGGTACTGGTGGCAAGCTTTCCGTGATCCCTGTTCTTCCAAATTTCCTGAAAATTAGCCATGGCTCTCAATGACATCCCCCTTCAGGTTTCCAGTAATTATATAAGCTTACAATTATCTGCATGAAAGCTCCTTTTACTCAGAATACCTAGGGTGTCAACTGTTTTCATAACTCTGTCAGATACTTTGAAGATACTATTGTCCTTCTAAGTTGTCACTCCTGATCCATAGTTTATCTCTCTCTTACATTCGATGTTGATATGTGGCTTCCTTAACATTTCTTTCACTTGCTCTTAGCCAATTCTTAGAATGATCTTATGAGGATTCCATTTTCTTCAACATCTTCTTAATACTGGTGCATCTGAGAGTTCCATTTATGGTCTTCTTTTACTATACACATTATCTGTATATTGATACCTACTTCCTCTTTATCTCAAGAATGTACATCTCTAGACTCGAAACTTTGAATAAATGAATAATGAAGTAAAATAGAAAGACAAATGGGGAAAGAAAAAGTATACCCTTAATATACATGATATTTTAATGGAGCGTATTTATTCCACCTACAGAATGGTGGAAAAAGGAGGTAGCACAGAGGCACCATGCTTAGAGAAAACATCAAACTTATAACATCATTCTAAACATATTTAGGATGTACAATTTTTTTTTTTTTTTTTTTTTTTTGAGACGGAATTTCGCTCTATCGCCCAGGCTGGAATGTGGTGGCCAGATCTCAGGTAACTGCAAGCTCCGCCTCCCAGGTTTATGCCATTCTCCTGCCTCAGCCTCCCAAGTAGCTGGGACTACAGGTGCCCGCCACCTTGCCCGGCTAGTTTTTTGTATTTTTTTAGGATGTACAATTTACTCCAAGTATTTCTAATGATGAGGAATATAATAGAGGAGATGTTGCTTTTAGTAAACTAGGAAGAAATTTAAACTTTAAGAAATCCTGAAAGAATATATTTTAACTTGATGCTCTTTTTGAGGATAAATAAAATGTAATAATGACAAGTGAGGGTGAGCAAAATAGGCATGAGAGAAAAGTAACATTTATTATACTGGACAAATTAGAACTCTTTTCAAAAATGATCTATGATCAAATCAGGGAGAGATTTTCAAGCTGGGATATGAGAAAATCTAGGGTTCCTAGTATATGCCCCAGTGAGATAGGCAGAGTTCTATAATGCCTGCCAAGATTTTCATCCCCCCATGTAATGTCCTGCATAATCCTTAAAACTGTCTATGGTGAGATGCCTTTCCTCTTATTTAGGTTATGTTATATGGAAGAGTAAATTTTAAGAGTGTGAGGTTATTTAGAAAGACCGACTTAATCACTTGAGCCCTTTAAATCTGCGTCTTAGAAATCACAGAGCGAGAGACGTCAGAGCGACCCCTCTTGCTCTCCTGGAATAAAGCACAGTATTGTTAACTCTCAACTCTGTATGTTGAGAGTAGCCTCTGGCTGGCAGCCAGCAAGAATATAGCGATGTAAGTCTTATAGTCACAAGGAACTCCACTTTTCCAGTGCGCTGAATAAGCTTGGAAGTGGATTCTCCTTTAGAGCATCCAGGAGGTAAAACAACCCTGCTAGTATCTTGATTTCAGCCATGTAAAACCTGAGCAGAGAACACAGAGACACTGTGCTTAGAGTTCTGGCACACAGAACTGTTAACTATACAGGGGTGCTGTTTGAAACCACCAGGTTTGTGGCAATTACATGCACATCAATTTATAATTAATACATCTAGGAACCTCTGTATTGGCAGGATCAGCAATCTAGACACTCAGGATACTTCAACTCCAGCAGTTCCATTTCCATATTTTATGTTATGCATTATAATTGATTAAAGTTGTGGCACTCCTATATATTGCATTTATTTTTCAAGAAAGTTTCCCCAGTAACGTAGGCAGAAACAGCTTGAAGCCCTGATTCTTTTCTTATATAAAGCCCTGAACCATTTGCAGAACTTTTGCTGGAGAAAAGGGAGGACACCAGAGAATGATACTGAAAATACCATGGATGAAAGGACAGATTCTCAAAAGTTGGTAAAAAGCACAATGATCTGTCCTGCTTGCAGTGAAATCTTGGTTCAGAATCCTAGAAGCACCCTAGATATATGGCAAGCTATAGTGAATAATGTCGGCATGGTGCACTTACGGAGGTTCACATTATTTCCACCAATATCTATGCTTTGACCATGGAGTCAAGTAGCATGGAAGTCAGGACGGAAGGGACCCTGTATACAGTATTAATAGAGGTTTTGGTGGTAACAGGTTAACACAGATGACATATGAACAATGGGGCCCAACTGTTTCAAGCCACCACCTTGTTTTGCTTCTACATATGATTCTAGAAAAGGGGAGGGATAAGCTTCAGAATTACTCAGAAAACATTTGCCAACAATTGGAGTTATAGATGTCTTGATTTGGAAGGTGATTGGAAGACAGTAATGTGGTATTTCCTACCTACCTGTGGTTTTACAGTGCATTTCATAGCTTACATCAAATTGGGATTTGATGTAAGATTTCACTTGAATAAAAAAAGTGTTGACAAGCTACCACCTGACCCATCACCTCTTGCTGTAAATACAGTCATTCGTCACTTAGCAAACGGGATACGTTCTGAGAAATGTGAGATTAGGCGAGTTTGCTGTTGTGCAAACAACATAGAGTATACTTACACACACCTACATGGTATAGCCTACTGCACACTTAGGTTCGATGGTATAGCCTATTGCTTCTAGGCCATAAACCTCCTGTACAGCATATCACTGCACTGAATACTGTAGGCCATTGTAACACAGTGATAAATATTTCTGTATGTAAACATTTATAAACACAAAAGGGTAAAGTAAAAATGCAGTATAATAGATAAAAATGGTACACCTGTAGAAGGTACTTACCATGAATGAAGCTTGCAGGACCAGAAGTTGCTCTGTGTGTGTGAGTCAGTGAACGAGTGGTGAGTGAATGTGAACGTGAAGGCCTAGGACATTCTACTACTATAGACTTTATGAACACCATACACTTAAGCCATACTACATTTACAAAAAAGTATTTTTGCTTCTACGATAATAAATCAACCTTAGATTACTGTAACTGTTTTACTTTATAAATTTGTTGACTCTTTTGCAATAACACTTAGCTAAAAGCAGAAGCACATTTTACAGTCGTACAAAATATTGTCTTTCTTTATGTCCTTATTCTATATTCTCTATTTTTATTTTTTACTTTCTAAACTGTTTGGTTAAATCTAAAACATACATATTAGCTTTGGCCTATGCCAGGTTAGGGTCATCTATATCACTATTTTCTACCTTTACATTTTGTCCCACTGGAAGGTCCGCAGGGACAATAACAGGCATGGAGCTGTCATCTCCTATGATAACAATGTCTTCTTCTGGAATACCTCCTGAAGCTCTTCTTAAGGAGATGATATTCTTTTCAGAAATATATGTCCATGGTGGTTTGCTTGATTTATTTTACTTGTTTTCATAGAGTTGTTTGTAAGCAGATCATTCAGCACGACCATTCCTCTTTATTAAATGAAAACCTTTCAGTGTTGGGGTCCATGTTGTTAAACTCTTCAAGGAGCTTGTTGAGGCCCACAAAATCTTTTGCCAAACCCTTTTCTATGAATTTTCTGGGGGGTTATATTTCTTCTCCTGCAGTCTCCTTTTCTCTTGCCTCTTCTTCAACTATGCATTTCTTTTCCCATTCTACAACTCCTCATTACTCAATTTCTCAGGCACCATCTCTAGGCGCTACTCAATGTCTCATTCGTCCACATCCGGGTTCAAGTTGTTTGTCATCTCTACCACAGCCTTGTCAATTGTTACAACCTCCTCATCCTTGACATATTATTTGAAGTCATTAATGAGCCTCTTGAGTGTCTTCTTCCAGATGCCATTTCTACATTCCTTGGCGACATCTCTTCAATTCCAAGCAAAGTTTTTGATACATCTTTGATGCTATAATCCTTCTAGAATTGCATCAGTGTCTTCCTCAGTTGCCGCGATAGCCTGGGCATAGGTCCTTCTCTGGTAGCAGTCCTTCAAAAACTGCTGTAATTCCTTGATGCATTGGTTGGATCAGAGAGGTGGTGTTTAGAGAGACAGTCACCACTTTGATGTTGGGATGAAGATGATCAATAAAAGGAAGATGTGCAGGAGCATTATCAACAAAAAGCAAAATCTTGAAAGGTATGTTATTCTCCTAACAGTACATTTTTCTCAGGCATAACAACTCAGGAGGGCATCCTGGAAGAGGAGATGCATAATCAGTGACTTCTTGTTGCTCCTGTAGTACACTGGCTATGTGTGCTTATTGGTATGCTTGAATGCCCTGGGTTTCTCACTGTGTCAGATCACAAAGGGTTTCATTTTGTAGCCTGTAAAATTGCTGCCAAGCAAGACTGTTATCCTGTCCTTAAAACCCTTAAAACTTGGCATTGACTTGGCCTCTTTATGACAGAAAGTCCTTTCAGGCATCCATTTCCAGAATAGAGAGGTTTCATCTACACTGAAGATTTACTCTAGCAACTATTTTTTATCCACGACTCATCTAGAGTTTCCAAAAATTCTTTAGCTGCCTTCATGTCAGCACTCAAAGACTCACCAGTCACTTTTACATTATGTAATGGATGGAGATTCCTGAATTATTTAAACCACCCAGAAATACCAGTAAATTCAATATTGTAGTCAGATCCAGCCTTTTCTTTCAACGTTATAAACAACCCTTTGGCTTTAACTGTAGTCTTCATGGTGCTGAGAGAGCTATATTTCTGTGTCTGGTTTTCAATCCAGGTCATTAGAAGTTTCTTCATATCTGACATAGGCATTTCTCAAACTTGTTTGTCTCGTCACCTTCAATGAAGCAGATACTTTAACAATTTCTGTCACTTTGTTCTTGTTCTTCAAGGTTGTAGCTATGGTGGAATGGGACATTCCTGCCTGGCCAGCAATAACCATCACTGATTTTCTACCTTTGGAAGTCCTTAATCACTTTACATTTTGTTTCCAGGTCAATCCATCAATGTGACCTCTTACCATATTAACTGTGGATTTTGAATGCTTAGGAACCACGATAAACAAAACACTTGAGAATCAAGGACAAAAGAAAATGATGCAATCAAGAGACACAGTAAAGACAAGGCTGTTTGTGGCTGCTGCCAGTGTAACACGGCATACTATTTTACAGTAAATATTCTTTTATAGGTACAAGGAGTACACTCTAAAATAACAATAAATGTATAGTAAATACATAAACCAGAAACATAGTCATTCATTATCATTATCAAGCATTAGGTACTGTACATAATTGCATGTGCTATACATTTATGCAACTGCCAGTGCAGGTTTATTTACACCAGTGAAGCAGCTTTGTTGTCTGGGGTAAATAGTAAGGTTCTTGATCTCACGGCCAAGGAGATGGAGGTCGCGGACACACACACACACACACACACACACACACACGCACATACACACACACAGTGAGCTTGGAGCAGGAGTTTAATAGGCAAAAAGAAAGAACATCTTTCCGTCACAGAGAGGGGTCCCTAGCCGGTTGTCAGGCGGTAGTAAAAATGTCAAGGTTTTTATAAATGGGCTAGAGAGGAGGGGGCTAGTGAGGAGGGGATATCTTATCCTCCGAGGGCCCGACAGTTTAGTTGATACCAGGTGTGCTATCTGTATAGAGAAGAGTGTTTTGTTTTAATCAGCTCTCACCCCGTTCCCTGACCACATAGGCAGAATCTTAGTCTGCTCTGCTCTGTTCTGCTTTGTGTTGCTTATCTGGGAGGGCATTTCTGTGTCTGTTCCCAGACATCTTTTTGCAGTTACAGGCATCCCCCGGCCCCCCGATGTCCACTTCTATCTTCTCCATCTTAGTGTGCCTAAAGGGAAAGAAACGTGCTTATTAAGGCCCACTGTTTTTACTGGGACCCCTTGTATGAGCGTGAAGTTTGGTGGTTATTCAGGAGACTTCCCCGCTCCTTCTGTGCTAGAGTGGTGGTTCATCTGTGATTTACAGCCTGATCTTTCAGGCTGCCTTTTGTTAGAAGAGAATTGATTTCTTTGAACTGCATGAGGTTAGAAAGGGAACTATTTCTGAGCTGCTTTTTCTTAGAAGGAAAGTTTTCTGCTGGGGACTCGCTTTACTCTGTATACCTAAATAATTTCTATTTCCTCTAACATTAGTATCACCAGAATCACATTAGTAATTCATTAAGGTACAATGTCACTAGGTGGTAGGAATTTTTTAGCTTCATTTCCATCTTATGTGACCACCAATGTATATGTGATCTGTCATTGACAGAAATGTCATTATGTAGCGCTCCAATGTAAAGTTTTATTGAGCACAGCCATGATCATTAGTTTACATATTGCCTATGGCTGTGTTCCTGCTACAATGGGTGTGCTGGTGGCAACAGATACTGTGTGATTAGCAAACCTGGAAATATTTAATGTTTACTCATTACTGGAAAAATTTGCTGACCCCTGAAGTGTAAGATTCTGTGGGTAAAATAAATTTGAGAACTACCGAAGTGAAGGAAACTCAATTATTGCAAACCCGTAACAAAGAACATACTCACCATTTTGGATGAACCCCAGGGAGACCAATATTTCCACATATCTGTTACTGGAAGGTTTCGACCTCGAATTCATTTTACCCTTCTTCTAATTTTAAGACTAGCCATTATGCCATCCAAATATTATCTTACTTGCATTTATCCACAAGTTGCTGATCTGGGAGGTGTATAATTAAAGCAGGATGGGAACTTTAGTGATAAAGTATGGATTTTTTATTGCTAGAAGGCAATACAAGCTGTTCTTTTTTTTGACAGACATTTTAAAAGGACTATGTACAAATGACTCATTTCTTGTCAAACTTGAGGAATTTGCTTAAAACTATAATTTTGAAATAAATACGTATTTCATTGCAAAATGATAATTTCTGAAAAACATCGTTTAACATTTTGCTTGTCATACATAAATGGGAAATCAGTCACAACAGGAATTAATTTGAGCATTTTTTTATTCTGAAAAAGTTTCTTCCAAATTTTTGTTTTCTCTTTTACTAAAGTTTTTACTTCAGTAATATAAAACCTGTGCCGCTATTTGCTATTGTAGTTATGAATTCTTTCTCTTTTGGGAAAAAGAGAACATCGTGTAAGCTAGTCCTACTGCCCTTTGAATGATAATGTTTGACTATAATCTTTTACCCTTTTGTGGATAAAACATTTCAAAATTATTTTTAGTTTATTAAGAAGATTGTATACATTTCAATTTACTGTTCATATACACGTATCTATATGCCCCATTAAAAATGTATGAGATAGACCAAGTTAACTTTTACCGGTATGCTTACATTTTTAATTATGACCTATTAACAACCACATGAAATATTTTAAAGAAAAATATAAGCAATTGTTGTTTACCCAACACCTATCCAACTGAAAAAATAAAACATTACCAATGTAGTAGAAGAATCTCATGTAGCGTTTTCAAGTCATATTATTTTAAATATGGAATTTGCCACTCATGCATTTTAATAAATAATGTGTACTATTGTTTTCTTGTATACCTATGGTAGTTTCCATTGCTCTGCAACCTTTCCAAAATGTGGTATTGTAAACACTACTTAAATTTGGCCAATAAAACATATATGAAATGGTCCATTGTTGTTTAGTTTATAATTCATTGATTACTAGTGTGATTGAGCAGTCTTTCTTTTCTTATCTTTTTTTTTTTTTTGAGATGGGGTTTCACTTTTGTTGCCCAGGCTGGAGTGCAATGGCATGATCTCGGCTCACCACAACCTCCGCCTCAAGGGTTCAAGCAATTCTCCTGCCTCAGCCTCCCGAGTAGCTGGGATTACAGGTATGCACCACCACACCTGACTAATTTTGTATTTTTAGTAGAGATGGGGTGTCTCCATGTTGGTGAGGCTGGTCTTAAACTCCTGACCTCAGGTTACCCACCCGCCTCAACGTCACAAAATGCTGGGATTATATAGGCGTGAGCCACTGCGCCTGGCCAATTGAGCAGTTTTTCATATTTCTTGGTATTAGGTGGTTTGCCTTTCATTATTGATTTGGAAAAGGTTTTTATATACTGTGGATATTAACTTTTTGTGTCTCATGTAGATTGAAAACATTTTTTCCATGTTTGTGGATAGTCTTTTGACATGCTTTATAGTGTCCTCAGACATACATATATTTTTATTTTAATGTAGTGTTTTTTCCTCTATTGCTTATGATCTTCATGTTATGTTAAATCCTTCCTTAACCTGAAGTCATAATACTATTTTCTACTTTGTGTTGAAAATACTAAAGTTTTTCTTTTTTACCTTTTTGCCACCAACCCCAATGTTGAAGAATCCATCCTTTTCCTGCTGACTAGTGATGTCAGTCCTGTCATTATCTGTTAACATTTCCTATGTTTAGATCGGTTTCTGGGCTTTCTGCTCTCTCTTTTTTTTTTTTTTTTTTTTTTTTTTTGGTCTGTTGTCTCATATTCATATTAATATATTAATTAATATGCCCTTATAATAAATGTTTATATTGCTTAGGACAAGCATGCTCATTTTATTTCTCTAATTTAGAAGTATCTTAAATTTTCTTGGCTCTTTGTCCTTTGATATAAAGTTTAGAATCAGTTTGTTAAATTACATAAAAACTTGTTGGAATTGTCATTACAATCGCATTGACTTCATACATCATTTGGGGAAGAATTAACTTCCCCCCCCCCCAATATTTAGGCTTCAAATGCATACATTTTCAATTATTTATGCAGACTTTAATTTGTTTCAAAAAAGTTTATGATTTCCTTCCTCCGAGCTTTGCATATCCTTTGTTAAATTTATTTTTTGTAACACATAGTTTGAAGGCTACTCTAAATGACATATTGTTAACATTACATTTTGTAACTCTTTGTTGCTCACATGTAGTAATGTAGTTGATTTCTTTGTATCATCCAGCAACCTTTACTTAAGATCTTCTTAAGATTTATAATGTCTTTTTTTGCATTGTCCTGTGGTTTCTCTCAATCGCCATCCTCCTGCAAATAAGAAAAAGCTAGTTTATGTCTTCTCTCTCTCTCTATATATATATCTTTTTCAACTCTTATTGACTGACTAGCCCAAGTGGGATGTTTTAGAGAATGAGTGAGTGTATCCATCATCACCTCATTTCTCATTTTGAAAGGAATGCAACTACTGTTATATCATTTATTGATCATCATGTAATTTATCACCCAAACCAGGACCTTTTGTGAAAATGTGTATGTATTAGTTTTTCTAATTTTGCTGTAACACATTAGCACAAACATAGCAACTTTAAACAACAAAACTTTATTATATACCATTCTTGAGGTCAGAAGTCCAAAATGCATCTCCCAGAACTAACATTAAGCTGTTGGCAGGGCTGTGTTGCTTCTGAAGGCTGTAGGCTTCCCTGCCTTTTCCAGCTGCTGGAGACTATCTTGGATTGGGTGAGGCCTTCTTTCTCCATCTTCAAAGCTACAAACATTACAGCTCTCTGACCACTTTCTAGTAATCATATTCCCTCTGATTCTTTTTTTCTGTTTTCCTCATTCAATTTTAAAGACACTTAAAACTCTGTTGGAATTATAATTGCAATGGAATCAAATTGATACATCGTCTTAGGATGAGCTTTTTTATTATTTGGTGCACTTGGATAATCTAGGATTATCTCTCTATTTTAAAAAGGCCGCTGATTAACCATCTTAATTTTACCTGCAACCTTAATTTTCCTTTACCATGTAATGTAATATATTCACAAATTCTGGTAATTAGGGTGTGAACCTTTTGTGGGGTGCTATTCTTCCTACCACAAGGTACAATTAATAATCACACCGAGACCCAGGTATTAACATATTTTTTCATGCAACTATTTCCATATGATCATCCTACTTGTGTATGATATCTAGTGTATTTTTCTTTGTAGATAGATAGACTGTATCAAGTGGAGAAAGCACCCTTATAACCCAATTTGGTAAATCTTACATCAATATATTAAACCTTAAAATCATCTCTGTATTATTCTATAATAATTCTAATTTGTACATAGGGTGTGCGTGTGTGTGTGCGAATTTAGCTCGTTTATATTATTTAAGGATTTTGTATCTATATTCACAAGTGTTGCTGCTTTTTATTTTATTTGGCAATTCTTCTCTGGTCATAAAATTTATGCACCTTGTAAATTTCATTCTGGATATTCCAACTTTTTCTATTCTTTGAAGGAACTCTAGGTTAATTTATATATTTCATTTAACCTTGACTAAGTCTTGGAAAATTCTAATTTTCTAAAAAGAAATTCCATTTTATCCAACTTTACAAATGTATTGGCATACAATTGTTTAAAATAAATATTATAATTTTTTTCAAATACTTGCCTTGTTTTAATTGTTATCTTGTTTTTAATTCACAATATTACTTTCTATACTTACTTTTTCACCGCTTTTGGCCAAGTTGTATCTATTTGATTATTATTTTGAAAGAAGAACCTTTTGGCTCATTTGATTCTTATTATTACATAGTTTTTCTCTTTTATTTCTGCTCTTTCATTAATTATTTTCTTCTTTCTACTTCCTTTGAGTTAATTGTACTGTTCCTTAATATATTTTGTAGGATGTTTAGTTAACTAATTTTCAACACACTTTTCTACTATTAGCACTTCATGTTATAAATTTTATTTAAGTACCTTTTATCTGCAGTCTGAAAGATTTGTATATATGATTTTATTATCATATATTTATAAATATATTCTAATTAATTATGAGTAATTTAGGGGGTGTCTTTACATGTTAATATGTGTGTGGCTTTTATCTATTTATCAATATGTAGATTTTTGTAAATATTGCACACATCCTTGAAAAGAATGTGCGTCTTTGATTTGACAGTACAAATTCCCATATGTGTCCATTAGCTTCAGTTAATTAGGTTATTTTAAGCTTCCCTATCTTTTCTATTTTATTCTTAAAAATTTGTGTTGCTGTACATAAGTGTAACAGTTATTACATATTGAGGTAATCCCATATTTTCATTTTCACTTAGATGAAATCACTGAATCAATTCTTGGCGTATTTGTAGCACTTACATAAAAAGAATAGTTTGGTGAAGTTTTACTTTCTTTTTAGTGAGAATGGATGCTTAAAAGAAACTAGTCGGGTTTTTTTACTTTATTTTTCTCTACCTTTTAATAAAGACTAAAAACTTTCTAAGATTGGTACTAAAGTAAGACCATCTATGTTCATAATTAAGAAAGGCATTGCTCTATTAATAAAATAAGTTGCACTAGAAGTCCTCCTGAATTTATATGTGCTTGATGTGTCATTTACTGAACAGAAGTGTATTAAAATGAGCTATGTACCAGGCAGAATTCTAAGATTCCCCCCAACAAGATTCCTGGCCCCTACTATACATACCTCTTCGTTTTTCATTTAGATCCTAATGTAGGTACTGCTATGAAGTAATTGAGTGAATGTAATTAGGATCCCAAATTAGCCTTAGGATAAGGAGATTATCTGGGTAGATCTGACCTAATCATGTGATCCCTTGAAACATAGTTTTCTCCAAGGATTTTAGATGAGGAAGTCGCTGTGAATTGCTAATGTGGGCCCTGTGGTTCTGAACTTTGGGAGGCTTCTAGGAAGTGATGAGAGTGGTCTCAGACCAATAACTTATGGGAGGGAAAGGATCTTTGTGCTTCCACCACAGGAAAATGAATTCTCTAACAACCAATTAACCTGGAAGAAGATTCTAAGTCCCAGATAAAAAACTCAGCCATAACCAACATTTTGTTTTTAGCCCCATGAGAGCTTGAACAGAGAATCCAGCCACAGTTTGTCCAGACTTCTCACCTACAAAATGTATGAGCTAATAAATTGGTGCTTTTTTAAAGTTTCAAAGTTTGTAGTAATTTATTATACGAGAGTAGAAAACTGATACAAGGTATGATGCCGATAATGGTTTTTGTTCTCCATGGTTATTTTATTTGGAGCATAATATCACATCATCTCTGTACTGAGTATTATATATAAAGCCTCAACTCAGGGAATCTCCCACTCAGGCATGTCCTTATCTCCTGACGCCTATTATAACGGGTCTTACTCTGTATACCACAGTTCCCTATCTTGAATACTCATTTTTCACTTGATCTCTATCATAATCTAAACATTGGCTTTATAAATTACTGTATGTGTAGACCAAAAATAAAATCCTAAGGCCCACCAACCATCTGAATGGACTTTCCCCTCGGCCAGGGTGCTTTCAAAATTTAACCTGAGACACTGGTTCAGGCCATGATGTGGGGTTGGACGTGCCTCATTATGCCTTTCCAGTATTAATATCAACACAGACCTTTAAGTCTGATAAGAAGCATTTACAATCTAGTCTCTCTGAAGCCTGCTACATGGAGGCTTCATCTGCATGATTAAACTTTAGTCTCCACAACCTCTTTTCACCACCCAGACATTTCCTTTCTATTGATTTCAGGTCTTCAGATAAACTCAACCAATTGTCAACCAGAAAAATTTAAATCTACCTATAACCTGAAAGCGCCTCCCTGGACCGAACCAATGTATTTCTTAAATGTATTTTATGGAAGTCTCATATCTCCCTAAAATGTATAAAACCAAGCTGCACCTGGCCACCTTGGGCACATGTTCTTAGGACCCCCTGAGGGCTGTGTTACAGGCCATGGGAACTCATATTTGGCTCAGAACAAATCTCTTCAAATATTTTACAGAATTTGACTCTTTTGTTGACATATGGTTACCACAGTAATCACAATTCAAAATATCAGAGTAGTAAGATTTTCATTTAGAGTCTAAGGTGAATTGAATTTTTTTTAATTTGTATATTTTATATTTTATTTGTAATTTTGTTACTTGGATATATCGAATAGAGGTGAAGTCTTGGCTGTTAGTGTATGTATTACTTGAATAATGTACACTGTACCCATTAAATAATTTCTCCTCATCCACCCCTCTGCCTTTTCATCCCCACATCCATCCCAGCCTCCAATGTCTTTCAGTCCACACTGCTGAGAGCAATAACTGTTTGGGGTCAGTTTCCCAGGTGGCAAAAGAATTTACCAAGACAGAAATAAAACAACAGAAGAGAATTTTTAGGGAGGAACACTGCTATATAGTAGCAATAGGCAGTTGCAAGAGAGCTGCTATCCGCCAAGAGGCAGAAATGTGAGGGGGTTTTATAGGACAGTGTTGGAGGAGTCTACATGCAAGTGTAATTGTGCTGTATGCTAAGAATATGTTGGGGGAATTTTTAACTGCCAGGCCTTTCCTCTCCAGGTGCCTGAGGGAAACACTCTGCTACTTTTAGCCATCTTGCAACCAGCATGCCTTCTGTTCTGGAGTTGCAAGACAATAGCAGCGCTTTTTCTACACAAAGTGGTTGCAAGTGGGGTTAGGCCCCTGTTTCACCAGCATGGGGCTTCTTCCCAGTTTCTGTGAACTTATTGATTTATTAGGGGCCTCCATATACATTACTCAGCTCCCACTTCTAAGTGAAAACATACAGTATTTTTCTTTCTGATTCTGAGTTGTTTCACTTAAGAACATGGCCACCAGTTCCATCCATATTGCTGCATAGTGAATTGGATTTGGAATACCATGATATTCTGTATATATGTAATTGTCAATTTCAGCTAAAAGAGCACGACAATGGCTGTGAAAGTACAATACTCTAGTTAACTTTCCAGAGAAAGGAATTTTCATTACTTTTTCCTTCCTGTGGCAGTGTGGGAAACATGGACACCAAATAACTCTAAAGTATTGTATCTATAATTTCTAGTCTGTATATGCTTTAAGCCTAAGTGAACTATTATGAATATCAGTTATGTACAAATACTGTGCTAGCTACTCTCAATTATCATATTACTTTCTGACATAACCCTGTGTACTAGGTGGATATAATTGTAGTTTTACAGATAAAGAAACTGAAACTAAAATATGTGAAGTAATTTCCTGAGTTCCTAAAGGTGATTGATCACAAGGCTCTTACTCCAGAACCTGAGCATTTAAATACGCCAGTGATTTTTCATTTTCGCTATATAAAACAGAAATATTTTCGGTGATATTCATGTGTTCCACAAACATTTGCTTGGATTTTTATCTTAATATACAGTTGCCCCCTGGAAAACATGGGTTTGAACTGCGTGGGTCCACTTATACAAGGTGTGTCTTCCACCTTTGCCATCCCTGAGACAGTAAGACCAACTCCTCCTCTTCTTTCTCCTCCTTACTCTGCTTAAAATGAAGATGAGAAGAATGAAGACCTTTATGATGATCTACTCCTCCTTAATGAAAAGGAAATATATTTTCTTTCCTTATGATAGTCTTAACATTTTCTTTTCTCTAGCTCACGTAATTGTAAGAATACAGTATATAATACATACAGCATACAAAATATGTGTTAAGCAACTGTTTATCAGTAATTATAGGGACAGAAGGCAGAGAAATTGTGGGCAGAAGAGGGCGGGTCCCTGCTGAGGGCCCTAACCTCAAGCCTGGAACTGAGGCCCAGAGTAAGAACACACATCCCTGTTTTCCCACTTGAATGTTGCCTTTTCCAAAACTATCCATGGCCTGCCCCACCCCCTATCCTGTGCCCATTAAAAACCCCAGGCTCTGTCACCAGAGAGAGGAGAATAGGAGAAATACTGGGACATCAGAGACTATGGTCAGAGAGAAGCAGCTTGACTTCAGAGGGACAACTTGATGGCGTAGCTTCAGAGAGGAGTCCAGTTGGGGATGGTCGGACTCTAGGGGAAGATTATCTTCCTCCTCCATCACCTTTTCAGCTCCTCTTCTTTCTGAGAGTCACTTTCATCAGCAATAAAATCCCCAGCACTTATCATCCTTCAAATTTGTTCATGTGACCTCATTCCTCCTGGACACTGGAAAAGAACTCAGGCATGGTGCAAAAGGCTGTCACACTGACCTTCCACTGAGCTGTTGACACTTAAGCTATCCGTAGATGGCAAAGCTAAAAAGCACTGATTGTAATGCTCCTTCTGGGGCTTCAGGGGTCGTGGGCATCCCCCTAGATGCTGCTGCAGGGCCAATATGAAGTTCATTCCTTCCAGCACCCAAAAGCACTCACCCCAGCTCCTGCACCTGTTCACCAGCGCACTCCCTCTCATGACGGGTTGAGCACAGCGGGGTAAAACTGAGTGGAGCTCACCCCTGCTGGCATCTGTGCACTCCAGTTCCCACCTGTGAAGGAGTCAGGGAAAATTTCCTGCTTCAATAAGGCCTCTGATGAATAGTAGGCTTAGTTGAATATTGGGAAAATCAAAAGTAATAGTGGAATTTTGACTGTGTGGGGAGTCAGCAACCCAACCCCTGTATTATTCAAGAATCAACTGTATATTGAGCGTATAGTAAATTATTATTCAAACTTTCATAATATTAATAACTGGCACATTCAAATGTACTATGTACAAAATCGTAACATGATGAAGACCAGCAGCACATTAGTTTTTGCTGCCTCACGTTCTTTTCTACTTTTGTCACCTCCCCAAATAGAAACCCATCTTGCCATTTTTCTTCTTTCATATTCTCATTCTTACACAGTTTTAAGATATGTTCTACCAAATCAATGTCCTGTTTCTTTCCTCCCTTCTAAATTATTCTTATCAATTTCTATAAAACAATCTTGGAAGCAAAGCACCACTTCTCTTATCTATTCTCAAAACTGCTCCTTTTTCACTTCTGGCATTAACAGAAGCCTGACTTTTTTTGTAATACACGATCCTCCAACAATTTACCAAAATTGAGACTTTTTCTTTTTCCACATAATGTGCACTTAAATTTGAAGAGTGTCACTAAGTATCCTCTTACACCCAGTATAGCCTCCATGCCATGAATCTATGTTTTAGTAACCATAAAGATTGCTCTGGGTCCCAAAGTCTTTCATATTCATTGAAGATTTTAGTGTCTGCCTCATACTTTCCCTCTCTACTTTATTTCCCACCATCATTCCTATTAACTATTGTATTCATGTGGGTGACTAGAGTTTTAACATGAATATTCAGTTCTTTGACTTCAGCATCTATAATCATCTTTTATCTCCAGTCTTACCTTGTATCAATCTCTCTCTTGCATGGTCACATTATAGATTTAATCACAACTCAGATCTTCTCCAGCTTTGAAATCTTGATGGCTTGTAATTTTACTCGCAATGTGATTATTATTTGACTTCAAGGAGATCTCCTAGTTCTTGGTCATTATATTTTCTCTCAGTATTCTGGAGCAAGTAAATGTGAGATCCCAAGCAGGAAGTGCCCAGTTGATTCCTAACCCACAGAATCTGTAAGAATAACAATAGGGTTGCTTTTTTATGCTACTATATTTTGCTGATTTGTTAGGTATTGATAATAAAGAACAGTTTCCAATTTCAGCTGAGTCTTCAATGAAATACTTCAATTCATTTACATGTTTTTATTTACCTATCTCTTCCAACCACCTCAATATTGATAACTATGACTTCTATCAAGTCTCCATGGCTAAGCTCAACCCTGATCATGCTTGGATAAATACTCTAACTCACATAAAAGGAAAATTTAGATCAGATCATTAAAGTGTTATATATTTGAGTTCTCTCCATTCCTACACCATCGCCCCACCAGAGCTAGTCCCTCTATGCACATCAAACCTCATATTTTCTCTTTATCTTCAGAAGGTAAAGTGTCCTTTTAGCTGTGCCTTTTACCAGACCATCTTTATTTCTTTTCTCCTTCCTTTTCCATGTTTCCTTCCTTCCCTCCCTCCTTCTTTCCTTCTTTTCTCATTTTATTTTTCTTGTCTTTCTTCCTATTTTTACTCAGAACCTATGTATATGTAAGGAACTATGCTAGACACTATGCTTATAAATATCTGTTCTGAAAAGCTTTGCCCTTATGTAAAGGAGGGCATAATACTTTCACTACTGTGTTCTTCCATAAGCCATCCTGTAATATTGGAGAGTTTTTCCACTTCTTCTACTGTGCTGATAATATCACTACATCTCATAAACCTGCTCAATAACTTAATATTTTTTCACTTAGATGAAATTAATGTAACATAAAATTGACCATTATAAAGAACATCCATATTAAAACTAAGAAATACCACAAATCAATAACCTAAACTCACACATTTAGAAACTAGTAAAAGAAAAGCATAATAAATAGAAAGCAAGCAGAAGGAAATAATACAAATTAGAGCAGAAATAAATAAAATAGGAAGTAGAAGCAATACATAAATCCAACAGTTGCCTCTTGGTAAAGATCAACAAAATTTAGAATCCTTTAGCTAGACTTTCCAAAAAAAAAAAAAAAAAAAAAGAGAGTTGACTCAATTTAATAAAATCAGAAATAAAAGAGACATCACTACTGACTTTATAGAAATAAAAAAAAAGTATAAGGGAATAGTATAAACAATTATATGACAACAGATTATCTAACCTAAACAGCATGGACAAATTCCTAAATAGATACAAAGCCAACATAGGGAGAAATAGATAATCATTGTAGACCTGAATTGGCAATTTGAATACTTCCCACAGACGAAAGCACAGGACCAGATTGCTTCCCTGATAAATTCTATAAAATCTAAACAAAAATCAATACCAATCCTTCACAGACTCTTTCAAAAATTATATAAGGAGAGAAGACTTACCACATTCTATAAGGCTAGTATTACCCTGATAGCAAAACCAGACAAAGACATCATGAGAAAGAAAAAAAATGAATACAGATATTTCTTATGAATATTGGCTCATGATTCCTAAAGAAAATACCAGCTACCTGAATCAAGCAAAATTTGAAAAAATAAAGTATACACAAAGACCAAATGGGATTTATCCTGCAATTCAAGGTTGGTTTGACATCCAAAAATCAATCAATGTATTACAATGTATTACACCATAGGATGAACAAAGAATAAAAGGCTTTCTTGACACAAGAAAAGTGTTTGACAAATTCAACACTTAAGAAACTAGGAGTACAAAGTAACCTCCTCAAGCTGCTAGAAACCATCTACAAAATACCTGCAGGTAATATCAGAATTAATAGTGAGACTAAATGTTTTCCCTCTAAGATCAGGAAGAAGACAAAGATGTCTGCTCTTAAAATTCCTAATCAACATTGTACTGGAGATTCTAGTCAGTGTAATTGCATAAGAAAAGGCAATAAAAGGCATTTAGACATAACAAAAGAAATAAAAGTACATTTGAAGATGATGTAATCTTGAATATAGAAAATCCTAGGTAGTTTATTGAAATCATGTTAGATATAATAAACATAAAAACATAATAAAAACGATGAACTTAGAATTAACCTTAAAATGACCCAAATACAAAAATCTACTTACAATATCATCAAAAAGAATAGAATACTTGTGAATAAATATATCTAAATAAATGCAAAGCCTGTATACAGACAACCACAAAACATCAGTAAAATAATTTAAAGACCAAATTAAAAGGAAGAAAACACCTCACGCTCATGGATTGGAAGATATAATACTGTTAAGATGGCAATATTTTAAAAGTTGTTCTACAGATTAAATGGTTTTCCTGCCAAAATCCAAACTGTCATTTATTTGCATAAATTGATAGGCCAATTATAAAATTTATAATTAAATATGAGTGTAGGTGTATTAGTTCTCTATTGCTTATGAAACAATTTACCATAAAATTAGTTACTTAACAACACAAACAGCAGGCTGCATTCCTCTGGAGATGCTAGGATAAATGCATTTCCTTGCCTTTTCCAGCTTCTAGGAGCTGCCCACATTCATTGACTTGTGGATTTATCACTCTGATTTTTATTTATGTTATTAAATCTCCTTCTTTGAGTCTGACCGCACTGTTTTCTTCTTATAAGTATTCTTGTAATTATGTTGGACCTATCTAAATAATAGTAATAAACTCTTCATTTTGAGATAGTTATCTTTATTATATATGCAAAGTCCCTTTTGCCATGCAATGTAACATATTCAGAGGCTCTGGGGATTAGAATATCTGTGGAGGGTGCAAATTCTGTCTACCAGATCAAGAGACTCAGAATTGTCAAAAAATGTCTTTTAAAAAGCAAAGTCTCAGGATTCACTTTTCCTGGTTTCAAAACTTATCACAAAGCTCTAATAATCAATACTGTATGATATGGGCATAAGGGTAGACGTATAAATCAATGAAATATAATTTAGAGTCCAAAAATAAACTCTTAGTTTTATAGTCAGTTAGTTTTTGTCAGACGTGCCAAGACAATTCAATAGGGGAAAATAGTGTTTTCATAAAATGGTACTGAGACTACTGAACATGCAAGATAATGAAAATGGAACTGTATCTCACAAGATGTAAAAAATGAACATGAAATACATAAAAATCCCTAATTATGAGAGCTAAAACTATAAAACTCTTACACAAAAATAGAGAAGTAAACCTTTATGCCCTCGAGTTAGGCAATGATTTTATGGATATGAAATCAAAAGGAGAAATGGCAAAATAATAATAAGTAAGTTGGATTTCATAAAAATTTAAAACTTTGTCATTCAAAGGATATCATCAAGAGACAAACAAAATGGGAGAAACTTTTCCAAATTATTTATGTGATAAAGAATTTATATCCAGAATATATAAATAACTACAATTCAAAAATGAGAAGACAAATAACATAATTTTAAAATGTGTAAAAGATTTTAATAGATATTTCTTCAAAGAAGGTTAAATAAATGACCAATACATGCATGAAAAGATTATCAAAATAATTAGTCATCAAGAAAATGCAAATTAAAACTACAGTGAGATATATATCATCACACTCACTAGGATGGTTATAATGAAAAAGATGTAAAATAACAATTGTTGTTTAGAATAGAGAGAAATTGGAATCCTCATACATTGCTGGTGGGACTGTAACATGCTATAGCCTCTGTGGAAAATAATCTGTCAGTTTCTCAAAATATTAAATATAAAGTTTTCACATGACCAACAATTCTACTCCTAGGTGTGCAACCAAAAGAAATGAAAACTTATGAACACACAAAGACGTGTGTGTATGTTTATAGCAGCAATATTTACAATTTCCAGAAAATGGAAACAACGCAATGTCAATTGCTGAATGGATAAAAAAAAAATGTGTATGTCAATACAATGTAATGCTATTTGCCAATACAAATAACAAAGTACTGATACGTGCTGTAACACAGATGAGCTTTGATTTCATTATGCTAATTACAGAATCCAGATACAAATGCTACATGTTGTACAATTCCACGTACACAAAATTTCCAGAATTAATACATGTTTAGATAATAAATGTAAGATTATTGACAATCTAGGGCTGGGGTGCCGGAGGAATGGAGAGTGACTATTAAGTTGCGTGAGATTTATTTCAGAAGTGGTGAAAGTTTTCTAAAATTGCTAGTGGTGATGGTTGCACCACTCTGTAAATATATTTAAAAAAATTAAATCACGTACTTTAAATGTGTGAGTTGTGTATTATGTAACTCACATCTCAATAGACATAAAATGTATAAAAGGTTTTATATCTCAATTTAATTTTTACAAAATTAAACGAAGATTAGAAAGACAGGCAACAGCGTGCTATGAGAAAGCCACCGCAATACTATATAATACCAAAAGTGTTGTAACTACTCATATTTAATATGCATGATTCAGAAACCATGTGCACCATAGTTCCATGGAATAACTCCACAGGACACTTAGGTCTACCTAACCTGATTTCAAAGTGTACTTTTTCAATTTCTCTGGGCATGCAGATGCTGATATTAGTATGGGATTATGAAAATTCTTAAATAAATGCTGCTTACACTTTGAATTTTCTTTGTATTAAAAAGAAGAAGAGGTAATTCATGATAACTTTATGGTGAGTCAGAGCTTACAGCATGACTGGATCTGGATGGAGCCAAATTAATCAATGAAAACTGGGCCAGATGCAGTGACTCACGCCTGTAATCCCAGCACTTTGGGAGACTGAGGGACTAGGATTGCCTGAGGTCAGGAGTTCAAGACCAGCCTGGCCAACATGGCAAAACCTTGTCTCTACTAAAAATACAAAAATTAGCTGGGTGTGGTGGTACACACCCATGATCCCAGCTACTCAGGAGGCTGAGGCAGGAGAATAGTATGAACCTGGGAGGCGGATGTTGCCATGAGCCAAGATTGCACCACTGCACTCCAGCCTGGGCAATGGAATGAGGCTCCATCTCAAAAAATAATAATAAAATACAATAAATGGAAACGGAGCATTTTATTTATTATCTAGGGGCTTCTACATGTTTGAGTAAATTCTAACAGCTAAGTGTATAAAGTGTCTAGATTATTAGTGAAACTTTTCATTTTTTCTCAGGCTTTTCACTATATTGCTGATCAAAGTTTGGTCTATTAGTCTGGGATACATCAGAGGCAATCATGACTTATGAACGAGTATGTAGGAGTGGTACTCCTGACCAACTTATTTATACATTTGTTGAGTTTGATAGAAAATTTTAGCCACAAACTTTAACAAACGGAAAAAAAAAATCCTAGCTTATAAACATAACTCTAGCCTTTGTTTAAGACCGTATGCTCTGCCTGGTATTAAGAGAAGAGGTCGCTAGCAATTCTAATACAATTCTGTCTGTAATTCATGAAGTCAACTGGATGAATGGCAAGGAAAGCTAAAAAAAGAAAATCATTCATCATCTTTGTTGATACTGAACTTATGCAAAGCCCATAGAGTACCAAAAAGCCATTTAGATGCATTTTCCATGAAAAGAAATTGCATCACTAAAGATTCCAGGCCAAGAACAAAGTAGAAGAGAAAATCGTGCTGCTTCAGCTGAAGAATTTCAAAGATAATTTAATCTCCAAAGGACATTTCACAGACTGAATTCAGAACATCACTTAGCATATGCAGTCATGTTGTGCTGCTACTATATCAAGAAGATTGCTCATGCTAATTGAAAAGAATGAAAAGCATAGTAAGTAATGAAAAGATAGAATGTCTCCTTCATGTCTCCACCATTTGCCTAAGTAGTCTGTCTTCTTATATGTTGATAATCACTAATGATATCAAATATAGCTAATAAAATTACTTACATTTTGAAATCTGACAATATACAACAGCAAATTTTATTTAACTTCAAACAAACTCCCTATTTAAATGAAGGATCCTCAGAAATAATGAAATAAGCCAACAATATTTTCAACAGTAATTTACTTTGGAAAAAAATGATGTTAATGGAAACAACAGATAATTAAAGGACATCTCAACACTGTTATCTGACATATGCTTTAAACTAGCTTAGAACAGCAGTATCCAATAGAGACACAATGTGAGTCTCATATGTAATTCTAAATTTTCTAGAAGCCACATTAAAAAGGTAAAAGGATTTAGGTTAAATTATTTAATAGTATATTTTATCTAACCCAATATATCTGAAACATTAACATTTAAAACATATACCCAATATAAATATTAATTAGATATTTTACATCGTGTTTTCATAATATGTCTTCAGAACATGCCAATTATTTTAAATTTATATTACATTTCAATGTGGGCAGGCCACATTCTAAATGTTTGATAGCCACATGTCATTAGTGGCTCATGTATTGTACAGCACAGGCTGAATTGTATAAGATATACAATAGAATATCTTCTCACTTAACATCAATAATTCCATATTGGTCATTGGTCTGCATTGGGCTATGATACTAAGTAAAGCACATCCAGAAGGCAATTGAGAAGTAGTTTAGCATGGCATTTTTTAAACTGTGAACTACTGAGTAGAAGATTTGAATATGAATGTAAAATTAGATTTTTGAGTCTCAACATTATTATTGTTCCTCTGGCCTGCTTACTGATAGCTGCAATGACAAAAGATATATCTTACTGAAATGTCCTATTCTTACTTTAATTCTTTAATAATTTTTTAATTACACAAATATCTATTGGTAATCAAGGCCTCTTGAGTGCGGAGGTATGGCTATATCATTGGTTTTGTTTTTCCTCGTTTATGTTTTTTGAGGATGCTCATTGACATCAATGTACTGAGTGCCTTATCCCAAGGCATCTTATGGTTGACCAGAGAATGGGTTTTTTGTTGTTGTTGTTGTCATTGTTTTGAGACGAAATCTGGCTCTCTTGCCAAGGCTGGAGTGCAGTGGTGTGATCTTGGCTCACTGCAAGCTCCACCTCCTGGGTTCACGCCATTCTTTTGCCTCAGCCTACCGAGTAGCTGGGACTACAGGCGCCCACCACCACACCTGAGTAATTTTTTTTGTATTTTTAGTAGAGATGGGGTTTCATCATGTTAACCAGGATGGTCTTGATCTCCTGACCTCGTGATCTGCCGGCCTCAGCCTCCGAAAGTGCTGGGATTACAGGTGTGAGCCACGACGCCTGACCAAGAATGGGTAAATCTTAAATAAAGGACATCTTAAGGAACACAGGGTTAGAGACCAGACAAATTATTGGTATGGTTAAATTTAACACCTTGCATAGGGATGGGGTGAACTTTGCTACCAAGCAGGCTGAGGCATGAACTACAGCAAGGATCTCACTAGATTACTTAGTGAACACAGACACAAAACTACTGAAAATCAGAATTTGGGGCCTGGGAATTATGTTAGGCCTTCAAAATTTAAACAGTTCTAAACTAGTTTAAATTTAGTTTGGGGATAATTTGGGAACTGAGAAATCACAATCTTCAGTGCCCCTCATTACACAAGACAGAAACCTAGATACTACTTTTAACTCTTTCTTCCTTTTTACCACTCAGGACTGTCAATTTTACCACCATCAGTGAAGACCGCTGCTATAATCTGTCATGGCTTCTACTTTAATTTCCTTTTATTTTTTTGTTTTTGTTTTTTTGTTTGTTTGTTTGTTTGAGGCAGAGTCTCGCTCTGTCGCCCAGGCTGGAGTGCAATTGCATGATCTTGGCTCACTGCAAACTCCGCCTCCCAGGTTCAAGCAATTCTCTGCATCAGCCTCCCGGATAGCTCGGATTACAGTCACCTGCAACCATGCCTGGCTAATTTTTGTATTTTTAGTAGACACAGGGTTTCACCATTTTTGTCAGGCTGGTCTTGAACTCCTGACTTCGTGATCCACCCACTTCGGCCTCCCAAACTGCTGGGTTGAGCCACTGCACCAGGCCAATTTTCTCTTTTATTAACTATCTACAGTATTTAGTATTATTATTTGTTTGGTGATATGACTTGTCTCTGTGTCCCCACTTAAATCTCATCTTTAATTGTAATCCCCACATGTCGAGGGAGGGACTTGTTGGGAGGGGATTGCATCATGGGGGTGCAGTTTCCCACAGGCTGTTCTTATGATACTGAGAGAATTCGCACAAGACCTGGTGGTTTTATAAGTGTCTGACACTTTCCTCTGCCCTTGCTCTCTCTCCTGCCACCTTGTGAAGAGGGTCCCTGCTTCCCCTTTGCCTTCCTCCCTGATTGTAAGTTTCCTGAGGCTATCCCAGTCATGTAGACCTGTGAATCAATTAAACCTTTTTTGTTTATAAATTACCCTTCCTTGGGTAGCATCTTTACAGCAGTGAGAAAACAGGCTAATACAGAGAATTGGTACCGGCAGAGTGGGGTACTGCTATAAAGATAACCTGAAAAATGTGGAAGTGACTTTGGAACTAGGTAACAGGCAGAGGGTGAAATAGATTGGAGGGCTCAGAAGAAGACAGGAAGATGTGGGAAAGTTTGAAACTTCCTAGATACTTGTTAAATGGCATTGACCAAAATGCTGACAGTGATATGAACAATGAAGTCCAGGGTGAGGTGGTCTCAGATACAAATGATGAACTTATTGGAAACAGGAGGAGAGGTCACTCATGCTATGCTTTAGTGAAGAGACTGGAAGCATTTTTCCCCTGTCCTAAAAATCTGTGAAAATTTGAACTTGAGAGATTATTTAGGATATCTGGTGAAAGAAATTTCTAAGCAGCAAAGCATTCAAGAAGTGACCTAATAGTTACTGAAAGTATACAGTTATATGTGCACAGAAAGATATAATTTGAAATTGGAATTTATGTCTATAAAGGAAGTAGAGCATAAAAGTTTGGAAAATTTGCAGGCTGACCGTGTGTTAGAAAGCAAAAACCCATTTCTAGGATGCAAGTCCTAAGCCTTGGCAGCTTTTACGTGGTATTGGGTCTGTGGGTATGCAGAAGATAAGAGTTGAGGTTTGGGAACCTCCACCTAGATTTCAGAGGATGTATGGAAACTATTGGATGTCCTGGCAGAAGTTTGCTGCAGGAGTGGAACCCTCATGGAGAACATCTGCTAGGGCAGTAAGGATGGGAAATGTAGAGTTGGAGCCCCACACAGAGTCTCCACTGGGGCACTTCCTAGTGGAGCTGTGAGAAGAGGGTCACTCTCCTCCAGACCCCAGAATAGTAGACCCACCAACAGCTTGCACTGTAATCTGGTGTGGCTGTGTCACCACCCAAATCTTGAATTGTAGCTCCCATAATTCCCCCATGTTGTAGGAGGGACCCAGTGTTGGTAACTGAATCATGGGGACCAGTCTTCTCCATGATGTTCTTGTGATAGTGAATAAGTCTCACGAGATCTGATGATTTTATAAAGGGGAGTTCCCCTGCACATGCCCTCTCTTGCCTGCCACCTTGTAAGACATGACTTTGCTCTTCATTTGCCTTCTGCCATGATTGTGAGGCCTCCTCATCCATATGGAACTGTGAGTCAATTAAACGTCTTTCCTCTAGAAGTTACCCAGTCTCAGGTATGTCTTTATTAGCAGTGTAAGAATGGAATAATACACACCATGTGCCAGGAAAAGCCACAGGCACTCAACACCAGCACATGGAAAGCAGCTGCAGGGGCTGTAATCTGCAGAGTCCCATGGGTGGAGCTGCCCATGGGAGTCTACTTGTTGCATTAGTGTGCCCTGGATGTGAGATATGCAGTCAAAGGAAATTTTGGAGCTTTAAGATTTTATGACTGCCCCACTTGGTTTCAGACTTGCATGGGGCCGGTGGCCTGTTTGTTTTGGCCAATTTCTCCCATTTTAAATGGGAACATTACTCATTGCCTGTGCCCCCATTGTATTTTGGAAGTACCTAACTTGCTTTTGATTTTACAGGCCCCTAGTTGGAAGGTACTTGCCTTGTCTCAGATGTGACTTTGGATGTGGACTTTTGAGTTAATGCTGACATGATTTAAGACTTTGGGGGAACTGTTGGAAAGGCATTATTGGTTTTAAAGTGTGAAAAGGACAGGAGATTTGGAAGGGACCAAAGACAGAATGATATTGTTTGGCTCTGTGTCCTCACCTAAATCTCATCTCAAATTGTAATCCCCACATATCAAGGGAGAGACATGATGGGAAGTGATTGGATCATGGGGGTGGTTTCTTCAATACTGTTATTGTGATAGTGAGTGAGTTCTCACCAGTTTTGGTTGTTTGATAAGTGTCTGGCACTTTCCCCTGAAGTTTCTCTCCCCCTCTTGCCACCTTGTGAAGAAGGTGCCTGCTTCCCCTTTGCTTTCTGCCATGATTGTAAGTCTCCTGAGGCTTCTCCAGCCGTGTGGAACAGTGTGTCAATTAAATTTTTGTTTGTTTGTTTGTTTTAAAATTACCCATTCTCAGGTAGTATCTTTATAGCAATGTGAAAACAGACAAATACACTTGGAGCAATGAATAAGAACTTGTATCTTCCCTCATAACTCATATTAGAAATACACTGTATCTAAATTTTAGGAAGAATTTTACTCATGTTTTTTCTTGTTATGAAACACACGGCTAAATTTGGACTGTAGTAGAACATAAGAACATAGTTGTGTGGATTGGTTACTAATTAAGTAAATACACAGAATGACTATAGAATGACTATCTTAAAATATGTTGTATTTAATATTTCCTTGCAGGCAAACAACTATAGAATCTAAATAAAAAGTTCTGACCATGAAACTGTAACTTGGTTCAATTCACTGAATGTTAATTGAATTAAAAATATGTTTAGAGTCTTCAGATTTTCAAAAATAATTACTAGATTGGGAAACGCCATTTAAACAAACCATTAAAACTAATTGGGTGGCTGGGTGCGGTGGTTCATGCCTGTAATCCCAGCACTTTGGGAGGCTAAAGCGGGTGGATTTCATGAGTCCAGTTTAACCAGCCTGGCGAAACCCCTTCTCTACAAAAAATATAAAAATTATCCTGGTGTGGCATTGTATAGTTATAGTCTCAGCTACTTGGGAGGCTTAGGTGGGAGGATCAATTGAGCCTGGGAGGCAGAGGTTGCAGTGAGCTGAAATCACGCCACTGCACTCCAGCCTGAGCAACAGACTGAAACACCATCTCAACAACAACAACAGCAGCAAAAGTATTGGGAACATAAATTTTCCATTGATAAAATTTTAAGAAATTAAAAACTTCATTTTTAGAATATATATGAATGTCCCACCCATGTTAAATGTATGGATTCTGTGTGAGAAGAGCTAAACGGCTATATAGTCTTTCCATTTGAGGATCCCCTGTGATCTCCAAGTATACTGAAAGACTAGGATAATCAATTGCAGTGTTATTATACATTACCCTGTCATTTAAGTTACTAATTTTTGTACTCAAGTTATGTAGTAGATTGACCATGTTTGAAAGAATACAGTACTATTTCGGAAATCCTGACCTGTATTTCCAACATCCTGGTTGATATCATCCTTTGAGTATCTGATAACAACCTAAACCTAATATGTACTAAACCAAGCTCTTCATGTTACTCTCCAAGTCAACTCCACTTATAGTCTTTACCTTTCTCTTAATTAATGGCAGCTCTGACCTTTCAGTCCTCAGGCCAAAATATCTTGCTACATGGGTACATGTGCAGGTTTTCTACATAGGTAAATTGCATGTCACGGGAGTTTGATGTGTAAATTATTTTGTCACCCTAGTAATAAGCATAGTACCTGATAGGTAGTTTGTTTTATCCTTACCCTCCTCCCACCCTCTGCCCTCAAGTATGCCCCAGTGTCGGATTTTCTTTCTGTTTTATTTTCTATTCTATTTTAATTTTTATTGCATCATTCTGCAGTTTTTCCTCGATTGTTTTCCTGTCTTTTTTGCTGTTATTTGAATTGGTGTTTTATTTCTCCTATTTCACTTTTTCGTACAGTTTACTGGTTCAGAAAATATACAATGTATTTCTACAAATTGTTATACTTGTAATTGTCAATATGCCCTACTTAACTTGAAGTTATGTTAGTCATTATCTTTAATATCGTTCTGAATAATACAATATAAGAACCTTAAATACTTTAACTTTGTTTATTACTCATCTTGGCTTGTTATGATAAAAGAATAACAAATAGTCTAAGACATCATGAATTTTAAGCTGGGTTGACTGCTGGGCAAGGCACAGAAAATCTGATCCAGCATGGAGGGGTTGGCTATGGGATAGAGTCTTCATATTACTGTGAAAGAATATCCCCAAGACAGTTTACGTGCTGGGTATTTACATTTAGGCATGAAAGAAGGAGGGCAGCCCTTGTGAAGATTGCCTACCAGAACAAGGGCAAGGGTAGAGCTTACAAAGTTGAAAAGAGGCAAATTTGAATAGTCCTGGAGTCTCCTGGGGAAGTAGTTCAGCTGGATCTAACCAGTTTCCAGAAAGGGAGCATAGCACTTGGCTGAAGTCAGCCTCCTAGCTGCAAGGCGGTTCCCAGGGCTCACATTAAGTATGCAGACTTTGGCCTTTAGTATGCATATTAATAATCTTGTATTGTTTCTGGACTTAGAGACTACTTGATCTATTTTCTCATTGCTTATAGAAAGTAGTTGTCCTCTAGACTTTCTTTGGCCATCCTACAGCTATGTAAATACCTTAGGGTTGAGGCTCTTCTCTGTCTTGTTTCCTATCCAGCCTGCAGGCCAAGGTAGGCCACTCTCTGTGGGATCTCAATATGGAGCAAAGAAAACATCTATGCTCTATATAGCCATGGAATAATAAACATTTGGGGAATTGCATGCTGTCTGCTAATTGCCTAAATATATGTTTTTTCTCATCAACTCTGTTATTTCTGTAATGGCATATATCTATGGATACATTGCATGACAAGAGGCAAAAAACATAATTTTACAAAGCTAAGTGAAGGTGAAGTGCTAAGTGCTGGTGAAGTGCAGAAAAGGAATGCTTATACACAGTTGTTGGGATGGTAAATTAGTTCAACCCTTGTGGAAAGTAGTATGGTGATTCCTCAAAGAACTAAAAACAAAACTACCATTTGACCCAGCAATCCCATTACTGGGCATACACCGAGAGCAATAGAAATCATTCTACCCTAAAGACACATGCACACGTATGTCAATCTCAGCACTACTCACAATAGCAAAGACATGGATTCAACCTAAATGCCCATCAATGGTAGGTTGGATAAAAAAAAAAAAAAAAAAAAAAGTGGTACATATACACCATGGAATATGATGCAACCAAAGGATAAAACGAGAACATGCCCTTTGCAGCAACATGGATGTTGCTGGAGGCCATTATCTTCGGTGAACTAATGCAAGAACAGAAAAACAATTATTTCATCTTCTTACTTCTAAGTGGGAACTAAATGATGATAACACATGGACACACAGAGGCGAACAAGACACTGAGGTGTACCTGAAAGTGGAGGGCAGGAAGAGGAAGAACAACAAAAAATAATTATTCCTTACTAGTCTTAGTACCTGGGTGACAAAATAATCTGTACAATAAACCCTTTGTGACACAAGTTTATCTATATAACAAACCTGCACATGTACCCCTGAACCTAAAATAAAAGTTAAAAAGACAGTTGCAATAAAAAAGGCTTTATTTAATTCAAGAACAAGATGAAATGACTAGGCTACTAGCTGGTGGCATGTGGTATAATGTCAACATACACTTAAGATAAAAAATAATGATCCAAGTACTATTGGATCTACCCCAACAAATAAAAGTCTTCTAATAGCGACAGGAGAATAACAAGTTTCTTTTAGTAGCAAGCCTAGGAAAAGAATTCTAGTGTTTCAGCAAAACGTCAAGTACACTGAAAGGGTACTGTTGTTTCTCACAGTTTTGAAGAATGATTTTAATAGCCAAGACTCAGGAAAGGCTGCAATTATGGCAGATGTGGGACTCTAGCAGCAGAAAACTGTGAATGCTCTCCCTCGAATTTTGACATTGACATGATTTGGCTCTGAAGACTCTCAGTCTTGGTTTAAAGGTCTTTAAATAGGCTGAAGAGAATTGTATTTGGTCTATGGATCAGTCAGCTATGGTGACATATTTGTTCATTTAATTATTTGCACTGAATTTCTTTCTGTTTTGAGGTTGTTTCAAGGAAAAGGAGAATTATTATAAATCACATGGCTATCCCAAGAAGAGTTTACTGTAAGTCGATAGTTAAAGTCTATGATTTCAGTGAAGTTCAAGAGAAGTGGGAGATGATAAAGAGTAATTTAAACCATTTCAACATCCATTGAGATTCCATTTTTCTTAAAATGCCTTATGCTGGAAATAAGTGATATAAAGATGAGTACACCCAAGGTCCGATTTGCCCTTCTGCTCTTCCTTGCCACCAGGCCTAATGCTACATTTTTACACCTCTGTACAACATCTATAGGGCATCCTTCCAGAGTGCCTGCTTTTGATAATCATCAAATTTAGGCAAGCCAGTATCTGTAGATCAGGTGGAGAAAGTGTATTGGGAAGGTTTATGAGTAAAACAGTGTGGCGATTCATACAAAAGAGAAAGGGAACTAAGAGAAGAAATCGTGAATGAAGTAACACTGTAGCATCTTGATAGATGGTGTACAGAAACTACTGGCCAATTACCATAAATCATTTTTGTCTTCTTAGGCATATAACTAAACTACATGTCTTAGTCTCCCTTGCAGTTTGATATGGTTATTTAACAGAGTGAGAGCCAATGGGACATGAGAGAAAATGCTGTGCCATACCACTAACGTTTTTATATAAGCTCCTTTCTTATTATTTTTTTTCGTATAACACACTCTTATGGCAACCACCAAGCTGTACTTGGAAGATGTATGTTGACTATGGTAGAGCTGCTATCATCCTGGGTCCCTGAATGACCATGAAGCAGAGTATTCCAGTAACCCATAACCACTCTGAACTGTTAAATCCATGATGTATTAATCCGTTCTCACACTGCTATAAAGAACTTCCTGAGACTGGGTAATTTGTAAAGGAAAGAAATTTAATTGACTCACAGTTCTCCATTGCTGGGGAGGCCTCAGGAAACTTACAATCATGGTGGGAGGCAAAGAAGAAGCAGGCACTTTCTTTACAGGGCAGCAAGACAGAGTCAGTGCCAGCAGGAGAAATGCCAGATGCTTATAAAACCATCAGATCCCATGAGAACTCACTCATTAACATGAGAATAGCATGCAGGAAACTGCCCCCACGATCCAGTTACCTCCTCCTGGTACTGACCTTGACAAGTGGGGATTATAACAATTCAGGGTGAGATTTGGCTGGGGACACGAAGCCAAACCATATCACCTGGGAAATTAACTTTTAATATGTTAGGTGGGTTTTTAAAAAATTTTTTAGTCTATTTGTTAACACACACTACTTTCCCTTATATAGAAATTAGTACCATAAAAAAGGAATTACTATAGCAAAAGTCTAAAGCATGCATCACTGGCTTAATGGCAATGACAATATGAGCAGACTGGGAAAATTGACTCCCAAGTTTTATATGGTTAAAACATTTGGCAAAGCCATCTTTCAATATTTCGAAGCTAAAACAAAGGTATATGTGCCTATATCTCTAGCAGAACTGATTATTAAGAGACAAAATATTAGTGCCAGTATGTCACTATGGGTTAAGAATTACTTGCTAACTTTAGCGAGAGGAAGCTCAGTTACTGAGTGATCTTGCAGAACAGAGCTATGAGATAATCTGGTCCACTTACGCAAGGACTGATATGTGAGAAGAAAAAAAACTTTTTCTCTCATGTAAACTTCTGTATTTTAGAATCTGTTGGCTATATTAGCATAGCCTTTATTTTAAACAATCAGGTGGAATAGTGGAGAGTATCAGCAAAAGCATAGAATTGATTTAAAAGCACCCAAAAAATATCAAGGCATTTTATTTGTCTAGACCACAGTTTGGCAAACTATGGCTTAGGGCCAACTGAAGCCTTCTGCCTGTTGTTTCCTTCAACAAAGTTTTCTGGAATACAGCCATGGACATTCATTAATTATTATTATTATCTGTTATATAGGTATTGTGTATTGTATTGTATTGTCTATAATATATTGAGTAGTTGCAACAGAGTCTATATAGTCTGCAAAGCAAAAAATATTTACTATCTGATCCTTTACAGAAAAACTTTGCTGATCCCATTGTAGTCTGTGTATTGCAAATATGAGAGGGAATGGGAGATAATGCGCAAGAATATTTGCGAAAGTGAGTGTTGAAGGTCTTAAAAATCAGAATGAATAGGGCAATGTGGAATTATTACAAGTAATTGAAAAGGCAAGTGATACCCTTAAATATTTCCAGAAATTACACTGTAAGATGATATTGACAAACTAGAGTAGTCAAGGACAATAAGGATGTAAACAAAGGATCTAAAACTAGGTCATAAGTGAGAATGGTTGGAGAATCTATAAATATGTAGTCTATAGAAAGGATTTAAGGAGTACAACATGTAAATATTTAAATATTTAAAAGCTTGGTTGATGGGAAAATATTTAACTTATTTGCAGGTATTCAATTAATCGCAAGGCGATTTTTCTCTAAAACAAACTCTTAAATAGAGCCAAGTTGAGATTCTTTAAATGGTCAAATCAGGTAAATGGGAATATACTCTAAAAATGTCCATCATAAAACCGTGTCATCTATTTTTTATGTTGAAATTCCTTGTTATATTTTCTCATTAATCCACTGCAATTGTATTCTCATTGTCACTATTACTTCACTGAATTTGCTTCTTTCAAGGTCACTAGTAGCATTTTTATTAAAAAAAATCAATGAATACTCTTCAGGCATTTACAGTATTCATGACCTACTTTTTAAAATTTTCCTTTTACTTTGATTTGTAACACTAACCTTACTGATTTTTTTTCTTCTCTGTGTACACTGCATGTTGATCTTCCTCAGAGGAGTCTATTTTGTTGATCTTCCATTATGTTTGCTTTATTCTCTTCATTCTACCCCCATCTCACTGGCTAATGCTCCATGTTCTAGAAAGGAGATGCTAAAGCCATAATGCATCATGTTTTAAAAGTTTTTAAATAATTCATGAGTTTAAATGGTTTTAAGATTAAGTTTAAAGAAAAAGATGTCGCTGTCAATGACTTTACATTTATTCATTTACAACTTGAGTGTCCAATTGACACTTTCTTTGGTGCTCAAGAAGTAATAGTGGGTAAGTAAAGATATATGAATTTCTGGCTCTTATGAAATTTTCATTCTAGTTGGAAGGAAAGAACAGAAGTAAACAAAAATGCAGATAATCATGAAAATTTCACAAAGGACTAAGTACAGAAGTAAACAAAAATGCGGATAATCATGAAAATTTCACAAAGGGCTAAGCACTATAAAGAAAGTAGACTGTAGTAATTAAACAGGGGATAGCTGGGACAATGACTAATTTAGATAAGATGATCAGGTATGATTTCTAAGAGAACTGAATAATGAGAAGCTGGGACTTTTGACCTGAGGTCTGCATAATGAAAAGGAGCTAGTCATGTTAAGAAATGGGTGAATAGTATTGCTAATGGATTCAACAGTGGGTTCAAAGACCTGAAGGTAGGAATGAGATTGGCATGTTGAAGGAACAAACAGAAAGAACAGAGTGTAGGTCACAACAGGGAAAGTTATAGTTGGTGAAGATAGAAAAATTATGGAAGTCAGATTATGTTGGGCCTTGTAGGCTAGGATGTGAAGTTTGAAGTATCTATAAATGCAATAAAAAGAGCCACTGGAAGAGTTTTTAACATGGTGTAACATGATATCACATTACCTGATTTGTTTTCTATTTATCAGATGATACAAATTATGTAATGCCTTTTGATTTGTTGCAATGAAATTTAGATCTACAAATCAGCTGGCTGTAGTGGGATACACCTGTGGTCCCAGCTACTTGGGAAGCTGAATGGGAGGATCACTTGAGCCCAGGAGGTAGAGGTTGCATGAGCCAAGATTGCACCATTGCACTCCAGCGTGGGTGACAGAGTGAGGCCCTGTCTCAAAAAAAAAAAAAAAAAAAAAAGAATAGGTCAACGGTAAATGCTTGTCCACAGGATATAGATTAGCTTATGACTTCATGCATATTTATTATATTACTGGTATTTATTTCCAGAATAATGATTTTTGTTATATGTAGCTTCTGTTGTAAAATGTTTCAAGCTATTTTGAATCATATACTACATCTTTATTGTACATAAGAGCATGGAATGTGGATTGAATAACCTACATGCAATGCTGGTTTTAACAGTGAGTTATTCATATGCATTTACGATAATCATTCAAATTCTTTGGGGCTTAATTCTCTCATCTCAAAATGAGGATTGGCTGTAATTATTTCTGTATCTCTCAGGAATATTGTGTGGAGAAAACAGACATATATGTATATGGGCAAATAATCATAAAGCTATAAATATTATATATTTCTTGAGTTCCTTTTATGGGAAAAATTTACATATTAAAGTTTGGAGATTCAAGGTGTATTTTTAGAAAAGTGATCTGGATTCATTTTTGTTGAAAACATGCTTCCGAACATTTTAAATCCATGTACATTTCACACAGAGAAGGAAATACTGGATGTCTTCTCAATTGTGTGAATCTTCCGAATATTTTTTTAATGGGGTGTCTGAATCTCCTGATAATCATATGAAATCTGTATCATTAAGAGTTGAAGTTCAAGGTTAAAATTAGGAGCAAAGTTTGAAGGTCTCTGTAAGCATCCTCATTAGAGTTACTGCTAATGACTACGTGCAAATTTACTTAATCAGTTATTCAGTTTATCAATCTTGTCTGGTGCCATAGACTTTTGAAACAAAGAATGTGTTGCAACTCTCAAGAATATATCTTTAGGCAACAGTGGGAAAATCACTTGACATCTATAGCCTTCATGCCTTTAAAAATATTTAAACTTTAGGTAAATTGCATAAGTTTTCAATTTTTATAACTTTTCAATAATTTATGTTATTTTTATCAAGTTATTGTATAGGTTTTTGCTATGAAACACTGTCAACTCCATGTGTACATTATTTTAATCTTAGGGGTATCTTTATAAATAATAATATTTCAGGGGTGGCCAATAAGAGGACTCCTTAGAACTCAAGTTCCCTGTGAGCCGCATTTTGGAAACCTCACTGACTTATAGAAAATGGTCACCTGTGCACTGATCCCAGTCTTCAGAATTATAGAATGTGCATTGATTAATGTCTCTTTATTTGGTAAATGTCAACATTTAAGTGGCTTTTCACACCATTCCAAAATTTACAAAATCTTATTTCATAATGCTTCATGCTTTATACATTGCCTTGTTTTTTCGTTTTCATCTATAATTCCTTCTAATAACCACTTCTTGCCAATGTTAATACTGCTTGTAATTGAAGGCTCAGCCATTTCTACCAGTATTTTATATGTGTGGAATAGTTAGAAGCAGGCCTTTCTCTTCACTGATGTAGGTCTTTTCCTCATGGTTGTTTATTGCATGTTGTCACTTAACAGTGGTTGGGGCCTGGGAAACAAAATTGGTGAGATATGCTTCATCAAATAATTCATAGAAGGAAGCTACTCTACAGGTAGAAGTCACAGAACCCCTGGAATATGGACAGAAAAGATATTAGGGTACAACATACATGCTGTCACCCTAAATAAGTAGAACATAATATAGCCACCTCGTTGCCCTGCCCACAAATGACCTATTTCAATTCCTGTAAACTCTTGAAGATACTGCATTTTATGTATATATATTCATACCTCAGGTTGTCTGAAAATTATATGGTAAATATGAGGCCTTCCTACATACATGTTGAAATGAATTATAATAGCATTCTGAGACATTACATACCATGTATTTACATGCTTTTCATAACATCACTGCTCATTTTCTTCATAGAAATAAGCCCCCAAATAAAGTTTTTCTACCTAAGTTCTAAGCTTCTTAAGGGCAGAAATTGCAGGTTGGTTTTCCTAGAAAGCAGACTCTGAGGTGGAGAACTGTATGCAATAAATTTATTAGGGGGAGTTTTCACAACTGTGAGGAAGTGAAAAAAGTAGGGAAGTAGGGATAATTGGAGGGAAGAGTTTAATTGCCATACAGTTGCAGCAAAAGCTTCAGCTCATCATGAAGGGAGCACTTGAACTGGGAGGACTACTCAGAGTTGTCTAAATTTTCGAAAGATATCCACACATTTATACTCCAGCAAACAATCGCTCTTTGGGTGTACCTTTTAAACTCTGGTTCTCTTACAAGTGTATAGAAGATTTCTCTACAATATCTCATCTGCAAAGATGGGATGACCTTGAGCAAGGTAGTCCTTTTCAGATAAGAACAGTTTTCAGAGAGAGTCTTGGCCGATAAATAGCAGCTGCCAATACTATAATAGCAGCTGGAGCAATGAGGTTTTTTCAGTCCTAAAGTTGGACTGAAACTCTAGGAGACATACCGTAGAATTCATTACAATAGTTGAATGACTGAGTCACCTCTATATCTCCCATATAATTTGCTGAATTGCTGGCACATTGTAGGCACTCAAATAGTCATTGAATGACTAAGTTAATATAATAATGTGATGGTAAACATGAAATAAATATACAAACACATACTAAACAGTGATAAATGGTAATGATTATATTACTAGTATTTTTATTAAAACAAAAATATTGCTTTTTTCTTTATTCTAAGAATATTTAATACAGGTCCAAATAATTCAAGTAAGCCATTTATTATTATTTTGTATCTTACTTATTAGATATGTTAGTCAGGTTATGGAAAAAAAACAGATAATACACTGAAAGAAAGAAATGAAGACAATTAACAGCAACCAACTTTATAGAATAAAATGTCATAAGGCTTGAAACAGCAGGCAGCCATTACTACCCCTAGGCCTGAAGGGCAAGTGGAGAGAGTAATTATTACAAAGCAGAGATAGTAGTGAATGGGTTTCTAAGAGAGGTCTGTGGCCTTTTGTAGAGGGGCAGCCACTATCAATACAAAGCCCATCAAAGAGGGAACCTAGGGAATGAATCCCCAAACCTCGTTCTATATCCATTCTTAATCTTTTGCAGAATGCAAGGAAATCCAATTGATGCCAACCATATAGGTCAACTTCTGGAGCTAAGAACAGGGTGAAGAATGGTAGAGACCAGATCTTGAGAGGTCAATCAGTTAATACTCTCTGCACACTAGTTATATATTCCGTTTGGGGAATAATAACTTTTATCATTTCTATCAGGGCCCTCACAGAGACCATGGTATACTATGGTATCACCAAAATGGTTCAGATCCAGAGTGGAAGTTAAACAATATTTCTAAAATTGTGGTCTTGGGAGCTTGGGAGGTTCATAAAACTCTTTCATATGTCCACATGGTCATAAGAATGTTCATAATACTAAAACAGTTACCTTTTAAACTCTGGTTCTCTTACAAGTGTATAGAAGAATTCTCTACAATATCTCATATCACAAAAAAATGAATGTAGAAATATGAGTATTTAGCTCTCTTCTATGGACCCAGATAAGAAAAATACTGGCAAACAGGTGAAACAAGTACATTCTTCTCAATTTTTTGTCTTATAAAACATTTATTTTCATAAAATTCATGATTTGTCAATATACAAGTTTATTATTAGTTTTAAAAATGCATTGATAAACATTTTAAAGATTCTCAACATTAATTTACAATGTAGTATATATTAATAAACATGAATTATATGAGAGAAAGCTTTTGGAAATCCAGAATATTAAGAGTTTAAAGAAGCTTCAAAAACAAATGCTTTGAAAATTGCTAACGTAAGATATACAGGAATTCTGCTTTCTGACTTATAATTTGCACTAAATAGTGGTTGAATAAAATGTTTCACTGTTTTGAAAGCTTTCGAAGAAGCATGTAAAAACTTGTATTAAAGTAGACATGTATTGCCAAAGCGAGGCAATCAATTGAATTACTCTTATTTTTATCTACATACTTGGTTTCTTGTTATCTTCCTGTTCTAGTCAACTTGTTCTACAATAACAAAATATCTGAAATGAGGTAGTTTGTAAGCAGAAATTTATTTATTGCAGTTATGGAGGATGGAATGTCCAAGATCAAGGTTGGCATTGTTGTCCGATGAGGGTGGCTCTCTGATTCCAAGATGGTAGTGTGTTGCTGCATCCTCCAGAGGGGAGTTCCTCACATATCAGTGTGTTCTCACATTGCAGAAGGGATGGAAGGGCAGGAGAGTGCTCCTTTCAAACTCAAGCTCTTTTATAAAGATGCTAACTCATTCATGAGGGTATGGCTTTCATGACTCAATCACATTCCAGGAGTCACATCTCTTAAATACTGTTGCATTGGGGATTAAGTTTCTACATGAATTCTGGATGGGATACCATCATTCAAACCAAAGTCTTTCCTCAGACATCCATTAAATGTAGCACTTTCCACTACCTGTTGTTTTACAGGGAAAGTTATTAAATACCCCAACCTTACAAAGCCTCATCACTTACCAAGGCCTTTGTTTCACCTGAAAGTTAAAGAAGAGGTAAATCTTGAGAAGCTCAGCAAGGAAATATGTAAGACAATGATCTGCCACTAGGACAGAACAGAGGAATCATAGTTAAGGTTGCTAGGTTCTGGCTTCAGAATGTCCAGAGACACAACGTAAAAGGAGATTAAAGAAACGTTAGTTCAGCTTCCTGGTAACAAATAGGTTTGCTTGTGCTGTCAAAATGCTCTAAAAGTAGCCTTGGGATGCTGCTTCTGGTGTCTTATAATGCATGATACAACTGGGAAAGATCTGGAGAAGGGAAAGGCTTGGGAAATGCTGCCTTATTCTGGAGACAGTTCACTTGCCATTGTAACTATTTAGAATTAATTCCTGTAGTAACAACAATAATAATAATGATACTGACAATAATCAATAATGAAGAAAAGAAGAAAGGAAGGAAAAGGAGGTGGAGGAAAATGGGAAGGAAGAGGAGGGAGAGGAGACACAATTTAAATGGACATTGAGCTGAAATTCATCAGGCAAAATTCCATCAGTGGGAAACTGCAGTAGTTCCACTCTGTGATTACTAAAGGCTTGAAAAAACACTCCTTGCTAAGAAGGCTGAGGGGGGCTTGAATTCCGCTTTTTAGCTCCCATCATACAATGGCCAAGTCTAATCTGGGTTACTATGGTTTGGGAGCCACAATTAAATTTTGTCTGTGCTCATGAAAGATAGTCTCAAAGGCTGGAGGGTAATATACTGTTGTAGGCATACAATACAGAAATTAGGCCATTTGCAAATTGACGTATAAATATGGCAAGGTGAAAAAGAAACTCTAACAAGATTAAACATAATACAAGTAGCATGAGAACAAATTATTTGACTTTCTATTACTCAATTGCAGGTTAAAAATATTGATGGATATTTTTATTTGCTTTTGGTTTTAGTCAAGATGGAGTAACTCCATTCCTCTCAGGTCCCCTGCTTACAACTAAAAATTCTACAGCAACAACAACAACAACAACAAAAAAAAAACATAGGAAGTCTTTGAAAGGTGGAAGAAAAGAAGGCAGACTGCATAAGAGACATTGGGATTTGACTAATAACATGATTGTGTGTTTCTTGGGTTTCCTAACTGCCTTTCACATATCCCTAATAGAGTTCTTGAAAAGAATTAAACCTAGACTATCAAGAGGCACAGATAATCTTCTTGAAAGGCTTGTTCCCCTAGCCACAGGACTGAAAAAAGAGAGGCCTAAGATCAGAAAAACGTTTGACAATACCCATCTTACTCCAGCCAAACACCAACAAATGTGGCAGAAATGCATATAACCACCATCTCCACCTCTGGAAGTTTCAGCTGGCTTGAACAGGGAGCTGATATTCCATACAACCACCCCAATGTCCAACATCGAACCCCATAGAAACAGGCAGAATTCTCTGGTTACTCTAGGGAAATTGTGTTGGTGGAACCAAGTGGAGAGCTGATCTTCCATTCCATGCTTAGCAGAAATAGATAATAGTCTTATTCCCTCAACCAACTTAGTGTAGTTGGGATTGAGTCGGGAATTTATCTTCCATTCCCCACCCAGTGAAATCAGGTGGTACTCTGATTATCAGCAAGGCTCACCAAACTGAGCCTCAACTCTCACCCTTCTGTAAGGTAAGTTAGTGAGGCTGTTCAAATCAGAGAAAATTGCTACTCCACTTCATTTCACTACTAATTGTACCAGGTGTTAGCAGGATCCAGCTGGTAGCTGAGTCTCCATTCTCAAATGGCTGGAACAAGACTGAACAAAGTGGAATGAGTACAGTTTAAGTGACACTATATGTCACTGCTGGTGTCAGTGGGGCCCAGTGATAAATAATGTTTACACACAACTGGCAGCAATAGACTGAGGAATATGGTGTGAGGCAGGGTAAGGTGGTATTCCTAAGCTCCTTTTGCCTAACCTTGTGCTAGAAGGTATGGTATTGAGTGCTTACCCCCAGTTAGCATCACTGAGGCAGAAGGAAGCATTGTAAAGTGGGGCTAACAACTTAACTTCTTCTTACTTCATGTCAGTGAGCCCACTGTGGAGCCGCTCGAATACGCAGGAAGAAGAAATAAGACATTGTGAGTTGGTGCCTACTTTCTCTGTGAAGGGATCAGAAAGGTGAAGGGGTGAGCTAAACTTCCAGTCTATCCACTTGTAATGAGGCTGTATAAGTCAGCACTTCACTTTTGCTGGAAGTGTTGGTGGGGCCCACTGGGAAGCTAAACCTACACACCCGTGAGGCTCTTGCACTACACTTCAATGAGAGGGCTGCTTGCTAATAAGGAATATTAAGCATGATTCAGAATTACATAATATAACATCTCAAACAGGATACAAGAAAGAAATTTATCATATCAACAGCTAGGAATATCACAACACAAATGAGAAGTGGTAATCAACAGATGCCAATACTGAAGTGAATCAACTGTTGGAATTATATTACAAGGATTTTAAAGCAGCCATTATAAAAATGTTTCAAAAGCAATTACAAATCCTTTTGAAACACATAAAAACATGAAATATCTTACTAAAAGAACAAAGTTATAAAAAATAATCAAATGTAAATTATAGAACTGAAGAATAAAATGTCACTGGATGGGTTAAATAGCAGACTGAACATAATGGAGAATAGAATTAAATAACTTGAGCACAGACTGTTAGAATTTACTAACTCTATGAAACATAAAAAGCCTGTAAAAGAATGAACAGAGCCTCAGGGACCTGTAGGACATATATATGTATATACGCACATGCCCCTCCCCCCATCTTCATTCATATAAGTTTTTTAATTCATATTTTATAGTTGAAGGGGAAACATAATCCATATGTTATGGTGTTCAATGTATGTAAATATCTGACTATCATATTTAAAAAGTGGAGAAGGGAAGGTATAAGGGCACAAATAAAAGTCTACATTCAACTCAAAGTGATAAAACGTGAATACCAGTACACTATGATAATATGTATATTAACACATACACACATAACTATAACAACCACTATAAATCGAAAAATAGAATCCTAAAAGTGTTAAGTAACACACAGGAAGGAAGAAAAGAGAAACAGAGGAAGCCAATGAAAAACACATAATAAAATGGCAGATGAAGGCTTTGAAATATCAATAATTATTTAAATGTAATGGTCTAAATGCACCAATTAGGATTTTTGAAGGGGAAATAAAACCAAACAAAAAAAACCCTACAAACAATCTAAACCATCATCTAAAATAATACGTTGTCTACAAGTAACTCTTTCCAAATACCATAACATAAGTAGGTTGAAAGCAAAATGATGGAAAATATGTATTATGTACATATAATTTTTTTTTAAAAAATCACAGGGTAGCTAATATGATAAAGCCAAATTGAGCACAAAAAACCCTAAAAAGAGGAAATATACATAATTATAAAAATATCAATCCACCAGAAAGACATCATTGTCCCAGATGTGTACACACCAAACAACAGCCTCACATTATGTAAAGAAAAAACCAATAATGCTGAAAGGAGAAATACATAACTTCATAATTATACATATAGAAACTTCAAGCCTCCACTCTCAGCAATTGACAGCAGTACTAGCAAATCAGCAAGGATGTAGGATAACAACATAGTTAATAGGATCCAATTGTCTACACACACACACACACACACACACACACACATCATTCCACCCAATAACAGGAGAATGCACATTGTTTTCAAGTGCCCATAGAACATTCACTAAGTGTGACAGGCTAATGGCCCTTTCCCTAAGATATCCATATTCAAATCCCCAGAACATATGAATATGTAAGGTTACATGGTGAGGGGAAATTAAGGTTGCAGATAGAATTAAAATTGCTCATTAGCTGGCCTTAAATTAGTAAGATTACCTTGAATTATGAATTGGACTCAGTTTAATCACAGGGATCCTTAACAGTAGAGAAGAGAGGCAGAAGAAGGAAAACCAGAGAGACAGTAGTCTGAGAAGGAATTGTTCTGATGTTGCTGACTTTGATGATGAAGGAAGAAAGACCACAAGCCAGTGAATGTGGGAAGAATACAGAAGGTGGAAAGGGCAAGGAAAGGGATTCTCTCCCTAGAGCCTCCAAAAAGGAAAACAGACCTGCCAACACCTTGATTTTAGTGAGCTCTATGAGGGAAGTTTTGCACTGCTGAAGTACATAACTCTAATACCTTTGTGTTGTTGTTTTAAGCCACTAAACTTGTAGGAATTTGTTACAGCAGATGTAGAAATCTAATGCTCCAAAACAGACCATCTCCTTGGCCATTAAACAAACGTCAACAAAGGTAAAGTTACCAAAGTTATACAGAGTGTATTCTCTAGTTACAGTGGACTCAAACTAGAAATAAATAACAGAAAGATGAAAGAAAAATCCTTAAACACTTGAAAAATAAATAACGTTTCTTATTGGGTACAATGTTCACTCTACAACTTGAAGAGTGATGGCTATGCCAAAAGCTCAGACTATACCACTATACAATATATGTATGTAAGAAATCTGTACTTGTACCCCTTAAATATATGAAAATAAGATTATAAATAACACATTCCTAAATAATGTCTGTGTCAAAGAGGAGTTCTCAAGAATAACCCAAAATAATATATAAGGTTCAATAATAATGATAATACAGCATATCAAATTGTTTTGCAGGCAGCTAAAACACAGACAAATTTATAACACTAAATTCATACATTAGAAAGAAGGAAACACTCAAATTAGTAATCCAATTCTCTAATGTAAAGAAAAAAAGGAAAATTAAAATAAACCCTATGAAAGTAGAAGAAAGTAAATAAAAACAAAAACATGTAAATTTGAAAACAAAAAAGCAATAAAGTCAGTGAAACAAAGGCTGGTTTTAAAAAATATCAACAAAATTGACAAACTAATGAAAACACTGACAAAACTAACAGAAAACACAAAATACAAATATCAACAATGGAAAAAAGCAGTATCACTGCAGACCATGCAGTTCAAAAAGGTAAAAGCAGATGATCACAAACTACACAGAGAAGTTGTCAACTGAGAAGAAATGGGTGAATTCCTTGCAAACCACAAACGACCAAAATTCAAATAAAATGCAACAGTAACTCTGAGTAATTTTGTAATCACTAAAGAAATTAAATTTGCAATTATAATACTTCTATAAAGGATGTTTCCAGGCCCAGATGATTTACAAAATAGTTTTATAAAATATTGAAGGAGAAATTAACTCAATATGTATACAATATTTTTCAGAAAATTGATGAGGAAGATACATTTATGGGACTAGTGTTATCCTGATACTTAACCAAACAAGACAGCACAAAAAAAGAAAGAAAACTTCATGCCAACATGTCTAACATAGATGCAAAATTTCTCAACAAAATTTTAGAAAATAAAATCTGGTAATATAAATATATTAATAAAAAGAATAATCACTATGATCAAATTGGTTTTATTCCAAGTATTTGACACTGACTCAAGATTTGAAAAATTAATGTAATCCACCATATCAACAAGGTTAGGGAGAAAAAAACTGTAGATCAAAACCACAATGAGATACCATCTCACACCAGTTAGAATGCCGATTATTAAAAAGTCAGGAAACAACACATGCTGGTGAGGCTGTGGAGAAATAGGAATGCTTTTACACTGTTGGTGGCAGTGTAAATTAGTTCAACCATTGTGGAAGACAGTGTGGCGACTCCTCGAGGATCTAAAACCAGAAATACCATTTGACCCAGCAATCTCATTACTGAATATATACCCAAAGGATTATAAATCATTCTACCATAAAGACATATATGCACTTGTATGTTTTTTGTAGCACTATTCACAATAGCAAAGACTTGGAACCAACCCAAATGCCCATCAATGATAGATTGGATAAAGAAAATGTGGCACATATACAACATGGAATACTATACAGCCACAAAAAAGCATGAGTTCATGTTTTTTGCAGGGACATGGGTGAAGCTGGAAACCGTCATCTTCAGTAAACTAACACAGAAACAGAAAACCAGACACCGCATGTTCTCACTCGTAAGTGGGAGCTGAACAATGAGAACACATGGACACAGAGTGGGGAACATCACACACCAGGGCCTGTTGGGGGGTAGAGGCAAGGGGAAGGAGAGAATTAGGACAAATACCTAATGTATCCGGGGCTTAAAACCTAGATAATGGGTTGATAGGTACAGCAAACCACCATGGCACAAGGTTACCTTTGTAACAAACCTGCACATTCTGCACATGCATCTCAGAACTTAAATTTTTTTTAAAAAAAGAAAACACACAAGATTGTATCAATGAATGCAGAAAAAAAAGACAAAATCCAAAGCCTATCATGATAACCTCAGCCAACTAGGAATAAATAACTTTATTCGCTTCTCACACATAGCCCCCTATATCACAGAACCATCAATCATGCGCCAAAGCCTTCTCACATTTGGAATCTCTTTGATTTCTCCTTCTGCTGCATCTTTTCTACTTCTTTTGATACATCTCTCTGACTTTCTTTGGCTTTCCTTTTCCTCTTATATCTTATGACTGCATTCATCTCACCTGGATCTAGGATAGTCTCCCTATTTTACGATTACCCGATTAGCAAACTTAATGATATCTACAAAGTCCCTTTGTAGCAGTACCTGGATTAACGGTAGATTGAATAACCAGGTGATAGAAATTTTGGGAACATTTATTTAGATTTCTGCCTACAACAGGTGGCAAATTCAGATACACCTCCAGAGGGACATGAATAGTTGGTTAATGGTTGAATGCTACTTCAGTCAAATTCCTTCTTTCTTTCTACTCTTTATTTACTAAATACTTATTGAATGAATATTATGTACTCAGACTGTGATAGATAAAGGGGATAAAGAAGTGAATAAGAAACAGTACCTGGCTTCATGGATATGGTAAACTTGTGATGAATACCAAGAGTTAAAATTTGTTTGGTGATTATCACCAAGATGTAAATATATACATCTTGGGAGACGAATGTATTGGGAAGAGTAGTTATAGGGTGCTGTGGGAGCTAAATAGAGACTCATCTGAAACAGACTAATGAAGAACAAAATTTGCAATCTACATTTCTCCAAAGGTTAGAGAACTGATAATCTCCACAATGATTTCATATCTAAGGATACATCTGAGAAATGATGGGCAGATGTAGAAATCTTTGGGCTGGGTATATTGAAACTGGATGATGGATCACAGGGGTCTGCAAATACTTAAAGAGTAGAGATCCCTACAGGAGAGGCTTTGGTGGGAGATGGAAAACACCCCATAGTATTCCAGGTTTCTCATCTCAGTAACCATCCTCATTGTGATTTAAACATTTGTGTTTCATAAGATATAACTTCTACATTACATGGAGAGAGAACATGGCAAGAATTGATGAAAATAGCTTCCTCTTCTTTTAACTTCCTTCCCTGCCTTCTTCCTTACTTCCTTGACTTCTCCCTTCCTTTCTTCTCTTAAATGTTGAAGGAAAAGGGGAAGGCAAGTGTTAAGTAGCAGTTTATTTAAATAAGGAAATCATTTTTTCTGTGACATCTGGGCATGTATGTGAGGGCCCATTATCTGCAGAAACCTCTATAGTTCCTAATTGTATACAGTTAACACTATTGGGATTCTATGTTTCCTCCAAAAATAGCATTTGATTCAATGATGACTTTTCTATTTATTTTTAACTGCCTTTAGGAGAAATGGTGGGTGGAGGGGAGGGTGGGGACGGTTGAGGAATCACACTACTGTGGTGCCAAATTAAAAGCTCCTGAAGGGAAGAGTGGGAGTGATTATTATGACACTGACCATCCTGTGTTAAAATAAGCTTAGTGAAGAAAATGGATTATGAAAATAAGATCCAGGTTAGCACCAAATATGCTGGTGTCAACTCAGGAAAGTATTTTACTTAGTACATGTATAATCTGGCTTGCAATACTCAAAAGGTGCTAGAGAAATTGTTTTAGGTAAAATATCTGCTGTGATTATTTCCAAAATGACTTAAGGCTAATTCACATATAAATAGTGAAAAATGTGACAAAGTTAGAGCAGAGACCAACTAAATTCAAGAGTTGCCTCCTACAAGAAGCCTTCCCTGACTATATTCCGTTTCTGCTTTTAAGGCTGAGTTAGGTGTTTATTTTTCTCTTCCCATAAGTCCCCATGCTTCTATCTGTCATGGTATGTGTTTTCTGATACATTGTTGATGATAGACTTCAACTTGAGAGGATGTACCCATTTTGTGTCATATACCTTGTCCAATGCTTGACATAGACTATAAACTTAGTAAATAGCTGCTAACAGTTGTAAGTGGGTACAGGCATAGCTCTTAAGATTTTTGACAGTGAAAGAAAAAAAAAAAAAGGAGTCATAGTGAATATCTTAGTTCATTCAGGCTTCTATAACGGAATGCCATAGACTCGGTGTCATATAAACAACAGAAATTTCTCACAGTTCTGGAGGCTGGGAAGTCCAAGATCCAGGTGCCAGCAGATTTGGTGTCTGGTGAGGACCCACTTCCTGGTTCATAGACAACCGTCTTCTTGTTGTAACCTCACATTGCAGAAGGGGCAAAAAAACTCTCTGGGATCTCTTTTATGAGGGCACTAATCCCCTTCATGAATTCTCCACCCTCATGAGCCAGTTACCTCCCAAAGGCCCCACTTCCAAATCATATTGAGGATTAGATTTCAATATATGAATTTTGGGGAGACATAAACATTTAGTCTATAGCACAAATTACATAATTTGAGGACCCTTTTCGACCTTTATTTGAACTGTTTGAGCAAGACAAACAAGGAATCACACTCTCCTTTTTCTATGAGCTTCTTTAACAACATAGTATCTTGGTTTTCTCCTGACTGGTTACTTTTTTCAGTTTACTTGTTCTTATTTCTGCTGCTTCTAAATGCTGGAATTTCTCTCAACCCTATCTTGGGTCACATTCTTCTCTCCCTCTCTATGCTTTTTCTATAAGTAATCTCATTTATTTCCATGACTTAACATTTTCCTGCCCTCTGTCATAATATAATATGAAAAGATCTGGACCACCTGGACATCACATTGATTCTCTGCATTGGTAACATCATGTAGGTTGGACAGGACAGGCAAGAAGTGGCAAAAAGACTGGAGGCTTTGTTAAGACACATGTACTTCAGAGGGTGGGAAATGAACCCTATTACGTTTCAGGGACCTGCAATTTCTGTGAAATTTTGAGGTTTCCAGTAGTCAGGAATGTTCTGGGATATTTACTCCAAAGCAAAAGGCACATTGCTGCATGCATTGTGAATCTCACATTACAAAGAAAGAAACGCAGCACTGGGTAGCCATCTTTGGATTCTAGAAGCCTAGAATTCCACACCTGAGCATATTTCTCCTCTTCTTATATTTGATAACATGGAAATGTACCATCTTTGAGTGGGGTTAAGAAGGAAACGCTACTGAAGCAGGTCCAGATCATGTTGCAATCATCCTTGTCATTTGAGCCATGTAATTCGTTAAACCCTGTTGTATTAAAAATATTAGTTTTGGGAAAGGATGCAGTTTGGAGCAGATGTTTTAGTGGGATATTCACAATATAACACCTTGGTATTCTGAAACAAAGCTATGCTATTCATAGCAAATCATTACATGTGTTTTAAGAAACAGCCCTTGGAGTGTTGCTGGACCCTGGCAGAGGCATAACACTTTGCCATGTGTCACCAAGTGAACATGTATTCAGAACTGCTCCAGGGCTGAGTTCTATTGAACCCAACAAATTATACAGTCAGATATGTCTAGCAACAGGCCATTAGGAAATGGACTAAATTGAACCCAAGCAGGATCAGAGAGTACAAACAAGCTGCATGAGCTGGAAGACTAGAATGCTTGCTACCCAAAAGAGTTGTACCAGTGTCCCTTCCCTGGTTTGCACCCATGGACATATAAGGGCTTCTGTACTACTGACTGAATGAAGAAAACCTCTGAGCTTCATTTACAGATGGGTCAGCATGCTACATGAATGAAATGGAAAAATTGACAGTGGCCACATTATAACCACATTCAGGAGTGGCCCTGTAACTTAATGAAGATAAAAATCCTCTTTATGGTAAAAGCTTCAGTTCCAGCACCCTGGTTATCTACTTTGCGTAGAAGGAGAAGGGGTCTGAAGTGAGAATATATAGATTAATGGGCAGTGGTCAATGACCTGGCCTTCTAATCTGAGGCCTAGAAAGACAAGCACTAGAAAACTGAAGACAATGAGGTCTATGGAATAGGCATGTGGATAGACATATGGGAGGGAATAAAAGTGTGAAAATATTTTAATGTTCACCAGAAAGCATGTACTACCGATAGGTACTGCAATCTAAGTTGATGAAATGACTTGATCAGTTGACCTTACCAGCCTTTCTCATTAGCGACCCCAGATGTATCATAATGGGCACATGAATGGAGTGGCCATGGTAGTGGAGATGCAGACTGTATGTGTGTTCAACAGCATAAACTTCCAGAAACCTAACTATCGTTGTCTCGGAATGTCCAACTTGTCAACAACATAGGCCAAATCTGAGCCCCCACTATGACACCATTATTCAAGGAGACCAAATGACCTTAGGGTGGCAAGGTTGACCACATTGGGCCCCTCTATTTTGGAAAGGCCAGAAGTTGATTCTCACAAAGACAGAAACTTATCTAGCCATGAGTTTGCCTTTCCTGCTTATAGAGGCTCAGCCAGCACTTAACATCTATGAGCTTATAAAATTCCTGATCCATAGACTGGGTATCTCACACAGCACAGCATCTGACAAGACGGCCCACTTCACAGAAAATGAGGTTCAGGAGTGGGCTCATGGCCATAGTTTCCACTGACCATATCACGTAACACACCATGTAGAAACAGCTGACCTCAGAGAACACTGGAACTTTCTAAAGATGCAACTGAAGTGCCAGGTCAGGAGAAACAGTCTGAATGAATGGGATGTCATCTTTTAAATGCAGTATATTTTAGTCTATTTATTAAATCAGCAGCCTGTATATGACACTGTGTCTCCCTTATGAAAGTGTATGTGTCTGGAAACAAAGTTTGGCAATAGGATTGGCCCCACACCACCATTCCCTATGATCCACTGGGAAACTGTGTGCTTCATATCCTCATCATTTTAAGGTCTAGTGTTTGGAGGGCCTTGTTCACAAGGGGACACATTCTTGCCAGGAGAAACAAATAACAACAATTTATGGCTGCCATCAGGGCACTTTGTACTCTTGTGCCCAAGGAGAAGCAGATGAGAAGAGGAATCATGGGAATGTATAACTGATTCTGATCATTAGGATGAAGCAGGGCTGCTTTTCTCCATTGAAGCCAGAAGGGATTATGTGTGAAACTGAAGTGATCCACTTGGATGCCTCCTTGTACTCTCTTGCCCCATTGTAACTATGAATGTACAAGTGCAGCGAACCCAGACCAAGAAGCTCTCGGAGCACTCAGGAATGAAGGTTTGGGTCACACCAGGTAAACCACCAAAACCTGATGAGGAAATAGCTGAGGTCATGTTGTCCTTCCCTTCCCTCATCCCCCAACCTGACTCCAACAACTTCAGTCATTAACAAGCTCTGCTGGATCTCACTCCAAAATATATCTTACATACATCTACTTTCTCTCATCTCCACTCCTACACCTTCGTCTCAGCCATGATTATATCACACTTGCATTACTTCAAGTCTCCTAAACAATTTCTTACCTCTCTCTTCTGCTGCGATCCATACCCCCAATAGTAGATAAAGCAATTAAAATTATATATGTCAAATTTTTCACCAATTTAAAACATTTCTGTGACTTCCCACAAATTTTAACATAAAACTTCAATTTCTAACATGGACTATAAAGTTCTATGTCATCTCGTCATTTCCTGTTTCCATTCACATCTTGTACTATCTCCCCCATAGTTCACCAACCATTCAGGTCTTACTGACTTCCTTGACAGTGTGAGGCTATGCACACTTTCTTGCCTCAGGTTCTTTGCACCAGCTGTTATTTTGCCTGGAACTTTTTATTTTAGTATCTTTGTATAGCAGGCTTTCATTTACCATTTAGTTCTCAGTAAAAAAGTCATCCATTTACTAATGCCTTTCCTGGCTATGCAGTGTAAAGTACTAAAGGAGGTTTCTTATTTCCCCACAACTCATGGTTATTTTTTTTCAATAACCTGATTTTTATTATCCCTGTATTTTGTGAGTCTTTAAAATTATCTGTCACCTCAAATAGACTTTAAGATTGATGACCTCAAGAATTGCTTGCCTTGTTTATCATTAAATGCTTAGTGCCAAACAGCACGAAGTATAAAGTAGATGCTCAAAAACTATGTTTATTGAATGAATTTGGTCACTGCCTAATAGAAGACACTTTTTACAAACTGTTTTTCCTAAAAAAGTGATATTTTGTCCTATAAATGTAATTTTGATAAAGATAAGTGGAGAATATCTTAGACAGTAGTTCAATTATGGCTTTATAAGGGAGATACTATTTTGTCTGCCATAGAGGCAGTAAATCACAATTCACAGGGACTTTTTTTTTTTTTTTTTTTTTTTTTAGACAGAATCTCTCTCTCACCCAGGCTGGAGTGCAATGGCACAGTCTCAGCTCACCGAAATCTCCACCTCCCAGATTCAAGCGATTCTTCTGCCTCAGCCTCCCGAGTAGCTGGGACTACAGGCATACACCACCATGCCAGCTAATTTTTGTATTTTTAGTATAGACAGGGTTTCACCATATTGGCCAGGCTGGTCACTAACTCCTGACCTCGTGATCCGCCCGCCTTGGCCTCCCAAAGTGCTGGGATTAGAGGTGTGGGCCACTGTGCCCAGCCACAAGGACATTTGTATGGGTAAAGTTATAGGAGGGTATATGGAGATAACAAAGACAGAGCTATAATAATCCCAGAATGCATTTCTTTATGAGAATCCAATTATGTGTCATTTACATTTTTACTCTGAAAATTTAATAAGCTCATTGTTGAACCTTTGGAATATATATTTATATAATTTAGAGGTAATAACTTTTCCACCTTAATGTACCATTTTCCAATCTTTCTTTTAGAGTAAATCGGATGTATAATTCTGTATTTTGCTTTGTTTTCATTTATATCATATAATTTCCCCATATTTTCTCAAATAAAATTTAAAGGTTTGTCTTTTAAGTGATCATATGAATGTGCCATATTTATTTTAACCTATTTCTTTATACTCAAATGTTTAAATTCTTCTCAGTTTTTTAACACAATTTTGAACTTTGATATTTTCATCATAATTTTGAATTTATGAAATGGTGCTGGGAGGAGCATCTTCATTAATTAATGTATATACATACTTCTTATTATTTCCTTATTGTGTAATCTCCAAAGTATAATTTCAATGTCATAATGCTTGAGAATATTTGAAGGCTGCTATAGATTGATATTTATTTCCATAAATTCATAAATTTTGTACTAATTTACAGTCCCACCAGCAATATTCGGTACACTTTTCATAATACCTATCCATCATTAAGCATCATTATGGTTTTGTAGATTTCATAATTTAATAGATGACATAGGACATGTCATTACTATTTAGTTTTATATTTATTTGATTACAATTTCAAATGTTTATTTTATACTTTAAAACTATTTTGTCATACTTATGGCAATGACTTTTGTTTACTTCCTACTTTTTAAGTCAGAATCTCAGTTTTTTCTTATTCTTATTTAGCTTTAAGTGTAAAATAAATGCTTCTTAAGTTTGCAACCAAGTAGAATATAAAGCAAAAATCCTCTTTCCCCATATATATCTTTCTTTAACATTTTTCTTGATGTTACTATTTTCTTTTATTTTATTTCATATGACATGTTTTGAGAATTAACCAATAATGAATTGACAGGCCAGGGTTTTTATTGTAGACACACCATATCTTTTTGTGTGCCCTTGAAAAATAGAGAACAGATTTTATTCGAATACAGAGACAGCATGTGTTCACCCATTCATCCATTTGTCCATTTATTCATTCATAAGTCTATTATTTTCATGAGTACCTCATGGGAAGACCTTGAAAATTTTCCATCTCTATCTCTCTCCCAAAGCTGCTGGATGCCTGAAATTGAACCATTAGTGAATCATTTTAGAGATGATTGGTCGGGGAAAAAAGGGCTATCAAAATGTTCACCCGTAAAGAGTCAAGCAACAGTCAATCTACCTCCGTCTATCTTTTCCATCCTGTTCTTTCACTCCTTTTCCATACACCAAGAAAGGCCATGGGGAATTTTTGTCCCAGGACTCCTCAATCTTTCCTCCCATTTCAAAGCCTTTTGATTTATATTGGGAGGACCATGGTGAGGTTTCATGTTTATTTTTGAGGTTCGGGATAGTTGTTTTTCTCACCAGTTATAGGTAAGAAACACAGAGTACAATTTATTCCATTCTTAGCCATCTCTTGATGAATTCGGGTAGAAGGGGTCCTACTACCTATCTCTTGAATGAGAACACTTTCTTCTTCTCAGTTACGTGTGTTTCTGGGTCCTGGATGAGTTTTTACCAGGGCTGGGACTAGGGTGACAGAATCTCATAGGGTCCAGTTTAGGGTGAGGCAAGTGAGTGAATTGTGAAAGTGCTGGATTTATTTAAATTTTTGTCCATCATGGATTGTTTTATTGATTTAGAATTTTTAAAATATTGCATTGAAATATTCTCCTTGATTACTGAGTTGTTTTGATGGTCCCTACATTTTGTACCCAAGTTGAGTGCCTCAGTTGCCTCATCCTAATCCTGGTATAGGCTTTGTTCCCCAGAGATGAAGGAGTCTTAGCATCATCTGTGGGCTACTCTGGTTCCTCCATTATTAACCAAAACTGGATGATCCCCAAACCCACTCTCAGCTGTCATTTTTGGAGAAAGTTTTGGGCTTCCTTCCATATCCATCTGCTTTAGCACTGGGTGTATTCCACCTGTTTGAGTGAATGTCCTGTTCTGTCTAGATTCTGTGACCATTCAGTGGTTATCATCCATTTGCAATGGACACAGAAAAGTAAAACAATAGTAAAAGGAACTGTGCACTTCAGAAAGACATTCACGGGCTTATTTAGTTTAGGCATTTGTGGCAAGTGTGGTTGCAGGTAATGGGAAGCAGGACACATTCTTCCAAGGCTCTGAAGTTGCAGAGGCCTGCACAAGGTACACTATTATATGGATTCTCAACATTCATTACAAATTACAATCACCTGGAGAGCTTTAAAAAAGTCAGGCCAGGCTGGGTGCAATGGCTTATGCCTGTAATCCCAGAACTTTGGGAGGATCACTTGAGGTCAGGAGTGTGAGACCAGCCTGGCCAACATGGTGAAACCCTGTCTCTACTAAAAGTACAAAAATTAGCCAGGCGTGGTGGTGAGCACATGTAATCTCAGCTACTCAGGAGGCTGAGGCAGGAGAATTGCTTGAACCCAGGAGGTGGAGGTTTCAGTGAGCTGCGATCGCGCCACAGCACTCCAGCCTGGATGACAGAGCAAGACTCCATCTTAAAAATAAAGTTGAAAACAACCCCATCAAAAAGTGGGCAAAGGATATGAACAGACATTTCTCAAAAGAAGACATTCATACAGCCAACAGACAGACACATGAAAAAATGCTCATCATCACTGGCCATCAGAGAAATGCAAATCAAAACCACAATGAGATACCATCTCACACCGGTTAGAATGGCGATCATTAAAAAGTCAGGAAACAACAGGTGCTGGAGAGGATGTGGAGAAATAGGAACACTTTTACACTGTTGGTGGGACTGTAAACTAGTTCAACCATTATGGAAAACAGTATGGCGATTCCTCAAAGATCTAGAACTAGATGTACCATATGACCCAGCCATCCCATTACTGGGTATATACCCAAAGGATTATAAATCATGCTGCTATAAAGACACATGCACACGTATGTTTATTGCGGCACTATTCACAATAGCAAAGACTTGGAATCAACCCAAATGTCCATCAGTGACAGACTGGATTAAGAAAATGTGGCACATATACACCATGGAATACTATGCAGCCATAAAAAAGGATGAGTTTGTGTCCTTTGTAGGGACATGGATGCAGCTGGAAACCATAATTCTTAACAAACTATCGCAAGAACAGAAAACCAAACACTGCATGTTCTCACTCATAGGTGGGAACTGAACAATGAGATCACTTGGACTCGGGAAGGGGAACATCACACACTGGGGCCTATCATGGGGAGGGGGGAGGGGGGAGGGATTGCACTGGGAGTTATACCTGATGTAAATGACAAGTTGATGGGTGCAGCACACCAACATGGCACAAGTATACATATGTAACAAACCTGCACGTTATGCACATGTACCCTAGAACTTAAAGTATAATAATAATAATAATAAAATAAATAAATAAATAAAGTTGAAGATGGGGTACTACCTTTAACTCTTCATTTAATTTTTCTAGGGAGAGGCCCACTCATTAGGAGTCTTAAAGTGCCTCAGATAATATTATTGTGTAACCAAACTTAAAAACCACTGTTCTTTTGTTATTCACAGGACAGCTGAGACTTATTCTTAAGGGTATGAAAAGCAGATTACTATGATCCTTAAATGCCAAATCAACAGTATCTAAGGACTTTGGTAAAGAAATGTCTTCTACAGTCAAAAGTGGTAACAGCAGAAGGAAGGATGGGGAGCAGAGCTTGGTGTTTCCATGAGATTTGAAATATATGTCCCAGTGATATTTATGATTGAGGCTGGGAGCTGATTTCTCTTTTTCCCCACTGGGTGATCCAATTTTTATTTAGTTTAGTTTTGGAGGTGAACTTACCTGTATATTTGTATACACCTGATATGTATTGTAATAGTAACTTGTCACCTTTCTGAGAAATGTATTTAGTATTATGAGTCTCTGTTAAATCACAGTGAATGGTCAATGAAGGATTCTGAGGCTGCGGAATAAACACCCCTGTGTGTTTCCATATAGTTTCTATAAGATTATCAGATTTGTCAAATACAGTCTATGTTAATTCATCTAGCAGATTTGTTTTCCTTCTGGTAATTGTGAGAAATAGCTTCATAACTAGGAAATGAATAAACTATTTCTTCCATGATGTGGTAATATGATTTATCAAAGTAATCTGATTTGAATCTAATACATCTCATCAATTGGGTTTCTCAATATATTTTAAACATTTACCAAAAAGTTTCTTCCAAAATAAGTGTTTTCTTTGGGGCATACATACTAGATATCTTGCTTGTTTTTTGAACGTCTTCAGAGATATATTTTTGCTGCAACTTTCAGGCTGGAATGTAAAATCTCCAGTGGGCATCAGTCTCAATTTCATGCCATTACTTCCTCCCTTCAGAAAACCCCCTGTATTTAAGAGAAGTAAGAGAGCACCACTGTGGAAAGGGGCTGATATTGCTTCTCAGGTAGACAAAGACCATAACCACGTGAAGAAGCTGGAAGAGTTTCTATCTTCATTACACTAATAGGATTTTGAGGACTATTAGGGTAATGAAGATTAATAGTCTCATTATTCTTTCACATTTATGGTAAACCAAAGCCACAGATCATTGAAGAAGTAAGTGTTTTCAAATGTTACATAGTTGTCATGACTGAGAAGAAGGAGGCAATACATTTTGGTTTCTTACAATAAGTTTACCTTGTCTTGTCTTTGTCTTGCTTAATCTAGACCACAACTTTCTGTGGTCTAGATTACATTGCTGAAAATGACCATCATATTGTCTTCCTACTCTGACATTTATTAAATGTAGTTCTTGTTCTGTTGAGATGTTTGGAAGGTGGCAGGATATGGGATGCCAGAGCTGTTTCTTTTTTCTACATTTTGGAATTATTGATAGAATAATATTTCTGCCATCCTGAACTAAGGTCAAAAGATTACCCCTGGGAGATTTTGAGTCAACTTAATTACCTAGGGATATATTGATGAAGAATACTTTTGTTTTATTTCACAGCGACATAGTGGGAATTTACCTGGCACTTCCACTAAATTGCTGCATGAACTTAGGGAGATCCCATCCCTTCTTGTGGCCCCAGTTTTCATGCCAACATACTGGAATTGAACCAGATAATCTCAAAACCTTCATCCAACTCAAATAAGCTATGGTTTGTTGATTTATTCCTAAGATTACGTGAATTAATGCATGCAGGTTTTGCTTTATATCTAAGGAAAATAATTTTTGACAATGAATTCAGCATAGCAATGCTATAATGTTACTATCTTTATATTTTTAAAACTGTATTTCTTCTAAATAACTTAATGCTCTCTGACATTTAGAATTATCTCAGAAGCATAGTCTCAATTTTATTTCATTAATTTTCACCATGTGTGAGCAGTGGTTATAGAAATATTATTCTTGTTTTATAGGTTTATAAAAAAAATAAGGCAAGTTACACTACATTCTTCAAGGCGTTAAGGGGAAAAAATTAGAATTAAGTATTAGGATTTGGCCAGCATGGTGGAGGGGAAGAATGAGATGCGTAGAGGCTGCTGGAAGCTAGAGTTGGGTATAGGGTATGGGCACATCACATATGTAAGGTTGGTTGTGAGAGAGCTACTTGAAAGGAAGAGAGAGGTAATGGGCAGCAGCAATTAGGATGGTCATGATTCTATCTGCCCAGCCCAGACTGTAAGAAATTGTGTAAGAATTAACTGCTAAGCATGTAGGTGGGCCTAATAAGTCTTTGAACCCAACTTTTTATCCGGTATCTAATTTTATTCTAAAAGCCCTACAGCAACAATTATAGCTCAGACTTATGAAGCACCTATGTCGAAAACTGTGTTTTGTATTTTATATACATTACAGTGGTTAAATATTCAAAGGCAGGTACTGTAATTATGTTTATTTTACATCTAAGAAAGCTGGAGTTAATAGAGGTTAAATGTCTTGGACCAGGTCACACAGCCTGTAAGTGGTGAAGCTGGCAGCTGAATCTAGATCTGTCTCGACTCAAATTTTCCCTTTACAAAATTTCTCCAGTAACAGTTTATAGTACTATCATTTGTGCCTGCATATTTTATTGCGTTTTAGAAAATTTCAATCTTTATGAGAATTTTGAGAACTCTGGCCCTTGACGTTGTGTCAGTGTTAATAATAACTGATACTATCACTGCAGCCATGATTCTTCAAAAGGTAACGAGATTTATTTGACTTTTTGTCCTATCTGTACAGGGAACTTATTTTCACAACTCAAAATTGTTACATAGGGTCTATGGCAGTAGACAGTTTGTGATGGTTAATACTGAGTGTCAATTTGACTGAATTGAAGGATACAAAGTATTGATCCTGGGTGTGTCTGTGAGGGTGTTGCCAAAGGAGATTAACATTTGAGTCAGTGGACTGGGAAAGGCAGATCCACCCTTAATCTGGGTGGGCAACATCTAATCAGCTGCCAGAGAGGCTAGAATATAAGCAGGCAGAGAAATGTGAAAAGAGAGACTGGCCTAGCCTCCCAGCCTATATCTTTCTCCCGTGTTGGATGCTTCCTCCCCTTGAACATCGGACTCCAAGTTCTTCTGTTTTGGGCCTCGTACTGGCTCTCCTTGCTGTTAGCCTGCAGACAGCCTGTTGTGGGACCTTGTGATTGTGTGAGTTATTACTTAATAAACTCCCCTTTATATGTATATATACACACACACATATATACGTATATATACATATGTGTATATATATACACACTGACAAATACACAGTTCTTGTCACCTAAACTTGATTCCCCAAATGACTCTATGCATCTTTTTCTGTCCTTACGTCTCACCTCAGCTCAAATCCTGAAATTATTCCCTTCCCCTCTGGAACTCATAGTCAGTTATCCATAACATATCCTATACCCTTGACCTCTTCTCTGAAAGCTCCCTTCTCCTTTTTGTTCGAACTGTAACCTGGCTGTTCTCTGAGGACACTGCCTCCCCTACAGGCCTCTCATGTTGTGGTTGTTTTCCCTCTCTTACAAGTCTCATCCCACTAAGACTGCAGGTAGAGGATACCATTTTTCCCTTCTGCTTCCTAATAGATCCCAGCAGTGAATTCCACCTTTAGACTCTGCCACCCATTACCCCTCCCTATTGTGTCATCTACTTCTGGATCATTTCTCCTCATTCCTCAGAGTTTTAATCATGTGGTTCCCTGTCAAGCATTCCACCACTACTCCTTTCATAATTTTGGATGATTTTTGAATTTCTTCATAGACAATAATACCATACACTCACAGTTTCTCAACCTACTCTTCTCCTCTAAAAGGTCTTATCTTCCACCTCACTTCAACCATCATTCCTAAAATCATTTTCTAGACATTGTCATTACCAATGACCTGAATTTTTTTATAATCTCCATTTCAAAAATCTCATCTTTGAATAACAACTCTTCTTTTTCTAGCTCACTCCCTCTACCCCCAATCTCCAAGCGTCGTTAGTGTTCCCTGAGAACTTTAATTTGTCAATATTCCACCTTTTCTTCTCTTTCACTCCACTCATGCTTTTATTTCCCTCATTATTCAGCTTAAATTCTATCTTTATAATGACTCACTGGCATATACTTTCAATCTCATTGTTCTGATCTCCATCCCTGTATCCAGTGAGGAAGAACAACAAAAACCAAAACACTGATTAGCTAACACTACTCCCTTTCTACACTCATGCAGCTGGACGTAGCTGGTGAAAAACACCTAACCATGCCAACTTATGTCACTTTAAGTTTATAACACCAATTCTCAAATGATCCTTTAAGGTTGTCTAAAAGAAATATCACCTTTCTCTCTTCCACTTTATTCTATATCTTCCTACATTGCTAACAACAACAACAAAAAAGAAGCAATCAAAAGTTAACTTCCACAAACTCCCCATTATAATTATTTATCTAGTTATCTGCATCTGGGACCATATACTCTGTCTCCTCTCCCATTACAATAGATTAACCTCTTTACTGTAGTAAACTTCACCTTCACTTATTTGAGGACATCTGGCAATTCTTCCCTCTCTCTCTCTCAAATAACCTATTTTCCTCATTACTACTTTTCTGTAGTAATGTAAACATCTGTCTTGTTTACAACATCTTCCCTGTTACCCTACATCCTCCTCCAGCTATTCCTACATTGTTCTTCTCCCATCCTCTTACGGTTAAACTCCTTGAATATACTATTTATATTTGCTTGCTCCAATTTATCTTCCTCTAACTTCCCCTGAACCCATCGCAGTTAGGTTATCATCTGAAATCACTGGTGTCATAGAGACCAAAAATATATATCCCTCTGTGTTCAGAATTCTCATAAAAATTTTCAAACTTGCAGATAAGCTCAAAAATAATATAATAAACATACATGTAACCCAACTTACAATGAACACATTTTAATATTTGAAATTATTGCTTTGGATTTTTATTTATTAAAAATAAATGTATAGACAAAACTCAATTTAGTTCCCTCTATCTTTATCCAAACTTAACCACTCTCCTGAACTTAGCATGTGCTTTCTTCTTATTTATTTAGTTAGTTAGTTTTTGGACGGAGTCTTGCTCTGACACCCAAGCTGGAGTGCACTGGCGTGATCATAGCTTACTGTGGCCTCAAACTCCTGGGCTCAAGCGATCCACCCACTTCATCCTCCAAAGTAGCTGGGAGTACAGGAGCAACTACCATGCCCAGCTAATATTTTTTAACTTTTCTGTAGAGATGGAGTTTCATAATGTTGTACAGACTGGTTCGGAATTCCTGGCATCAAGCAATCCTTGATTACAACTTTTATCTATTTTTTTTTTTAGTCTATATATTATACAGTTTTTTATGCATGAAAACAAACATTTGTATTATTTCCACAGTTTATGTAAATTATACCTTATTGTGTGTTATTATCCATGTCAGTTTTGCAAATATGTTTGGTTAGTAAAATTTTCTGATGATTTTTCTGTCTTATCTTTCTCTGATTTTATATAGAAGTTGAATTACCTTAATGAAATGTGTCAATAAGCTCTTCACTTTCTCTACTCTTGAATAAGCTGTATAAGATAGGGTGTGTCTGTCCTTAGAGTGCTCACTAAAAATAAGCTGATTCATTTCTGTGGATAAATTTTTGAATTCTCACTAATTTTTTAATTAAAGGTCTAACATGGTTTTCTATTGTATTTATTCTTGTATCAGTGTTGGTAATTCATCTTTTTTCTAGAAAACAGCCAACTCTCCTGCTGCTCTTTCCTAGATGTTTCTTAGTGGTAAGGATAAGCCATTACACCTAGATTTCAAGGATCTTTTATATAAACTACTCTGTATCTTCTTTCTACTTGGCCTCTTAAATTCCCATCATGGAAACGTATTTTTAGCTTTGTTTTTACATTTGATCAAAAAATGTGTTTGTCTTCATGTATTTACCTGAAATCTTTATTTTTCATTATTACTATTATTGTATAGAAAGTTATTTAAGTTAAAAAATAAAATTAATTTTAAGTAACTCTGGCTAAAGAAGAAATTATTAGACATAAGAGGTATAGTTTTTGGTTTAATAATGAATATTTGTATTTATTTATGTATTTTTAATTTTTGTGAGTACATAGTAGGCAAATATATTTATGGATTACATGAGATAATTCAATACAGACATACAATGCATAAAAATCACATCACAGTAAATGGAGTATCCATCACCTCCAGCATTTATTTGTGTTCCAAACAATTAATTTATACTCCTTTAGGTATTTCTAAATGTACAATTAAATGATTTTTTACTATAGTCATCCTATTGTGTTAGCAAATACTAGGTCTTAGTCATTCTTTCTAACTATGTTTTGTACCAGTTAATCACGCCCACTTCCCCCCACCATCCTCCACTACATTTCCCAGCCTCTAGTAACCATTCTTCTACTCTCTAGCTCCATGAGTTCATTTGCTTTAATTTGTAGCTCCCACAAATAAATGAGAACATGTGATGTTTGACTTTCTGTGCCTGGTTTATTTCATTAACTTACCATAATGACCTCCAGTTCCATCTGTGTTGTTGCAAATTTCTCATTCCTTTTTATGGCTGAATAGTAATCCCTGGCCTGTATGTACCACATTTTCTTTATCCATTCATCTTCATCTGTTGATGGACACTTAGGTTGTTTCCAAACCTCAGCTATGGGGTCTACCTCTCCCTTCTTCTCTAATAATATCTGCTTTATATATCTGAGTGCTCCAGTATTGGGTATATTTATATTTATAGTTTTTATGTCCTCTTATTAATTGACCACTATATCATTATAAAATGGTCTTTTTCTCTTCTTATGATTTTTGTCTTGAAATCCATTTTGTCTGCTATAAGTATAGCTATTCTTGCTCTTTTTTAGTTTCCATTGGCATGCAACGTCTTTTTTTTATCCCTTTATTTTCAATCTATGTGTCTCTCTACAGGTGAAGTGTATTTCTTAAAGGCAGCAGATAATTACACCTTGTTTTTCTTATCTATTCAGTCAATCCCTGTCTTTTGATTGGAGAGTTTAATCCATTGACATTTAATGTTATTATTGATAGGTTAGGACTTACTCCTGATATTCTGTTATTTGTGTTCTCGTTGTTGTTTTGTCTTCTGTTCCATCTTTTCTTCCATCCTGTCTTCCTCTTAATGAATGTGATTGTCTTTGGTGGTATGATTTAATTAGTTGCTTTCTATTTTTTGTGCATCCATCATATGATTTTTGATTTGAGGCTACCATGAGATTTACAAATACTGTATTATAACTAATTGTTTTAAGCTGATAACAACATGTTTGCACACACAAAAAGCAAACAAGGAACAAAAAGAAAACTAAATTAATCTCTACACCTTGACTTTATGCCTCTGCTTTTTAGCTTTTTGTCATTTCTCTTTATATTTTATTGTACCATCTATATCTTGAAAATTTGTATTAATACAACGATAATAGTTACTATTTTTTAAGAGTAGTTTACACAGCACACTTACAGTGTCATAGTATTATGTCTTTTGTGTACTTATTATTGTCAATTTTGTACCTTGAAATGATTTCTTATTGCTCATTAATGTCATTTTCATTCTGACTGAAGTACTCCATTTAGCATTTATTATAGAATAAGTCTGATGTTGATGAAATATCTCAGTTTTTGTTTGTCTGGAAAAGTCTTTATTTCTCTTTCATATGTGAAGATTATCTTTGCTGGATATACTATTCTAGAGTAATGATTTCTTTTTCCTTCAGCACTTTAAATATCACGCCACTTTCTTCTGGCCTGTAAGGCTTCTACTGAAAAGTCTGTTTCCAGGCATATTGAGTCTCCATTGTATGTTATTTGTTTCTTTTCTCTTGCTGCTTTTAGGATCCCTTCTTTGTTTTTGACCTTTGAGACTTTGCTTATTAAAGGCCTTGAGGTAGTCTTCTTAGGGTTAAATGTGCTTGGTATTCTAAATTCTACCTTCTTGTACATGGATGTTCTCTGTTACTATCCTTTTGAATTAACTTTCTTCCCCCATCTCTTTCTCTACCTCTTCTTTAAGGTCAATAACTCTTAGATGTGCCCTTTTGATGCTATTTTCCAGATCCCATATGTGTGCTTCATTGTTTTGTCTCCTCTGACTTTGTCCTTTCAAATAGCCTGTCCTCAAACTCACTAATTTTTTCTTCCACCTGATCATTTCTGCTATTAAAAGACTCTGATACATTCTTTAGAATGTCAATTGCATTTTTAAGTACAGAATTTCTGCTTGATTATTTTTAATTGTTGCAATCTCTTTATTAACGTTTGTCTGACAGAATTCTGAATTCCTTCTCTGTGGGTTATCTTCTGTTTCTTAAAATTTCCTCAGAAGAGCTATTTCAAATTCTCTGTCAGCAAAGTCATGTATCTCTCTTTCTCCAAGATTGGTCCCTGGTGTCTTCTTTAGTTCCTTTCATGAGGTCATGTTTTCCTTAATGATCTTGATGCTTTTGGATGTTTGTCTGTGTCTGAGCATTGAAGAGTTAGGTATTTATTGTAGTCCTTGCAGTCTGGCTTATTTGTACTTGTCCTTCTTGTGAAGACTTTTCAGGTTTTTGAAAGGACTTGGGTGTTGTGATATACTTAAGTTAATTTCTGATACATGGATAAGCAAATGTGTATATGGGCAAGGGAATAATATGAAGAAAATTTAAACAAAACTATAAACAGAAATAATTTTAACGACACTATCAATTTGCACAACATATATTAAAATATAATGAAGTTATATTTTCACATGGAACTGGGGAAATTAAATACAGTATTAAAACATAGTTTAAAATAATACTTATATATCACAACCTACACTGATGCAATCCTTTCAGAAAACAATTTATATTACAATGTATTACAAGAGAATAACTAAAAGCAGGAGTACACAGCTCTATGTTGTTTATAAAATTAAATCCTGAAGAATACTCAACTATACAGCATTAAATTTAAAAATAAAACATGGCATATTTACTGCAGAATGTTATGGAATTGTTAAATATTTCATTTTTAAGAAGAACAAACCAAAAACAAAATTGTTCATGAAATAATATTCTCAACATATTTGTGTTGCTACATTGTCATGCAACTGTGGAAGAATACATATAGCATAAGGGTGAAAAATAGATGTAAGCCTAAGGAAATAAAAATTGTATTATAATGGAAGGACTATGAGTACACTAGAGTAGACTGCTAGTTTATTTAATAATAGGTGTTGCCTCAGTTAAGTTTTGGCCTATTAGCCAACTGAGAAGTTAGATTTTAATCTTGTCTTCCTTGAGCCTCTAAAAGTTTCAGGTAAAACTTCAACTTCTATTTTTAAATAATTCTATTTTTGTAAGAAATCATTTGGGAGGCCAAGGCATGCGGATCACAAGTTCAGGAGATCGAGACCATCCTGGCTAATATGGTAAAACCCCGTCTCTACTAAAAATACAAAAAATTAGCTGGGCGTGGTGGTAGGCACCTGTAGTCCCAGCTGCTGGGGAGGCTGAGGCAGGAGAATGGCGTGAACCCAGGAAGCAGAGCTTTCAGTGAGCCAAGGTCGTGCCACTGCACTCCAGCCTGGGCGACAGAGCAAGACTCCATCTCCAAAAAAAAAAAAAAAAAAAAAAAAAAGAAAGCAAGAAATCATATCACTGTACTCTCTTCAATAACAACAATCTGTCAGTCTGTGCGTGAGCCAGTAACGTATTGCTTTAATTTCTGCAGATTTGTGTTAAAGCTGAGTATCTGGTAAGGCTGTTATGTTTGATCACTCTTCATTTTCAGAACTTTCCTAGATAATCTCTAATGTTTATTTTCTCACATACATTTTATTCTCATGTTGTCAAGTTCCCAAATTGTTTAAATTTCAATGCTGGTGCATCAAATTTACAGTTTAATTTGCAAGAATTGGCACTATTACTATATTGTACTTCTCTATTCAAAAATAAAATATACATCTTTATTTGTTCATGTTCTGTTTATGTTTGTTACCTGAGTTTTATAGCTTTCTTCAGATAATACTGATGTATTCCTTTTTACATTTATGTCTATGCATTTCACATTTTGTGGCTATTGAAAATTGAAAGCTTTCTTTAATTATATTTTAAGCTAGTTATCTCTTATCTGTGGACAAACTACTGATTTCTGTATGTTATGGAGACAGTCACCTCACTGAACATTTTTGTTACTTTTAGTAGTTTTTCACTTTATTATTTGAGTTTGCAGAAGACAAATTCTATCATCTGCAAGTAATACTAATTTTGCTTCATTCTTTTTAATATTTGGTTTTCATGGCTTCAATTTTAATAAATTATTTATCTTTTGTTCTCAGAAAAAATTTTGTTGATCACTATACTTACTGAATTGAAAACAAATGTTGTATCTGAATCATCATAGAGTAGCCGTTAATTAAGTGGGTCATATTGTGTGCTAGACAAGGCCAGATAAGCATGAATTAGTGGCTGGGGAATTCTGAAACCCTGTACTGCACACAAACACTAAAATGAATCTCATTGTTATTGTTCAACAGAGATGAAATGTACACTGACAATGTTAATTTATCACTTAATTGTTCTCATTTTTCAATATAGTAAAAACAAATATCTAGTGAAACATTAGTAGGTTAAAAACAGGCACTAAGACTTGGATTTGGCAACAAAAGCACAGGTGGCAAAAGCAAAAGTAGACAAAAGGGACTACATCAAACTTAAAAACTTTTTCTCAGCATACGAGAGAATCAACAGAATGAAAAGGCAACCTGCAGAATGGGAGAAAATGTTTCCAAACCATACATCAGCTAAGGATTAATATCCATAATGTATAAAGAACTCTTACAACTCAATAATAACAAAAAAAACCTGATTTTAAAATGATCAAAGGGCTTGAGTAGACATTTCTCCAAAGATATGCAAATGGCCAATAATTATATAAAAAGATGCCCCAAATTACTAATTATAATGGAAATGTGAAACAAAACCACAATAGGACATCACCTCGCACCTGTTAGAATGCCTGCTGTTAAAAAACAAGCAAGCAGAAAATAACAAGTGTTGACAAGGATGTGGAGAAATATGCAGTAGAATGTTATTCAGTCTTAAAAACTTATTTCTGTTTTGTTATAAAACAGTTTGTTTAGAAGGATATTGTTTCACATGCTACAAAATGGATGAATCTTGAGGACATTATACTATGTGAAATAAGCCAATCACACACAAAAAAGCTTCATAATTATGCTTATAATCAAATTCATAGAAACAGAAAACAAAATGGTAGTTGCCGGGGGCTCGTAACGAGGAGGAGAAAACTGGAAGTTACTGTTCATTGGGTATAGAATTTTAGTCATGTAAAATAAAAAAAAAAAAGTTATTGAGATCCACTCTACAATAATGTACATATAATCAACAATATTATAGCAAACACTTAAACATTGTTGTTAGGATAAGTTTATGTTACATGTTTTTTGCCATAATAAAAATTTGAGGTAAAATAAGCCATTTTATGGAGGCATAAATGCTTTTCCCATATTACTCAGCTTCTCTGAAGTCTTTTTGTTGGCTCTATTTTTGCTTCGTTTATCAATGATCACATAGATAAAATGGAGCCCACAAGGAAAAGAGCTAGCTAACTGCCCTGGTAAGAAGAAAACAAACATGAGTTTCATGCATTAATTTCACTATTACAGACCATATACTTCTTCAGGATTTATTAGATACAATGAGCCACCATCTATAGAAATGATCTTCTCTTGGCAAAAATGATGTCAAACCACCAATCTTTCTGTTATTTAAACAATCTTTTATTGGTCTTTCTGCTGATTGCTATCTTTTTATTGATCTCTAACTGTTGAAGTGCTTCAGGGCTATGTCTTGAGCCCTCTCTATACTTTATGTTCTCTCTATTCCTAAGTGACCTTATTCTGTCTCCCTTGATTCAGATACCATCTATATACTAATAATGCCCAAAGCTGTCTCTATCCTTTATTTCTTCAATAAGTTCCAAATTCAAATCCAAATGGATTCTTGAAGTTCTCCACTTGACCATCTCAATAGGGATCTCAAAAATCTACCAAGTCATTAAAGCCAGAAATCACTGATTCATTCCTTATTGCTTTATCTCCCTCACTCTTTTAATCCATCAGCATATAACATTGATGCTATCTCCCAAGTTTATCTTCTACCTGTCAACTTCTCCCTATACTTATTGTCACAATATCAGTTCAAGCTGTAATGTTTTCAAATCTAGACTGATAAATACCCATGCCCATGCCTATTATGTACAGGCATCCCTTGGTATATGCAGGTGATTGGTTTAAGATCCTCAACATATACAAAAATCTATGCATACTGAAGTTCCACACTCAGCCCCGTGTATTCAAAGAGTCATCCCTCAGTATAGCTCATCCTGCAAATATTGTGTTTTCAATGCACCACTTGGTTGAAAATAAATCTACCGATAAGCAAACCTATGCAGTTTAAATTAATGTTGTTCAAGGGTCAATTATACTATCATTAAATATTTTCAATATTATGCTTTTTAACTGCCCTGTATCACTAGCCATGCCTCTATCATTATTCTGTACCACCGCAATCCATGCTTTTATAGTAATTAGTTGTTTATTTTATTTTTCTCACTGGGTTATAATTTTTTTGTGGACAGGAGCTACATATGTCCTACTCAGCATTATCACCTCAACACCTAGTATTGTATCTGGCTCATAGTAAGTCTTCACTAAATAATTGTTGATTAAAACAATAAATATTTGAGCACTTAACAATATTTCAACAACTATTGGTGGCACTTCATATATGCTATTTTATTTACCCTTCACCATAATGTTACAAAGTAATTGTTTTTCTTTCCATTTTTACAAATGAATGAGATTTTTGATAAGTGATAAGTGATAATAATAGATAAGTATAAAATTAGAATAATTTCTAATTATTATAGGAATATAGTTAAAAATGGCAGATTAAACAACTACATTTTAACTTTACTCCTTTTCACAGTCTATTAAAATGGCTAAAGGAACAAAAAAATTCAAATCCATAATAACAGAGAATACGGATGAGAAAATGATACCAAAAATGAATTGTCCAAAATGTTGCGAGATGGAAAGATAAGAGAGAAATTAATATCATGTCCACAGCTATATGGCTACAAAATATAATTTTGGAATTGAGACTTATTTCTATGTGATTGCAAAGCAGTTTGGTTAGAATGGACACACTAGTATAGGATAAAACTGAGGTTTCAGTTTCACATTTCACCTTTATATTACTTGTGTGGTCTTGGGCAAGATGCATATTGATCCAGGATTTCATTTTCTCACGTGCTATCTTATTAGTCTGTGGACAATTATAAAGTAGTAAAATTTTATACAAATGATATCATTGGTGCTCTTAATGCTGCTAATGATAGTCAAGGAATGATGTTTTCTCAACTTCATTTCATGATTCTTATGACTCAGGAGTAACATTACTTGCTCCTGGAATTTTCAGACGTGCGCCTCAATCACTTTGTCCTTACAACTAATGATTATTTCAGCTTCAGCTCCCCAAATAATATGAGACAGTAGTTGCTGATGTTTTTCTACATAAAATTTCTCTCCAAGTACTTCTAGGAAAATTCACTAATAAGAAAAGGTCTAGTACTTAGTACCCTCTCTATTTGTTCCACTATTTAGGGGAAATTGGACATCAGATGGGCAACTACATTTGTTTATGGTCCTGTCAGTTCCTTCCCTCTTCTTTGAAAGTTCAGGGCTTCATTTGGAACATAAGGAGAATCTTTTTTTTTCTTCACATGCAATTTTTTAATCAGGATACCCAGAGGCAAAATGTATTCATATGAACAGAACACACCCATTAACACAAATTATATTGGAATATAGTATATATTGGTTTATGTTAATCACTTAACCAAACACAAAGGACAGCATATTCTAAATGATTTTCTGTAATTAATGACTTTAATGTGGTCATGAAAGTGTAGTTGCGGCCCCCAGCGATGTTCTTTATTAGATCAGTGCTGCTGACTGCTTCTCTCTCTGAGGCAGGGATCAGGAAAGCACTGCTAACATGGCTGTTTTCTGCAGCAGAACACAGAAAAGGGAGGCCACTACCTAGATTAGAAAATTAAGGCCTAACTAAAACCACTATAAAAATGGCACGAATATGCAGTGAGCCGAGATTGTACCACTGTGCTCCAGCCTGGGCAACAGAGCAAGACTCGGTCTCAAAAAAAAAAAAAAAAAAAAAAGGCATAAATAAATAATTAAAACACTAAGGGTTAATACTTCTTGGTTTTTAACAATTTTATTTAGCATTTGATTTTCTAATTATTATAGGAATAAAGCTAAAAATGGCAGATTAAACAACCACATTTTAACTTTACTCCTTTTCACAGTCTATTAAAATGGCCAAAGGAACAAAAAAATTCAAATCCATAATAATAGAGAATACGGATGAGAAAATGATACCAAAAATGAATTGTCCAAAATGTTGCGAGATGGAGAGATAAGAGGTAACTGAATTAGCACAATGGAGATAGATGAACACCGCTTCCAGCAGCAGGAACTGTAAACAAGGTATCATTTTTCTCTGGTTTGTCAGTTTCCTCAGAGAAGGATGCCCCAACCTCCTGTTTGAGAGAGGGATAGAAAACTGGCTGCTGGCCTTCTGGCATCCTAGTGGGAGATAGGGTTAGAATTTCATTGATAACTATGCCAATTTTCGTTTACTTTTCTTGTTTTCAATCTGTGCAAAGCTGACTTGTACTGTACCAGTCCACCTTGGAAAGGCTTAGAAATTAGAGGTACCAGGTACCTCTGGAAGCAGAAATGCCGTCCAGATGGACTACAAATAGTAGTAGTGATAAATCGTGTATTTTCATGAGCTATATGACTACCAAGATCCTCTTCAAAACCCATAAGCAGAAGATCGTAGTTTTCATCTCCGGAGAGATTGAGGAGGTTGGACTCAAGGTAACTCTGGACTTGTGGAAGCTCAATGCAGTGCAGGCTGAAGTACCAAATTTAACCTAGGGTAAGTAAGTAAAAATCAACGTAGTAAACCATGATATTCTACTTCGATTGTCCAACTCGGATGCCGGAACACTGGCAGTCAAATTTCTCTACTCTAATCAGGAGGTAGGAGCTTTACTCTCCGGGGAAACTGGCAGGCTTAAGAAATAAGATACCTTAACAAAAGACAGGATTTTTGCCTCATTCCACCGTGAAGCCCACCAATTGAATTCCTTTTTTTTTTTTTTTTTTTTTTTCCCTGAGACGGAGTCTTGCTGTGTCGCAAGGCTGGAGTGCAGTGGCATAATCTCGGCTCACTGCAAACCCTGCCTCACTGGTTCAACTAATTCTCCTGCCTCAGCCTCCCGAGTAGCTGGGTTTATAGGCATGTGCCACCACGCCCAACTACGTTTTGTAATTTTAGTAGAGACGGGGTTTCACCATGTTGGCCAAGATAGTCTCTATCTTCTGACCTCGTGATCACCCACCTCGGCCTCCCAAAGTGCTGGGATTACAGGCGTGAGGCACCGCGCCAGGCCTGAATTCCTCTACTGTTAACCCCACATGACTTCTAGTCCACATTTTAGTGGTTCATTTACCCTTAAATATAAACTGGCAGCCACATTTCAGTAGACATCAATTAAAACGTTTGACCTGATAGATAAGATGAAAATTTAAAAATTGGGAGAGAGTTGGAGGAGATAATATATAAAGGAGAAGGAAAGAGAGAAGAAACTATTGCTGAAACAAGAGTATGCTATTAAAACAAATATTCAAAGAGTAAGAGCTATCTGAAATTTTAAAAAGCGATAGCAGAATCAAATTGGCAATTAAAGGGTGAGGAGGGACATAAAGATAAGGAAATCTTTCAAAAAGACTAACAAATAGTGAAAGATTCAATAAATTTAGAGAGATGGAAAAATACCGAGAGGAGGGTCCAGCTGGGCTTCCTGGGTCGAGTAGGGGCTCAGAAAGCTGTGAAACTCACTCAATTTCCCTTATCAGGACTTACTTCGGTCCTGGATGGATAATATTGAAGATATATACTTAAACTATTTCTAACCCCAGGATTTGTGCATGTGTTTTCTTCCCCAAGAAAGCTATGAACAGTGAATTTTCTGCTGTAAGTTTCCCTGTGTCCTCACTCCCTCTTTCTCTTCCCCCTTCTCCCAAAACTAAAGGAAAAGGAATGTTAACTGCCGGTTTTTCTGTGATCGGCAGACCTTATCTATGCTCCCAATTCCAATTCCTTGTAAACATGTTTTGTAAAGTCCTGTGAGATCCTGTCTCCTTTGCTATGCCACTGCAAGGTCATAAAGTAGATAAAACCTAAGTTGCAATTCTGGTTTTCCTCAAGATCTAAGACATGTCACAAGTGGTTAATTGTCTTTGTTTCTGGCTCTGGTAACATCTTCCCGCCTCAGGTATTTCCCGCCTTAAAGACTTTAAAAGCCATTTGTATAATCGAACTCCGCCTACCCCGTTCGGGACCCCTTCCGCACTGTGTAAGCTTTGTACTGTCACTCTGCTCAATAAAGCCTCCAGCTTTCTCTCTCTATCCGTCCGTGTCTCTATCACTTGCTGTGGTCAGCTGCCACACCAATTCATTGGCGTGGCTAGGCAAGAACCTTAGACGTTACAATAGAAGAGAAAATGTAAGAAACTTAGAGAATCAGTTCAAGAAGTCTAATGTCAGCTAATTGGAGAAAACACAAGGAGAGAAATGTAGGGACCACACAAGCTTTTAGAGATAAAACACAAAAATAAGTCAGGTCACATCCCAAGGAATGGGGATCAGAATGACATCAGAGATCTTAACAAAAATGGAATCTAAAAGCAATGGAGAAAAGGAGGACTTTTTTTTCCAATCTATAATTCCAGACCAAGCCAAACTGTTCTTCAAATATGATGAGATATTATAGATATTTTAGACATACAGGATCTCAAAAAATAATCTACCTCTTAAATATCCTTTCTTAGGAAGCTACTGAAAGATGTGCTACACTAAAGCAAGCGGTTCCACCACTAATGAGAAAGACTTGGGATCGAGAAAACAGAAGATTCCACATAGGAGAGAGGAGAAAATGATTCATTCAGATTAGGATATGAGGAAATTCTATGATAATAATTGTGCATCAGGCAGAGAGGGCAAAGAGGGCAATCAGTCCAGACTGAGACTGGATAACTGAGGGTACTAAGAGTGGGGTAACCTGACAAACAGCTATCTCAGCCAGGTGATTAATATCAACTTCAATAGTGATATTACATTGTTAGTATGTATGTACCTTTTTTTTTTTTTTTGACGGAGTCTCACTGTGTCACCCAGGCTGGAGTGCAGTGGCATGATCTCGGCTCACTGCAACCTCTGCCTCCTGGGTTCAAACAATTCTTCTGTCTCAGTCTCCAGAGTAGCTGGGACTACAGGCACACGCCATAACGCCAACTAATTTTTTTTTGTATTTTTAGTAGAGGCGGAGTTTCACCATATTGGTCAGGCTGGTCTCGAACTCCTGACCTCAGGTGATCTGTCCGCCTCAGCCTCCCAAAGTGCTGGGATTACAAGTGTGAGCCACCGCGCCTGGTCTATGTACGTACCTTTGATATGATGTACTGTTAGTGGCATTTCGCCCCTGTATTCTTCCTCCTCAAAACTCATAAGGCCCATCTAATCATGAGCATAACATCAGAAAAACTCCAGTTGAGACACATTCTGCAAAATACCTGACCAGTACTTCTCAAAACTGTCAAGGTCTTCAAAGACAAGAGAACACTTGGAAACTGTCACAGCCAAGACGAGTTTAAGGAGACATGATAACTAAATGTAATGTTCTATCCTGTCTGGGATCCTAAAACATAAAAAGTACCTTAGATAAAAACTAAGAAAATATGAATAAAATACGTGCTGTAGTTAATGATAATATATCAATATTGGCCCACTGGATGTGACAAATTTACCATACTAATGTGAGATATTAGGAATAATGGAAACTGGGTATGATGTGTATAGGGACTCTGTGTTACCTTTGCAACTTCTCTGTAAATCTAAAACACTAAACATGTTTCTCATAGTTTTTCAATAGTAAATTACTGTCAACGGAAATAAATCAGGGAAAAGGAAAAATATTAAAGAACAAGGAGAAAAAGAAATGAATAAAATAAAATAAAATACCGTTGGTGATAATGTAAAATGATGCAACTGCTATGGAAACAGGATGTAAAATGATGCAACTGCTTTGGAAACAGGATGGGCATTGCCCGAAAATGTAACAGAATTATATGATCCAGAAATTCCACATTTAAATATACATTAAAGAGAATTGAAAGCAAAATCTTGAAGAGATATTTGCACATCCATATTCAAAACAGTATTATTCACAATAGGCAACACGAAACCATCCATATGCCCATCGACAGATGAATGGATAAATGAAATGTGGCATGTACATATACATACATTGAATATTATTCAGCCTTAACAACAAAAGGAAATCTTGTCACATGCTACAACATGGATGAATCTTGAGGACCTTATTGTAAGTAAAGTAAGCCAGGCACAAAAAGAAAAATGTTTCATGATGCCCTTTACATGGGGTATCTAAAGTAGTCAAATTTATAGAGACTGAAAGTAGAATGGTGGTTGGCAGAGGGCAAACCATGAGGGGGGTTTAATGGATGAATGTTTCAGTTTTGCAAGATAAAAAGTTCTGGAGATCTGCTGCACAACAAAATAAATATATGTAACACCACCACACTCTACATTTAAAAATGGTTGGCTGGGTGCAGTGGCTCACGCCTGTAATCCCAGCACTTTGGGAGGCTGAGGGTGGCGGATCACAAGGTCAGGAGTTTGAGACCAGCCTGGCCAATATGGTGAAACCCTGTCTCTACTAAAAAATACAAAATATTAACCAGGCGTGGTGGCACGCGCCTGTAGTCCCAGCTACTCAGGAGGCTGAGGCAGGAGAATCACTTGAACTTGGGAGGTGGAAGTTTCAGTGAGCCGAGATCGTGCCACTGCACCCCAGCCTGGGCGACAGGGCGAGACTCAGTCTCAAAAAAAAAAAAAAAAAAAAAGGTTAAGATGGTGGATTTTATGCTATGCGTTTTTTATCATAATTTTAAATACATTTAAAAAATAAAATAAAATGGATAACTGCAAGGACAAATGCTATGACCAAATGTTTTGAAAGAAAATTATAAAAAGTCTTCTGAGTGACATAAACAATAAATATAAAAGGAAGAAATATTCTGTGGCCTTGGCTGGGAAATTTCAATATTGTTAAAGTGTGTTTTCTTCAAAAATAATGTAAACAACAAAAGTATAAAAGTCAAAATGTATTCTGATTTACGGGGAGAGGAAGGACTTGACAAATCATTCTAAAATTCATTTGAAATGATAAAGATTGAAGGATATGCAGAAAGTACTAAAAATAATGAGGCAACACATATTTTAATGCATATGTTTGCGTGTGTGTATGTGTGTGCATATGTATATATGTAAATATATGAGAACATGTGATTTACTGTCTGGCTACTGACTTATTTTTGATACTGTGCTGATTTTAACAGGAATATTTCTAAGAGGCATTTTAATATGAGATACGTACTTTTTATTCTATTAAATAGTCGTTCATCTATCTCCTTTTTATTAACAATTTAAAAGTAAGAAATTTTGAATTTTATCACAAATGCCTTTGGCATCTGTAAAAATGATCATATGCTTACAAATTTTCACGATTGTCTGCATGATTTTTGGTCTCTCAATCCAAATATAGTGTTGCTAGATTTTCTTTATTTCTTGATTATATCTGCTAAGTTACCTGCTTTTATTTTTTAACATCAAAGTATGAATTCTTGTATATTTTCATTTTTAATACTCTTAAAAATAAATAGTTCCTACTTTTATGTCGATTAAAGCAACTCAAGAAATATTCTGTTTTCTTGAGTTAGTTTATTTTTATTTTTCCAACTACTTGAAGCAAATGTATAATTTATTCCTGTTCATATTTTTGTTTAGAAAGCTTTAGAACTATTTTTCCAAGACGGTTTTTGCAGCTCATATTATATACAGTGTGTTGTTTTAATCACTATTATTTTCAAGCCATTTAGCAACTGCAGTTTTGATTTCCTTTTTAATTCTATTATCATGGGGGAGATATTTTAACTTTCCATGTGATTGTATTTTGTTGCCATTAATTTCTAATTTTTTTCAATATGTCATTAATTAAGATTTACATGTTGGCCTAGTATAAGATCAGTATTTGTAAATTCCTTGTGACTCCTCTGAAGGAATAAGTATTTACTATTTGTGACTTAGAGTGGCAGATAAATATTTAATAAATTGCATCTTTTTTATATTAGTTACATTCTTTTTCCTGCTCTTTATTGTCAGGCATGAAATTAGCTATGTTTATGAGTCTCCCAACAGTATATTAGTGTTTTGATCAATTTACTCTTTTAGTATGTAGTTTTGCTTTGTATTTTTTGATACTGTTTTGTTTAGTACAAATATAAAATGACTATAAAATGTCCTTTGTGAATTTATTTTGCTAGCATTAAAATAACCAGTATATTCCCATTAATTCTTATTGTTATTTGTTCAACTTTTATTTTATTTTATTTTATTTTTTGTTTTTTGAGACAGAGTTTTGTTCTTGTTGCCCAGGCTGGAGTGCAATGGCATGATCCTGGCTCACTGCAACCTCCACCTCCTGGGTTCAAGCGATTCTCCTGCTTCAGCCTCCCAAGTAGCTGGGATTACAGGTGTGTGCCACCGTGCCTGGCTAATTTTGTATTTTTAGTAGAGACGAGGTTTCACCATGTTGGTCAGGTTGGTCTCAAACTCCTGACCTCACGTGATCCACTCACCCCAGCCTCCCAAAGTGCTGGCATTACAGGTGTGAGCCACCGTGCCTGGCCTGAACTTTTATTTTAGATTTAGGGGGCACATGTGCAAGCTTGTTACATGTGTATATGGAATGATACTGAAGTTGGGGTTACAAATGATCCCATCATCCAGGTACTGATCATAGTACCCAATAGTTTTTCAACCCTTGCCCCCCTCCCTACCCCGTCTAGTAGTCTGCAGTTTGTGTAGTGCTTATTATGTCCATGAGTACCCAGTGTTTAGCTCCCACTTACATGTAAGAATATGCAGTATTTGGTTTTCTGCTACTGTGTCATTTTGCTCAGGAAAATGACTTTTAGCTCCATCCATGTTGCTGTTAATGACATGATCATGTTCCTTTATATGGCTGCATAGTGTTCCATGGTGTATATGTACCACATTTTCATTATCCAATTCACAGTGGGTGGGCACCGAGGTCGATTCCATGTCTTTGTTATTGTGAATAGTGCTGTGATGAACATATGAGTTCATGTGTCTTTTTGGTAGAACAATTTGTTTCCTTTTGGGTATATACCCAGTAATGGGATTGCTGAATCAAATGGTAGTTCTGTTTTACGGTTTTTGAGAAATCTCCAAATTGCTTTCCACAGTAGCTGAACTAATTTACATTGACATCAACAGTGTTTAAGTGTTTACTTGTCTTCACAACCTGGCCAGCATATGTTGTTTTCTGACTTTTTAATAATAGCCATTCTGACTGGTGTAAGATGTTATCTCATGTTGGTTTTGATTTGCATTTCTCTGATGATGAGTGATGTGGAGCATTATTTCATATGCTTGTTGGCTGCTTATATGTCTTCTTTTGAGAAATGTCTGTTCATTTATTTTACCTTTTTTTTTTCCTGAGACAGAGTCTTGCTCTGTCACTCAGGCTGGAGTGCAGAGGCGTGATCTCAGCTCACTGCAACCTCCACCTCCCAGGTTCAAGCGATACTCCTGCCTCAGCCTCCCGAATAGCTGGGATTACAGGCACCTGCCACCACACCTGGCTCATTTTGCCCATTTTTAATATTTTTTATTTGCTTATTCAATTTTTAAGTTTTATATAGATCTGGATATTAGACATTTGACAAATGCACAGTTGGCAAATATTTTCTCCCATTCTGTAAGTTGTTTGTTTACTCTGTCAACAGTTTCTTTTGTGGTGAATAAGCATTTTAGTTCAAATAGGTACTACTTGTCAATTTATTTTTCATTGTAATTGCTTTTAAAGACTTTGTCATAAATTATTTCCCAAGGTTGGTGTACAGAGTTATGTTTCCTAGGTTTCCTTCTAGGGTCCTTATATTTTGAGATCTTACATTTAAATCTTTAATCCATCTTGAGTTGGTTTTTGTAGATGGTGAAAAGTAGTAGTCCAGTTTCATTCCTTAGCATATAGCTAGTCAGCTATATCAGCATCACTTATTGATTAGTAAGACCTTTCCTCATTTCTTGTTTTTGTCATCTTTGTTGAAGATCAGATGGTTGTAGGTGTGTGACTTTATTTCTAGGTTCTCTACTCTGTTCTTTTCATCTTTGTGTCTGTTTTTGTAGCAGTACCATGCTGTTTTGGATACTGTAGCCTTGTAATATAGTTTGAAGTTGGGTAACGTGATGCCTCTGGCTTTGTGCTTTTTGCTTAAGATTGTTTTGGCTATTCTGTCTCTTTTTTGGTTCCATAAAAATTTTAAAAGAGTTTTTTTTTTTTTTTTTTTTTTTTTTTTTCCCTAGTTCTGTGAAAGATGACATTGGCAGTTTGATAGGAATAGTGGTGAAACTATAGATTGCTTTGGGTATTATGGCCATTTTAATAATACTGATTTTTCCAATCCATGAGCATGAGATTCTTTTTATTTGTTTGTGTAATGTATGACTTTTTATATAGTATTTTGTAGTTCTCCTTTTAGAGATATTTTACCTCCTTGGTTATATGTACTTTTTCTTAGTAACTATTTTGAATGACATTGTATTCTTGATTTGGCTCTCAGCTTGAATGTTCTTGGTATAGAAAAATTCTACTGATTTTTGTACATTGATTTTGCATTATGAAACTTTACTGAAGTAATTGATCAGTTCGATGAGGCTTTTGGCAGAGTCTTTTTTTTCTTTTTTTTGAGACAGGGTCTTGCTCTGTCACCCAGGCTGGAATTCAGTGGCATGATCTCAGCTCACTGCAACCTCTGCTTCCCAGGTTCAGGTGATTCTCATACCTCAGCCTCCTGCATAGGTAGGACTGCAGGTGTGCGCCACCATGCCCAGCTAATGTTTGCATTTTTAGTAGAGATGGGGTTTCCCCATGTTGGCCAGGCCAGTCTCAAACTCCTGACCTCAAGTGATCCGCCTGCCTTGGCCTCCCAAAGTGTTGGATTTATGGGCGTGAGCCACCATGCCCAACCACGGCAGAGTCTTTATGGTTTTCTAGGTGTAGAATCATATGGTTCATGAAGAAAGACAGTTTAACTTCTTCTTTTCCTATTTGAACGTGTTTCCTTTCTTTCTCTTGCCTGATTTCTATAGCTAGCACTTTCAATACCATCTTCAATAGAAGTGGTGAGCATGGGCATCCTGTCTTGTTCATGTTTTCAAGGGAAATACATCCAGATTTTGCTCATTCAATATGAAGTCAGGTGTGGATTTACATCAGTGGTATTATTTTGAGGTACGTTTCTTCTTTGCCTAAGTTCTTGAAGGTTTTTATCATGAAGGAATATTGATTTTTAATAAAAATTTTTTGGGATTCTATTGAGATTATCATATGGTTTTAGTTTTTAATTCTGCTTATGTGGTGAATCACATTTATTCACTGGTGTATGTTGAACCTTTCTTGCATCCCAGGAATGAAGCACACATGATGATAGTGGTGAATTAACTTTGATGTGTTGTTGGATTCAGTTTGCTAATATTTTTGTGAGGACATTTGTGTCAATGATCAACAGGGGTAGTGGCCAGTATTTTTCTTTTTTCATTGTGTCTTCTTCACCAGGTTTTGGTAGCAGGGTGATGCTGACTTCTTACAATGAGTTAGGAAGGAGTCTCTCCTTTCTTGTTTTTTTTTTTTTTTTTTTTTTTTTTTTGAAGTTTCAGTAAAAATAGTGACAGCTCTTCTTTGTATATCTGGTAGAATTCGTCTGTGAATTCATCTGGACTGTGATTGGTTGGCAGAGTTTTTTTTTTAAATTACTAGTTTAATTTCAGAACTCAATATTGATCTGTTCGTGGTCTAAATTTCTTGCTAATTCAATCTTGGGGGATTGTGTGTTTCCAGGAATTCAGCCATGTTCTCTAGATTTTCTAGTTTGTGTGTTTAGAGATGTTCATAGCAGTCTCTGAGGATCTTTTGTATTTCTATGGGATCAGTTGAAACGTCACCTTTGTCATTTCTGATTGTGCTAATTTAGATTGTCTCTCTATTTTTCTTTTTAAATATAGCTAGTGGTCTATCAATCTTGTTTATTTTTAAAAAGAACCAACTTTTGTTTTCCTTGATTCTTTGCATGGATTTCTGGATCTCAATGTCATTCAGTTCTACTTTGATTTTAGTTATTTTTTAAGCTTTGGGGGTTACTTTGTTCTTGTTTTTTAGTTTATCTAGGTTTTATATTAAATTTTTAATTTGAGCTATTTTTAACTTTTTGAGGTAGGCATTTAGCTGTATGCACTTTTCTGTTGATTGTGCTTTTGTTGCATCCCAGAGGTTAGTATGTTGTGTTTCTGTCTTCATTTATTTCAAAGAATTTTCTGACTTCTGCTTTCATTTCATTTTTTACCCCAAAATCATTCAGGAGCAAGTTGTTTAATTTTTATGTAGTTGTGTGGTTTTGAGATCTCTTCTTGGTATTTATTTCTATTTGTATTCCACTGTGGTCTGAGAGCATAGTTGGTATGATTTGGGGTTTTCTTTTTTTAATTTATTGAGACTTGCTTTATGACCACCAAGCATGTGGTCAGTCTTGGAGTATGTTCTGTATGCAGGTAAACAGAATGTATATTCTATAATTGATGAATCAAGTATTCTGTAGGTATCTATTAGGTCCAATTGGTCAAGTGTTGAATTTAGGTTTAGAAATTTCTTCATTAGTTTTCTGCCTCAATAGTTTTACACATGTTGACAGTGGGGTGTTGAGGTCCCTCACTATTATTGTGTGGCTGTCTATTTCTATTCTAGGTCTAGAAGTACTTGTTTAATGAAACTGGGTGCTCCAAAGTTGAGTGCATATATATTTAGTATAGGTAAGTCTTTTTGTTGAATTGAATTATTTATCATTATGTAATGCCCTTCTTTGTCCTTTTTTACTGTTGTTGTTGATTTAAAGTCTGCTTTATCTGGTATAAGAATAACAACCTTTGCTTTTTTGTTTGTTTGTTTGTTTTTTGTTTTTTTCCATTTGTATGGTCACTCATTCTCCAACTTTTTATTTTGTTCCTACAGGTGTCATTATGTGTGAGATGTATCTCTTGAAGACAGCAGATGGATGTTTTTTTTTTTTCCCCCCTATCCAACTTGACACATTGCACCTTTTAAGAAGGAAGTTTAGACCATTAACATTAAAGGTTAATGTTGATACGTGAAGTTCTGATTCTGTCATAAAGTTGTTAACTGGTTGTCTTGTGGTTTCTACTATGTGGTTGCTTTATAATGTCTTTGGGCTAAGTACTTAGTGTGTTTTTGTGGTTTCAGGTATCATTATTTCATTTATATGTTTAGAACTCCCATGAAGATCTCTTGTAAGGCTGGCATGGTGGTAGTAAATTCTGTTACTGCTTGCTTGTCTGGAAAAGAGTTTATTTCTTCTTTATTTATGAAGCTTAGTTTTGCAGGGAATGAAATCTTGGTTGCATTTTTTTTTAAAGAATGTTGAAAATAGGCCCTCAATCTCTCCTGCCTTAAAAAGTTTGTACTGGGAAATCTGCTGTTAGCCTAATGGAGTTCCCTTTGTACGTGATCTATCCTTTTGCTGTAGCTACCTTTAAGATTTTTTCATTAGTGTTGACCTTTAACAGTCTACAAATTACACACCTTGGTGATGTTCATTTTGTATAGTAATTCACGGGTGTTCTTTGGATTTCTTGTGTCTAAGTATCTACTTGTCTGGCAAAATTAGCGAAATTTTCTTGAATTATTCCCTTAAGTATATTATCCAGGTTGTTTGCTTTATCTCCTTCTCTCTCAAGAATACCAATAATTACTAAGCTTGGTGTCTTTATATAATTTCATATATCTCAAAGTCTTTGTTTTTTAAAAAATTCTGTTTTATTTTGTCTGACTAGGTTTTTTTTTAAAAACTGGTCTTCTAGCTCTAACATTCTTTCTTCTACTTGATTTACTATATTGAAAAATCTTTTTAAATTGTATTTTGAAATTCCTTAAGTGAATATTTTAATTCCAGAGGCTCTGATTGATTTGTTTTTAGGATGTTTACCTCTTCCTTTATTGTTTGTGTTGCTTTAGAAGTTTCTTTGTGTTGATTTTCCACCTTCTCTTGTACCTTGTTGAGCTTCCTTGCAGTCCTTGCTTTGAGTTCTTTATCTGTCAGTCATTTCTGAGCTGTCTGTTATTTTCATTTTAGTTAGGGACTATTGCTGGAGAGATGGTGGTATTCTTTGTTGTTGTCACTACATTTAAATGTTTCATACTGCCAGAAGTTTTGTGCTGGTTCTTCCACATCTGAAGATGCTGGCTTTTCTAATTTTCTAAATTTTGTAATTATTTTATGTTAGTGAATTATTTTCTGTTCTTTTTTTTCTTTCTCTATAATATTATTGTGCTTTTTTCTTTTTTCTTTCCCTTTTCCTCCATCCCTAGGGAGTGAGACTATAAAGAATGCTGGGGAGGGTGTTTTGACTTTGCTTCTATAGTCCTATGCACTTATTTCAGCAGATGCTATATTGGCTGTATAGTTCAGCCTACAAGTCAGTAGATGGTAAGAGTCAATGCTACTGAATGTACACATGATTTTTGTTTACTTGAGGAAGTCCTCTGTTGCCTCAGGCAATGGGCTGACTCTTGGAATGCAGTCTTCTGAGCTTCCTGCTTAGTCCCAAGGTGGTGGGAGTCATGATGAATGGGATGGACTGGGCGGCTAGCCTACAGGTCCCCCAATGGCCGGCCTAAGTACCTGCACTGAAGGAGAATTTAGTGGATGGCCAACAAGCAGCCAAAGTTGTGCCTAGTCATGCAGCTGGTAAACCTCCGCATCTTTAAGTTCACTGCGTGGATGTTGCAGCGGTCCTCTCGTAGGGGCACCAGCTGCGGGGAGTCTGTCCCTTGCAGACCCCTGACCCAGAGATGGATGAATAAAGTACACTGACACACAGATATTCTCCTCTGCCAGTCCAGCTGAGGGTCCAAGGCGCTTACAGGCTCCCTGCTGAGTCCTGTAAACAGTTGCCACTAGGCCCCGATCAGCTAGTCAGATTCGCATTTATTCAGTAAGATCAATTAACAAAAGCTTGATTCAACACCATTAGAGGGTAAATGACATTGTGGACTTCCCGAGTAAAAAGCACTTAAGCACCTGCAGTACATCAAAAATTAGTTTTAAGATTATATGAGTAAACAAGCTAGCTAGGTAAACTACTCTGCCTTTCTTTATTACTATTTTAATTTGCTTAACTAAACGTAAAGGGATCAGGCTGCCTTCAGCCAGATCTATTACCAAAGTTATGCAAACTTCTCGGCCTTCCAAGAAGATTTAGTGTCTATTTCTATAACTATCTCTAATATATTTCCCACCAACCTGATTGAATCCCAACACATGGGCATTGGATTCAGCCTAAACTCCTAATCCAGGAGAGTGGGTTCTTCAAATGCCTGGAGGTCTGCCTGGATGTGGAGTGGAGATGGCCCCTCTGCCCCAAGATCTTTGCACAAACCAAAATGCATGCATGGCCATGCTGCCAGGTTTTCGAATAATGACTAACTTTGCATTTGCCAAGATTAAAAATGGAATCCTGCTCTCAGTCCCTGGTATGAAAAAATGTCTGCAGCCCCTTCCAGTATTTTTCCCTCACAGCATCTCCAAGTCTTTTCTCAAGTTAGCTTCAGGGCTTGGGAGAAACAATGCATCCTCCCTTAGCCTGTGTTGTTGGGATCTCTGTAGAAAAGTGAGTCATAGAGGGAGGTTTCCATCTCTTTCAGGTACTGGTGTTTCATTCACTTTTATCAGTCAGATGCTGTCACAAGGGCTGTTTGCTGACTTTCTTCTCCCAAGGATCTGGGTTATCCATCACAATTCTGGTGGATTCCTATTTTCTTCTTGAATTAAAACTCACAGAGTTGTTCTTAATGCTTTATCTTGCTATTTACAAGTGGCCGAGGCATGCTAATAGCCTCTAATCTGCCATCTTAGAATTAAAAAAAAAACATTAAATTTTAATCTCAAATTTAATTTAGTCTTAAAGTTTTATTTCTAAATTTTTGTTGGCATTTTCAGATCACTGACACTTTTGGGGAGGACCTATCCTGATGTGAACAAATTTAACTAGGTGTATATTTTGTAGACAACACATAAATGGATATTTAACAAATCTTTGTTGTAACAAAACTTTGTTATTTGACCCAAGCTGATAGTCCTTTCTTTTAACCTTAAAACTATCTTTTCTCTACCTGCATTTATTGTTATGCTAGTTATGCTTACTGTATTTTCTGTCTTTTACTATATCATCTGTGACAGCTTCATATAATCTTGGTAGCTATTCTAATGGTTACTATTCATACATTATATTAAAAAATACTATACACACACACATATACATATATATATATAAAAAAGTTTATGACTAAAGAAGTATCCATTTATTCCCAATCTCATCCCATGAAAGACACACTTGTTCCACACATTCTTCTTACCTCCTCTGCTACATTTGAAGTTGATCTTGAAGTTTTGTTATTTTGAGTTAAGTTATCATTATTTTCTACTCAATCATCCTACAAATGTTTGAATGTCATAGTATATGCCAAGAACTGTTATGAGCACTTGGGTTACACCTACATCAAATTGGACAAATCTCCCTGTCTTTGGGGATTTACATTCTAATGGCTGAATCCAGGGCTGAGGCAAGAAATATACAGATTCATTCTCGAGCATCTTGTAGTGTCACAAAGGAAGACAGTACTTAAAAATAAAACAAAAAATTATGAGAAGATTTCAAAGGGACATAGTAGTCAATTGAAAGAGCTCTCAAAAATCAAAGCTGAAATAATTTGAGCAAAAAAATGTAACATAATATTGGATTATAACACAAAGTAGAACAGGCATTCAGAGTCCATACTGATATGAATGAATGAATGAATGAATGGGGGCAGAATACAGAGTTCTCTCATGCAGAAGAATTCTAAATAATTTATGTTAATACTCCTCTCTCAAGAAGATGGAGCATAACTCCCCACTATGTGTTTACTGCACATAGTGACTTCCTTTCCAAGAGTATAACATGGAAAGAAGGGGAGACATAGTAACTTTACAGTGGAGAAAGTTGAGAAACACTACCTCAGCCAGGCGATCAAGGCCAACTCAACAGTGACAGGTTATGTTGCTATGGTGTGATGAGAATGGCAGTTTATTTTTGTGGTGTTCCTCATCAGAAAATCCTCCCTTGAAGGTCATTCTGAGAAATGACTCAACAGAATTAGTTCAAACTGTGTAGGTCATCAAAATCAAGGGAAGTCTGAAAAACTGGCATAGCCAAGGTGGAGCCCAAAGAAACAAGGTGAGTAAATGTGATGTGTTTTCCTGAATGAGATCTTGGAATAGGACAATGACAGTAGGCAAAAGCAAGAAAATCTGAATAAAATATGTACTTTGGCTAATCATACTGTATTAATACTGGTTCTTTAATTTTAGCATCACTATGGTAATGTTAAACATTAACAACAGGGAAAACTGTATTGAGTATATGAGAACTTGCTGTGCTATTCATTGCAACTTTTCTATAAATCTAAAACTATGCTAAAATAATTAATTAAAATAAAACCCTGCACCAATGGCCATCTGTACAGTATGGAAGGCCTGTCATGTTTTCTTATTATTCAACGTGTCTTTCTCATGTGACAGAGCTAATCACATTTATGTGATGTTGGGATAAAGCATTGTTCCTCAGCTTGTAGCTTTCGGTTTGTAGATGCATTTTTATTTATGTTTAAGAAATTTATCTTTGGTTATCAACTGCAAAAAGGACTCTCAAATGTCATTTTTCCTTTTTCTTCCATCTACTCTCTCCCTTAAAACTCAGAGTTAGGGATTTAATATTAAAAATTAAAATGGCTCTCTGAGACTATGTAGTCACTTTTTAAGTTCTGCTGTTACTGCCACTCTGTAATTGTCAAACAGGCTTCAAAATATTGTGGTTTGCACATACCCATGTCCCCAACCATCAATGCCTCAAAATTTGTATCCCTTGTAGTCTCAAGCAATGTACCAGACTTTTGAGCAGCAATATTTTTTTTCTTTCAATATGACCAAATATGCATTTTACCTGACAATGCTCTTTGAGGTAACTTCCTGGCTTTAGTGTAGATGTTTTCTCACATAGGCATACCTCATTTTACTGTACTTCACTTTATCACACGTCACAAATAGTACTTTTTACAAATTGAAGGTTTGTGGCAACCTTGCATTGAGCAAGTCTATAGGTGCCTTTTTCCAACAGCCTGTGTTCTCTTTGTGTCTCCGTGTTACATTTATTTTCACAATAAGATAAACTTTTTCATTACTATTGTATCTGTTATTGTGATCTGTGATCAGTGATCTTCGATCTTACTATTGTAATTGTCTTGAGATACCCTGGAACATGCCCATATACAATGAACTCAATAGATGAATATTGTGTGTGTTCTGACTGCTCCACCAGCCAACCAATTCCTGTCTCTCTCCCACTTCTTGTGCATTCCTATTCCCTGAGACACAAAGCTATTGCAACTAGGCCAATTAATAATGCTAAAATGGACTCTAAGTGTTCAAGTGAAAAGACCATACATTTCTCATTTTAAATCAAATGCTAGAAATGATTAAGCTTAGTGAGGAAGACATTTTGAGAGCCAAAATAGACTAAAAGCTAGGACTTTAGTGCCAAATAGCCAAGTTGTGAATGCAAACGAAAAGTTCTTGATGAAAATTAGAAGTGCTACTCCCGTGAGCACATGAATGATAATAAGAAAGTTAAACAGCCTTACTGCTTATATGGAAAAAGTTTTAGTGGTCTGGATAAAAGGTCAAACTAACCACAACATTCCCTAAAGCCAAAGCCTAATTTAGAGCAAAATCTTAACTCGCTTCAATTCTATGAAGGTTAAGAGAGGTGAGGGAGGTGCAGAAAAAATGTTGGAGGCTAGTGAAGGTTTATTCATGAGGTTGAAGGAAAGAAGTCATCTACATAATATAAAAGTGCAAGGTGAAGCTGCAAATGCCGATGTAGAAACTGCAAGCAATTATCCATAAGATATAGCTGAGATAATTGATGAAGATGGCTACATTAACCAACAGATGTTCAATGTACACAAAACAGCTTTCTATTGAATGAATATGCCATCTAAGACTTTCATAGCTAGAAATATGTCAATTCCTGGCTTCAAAGCTTTAAAACAAGCTGTGTATTACTTTGTTTTCACACTGTTATCAAGAACTACCTGAGACTGGGTAATTTATGAAGAAAAGAGGTTCAATTGATTCATAATTCCACAGGCTTAACAGGAAGCATGACTAGGAGCCCTCAGGAAACTTACAATCATGGTGGAAGATGAAGGAGAAGCAAGCACATCTTACCATGGTGGAGCAGAAAACAGAGCAAAGATGTAAATGCCACACACTTTCTTTCTTTCTTTTTTTTTTTTTTTTTGAGACAGAATCTCATTGTGTCACCCAGGCTGGAGTGCAGTGGTGCAATCTCGGCTCATTGCAACCTCTGCCTCCCAGGTTCAAGAGATTCTCATGCCTCAGCCACCGGGGTAGCTGGGATTACAGGAATGAGCCACTACGCTCGGCTAATTTTTGTATTTTTAGTAGAGACAGGGTTTCACCACGTTGGCTAGGCTAGTCTCAAACTCCTGACCTCAGGTGGTCTGCCCACCTTGGCCTCCCAAAGTGCTGGGATTACAAGTGTGAACCACTGCACCCGGCCCACACACTTTCAAACAACTAGATCTTGTGAGAACTCACTATTACAAGAACAGTAAGGGGGAAGTCCACCCCCATAATTCAACCACCTCCCACTAGGACCCTCCCTGACACGTGGGGATTACAATTCCGTATGAGATTTGGGTGGGGACACAGAGCCAAACCATATCAGGCTGACTCTTTTGTTAGGGGCTAATGCACCTGGTGACTTCAAGATGAAGGCAATTCTCATTTAACATTCCAAAAATCCGAGGGCCCTTAAGAATTCTGCTAAATCAACTCTACCTGTGCTCTATAAATGGAATGGCAAAGCCTGGATGATAGCACATCTGTTTACAGCATGGTTTACTGAATATTTTAAGCCCACTATTGAGACCTGCTACTAAGAAATTTTTTTTTCAAAATATTACCGCTCATTGACAATGTACCTATTCACCTATGCACCTGATACAGATTCCAAAGGGGATTAATGTTGCTTTCATGAGTAATTTTGAGTTTCAAGTCTTATTATTTAATAAATAAAGTTTGTAAGGCTTTAGCTGCCGTAGGTAGTAAATTGTCTTATAGATTTTGGCAAAGTTCATTGAAAATCTTCTAGAAAATATTCAGCATTCTAAATCCCATTGAGAACATCTATGAGTACTCATGGAAGGAAGTCGAAATATTAATATTAATAAAAGTTTGGAAGAAGTTGATTCAACCACTCATGGATAACTTTAAAGGGTTCAAAAGTTCAGTAGAGAAAGTTAGTGTAGATGTGGTGGAAATATCAAGAAAGCTTGAATTAGGTTTGGAGCCTGAAGTTGTGACTGTTATGCTGCAGTCTCATGGCAAAAACATTTAAAGCTGCTAAAACAAAAAAACAGTGTAGTTAAACAAACTTTTAATGGATGAGGATTTACTTCTTATGGATGAGTAAATCAAGTGGTTTACTGAGACGAAACCTACTACAAGTGAAAATACTGTGAACATTACTGAAATGACAACAAAGGATTTATAATATCACATAAACTTAGTTGATAAAGCAGCAGCAGAGTTTGACAGGATTGACTCCAATTTTGAAAGAAGTCCTATTATGGGTACAATGCTATTGAACGGCATTGCATACTACAGAGAAATCTTTCATTATAACAACAATCAATCATCGTGGCCAACTTCATTGTTTTCTTATTTCAAGAAATTGCTATAGTCACCCCAATCTTCAGCAATCACCACTCCGATCAATCAGCAAGCATCAACATGAAGACAAAGCCCTCTACCACAAAAATTTATGACTCACTGAAGGCTCATGATCATTAGCATTTTTAGTAAAAACCTATATTTAATTAAGATACATTGATTTTTAGACATAATGCTATTGCACACTTAATAAACTACAGTATAGTGCAAACATAACTTTTACATGCACTGCGAAACAAAGAAAAATTGTGACTTGCTTTATAAAGATATTTGTTTTACTGTGGTAATCTGAAACCAAACCTGCAATATCTCCAGAGTATACGTTATAAATTTTGTTTCTTTAAATTTGTTTTGTTGTGGTTCAGGAGGATTGGGGAAAGAATTGATTGAAAATGTGCTTACGCCACAGTCTTCTCCAGTTTATTGACGGTATGACATACCATTATATTGCTGTATCACAAAATATTTAAACGTTCATTTAAATGTAGACATTAAGACTATAAAGTTTTAAATGTTATATTTTAAATACTATGATAATAATGTATAAATAATATAAGAAGTCCTTGAAAACAAACATTTGATGATATTTTAAGTTATTTTTAGGGTAAAAATGGAAAGTATTCTTTTTAACTCAACAGTTACAAACATTTTGAGGCATTTATTTTCCTTCTCTTTATTGCTATATTATTTCCAAAATGCTGTATTGCTTTAAACTCTTAGTATCAGTATTTTGAAAGTGAGTACTTTATTTATCATTAATGTTATGAAAGCAAGTTACTTAGATTTGAATGCTACATCACTGAATTGACATCCTGTAGGGTCTTCTTTGCTCTTTATGACTTAGATGCAAATTTTCATGCTCTTTTAATATCTTTTACATTTTCCTTTGGTGCTCTGAACAGTGAAGTAAGTGACCTATCCACCTTAATCTTTTATGGTTTTATTGCATATATCTCTTGCATTTTTAAGTTTATTTTCCCTTAATTCTAAATAATTGTACAAAGCAAGTGATTTCTATAATTTCCTTATTATGTAGACTCAATATTTTTTAAGTGTGGGTGTGTTTTCTTTGTTTCTTGACCATGAAGTCTTTTCAAAGGCCCCAGATTGTTTATTTCTATTTCACTAATTTTGAAATAACAAGAGTTCCATTCAATCTATAATTTTGTGTTAGACAATATAGATAGTTTCTCTTTGATTATTTCTTGGGTTCTACCTGGGTTCTCTTAGCATCCTTTCTATTTAATGTTATGTTGAGTTTTTGCATGATGTACTTTGCCACTTACATTATTTCTGAAGTCTACTGTACTTTAATAATGCAGTCCTGCTAGTCTGAGGAAGAAGTATTTTATTTCCCTCTAGTGCCTATTTAACTGATTCTACAAAGTGGTGTTAACGTCTATGGCCTAGTTATCTGTTTGTACAAAATTATTTTAGTACCTAGATACTTTGAAAGAGCCTATAATGTTTTCCTCAGAGAAAACCCTGCAAGACATACAACACACAGATTGCCTCTCTTTCAGATTTTTTTTTCAGTGTCAACACATTTGCAGGACAAACTTTTAACTTGAGAATGCAGTGAGACATGTTTTATATGTTCTGCTCTCTACCTCACTGATTTTCCAAGCACAAAAAAGAGACAGGAAAATATTAATGGGCATAATGGAGGCTAGGAGAAGATACAGCCTTACAGTGCCTAAAAAAGCAGTTCTGATATTGTGGACTTATTGTAGAGAACTTGTCTACTTCATTGTTTGAAGAGATCCCTAGTCAATGGAATATGTATTCAATAGAACGTAATTGGAAATGTCTTTCTACCTTCCGTTACCTTGTCCTATAATTATATCTTAGTCCCCATGCCTACACTGTGGAATTTTTTTCTGGGTTCTGTCAGGACCTCAATTAATATTCCTGATTTGCATTTCTAGTGTAACTTTAGATATTTCTATGTGCTTCTATAAATACTTCATTTGAGATTCAGGGATCTACTTGTCACCTTTATGTGAAAGTCAAAGAAAATTATTTTAAAGTCAACACACAATGCATCAGATGAGGTCATTGCAAATGGCACCACTGTTACAAGTATTTTCTGAAGCAGAGAAAGTAGATCTATGAAGAAAAAAGTTTAAGACTATAGCTTTATATATAATCATAGGATATCTAAAGAAATTTTTTTTGGAACCCGGAAAAATGGAGACAAGTTTGCCTAGGTCCCATCCAAGAACTATAATAGCTCATTTGGGACTATTCAGTCATTTTTTAAGTCAATATGTGTGTATCAGGATTTTACATATTATACCTATTAACTTATCAAAATATACTTTTATTCTCAATTGTCATATAAATTATCTGCTCACCAAAAACGAATATAGTCTGTATTATTTTTAAAAATGTCACAGGAGAGGTCGTACATGGCAGAACTAAAGGTGCCTGCTAAGACGGCCGAATAGGAACAGCTCTGGTCTGCAGCTCCTAGCGTGATCGACACAGAAGACGGGTGATCTCTGCATTTCCAACTGAGGTACATGGTTCATCTCACTGGGACTAGTTGGACAGTGGATGCTGCCCACAGAGGGCGAACTGAAGCAGGGCAGGGCATCCATCACCTCACCCGGGAAGCACAAGGGGTCAGGGGATTTCCCTTTCCTAGCCAAGGGAAGCCATGACCTGGAAAACTGGGACACTCTCGCCCAAATACTATGGTTTTCCAACAGTCTTAGCAACAAGCAGATAAGGTGATTCTCTCCTGTGTCTGGCTCGGCAGCTCCCACGCCCATGGAGCCTTGCTCACTGCTAGCGCAGCAGTCTGAGATTGATCTGTGAGATGGTAGCCGGGCTGGGGGAGGGGCATCTGCCATTGCTGAGGCTTGAGTAGGTAAACAAAGCAGCTGGGAAGCTTGAACTGGGCGGAGCCCACCACAGCTCAACAAGGCCTAATGCCTCTAGAGTCCACCTCTGTGGGCAAGGCATAGCTGAACGAAAGGCAGCAGACAACTTCCGCAGACTTAAATGTCCCTGTCTGACAGCTCTGAAGAGAGCAGTGGTTCTCCCAGCACTGCATTTGAGCTCTGAGAATGGACAGACTGCCTCCTCAAGTGGGTCCCTGACCCCCATGTAGCCTAACTGGGTGACACCTCCCAGTAGGGGCCAACAGACAACTCATATAGGTGGCTACTCCTCTGGATACAAAGCTTCCAGAGGAAGGATCAGGCAGCAATATTTGCTGTTCTGCAGCCTCTGCTGGTGATACTCAAGCAAACAGGGTCTGTAGTGGAGCTTGAAAAAGCTCCAACAGACCTGCAGCTGAGGGACCTAACTGGTAGAAGGGAAATTAACAAACAGAAAGGAATAGCATCAACATCAACAAAAAGGACATCCACACCAAAACCCCATCTGTAGGTCACCAACATCAAAGGCCAAAGGTAGATAAAAACACAAAGACAGGGAGAAACCAGAGCAGAAAAGCTGAAAATTCTAAAAATCAGAGTGCCTATTCTCCTCCAAATGATTGCAGCCCCTCACCAGCAATGGAACAAAGCTGGAAGCTGGATGGAGAATGACTTTGATGAGTTGACAGAAGTAGGCTTCAGAAGGTCAGTAATAATAAACTTCTCCAAGCTAAGGAAGGATGTTTGAATGCATTTCGAGGAAGCTAAAAACCTTGAAAAAAGATTAGACGAATGGCTAACTAGAATAACCAGTGTAGAGAAGACATTAAATGACCTGATGGAGCTGAAAACCATGGCACAAGAACTTTAAGATGTATGCGCAAGCTTCAATAGCCAATTCGATCAGGTGGAAGAAAGGTTATCAGTGACTGAAGATCATATTAATGAAATAAAGCATGAAGACAAGGTTAGAGAAAAAAGAGTAAAAAGAAACGAACAAAGACTCCAAGGAATATGGGACTACGTGAAAAGACCAAATCTATGTCTGATTGGTGTACCTGAAAGTGACGGGAAGAATGGAACTAAGTTGGAAAACACGCTTCAGGATATTATCCAGGAGAACTTCCCCAACCTAGCAAGGCAGGCCAACATTCAAATTCAGGAAATACAGATAACACCACAAAGATACTCCTCGAGAAGAGCAACACCAAGACATATAATTGTCAGATTTACCAAGGTTGAAATGAAGGAAAAAATGTTAGGGGCAGTCAGAGAGAAAGGTCGAGTTACCCACAAAGGGAAGCCCACCAGACTAACATCAGATCTCTTGGCAGAAACCCTACAAGCCAGAAAAGAGTGGAGGCCAATATTCAACATTCTTAAAGAAAAGAATTTTCAATCCAGAATTTCATATCCAGCAAAACTAAGCTTCATAAGTGAAGGAGAAATAAAATCCTTTACAGACAAGCAAATGCTGAGAGATTTTGTCACCACCGGGCCTGCCTTACAATAGCTCCTGATGGAAGCACTAAACATGGAAAGGAAGAACTGGTACTAGTTACTGCAAAAACAGGCCAAATTGTAAAAAACATTGATGATGTGAAGAAACTGCATCAACTAACGGGCAAAATAACCAGCAAACATCATAATGACAGGATCAAATTCACCCATAACAATAATAACCTAATAAAGAGGAAAAGCGAGAAGAATCAAATAGACACAATAAAAAATGATAAAGGGGATATCACCACAGATCCCAAAGAAATACAAGCTACCATCAGAGAATACTATAAACACCTCTACGCAAATAAACTAGAAAATCTAGAAGAAATGGATAAATTCCTGGACACATACACCGTCCCAAGACTAAACCAGGAAGAAGTTGAATCTCTGAATAGACCAATTACAGGCTCTGAAATTGAGGCAATAATTAATAGCCTACCAACCAAAAAAAGTCCAGGACCAGACAGATTCACAACCGAATTTTACCAGAGGTACAAAGAGGAGCTGGTACGATTCCTTCTAAAACTATTCCAATCAATAGAAAAAGAGGGAATCCTCCCTAACTCATTTTATGAGGCCAACATCATCCTAATACCAAAGCCTGGCAGAGGCACAACAAAAAAAGAGAATTTTAGACCAATATCCCTGATGAACATTGATGCAAAAATCCTCAATAAAATACTGGCAAGCTGAATCCAGCAGCACATCAAAAAGCTTATCCATTACCGCTTCATCCCTGGGATGCAAGGCTGGTTCAACATATGCAGATCAATAACGTAATTCATCACATAAACAGAACTGATGACAAAAATCACATGATTATCTCAATAGATGCAGAAAAGACCTTTGACAAAATTCAACAGCCCTTCATGCTAAAAACTCTCAATAAACTAGGTATCGATGGAATGTATCTCAAAATAATAAGAGCAATTTATGACAAACCCACAGCCAATATCATACTGAATGGGCAAAAACTGGAAGCATTCCCTTTGAAAACTGGCACAAGACAAGGATGGCCTCTCTCACCATTCCTATTCAACACAGTGTCGGAAGTTCTGGCCACGGACATGAGGCAAGAGAAATAAATAAAGGGTATTCAGTTAGGAAAGGAGGAAGTCAAATTGTCCCTGTTTGCAGATGACATGATTGTATATTTAGAAAACCCCATCATCTCAGCCCAAAATTTCCTTAAGTTGATAAGCAACTTGAGCAAAGTCTCAGGATACAAAATCAATGTGCAAAAATCACAAGCATTCCTATACACCATTAACAGACAGAGAGCCAAATCATGAGTGAACTCCCATTCACAAATGCTACAAAGAGAATAAAATACCTAAGAATCCAACTTACAAGGGATGTGAAGGACCTCTTCAAGAAAAACTACAAACCACTCCTCAAGGAAATAAAAGAGGACACAAACAAATGGAAGAATATTCCATGCTTGTGGATAGGAAAAATCAATATAGTGAAAATGGCCATAATGCCCAAAGTAATTTATAGATTCAATGCCATCCCCATCAAGCTACCAATGACTTTCATCACAGAATTGGAAAAAACTGCTTTAAAGTTCATATGGAACCAAAAAAGAGCCTGCATTGCCAAGACAATCTTAAGCAAAAAGAACAAAGCTGGAGGCATCATGCTTCCTGACTTCAAATTATACTACAAGGCTACAGTAATGAAAACAGTATGGTACTGTTACCAAAACAGATATATAGACCAATGGAATAGAACAGAGGCCTCAGAAATAACACCACACATCTACAACCATCTGATCTTTGACAAACCTAACAAAAACCAGAAATGGGGAAATGATTCCCTATTTAATAAATGGAGCTGGGAAAACTGGCTAGCCATATGTAGAAAGCTGAAATTGGATCCCTTCCTTATACAAAAATTAATCGAGATGGATTAAAGACTTAAATGTTAGACCTAAAATCATAAAAACCCTTTAATAAAACCTAGGTAATACCATTCAAGATATAGGCATGGGCCAGGACTTCATGACTAAAACACCAAAAGCAATGGCAACAAAAGCGAAAACAGACAAATGAGTTCTAATTAAACTAAAGAGCTTCTGCACAGCAAAAGGAACTACCATCAGAGTGAACAGGCAACCTACAGAATGGGGAAACATTTTGCAATCTACCCATCTGACAAAGGGCTAATATCCTGAATCTACAAATAACTTAAACAAATTTACAAGAGAAAAACAACCCCATCAAAAAATGGGCAAAGGATATGAACAGACAGTTCTCAAAAGAAGACATTTATGCAGCCAACAGACACATGAAAAAATGCTTATCATTGCTGGTCATCAGAGAAATGCAAATCAAAACCACAATGAGATACCATATCACACCAGTTAGAATGACCCTCATTAAAAAGTCAGGAAGCAACAGATGCTGGAGAGGATGTGGAGAATTAGGAACACTTTTACACTGTTGGTGGGAGTGTAAATTAGTTCAACCATTGTTGAAGACAGTGTGGTGATTCCTCAAGGATCTAGAACTAGAAATACCATTTGACCCAGCAATCCTATTACTAAGTATATGCCTAAAGGATTGTAAATCATGCTGCTATAAAGACACATGCACACATATGTTTATTGCAGCACTATTCACAATAGCAAAGGCTTGGAACCAACCCAAATGTTCATCATTGATAGCCTGGATTAAGAAAATGTGGCACATATTCACCATGGAATACTATGCAGCCATAAAAAAGGATGAGTTCATGTCCTTTGCAGGGACATGAATGAAGCTGGAAACCATCATTCTAAGCAAACTATCACAAGGACAGAAAATCAAACACCGCATGTCCTCACTCATAGGTGGGAATTGAACAATGACATCACTTGGACATAGGGCAGGGCGCATCACACACTGGGGCCTGTCAGGGACTGGGGGGCTGGGGGAGGGATAGCATTAGGAGAAATACCTAATGTAAATGATGAGTTGATGGGTGCAGCAAACCAACATGGCACATGTATACCTATGTATCAAACCTGAATGTTGTGCACATGTATCCTAGAACTTAAAGTATAATAATTAAAAAAAAAATGTCACACGATTGGGCACGGTGGCTTGCATCTGTAATCCCAACACTTTGGGAGGCTGAGATTAGAGGATTGCTTGAGCCCAGGAGTTATAGACCAGCCTGGAGAAAATAGTGAGACCACATCTCAAAAAAAGGAAGGAAGGAGGGAGAGGGGGAGGGGAAAGGAGGATAGGCAAGGGGATTACAGTTAATCTAAAAGTAAAGTTGTAGGTAGTATGAAAATTCTACTGTTTCATGTAAACTGAAATATGTAGCTTGTAAAATTTGGTTTGGAAATTTAGTTTCATGTGATTGAGAAAGCGCTTCAATAGAGGAGTAGATTACCTCAACAGGGAAAGGAAATTGATTGCATTTTCATCACAGGAGAAACTCTTTATCTACTCCAGGCTGACCGCATGTTCTCCTCTTTGCCTTGAGAAGAGCATTCACTCTTTATTTCTCTCTTGGAAAGGATTGACATGTTTCTGATTTTAGAGTTCTCCTTAGAGAATGGTATCATGATACTTAAAATTAACTATTATAGTGTATGTGAATTTTCAAAACAACTTTGGAAATTAAGGAAATATGAATTTAGTTCTTCTGTCTACTAGCTATAGTTTAGAAACATCCACGGCATTTTATTTTAAATCACAGTATAAATCAAGCCCTAGATTTTATTTCTCATATTACAATAATGAAGCACATGCTGGCCTTATAGGTATAGTACAATTGTGCACTCAGGTTTTATAAATACTATCCATTAAAGAGGGCACACACTCAGATCTACAAAGGGGTTACTAATTCACTTTCTCAAACATGACAAAGTAGTTTAGGATAGGCACATATGTCACTCATCAAACTGCAAATATTGGCACCAGAGGACACCTTATACAAGTATATACAAGTGTAATCAGTAGTATATTCCACAGGTGAGTTTTATTTTACTCTATCTAAGCACCAGACGTTAGTGATGCTGCCAACTTCTCCAAGGCTGAACTTTCAGTTATGGAAATTATGGCTTTTACAGCAAGCTGGTACCAGTGGCTCTCTGCAATTATCAATGAACGCAGTAACTACAAGGTAATTGTTACTCTAGGCAGGTAGAATATTTTCTCTTTGATAATACTAAATAATCTACCCAGCTAGCTAGCTAGCTCTCTAGCAATAATTATAAATAAAGATCAAATATGCGGTTTTGAAAAATAATAAAATTACAATAGCAAATAGTTCCAGAGTACTTCAAGCACTATTCTAAAAAGTTTGAAAACACTGACATTTATTCTTTATAATAATACTATGTGGTAAAGGCTATTTTTATCTCTGTTACTACAGATGAGGAAACTGAGTCATGGAGCAATTAATTAATTGAGTGATGGAGATAAGATTTGAGCCCAAGCCCAATGGCTTGAGTTTACACTTAACCGTTTCACTGGTTGCCTCTCAAATTCTCAGTTGAAATCCAGTGGCATAAATCATTGTCTAATTATGTTACACTATCATTATTGTTAACTATTGATATGGTTTGGCTGTGTCTCCACCTAAATCCCATCTTTAATTCCCACGTGTTGTGGGAGGGAACTGGTGGGAGGTAACTGAATCATGGGGGCAGGTCTTTCTGGTGCTTTTCTCGTGTTAGTAAGTCTCATGAGATCTGATAGTTATTCTAAGGGGAAGTTTTCCTGCGCAAGCTCTTTTCTTCTCTTGTCTGCTGTCATGTGAGATGTGCCTTTCACCTTCTCGTGACTGTGAGGTCCCCTAAGCCACACGGAACTGTAAGTCGATTAAACCTCCTTCTTTTGTAAATTGCCCAGTCTTGGGTATGTTTTTATCAGCAGCGTAAAAATGGACCAATACAATTATAATCAAACAAATCAGATTTCTATTTCATGCAACATTTTTCATATTATTTGCACATATTATTTGTCACTAAGCCTACAAAGTAGGCAAGATAGGCGCTATGGTTTGAATAGCTCCTCCAAAACTCAGGTGTTGCCAGTGTGACAGTATTAAGAGGTGGGATCTTTAAGAGGTAATTAAGCCATAGAATCTCCTCCCTCATGAATACAATTAAGATCTTTATAGAAGAGGATTCATGCAGCATTGGGATTTCTTGCTCACTGACTTCTACCATGTGGGGACACAGCATTTCTTCCCTTCAGAGGATGCTGAATCAATGTATTCTCTTGAAAGCGGAGAGCAGCCCTCACCAGACAATCAAACCTGCGGGCAGCTTGATCTTAGACTTTCTCCAACAATGTGAAAAATGAATTTCTCTTCTTTATAAATTACTTAGTCTGTAGTATTTTGTTATAGTAGCACAAACAGACTAGGAAAATAGATATTATCTCCATTTATAGATGAGAGTATAGAGAGTCTAAACTTCAGAATCATAAGCCATAACTTTGGTTCCACAGCACTAGGACATTTGACACTGGATGTAGAAATAACCCATAAAAAAGAAATCAAGAAGATACATTTTATTATTCTCATTTAATATTCTTTTGGTTGACAAATATATTTATAGGGTACAATGTGATTTTTTCTTATATTTATACATTGTGAAACAATTAAATGAATTAACATTTCCATCACCTTTGATATTTATTATTTTTTGTTTTGTGGATAATTAAGATCTACTCTCTTAGCAATTTTTTTTTTTTTTTTTTTTTGGAGATGGAGTCTTGCTCTGTTGCCCAGGCTGGAGTGCAGTGGTGCAATCTTGGCTCACTGCAACCTCTGCCTCCTGGGTTCAAGCAATTCTCCTGCCTCAGCCTCCCGAGTAGCTGGGATTACAGGTGCTGGCCACCGCTCCTGGTTAATTTTTGTATTTTTAGTACAGACAGGCTTTCACCATCTTGGCCAGGCTGGCCTTGAACTCCTGATCTCGTGATCCACCTGCCTCGGCCTCCCAAAGTGCTGGGGTTACAGGAGTGAGCTACCGCACCTGGCCTCTGTTAGCAATTTTCAAGTATACAATACATGATTATAAACTACACTCAACATACTGTACAATAGAGCCCAGAATTTATTCATATCAACTAAAACTTTGTACCCATTGACCCATGCTCCAGCCTTTTAAAAATATTAATATCTCAAAATTATAACATATCCCATGTTTATTTGGAATTTAATGCCTAACAATCAAAAGTATCACTTGTTAATAAAGGGATTTATCCATTGTCATTTATAGAATGCTTTCGTCTCACATTTTTTTCACCTTGTTCTTCATAACCACCTTGTTGTGATAGGCAGGACGGATATGATGTCTTATCTTAGGTGAAGGCAACTGAGTTAGCCAGAATTTGAACCAAGGTTTGGACATTTCACCTACCATGTCCTTACCATAATACCTGGGTGCCTCTCTCTTCATTGCCTTCCTTCATCTTTTCCCTCGTGGAATGGAATGATGTAGCCTTTTTTACTTTGGATATTAGTATTTGAATAACTCTGGCAGAAGTTATACTGGAATTTCTGATTATATTAACTTTACATTTCAAAGTATATTACTTAGAGCATATTATTTGCTCACATATCAAAGTGTCTTGTGTGTAGGTAGTGTTCATTAAATGCTTCAGTAAGTGAATGAGTGAAGGACAGTTCAATTTGTTACTGTACATGCTTTTAGGCTTCCACTAAGTTTTGACAGAGCTCAAGTCGACATTTCACTTCTTTATGTGTTAAGTCTTAATCACTTGACCAACTTTCTCAATTATTTCCAAGTTTGTGAATTACCTTTGTTTCTTCACTGCGACATGCTCAGTATTTTAAAAATTGCAGTATGCAAAATGATAAATATATCTACAGTATAACAAAATGTCAACTACATGCTCTGCACATCATTTACCCAAATAATCTGCATGATGTTTTTATTAGCATATTTAATCTCACTAACATTAAGTTGGAAATAATGCCCGTTGTTCTCGGGAGTGTGTGTGTGTGTGTGTGTGTGACAGAGTTTCACTCTTGTCGCCCAAGCTGAAGTGCAATGGTGCAATCTCGGCGTGCTGCAACCTCTGCCTCCTGGGTTCAAGCAATTCTTCTGCCTCAGCCTCCCAAGTAGCTGAGATTATAGGCACCCGCCACCACACCAGGCTAATTTTTATATATTTTTTAGTAGAGACAGGGTTTCACCACGTTGGCCAGACTGGTTTCAAACTCCTGACCTCAGGTGATCCTCCTGCCTTGGCTTCCCAAAGTGCTGGGATTACAGGCGTGAGCCACCGCACCTGGCCTTCTCAGGAATTTTTAAAGCACTTCAGAAGTGTGGAAAGTATAAATGCTAATAACGTGAAATATATGTGTTTCCAACCATTGTTTGTTAATATTTATCTGTAAAGAATGACTACACTATGGCTTAAAATGAAATGCAAAAGTACTTCATAGAAAATACCATTTGTTTATGTATTTATGACAGCATCTCACTTTGTTGCCCAGGCTAGAATGCAGTGGCACAATCTCAGCTCACTGCATCCCCTGCCTCCCAGGTTCAAATGATTTTCCTGCCTCAGCCTCCCAAGTAGCTCGACAACAGGCGCATGTCACCCCACCCGGGTAATTTTTGTATTTTTAGTAGAGACGGGGTTTCGCCATGTTGGCCAGCCTGGTCTCGAACTCTTGATCTCAGTTGATCCGCCTGCCTTGGCCTCCCAGAGTGCTGAGAAAATACCACAATTTTAAATAAGGTCCTTTACTGCCTGTATTTTGGGCAGAGGGCAATGTAAATTTGAATCCAAATTCCAAGAGCTTTCTTGAGAACAATTACAGAAACTGTAGCTTTATATATGCTTTAGAGGTAAATTTCTCAATGGAATATTATTCTTGTTTAGATATAAATCATGACAAATGCTTAACCTTTAGATAGAAGTTTAGCAAATTAAAGAGCATTTAATTTCTTCATTTGTAGTTACTGTTAGGATTAAATCAGTGAGTTTGATGGATGCCAGCTTCGCTTTCTATTTGTGCTATTGCATATAAGAGATGATTAAGTTTTCCATACTATATTATTATAATTTTTATACTCTTTTCCATATTTTTTCACCAAATACTTGTTATGAGTGATGGTATTGAGGTTTTTACATCATGGCAACCTAAATAAAAAACTAATTTATTGTGGACACATTTATTATCAGGTGCAATATGTGTGCTAAGTACCCTTTTAGCCTATGCACAACCTAGCAGTTTCAGCATTACATTGAATGATTCTCCTACTCTATTCTGGATTTGTTATTTATCAATATAAAATAAATTTTAGTTACAGGTTGGGTGCAGCGGCTCTCGCCTGTAATCCTAGCACTTTGGGAGACTGAGGCAGGTGAATCACTTGAGGTTAGGAGTTTGAGACCAGCCTGGCCAACATGGCAAAACCTCATCTCCACAGAAAAATAAAAAAATAAAATTAGCCGGGCTTGGTGGAGCATGCCTATAGTCCAAGCTACTTGGGAGGCTGATTCAGGAATCAATTGTACCCGGGAGGTGAGCTGAGATCATGTCACTGCACTCCAGCCTGGGTGACTGTGCAAGACTGTCTCAAATAAAAAAAATTAGTTATATGTATGCTCTAGCATTTTTAACAACCATTAACTATAGTAATTTACAAACGCGTACAAGTAGAAAGTACATGACCATAACACATCACCCAAGCATCAACTTTTATGCATCTTAATCATTTTTTCATTATTAAAACAAGAAACTCACACCATTAGCAGTCACTCTCACTACCCCCACTCTTCCAGCCCCCAGCAAAAATTAATCTACTTTCTGTCACTATGGATTTGCCCATCTAAATACTGTATATAAATAGAATAATATATGTGCCTTTTTGTTTCCTTCCTTTATGGAGCATGATGTTTTCAAGGTTCATCCATGTTATAGCATTCATTGATACTTCATTGTTTCTGATCAAATAATAATTATTGCTTTTACATATAATATTTTGTTTATCCATTCATCATTAGATGGATGTATGAGTTGTTTCCATGTTTGGACTATTGTGGACAATGTTTCTATAACATTCATGGACAAGTTTTTACATAGCTGCATATTTTCATTTCCCTTAGATATATACTTAAGAATAGAATTACTAGGTCATACAGTAATTCAGTGTTTAGGTTTTTGATACATTACAACACTGTGTTACAAAATGGCTGTGTAATTTTACATTCCCAACAGAAATATATGAGAGTTCCAATTTCCCCACGTTTTTACTAAGACATTATTGTACATCATTTTTTTTATAGTCAACCTTGTAGGTGTGAAGTGATTTCTCGTTGTGGTCCGTAGTGAGTTCTCCTGAGATCTGCTTGTTTAAAAATGTGTAACACCTTCCCCCCACTCTCTTGTTCCAGTCCTCTGCATGTGAGACATCCATCTGCCTCCGCCTTGCCTTTCACCATGAGTAAAAGCTTACTGCGGCCTCCCCAGAAACCAAGAAGATGTCGATGCCATGCTTCACTATACAGCCTGCAGAACCGTGAGCCAATTAAACGTATTTTCTTTACAAATTACCCAGCAGTGCATATTTCTTTATAGCAACACAAGAACAATCTAACATACCTTTCTCTCTTTTTTGTGTTGTTGTTTGCATTATATATCTTTTTCCATTCTTTCACTTTCAAACTTTTTGTGTCTTTGAATCTAATGTGTGTCTCTTGTGGACATCATATATTTGGATCATGTATTTTTATCCATTCTAATAATACTTTCCTTCTAAATGTAGTGTTTAATCCATTTATATCTAATGTAAATACTGATAAGGTAGATTTTATGTTGTTGTTTTGCTAATTATTTTCTTTATCTTATGTCATATTTATTCCTCTACTTTCCTGTAGTACATTCATTTGTGTTACATAGACATTTACTAGTGTGCCATTTTAGTTACCATATCCTTTGTTTTACTATATTTATTGAGTTAGTGGTTCCCTTGGGGATTATAGATAACACATTAATTGCACAATTTGTAACAACAAATTATGTTCTTGTACGAATTAATGCCAGATTCATACAAAAACCTAGCTCTGTACCCTTCCTTCTCCTTGTCCTGTTAGTGTCATATAAATTACATTTTTAAACATTATGATCCCATCAACCCAGTTTTATAATTAGTGCTTTTTGCAGTTGTATCTTCAATTATATAAGAGAAAAAGGTTCACAAATAAAAATATGTTTATACTGCCTTTTATATTTACTTATTACTTACCTTTATTCATGTTCCTTATTTCTTCACATGGATTCCAATTACTATATAGTGACCATTAATTTCAGCCAAAATGACTCCCTTTAGCACTTACGGAAAAGCAAGTCTGCTAGAGATGAACTATCTCAGTTTTCGTTGATCTTTGAATGTTTTCATTTCTCCCTCCTTTTTGAGAAACAGTTGTGCCAGATATAATATTCTTCATTGACAGGTTTTTTTTCAGAGCTTTATATCATCTCACTACATTCTTAGCTTTTGTGGTATCTGATGAGAAATCAGCTGCTACTCTTATCGAGGTTCTTTTGGTGAGACATAATTCTGATACTTTTATTTAGTTTTCTGGACATGTTTTCCTTTATTTTTTAAAACATAAACAAAATGTCTAGTTTAAAGATTTCATCTTAAAGTCCTTAATGTAAGTTTTCTTGTGGTATAGTGTTTATTGACAGCTTTCACATCCTCCCCTATTTATTGGTCACATTTTCTAGTTTCTTTATGTGTCTCTTTTTATTATTATGAGGAGACTGTGAGGGAAAACAACAGTAATAATTTATTGAAGGAATAAAATATAGTCTTTTAATTTGTATTTGATAAACACAAAGAATTATTCAATAAATCAGTTGTTTCAACAGTATTTGTAGTCTGCCGTGTGCCATGGGTAACTATACAAACTGGAGAGAGAGACAAAACAAATTGCTATCTTCAAATAACTTACATACTAGTGGTGAGACACAGCCAAGTAACTAGGTAAATTTATATCGCAAGCCAGGTGATGTAACTACTAGAGGGAAAAATGAAGCAGGGTGAGGAGATTAGGGAATGCTTGGGATTGGAGGAAGTTAGGGAATGCTTGGCCATTTATTTTAAAGTCACACCCAGTGCATGCCTCACTGGTAAGGTGAAATTTGAGCAGAGTCCAAAAGGAAGTGAGGATGTATAAATCTAGGAAAAAGCACTGCATTTAGCCAAAATAACAAGTGCAAATTGATATAGTTTGGACATTTGCCTTCTTCAAACCTTCTATTAAAATTTGTGCTATTCACAATAGCAGACTTGGAATCAACCCAAATGTCCATCAGTGACAGACTGGATTAAGAAAATGTGGCCTATATACACCAGGGAATACTATGCAGCCATAAAAAAGGATGAGTTTGTGTCCTTTGTAGGGACATGGATGCATCTGGAAACCATCATTCTCAGCAAACTATCACAAGAACAGAAAACAACATACCCCATGTTGTCACTCATAGGTGGGAATTGAACAATGAGATCACTTGGACACAGGAAGGGGAATATCACACGCTGGGGCCTATTGTGGGGAGGGGGTAGGGGGTAGGTATGGCGTTAGGAGATATATCTAATGTAAATGACAAGTTAATGGGTGCAGCACACCAACATGGCACATGTATACATATGTAACAAACCTGCATGTTGTGCACATGTACCCTAGAACTTAAAGTATAATAATAATAATAATAATAATGATAATAATAATAAAATTTGACCCTCTGTGTTGGAGGTAGGGCCTAGTGGAATGTGTTTCAGTTATGGGGTGGATCTGTCATGAATGTCTTGTTGTCATTCTTGCAGCATTAAATGAGTTCTGACTTTTAGATCCCATGAGATCTGGTTGTTAAAAAATAGTCTGGGACTTCCCTCCTCTCTCTCTCACCATATGACATACCTGCGCCTCCTTTACCTTCCTCTATGACTGGAAGCTTCCTGAGGTCCATAGCAGCAGCAGGTGCCAGTGCAGTGCTTCTTTTACAGCTTGCAGAATGGTGAGCCAAATAAATCTCTTTTAAAAATAAATTATCCAGACTCAGGTATTTATTTATAGCAATGCAAAATGGACTAATGTGAAAAGGCTCTGTGTTGAGATCATTCTCGGAAAATTAGAGGAACAAGAAAGTGAATGGTGGGCCTGGAATAAACTGAGCAAAAGGAAATCTTGCTAAGGAAATCTTAGCAAGTGACACCAAAGAAATACTAAGTATAGACAACTCTTTTTCACAAGGGTTTTTCACAAAAGGGAGCAGAGAAGTGGTTCAGTAGCTGGTATGAAAGTGAGGTTGAAAGAGGGTTTATTTTTAAGTTATTACAGTATAAATATCTGAAATTTTGTATGCTGGTGGGAATACTTGATTGGAGAGAAAAAAATTAACGATACAGAAGAACGAAAAAATTGTAGCAAGTAAGGCTCATGATTAAGTAAGTGAAGATAGGGTATAGCGTACTGCTGGGTCTGACTGGCGGGCCCTGGCCGAGCGATGGATGAAAAAATGGACACAGACACAGATTTTTTGCCTGGCTGAGTGACTAGGGGACCGGGCTGCCCACAGACACTGAGGAGGGTGCCGTAAAGAGTCCCAGCAGCCGCAGCCCTGACAAGCTGCTGCGGGCATTTACTTAGTACAGATTTAATGACAAAGACTTTGAGTCAAGACACTTGTGGGTAATTAACATGGTCACACACACCCCCCACCCCCCCCCCCTCCCCGCACCCAAGAGAGAGTAGTCCTGTGCATGAATGATTAAAGGCCAGGGCCAGGTTCCAAGGCCTAAGTAAACTAACTTATCTAGATCAATTCCTTCACACTTCCTTGTTATCTACCTTTTGCTCTCAGGCTCCAGATAAGATAATCTGGCTGCTTTTAGCCAAATTATCTTTCAAAACTTTTGCAAAACCTCCCGGCCTTCCAAGAAGGTTTGCATTTTTCCTATAATTTCTCCCACCACCCTGACCGATCTCCTGCAGTGTACAAAGTGAGAAAGTATTATGTAAGCAAAGACATTTAGAGGTATCAAATATCTCAAAGAGTGGATATGGAAAAGGTCACATGTATTTATTAATTTTTAAATTCTTCTGGTTGCCGGGCATTGGAGCATGTAGACATTGGAGCGTGTCCTGAAAGATGAAGAGGAATTTGTCATATGGAGAAACCTTGGAAAGTGTGTCCCAAGCGAAATGGAAACCATGTAGAAAGACATAGAGACATGAATAAGCCTTGTGTTCTGTAGGAACTGCAATCTGTGAAATATTTAAAGCAAATGCTGTGTATGAGAAAGTGCAGGAGATACGACTGTAAGAGTAGGCCAGGTCACTCATAAAAGGATTTGGACACTTAGGAATTTTAAAAAGTACATTCTACTTGTCTTGTAGCAAAATTATGTATTAAAATAATATATGTTTCTATTTACAATCTTATGTTCTTGAACTCATCACATTTTTCCTTTATCTATCATTGCATGATTTTCATAGCATAACATTTAAGAGTGTAAGTCTTAAGATGCTATAAATACAAGTTCCAGTGTAAGTTCTATTATTTAATACCAGTGAGAGCTGTGAGTCTCTAATTCCTCATCTGTAAAATGAGAAAAGTTATAATTTCAGGACAAGCTACATCATAGACTTATGTGGAGTCAATGAAATTATGCAGATAAAGTCTTAGGCATCATCTGGCCTATAGGAAGTAATAAATGAAAAGTTCTTACTATTTCTATATTTGTATTTCAGTAGCAGTAAACACATCAGTTTCATACCTAGCTTCGACACAAGCTCTTTAGTGCATTCATTTCACTGGGAATCACTATTTTGTTGATTACAACAGAAGATATTACCACCTAAAGACCAGTAAAGCCAAGTTGCAGTTCTGCAATACACAAAATGAATGGGACTTAATGTCTTCTGTTATTCATTTAGTTCTCAGTTTGTTCACGAGTCATGGACTCACAGAGTGTAGTGTTTCTTACTGGAGTTGTAACCAGATTAATAAAATTGACGTTTCAAGAAACCTGAAGAAGGAAAAAGCTTTATTTTTACAGAAAAAAAATCATTGTGATGGTAATATTTCTAATAACTTTCTAGATGCACAATTTTCAGCAAGTTTGATAGCATCAATTGTATTTATCCCCAATACAAGCATCAATGATATATGCTATGCTTCTAAGAGCTGCCAATGTTGTGAAACTAAACACAAAAGCTAGGATTAGTATTTTGATAATTCATGTATCAAAATAAAGTGCAACGATGATTAACCTATTAATCTAGGATGTAACTTTTACTTTGGTATTCCAATGTAATAATAAATGACTGAGACATAGTCAATTTGAAATTATCAATAAAAAATGTTTTTATTTTTACATATTAGTTCTTACTTTCTCCTTTTAACCATATTATATTTACTCACGTGACTTTGAATCTTTGGATTATAATTGTCTTATAATATTTGTCTCCTCAGTTTGCATTGAGGAAAACAAAAGTGTTGTCTGGTGTTGTAATATGGCTAGTTTTTCATCAAAAGTGATCTGAAGGCCGGGTGCCGTAGCTCACACCTGTAACCCCAGCACTTTGGGAGGCTGAAGTGGGCTGATCAATTGAGGCAAGGAGTTCAAAACTATCCTGGCCAAGGTGAAACCTTGCCTCTACTAAAAATACAAAAATTAGCTGGGTGTGGTGGCTCATGCCTGTAATCCCAGCTACTCAGGAGGCTGAGACATGAGAATTCCGTGAACCCGGGAGGCAAGGATTGCAGTAAGCTGAGATCACGCCACTGTACTCCAGCCTGGGTTACAGAGTGAGAGTCTGTCTCAAAAAAAAAAAAAAAGGTTCTGAAACAAGCAATAATATACTACTATTAGATTGGTACAAAGTGACTGTGGTTTTAAATTATTTAAATCAATATCATAATATTGCACACATTTCAAATGCCTTCTCTGCTCAGAAGGAGAATATTATCTTTGGAGGTACCCTGAATAAATATCAAATTTGTATGGTTAATTTTAATTTTATTCATGACATGGAGCATTGTATAAAATGTTATGGAAAGTGCTTAACATATGAGTAAAATATTTATTGACTCTAATGCTCAACATGAGATGCCGTATTCATTTGTAATACTTTGGTGATCATGTGCTGTCTTTTTAACAAATTATTTCACAATCTTGATAATAACTGGTGTCAAGATTACTAAGCTAAATTTGGTAAAAAGTCACCTTCTTCTTCTGGAAAATTAGACTATCATGTCTATCTCTAATCTTCCAAAATCTCTCTTGTTTTTCTTGATTGCTCAAATGTCACTGTCAATTGTTAGGCAAATACTTGCATATGTTCTTGCAGTCCCTTGAGACATGATTTAGTTTGGCTAACAGATACATTTAGAACAGCTCTTGTACTATCTTACAATCTTTTTACTCATTCTTTTCTTTAATTGGTTTTCAGTACAAGCAGCAATATCTTGATAGAGAATACAACATTAAAATAAATTGTTGAGTGCAGAACCAGTAGGATTGAACTATTTCTGCTCTACTACTTATTTGTCATGCATCCAAACAACAACCAGCAGCAAGCCACAGAACCTTCTTTATTTAATGAATGGGATTGTCTTGGTAGATTGTGGAAAGCAAATATAAAACAAATGTCAATGCCGGGAAATATAATTTTTTAAGGAAAAGACAAAGAGCTCACAAATAAGATGAAGAGACATCTTCAAAGTAGCAAGTACTGATAAAACTCTTGATCTCGTCACCTGGCAAAGTTGTTTTTTTTTTTTTTTTTCTATAAAAGACCAAATAGTGGTCCAGGCATGGTGGCTCACGCCTGTGATCCCAGCACTTTGGGAGGCTGAGGCGGGTGGATCACCTGAGGTCAGGAGTTCCAGACCAGCCTGACCAGCATGGTGAAACCTCGTCTCTACTAAAAATACAAAATTAGCTGAGTGTGGTGACGTGTGCGTCTAATCCCAGCTATGAGGCTGAGGCAAGAGAATCACTTGAACCCAAGAGGCAGAGGTTGCAGTGAGTTCAGATCACGCCATTGCACTCCAGCCTGGGCAACAAGAGTGAAACTCCATCTCGGAAAAAAAAAAAAAAAAAGCCAAATAGTGTATACTTTATGCTTTTCAAGCCAGATGGTCTCTGCCACACCTATTCAACTGTGCCATTGTAGCCCAAATAAAGTCATATACAATATAGTACAAAAATTATGGGCATGGTTGTGGAAATAAAACTTTACATACAAGAATCGGTATAAGGCTTAATTTGGACCCCAGGCAGTGGTTTGTTAACCCTTATGGTAAACCATGAATTTGTAGTGACATAGTAGAAAAATTGCTAGCTGTACCTAAATGCCTATTCTTGCTCCGTTTTTTAGTAATAGCTAGGCATGTAGTTGCCCAGAATAATTACTACATATCTCAGGCTAATTTGCAATTAGGTGTGGACATGGCATGAAGCTCTTGCCTGCAGGATGTAAGTAGAAATGTCATAAGCAACTTTCTAGACATGTCAGTAGATGAACAAGGCACACCATTATTTGCCCTGCCTTCTTATTGCTAATTGAAATGTGGACATGTTGGCTGGAGCTTAAGTGACTACCTTGAATCACGAGATTGAATTCATGGTTTTAGACTGATTTCGTGACTGTTTATCTTCAGACTCATTTAGGTGGAACAAAGATAAACTTGTTTATGTCATTTTGTTTTTTGTCATTTGGGTCACTTGAAGTTGAACATAAGGCAAACTAAACCATTCATTGTATTGCATCATATTTTTTATTGTAAAACTCAGTATTGTGAATTATTAAAGAGAGGGTAGATAGTTGGTTTGATCCAAGGTTTAGCATGTGTAAAATAAGCATGGAGGAAGTATAACAGTAAAACTGGAAAAAGAAATTAAGAGGATATTTTTCTGTATGGACATGCTATTGCAAGTCAGAAAAGTTGTCTTACATTGTTTATTGTGCTTTCATGCAGTTTTATAGTGCTCTTTGCTTCTCACTTCATTCATTCCTATTTTACATTGATATTTTCTGATACTTTTCTTACCATTTCAGCTGCTTCTTTCTCTTTGTATATAGGGATGAATAGGACTACTTTTCATACTATAGGCATCTCCTACAGAATGTTTTCCTGTTAAAGTTCTTCCATATAACACTGCATGAATTTTAATATCCAGATTTCATGGTATGTATTTCTTTCTCAATACAACATTTCATGTTTGTGTGTGTGTGTGTGTGCTGTTTTTATAGGGATTTTTTATATTTACAATAAATGCAATATAAAATTTTAAATAGAACTTTTAGGTTGCACTCCAGGTACAAATCTGTGGAATGTCAGAGCCACATATAGATATCTTAAAAACTACACTAAGTGTCAACAAAGGGTAACCAAGTCATGAAAGTAGATTGTGCAAAAAGAAGCCATGTTACTGCATACACCGCAACTTTGCAAAACCATTTTAGTATTTCAAAATAATTAACAGAGTAAATTTCAAATGTATCACCACAAAAAAAACGTTAAGTAAGCAAGGTGATGGACAGGTTAATTGACTTGATTTAATCATCCACAATGTATACATATATCAAAGCATAACATTGTATTTTATAAATGCAATAACAGTATGATTTTTCTGTTAAAATAATAGCAATAATAAAAACATTTTAATTATTTGATAATCAGAAATATTTTAACCATTTTACATACTGCATGATAGCTCTTATTTATATATGCACCCAGAAAGTTGATTAAGAGTTTGGGTTTGATATTAATTGCATTATATTTTTTCCATTTAAAATAATGAAAAATTAACCCCTGGTTAGTGTTTTCAGGTAGAAAGATTTTCAATAATAGATTACTGGTTTAAAATCAGGGATGTCTGTTCTTGAAGGCTTTTAACAATCACAATGCTCCCTTGAACTGTGATTTTATTTAGTATCATCAGTGTTAGATATCCTAATCTTTCCACTTCTAAACTCACTAGATATTTCAGTATTTTGTAATCTTAATTTTACTGCTTCTGTCCTAACATTACTTCACCTGAAATTATCTTTTGTTTAGATACTGTCCACAAAACTAGTTGAAAAATGGCAAATTCGTTCAAGCTGTGGTGTGTTGGTGATTATCTGACAAATAGCTGGTTGACTTTACTTACTTTTCAAGGAAATGAGTATATATAAAAAAAATAATAATAAATCTAAAGTATTGGCAGTGCTACCAGTAGAGACCATCTCTACCATAGTTTGAGGCACTGTGTTGTTCAACAATAACATAATTTTGTGTCCAAGGCCAAAGAGAAGAACTGCTAATACATCTGTCTGAGCATAGGAAATACCACAGTATTTCTATACAGAACCCTTGTTTTTCTGAATTACTCAAGACACCTCTAAAAATGGACTGCAAATCTCAACTCCAAATGAAAAATAAAACCAGAAAAAAAAATTCTATTCAATTCTCTTTTCTGTTTGTGCTGAATAACGGATATGTGTATAATAAACTATAATACATTTCCTAGGGAGAAAATGGCCCTTAAAGTCCTATTTTCATTTTAGCTTACAAAATGTTCTTTACTTTCTCTGAGTTCCTTCACACTAGGATCAAATGCAAAATAAAAATCCTGATGTCTTAGGTGACTTTGAAGGCAAAAAAGAATATTCATTCCTAAAAATAATTCACATAAATGCCAAAGCATCAAATCAGTCCTGAACACGGTATTTAAAGATGGGCCTATCCCACTTTTATAAATATGAGAAAGAAGTTATCAATTTTGCTGTGGAGGCTTCTCAAATAACTAGTTGGGTTGCATAACTGCTTGAAGATTGTTCCCTGAAAGAAAAAAAGACGGAATCTAGATTCAGGCTCAGTGTGCAGGCCAGTCTAAAACACAAATTAAATCATTAGAGAAATTCTTATCTGAGAGTCAGAAAATAATCTTCAAACTTCCACATGGAGAGCAGAGTGGACTTAATGGAAATTTCAGTAGCATTTTTATTTTCGCAGGTGAAATTAACAATCATAATTCTGTCTTTAAAGTTACTATTATTTAAATATGAAACAACATCAATTCTTTTTAATAATTCTGACATTTAAAATAGACATAAAGATTAACATGTATTAATTTTATTATTTTATTTCTATTATCTTACCTTTGAGAATACAGTAGTCTCCAAGGGAATCCTTAGCAGAAGACTGGGGCATCGTTGAAAATGTTAATATAAAAGTGATCATTATTGCTAGGCTGGTATTGTAAATTACCTATGGAATATCACATTTTATCTTAATCAGGGTTTTTCCTAAGACACTTTCTTTTACATTTTCTTAGGTTTTAAAAATGGTAGGCCAAATCACGAAAACATGGTATTGGCAGACATCCTGAGAGAAAATCAATGTCATGAAGCTACTACCCATACATTTGAAATAACATTTTTTATAGTTATGCCTATTATAATTGCAGTATTTGGCAACTATTAGTTCCTTTAACAGCATAAAGAATAAGTCTAAAAAGCCATGCAAAATTGTGATCAATAAGTCAGTGATCGTTATTCAAAATTATCCCATATTGTTTTATTTCAACTTGGAATTTTGGTACTACTTGCTGTTGACTTGAAAGGTTAGAGCAGAGGTTCAGAAAGTCAAGACGCCTAGATTACTCCTAGAATACCTCAGGCTGCCAATGATGGCAGAGTATCCGCCAGAGCTTCTTTGGCTGTGCACACCTTCTCTACTTTTAACAAATACACTTATTTTAGTCTGAAGCCCATTTTGAATTAGTGTTTATACACGGTGTGAAGTAGGATTTGAGGTTCATGTTTTTCTCTTTCTCTAGAGAGATACCCATTTATTGAAAAAGCTACCTTTTCTCCATTGAATTACCTTGGAACCTTTATTAAAACGCTTGTGTATATATATATAGCTTGGTCTTGTTCAAAAATCCCTATTCTATTTTATGGATTTATTTATTTCTCTCTGTACCATTACCTCATTGTCTCATTTATTGTAGCTTCATAGTAAGTCTTGAAATGGTATAAGTCCCCCAACTTTGGTCTTTTTCAAAAACATTTCGTTAATTTAGGTACATTTTATTCTTACATAGATTTTTGGATCAACTTGTCAATTTCTAAAATAACCACTGCTGTGGTTTCTTTGCAGGGAGAGTTTGTGCAAATCTATAGATCAATTTGAAACCAATTGACCTCTTATCATTTTGAGTTTTCCACTATATGAACACATTGTACCTTTCCATTTGTTTAAGTCTTCTATAATTTCTCTGAGTGATGTTTTGTAGTTTTCATTGTACAGGGTTGGCATCTCTTTTATTAAATTTATCATAGATATCTTATGTTTTTTATATTATTGAATGGTAGGTTTTCAAACTTTTATTTTCTATTGTGCATTGCTATTATAGAGAAGTGATGTTGCCTTTTGTACATTGACATTTCATATTGACAAATTACTAAATGCACTCATTCTAGTATCTATTGATGTAAATAATCAACTTGTATTCAAATAATGTTTATTTCTTTGTAATTATGATTAGTTTCTTTATTTTCCTTGCCTTATTACCCTGGCAATACCTGTAGCACAATGTTTTTTTTTTTTTGTTTTTTTGTTTTTAATGCTTTAAGTTCTAGGGTACATGTGCACAACGTGCAGGTTTGTTACATATGTATAAATGTGCCATGTTGGTGTGCTGCACTCATTAACTCGTCATTTACATTAGGTATATCTCCTAATGCTATCCCTTCCCCATACCCCCCCCCCCACAATAGGACCCAGTGTGTGATGTTCCCCTTCCTGTGTCCAAGTGTTCTCATTGTTCAGTTCCCACCTATGAGTGAGAACATGGGGTATTTTGTTTTCTGTTCTTGTGATAGTTTGCTGAGAATGATGGTTTCCAGCTGCATCCATGTCCCTACAAAGGACACAAACTCATCCTTTTTTATGGCTGCATAGTATTCCCTGGTGTATATGGGCCACATTTTCTTAATCCAGTCTGTCATTGATGGACATTTGGGTTGATTCCAAGTCTTTGCTATTGTGAATAGTGCCGCAATAAACATACGTGTGCATGTGTCTTTATAGCAGCATGACTTAAAATTCTTTGGGTATATATCCAGTAATGGGATGCCTGGGTCAAATGGTATTTCTAGTTCTAGATCCTTGAGGAATCTCCACACTGTTTTCCACAATGGTTGAACTAGTTTATAGTCCCACCAACAGTATAAAAGTGTTCCTATTTCTCCACATCCTCTCCAGCACCTGTTGTTTCCTGATTTTTTAATGATTGCCATTCTAACTGGTGTGAGATGATATCTCATTGTGGTTTTGATTTACTTTCTCTGATGGTGAGTGATGATGAGCATTTTTTCATGTGTCTGTTGGCTGTATGAATGTCTTCTTTCGAGAAGTGTCTGTTCATATCCTTTGCCCACTTTTTGATGGGGTTGTTTGTTTTTTTCTTGTAAATTTGATTGAGTTCTTTGTAGGTTCTGGATATTAGCCCTTTGTCAGATGAGTAGATTGCAAAAATTTTCTCCCATTCTGTAGGTTGCCTGTTCACTCTGATGGTAGTTTCTTTTGCTGTAGCACAATGTTAAAGAGAAGTAATAGAAAAGATATTTTTGCCCTGGTACTGATCTCAAGAAAAAATTCATTCAATGTATATTACCACTTAATGTATTAGCTGTGGATTTTTGTGGTTAAAGGGGTTGGTTAACTTTTTCTTTAAAACAACATATAATAAATATTTTAGTCTTTATGGGCTATATGATCTTTGTTGTCTCTCCCAAACTGCTGTTTTAGTGTGAAAGCAAACATAGATGATATGTATAAAAATGGGTATAACTGTGTTCCAATAAAACCATTACGTTTTTATGAAAACAACTTTGGAATTGAATTTGGCTAATGGCCCATTGTCTGCCAACTTTTGTTTCATATTTATTTGAGGAAGTTCTATTCTTATTCATTATAGTCTTATTAAACTTTTAATATCTATAGAGCCTCTTTTATTCTTGACATTGATAGTTTAATTTTGTTCTCTTTATTTTAATAGTTTTACTAGGGTTTTAAAAAGTTGTATTCATGTTTTTAGAGAACCAATGCATGTCATAGTAATTTTTCCTATTGTTGATCAATTTTATATTTTTGGTTTTTTATTGTCTTTATTGTTTTCTTCATTATACTTATTTTGGCTTTAATTATATCATTTTTAGCTTCTAAAAGTGAAAACCTAGATCACTGATTTTATAACTTTCTTTTCTTCTTTGTGGAAACTAAAGCAACTCCATCTTGGAGGCAAATCCACTACATTGGTTCCTGATTAACTCCTATTTCAAGAAGTCCTCTAAGATTTCCAGTGTTATCTGTTGTTCCTTGTGTAAGAGCACTTACTTTCAGTAAATCCTGCCTTTAGGTCAAACAACTTTGATGTTATCATACTTCAGTTGTCCTACATACACTTCTAAAACACTTCTCTCTGATGATACATAAGGCCTTGGTCTGTGGGAGAAATGGCATAAGAATCCACCAACTTGCAACTTGTCTCACCACCACATGGGACACAGACCATGACTTCTTTTCATAAGTCCCTATTAAATGTTTCTTTCTAATAAACTTGATTTGCCAGCCCTTTTCTTCAGTCTCTCAGCTTCCTCATGCTTTGGGGTAGGTTTGCATAATCCTATCCACTGTGAAACATTCTGATATAGGTAGGTTTAAAGCTACACATTTTCCTTTCAGTGATATTTTAGCTATATCTTGTACCTTCAGCTGGTATGTTGTGTTGTAGCATATGGCTTGAAATATTTTTAAATTATTTTATGACAATGAAAGGGATCTTTTAAAAAGTACAGTTCAATAATATTAAGTATATTCACATTGTTATACAACCATCACCACTGTCCATCACCAGAATTCTTTTTATCATGCAACTGATATTTGTAATCATTAAATAACCTCGTTTTCCCAACATCTGCCGCTGGTAAATGCCCTTTTACTTTTTGTCTCTATAAATCTGACTATCCAGGTACCTCCTATAAATGGAATTATATAGTATGTGTGTTTTTTTGACCGGCATATTTTACTTAGCATAATGTCCTAAAGGTTGATTCAAGTTGCAGCATATATCAGAAAGTTCCTTTCTTTTTAAGGCTGAATGAGATTTTATTATATCTATATACCACGGTTTGTTCATCTGCTTATTCATCAATGGACATTTGGGTTGCCTCCAGCTTTTGCTTAATGTGCATAATGTCGCTATGAACACGAGTGCTCAAATATCTGAGTTTCTTTTAATTCTTTTGAGTGTATATTCATAAGCGGAATTGCAGGATTATATATTGTAATAATATTTTTACTTTTTTGAGGAATAATCATGATGTTCTCTATTTTATATTCCCAACAACAGTGAACAAGAGTGTTAATTTCTCCACATCATTAGCAACACTAGTATTTTATCTTTGTTCTTTTTTCTTTTCTGGTAATAGCCATCCAAACAAATGTGAAATGTTGTCTCATTGTGGCTTGATTTGCATTTTTCTAATGAGTAGTGATGTTGAGTGTCTTTTCATGTGCTTATTGACCATTTGTATATCTTCTTTAGGGAAATATCTATTCAAGTCCTCCCATTTTAAAATCTACTTTTGTTGTTAAGTTGTAGTTACTTATATATTCAGACTGGTAACTCCTTATCAGATATATGTCTTAAAAATATTTTTTCCTGGCCAGGCGTGGTGGCTCATGCCTGTAATCCCAGCATTTTGGGAGGCTGAGACAGGTGGATCATGAAGTCAGGAGATCCAGACCATCCTGGCTAACATGGTGAAATCCCGTCTCTACTAAAAAAATACAAAAAAATGCCAGGTGTGGCGGCAGGCACCTGTAGTCCCAGCTACTCAGGAGACTGAGGTAGGAGAATGTTGTGAACCCGGGAGGTGGAGCTTGCAGTGAGCCAAGATGGTGCCACTGCACTCCAGCCTAGGCAACAGAGTGAGACTCCATGTCAAAAAAAAAAAAAAAAAAAATTCTCCCACTCTGAGTTGCCTTTTGATATCGTTGATTGTGTCCTTTGGTGCACAGATTTTTTTTTTTTTTTGATATATTCTAATTTTGTCTTTTTGTTTGTTTGTTTTGTTTTGCTGTGCTTTGGATTGGTGTCATTTTTCTAATTTTCTTTTGAGTTTTCCTTACCTTTTTAGTTATTTCAAAGTGTGTTGTATTGGCTGGGCTCACTGGTTTATGTCACTTGAGCTTGGAACTTCAAAGTCAGCCTGACCCACATGGTGAGACCCTGTCTCTACAAAAAAAAACAAAACAAAAAAAACAAAAAAAACTGTTCATGGTGGCATGTGCCTGCTGCAGTGGAGGCTGAGGAGGGAGGATTGCTTGCAACCAGGAGGCTGAGGCTGCAAGGAGCCATGTTCCTGCCATTGTAATCCAGCCTGGGAGACAGAATGAGAACTTGTATCAAAAAAAATTGTGCTGTGCGTTAGTTGAGGCTGCTATAACAAATTACCATAGCTTGGTGGCATAAACAATAATTATTTTTCATAGTTCAAAAGGCCAGAATATCCAAGATCAAGGTGGTAGCGGTGATATTTAATGACGTTTCTAATGATTTTGTTATACATATATTGATATTACTTTATATCAGTGAGGACTCATGGATTTCATGGCTTATCTTAAAGTTCGGATTATTCTATATTTACTCAGTGAGTGTCTCTTCAATTTGGCTGTTCTTTTTGACATGTCTATATTTTCAGTGGCATGGTTTCTGTATTAGTCCATTCTCCTGCTGCTAATAAACACACTGGATAATTTATAAAGGAAAGAGGCTTAATTTACTCACAGTTCAGCATGGCTGGAGAGGCCTTAGGAAATTTACAGTCATGGTGGAAGGTGAAAGGGAAACAAGGCACCAACTTCATAAGGTGACAGGAAGGAAAAGCACAAACAAGGGAAATGCCAGACATCTATAAAACCATCAGATCTCATGAGACTCACTCATTATCATGAGAACAGCATGGGGGAATCTGACCCCATGATTCAATTACCTCCACCTGGTCCCACCCTTGACATATGGGGACTATGGGTATTACAGGTCAAGGTGAGATTTGAGTGGGAACACTGAGCCAAACCATATGATTCTGCAACTAGCCCCTTCCAAAATTCATGTCCTTACATTTTAAAACCAATCATGCCTTCTCAACAGTCCCTCAAAGTCTTAACTCATTTCAACATTAACCCAAAAGTCCAAGTTCCAAGTCTCATCTGAGACAAGGCAAGTCCCTTCCACCTATGAGTCCATAAAATCAAAAACAAATTAGTTACTTCCAAGATACAATGGGAGTATAGGCATTGGGTAAATACACCCATTCTGAATAGGATAAATTTAGAATGGAAACAATTTTTCTCTCCTAGGCCTCCAGGCCTGTGATGGGAGGGGGTGCTGTGAAGGTCTCTGACATGCCCTGGGGACATTTTCCCCATTGTATTGGTGATTAACATTTGGATCTCCATTACTTATGCAAATTTCTGCAGAGGGCTTGAATTTCTCCTCATAAAATGGGTTTTTCTTTTCTGTTGCATTGACAGGCTGCAAATTTTCTGAAATTTTATGCTCTGCTTCCTCTTGAATGCTTTGCCACTTAGAAATGTATTCTGCCAAGTTGTTACAATCTACCCATCTGACAAAGGGCTAATATCCAGAATCTACAAAGAAGTTAAACAAGTTTACAAGAAAAAAACAAACAACCCCATCAAAAAGTGGGCAAAGGATATGAACAGACACTTCTCAAAAGAAGACATTCATACAGCCAACAGACACATGAAAAAATGCTCATCATCACTGGCCATCAGAGAAATGCAAATCAAAACCACAATGAGATACCATCTCACACCAGTTAGAATGGCGATCATTAAAAAGTCAGGAAACAACAGGTGCTGGAGAGGATGTGGAGACATAGGAACACTTTTATACTGTTGGTGGGACTATAAACTAGTTCAACCATTGTGGAAGACAGTATGGCGATTCTTCAAGGATCTAGAACTAGAAATACCATTTGACCCAACAATCCCATTACTGTATATATACCCAAAGGATTATAAATCATGTTACTATAAAAACACATGCACACATATGTTTATCGTGGCACTATTCACAATAGCAAAGACTTGGAACCAACCCAAATGGTCGTCAGTGACAGACTGGATCAAGAAAATGTGACACATATACACCATGGGATACTATGCAGCCATAAAAAAGGATGAGTTCATATCCTTTGTAGGGACATGGATACAGCTGGAAATCATCATTCTGAACAAACAATTGCAAGGACAGAAAACCAAACACCACATGTTCTCACTCGTAGGTGGGAATTGAACAATAAGAACATTTGGACACAGGATGGGGAACATCACATACCAGGGCCTGTCATGGGGTGGGAAGAGGAGGGAGGGGTAGCATTAGGAGATATACCTAATGTAAATGCCGAGTTAATGGGTGCAGCACACCAACATGGCACATGTATGCATATGTAACAAACCTGCACATTGTGCACATGTACCCTAGAACTTAAAGTATAATAATAATAAAAAAATCTGGGTGTAGGAGCCAGCCATAGGTATGCCATTGAGCTTTAAAAGAGATCAATTATTCAGGTAAATATTTTTTCTTACAAAACAAAACCAAAAAAAAAAAAAAAAGAAGAAATTTATTCGGCCAGATACCCTGAATAATCTCTCTCAAGTTCAAAGTTCCACCGATCTCTAGGGCAGGGGCAAAATGCTGCCAGTCTCTTTGCTAAAGCATAGGAAGAGTCACCTTTATTCCAGTTCCCAGTAAGTTTCTCATCTCCATCTGAGAGGACCACAACCTGGACTTCATTGTCCAGATCACTATCAGCATTTTGGTCAAAACCATTCAACTAGTCTCTAGGAAGTTCCAAACTTTCCCACATCTTCCTCTCTTCTTCTGAGCCCTCCAAACTGTTCCAGCCTCTGTCCATTACCTCGTTCCAAAGTTGCTTCCACATTTTCAGATATCTTTATAGCAGGACCCCACTGCCTTGGTACCAGTTTACTGTATTAGTCCGTTCTCACAGTGCTAATAAAGTTATACCCGAGACCGAGTAATTTACAAAGGAAAGAGGTTTAATTGACTCACAGTTCATTATGGTTGGGGAGGCCTCAGGAAATGTACAATCATGGTGGAAGGCAAAGGGAAAGCAAGGTACCTTCTTCACAAGGCGACAGGAAGGAGAAGTGCAAGCAGGAGAAATGCCAGATGCTGATAAAACCATCAGAACTTGTGAGACTCACTCATTATCATGAGAATAGCATGGGGGAAACTACCCCCATGATTAAACTGCCTCCACCTGATCCTGCCTTTGACACTAGGGGGATTACAATCCAAGGTGACATTTGGGTGGGGACACAGAGCCAAATCATATCAGTGTCTGAGATTACTCAAGAGAGACTACTGGATTCAACATCTAATATGCCAAAATTCCTCCAGGTGTGGCAACTCATGCCACTATGTACTAGCTGAGAAATCTACCAAACAGGTGTCCTGCCATGTGAGAGTGTGTATGTAGTCAATTTTCATACTCTTTTGGGTTGTCGCCATGCTTAGATACTCATATAGTGTACGTTTCATCCCTGGCCCACTCTGGAACCCTTATCACATATGAAACACTTTGTATCCATTCTTCACAATGCCATATTATATTCCTCTTTCACCTGAAATTCCTCAAAAAAGTATACCTTGAATGCTTAATTTAAATAAGTCTAAATTATAATTATAATGTAATGACATTATACTCATGTGAACACCTCTATTTTATTTATATAGTCTTAACATACATTTTAATTGTTATATGTATACTTATTTATTTTCTATCTCTCTCACTATATTACATGTTCCTTAAGGTTAGTAACTAGATAGATTGTGTTTATTTCTGAATTTCTAGCAACTAGTACCTAAACACATAGTAGGCTCTCAATAAACATCTCTTTAATGAATGCAAATTGTGATTTAAAGAGGATAAAACTCAGTTTAATAATGTCCAAGACTCTCAAGTTCATTTTGTACTACGTTCCCATATTTTTGCTGCCTACTCATTTCATGTATCTAGCAGAAAACTCAGTTAAATATTACCTCATACGGCTTTCATGTCTTTTCTTGCAAAAAATTGCCATTATTTGAGGTTTAGAGCATCTGTAATACCAGGGCAATTGAAAAAAAAAACTGCACTGTGTCCATGCTAAAGACATGATATTCAAGAACTCTAAATAGTTCTGTCTTAGTGGCTGTGTTAGTTTTCTAGGGTTGCCATAACAAAATACCATAAACTGGTAGATTAAACAACAGAAATATATTTCTTAAAGTTCTGGAGTGTGAAAATCTAAAATCAAATTGTTGGCAGAATTGGTTTCTTCTGAGATTTCTCTCCTTTCCTTGCAGATAACTTTGTTCATACTGTGTCCTCACATGGCTTTTTCTCTGTGTTTATGCATCCTTGCTATCTCTTCCTCTTCATAGAAGAACACCAGTCATATTGGATTGGGGCCACATCCCTATAAGCTCATTTATTTCTGACTACTTCTTCAAAAAACTCATGTATACGTTATGTTCCCATTTATTTTTGCTGCTTACTTCTTGTTCTATGTCTAGCAAAAAACTCAGTTAAATCTCCAAATACAATCGCATTGGGGTTAGAGATTCAACATATGGATTTAAGAGTACACGATTCAGTTCATAACAGTAGCTGTCTTTGTTTTATTCAGTTTTGACACCATGCCTGCATTGAAAATTCTATATCCTGGTTTTTTGGTTAAATGAACACAAAAATCTATAACACTCGGGTGGAAGTAAAGAAACACTTAAAATTTTTTCAGCATTTTACAATCGGTTCTTTTTTTCAGTTTGTTACTAAACGCAAAAAGGAGGCTGTATTACCATACTGATAAGAATTTCCTCACGTATCTTCAAATACATTAAATGCAATTTTTTTTCTTTTTAGCTTATTCATTAAAAATTGATACAATTCACAAATAATATTAGCTAATATTTGATTTTCCCTAAAATGGTCAGATTATTTTTTTTTAAATCTCATTTCCTAAATCAATTGCATCAGCTATTTATTTGAATGGCATGCATTCAAAAGGTACACAGTTGGAAGCTCTGAGTACCTGCAAGATATTTTGAAAGTAATACCTGAGTTACTACCAATGTCTACAAGATTTCCTTTTGAACTGATGATTGATTGCAAAATATACTTCAAGTGTATTTCAAGACTATAGTAATCAAAATAGCATGGTACTAGCATAAAAACAGACACAGAGATTAATGCAACAGAATAGGGAGGGCAGAAATAAATCCATACATTTAGTCAATTGGTCTTCAGGATAGGTACCAATAACAGACAATGGAGAAAGGGCAGACTTCAATAAAGGGTGTTGGGAGAACTGGATATTCCTATACAATAAAAAAGACATTGACCATTATCTCACACCATATAAAAAATTAAGTCAAAATGGATTAAATACTTAAATGTTACACCTGAAAGTGTAAAACTTTAGAAGTAAACAGAGAAAAAGCTCCTTGACATTTGTCTTGGCACTGATTTTTTAGATATGATACCAAAAGCACAGGAAACAAAAGTAGAATCAGAAAATGGGATTATATCAAACTAAAAAGCTTCTGCACAGCAAAGAAAACAATCAACAAAATGAAGAGACAAGCTAGGAACTATTTTTGCAAATTGTACATCTGATAAGGGGTTAGTATATCCAAAATACATAAACATTTCAAGTAGCTCAATAGTAAGAAAATAAATAACTGAGTTTAAAAATAGGCAAAGAACCTGAATAGACATTCCTCAAAAGAAAACATACAAATGGCAAACAGGTATATTTAAAAAAACAGCCCAACACCATTAATCATTAGGGAAATGAAAATTAAAACCATAATAAATTATGACTTCACACCTGCTAGAATGGCTATATCAAAAAGACAAAAAATGTTAGCAAGGATGTGACAAAAAAGGGAACCCTTGTCCGATGTCAACGAGAATGTGCATTCAGTACAACCATTGTGGAAAACAGTGTGGAAGTTTGTCTAAAAATTAAAAATAAGACGACTGTATAGTCCAGCAATTTCACTTCTGAGTACACATTCAATGGAAGTGTAATTACCGTGTTACAGAACTGGCTACACTCCTATATTTATTGCAATACTATTCACAATAGTCAGGATAAAGAATCAATCTAAATGCCCACTGACAGATCAATTAAAAAGAAAATGCGATACACACAGGCACACACACAGAAACAACGGTATACTATTCAGGCTCAAAAAAGAGAGCCTATCACTTATTACAACATAGAAGAACCCAGAGGACATCATGCTAAGTGAAGTAAGCAAAGCACAGAAAGACAAATACTGCCTGACCTCACTTTTATGTGGAAGCTAAAAAAGTTGAACTCATAGAAGCAGAAGGTAGAATACAGCCCCTTGCCAGGGGCTGAGGATGGGGAAGAATGGGCAGATGTTGGTTAAAAAGAAACACAGGGCCAGGCACAGTGGCTTGTGCCTGTAATCCCAGCACTTTGGGAGGCCGAGGCAGGCAGATTACCTGAGGTCGGGAGTTCGAGACCAGCCTGACCAACATGGAGAAACCCTGTCTCTACTAAAAAAAAAAAAAAAAATTAGCCAGGAGTGGTGGCACATGCCTGTAATCCCAGCTACTCGGGAGGATGAGGCAGGAGAATCACTAGAACCCAGGAGGAGAAGGTCGTGGTGAGTCGAGATCGCGCCATTGAACTCTATCCAGCCTGGGCAACAAGAGCGACACCCCATCTCAAGAAAAAAAAAAAAAGAAGAAAGAAAAAAGAAACAGTATTATGGCCAGGCACAGTGGCTCATGCCTGTAATCCCAGCACTTTGGGGAGGCCGAGGCAGGCAGATCACTTGAGTCCAAGAGTTTGAGACCAGCCTAGGTAACATAGTGAAACCCTGTCTCTACAAGAAATACAAAAAATTAGCCAGGTGTGGTGGCGCACACCTGTAATCCCAGCTACTAGGTAGGCTGAGGCATGAGAATCAGTTGAACCTGGGAGGCAGTAGTTACAGTGAGCTGAGATCATGCCACTGTACCCCAGCATGGGCGAAATGGAGAGACTCTGTCTCAAACAAAAAAAAAAAGAGAAAAAGAAAAAAAGAAACAGTTTTAGTTAGCAGATTATTGAATAATTCTGGAGATCTGTTTTCTAGTACAATGACTATAGTTAATAAAACATACTGTATACTTGATACTTTTTGAGAGAGTAGATCTCAAATGTTCTCGTCACAAAAAATGATGTGAGATGATGGATATTTTAATTAGATTATTTTCATCATTTTACAAGGTATACAAATGTCAAAACATCACATTGTATACCATAAATATATACAATTTTTTATCTTTCAATTATACCCTAATAAAGCTGGGGGGGGAAATAAAGAGAATATTCTTAACTGAGATTGTGATGATGGTTGCAAAACATTTTGAATCTAGTTAAAGTAAAAAGAAACCGTGAGTCTTAAAATGGTGAATTTTATAGTTTGTAAGTAATAGCTAAATAAATATGTTTTTAAAAAGTTAGTCTTTAATCTTTTATTAATCCAGTTTTTATAAATGATTTTCAACTAACAAAATTCCCTTAGTATATTAAAGTCAGAGTTAGACTTATAAGTAGTTGAAAACCAGAGGCAAATAAACAAAAACATATAAAGGGCTCTCCAACTTCTGGAAACTAAGAAAAGTGAGAATCTTCATAACTCATATTTTTTAAACTCTCGATTTTCTTGGCTCTAAAGATGTGAACCAAATTCCTGAAGTTCAATTATTACAGCTAAAGTTTCTCTTTCTGTCAATCATCTCATGTCAGAAAACATCTTACGGAAAGAAAAATAGCTTTCTTATGACAACAAGCATAGTTTCTACTTTTCCTAAATCTACAAGGGATTTTAAGTGATTCACATTGCTCATTGCTCATGCTGATAATTCAGTATGTGGATCTTGATTAGCTTTTTCCAGGACAAAATAAAGTTCTTTACTCAGGGTGAGATTTAAGCACCAAAATTTAGAAAATGAGTCTTGAGTCGGTTTTATAGAATTTCTTTCATTACTTCAATTGCTTTGTCCTGATGAAGTAAATCATATTCTTTAATAAGGATTGGTACTTAATATCAAGTTGTGTCTAAAATTTTTCGTTGTAAAATGACCCTTGAAAAATAACTTTAAGTAATGTTTGTAACAATTAATGTTTATTAATTGTCAAAGTTCCCTAAATGTCTGCAGTTACAGACAGAAAAACATCTCCAAATCTGGAGCTTACAGTTTTGCCTTTCTGTTGAGCTGATTAGCAAATGCAGCTCATGTTTACTCTCCATCGAATAGATTGAGGGTGTTTGTTTTAAATGTTTAACAAATTTCCTCAGTAACCTACTTATTTAAAAATATCTACATTTCCTCCTCTTGTTTCATGTAGACAGAACCTATGATTTTGTATCCAAGAAAGGTTTGGCTATTTTGAATGACCTTTTTCACGAATTTGAATTGTGTTCTATAACTCTTTGTTTCTCTGTGAATGATACATAAGCTTGGGAAAATGTTGCTGGATTTCTCTGAGCATAGAATGCAGAGATTCCCAGAGTTCTCAGAGCTTGGTTACAATGCCTACTTCAGCCTGGCAGCGTGCCTAAGGGGCTGAGGACCCAAGGCTGTTTTTGAAAGGAAAGACCTACAGAAGCCAAGGATGAGGAGAATCCGTCTTTAATTTAAAAGGGAGTCCAGTTTGATCAGTTACACTAGCCTACTGTGTCTACATGTGGTCACAGAATTCACTGAAAAGCTGATTAATATGAAATAGTCATCAGTTTTTGCCTGGCCAATCACATTAGCCATGAAATAGATATCATTCAGTTACTATTCAAATGCATCTAATTCAGACCCACTGCAGGTTATCTTAAGGAAAATGGAATTTGAAAAGAAGGTCTTCAAGCTGCTATGTGAAGGATGGATGGGAGAGGAGAATCTGGGAGGCTTCTGTCTTTCCATGGCGGTTGTATCAGTTAATAGCCTTCTGAAGCTGCTTTCTGCATATGTACTGTGTCACATTCTTTTTTTTTTTCCTACCACTACTAATTAATTTTTAATGGAAGTAATAGCTTTACCTCTCAATTCAGGCCCTAATGGCCCTGAATATGCAGTGCTTCTTTGTAAGGAATCATATTAATGCTGATTTGGAGCTTGCAGCTTGGAGAGAAAATGAAATTCTCTTTAGATTGATTTGCTCCACTTGAGTGAATAACTGGCCTTCTCTCTTGACTGGCAAAACTTCCCTGATTTGTATTTAAAACTCATTCCTCTACTCTGAGACGAATATTTCTGAAAGTTAAAAAACAGGGTTTTTTGTTAAATTTCTCAAGCACAATGTCTTTTAGCAAATTACAGAATCACAAAATGCCAAAGCTGGAAGGAAATGTTAGAAATCATTTACTCCTATCCTTGCACTGTACAGAAAAAATATAGAAATCTTCAGTGAGAAGTTGGGTTAAAATGTGAAGGTCTTGTTTAGCTTGTACTAAGAAATGTGGACTTTGTCCTGGAGGTGATCAGAGGCAGTTGAGTGTTATTGCAGTTTTTGTTTTTGTGGGAGGAGGTCAGAGTTTAGAAAGATCACTCTGGCAGCAGTTTAAAGGACAGTTTAAGGAGGGAGAAACTAAAGCTCAAGGAGAGTAGTTAAGGACCTGTTTACTATTCCTGGTAAGAGTTAATGTAGGACTAAGCTAGGACATTGTATATCAGGATGAAGACAAGAACATAGATAAGTGCTACTGAAGCGACAGAATCTGCAGGAATTTGTGAATGATTGAATATAGTGGGTGATGGAGAAAGAGGAGATGGGAACTATTCATTGGTAGGCAAGCTAAATAGGCATGCCATTTGATGTGATAAGGACTACAAAGTAAGGATTTATGAAAATTTTTGGTTTTGTGAATAACAATATTAAAAACACAACAACTCAATGTTATAATAATAATTGAGTTGTAGAGATATGAGAAACGCCATTGAAGGATGTCTCATAGTTGTGAAATTAATAGATTTCACCACTAAACATATATGATTGATATATGTTCTGATCCCCTAAATTATCAAATATATTTGTCTTCTTGGAGTATATCCTTTCATTTATTTAAGAGAGAGCAAAATCTTAGAAGACTATTTTAATTTTATTTCTATTATGGCCTTGAGCGAGTCATTTCACCTCTCTGAACCTGAGTTCCTCATCTAAATGTGGAAATGATAAGACAGGCTCATCTTTCCTAAATGTAAGGCATGGGCCATGTGAGCTGATATGGGAAAGTATCTTGAAAACCTAAAAAGTTAATACATATGCAATAAACAATTTATTTATTTATTTATTTTTGAGCCAGAGTCTTGCTCTGTCTCACAGGCTGGAGTGCAGTGGCCCGATTTCGGCTCACTGCAAGCTCCGCCTCCCGCGTTCATGCCATTCTCCTGCCTCAGCCTCAAGACTAGCTGGGACTACGGGTGCCCGCCACCATGCCCGGCTAATTTTTTGCATTTTTAGTAGAGACGGGGTTTCACCGTGTTAGCCAGGATGGTCTCGATCTCCTGACCTTGTGATCTGCCCTCCTTGGCCTCCCAAAGTGCTGGGATTACAGGCGTGAGCCACTGTGCCTGGCCCTATTTTATTTATTTATTTATTTATTTATTTATTTATTTATTTTATTAGTACGAAACTTGAGAAGGGGGAACATGTGTAATTCCTGTGATAGAAATTTGACTTCAAGGAATCTTCACATGCATGTTCTTCATGCACTATGGAATCTCAGATGGCATTGGCATTCTAAAGATTTGTCTGTCAACTGGCTGTCAATGTTTCTAAGAACATCTACACAGTTTAATTGGAGTATTCAGTTGTCATCTGGGAAACCACTGGGAATTTGACATCCAGGTGTTTCCCAGAGCGATCTGTCTACTGAAAGGGAAAAAAAAAAAAAAAAAAAAAAAACACAGAGGCAAAATTAACATCAATAGAGTGTTTGTTTTGTTAGCAGTGAAAGTTATCTGAGTTACCAGCAGCGAATCTGTACGGGTCTACAGCAATTTCACTTCTTGCCTCTTCAGAAAGAAGAATTCGACTGAGGGGCACAAAGCAGAAGAAGAGACTGAGGCAAGTTTTAGAGCAGGAGTGGAAGTTTATTAAAAGGCTTTAGAGTAGGAACAGAAGGAAGGAAAGTACACTTGGAAGACACAAGCGGGCAACTTGAAGGACAAGTGCTCTGTTTGATCTTGGACTTCAAGTTTTATATGCTGGCAAACTTCTAGCAGCTTGCATCCCATTTCCCTTGATTATTTCCTTACAGTGAGCTGCCCGCGTGTGCGGTGGCCTGCTAGCACTTGGGAGCTGAGCACACAGCGTGTGTTTACTGCAGTTGTACACATGCTCACCTGAGGCATTCTTCCCTTTTCTGATGGAATGCCCCTGGACAGTCATATACCAGTTAAACTCCACCATGTTGCCTCTTAATGTGTATGCTTGAGCCCACTTGCCCAGTTCCCGAGCCCTTATTGGGAAGGTGCTGATCACCAGTTTCATGTGTTTTTATCTTTTGGGAAACTGGAGCTGGCTTTGACCAATCATTATGTTAGAGAGACAGTGCAACAACTACCTGATCACAACCTGATCACAGCCTGACATTGTGCTGGAGTAGGGGGAGCCCTCTCCTGCCCCGCTCATGCCTGACTAGCTATCTACTGTAACAATTTGTGCCAAATTTGGGGATTATAACACAGGATCATAGATTCAAGTTGCCCTAAATATACACTTCCATATACATCAGTTACAAGTGAGTTTTAAAAACAAAGTGCATGGGGCAGGAAGTAAGGATAGTCCCCAAATTGTTTACTAAGAATTTACATTAAAATAGCATAAGTTATTGATTGGCTGTACATTATTCTTTGTATCATCAATGTCAGGAAAATGAAGATAATGAATGAGGCAGCTAGTCAGAGAACAAAGTGCCTTTAAACAATTGCCCCCAGGCTTGGGTGTAGGGAGCAAGACTGAAGTGTCATACTCCTGTATCTCTCTGGGCCCGATAAATTTTGCATACTTCACATAGCTCAGATTGCTTTGAGCTGTTTTTCTTTTCTCAGATCTGTATGCCTGAGAAGGTATTTTTGCTTGGATAAGAAAAAGGGCATGAAATTGGTAATTTTACGGGGAAACAGCTTACAACTATAAAAGTTGTTGGTTCAAACGTATATTATAGGAACCTGAGTGGTTGTAAGACTTTACAAGATAAATAGGTTTGAGTGACATAAATATTAGAAATTATTCTTACACATTTCTTAGAGAAGCCTCTTTTTCTATTTGTAGTAGCTTATATTTGGACGAAAGTGTTAGAAGATGATTTGAAAGATGCATTCAAATACTGGGATCATTAGTGGCTACCATGAGTAACTATATGCCAATAAATTGGAAAATCTAGAAGAAATGGACAAATTCTTGTACACATACAACCTACCAAGATTGAGCTAGGAAGAAATCCAAAACCTGAGCCAACCAATAACAAGTAACAAGATTGAAGGGGTAGTAAAAATTCTCCAGCCTAGGTAGTATAGGTTTACTATGTGTTCATTTATATTCCTGTAGACTCTAACTTGCAAACATGGCATAATATTTGTGATTTATAACAGGAATACTGGAGGTCAAGATGATGAAATGTATAAATTGGGAGAGAAAAATGAGTCTTTTGGAAGTCATTTTGAATTAGAAGCCCTTTTTTTTTTTAATTTTAGTTATTTAAATAATGTTCTCTAAAACCTTTGGTAGAAAGTTCACTCTCTAAAAAATATTTAACTGGAAACAGTGCTGGTTCCAATGCCACAAATTGGGTTTCTTGTCCTGTTTCAGATGCTCTCATGCAAATAGGCAAATCTCTTTACCACGCTGACCTTCTGCTTACTCATGTGAAAGATGATGAAGAAATTGATAAGATTATACTTGGGATTCCTTCTAGCTCTAAAATTGAGTCATATCTTCTCAGAAGTCCTAAAATCCTTTTCAGTTTGGCTTTGGAAAGGTGTTACAACAAAGTGGACAATTTTGTATGACGAGGTAAGGTTCGGGCCTGAATAAAACAAAAATTTTCTGTGTTGCGTGAAATGATGGATATGAAACATTTAAATAGAGAACTCTTTCCTAGCTATGAACTGGCAATTTCAATTATTACATATTTAGCCATTATTGTTTTCTATCTCTTCTGTTTCTCATCAGGCCATAATTGTTAGTTGTTTTCAGGTGGCTATCCAGGCATTGTAGATATTTGATGTACCCATTTGGGGAAGAAAATCACAACCATGTAACATTAAGGATGCCTTGAGTATTGTTACCATATTGTATTTCCAGACAAAGTCATATAGAATTACACATTACACTTTTCTACTCAAAGCATTTCTTTACTATGTTTTCTTCAGTTTGGTTTGATTTTTGTTCACAAAGAAAGCATAATAAGTTAATAAATAAACACATAGACTAGTCTATCTTTCTAGCCTCTGCGGGACACTGCTTTATTAGCTGTAGTCAACATTTTAAAAAAATTATTGACACATTTCTGCTATGTATTTTTCTATTATATTGTTCTGGTCAGTAGTCAGTGTTTCTGCCTATGTTTCATTTTGCATATAGATGTATCATTTTACCAGCTAATTGTGAAAACAATTAGGTTGAAACTTCCCTATTCATTACCCTTTGGTCTGTGCAATATTGACATCAATCGTCCTGTGACCATAATATTACAGTCCAGAAATGGTAGTTAGAAATAGGAAAGGACAGCTAGAAAATAAGGTATATCATGTCCATCAACTCAGAAGAAAGAGTTCGGCCAGTGTCAGCACCATGTGAATCACTTGTGGATGACTATCCATAGACAAAATTACAATTAAATTGAATAAATGTAGCATACACTAAGAGCCATACCTACAGTCTGGGATCTCCTGGAGGTTACAATCTGACAGAAGTAAGACAAGGTAAAGTTTGGGGAAAATTTACTCTGATATGGATAACATCACTAGCCTTCTGTGCTGATTTGACTGTTTTCCTATCTGTTCCACCTAAAGCTGTCCCAAGATAGAGAAAGCCAACTACAGTCAAGGGAATCTATGCAACTGCTACACTGACCGTGTCCACTCTCCAGTTTCATAGGTAATTCAAGGTAGATTAAGACAACACAATTACAAAGGCCTCAATAAAAGACGAATTTAAAGAATTTTGATACTGACTTTGTGGACTGGGCAGAATTTTGACAGGCACAAATAATAATAAAGGTAGAAGGAGATCAATTTGTAAGAATGAATAACATTAGGAAATGGAAGGTGGCTAAAAACTAAAGAGTAAGGAGAGATTTCTGGAACATGCAAGTGGTGTAATTTATTAATAGCTGCAGCAATGGGAGAGGATCTTTTCTAGTTAGAGAATGACATCACCAGTGAGCAATTTTCTGAAAAATGGAAGACAAGTAACTAATACCTGATATAGTATGGTTCACGCTTGCATTGTCAGAGACAAAGAGAAGGACCAAGTCCATGAAAATATTATCTCTATCTTTCAGGAAAGCAGAGGCAGAAGTGAGGTCAGGGTCATAGAGAGATGTGGGAGCAGAGTAAAGAAAACAAAGAACTGCATTTAATCAGCTATTGGCATATATGACAGTGAGAGGCAGGACAGGAAAAGTTAGAGCTCAAAAATATGATAATTTGACAAATTTGTCTTCTGGTAGGTTGGATTTCAATGAATTGATTTTTAGTACATTGGGCTGCTTCCAGTGCTCAGTGACCATAAACTTTATTTTTACTTTAACTTGTATTTATTAAGGTTGCACAATAGTAGGTCCTCTGCTCATATCCCCCAATAGCAGCAATAATTTCACTGCCCTCCATGGACAAAAGTGCCTTTGTAGGAGCTTTGAGACCAAAGTAGGAGACTGCAAAATCCTGGTAGAGCCCAAGACCAAGGAGGAATGTTTAGAGAGGGCAGGCCACACACGGGTGGGAGGCTCACTGACTGTGTTCCCAGCTATAGTCTTGGAAATGGCCTTTTGGCCCCTGTGGTCTCTTCGATAGGCCCCTTTGTCCTTGGTACTGCAACCATAACCACTCATCAAAGTACTTGGGAAAAGTCATGACCACCTGTATTTTGGTGACTAATCTACAAATCTCAGTCCCTGTTGTGGACTCTGAAGCAGCCCTGTACGTTAGCTCAAGCCCCTCTCAGCTGCAGTCTAAGAGTAGACCTGCCTCTATAGCAGTCCACCGGAAGACATGTCGTTCTGTGCCCCTAGAGGCAGGACTGCTAAACCTGATCCCAGTCTAGATCTTGAAGTGGCCCTGCAACGCTGCTCCTGCCTCTGCTACCCATGGTTTAGGAAAGTACTGCTTACCCAGGAACCCAGCAGGAGGCATACCTATATGTGCCCCCAGAGGACAGCCTGCAGACTTTGGTCTTGGCCGTGAACCATGAAGCAGCCCTTTGACTTGGTTCAATTCTCTCTCATCCATAGTACAGTGATGGTTCTGACTTCCCAGGGACACACTCAGTGGCACAGTGGGAGCCTTCCCTGGGACCTAGAATGAGCCACACCCATCTGTGCACCAGGAAATAGGCCCGCCAGATCTAAATGAGGACCCTAAAGTGAACACTTGGCCCAATATCAGCCCTACTGATCAAGGTCTTGGAGGCAATCCAGTCCATTCAGGACCAGGCAGTACCCATGCCCAGTGAAGCCCCTGGTAGCGAAGCCACCAAATGTGGACCCCACTGTGGATCCTGTAGCACTTAATTAGTCTGTTCTCAGACTGCTATAAATACTTGAGACTGTCTAATTTATAAAGAAAAGGGGTTTAATTGGCTCAGGGTTCTACAGGTAGTACAGGAAGTATAATGGCTTCTACTTCTAATGAGGCCTCAGGAAACTTACAGTAATGGTGGAAGGTGACGGGAAACCAGGCATGTCTTAACATGGATGGAGCACAAGCAAAAGGGAAAGAGAAGGGGGAGGTGTCACACATTTTTCAGCAACCAGATCTCTTGTTACTATACAGTAACAAGTGGGGGATGGTGGTAAACCATTCATGAGAACTCCACACTCATGATCCAATTGCTTCCCACAAGGCCCCTCTTCCAACAATGGGGATTACAATTTGATACGAGATTTGAGCAGGGGTGGGAGAGTGGGGGAAGAGGGGAGAGGGACACACATATTTAATCCATATTAAGCATCCATGTGACATGACTCCAACCCCACCTGACTGCATTTTAGGAGGTAATCTTATACGCCAAGCGACCCAAAAGCAGAAGATATTTATCTGCTGAAATCAGTATCTACAATTTGGAAGAATTGTTTGGTCCTTCAAATGTACAGGCACATAGGTGACAAAGAATCAGGCAAACATGACAACACCTAAGGAAACTCATAAAGTTCCAGAAAATGACCCTAAAGAAATCAAGGTTTACAAATGTCTTGAATAATAATTCCAAATAATGATTTTAAAGAAGATCAATTTGATGCAACAAAACACAGATAGAAAACTAAATACAATTAGAAAACAATGCATAACATACCAGCATTACAATACTGGAATATTCTAAATATGATTTATGTATTTATCATCACCAGTGAGTTTTATGCTTTTATATGTTTTCATTATTGTTACTTAGCGTCCTTTCATTTCAACTTAAAGAACTCCCTTTAGCATGTCTCGTAAGGAAGGTGTAGTGGTGATGGATTTTCCTGTTTTTGTTTGTCTGTGAATATCTTTGTCATTCATTTTTGAAAGACATTTTTGACTGGTATAGCATTCCTGGCTGGCAGTGTTTTGCTTTTCATATTTTGATTATATTATTTCACTCCCCCATGGCTTGCAAGGTTTCCCTCGAGAAGTGTGCTGATAGCTTTATGTGGGTTCCCTTTTGAATGACAAATCTCAATTATCTTGCTATTTTCTAGATTCTGTCTTCCTGTTTGACTTTTGACAATTTGATAATAATGTATCTTAGTGTAATCTTTAGTTTGTCTTGCTTGGGATACTTTGCAACTCATGATTTTGGATGTACATATCCACCTCAAGATTTGAGAAGTTTTCAGTTAGCATTTATTTATATAAGCTTTCTGCCACTTTCACACTCACAGTCACAGTTATCTTGTAACTCCCATAATTCATATATTCTTATGTTTGATAGTGTCCCATAGGTTCCTTATGCTTTCTTCACACTTTTTCATCCTTTCTTATTTTTGTTCCTCTAATTGGCTAATTTCAAGTGACCTCTCTTCAAGTTCACAAATTCTTCTGTATGATCAAGTCTACTGTTGAAGCTTTCTAATTTTTTTTTTTAATTAATTCATATGTTCTTCAGCTCCGAGATTTATGTCTGTTTTTTTTTTTGGTTTCTATTTCTGTATTACATTTCTAACTTTTTCATACATTGTCTTTCTAATTGTATTTAGTTTTCTATCTGTGTTTTATTGCATTACATTCATCTTCTTTAAAATCGTTATTTTGTATTATTATTATTCAGGAAATTTGTATACCTTGATTTATTTAGGGTCATTTACTGGAGTTTTATGAGTTTCCTCCAGTGTTGTCATGTTTGCCTGACTCTTTAACATCCATGTGCCTGTGCATTTGAAAGAGCAAACAGTTCTTCCAATCTGTAGAGACTGATTCCAGCAGATAAATATTTTCTGCTATTGGGTCCCTTGGCTTATAGAATTGCCTTCTGAAATTCAGTCTAGTGGGGCTGGAACCACATTATGTGGCTGCTAGATAAGGTCGGGATCTGTGTCCCCCAACCCAAATATCATGTTGAATTGTAGTCCCCAATGTCAGAGGAGAAGCCTGGTGGGAAGTAATTGGATCATGAGGGTAGAGCTCTCATGAATAGTTTAGCATAATCCTCCCTTGGGTATGGTGAGTGAGTTCTCAGGAGATCTCGTTGTTTAAAATAACATTTAACTCTAGATAAGAGTTAAAAGACAAAAGTATTAAAAATAAATATAGCTACAATAATTTGTTAGTGGATACATAATATAAAAAATATAAAGTCTTACTTTGACAGACAGCGTAAAATGTGGGCTGGGTGGCAGTAAAATTGTAGCATTTTTTATATGTAATTGAAGCTAAGCTGTCAACAGCATAAAAGAGAATGTAATAAGTATAAGATGATTAATCTTAGCCTCATGATAACTACAAAGCAGAAAAATCTGTTAGATCACAAAAGTTAAAGGGATTCAAAGTGTACCAATACAAAAAATAAATCAGAAAGGAAGTCAGCAAGAGTGGAAGAAAGGAACTACAACATAGTCATAAAATAACAACATCACAATAGTATGTCCTTGCTAATTACTAATTAATTTATGTAAATGTACCGAATTATTCAATCAACAGAGTGCTTGAATGGATAAAAATATGAGATCCAACCATATTGTGTTGATGAAAGACTCTGTTTATGCTCAAGGACACATGTAGGCTGAAAGTCAAATAATTGAGAAAGAGATTTTGCATACATGGTAACCAAGAGATCAGGTGTGATTATACTTATATCAGACAAAATAGACTATCACTCAAAATCTGTCTTGAGAGACAAAAAAGTCCACTAGGTAATGACAAAAGGGTCAATTCATCAAGAGGATATAATGATTGTAAATTTATATATCTCCAACATTGGAATACCTAAATATATAAAACAAATATTAATGTAAGTGAAGGGAGAAATAGACAGCAATACAATAATAGTATGGAGTTTTAACACCCCACTTTCAACAACGGATAGATCATCCAGAAAGAAAATCAAAAAAGAAACATCAGACTTGAATGCAACTATAGGCCAATGGACCTAACAGACATGTACAGAATATTCAATTTAACAGTAGCAGAATATATGTTCTTCTCAAGGGCAAATGGAACATTCTCCAGGATAGGTCTTATGTTGGGCCACAAAACAAGTCTTAATAGATTTATAAAGACTTGAAATCATATCAAGTATCTTTTCTGACCATAATGGTATGAAACTATAAATCAACAACAGTACAAATTTTAGAAAGTTTACAAATATGTAGAAATTAAATAACTCACCCCTGAACAACCAGTGGGTTAAAGAAGAAGTCAAAAGGGAAATCAAAATGTATCCTGAGAAAAACTAAAATGGAAACACAACATAGCAAAACTTATGAGATGCAGTAAGATCAGCCCTAAGAGAGAAGTTTATAACCATAAATGCCTAATAAGGGAAAAAAAAATCAAATAAACAACCTAACCTTATATTCCAAGAAAATAGAAAAAGAAGAACAAATTAAAACTAAAGTTATCTGAAGGTGTACATATAAAAGAATATTATTCAGCCATAAATAAGAAGGAGGTCCTGCCATTTCTGACAAAATGGATAAACCTGGAGAACAACATTATGCTAAGTGAAATAAACCAGA